>NC_044043.1:42305682-43702140 GCF_901765095.1 Microcaecilia unicolor | reverse complement strand
AAAATTAGCCTGACACATCCACATTACTGGAGATGGAACTTAAGCTGTTTTGCCCATGTCCCAGCCTGGGAAAGGAATCTTTACTGATGAAGGAGGTCAAGGCCTGGAAAGATATTGGCTGATTGATGGTGACTTGGAATCCTGATGATATTTGCCATGGGCAGTGCAATTTTTAAAAGCTATTTACTTAAGTAAATTGGATTTCCAGAAATTGTTCCACAGGTAAAAAGTATGCACAAGGATCAACAAAGTGTATACTTTTACCTGAGGAAAAGGTGGGTGGGCTCAGAGGTGGGCTTTAGATCAGCAGAGACAACAGTGCAAATAGGTTTGCATTTTCAAAAGGGGATGTGGGACCTGATATACTGCCTTTCTGTGGTTGCAATCAAACAGTTTACATATTATGTGCAGGTACTTCTTTTGTACCTGGGGCAACAGAGAGTTAAGTGATTTGCCCAGAGTCACAAGTTGCTGCAGTGGGAATTGAACCCAGTTCTGCAGGATCAAGGTCCACTGCACTAACCACTAGGCTACTCTTCCAGTGCATGCTGGGGCTTATTTACAAACGAGGATGAGGTAAACTGAGGCAAGACGCTCATACAGGGACATATATAGTGCGCACTGCACATGCCCAGAGGGACCTGCTCTAAAGGTTCCTTTGAGCCCTGGGAGAGCAGAATCCGTTTCCAGCTCGTCAGATTACATCACCAGTGTGTGGCTGACTCATCCTGCTGTCCACGGAGAACCCCCGTTACAGGTAAGTAACTTCACTTTGTGCCTATGCAAAAAGTGCTTAGTAAATAGGGCCCTATGTACTAGTACAAATTCTGCCCAATCAACCTCTGTGGTGAAGGATTGCTAAATTAAGAAGGGGCCCACTGACCCCTGCACTGTGGGACAGAGGCAGAGTGCGGCAAACATTGCTTTTAACAAAAATGCCATGCATCCTCTTGCCAGCTTTCTTGAATTTAAATTGCTGGATCTCTCTCCCTGCCAGCAGCTTTAGAAGCACTCAAGCACATCATCTCATGCTGCTGAACCAAAGTTTTGCAATAAGAGCAAGGAAATCACATAGCTCTTATCACGAGACTAGCCCAGCAGTGAGAGATGATGCACTTAAGGGCTTTGTTAAAATTAAGTAGTGTTTACTGTGCTCTGCCCTCCTATAAACCTAAGGTTGAAGGAGAAGGAGGGGAAGTGCCCCTCCTCTGCTATGCCAGCCCTCAGTAAAATTGTGCTTGAGGACCCACATTTGAACTTATGCCACTTGCCCTATGCATTTTCTTTGCCACTCAGGCTGTACCAGCAGGAAAACCAGGTTTTTTTAGAGGTGATTTCAAATATATGTTCAATATATTTGCGAGTGACATTGCTGAAGGGTTAGAAGGTAAAGTTTGCCTATTTGCGGATGATATTAAGATCTGTAACAGAGTGGACACCCCGGAGGGAGTGGAAAACATGAAAAAGGACTACAGAAGCTAGAAGAATGGTCTAAGGTTTGGCAATTAAAATTCAATGCGAAGAAATGCAAAGTGATGCACTTAGGGAGTAGAAATCCACGGAAGATGTATGTGTTAGGCGGTGAGAGTCTGATAGGTACCAACGGGGAGAGGGATCTTGGGGTGATAGTATCTGAGGATTTGAAGGCAACGAAACAGTGTGACAAGGCGGTGGCCGTAGCTAGAAGGTTGTTAGGCTGTATAGAGAGAGGTGTGACAAGCAGAAGAAAGGGGGTGTTGATGCCCCTGTATAAATCGTTGGTGAGGCCCCACCTAGAGTATTGTAGGCCGTATCTTGCTAAGAATGTAAAAAGAATTGAAGCGGTGCAAAGAAAAGCTACGAGATTGGTATGGGATTTGCGTTACAAGACATATGAGGAGAGACTTGCTGACATGAACATGTATACTCTGGAGGAAAGGAGAAACAGGGGTGATATGATACAAACGTTCAAATAGTTGAAAGGTATTAATCCGCAAATGAACTTTTTCCGGAGATGCAAAGGCGGTAGAACGAGAGGACATGAAATGAGATTGAAGGGGGGCAGACTCAAGAAAAATGTCAGGAAGTATTTTTTCATGGAGAGAGTAGTGGATGCTTGGAATGCCCTCCCGCGGGAGGTGGTGGAAATGAAAACGGTAACGGAATTCAAACATGCGTGGGATAAACATAAAGGAATCCTGTTCAGAAGGAATGGATCCTAAGGAGCTTAGCCGAGATTGGGTGGCAGAGCCGGTGGCGGGAGGCGGGGATGGTGCTGGGCAGACTTATACGGTCTGTGCAAGAGCCGGTGGTGAGAGGCGGGACTGGTGGTTGGGAGGCGGGGATAGTGCTGGGCAGACTTATATGGTCTGTGCCAAAACGGTGGTGTGAGGCGGGGATAATGGTTGGGAGGCGGAGATAGTGCTGGGCAGACTTATACGGTCTGTGCCCTGAAAAGGACAGGTACAAATCAAGGTAAGGTATACACAAAAAGTAACACATATGAGTTTATCTTGTTGGGCAGACTGGATGGACCATGCAGGTCTTTTTCTGCCATCATCTACTATGTTACTAAGTTCATGTTTAGGGCTTATCATTTTAGGTTTTAAAACAATAAACAACAATAAAACACCCCTGATGCAAAAAACATTTAAAAAATAAAAAATTACGGGGCTCTTTTACTAAGCTGCACTAGCAAATGGGCTTAGCACTCCAAACTCTCAATGTGGAAGATAAAAGTGTGAAACCATTCTTCCCGAGGAAAATATTTTGCAACCTTGTACAATCAATGGTGCTAAGCCACGCAGACTATTGTAACGGAATCTATGCAGGATGCAAAGAACAAATCATAAAGAAATTTCAAACCGCTCAAAGCACAGCAGCACGGCTTATATATGGAAAAACACCTTTTGACAGCGCCAAACCACTCCGAGAAAAACTGCACTGGCTTCCAATTAAGGAACGTATCGCATTCAAAATCTGTACGACAGTTCACAAAATCATCTACGGCGAGGCACCAGGATACATGACAGACCTCATTGACCTACCACCCAGAAACACCATAAAATCAGCAAGATCATACCTAAACCTCCATTACCCAAGCAGCAAAGGACTCAAATACAAATCCATCTATGCTTCCAGCTTTTCCTACCTGAGTGCACAATTGTGGAATGCACTACCAAAAGTAGTAAAAACCACACTCGACCACATGAATTTCCGGAAAGCACTAAAAACAGAACTGTTCAGCAGGGCAAACCCCACCGACCCAACATAAAAAACCTGGACATCTGCGACACAACTTAACCAAAAATCATAACAGACATATCTTAACTCTTTCTTTCCCTCACTAAGTTCTCCCCAATTGTCTTTACCATACATGTATACCATAATATCACCTTGATATTAATTGCAACTTGTATCATACCGAAATCGGTTAACGCCGATTACGGTACCATGTAAGCCACATTGAGCCTGCAAAAGGTGGGAAAATGTGGGATACAAATGCAACAAATAAAAAAATAAAATAAAACCCATTTCTAGCACAGCCATTAGCACGCAGCCATTTCAAAAAATTAAAGTGGGCGTCCTTACCGCCTCCTATGGGGTAAGGACTCCAGTGTTATTGATGTGCTAACCAGTTAGTGCACCGGTAATGACAGCACACCAGGCGGTCCTTTTACAAAGGTGCACTAGCATTTTTAGCTCGTGCATTAAATATGCATGTGCTAAACACTAGAGATGCCCATATATTCCTAGGAGTGTCTCAAGCGTTTAGCGCACGCTAAAAATGCTAGCACGCCTTTGTAAAAGACCCCTAGCTGAATAGGGTTTCCATGTCCATTCTCCATCCCTGAACGCCCCTCCAAAAAAACCTATAAAAAATAAATATCACGTACAGTTGCACACAAACGGCAAAACTAACATAAAATGTTTTAGCGTGTTCTTTGTTAGGCCATTTTTCCTGTGTTGAAACACAAATTAGTGCTTAATGTAGCTTAGTAAAAGGATCAACAGTAAAAATAAATACCACGACCCCTCGGTGCTCTCTCACACCTCCTCTGACTTGTCTTGTGTCCTCCACTGTTTTAGTGCCTATTTAGTACATATTTGATTCCACTGGAAAACATACCCAACAATAGTACCTGTGGTGCAAAAACACTGATAAACAGCAATGTTTATACCATCAAAGAACACCTAATTTACAGGTTATAAACATGAATAGAAATATTTTACCTTTAAAACGGGTGGAAAACCCACAGGTATAAGTTTAGCCTTGCACCAATGCAGGTACCTTTGAAAGTAGCCCCAGAAATTAACACCTGCTTTACCAACTTGCCTAACTATTGTCTTGATGACTCCAGCACACACAAGCAGGTCTTGATATGAGCTGTGTGTAAGTGCTTGGAGTATTGGACTCAGATGTGCCGAGTTAAGAGTCCAGTCAATTTACCCCATGCTACCTCCCAACTTCCCTATCATGGAGGACCGCTGAACTCTTTGCTTGACTGGGCAGGTCCCTTCTGCCCCTTTATATTTCTTTTCCTTTTTAAATTATATAGAAATTTCAAAATAATTCAAGCAAACATTCATTGCTCTTCAGTAAAACGAGAAATAAACCACCAAAGTATTACAAAGAAACAGTCACAGGAAATCAAAATTAGGTTATTCTTGAGTCGGTCTACAATCTAGGTGGCAGATAATTAAGGGGCCCTTTTACTTAAGGGTGTTAGACTCTGTACTTAGCACATCTTGACACAGAACTTTCCCCGCACACTAAACTGAGATTAGATGCAGCAGTATTTAGGGCTTTTTTTAGGCAGGTGTCACGCAAATTTTTCTATTAGTGCACAGAACTTGCAAAAAGTTAATGGGGAAGCGCTTAGGAACACTTTTACAAAGGCTTGTAAGCGCCTACATGCGTCCAGCGTGTGCCAAATTGGTATTACCGTGTGCCCCGGGCGGTAATTCCAAATTTGGTGCGTGCTGAAAACACACAGTAGAAAATATTTTCTATTTTCTACTGCGGGATGCCTACCCGGAGGTAAACGGCAGTTGGCGTGCACTGCGTGCTTACCGCCCGGGTAGCGCATAAAACCTTACAGTTAAGTCAATGGGTGGCGGTAAGGTCTCTGGCCGAAAACAGACGCGTGCTGGTTTTCATTTTGCTGCATGTCCATTTTCCGGCCCATCAAAATAATCCCTTTTTTCCCCAGACGCGGTGAAGAAATGGTGCAGCGTGCATCTAAAACACGCACTCACACTACCGCAGGCCACTTTTTGGTGTGCCTTTGTAAAAGGGCCCCTTACTGCCTCCTGTTTGGGAGGTGCTAAGTGCTCCTGCATTAGCTCTGCATTAGCCAGTTAGCACGTGCTAATGCAAACGTGCTAACTGGTTAAGACTTCTGCACCCATTCTCCACCCATGATACGTCCCCTCTAAAAAAATGTTTTTTCAATAAGTTAATGGGTGCTTAAAGTGTGCAAACAGGCGAAGTGCCACAAAACACTTTAAGGCATTTTGTGGTAGTCTGTTTTTCACAAGCTAAGTATGGGTTAGGGCTTAATGCCCTTTAGTGAAAGAGCCCCCAAACATGGAGACTTTTCACAATCCAAAGGGAATAGTAAGCAAAACAGTGAACAGTCCATCTCCTTCTTCAGGGCGATGAAGGTTCCCCAGTAGGAGAAATTCCCGTAGATGTCACCACAGTCTTAGTAGAAATAAGCATCAAGAACTGCTACAATTCAAAAAAATCATATCTAGTATTGTAATAAGTCACTACACATTTACATGGGAAACACAATACATAAGAGGCCCCTAACTGCTAAATCTTAGGTCTCAAAAGCAAAAATCGCCTACGCTTCTTCCATGTTTCTCGCGATACATCAGGAAAAAACCTAACCCTGCATCCCATTAACTCTAGATGTTGCTCTTTAAAAAATATTTTCAAAAGCCAGTCTCTGTCCAATTCTAAAGCCAGTTGTAGAAATAATGTAAAGAGTACAACAGTCTCTTTGCCATACTCTTCCAAGAAACAAGTCAATTCAAGACTATCAAAGGGTAGGTCAACCATACTTCCTTCCCCAGCATCCCTTTTCTTAGCTTCTGGCAAATGATACATTTTTGAAATAGGAGGAAGCGTGGCCTCTGGGACTTTCCCCACCTCTAGAAGATATTTTTTAAACATTTCATAAGGGGAACAGTAAGTGCCTTAGGAAAATTTATAAACAGGCAGATTCCTTTTACATATTATACTTTCCATGGTCTCGTCTCTTCTGATGGATAACCAGATTGTCCTTCATCAAAAGTACATCCTAGGTTTCAAGCTTTTGGACTCTTTCCTCCAAGGCTACAAACTTTTTACCAAGTTGAACATCTTTCTTAATTGACAAAGAACCCCAGATATTTGAGTAATTTGAAGGGGAAACATCTGAAGTTGACGTGATAGTGATCTCTGCAAGTCAGAGCCAAGGGCTGAGATCCAGCACCATAGACCTTCATTCCCAAGTAGCCTGGAATTTTGCCCATATTTTATACCTCCTTCCCCCACCCAAAACACTTGATCTGGTCATTTCAGTGATGGTCCCTGCAATCATGAGCCTTGAATGTGGCCATATGATATCACCCATGAGCAATGACCAGTACTCCCTCCCCCTGGGGGCTTCACAGTATCACAAGCTCTAACTACTGTGTTACTATGTAATCAATGAAGTGGAAGGCCTGACACAGTGATCTCTTCCTCATAGCAATGCACAGATCTTGCTACCTGAGCCATCACACTGGCCCACTGGTGTACATTTCAATAAACAGTATGGTTTCCACACAGATTGTTAATGCGTCTTGGGAAAACCTGGACACACCTTCATATCAAACACAAAATGTCTGGCCTTGTTACTCTCTTCAGCATGTAAACTGCATTACAGCTGATTTTCAGCATCTCTCATTATTTCTTTTGTCCTCTTTCTCTTTCCAAAGTATCCTCCGGATACTGGTAATATGTGGTGACATGGCTCATGGACCATTTCTCACGAAGCAAAACCTAATCACAAGCTGCCAACCCAAAGTCCTTAGATCATTCTCAGCTATGTGCAGATTATCTTCTGCAAATTCATAAGGGGTTGCCTGGATGGACAATCAGGACCAGTTTGAAAACCATTGCTCAAGGTGATTCACTTCACAGCATTTCCATTAAGTCTAACTACATTCTCTAGAGGCCAGACTAATTTGGGTTTCTACCAGGTACTTGTGACCTGGATTGGCCATTGCTGGAAGCAGGATACTGGGCTAGATGGACCATTGATCTGACCCAGTAAGGCTGTTCTTATGTTCTTAATTAAGGTCCTGCATAGTTCTATCACACAGCTTCTAAGTATGAGTAACTGATAGTTGAATCTAACACTGTACTGATCTCATATAACGTGTCCACCAATGCATTACTAAACAGTGAGCTAAACCAGTTCAAGGAGAAAACTCAGTCTCTTAATTTCCAACTGTTTATAAGTGAATAAGGAACTTCCTGTAGATAACTGAAACCAACAGTGCAGCACTGATTCTTGCTCAATACAAATGGGAAGGGGTTCCTGCAGAATGGATACACTGAATGTTTTTCAATTGATGGTGGCCAGGTGCTAAATGACTGAAGGAGTGGTGCTGACTGACTGTTGAAAAATTAAGTGAACTCCAGGAATGGAGAGGGAAAGAAGGGCTGTGGAGCGTGCCCAAGATGGAGATTTTTTTTTTTTTGCACTAGGGGTAGTGGTGCAAAAGAACGCACAAAAGGACTAGGAGCTCCGGAAGTGACCAACAGGGTCAATGGTTGTACCTTGGGCTAAGGCATGAAGCTTGGCAGCTTTTAAGGAGACAGGAAGGAATGAGTTGCACTTAACATTTAACCTACAATAACAATGATTACAGGAACTCATCCGGAAGCTGCTGCTTACTTTTATCTTACATACTATCAGTACAATAGAAAAGAAAATAGAAACATTTGAACACAAGCTGTGGAGGCAGAACAAATGCTATCAATGCAAATTATTAGGTCCTATTGCATAAAATAGGACCTGTGATTAAATAACGCATATTAACGGCATTAGTGCGTGCTAACACGGTAGTGCACATTAATACCTCTAACTGTAATTGAACCTAACTAACCAGCACTGACAACAGGAAATACAGCTTGTGAGTATGGATAATCCAATCACAAAATGTTACCTGTGGTTGTGCTATAAAACTCATAGAAGTCAATACTGAAAAGCACGTATGCTGACCACGGAAGTGCTTCTGTCTAAACTGCCCTCTCTGCATAATGTACAACTCTTGTCTATACACTCAAAAGTAATCCCCGAGCTAGAGGGATGCTGAGGCGAGGCCAGAAATTATACTCGGAGCAAGACTATTGGAGCACAAGAGAAAGCCTGAGAGGCACTTACCTTGGAGTTTGGTGGGCGGTGACGTGCTGGGCTGGGTATGGTGCGGAGAGCCATGAGACAGTAGTGGATTGATGTGTGAGTGGGGCGTGCTGTACGCGTCCATGGCCAGTTTCTGACGGAACGCTTCCTCTTTCCTCCGGTTGGCAAACCAATTATAGACCCTAACCTCGGTAACCAAATTGGATCCAAGTCCATGCGCCTTCGATGGAGAGACCCCTCGTTGCAGGCATTCTGCTCTGGGAATGAAAATAAAGCAATGCCTTTTAAGCGGGGAAGGTACCAAACCGTTTCAGATGCATTCCCAGCTGTGTCTTTTTCTGGGGGGGGGGGGGGGGGGGGTCCATTCTAAACAAGGTTGCAAACCAGCTTTTAATTCCTTTGATGAGGAATGTTAAATGAGGACAGTACAATGAAGATAATTCAGCTGAAAATAAATCCAATTTCCCTGATAAAACTGATAAACTAATGGTAAGTTATATTAGCTTAATGAAACTTTAGCATGTAGATTGAGACTTATACTTAAATGAGATCCCAACAAACTTCACAGTTGTAGTACTATAGAAAAAAACACAAAGTCACTATCCCTCGGATTCTATATAGTGTGCTTAGATTTAGGCACCGAAATCAGGATGGATTCTATAATACTGTGCATAACTTAATTGGCTTTAATAAGCGTTGATAACAGCACTTAACAAGCGATAATGAACACTAATTGGCCCTGATTAGAATTTAGGTGCACAACTTGCAAAGAGTATTCTGTAACGATGTGCACCTAACTTCTAACATGTGGAGGCAAAATGGGGCATGGTTAGGGGGCGAGGAAATGGGCGTTTCATGGGCGTTCCAAAACTTAGGCGCCTAGTTATAGAATATGACCCAGTGTGCCTAAATCTACATGCTGAGATTTACACCAGATTTTTATTGGCGTGAATGGATGCGTGCAGCAGGGGCGTAGCCAGACTTCGGCAGGAGAGGGGTCCAGAGCCGAGGTGAGGGGGGCACATTTTAGCCCCCCCTGGTGCTGCTGACCCCCCACGGTGCCACTGCCGACACCCCCACCCCGCCCCGCCATTGCCAACACCAACAACTTTGACCCTCCCCTGCTGACAACCCTCTCAACCCCCTCCCGCCGCCAACCCACTGTCGCCATCTGCTACCTTTGCTGGCAGGGGACCCCAACCCCCGCCAGCCAAAGTCTTCTTCCTTCGTTTGGTTTCTGAATGCAGGACGTTAAACTCGGAAACAAAACGAAGAAAGAAGACCGGCTGGCAGGGGTTGGGGTCCCCTGCCAGCAAAGGTAGCAGATGGTGACGGCGGGTTGGTGGCGGGAGGGGGGGTTGAAAGGGTCGTTGGCAGGAGGGAGGGTCTAGGGTCTAGGGCACCTAAATCTAGGCGCCGATTATAGAATATGTTTAGTTGGCACTGATTTCAAGGCCGATGTTAAGCCCCATATATAGAATCTCCTTTATGTCCAGATGGTACATATCAGGTGGCGAGACAGTACCTAACCTGTGTCAGGACATCTTTGGGCGTAACCATATAAGAAATCCATGTTATTATTTCTTATAATAATGCTCCTAACTCTGAAGCCCTTTTAATAATAGAAATGAGCTTAGCACATTTTACTGTGGGACTTTCCTGCGCGCTAAGCCCATTTTTAACGCAGCCCTAAAATAGGGCTTTTTTCTTTTTTGCAGGTACCGTCCTAATTTTACCACTAGCTTGTGACAGCTGCAAAAATATTAATGCGAGAGCGCTTACCACTCCTACTTAGTTGGTACGCAGAGATGCTAAGTGGTCCCATGTTAAGTCTGCGTTATCCAGTTAGCACACGTTAATGTGGACATGCAAGCGGGATAACGCTTCTACGCCCATTCCCCACTCATGACACACCCTCCCCCCGACAAAAATAACAACAAAAAAATTAAATGTGTGCAAGTAGTGTGCACTGACAGGCAACTTACAAAAAAAAAAAAAAAAAAACGCTTTAACATGTTTTGCAGTAAGCCTTTTTTATGCATTAAGTACACTTTAGTGCTTAATGCATTTTAGTAAAAGGGCTCTTCTTACAGTTATTCTCATAAATTGACCTGTCTGAAAATTTACAAGGGTTGAGCGCATAACCTTTAACTGAAAAGTTCACTACACTCCTTCATTTAGGAGCATAAAAAGTGGGTGGCAAAAGTAGGGCCTGGTTAAATCCACTCTGGCCATGTAAGCATTTAAGTGGACAATGCCAATGAATATCACCAAGACTGCCACTGTACTATCTGGTTAGTGCATGGGTGGTCCGTGGGTGGAGCTTGGGCAGGACCTAGGAGGAGATGGACTTAACTGGATTAGCTTACAATCTAATCAAGACAAACAGAACCACTAACTGATTAAGGGGCCCTTTTACTAAGCGATGTAAGCGTCTACACGCGCCCAATGAACGACAAAATGGAGTTTCTGCTTGACTACTGTGTGGCTCTTTTGGTAATTTCATTTTTGGCGCATGCGTCTGAAAAATATTTTTTATTTTTTGGCTGCGCGTAACGGATGCGTGCCAAGCGGCATTTGATGCGCGTAGGTCATTACCAACTGGATTCTTTACCGCTAGGTCAATGGCTGGCGATAAGGTCTCAGACCCAAAATGGATACACGGCAATTTTGATTTTGCCATACGTCCATTTTCGACAAAAAAAAGGCCTTTTTTACAGGCGCGCTAAAAAATGGATCGGCACAAGCCCAGAACCCACGCCTACACTACTGCAAGCCATTTTTCAGTGTTTCTTTGTAAAAGGACCCCTGAGTAAGTGGCTAAATTTAGAACAACAAAAAAGCTGTAACTAGGCACTGGTCTGAATATTGGTGGATGCCCAGTTAACTAACATTGGAACTTGCTGATTCCAAACACACCCCCACCCCCCCCCCCGCCAAGTCCCGATCACTCTTTGTCCCCCTGTAAGGCAAAAAAAATCCTACCTTAAGCCTCCTCACCTCCCACCTCTGTGGGCCACCCTAGGCCTACCTTTACAGGCCATTGTAGTCTAGTGGGGGTCCTACGGACAGAAGCGATGCCCACTCGCTCTTGCCCATCGCAGCTCCATAACCAAAATGGAAGCTGCGACCTCAGCGCTGGTACCTGGATAAGTAGCCAGACTACTAATAACAGCTATTTTGCTGACCTAACGTCCAGATAGTTATCTCAATATTGCAATGGTTATCGGCAGTATCTGGATGACTTCTATCATTTCCTCGGTGGCAATTCTATAAATTGGCACCAAGATGGACACACTTAGCACCAATTCTACAATGGAATCTCGGTGCCAAGATTCTATTATAGAATACTAGAGTAAGCCAACATCATCGGTATGCATAAAATTAGGTGCCAACAGTTACACCGAGGTCTGCATGTATCTCAGAGACATGCCCATGACCTGACCATACCCCACCCATCTTTAGCCGTCTTTGCTTATGTGCTAAGTGGTTTGGGCACAAATGTTATGGAATAGCACCAATTTAGAGACCTGCCCTTCACCTGTAAAGTGGGGGTGGCTAGTAAAGGTTTTGAGCCTCGTTATTTGGATAGTGCCATTAAAAATCAGTGGTTGGCCGCAGTGAAAGGGACTCATCCAGGTAGGAGTTGTTCTTTCTCAATATCAGGCCTATTATTTTTTTCTTGCCTTCCTGAAACACTTTTATCAGTAACTCAGCTCTCACTGGTTCTAAGTGGACCATACTCGTTGCCTGATGGGAGATAAAAGGCAGATAAACTTCTAGATCAGGATCTTTTTTGGTTTAAAAGGTGTCCCCTGGGCATGGGTCTTGACTAAACCACTGGCAGTGGTGAAGAGTTTGCTAATGCATTTCCCTTCTACCACTTCTGTGTGTAATGAGGTCATGCAGCAAATAGTCAAGAGAGTCTAATATTTAACTCTCCAGCTTTTCAGAACGATCTGACCTAGCTCCTGCTGTACCTCACTCAGCACATTAACTTCTGCCTCCTATTTCCATAAGTGTTCACAGTGGGGTAAAAACCAGGATTATAACCAGAGCTGGTGCAAGAGTTTAAGTATTCTAGGCAACCCTTCAGCTTTGCCCCTCTTGAGTTACCTGTCCTTATCTCCTCTTCCCCTGAAATTTGGATAAATTTAGCAGTCCTGAATATCCCAACATCACCCCTCCCAGAGCAATCCTGCGCAAAATGGACATCATCCTTTGTTTTGGATAGAGTTACATTTCCCAAAGCCCTTTTTGGAGGTATATTGGCTATTTTAAAATTACCCATCTATCCTGAAGTTAAAAGTACAAAATGACAAGTCATTGTATCTGCTGGCAGGCAGGACCGATTGTTTTGCCTTGAATGCAGTTGCTCCTTGTCACCTCCCCCCCTCCGCCCCGAAGCTGCCACCCTAGGCAACCTCCTAGTTTGCACAGTAGTTAAGCCAAGCCTGATTATGTCAGCTTATCCTGGAAAAGAACTCCTCTCTTTCTCATCCCTAGGATTTACCTGTTACATTCCTCAACTAAAGCTTCCCTTTCCTCCTTGCTAGGATTCTTTTGCCTCTCGTAAGCCTGGTACAGTATTTGCTGAGACGCGGGTCCCCATTTGAAGCGGTTACGTCGCATCTTCTTGTTGACGGGCTCAATACAGGAGTCGTCGGGCTGACCAGGGACTTGACTCTGCTGATGGAACTCTGGAAAGAGAAACAGCAGCTGATCCTGACTGCTCTTGTCTGTCATAGTTCCAGAACCCTGGACTGTCTGGTTGAACTCTGAAAAAGAAAGCGGGTAGATATGATCTGGCCTATCGCCATAACAACTTGAGTACATTTCATTTTGCTCTCTTTTCATTGAATTTCATTTCTGCACTTCCGTTTAATCAACAAAAAAAAATCATTAGGAGAAAGTAATTCAAGTGCAGGAGAACGGCAGCTGGTGACTTCAGCAGTTGCTTAAAGCTCAGCTCTCTTGCTGTCATAATGGGACATGGTGTCTCATGGCTGATGACATCATTAGAGCTTTCCTGCTTCCGCACTAGTGATGATGTGTGTCAGGGATAGGAGTCTACAACACACTGGGGGATATTACATATATTAGGGTACACAAATTGATCACATTAAACCCAACAGTAGGGATAGGAGTCACGCAATACTGTTTATATCACCAATGTGATTTTCCAAGCCCCTCAAGGTATCAATAATAATAAAAATATAGGGCCCGATATTCAGCCAGCGGAGATCAATGTTTTGTTGATCACTTTTGGCGCTAAACCTGGAAATTCAATGCCGGGCCATATCCAGGCACTGGCATTCAATTTCCAGGATCACGGAGCTAACACATAGCCGGTTTAAGTGTGGCATTCAGCAATTAACCGGCTATGAGTTACCACATAAAAAATAGGATTGACTTTTATGCAGTCAACCTGGCCGGTTAAGTTCTGAATATCAGCCTCCAAAATAGCTGGCTTTGAGTTCAGTGCTAGCCAGTTATTTTCAGTTGCGTTAACCGGTTAAGTGCCACTGAAAATGACTGGTTAGCCCCAAACAGGTGATTTAACCAGACAGGAGTAATTTCTAGCTGGTTAAATCACATTGAATATCCACTCCATATATTTTAAGAAAATAGTCTGAACATTATTCAAGATAATCAAATTGCTTTTGAGCCTCTGATTTCTGCCAATGACTCAAATATAATGTCATTGAATACAATAGGCAAGTCATCTTTTGTCATCTAATATGGACAGAGTCAGACAGGAGAGCACTTAACAATAAACATTATGTGAAGTTGTGATTGGCTTATACACTGTTCATTACAAATGACATCATTACTAGAGCATTTAAAGCTACACTGCCTTACAGATCTATCACAGAAATGCTAGAGTGCCAACATACTTAATTAATTTTAATTACAATGAAACAAAAATGTTTGTTCTTAACAGAGTCTTTGCCTGACTATTGGGTTAAGCAGTTGTAAATAAATAGACCTGGTTTCCTGCAGCAACTCGGGGATAGATTCTGCAGCAACATTTAGAAAAATTTGTCTCAATGTTTCTGAAATCCTATGACAATTATGCAGCACAACTGCATATGTCAATGATTGCAATTGCATTTTGTAAACGAAAAATGTCTATTCAAATAGAAATGTACATTAAATGGTTGTCTAGCCTTGCTTTGTGTCACAATAATTTATTTTGTTCTTTTGAGAATGTTATGCATGAGAATTTCAGGTACTGATATGGGGGAGGATAGGAAGAGGAGATCTCATGGATTTGGAGTGCAGGTGGAGGAAACATTGGAAATGGGGATGACTGATGGAGGGACAATTGGAGAAGGGCAGAAGAGAAGGGGAGATGATCAAAGATGCCAGGTCAAAAAATAAAAAATCAAAATATTGTGGATGTGACTGGTAATGTCTGCTACCTGTGCCATGTTACCACTGGATTCTCTGCACCCTGTGGCACCTTGCATTCATCCAATTGAAGAGTTAGCCAAAGAACTGAAGACTGAGATGGTCTTACAAGCTAATGTGCTATATTGTTCATGAGTAATTAGACTCTACCCAATTACAATGGCAATCAGCAAGTTTACAAAATACACATCACTGCCAGCACAGAGCTTTAAGCATCCACAAATACTCAAGGTGTACTAGGTTCTGCCTTCTCTGAACTTCCTGATTTGGAAGGGGCGCGACCCAGCAGGCCTTGAGCATGCACAGATGCTCAAGGCCCTGTGCAGACAACAGTAAGTCTCTTTTACACCGCCGACACTGCCCCAGATGGGTTTCGAAGGGTAATCACTGAAAAATTTGAGGGTGGAGGGAGGAGGGAATGGAAAATGCTGAACACCTCAGGAAGAGAGGTATTGGACACTTCAAAGCAGAGGCAGGAGAGATATGCTGGACACCTTAGGGGAGGGGAAGAGGAAGGAAAGGGAAGAGGAGTCGCTGAACATGGTAGGGGAAGGACTTAAGAACATAAAAGTTGCCCTGTTGGGTCAGTCCAACGGTCCATCTAGTCCAGTATCCTGTTTCCAACAGTGGTCAGTCCAGATCACAAGTACCTAGCAGAGCCCTCCAAAGTACTTACCCCCAGGAATATGCAGTGACTTTCCCCAGAGCCACCTCTTGGTAGTGGGAGGGGGAGGGGGAGAGACACATGGCTGAAGGTTCACCTAGGGTGTCAGAAACTCTTGGGTCAACCCTATTATTTATTACAGCTGGTTTTCATCAATTCTACTATCACCAGGTATTGCCACATCTATAAACCATCCATCTTTCTTTTCTATGACTTTGAAGTGTTGAGTGTTGTGCTCCACGTGCCCTGCCAGTTTGCATTTTAAAGTCTCACAAGATCTTGACCTGCTCACTTTCCATAACCTTCTTAATGATATGATTCCAATGACTTAAATTTAGCATTGTTTAGTCAGCTGAGGCTCTTTTGCTACAGGCACGAATTAGAGGGTCTACAGTTTCATCTTTGGCTTTGCGTAATTGGCACTAGCTGTCATTTGAAATGTTTTCACATCTTGGCTTTCATAACATTTGTTTGTAATGTTTGTTCTTGGGCTGCTAAGATCTAATTTTCAGCTATTGCCATGATATGTCTGTCACGTTTTTCATCAATACCTTTCACATATTGGCCATGCAGTGACATGTCCTTCCAGTTGTCAAAACCTGCATTCTTTTTCTGTTTTTTTATACTCTATTTTTGATTGCAATGTTTCAGCAATTTTTCTTTGCAAAGTTCAATTAACAAGGGCTCTTAGCGTTTCATAATATAGTCATTCAGGCCATGCTTTTTTCTTCCACAGTTTGCTTCACTTGGAACAGATCTTCCTCCTTTGATTTTTGGTATATATGATCTATCAGTGTCACTTTGTGGGTGTAGGACATGATTTATTGTCATCAGTTTCCTGGTTCTTCAATCAAGTTTATTGAAATCAGCTGAGCCCAGTCTACAATTCCAGCAATAAATCTGATAATTGAAGTTGCTCAAGTATTAATAGCTTTAATGACATTACCTCCACTTAACATTAGGGCCCTTTTACTAAGGTGCACCTAAAAGTGGCCTAGGCGCGTTTTTTTGGACGTGTGCAGGTCATTTTTTCAGCGCGCCTGGAAAAAAGGTATTTTTTTTGTGGCCAAAAATGGACGTGTTGGAAAATTAAAAGCAGCGTACATGTATTTTCGGCCTGAGACCTTACCGCCACCCATTGACTTAGCAGTAAGGTCTCACGCACTAACTGGGCGGTACGTGGCCACCGTATGCAAACTGCCAATTACTTCTGGGTAAGCGCCACTTGGTAGAAGATAGAAAATATTTTCTACTGCATGTTTTGGACGCATGTCAAAAATGGACTTACCATCCGGTGCTTGCGGTAGCTGGGCGGTATTTCCAATTTGGCGTGTGTTGGATGTGCGTAGGCACCTACACAACTTAGTAAAAGGGCCTCTTTGTCTTTAGAATTTTCCAATCACATTTGATAGAATTTGATCTAGTGTTCATTTTGATCCGGTCTTGTAGCAAACCTGAGGCTTCTAATAATCCTTGATACTTCTATTCTTCTTCTGATTCCAGTTGATTAATAAGACTTCCATTCATGGTATTGCTATGATTATGATGATAAAGGTTTATACCTTGGCCTCCCAGGGAAATCCCTGAACTTACTGTAAAATACTGCAGCCAGAATCTTGACAAGAACGAGATGCAGAGAGTACATTACTCCTGTTTTCAAATCCCTACACTGGCTGTCTGTTATTTGTAGAATGTATTTTAAGATATTGGTCTTAGCTTTTAAGATTTTAAAGGGGAGGGGGCCTAGATATCTATAGGAACATTTAAAATGTTATGCTCCTGTCTACTATTTATGAATGCAGGACTTTTGGGTACTACCGTTTGGGCGCTTATACACATTGGCACCAGACATTTGGGTACCCAACTAGGAGGAATCTAAAAGCCCCCCCCCCTACTCACACTCACCAGGATCTGAGCCAGGGGACATCTGGGCCAGCGGGGGCAAAGTGCTGCAGGCGGGATGGTTCTCAGAGCATAAAAGAGATCACAGCTGCCCCAGGAGGTGCCTGTGAGAGGAGATGGAACAGGCAGAATCCTCCCTCACATCCTCCCCTGGGGCGGCTAGGATCTCGTGGTCCTCAGAGCAGAAGGGAGGTCATACCTGCCCTAGGCAGTGCCAGTGAGGGAGAATGCTGCCTGTTAGGTCCTCTCTCGCAGGTACCTTCTGGGGCAGCTATTATATCCCTTATGCTCCAAGGACTGCCCTGCCTGCAGCACTGTGCCTCTGCTGGCACAGATGGTCTCCAGCTCAGATCCTACTGAGTGTGTGTGGAGGGAGGGGGAGGGCCCAAAAGTCTGGTGCCAATATGGCAGCAGCCAAAGTCAAGGGCACCAAAACAGCAGCATCCAAAAGTCACGCTCCCTCTGTGAAGGAAACCCATCTGGGTTGCATGAAGACCTGGGCATTTTTCAATGCAGTAGGCTGTTCTTTGGAATTCGATGCCTCACTCTATTAGGATGGAGGACTATGTCTTTTTCTGCTGCTTTCTGAAGGCCTGGCTCTTTACACAGGCTTACCCACTTTGAACAATAGGATTATTTTATGAAATTTTAGGATATATTATATTGTTGTGATATAATGTATGATATGTTTTGTTGTTGTTTTTTATTTTAATTGCTGTAGCCTGCATTGAACTCATTGTAAGAAGTAACATAGCGATCATGCTCATGGCCTTCCATTGACTTTGGTCTCTAATAAGCTTTAAGGTTTAATTTGATTTAGTGTCAGCATTCTTAACAAGGTTAGTTGAGTTGTAAATTTGGTCTGAGCCAGAGGGGTGCTGGGCTGTACAGACAACACCCTAATTAGCAGAAAAAAAGGATAATAATGACCCTGTTCAAATCATTGTGGAGGCTTCACTTAGACTATTGTGTCCAGTTCTGAAGGCCATATCTCAGAAAGGACAAAGAGCTTAGAGGTGGTCCAGAAAAAGGCAACCACAATGATGTGGGGTCTGCCTGAACACATATGAGATGAGATTGGGAACTCAGAAGAGCAGAGAGGTAGGGAAATATTATACAGACATTAATATTAATAATGCACAAAGCAAACCTTTTCCAAAAGAAAAGCTGTGGAATTAAGAGTCATGATAGGAAGCTCCAAGGAGAAAAACTCAGATACAACATCAGAAAATACTTCTTAATGAAAAGGGTGATGGACATTTGAAATTCCCTCCTGATGATGGAGACAAAAACGGCAACAGAATTCAAAAAATCATGAATAAATAAAGAGGATCCCTTAGAGGCAAAAAAGTCGAAAAGAAAAAGCTCTGGTGTAACTGTGAGGGAGCTTTGTGCTGAATTTTATTTTGTGCCCTTTTTTTGTCACGGCAAATATGGTAACCCTATCCCTCGGTCCACCCCTGGCCTCCCCCCCACCCAAAATCGGAGGGCTGGCTACGCCCCTGTTATAAGATAGTGCGTGAGTGCGTACACATAGGCATGGGTGTGTCTCCTACAAACACACACAATTCACAGAATACTGCTTTCCCGGGATTGGTAGCATGGAATGTTCTTAATATTTGGGATTCTGCCAGGTATTTGTGACCTGGATTGGCCACTGTTGGAAGCAGGATACTTGGCTAGATGGACCATTGGTCTGACTGAGTATGGCTATTCTTATGTTCGTAAGTTGTTATACCATTGCCTGGCACACTTAAGCACACCCATTTACCCCCTCCCCCCTCCAGAGGCAGACTGACCATTGAGGCAATAGGGTAGTGCTCAAGGGCCCACAACACTAGGAGGCCCACTCTTACCACCCTCCCCCCTCCCCAGAGATAGACTGACCATTGAGGCAATAGGGTAGTGCTCAAGGGCCCACAACATTAGGAGGCACACTCTTACCACCCTCCCCCCTCCAGAGGCAGACTGACCTTTGAGGCAATAGAGTAGTGCTCAAGGGCCCACAACACTAGGAGGCCCCCTCTTACCACCCTCCAGAGGCAGACTGACCATTGAGGCAATAGGGTAGTGCTCAAGGGCCCACAACACTAGGAGGCCCACTCTTACCACCCTCCCCCCTCCCCAGAGACAGACTGACCATTGAGGCAATAGGGTAGTGCTCAAGGGCCCACAACACTAGGAGGCCCCCTCTTACCACCTTCCCCCCTCCAGAGGCAGACTGACCATTGAGGCAATAGGGTAGTGCTCAAGGGCCCACAACACTAGGAGGCCCACTCTTACCACCCTCCCCCCTCCAGAGGCAGACTGACCATTGAGGCAATAGAGTAGTGCTCAAGGGCCCACAACACTAGGAGGCCCACTTTCCCCTAGCTTCTATTTATTTTAATCATTTTTGATAGATAGTTAGGGGCCCATAACCCTTAGTGCCCGGGGGCCCAGATCACTGTCAGTCCACCCCTGCTGACCCTCCCATTGACCTGGCATAAATGATCATGCCTAAATTTATGTACTAGTATTCTATAATGGAATTGGGGTGCCCAGGTACTGTTATTTCTTCATATAGCATTGGGACACCTGAATGGAGGTGCCTGGTCCCTTAGGGAGTATTTCAATAACATTTACATGCCAGATATGAACACAAATGATTCAAATACCAGCACATACACAGAAATTGCCCCAAACCTGGTTAAGCACTGTTGCATGCATTAGGTAGCTGAGCAAACATCTGGACAGAATATAGAATACCACAAGCTATATGTATATTTCTGCTATGTAGGCTCTGTGGCTGGTGCAAGTGCTCGTGGTTATGCTAGTATTCTATACAGGAAAGTAGACACTTGCGTGCCTTTATAGCAGAGGTTCCCAAACTTGTCCCGGGAACTCCCCAGCCAATCAGGTGTTCAGGATAGCGACAATGAATGTTCATGAGAGAGAAATGCATGCAGTGGAGGAAGTGAATGCAAAGCTCTTGTTGAATTTCAATAAATCTTTCAGTCATGGTTTGTAGCATAACATTCTTATATACTGACCCAGTAAAAGGTGTCAAAACCTACAAAGAACACAAGGATACCACAACCTATTTTCCATTGTCCGTGACAGAAAGACATTCCAATGTGGGCTAGACTCACTAAGGTGTGCCTATTGCATTAGCTCCTTCTAATGCTATTAACTTGCTTAGTCCCTTTGCATAAAATGGGACCTAGTTCACAGTTTGATGAACAGAAAGGGCATCACAATGACCTAACTTGACATATCCCATATCAAAATGGCAGACTTTGTAGTGTTGTTTGTGAACTGAGGATGATAACCCACACCCGTGCTACGATTGTGTCCTATAAAGGTGTGCCTGATTTTTAATGCAACTCAACAGTAATGTGGAGGGAGGGGGGGAGCGGTTCTGGGATCTACTGAACAGAAACAACCAGTGAAAATGATAAGGGAGGCCGGCTAATGAGGCTAGACCTGGGGAGCCCTACCCTTACAGTCTTTCAGCCTGAAGAACTTCCTTTCTTATGGCTACAGTAAATTTATAGTATGTTTAAAGTAAAGGCAGGAATGTTTTTGAGCAGTTATGTAGAGAAGGGGGTGGAGGCCTTAGGCATTTTTTCCTATACTAGCAATAAAATGTTCTAGTGTTATCAGAATCCTCAGTGCTGTACAAGGATCAGTGTTCATGACTCAGCCCTGGAGTGCTTACACAATGTTAGTATGAGGGCAGGAGAAGGAGCGGTAAGAGACTGGCACTTAGGATGGATAGAGCACTGACACTACGTGCCCACTTTCACAGTACACTGATGACGGCCAATTTCAGACACAAGAAAAGGGCTGAAGCCCGCTGCGGTACTTACGTCGAAGGATTTCTCTCTGCTTCTGCACATACCACGTATAGAGAGCTGCCCGCTTCTGGGTTTTCATGGGTGTGCCCTTGTTGAGGTGCTGAGAGAGGTGAGACTGGTTCAGACCCGTGACATCCACCACCTCCCTCTGGGGGATGTTGTGCTGTTGCATGTAACCTTTGATCATCTTTGCCGCCCTCCATGGGTCCTCACTAGAAGGAGGGAAACCAAACAGCTTGTGTGAGTGGGTGACTGCACCTGTATCTCCAAGAGGAAGAAGAGGAGATCAATGATGGGACAAAACTACGGGGCCAATTCTAGAATGTAGATGCAACAATGAAGCGCCCTTAGCGCCAATTCTATAACAGCGTTAAGGCGCACATAACCTGTTCTAGAATAGTAACACAAAACCACTTTGGCGTATTTGAAGTGCAGAACAGCTTACACTAGGTCAATGGCGGGCATAAGATGGCTTACATCGCATACTATTCTGTAACGTAAGCGCATTGCTAGGCAGAAAGTCCATGACATGCTCATGTTTAACCCGCCTGTACAGCCCATTTACAGTTACACACTATCCCCCTAATTCTATAAAAAACACCAAAACGTGCACGTGCAAATTAATTGAATAACAAGCAAATTAGTACCAACAATTGGCTTTTTAACAAGCAATTATTGACATTAATTAAATTGAATTTTATGCGGGATCTACACCTATATTTTACTCGTGGTCAGAAAAAGGGGGCACAGAAATGGTAGGGGCATGAGTGGAATGGGAGCATTCCTAAAATTTGTACATGTTGTTACAGAATACGGTGGGGATATAGGCCTAATTTAGGCACGTAGATTTGCCCCACGTTTCAGTTGGTGCAAATGGCTGCACCTAAAGTTAGGTGCGACTCCTGGGCATAAGCGCTAGTCTATAAACCATGCCTAACTTTAAGCACAGCTTATAGAACAGCACTTTTTTCTGTGCCAATTTTTGGTGCCATATATAGAATCTAGCCCCCATGTGACTAGCGCCAGAATAGCGTCTAGCACATATTTGTGATGTCATTCACACACATAAGCGCACACAATTGGTACCTGAATGTAGGCACCCTTTTAAGAATAACCCTTCTTCGATGTTTAGATTTGATATCTTAGGGGCCCTTTTACTAAGCTGCGCTAAAAAGGGCCCTGTGCTAACTGCGGGGGCTGTTTTGCGGGTAAAAAGGCTGAAAATAGACATGGCCATGCGATAAGATTGCTCTTACCAGGTAGCCTTGTGGGGGGGAGGGGGGGAGCACTTACCACCACCCACTGAGGTGGCGGTAAGGGCTCCCGCTCTAACCCAGCGGTAACCAGGTAGCGTGTGAAGCTGCCCAATTACCGCTGGGTAACTGCCACCCTAGAAAATAGTGCCCTATTTTTCCTAGCATAGAAAATGGCGGTAGCTGCATATTGGCACGGGATAAGCCCGCCTTGGGTTTACTGCCGCTTTGTAAAATGGCCCCTTAGTATCTATTTCTGTAACTCTTTGTTGCTAAAGTGCTGTACAGTCAACTTCTATCCATCCCTTCCAAATAATGTAATATAATATAACTAGTAGAAAAGGCCCTTTTCTGACACAAATGAAACGGGCGCTAGCAAGGTTTTCCTCGGAGTGTGTATGTTTGAGAGAGTGTATGTGAGAGTGACTGTATGTGAGAGAGAGAGTGAATGTGCGAGTGTGTGTGTGTGAGAGAGAGAGAGTGAGTCTGGGTGCGCGTGTGTCAGAGAGAGAGAGTGTGTGTGTGTGTGAGAATGAGTGTGCAAGTGCGTATGTGAGACACAGTGTGAGAGAGAGAGTGTGTGTTTCACACAGATACAGTGTGTGTGTGTGTGTGTGAGAGAGAGAGAGAGAGAGAGAGAGAGAGAGAGAGAGAGAGAGAGACACAGACTCTCTGTGAGACTGAGTGTATGAGACCAAGAGAGGGTGTGAGTGACTGTGATACAGTGTGAGACATAGAGTGTGTGAGAGACAGTGTGTGAGAGAGAGAAAGACATGGACTGAGAGAGAGAGAGAGTGTGTGAGAGAGAGAGAGAGTGTGTGTGACAGAGATGCTCCCCCTCCCTCCCTCCCTCTGGTGTCAGGCCCCCCCCCCCTCTCTGATGTCTGAGCATTACTGTGCAAGACGCTGAGCTCTGGCTGTGCTTCAAGGAACTGACCAATCCTATTTAATAGAATGCACCTCCAACATTCTGAAGCCGAGAAACCTCGTGTGCTTGGTCACTTCTGTTTGTGACGAACCCGGAAGTACGTGATGTCAATTCAGGAGATGGATACAGAGAGCAGGAATGCCTCAGCCATGCAGTCAGCTTCAGAAGGTTGGAGGTGCGTTTTATTATATAGGATGTGTAGTTGCCATGTATGTCCACTTGAATGCATCTAGTCTATATGCACTAAGAAGGATTTTTTGTACAAACGCTGTGGTAATTTTCTGCCGGGTCAGGCCAAAATCACCGACCTGGAACCTTTTGAACTTGTTTCTTTTCCCCATTGCAGTTGGATTGCAAGACGGAGGCTGCCGCTGCCCCTGCCTGTTTTTTTTTTGTTTTTGTTGCTGTTGTTGTTTTGTTTTTTCATTTAAGAAAATTACCACTCTTTAGAAGTTATTATTGGGCAGTCAGGAAGCAACCCTGTGCCTCTGGCACTGTCCAGTCAGCACCAGAGAAAAGAGAATGCTGAGGTAGGACTAAATATTTACAAAAAAGTTTTTTTTATATAAACTCTCTATTGAAAAATGCATCAACACAGGCTGTATGCCAACATACTGAATAGCAAAAATGCTCACCCCCCCCCCCCCAAATACCCCCACCCCACAAGACCATGCAAAAAGATCAATCTGGAAAAAAAACATCTTACTTAACATGATCAGCTACTATAGTGTATGAGGGGAGAGGTCTCATGTTAACATCTGGCAAGCATTTAAAAATACATATGATGTTGACAGAAAAGAACCACTTGGTTCATCCAGTTTTCCCATTTGTTCCTGCCTCCCATGCTGCCACAGGTCTTATCTTCCTTCCTTTCACTACACCTATGTGCTTCATTTTGGAAAACTAGAATTTTTGATGGAATTGTCATTTATTTTGGCAATATACTGCAGTACAAAAATAACTGATAGTCTGTCAAACTATGAATTTCACCAAACTCTTCTATTCTTTTTCACAGCCTTTCATATTCATTTGTTTTCATTTTGCCAGGCCTGAATTTTAACATATAATCGGTCTATTTACTAACCTGTATTAAGGTTTTGTACCTAGTGCACATTGACAGCCAAAGTTAAGGTGTGTTTAGGTGCAAAACCTCTGTGTTTAACTGTTGGGGGCATTTCTTGCCCTGTGGGGAAAGCAGCCATGCAGTTAACACAGAGAAATTATCGCTAGCACATATCAATGGTGCAGTTCACTAAAGTTCCACGTTATCTGCCACATTAATAGTTAATACATGATAACGGTACAGTATTTGTCCGTTTCCTATCCCTTAACTGGAATTTCCACGTTACCTGTTCAACACAGCAATTAGCTATGCACGTCCAACACGCGTCAATTTGGAACTACTGACCAGCTACTGCGTCCCCTGGGCAGTAATTCCATTTTTTTACGTGCGTCCGAAAATATTTTTTTATTTTCTACCACTTGGCGCTAACCAGACAGTAATTGGCAGTGTACGCACGCTGATGATTACCGCCCGGTTAACGCATGAGACCTTACCGCTAAGTCAATGGGTGACGGTAAGGTCTCAGGCCCAAAATGGAGGCATGCCAATTTTTATTTTGCCGCATGTCCATTTTCGGCCAAAAAAAGGGCCTTTTTCTGCAGGTGCACTGAAAAATGGACCTGCACGCGTCCAATACACGCGCCTTCAACAGCACAGACCATTTTCGGCACACTTTAGGAAAAGGACCTCACACTGCATTAATTGTTAAAGATGCTGCTGCTCTGATATAGGAGATCTTTTACGAAGATGTGCTACTGTTTTTAGTACATGCTAAAAATTCAGGTAAGGGAGCTATGCACCTGGGAGCTTTTTCTGAAGTCTACTGCAGTGCCCCCTAGGGTGCCCGGTTGGTGTCCTGGCATGTCAAGGGGACCAGTGCACTACGAATGCTGGCTCCTCCAACGACCAAAGGGCTTGCATTTGGTCATTTCTGAGATGGGCGTCCTCGGTTTCCATTATCGCTGAAAATCGGGGACGACCATCTCTAGGGTTGACCTAAATGTGGAGATTTGGGCGTCCCCGACCGTATTATCGAAATGAAACATGGCCGCCCATCTTGTTTCGATAATACGGGTTTCCCCGCCCCTTCGCGCTTGGGTGCCCTGTTCGATTATGCCCCTCATAGTGATATAACTTAGGACCCTATTTACTAAGCCGCGCTTAGCATTCTCACTATTCGTGCAGATATGGATCCACAAAAATTGTATGAACTGCGAAATTGCAAAAGGTGATGCACTGTTCCTATGGGAAATGCAGAGTTAGGCTCCTGCCAATCTCTGGTTTCGCGAAAATGCAAAAGGTGAAGCATTGCCCCTATGGGAAATTCAAGGTTAGAATCCAGCTTGTGTTTTTGTCAGGCAATTAAAAAACAAAAAAAAACTGCATACTGAATACAAATTATTTATTTGCAATAACATTAAAGCACTTCCAGTACTAAAAGAAACATGCACAGAATACAGTGAAGGAACAGAAAACGGCGTGAAAGACGAAAGCAAAAGAACTTGTTTTAAAATGTGCATGTTCACGAATAGCCAGGAAGGACATTCATTGGCTACATACACATGTCCACAAATATGCAGAACCGCAAATCTTCAAACACACAAACAGAGAGAACGCACTGCGTTGCCAATAACATGCTAGACCTGCAAACACTTTCTGCAGGGAGACTTAACCCCAACTTCTATATATGGCACTCAGAATTGCACGCACAAATTTGGCACATGACCAAATTTGCATTCACAATTGACTATCAAGCCAATTAGCGCTAATCAATTGGTACTATTTGCTATTAATTAAAATGTATGCATACATTTCTAGGCACTGGGATCTCCAAAAAGGGGGGTCATGGGCTGATCAGGGGTGTTCCTTCAATTTATGGGACTCTATGCTAGAATAGCACTTGGCATTTCTTGAGTCATTTTACCACATATTAATAACTTCCCCCCTAAATGGAAAATAAACCATTTTTTCTACCTTTGATGTCTAATTGATTTCATTTTTCAAATATATTAGCTCCAGTCTCTGGTTCTTCTTTCCTCTATCCTCTGTGCTCACTGTCCAGGGCTTCCTGCCCATTTGGCATTTCCTTTCTCTCTTCCTGTCTTTTTCATGTCATTCCTTCTTATTCACCTCCAATTGATCTTTCATGCTAAAATTTCTTTCATTTATTTTTTCTCCTCTCCATTCACTATCTAGTCTTAAAGCTTCCTTTTTCACTGCATCTATCAATAGCTTTCCATTTCTCCCCCACCTCCCCTTCTCCTCCATTTCTCCTCTCTCTTCCCTGCCTCTCCATGTCAGGCACTCCCCTCTCTTCTCCATGCCAAATACTTCTCCCCCATGGCTGGCAGCTCCTCGCTTGTCCCTTCTTCTCCCCAGTATCTTCTCTTCCACCTTTCCCATGTTCAGCATCTCTCCCAGTGTTCCCTTCCACCTTCCATTTTCACCTACCCCATGTCTAGCATGCCCTCAATCAGCCCATCCACTTTCACATGTCCAGCAAATCACTTAACCCTCCATTGCCTCAGGTACAAACTTAGATTGTGAGCCCTCCAGGGACAGGGAAATACCCAGTGTACCTAAATGTAACTCACCTTGAGCTACTACTGAAAAAGGTGTGATCAAAATCCAAATAAATAATAATAAAATAATAATGTGCACTGTTATGGAATAAGTGGGATCTGCATCTAATTCAGGTGTGAAGATTTACACCAGGATTAAATTAGTGTAAATCCTTGCGTCTAAAGTTAGGTGAGGATCCAGGCACTAAGTGGCATTCTATAAATAGCGGCTAACTTTGAGTAACTGTTTATAGATAGAATTTAGTGCCTCCTGTTTAGCTCTTAGTGCTCCTGTGTTACAGATGTGTTAATCAGTTAGCGCACGCTAATGATAACACGCCAGCTGGTTAATGTAAACACGCCCATTCCCTGCCCATGCCATGCTCCCTCCCAAAAAATATTTTCAGAAAATTCATAGTGCGCGGTTTAGCGCACAAAAGCAGGGAAATACTGCACAACACCGTAACGCATTAGTGTGGTAGCCTTTTCTCACGTTGAGGGCTTAAGACTAGATTCTATATACGGCACCTGAAAAATCGGCACTGAAAAAAAAATAAGCCTAGGCATATTCTATAAATTTAGATGTACTTTATAGACTACACCTAAATTTCCACATGGATTATAGAATATGCCGAGCGCCCGTCTGCACAACTAAATTTAGGGTCCTGTTTACTAGGCTGCACTGTAGGCGTGCTATTGTTTTTAACATGGGCTAATGTTAGAGTCACCCATAGGAATATATGGGTGTCTCGTGTTAGCTTGCGCTAAAAACGCTAGCACGCCTTAGGGCCCTGTTTACTAAGGTGCGTTAGTGTTTTTAGCATGCCTACACTTAGCGTGCGTGCTAACCGTGTAGGCACCTATAGGGATATTGTAGGCACGTAGATTTATTTATTTATTTACCGCCTTTTTGAAGGAATTCACTCAAGGCGGTGTACAGTAAGAATAGATCAAACATGAGCAATAGGCAATTACAGCAGTAAAAATATTCAAATAACAATAAAAAGTATGGCATACAGGCCCATTTTCGAAAGGAGAATGCAGAATTTAAGACAGATGATTTGCCAAATGTTTTGTAAATAGTTTAGTTTCCTAATTAAACAAAGATATGTTGTGATAAGAATTGGAAGAACAAGGATCTTTTCCAAGTATTAACAAAATTATCATTTGAACTTGTGAGGGGGGTTTACAGAACGCTGCCCTTCACCCTTAAGAATAGTCCCTCAGATTAGCCTAAGCCACCTTAAGAGCACTAGTCCTGCTCCAGGAGGAAGTGAGCCGGAAGAGTGGAGTTGGGACCAGGAAGTTTAATGCATGGTTAACATGCGTTAAAAATGTTAACGCGCCTATAGCGCTGCTTAATAAACAGGGCCCTTAGTCACTGGCCGTTATGCCAAGTAAAATGGTGGAAATACCAGCGACTAATTTAAGCACAGAGCAGATGTATTCTATAACAGCGTACATAATTTTTAGAAATGCCCACGACCCATCCATTCCACGTCCATAGCCACATCCCCTTTTTAACTATACGCCCAAGTTCCGACCTAAATCGGGAGATGGGCGTTCTTCTCACAAAAACAAATAAAGCGGCATAATCGAAAGCCGAACTTTGGACGCTTTCAACTGCACTCCGTCGCGGATGCGGACAAAGTTGACGGGGGAGTGTCGGAGGCGTGGTGAAGGCGGAACTGGGGCGTGGTTATCACCCGAACAGAGATGGGCGCCCTTCGCCGATAATGGATGCGTTTGTAGCTAGAATTTAGGGCACTTTTCCTGGACCCTGTTTTTTGACGAATAAGGCCCCAAAAAGTGCCCTAAATGACCAGATGACCCCCAGAGGGAGTCGGGGATGACCTCCCCTGACTCCCCCAGTGGTCACTAACCCCCTCCCACCACAACAAATGATGTTTCACAACTTTTTACTTTCACCCTCAAATGTCATATCCTCCTCCCAAGCAGCAGTATGCAGGTCCCTGGAGCAGTTGTTAGGGGGTGCAGTGGACGTCAGGCAGGTGGACCCAGGCCCATCCCCCCCCCCCCGTACCTGTTACAATTGTGCTGCTTAATGCTACTAGTCGTCCAACCCCCCCAAACCCACTGTACCCACATGTAGGTGCCCCCCTTCACCTCTTAGGGCTATAGTAATGGTGTAGACTTGTGGGCAGTGGGTTTTGAGGGGGATTTGGGGGGCTCAACACCCAAGGGAAGGGTGATATGCACCTGGGAGCTCTTTACCTTTTTTTTTGTTTTTGTAAAAGTGCCCCCTAGGGTGCCCGGTTGGTGTCCTGGCATGTGAGGGGGACCAGTGCACTATGAATCCTGGCCCCTCCCACGAACAAATGCCTTGCATTTATTCGTTTTTGAGCTGGGCGATTTCATTTTCCATTATCGGTGAAAAGCAAAAACGCCCAGCTCACACCTTGGCGAATAAAACATGGGCGTCTATTTTTTTTTTAAAATACGGTACACTCCGCCCCTTCACGGACCCGTTCTCGGAGATTAACGCCCATGGAGATAGGCGTTTCTGGTCGATTATGCCCCTCTATGTGACTTAGAATTTATGTACATCACGTTAATACGATTGGACAGTTGTGCACGTAAATTCTATTTCATGCCAATTAGTGTCAATAATTGCTTGTTAATTTTCAATTTTCAGCGCTGATTGGCTTGTTAACTAATTAATGGGTCCTTTTACTAAGTCGCATAGGCACCTACACGCGCCTAACACACGCCAATTCAGAACTACCGCCCCAGCTACCGTGTGGCCCGGGCGGTAATTTCATTTTTTACATGCGCACACTACGTGCGCCAGAAAATATATTTTATTTTCCAACGCGCAGCACTAACCGGGCAGTAATCGGCATTGTACGCACGCTGACGATTACCACCCGCTTAACGTGTGAGACCTTATTGCTAAGTGAATGGGTGGCGGTAAGGTCTCAGGCCCAAATTGGACACGCGCCAATTTTCATTTCGTTGCACTTCCATTTTCGGACAAAACAAAAATGAGCGATAAAAATGGACCTGTGTGCATCCAATACACACGTCTACACCAGCGCAGGCCACTTTTCGGTGCACCTTAGTAAAAGGACCCCTAAGTTGCACACACAAATTCTGAATATGGCCGGATTTGCACACGCAATTTAAGTCGTGCTAGATAGAATCTGGGGGTTAGTGCCCTTAAGTAAAACGACCCCACAGATCTTTATATATTTATATTTTATGTTTTGTTATTTATCCAGAATTGTTATATGGAGTAAAATAAAAACAAGGTTAATTAAAATGTGCTAGCTATTTTGTTTCATAAATAGGAATCAGCAGAGCTAAACAAAATCAAACCATTAGATCTCCTGTTTTAATTCGGATTTCTATTTCTTGTCTGAGGTTGTATTAAATGTTTGATGCTATCGGAAACTTCCCTTCATTTAGCCAAACAGGGCTGCTATGACTAATTGGCTGAGAACGTCGCTGTTCTGATCATCATCACAGAGCCCTTGAGGCATCATTCATAATGAAACACGCACAGAGCAAATAGCTAAGGAGTGGAGCCCAGGAAGAAAAATTAGGAAAAGAATGAGTGCACCAGGTGCAGTATTTTTTGGACCAAAAAGAGAACACGCAGAAAGACATGAAGCAGATAGCCTGGCATTTTGAAACTTGAAAACTTTGGCTCAAAGCCCCCTGAAAAGTTATACATTTAAAGAAACAAACTCAGTCACAGTGACTGAAGACCAAAATTAATAATAGGGGTGGCAGAACCCCCAGGTCTTGCCCTATATGCTTAATGAAGGTAGATTCTGGAGTCCTTGTTCGTAGTTTGACATTGCCCTGTTGGGCATGGAGATTGGGCCTACCTGACACCTCAGTATAAAGACCAATACCCTACGAAAACAAATCAACAGCAACCAAAGAAGTAGGGAGGGGGCGTTGGCCAACCAAATCCAGGATGTAGTCCAGAGGTAGATAATAGCAAATTTATTAAATAGGTATCAAGCCACATATAGATGCCTGCATCAAAATCTGATGTATGATATCTATATCACAACCACTAAGGCTGGACTAAAAACAGATTGAGCTTTGTGGTATTCAAACCAGTACCACTGTACATGCACTGCAAAAACCTGAGAGGTCTACATCCTTGATTGGTTGGGCCTACCTGACCGTTAGTGGTCAAGGGGGTGTTTCCTCCTGCGTTTGAAGGGTGTCTGAGAGAGCCTGTCTTTTGGGATCCACCTTATTTTTTTCTTTCCTCCACAGAAGTCCAGGTAAGAGGAGGAGGACTGTGGTACACCCTCCCTGGAGGCCAAATAAGTTACCTAGAAGGGAGAGCAGCTGCCCAAAACCAGTTAGGTTAAACTAAAGGAAAAGGAGAAAACTGGCTAGACTGGGCTTAGCTGAGAGTACTGTGGAGCCCATGCAGAAAGGCTCGTGGCCCATGCGGATGTGGCTTTTACCACAAGCGTAGTACCATGCCATGCAGAAAGCTATGGCATGCAAATTTTATGAGCAGAAGCTTGCAGCTAATGGGGGGAGCATGCCGGACACGTGCACACAAAGGTTTTTTTTAGTAAGTGCACTTTTTGTGTGCATTTCCAGACAAAAACTCAAAGTGAGAGTGCATATCGGTGCTTGTTCTTCTGCGCCTAAATATGAGCCTCGCAAAAATTGCTTGCGCATGAAATTTTACAAGGCTCATATTTAGGCACAGAAGACAGGCGCCGATGTGTGCTTTCACTTTCGGTTTTGTTCAGACATGCATACGTGTGTGTTACCTCCCATCTGCCTTTGGAACTTGTAGGGACTTCCTTCTGCTGGCAAAAAAGACAAAACTGACACTTAAATCTCAAAAACCGACATGAAATCCTTTGCTGTAAACCCTGGACCTGGCAAAAACGTTCTTGCATTGTGTGTGTGTCAAAAGTTCTCTACACAGAATACTCTCAGCATTGCATGGAATACAGTGAAACCTCGGTTTTCATTGACTTCGGTTATCGTCGGTTTCAGTTTTCGTTGATTTTTTTCAGTGAAACTTTTGGCTCAGATTTCGTTGGTTGCCTCGGTTTTCGCTGCTAATTTTGCGAAAACAAAGGGCAACCCACACGTTCTCCTGCTCATTGGATTTACATTGATTCATATGGAAATAATTGCCTCGGTTTTCGTCTGTTTCGGTTTTCGTTGATTGTTTTCGGACAGATTATCAACGAAAACCGAGGTATCACTGTACTTAAAAGAGCGCATTACCTTACATTTTAATACAGTGTGTGGCCATGTCTCCTGCACAAGTTAACTTTTTATGCTGAAGATCTCTCTGCGTTCTGCATCCAATAATATTCGTGCACATTCCGCGGTAACCAAGGCATCAGGGGATCAAGAAAAGGGCCTCAGCAGAGCTAAAGCTGTTACAAAGTTTTGATTCTCTTGGGAAGGTGAGTGGGGCCTAGAGGATGCATCCCAGCTCTACCCCTGAGCAGTGGTGAGAGGGACCAGTCTCCCTGGTGCATCTGAACACCCTGACAAGGGAACTATAAGATTTTGATAAAAGAAATTTCTGAATATTGACCCTTTTTTCCTCATTTCCTATTTCTGTTTAGGAGATTTGTGCTGAAGAGGAGGCTTTGGACTAATGGTTCTTTTGTACATGGCACAGTTTAATTCAAGTACAGACCCGTGAATTATGTTGAGTAGAATTTGACAAATATATTTTACAGAGAGGTGTCTGGAGCTGTCCAGGCCAAGACCCAGAGGAGGTAAATTAGAAGAGAACTGTACTGGAAGCACAACGAATGAGGAGATGAGAGGACTTTTATCTAAGAAGATAACACGTTTTGTCTAAGGACTGGAATTGAGGATTTTCTGGACGTTTTGGTTGGCTTATTCCCTTTTGGATTTTCTCAGATAGGGGCCCTTCTACAAAGGTGAGTAAGGGCCTACGCCAGGGGCGTAGCCAGACTTTAGTGGGAGGGGGTCCACGGCCCGAGGTGAGGGGGCACATTTTAGCCCCCCCCCCCCATTGCTGACCCCCCCTGCCACCACCACCACCAACAACAACTTTGCCCCCCTGCCGATGACCCTCTTGACCCCCCTCCCACCGCCAATCCTCCCCCACCGCCGTTGCCTACCTTTGCTGGAGGGGGACCCCAACCCCCGCCAGCCAAGGTCCTCTTCTTCCAGCGCAAGGCTTCATTCTGTTTCTGTGAGTCATCAACAGAATGAAGCCTTGTGCCGGAAGGACCTCAGCTGGTGGGGGTTGGGGTCCCCCGCCAGCAAAGGTAGGTGGCGGCGGCGGCAGGGAAGGGTTGACAGCGGGAGGGGGGGTCGAGAGGGTTGTCGGCAGGGGGGTCCAGGGCCAAATCTACGGGGGCCCCACGTAGCTATGCCACTGGCCTACGCATGTCCAAAACACACCAAATCAGCATTACCGCCTGGCTACTGTGAGCCCTGGGTGGTAATTCTGAATTTGGCACCTGCCAAAAACACACGGTAGAAAATATTTTCTATTTTCTACCTCATGGTGCTTACCTGGCAGTAAACAGCAGTGGGCAAGCACTGTATATCAACTGCCCATGTAGCACGTGAGACCTTACCGCTAAGTCAATGAGTGGCAGTAAGGTCTCAGGATGAAAATGGACGCACGCTGATTTTTATTTTGCCACACATCCATTTTCTGGCCCCTTAACAAAAGGCCCTTTTCTCAGGATGTGGCAAAAACTGGCCTGGCGCGCTCAAAAGATGCGCTCGCACTGCTGCAGGCCACGTTTTGCCGAGGCTTAATAAAAGGGTCCCATAGTGTCCTGTACATACAATTAGGTGACTGCTGGAACTGTTTTTTTACTGAGCAGTGGTAGAGGCTTTGAAAAGTCTTCCACAAAGGCAGAGGGAACATAAAAACTAGGAAAGAATGTAAATGAGCTCGGGATGGACAAAGAATGCAGTGCTAAGGGCCTGTGTGGGGGAGACGGTGAGGGAGGAAATAACAGGTGGAAAAATGAGGGAAGGGGCTCGAGTGTTTGTTCACTCATATGGAACTTTAGAAGGCCAAAGAGAGGCAAATGCAAGCCAATAGGCAGAGTAACAGTATGCAACTCAGAAATAATCCTCTTCCAGCGAATACTACTAAATTAATACTTTTATTTGTTTTTATCAATTTTTCTATTTCTGTCAATTTTTCTAAAACATAGGAGGAAAAGCCTCAACAGATTCCTTCTTGGCAACAGAGCTGATCAATTATAGGAGTACTCACTGTCATCATAGGCTGAAAAACCTCCCAAAATTTAATTTAAATTTAAACAAAGTCCAAACAAACTTTCCACTTCGTTTGTGAGGATGCACAGACTCTTCCTGCTGTGCACGGCAGACAGTGGCCAAAGTTTCGATGACTTCGTCAGGGTCCATGGCACACCAGCTCACTTCACTCCATGGCTGTTTTGCAGAGCCGAGCTGAGCCAAACAGCCATAGACAGGCACCTGACTTAAAAAAAAACATCTGGGAAGTAAGTATGTTCTCCCTCTAAAATCTTGGGATATTGGTAGACTCATCACTCTCTTTCAGCCTGCAAATTCAAACAACCTTTAAAACCTGTTTCTATCACCTGCAGCAACTACAAAATCTCTCTCCATATATGGAAAAGATGACTCTGAGCACAGTGGTCCATATTATGATGTCACGACTAGACTACTATAACGCCTTGTGTCCAAAAAGAGTTTGCACCATCACCATCTAATTCAGAATGCTGCAACATGACTGACAGAGGGCTGCAAATGGTGTGACCACATCACACCCTTCCTACAAAAACTACAGAGCCAAATTTAAAATTCTGTCGTTTACTTTCAAAATTCTCAGACAAAAAGGGCCGGAGCATCTAAACAATAAATTTATCCTCTATACAACTTTGAGGTCCCTAAGATGTGGTACCTGCCAGTGAGTATTCTCAGGAATAGCCCCCATACTCTGGAACTCTCTCCCTAAGGGGCTATGCTAAACTGGCCTTAAGCAAGGGCAACAGGGTGGCCACACAGGGCCCCAAGCTCCTAGGGACCCCGCATTTAACAGAGACAGCCTTGCAACTGGCAGCTGACCAAAAGTTAAAGCTGCTTTTCCCTCTCCATCTCCTTCTCCCCCCCCCCCTCCCCCCCCCCCCACTTTGCTCAGCATTGAGAATCCTAGTCAGTAATTATAGAATTTTGTTTAAATATATAAATAAATCTCTGACACCTCTTTTGAAATCTGAAATCCTGGGGCCCCAATAAACTAGTCCGCACAGGGCCCTGCAATTGCTAATGCCAGCCCTGCTGGTTTTGGTTCAGTATGGAAATTTACATGGACAAAAACAGAGAGGGTTTTGTCATCAAGGTGAATCCAGGATATGATGACTGAATACATAATAAGTATCTTTATTAATTATAAAGGGCCAGATTCTATATATGGAACCTAGAAAATCCTCACTGAAAACATTTCCGTCTAAGTGTATTCTATAAGGGGCACCTATATTTAGGCACGGTATATAGAATATGCTTAATTGATGTCCTAGCATCTAAAACTATGCACCTCCATTTACACCAACAAAAACGTGGCGTAAATCCCGGAATGTAGATTTAGGCGCATTGGGCCATATTCTATAACTATGCATGTAAATTTTGGAACACCCATGAAATGCCCATTTCTCCGCCCATAACCATGCCCCTTTTTGCCTGGTGGGGCGCATTAGAATTTAGGCGCAGTGCATTACAGAATACAATTAGCAAGTTATGCGCGTAAATTCTAATTATCGTCAATTAGTGCTCATTATGTTTTGTCAAGTGCTGTTAACAACGCTGATTAGCTTGCTAAGGGCTTCTTTTACAAAGCCGCGCTAGCGATTCCTGCACAACAAATGAGAGGAAGACCATAGGAATTGAATGGACTTCCTCTCATTTGCCGCACTGAGAATCGGTAGTGCAGCTTTGGAAAAGAGGCCCTAAGCCAATTAAGTTAAGCGCTTTGTTACATAATATGCTTGAATTTCAGAGCAGAACGCTAGATGCGCTATATAGAATCCAGGGGAATGCACATGGAAGGCAATTTTATAAAGTGGTGTCTATATTTAGACATCTAGAAGGTACCTATTCTATAAGGGAAAGTGGACACCTATATTCCTGTACAGATACTAGTGTGACTTGGTATACACACCAGGATGCAGCCAGAAAATTTGTGTTTTCTGTTGTTTCCTGTGTTGTTCGGGATCAAGCAGAAGGAACAGCAGACCGCCATATGAAGAATGGAGAAATAAAAGGCTTTTAATTGCACCAAAGGAATACAATGCCTGACATGGCAATTAAAGCCTTTTATTTCTCCTATCTTGCTCTGGTGGTCTGCTGTTCTTTCTGCTGTTTCCAGGAAAGTTTGTGTGGTTTTTTAAAAATCTTTATGTCATCATGGATGCAATGTCGTTACTGCTGCGCACTCTTTCGGAAGCGTGTTCACTAATGGCAGCACACAAAACCCCCAAATTTCATGTTTACTTCTGCTTGTTTTGCTTGCCATGACATGAAATGACATAGGGTATGTTGTTGCAAATGAATGCACATCCCTAATGCACACACATATGTGTTTGGGCGTGAGCACTTCTGCTAGCCATAGAGCTGGTAGAAATGATCACACCTAGATTATGGAGATATGTGTAACTTTATAGAATGTTATGCATTAAAAAGTGTGTGCCCCGCCCATGCCCACATGCAAAGTACATGCCATTAAAGATGTGTGTACATGGTCGGATTCTTATTTACAGGGTTGATATTCAAAGCAATTTAACCCCCCCAGAAAAATCGCCTGTTTGGGGTTAACTGCTAATTTTCAACAGTACTTAACCGGTTAGCACTGAGGTGTTCTGGGGCGGAGTAAACACTTGGCCGGTTAAGTGCCGATATTCAGCACTTCACCAGCCAGGTTAATCGTATAGGGGTCCTTTTACTAAGCAATGGCAAAAATTGGCCTGCGCTAGTGTTGGGTGCGTTTTTGGCATGTGCCGGGCCAGTTTTTACCACATCTGAGGAAAAGGGCTTTTTTTCAATAGGCCGGGAAAAGGGCCGGCGGTAAAACTGAAACCAGCGCATGCCTATGTATGGCCTGAGCCCTTAATGCCACCCACTGATCTAGCGGTAAGGGCTCATATGCTACACACGCGGTGACCGGTTGGCGCACACCAACTGCTAATTAATGCCGGAAACGCCGCATGTGATAGGAAATAAAAAAAATAGTTTGTCCCAGTGGTATGGGCGTGCACCAAATCTGAAATTACTGGGGCAAGCAGAGTTTTCCCAAGTCCGGTCCTGGAGTACCCCCTTTTAGTCAGGTTTTCAGGATATCCACAATGAATATGCATGAAAGAGATTTGCATATCATGGAGGCAGTGTATGCAAATCAAGTTCATGCATATTCATTGTGGATATCCTAAAACACTGACTGGCAAGAGGTACTCCAGCTTGGCAAACGGTGATTTGGCCCTACTGCCGGGCTCCTGTAGAGCCCAGCGGTAGTTTCAACTCCTGCAGTGCGCCAACTACGGTGCTCAAAAATATTTTTGAATGTTCTAGCACTGAATGCATGCCCGGCGGTAATTGGGCAGTGTGGCACGCTGCCCAGTTACCACCGGGCTACCACCAGACCTCCTACCGCCCCCAGGAAATAGCCGCGCAGCAAGTATTTAACTTACCACACAGTGATTTCCTTATTTTATTTTACAAGCCTTTTACCAGTGGTGGTAAAAGGAGGCCTTGGCTTTTGGTAAACCCGCTCGCCAATGCCACCGCAGGGCCCCTTGTACCACTTAACCGGCTACGCATTAGCCAGCTCTGGAAACCTGGAAACTCAATGCCGGTGCCCAGACATGGGTTTAACACCAGTGGCAGTCAGCAAAATGCTGAGCACTGAATATCAGGCCCCTACGTGCATATGTGGTCACATATGTACATAAGTCATTGAAAACATATGTACACACCTCCTATCTTTAGGTGACTCCTTATAGAATTATTTCCATAAAGCAAATAATTTCATAGATTATATGATTAATCTTCTCATCTAATTCATCACAAAAATTAGAGAGGTGTGGTAGCCGTGTTAGTCCACTCTTAAAGGTTATCAATAGAAATCAAACAAAATAAAACATGGAAAAGAAAATAAGATGATACCTTTTTTATTTCAGATCTGACGAAGAAGGGCAACCTTCAAAAGTTAATCAAGAAATGTATTAAGTTATGTCCAATAAAAAAGGTATCATCTACAAATGTTAGACAGAACCTTCCCATTGACGATAGAACAATGCTTACTACACTTTAGGCCACAGGGGCTGCCACCATCACTATATCAACTGGCCACCACATTCCTGGTGGCGAGTAAAATAAATGTGGCGGCAGCATGGAGAAATCCAGTGGCCCCGCCAACGATAAAGGTGATACATAAAATGGATTACTTCTACCAGATGTCGAAATTGACAGCGATTCGAAATGGACAAATGAGCCAATTTATCAAGGTGTGGGACAGATACAAAACATGGAGAGCACAAACTGGAATAGAGCTTGATGCTCCTCAACTAATTGTGCCTCAGATATAAAGACCAAAGACTATGAGAGAAACATACTCCAGATCGATAGAGACTCTAATTCTAATTAACCAGGATAACTGTGTTATAATATTGAATAGCGAGGAACTCCTTTCAAAGGAGATAGGGAGGAGGGAGGAGGGAGGAGGGAGGGGGGAGGGAGGGGGAGAACAAGATGGGGTTGCAAGAAAGATAGGTTCTTAGACATCCTGAATGTTAAATGTTAGACTTGATGGCTGTATTATGTTAAATATTTGACTTTTTGATGTTATGTTGTTATACTTCAAGGCATATATAAAATAAAAACAAAATATGGAAAAAAAAAAAAAAAAGGTAATCATCTTATTTTCTTTTCCATGTTTTATTTTGTTTTATTTCTATTGATAATCACAAAAATTGACATGCTCCTCTACCCAAAGTGGTAGAGAACCAAAAAGGAAGCCAACTGGACAGACTATCTAGAACAATTGGCCCCTATCTGCCATGTCTACTCTGTTCATATGTTAATTATTGGATCACACTGACATTTCTTTAAATGTTGACCCTCTTTAGGTTGGGAGACAGGTTTTGTAACATACTGTTTAAATGCAATGCTCACATTGCTCATCTTGAATACAATGCTTCAGTTTAAATCCTTTTCTCTCCTCTATATGCTTCCTTTACGACTTTATAGTGTGTTAATCTTCTGAGTCCAATTCTTTTACAAAAGACAAAAGGACTTCGGCATCTTGTTAAGATGATCATGGCTGGTCTGGCAGCTCAGTGTATTTGTTGCTAAGTTAAACTTGCCTGAAGAAGTCTGTAAAAGGGGGGAAAAATCTGCTTTTAATTTTAAGTACTTTTCAATCTTTTTTTGTTTCAATTAAAATATGGATATAAAAAAGAGGGCTTTTAGATATGTAAATGTTGAAAAGGAAAAAGCTGGGCCAGTCCAGTGGCTCAGTGGCATACAAAAAGTCCCAGATTCAATTCTCAAATTGTGTCCTGCTCTCTGATTTAGCTGGGGTTGGAACACTGCAAATTTCAGGGGCAAGGGGGTAGGATAGAAGGCATCGTGGGTCATTGCTCCAGGGTGACACCTAGTGGCCAGCTTTAAGGCCCAAGATTGTAGGAGGAGTCCTGGTACATGGCCCCTGGCCAAGGACTTTCACCACAATGACTAGTCTAAGGGCTCCTTTTATTAAGCTGCTCTAAAATCCTTAGAGCGTCCTTACATGAGTCTTTCCCATTCGCTAAGGCCATTTGTAGCACAGCTGGAAAATGGCTGATTTTCCATTTTCCAAATTAATGGCCATGTGCTAATGTTCAATAAACGAGTTGAGGAAGAAGATGTCAACTTATAACAAAAATTACTATCCCCAATTTATATCAATAGCTCTAGTATAACAGTCTTCATTACTCATACAGTGGTGGAAATAAGTATTTGATCCCTTGCTGATTTTGTAAGTTTGCCCACTGACAAAGACATGAGCAGCCCATAATTGAAGGGTAGGTTATTGGTAACAGTGAGAGATAGCACATCACAAATTAAATCCGGAAAATCACATTGTGGAAAGTATATGAATTTATTTGCATTCTGCAGAGGGAAATAAGTATTTGATCCCCCACCAACCAGTAAGAGATCTGGCCCCTACAGACCAGGTAGATGCTCCAAATCAACTCGTTACCTGCATGACAGACAGCTGTCGGCAATGGTCACCTGTATGAAAGACACCTGTCCACAGACTCAGTGAATCAGTCAGACTCTAACCTCTACAAAATGGCCAAGAGCAAGGAGCTGTCTAAGGATGTCAGGGACAAGATCATACACCTGCACAAGGCTGGAATGGGCTACAAAACCATCAGTAAGACGCTGGGCGAGAAGGAGACAACTGTTGGTGCCATAGTAAGAAAATGGAAGAAGTACAAAATGACTGTCAATCGACAAAGATCTGGGGCTCCACGCAAAATCTCACCTCGTGGGGTATCCTTGATCATGAGGAAGGTTAGAAATCAGCCTACAACTACAAGGGGGGAACTTGTCAATGATCTCAAGGCAGCTGGGACCACGAAAACCATTGGTAACACATTACGACATAACGGATTGCAATCCTGCAGTGCCCGCAAGGTCCCCCTGCTCCGGAAGGCACATGTGACGGCCCGTCTGAAGTTTGCCAGTGAACACCTGGATGATGCCGAGAGTGATTGGGAGAAGGTGCTGTGGTCAGATGAGACAAAAATTGAGCTCTTTGGCATGAACTCAACTCGCCGTGTTTGGAGGAAGAGAAATGCTGCCTATGACCCAAAGAACACCGTCCCCACTGTCAAGCATGGAGGTGGAAATGTTATGTTTTGGGGGTGTTTCTCTGCTAAGGGCACAGGACTACTTCACCGCATCAATGGGAGAATGGATGGGGCCATGTACCGTACAATTCTGAGTGACAACCTCCTTCCCTCCGCCAGGGCCTTAAAAATGGGTCGTGGCTGGGTCTTCCAGCACGACAATGACCCAAAACATACAGCCAAGGCAACAAAGGAGTGGCTCAGGAAGAAGCACATTAGGGTCATGGAGTGGCCTAGCCAGTCACCAGACCTTAATCCCATTGAAAACTTATGGAGGGAGCTGAAGCTGCGAGTTGCCAAGCGACAGCCCAGAACTCTTAATGATTTAGAGATGATCTGCAAAGAGGAGTGGACCAAAATTCCTCCTGACATGTGTGCAAACCTCATCATCAACTACAGAAGACGTCTGACCGCTGTGCTTGCCAACAAGGGTTTTGCCACCAAGTATTAGGTCTTGTTTGCCAGAGGGATTAAATACTTATTTCCCTCTGCAGAATGCAAATAAATTCATATACTTTCCACAATGTGATTTTCCGGATTTAATTTGTGATGTGCTATCTCTCACTGTTACCAATAACCTACCCTTCAATTATGGGCTGCTCATGTCTTTGTCAGTGGGCAAACTTACAAAATCAGCAAGGGATCAAATACTTATTTCCACCACTGTAAGGTGGGAGGAAAAGCCTCAAAGAGCTCCAGGCTATAACACCCTCGACAGAAAAACCTCACCACCTATTATATTTTTAAAAAAATTTTTTTTACAAACAACAGCACTAAAATAAACTGTGGTATACTCAAAAAGATTACACTACTTTTACACAAAACTGAAGCGTACTTATCTAGCCCTCTTTTGCCATCAAAAACATCCCCAGACCCACTTCAGCTTTAATTATGCTTGTTATTTCTTTACTTTTATCTATAATGAGTACCATTAAATCAAGGGCTGGCGTTAGTCTATAAAGATCTGCACGCAATCAGTGTGCAACTCAAAAGTGAGAATGGGTAGGTCAGGGGTGTTCACTAAAGTTGCGTGCAGTCAGGGGCAGCCCAAAGCAAGATGCCGCCTGAGGCAGGCGCCAAGGTGCCCCCACCCTTCTTGGGCTGAGATTCCACCCCCATTCCTTCACCCCATTCCGCAGTTTACCTTCTTTTCTTCAGGTTCCAAAAGCCGGCGGCGGCAGATGCAATTCCCATGCGCTGCCCTGCCACCGGCACCGGCCTCTTCCCTACTGTAGCCGCCTCTAAGGAAACAGGAAGTTACATCAGAGAGGCGGCCACAATAAAGACAAGAGGCGGGTGTTGGTGGCAGGACAGCATATGGGAATCGCGCCTGCTGCCACTGGCTTTTGGAACCTGAAGAAAAGAAGGTAAACTCCAGAATGGGGTGGAGGAAGAAAGGGGGAGATGCCGCTCCCAAAAGAATGCTGCCTGAGGCCCCCGCCTCAGGTAGCCTAATGGTTGGGCAGCCCCTGCATGCGGTATTACTGAATACTGAGGATCCACATCTAAATAATACACCAGGTTTCAGCTGGTGTAAATCCTCACACTGTTTACAGAATAGTGCTCTGCGTGTGTTTTTTTTTACGCCATTTACTGAATATAGTCTACTGTGAGCCTATCTTAAACAATGATTTTGGCTATATTTTATAAACCAAAGGTCACTTCCACGTAGTCAGACTCTTCCACAGATAATAAAAATAATCTTAATCAACACTACTGTGGTACATATTCATAAACCAAAGCTAGACGTAATTCAAATTAAAAAATTGAAGGAAAAGGCCTCAAAAGCCTGCCATACTCAATGAAAACTTCAAAGACTTTTAGTACTGTCACAGACGTCACCTTCATCGTGGACCAGAAAAACCTCCATATCACATTAATTTACTACTTTACTTTTTACTTTTGCTTTTTTGCTCTCTGCCCCTGGTGACTTGAAAAAATGAAAAGACGATGAAAACAGCGACACAGAGACTGCGTGTGTTCGACTACAGCTGCTTCTAGGCTTTTGAATTTTGTGGCGTTGGTGGGATAAACTTGCGTTTTTGAGAGTGTGCCTCACCGGTAACTGGTGATCCAGGCCAGTTTGGTCGAGAGACGACTCATGTCGAGTCTCGGATGATAATAAATAAAGCTGTCTATATTATCTTTACATTTTTTTCAAGACACCTTCGCTGTGTTTTGCGTGCTTTTGAGACTGCGAGGTTCTGTTTTCTTCTATTTTGATGTCCACTCTCTGCCCCTGACATGCCCACTCAAAAAAATTACATATTAATAATTACTATGCTCTAAGCACAATCACATGCCAAAACTAACATGGTTTGGTAAAAGGGCCCCTTATTGAGCACCTCAGTATATGAAACAAAATTCAAGATTTTGCATATACAGCTAACATTCTCAGTACTTTCAATGCCTGGAATTCATGTTTTTTAAAATGTCCTACCCATTTCCACGAAATGAAAGTAGGGAAAATCCCCACATTCTGTGGATGCCATTCAGGAATTTAGCCTTAGATCAACCATTAACCTTTTTACCTTTAAATGTAGCAGGACCCCCACAAAGCTTCCTCTATATGTGTGCAATGAGGAAGTTTCTGGAATCCTGCTCTGCGTTGGTGCTGAGTAATAAAGTGATGTAAAGGATGATACACCTTCATGTTTTATTTAAAACTTGCTAGAAATTCCATGACTACATTTTTGAGAGAAAACTATTTAAAGTCTGAATAGGGAACCAGGGCCGACATTAGGGGTGGGCAAACAGGGCAATTGCTCTGGGCTCCCATGTCACTGAGGGCCCCAGATCTGCCTGAAGTTGAAAGAGGGACAATCTACAAGCAAGCTTTGGGGCCTCTTCCCTAGCGTCTGCCCTCGGCCCCATCATGTCTAGCAGTGGCCCTGTAGGGGACTAGGATAGGGGATAAGGAAGAGTTTGGGGATCCCAGCACTGGGAGTGTGCTGGAGGGAGCCCAGGAAGGCTCAGGAGGAGCAGCAAGGGTAGCTGCCTCACAAGAAGGCCAGTTTGCCTTGAAAGAAAGAGAGGTTATTCCCTTAGACTTACTAGGCATATCCAAAATGGAAAAAGAGAAGAGGCTTGTAGACTGAGATAGGGTCTGACCAGAGAAAGGAGACAGTTACAAGCTCATTTGAGAAGCATCTCCACATGGAATACTAGCATTTACACATGTAGATTGAATACACAGGCATATGGTGATTTTAGAAAGTCCCAGGCTACATGACAGACCTCATAAGATCTACCAACCAGAAACACAACCAGATCATCATGAACATACCTAAACCTCCACTACCCAAACTGCAAAGGACTCAAATACAAAGCAACCTACACAACTATGGAACTCACTGCCAAAAGCTGTGAAAACAACCTACGACCATCTAAACTTCAGGAAATCACTAAAAACCAACCTGTTCAAAAAGGCATACCCTACCAACCCAACATAAATGCCTACACTCTGCAACACAGCAAAACCAAAGCTCGTAATGGACACTATGAGGCATATTTTCAAAGCACTTAGCCTCCCAAAGTTCCATAGAAACCTATGGAACTTAGCCTCCCAAAGTGCTTTGAAAATATGCCTCTATATAACCTCTCCTCTCTTCGATCCCCATTGTGCCTGAACCTTAATCGACCACAACATCACCATGTATTTGTTTCTCTACCGGACTTGGCGAACGCCTTTATGGTACTTTGTAAGCCACATTGAGCCTGCAAATAGGTGGGAAAATGTGAGAAACAAATGTAACAAACAAATAAATAGTTCTGTGCAGGGATGGTTGGAGCTTGGAGAATTAAAGTGTGTGTGGTTTGGGGGGGGGGGGAGGGGACACCAAGAAAGTATGTGTGTGTATTTTTAATTTCACTATGAGAATATACATATAGGACAAGATTCTATATATGGAGCCCAAAAAAAATCAGCACAGAAAAATCTGCGCTTAAATTCTAATTAGTGCAAATAATTGCTCGTTGGTGTTTATCGGTGCTGATTAGCTTTTTGAACAATTAAGTTATGCACACAAATCGGCTCTGCGTGCAGATTTATGCATGCAACTTTAGTCGCCATATATAGAATCCGGCCCATAATCTTAGAAATTTCTGCATCAGCATTTACAATTGCTCCAAGGGATGTGCAAGTGTCAGTTCAGTGGCATACCGAGGGTGGGGTGGTGGGGGCAGTCCGCTCTGGGTGCAGACAACAAGGGGCTGCATCATGGAGCAGGTGCACGGCTGTCGGCTCTGCTGGTCCCCTGCCCCCTCTAATGTTACTTCCTGCTCCGGGACAGGGGACTGCAAAGCCAACAGTTGCACACCTGCTCCACACACCCCCTTGCTGGGAGGAAAGGTCGGGGGGGGGGGGGGGGTAACACACCGGGGTGCAGTGGTGACCCGCCCCAGGTGGCGAACAGGCTAGGAATGTCACTGTGTTGGCTACCTGCTCGTTTAGAACCGAGGTCACCACCAATGATTCAGGTGGCAGCACTGCAAATCTCCATGGTGTCTACCACCACCTCAGGCACTGCAAAGAGAGTTATTTTGCATCTCCTTAATTGGCTCTGCTTGAACATGCAGGTATCTAAAATCTGACACCTAAGTAGGTGCTTAAATGAGCATCAATGGTAGAAAGAACATAGTATTATTATTTTAGATTTTGCTCATACCTTTTTCAGTAGTAGCTGAAGGTGAGTTACATTCAGGTACTCTGGATATTTCTCTGTCCCAGGAGGGCTCCCAATCAAAGTTTGTACCTGAGGCAATGGAGGGTTAAGTGACTCGCCTAAGATCACAAGGAGCAGCACTGGGATCTGAACCGGCCACCTCTGGATTGCAAGACTGGTGCTCTAACCACACTGTGCTCTAACCACTAGGCCACTCCTCCAGCCAGTATGTAAAATGTATAGATTCAGCATTAAGGCATCATAGACCAAGTGAACTGGCTACGAGATCTCTTACCTCCAGCTATTTCAGATCTGCAGCACTAAATGTAAACCTCATTCACTTTCATCGCTGCGCTGGTGCAATGTTTAAGGGCTGCTGTCTTTGTTTGATTGTTTTTTCTTTATTGTTAATTTGAGTGCTAATAAAATGAAAATTAAATATTCATTATTTTCAAAAAGATTACAACAGCTCAAGAGGCAGATGATTATTTTACATTTAGTGCTGCAGATCTGAAATAGCTGGAGGCTATAAGAGATCTCGTAGCCAGTTCACTTGGTCTATGATGCCTCAATGCTGAATCTACTTTTGATATAGTTTACATACTTTGTTTTTTCTATCATTGATGCTCATTTAAAACACTTCTCTCTTGCCTTGTAATTACATAATTGTTTTGGAGTGTTTGACCTTTTCCTTTTTTCATGGGCCTACGTAAGTGCTGGCAAGTACATGAGTATGTCGTAAATCAACACATATACAAGTACATGCTGGTATATAAAGCCCCGAGTGAAGACAGTGGTTTTAATCACATTTACATTCGTAGATTTGCTCTTCCTTCTTGATGTCCCTGCAAATACACATTTATTTACCGGCCCCCACATATGTATTTTAACAACAACAACAACCATTTCTAAAGCGCTACTAGGGTTACGCAGCGCTGTACAATTCAAACATAGAAGGACAGTCCCTGCTCAAAGAGCTTACAATCTAAAAGACAAGAGAACAATCTAAAGACAAGTGAACAATCTAGAGGACGAGTGAACAGTTAATCTGATAGGGTGGATAGATTGGGGTATTTTATATTTTTCTCGAGCGGTTAGGCGCCGAAGGCAGCATTGAAGAGGTGAGTTTTAAGCAGAGATTTGAAAATGGGTAGGGAGGGGGCATGGCGTATGGGTAAAGGAAGATTATTCCAGGCATAGGGTGAGGCAAGGCAGAATGAGCGGAGACTGGAGTTGGTAGTAGTGGAGAAGGGTACTGAGAGAAGGGCTTTGTCCTGTGAGCGGATGTTGCGGGCGGGAACATAGGGGGAGATGAGGGTGGAGAGGTAGTGAGGAGCCGCAGACTGAGTGCATTTGTAGGTAAGGAGGAGGAGCTTGAATTGTATACAAATTGTATACAAAAGACTCTGCCTGTGAAGAAGCTTTTTGCGAAATACAGTAAGAAATGAGCACATCCTGACCTAAACATCTCAATTCTGACCTCAACGACCTATTTTCTCACATCTTTACCTACAGATATCAGCACAGGGTTGAGGGTACCAAGATTTTGGGTACCTGGGAGTGTTCGGCTGTTGGGAGTTTTGGCTGTGCCATGGGATGTGAGTGGTAACAACTCCCATCTTAATCTCTGTGAGTCTGCATGAGGGGGACCAAACCCCCATCCACCCTAGCACCCAGACAGGAAGGTTTGAGAAGAAGTGAAGAGATAAATTTTCCCCGTGATGTATCTCAGGGCTGGTGCAATATGGTGAGCATGGCAGCTGGGTGTAAACATTTTGGGGGCATCAAAAGCAGCCAGAGGCATTCCTGTAAAACCTGGTGTTGACCCTGTCTGAACACACTGCCTTTAAGGCATTATTTTGTGCAGTGCAAGTCTTGTATGGCAGCCCCAGCAGGGAGACAGGGAAGGAGGTGCCGGGGGGGGGGGGGGGGGCAATTAAAAGCTAGTTTGCAGAGGGTGTCTTGGGCATTTCTCCCCAAAGGATTTTTGTGTGTGTGTGTACTGAAGGTCCAGGAAGTATTAATCAAGGATTTGATATACCAGCTTTCTGTGGTGCAACCAAAACCAACTATATGGAGGTATTTTCTCTGACCCTAGTGGACTCACAATCTAAGTTTTTGTACCCTGGGGCAATGGAGGGTTAAGTGACTTGCCCAGAGCCACAAGGAGATGCAGTGGAAATCAAACCCAATTACCCAGGTTTTCAACCCAGTGTGGTAACTATTAGGCTACTCCTTCACTCATTTGCCTAAAGTGCTGAGGAAGATGTGAATTTTAGAAAGCAGAAGGTATGCCTGTGAGAGTGTCTTGCAGGAGACTGAGGAACAGAGGAAGAGTTTGGGTACCCAATCCCGTACTTGTAAGAACAGAAGCAGAGGGAGTGTCTACCCAGGGACCCCAGAATGCAGGTGAAGACCCAGGACTCTGAGATAGAAAATCATTGTGATTTTGTCTAACTTTTCAAATGATGTGTCCTGTTGCATTTGTTACTTTGTAACTACTTTATTTTGGGATATACTTAATAAAGAGACTTTTTTTTTTAATATCCCCTAGAGTGGACTTGTGGCGTTTTTTTTTTTAAGTGTGGATTGTGTCCCAGGTAATCACACAGTAGGGGCTCACAGCAGCTGTCTCCCTCCTCCTCCCCCCCTCCCCCCCCCCACCAGCCATAACTTCTTTTTTCCTATGTTTTTCAGATACTTTTGTGTAACTCTGGGCAGTGGCGTAGCCACGGGTGGGCTTGGGTGAGCCAGGGCCCATCCACTTAGGGTTCAGGCCCACCCAACAGTAGCACACGTTTAGTGGTATCTGGTGGGAATTCCAAGCTCTACCAGCTGAAGACTTCCCCCTGATGGTAACAAAAACGCTACTCTCCATGATACTGGCACCTGTACATGCTCAGTTTTCAGGGCATGCCTGCTGCAGACTGCCAAGGTGGAAAGAAGCGTTTTCCCGCCAGCTGAGATATTTTTTTTGTGGTTGGGGGGAGGGGGGACACTTGGTGCCCACCCACTTCTTGCCTAGGCCCACCCAAAATCTGTTGTCTGGCTACGCCCCTGACTCTGGGGTACCCCTCACAGCACTGAACAAGGGGTCACCTAAATACGTGTAACTATTGGTTTGATGTAATGTGGACTAAGGGTGCCTGCGCCGTCCCTGCCACCTGTATCTCTACTTACGGAGTATAACAAGATTAACAAGGTAGCAGGAACTTCTGAAAATGTATACAGTACTTTCATGCACCCAACCTCAAATGGAATGGAAAATAGGAATTAATACCTAGGGTTTTGTCCTCTGCGTGCTGAATGGACAGCTTAAATCAGTGCTGTATCAACATTACTGCATTAAAAGAGAAGAAGACTAAGGTGAGTAATTCAGTCAAAAAACTCAGATGCAAACCCAAATCAAGAACAAAGGGTTAGGTGACAAAGTCTTCAACTGGCTCAGGGCTGTAGGTCTGGGCTTTTCCCACTCACCTGAGCAGCTTTGGTACACAAAGATCCAGCCTTGCTAATGTTATCCCTCTGACATGGTCACAGGTCCTGAACAGACTGGTTGGTGCTGGAAAGGTGCATGCCAGGCTCACAAAAAAAACAGTGCAGAGCCCTCAGTAAGAACTGCTTTCTGCACGTCCAGCATTACAAGAGGCAGCTTCAGGTTTGAAAGCAGTCTCAACAACCTGCAGTATCTAACTGTAATAAGCAACTAAAAACAGATGTGAACTCCATGAACTTTTGAGACCACATAGTTCCTTCTTCAGATGCACTACGGTTTAAAGGCATTTAAATACCAATCAAGATAAATCAAAATATCACCATGTTTCTTTCTTCATTCTGTTCTGTATTGGTCTTGCCTAACTCCTCTTTTTGCATGTCTCTCTGTCTATAGATATAAATTATTATTATTGTAATTGCTAGCTGAATTCACTAAAAACTCTTCCTCTCTATGATTCCCTAATGTCTGTACACACAAACTTTATTCTCTACCACAACATTACTATATTTGTTCATACTGGAATTGGCGAACGCCTTTCCGGTACTATGTAAGCCACATTGAGCCTGCAAATAGGTGGGAAAATGTGGGATACAAATGTAATAAATAAATAAACTAAAATGTGCATTAGATTACAGTATTTGCCCAGAAATGTTCCACTGTGCTTTCCTCAGTTCTGTTGAGAAATGTAAGTTAGTTTACCTATAACCCACACCTATGTATTACCGTCTCCTTACAGCAGATTTAATTTACAAGGGTATGCATGGGCAAGAGACAAAACGTTTCAACACAGCTCAAAGAAATCAGGTTGCTGCCCATTCTCTGATCTAATGGCAATTGTATGTCCTTGCTCAAAGTTGTACTTGCCCCCTGCCCCCACCCTCCAACATAATTGTCATTTATCGTTTATTCCATTTGATATACCATTTTACTTGTAATCAAATCAAAATGGTTTACAATATGCAATTAAACAAATAATGCAAACAATGTATAATCCATTAAAAACACAAATATATAAAATAAAACATAGAACTCCATTGCTTGATAGTAAAGCTCATACATCCAAGACCAGACATTGACATAGGCAATACCATACTCTCCTATCAATTATAAATGTTATTAAAAATCCAAACATCATCTGTATAAATTAATTTGCAATTAAAAATCACATTTATCTTTTCTCATTGCAGAAAAACTGTCAAGTAATCCAACATCTACGAAACTAAATTGGAAATACTTAATATCCAAAAACCAGATTTTAAATGGGTTTTCAAAAGTACTCTGAATGACTTATAGGTATCTGCTAGTTGCAGATACTTGGGAAGTGAGTTCCAAAGAGCCGGGGCCAAAAAGAAAAAAGCAGCAGATCGTGTGGATTCCCAACGGGCTCTGGCGGGAAGTGGGAGAACTAACCTGCTATCTGTTAGGGAGCAGAGTGAGCGAAGTGGTGTGTAAGGGACAATATGATTTGCAAGGTAGGAAGGAGCGGTGGTCTTCATGATTTTGTCGGTCACTGTTCAAATTTGAATTTAATCCGGAACTCGATGGGGAGCCAATCTAGGCACTATAAAAGTGGAGAAACATGATCATATCTTTTGGCATTACACATGTGCTGCGGACTTATCTTCAATTTCAAAAGGACTGGGGGTGGAAGTTGGAGTGACAGGACCACAGTCTGTTGTGATTGTTCTTTTGTTCTTTGCAAAAGCACTTTGACTGCACCGTCCTCAAGTGCTTCCCTGCCTCAGAAGAAATGGCCTGCTGAGCAGATCAAACCAAGCCTTGAGGTTTGCATAGGGATCACAGGGACAGACAGCAGAGCTGTCCCTCCACCTGCTCAGGGTTCTGCACTCAAAGGGAGTCATGTGATCCACTGACCGGGTATTCTGAGCTCCTATCTCTAGTAGGATACCAGGCAGATTAACATGTGTATTATGGAAAAATTAGCTGCAGCAGAAAGAATATTAATAATAACCATCAGTAATAGGAATGTTCTGCCAGAAGTTATATAACATGGTAGCAAGAATCACATGATGGTAAACTGTATATTAGAAATTTAAATCAGGAAGTTACTACTCTCTTTATATCTGTCATTCCAACAATCCATCTCCTCCGATGAGCTCCTAGCTCATACGCAAAGCAATTTGAATCACTGAGTTCTACTCCCATCACCGTGTAACCCTGAGCAAATCAAGTGGCCTTCGTTTTGCCAAATTCCAGAGACAGGTAAAATGGTCAAACACTTGGACAAGTTTGGCCCGCAACACTCTAAAACAGAAGTGGATAAGTAATCATGGTCCTCGAGGGCCTCAAGCCAGTCAGGCTTTCAAGATTTCCTCAATGAGTTTGCGTGAGATTGATTTGAATTCATTGTGAAAATCTTGAAAACCCAACTGGCAGGGCTGCCGAGAAGGTGGCCTCCAAGGGGGGCCCAGCTTCAGGGTCTCTCTCTCTCTCCTGCTCCTGACGGGACCCGGGTGATCACATCCCGACAGGAGCAGGAGAGAGAAAACTCCAGTGCTAGGCCTTAGAGGCTGAGGAGGAGCAGACACAGGGCTTCAGGGCCTCTAGTTTGGCTGGCAGGGGTCCCCAGGCCCCACCAGCAGAAGAAGCCTTCCTCCAGCACTGTTCTTCACTCCACCGCATTGCCTGCCCTGCAGCTGCTTTTCTCCTCACATTGCGCATGCTCGGTTTTGATGAAATTGAACATGCATGACACGAGGGGAAAAGTAGCCTCAGGGGCAGAGCGGGCAATGCGCTGGAGGAAGGATTCCGCTGGCGGGGCTTGGGTACCCCCGCCATCCAAGGTATGTGGAGTTGTGACTGGGGATGGGGGGCAGCAGCGATCCGGGGGAGGCGGCAGCGATTCTGGTTGGTGGGGTGGCAGTGGCGGCCCTGCCCTGGGCCCAGCTCAGTCTCTCGGCAGCCCTGCCAACTGGGCTGTGACTCTCAAGGACTGTGGTTGCCCACCCTTGCTCTAAAAGACTGACTTCCAGCTCAAGTAAATATGTGTGGGGGCAAGTGAGAAGGAATATTCAGCGATATCCCACCCATACCCTGTGCATAATTTTTTGCACTCCTACTTACTTAACAGATCACCCCTCTGTTCTGCAAGCCAGGGCTTACATTCACAGGGACAGGGGTTTTGTACACATGATTTAACTACTACAGTACTGTTTACATAGACAGTGATACATGAATTCCTATCATGATAAGTTTCCTATCAACACATACTTATCTATGGGCTGTACAGACTGAAACCTGTTCAGCAGTAGCATCTGTTTTCAGGTACAAAGTTCAAAATTTCACTGGTGAGACGCAGCAGTTTTCCTCTAGTCTAAATGAGTGGTTAAAACAATGAGAAGATATGAAAGAGAAAGGGCTTTGGTAGAGATATTCAAGACCTCAAAGGTACATAAATGCACAAGAGTCAAACAGTTTTTTAGTGGCCTGAACACTATAGAAGAAGTGTTCATGGTATGAAGGAGCTGTACAGAACAAGGAAATATTTCATCACTGAAAGGGTGGTGGATGCAAAGAAGAACCTCCAAGAGAAGGTGGCCAGGGTAAGAGCAAGGATACTTAACTGTAGGGACTCAAAGGTAGGGCTGGGAGATCAAATCGGAGACAGGGAAGGAATGCAAGAAAAGATGGGAGGAACCTGAAGGACACTTGATATAGGGTCAGATACTATATATGGCGCCTAAAATATCTGTAGGGTTAAAAAATACACCTAGGTGCATTCTCTAAAGTGAACCTAAATTTTATAGAATCAGCTTATATTTCCACACCGTATATAGAATACGCCAAGCACCTTGCCACGTGACCAAATTTGGTCACATCCATTTAGGCTATGTTTTACTTGGTGTAAATCCCAACACCTATATTAGGAGCAGAGCACATGTATTCTATAATAATGCGCCTAGATTTTGCCTACAACTCGCCCTTAGCCATGCCCCTTTTCAACTATGTGACTTGGAATTTACGCATGTCACATTACAGAATACGCTTAGCGAGTTGTGCGCATAATTCTTAATGAATGCCAGTTAGTGCTAATTGCTTAAGATCCAGTTAACAGCACTGATTAGCTAGTTAACCAATTAAGTTACACGCATTGTTGTACAATAAGCTTTGATTTCCACGTGAAAATTAAGGCACGATATATAGAATTTGGCGGATAGTCTTTACATTTGTGTAACAAAATACACTGCCAATGACTTTTAAATGAATTTTGTTCTCTTTCCAGTCATACATATCACTAAAGGTCACCATATCACTAAAACAGGAAAGATAGGGTATCCTGATAGTGAGGTTGCAAGAGACCGTAGTAGATCAGGTGTCCTTAAATAAAAATCAGACAAAAGATTGCAAATTAATACTGTCAAGTACTAAGCATCATGTAAATAGGAATAACAAACATACTTTGAAATGTCTATATATGAATGCCAGGAGCCTAAGAAATAAGATGGGAGAGTTAGAATATATTGCACTAAATGAAAATTTAGATATAATAGGCATCTCTGAGACCTGGTGGAAGGAGGATAACCTGTGGGACACTGTCATACCGGGGTACAAATTATATCGTAGTGATAGGGTGGGTTGAATTGGTGGAGGGGTAGCATTGTATATTAACGAGAGCCTTGAATCAAATAGATTGAAAATTCTGCAGGAAACAAAACACTTCTTGGAATCACTGTGGATTGAAATTCCATGTGTAAAGGTGAAAAGGATAGTGATAGGAATATACTACTGTCCGCCTGGCCAGGATGAACAGACGGATGCAGAAATGTTAAAGGAAATTAGGGACACAAACAAACTGGGCAACACAATAATAATGGGTGATTTCAATTACCCCGATATTGACTGGGTAAATGTAACATCGGGGCACGCTAGGGAGGTAAAATTCCTTGATGAAATCAAGGACAGCTTTATGGAGCAGCTGGTACAGGAGCCGACGAGAAAAGGAAAAATTACAGACCTAGTCCTTAGTGGAGCACATGATCTGGTGCAGGAGGTAATGGTGCTGGGGGCCGCTTGATAACAGTGATCATAATATGATTGGATTTGATATTAGCTTTGAAGTATACATAGGAAATCAAATATGTTAGCATTTAACTTTAAAAAAGGAGACTATGATAAAATGAGAAGAACGGTGAAAAAAAAAATTAGAGGAGAGACTGCGAGGGTCAAAAATTTACATTAGGCGTGGCTACTGTTCAAAAACACCACCCTGGAAGCCCAGGCCATATATGTTCCGCGTACTAAAAAAGGAGGACGGAAGACCAAACGACAGCCAGCGTGGTTAAGAAATGAGGTGAATGAAGCTATTAGAGCTAAAAGAAATTCCTTCAAAAAATGGAAGAAGGAACCGACTGAAAATAATAAGAAACAGTATAAGGAATGTCAAGTCAAATGCAAAGCGCTGGTAAGGAAGGCTAAGAGGGGCTTTGAAAAAAGATTGCATTGGAGGCAAAAACACATAGTAAAATTATTTTTAGGTATATTAAAATCAGGAAGCCGGCAAAAGAATCAGTTGGACCGCTAGATGACCGAGGAGTAAAACGGGCGATCAGGGAAGACAAAGCTGTAGCGGAGAGATTAAATGAATTCTTTGCTTCAGCCTTCACCGAGGAAGATTTGGGTGGGATACCGGTGCCAGAAATGGTATTCAAAGCTGACAAGTCAGAGAAACTTAATGAATTATCTGTAAATCTGGAGGATGTAATGAGGCAGTTCTACAAACTGAAGAGTAGCAAATCTCCTGGACCGGATGGTATTCATCCCAGAGTACTGACAGAACTGAAAAATGAGCTTGCGGAGCTATTGTTAGTAATATGTAATTTATCCTTAAAATCGAGTGTGGTACCGGAAGATTGGAGGGTGGCCAATGTAACGCTGATTTTTTAAAAAGGTTCCAAAGGAGATCCTGGAAATTATAGACCGGTGAGTCTGACGTCGGTGCCAGGCAAAATGGTAGAGACTATTATTAAGAACAAAATTACAGAGCATATTTAAAAGCATGGATTAATGAGATAAAGTCAACATGGATTTAGTGAAGGGAAATTTTGCCTCACCTATCTACTACATTTCTTTGAAGGGGTGAACAAACATGTGGATAAAGGGGAGCTGGTTGATATTGTGTTTCTGGATTTTCAGAAGGCGTTTGACAAAGTACCTCATGAAAGACTCCAGAGGAAATTGGAGAGTCATGGGATAGAAAGTAGCGTTCTATTGTGGATTAAAAACTGGTTAAAAGATAGAAAACAGAGAGTAGGGTTAAATGGTCAGTATTCTCAATGGAGAAGAGTAGTTAGTGGGGTTCCCCAGGGGTCTGTACTGGGACCGCTGCTTCTCAACATATTTATAAATTACCTAGAGATGGGAGTAACTAGTGAGGTGATTAAATTTGCCGATGACACAAAGTTATTTAAAGTTGTTAAATCGCGGGAGGATTGTGAAAAATTACGAGGACCTTACGAGACTGGGAGACTGGACGTCTAAATGGCAGATGATGTTTAATGTGAGCAAGTGCAAAGTGATGCATGTGGGAAAGAGGAACCCGAATTATAGCTACGTCATGCAAGGTTCCACTTTAGTAGTCATGGACCAAGAAAGGGATCTAGGTGTCGTCGTTGATGATACGTTGAAACCTTCTGCTCAGTGTGCTGCTGTGGCTAAGAAAGCAAATAGAATGTTAGGTATTATTAGGAAAGGAATGGAAAACAAAAATGAGGATGTTATAATGCCTTTGTATTGCTCCATGGTGCAACCGCACCTCGAATACTGTGTTCAATTCTGGTCGCCGCATCTCAAAAAAGATATAGTGAAATTAGAAAAGGTGCAGAGAAGGGCAACAAAAATGATAAAGGGGATGGGACGACTTCCCTATGAGGACAGGCTAAAGCGGATAGGGCTCTTCAGCTTGGAGAAAAGGCAGCTGAGGGGAGATATGATAGAGGTCTATAAAATAATGAGTGGAGTTGAACGAGTAGATGTGAAGTGTCTGTTTATGCTTTCCAAAATTACTAGGACTAGGGGGCATGCGATGAAGCTACAATGTAGTAAATTTAAAACGAATCAGAGAAAATTTTTCTTCACTCAACATGTAATTAAACGCTAGAATTCATTGCCAGAGAATGTGGTAAAGGCGGTTAGCTTAGCGGAGTTTTAAAAATGTTTGGATGGCTTCCTAAAGGAAAAGTCCATAGACCATTATTAAATGGACTTGGGGAAAATCCACTATTTCTGGGATAAACAGTATAAAATGTTTTGTACTTTTTTGGGATCTTGCCAGTTATTTGTGACCTGGATTGGCCACTGTTGGAAACAGGATGCTGGGCTTGATGGACCTTTGGTCTTTCCCAGTATGGAAATACTTATGTACTTGTCCACTCAATGTGGTCCTTTTCTAACTGCATAAATAATAAAATCATGTTTAAACTGAAAGCAAGCCTACTAAAATAATTTATTCTACCTCCGCATTCCAGCCAGAGTGCATGACAGGAGCAAGGTTGTATCCTCCATTAAAAGACTAGAAATGTGGAAGGAAAACAGAATTTATCTGCAGAAATTCAAAGCAAACCCACAGCCCTCAGAGCATGTAATCCTGGCTTTCAAACATGTTATAATCCAAATAGATGATTGCAACACTGTTTTCTGTTTCCTATGCAATTAATTCCCAGCTACTCTCACATAGGTAATTATTTTCAACAAAGAAACAACTATTTTCCATCCACAGATAGAAATACGGTACATTTATCTTTTCTTACTGAATTTCAGAAAAATGTTCTTCAGAAAAAAAGAATATAGTTGCAGGTTTGAAGCTAAAATAATTATTATTGCTACACAGTGACTTCTTTCCAGGGCAAAGACCTCAGTTAAAGCAAACAAGAGCTGTTTGCAAGCGTTCCTCATGGTTGTGTTCAGTCTCGTTTGAACGAATTACAAAAAAAAAAAAGAGAGAGAGGAGAGAATTCGAAAGGCCAGCTTTTCACAGGAATATTTTCCAAACTTCAGACAGCTGAATCATTTCTTCCAATGCTGAGAAGCTGCTGAGAAGCAAGCTAAGGGGCCCTTTTACTAAACTGCAGTAAAATGTGGCCTGCAGTCGTGTAGGCGCTTGTATTGGGCGTGCGCCAGGCCAGTTTTTACCGCATCTACAAAAAAAAAAAATAGCTTTTTGTTAATGGGACGGGAAAAGGGCCTGCGGTAAAAATGAAACCAGCGTGCGCCCAAAACCAGCCTAAGCCCTTAACACCACCCATTGATCTAGCGATAAAGGTTCGCGTGCTATATGCGCAGTGACCGATCAGTGTGCGCCAAGTCCCGATTACTGCCAGAACCAGCCCGCGTGGGAGGAAATAAACAATTCATCCATGCGTTTTGGGCATGCACCAAATCTGAAATTACCTCCAAGGAGGGCACGCTGGCCTGGAGGTAGTTTCATTTGGGCACGTGCTGCATGTGCAAAGAGCCTACCGTGGCTTAGTAAAAAGGCCCCTAAGCTGACCACCTAACATGTTTGGCAGAAATGGAGCTAAACCAAAAGCAAATACCCACGTGCACATGAATTTGCAGACAGATATATACAAAGACCAGTGACGATCCTAGGTCAGCTGCCACCCGTGGCGGATCGCCGATGTGCACCCCCCCAGTGCATCAACCCTCCCCCCCAGGTGCATTCTTGGCTGCTGGGAGCAGCCGCGCAGCTCTCGGCTCCGCTGGCTTCCTGCTCCCTCTGCCCCGGAACAGGAAGTAACCTGTTACGGGGCAGAGGGAGCAGGGAAACAACGGAGCTGACAGGCGTGCGGCTGCTCTCTGCACCCAGGACGGACCGCCCCCACCACCCCGGCCCTTGCTACGCCGCTGACAAAGACACAGATACACAAAAGAATGCAGACACACATTTTGGGCCCTTTTACTAAAAGTCATTAGAATTGGAGTTTAGCTCGTCTTAAGTGGGGCATTTCTGTGCGCTAAGCCCAAATTCAAAGTGGCACTTTAAAAAAAAACATTTTCCCATTTTTTTTTCTTTCAGGCCATGTGCTAATGTTGACCAAAAAAGAGGAACTAAGTGTCCTGCAGCAACAAAACAGAGTAACACCAAAACAGACACTGTGAAGTCCAAAAGAGTCCTTATTAAAACAAGTCCCGATGTGGCCACGTTTCGCCAAATAGTCTGCATCAGGGGTAAACATGAACAACTAACCTGAGTCACAGAAGATTTGCCCTGGCAGTAAGATGCCAAGATGACTTGAATGCAGCTTATTACCCACAGAGGACTGACAGGGCAAATCTTCTGTGACCCTGGTTATTTGATTATGTTTATCCTTGCTGCAGCCTATTTGGCGAAATGTGGCCACGTCAGGACTTGTTTGAATAAAGACCCTTTCGGACTTCACAGTGTCTGCTTTGGTGTTGCCATTACCATGCAGTATCTGCAAAAGGTTAACAGAACTCCTGCTGTAAGCCAACAGCGCTGACAAGATACTGCCAGAACAGCACAGAAAATGAGCTCACCAATGCTCAAAGGAAACTGTAGGCAAATAATACGTGCGAAAGCAAGGAGGGGGATGTGCTTGCTTGGTGAATGTGCGGAAGAGTTAGCATGGTAAGCCCAGCTCCTGTGAACACGCACCAGACAAACCTGAACGTGAAGCACAATTGGTGTCTGTTTTCTGAGCCTTTCCGTCTTTTATTTTAAACTTGGAATATCTAAAATGTAGGAAACGGGCACTAATGTGTGCTTTCACTTTCAGGTTTTCTTGGACTCATGCACATTTGTTTCTCACTACTGGCACTTAGGGGTTTGCACGGGCTTCCTTTTGCATCCAAATTATATAAAAACTGGCGTTTGCTTCTGAGCTTCGGGGCATAAGTGCTCCTGAGTTGTCTGCGTTATCCAGCTACCATGCACTAATCAGAACATGCTCTCTGAAGAATGCTTCCATGCCTATTTCCCCACCCATGACATGCCCCAAAAAATATTTAAAAAAAATAATGCACAGTAAAGAGTGCGGAAAAAGGAAATTACTGCAAAACACTTTAACGCATTTTGCATCTTCTCATGCATTAAGGGCTAGATTTTACATATGGTGCCTGAAAATTCCACGTGGAAAAAAAAATACACCTAGATGAATTCTGTAAAGTACGCCTACATTTCATAGAATAGGCTTAAATTTCTGCGTGGTGTATAGAATAATACCGAGTGCCTCTCCACATGACCAAATGCAGTAGCGTCAGAGACAGGAACTAGCATGATCAACAGAACTCTTCCAAGGAAACCAAGGAGACGAAATAGGGAATATACACTTTATTCCATAATAAAAAGAGTTGACTCGACACAACACCATGTTTCGACGATAGTGCCTGCCTTAGGAGTCTGAAAATTACAATTAAAACAAATGAGTATACATACACACCGCATTGCTTTAGCCACATGGCTCACAGTATCTCACCATTTAAGAATGAATCTTCCTTCCTTCCTTCCCCAGATTCCCCATTTTTTTTAGATCAGCTTTTATTATTATACCATTTCTAATTGGTCACTGTTTGTTTCAGGTGTACTTTATATATATTCTTCATCCCTGCCTGGCACACTTTGCACTTTTCTTTTCCTGGTTACTTATTTAATGTCACTACCCACCCCCTTTTTTAAATTATATTTTACTTTTTACCAATGTCTTTCCAATTGCATCTTTCACTTGTCTTGTTCATGGTGGATCTTGTTTTTCTGCTCCTCGGTGGTTGACTTCCAAATGTAGTGGCAGCCATTTACACCATTTTATTACTTGGCGTAAATCCCAACACCTAACTTAGGTGCACAGCGGATGTATTCTATAACAATGCACACAGATTTTAGAAACATCCACACACACCCCCACCCATGGCCACACCCCCTTTGCGACTTAGAATTTAGACACACCATGTTACACAATACACTTAGCGAATTGTGCACATAAATCTTAATGCCAATTAGTGCTGATAATTTCTTGTTAACATCCAATTAACAGCGCTGATTATAGCTAGTTAACCAATTAAGTTATACGTATTATTATAGAATACGCTTCAATTTCCATTCAGAAATTAAGGCACCATACATAGAATCCTGAGGTAAATGCATATTAGGGTTTAATGCCCTTTAGTAAAAGAAACATAGAAACATGATGGCAGATAAGGGCCGAGTGGCCCATCCAGTCTGCCCATCCACAGTAACTACTAACTCCTCCCATTCCTAAGAGGGTCCATTGTAAGGTTTCTCCCCACTCTTCGGGAAAGGACCTTGATGGAATCAGGCCTCTAAAGCAGTGCTTCTCAGCCCTGTCATGGGGGCACCCAGGGGCATAGCCAGACCTCGCCAGGAGGGGGGGCCAGAGCCCGAGGTGGGGGGCACTGTTTAGCCGCCCCCCCCACCGAGCCGCCGCCACCACATCGGACTCCCCCCTGCCGGCCTGCCCACGATCCCCTTCAACCCCCCTCCCGCCACCAACTCTCCCCCGCCGTCGCCGCCCGCCCCGTCGCCGCAAATGATACCTTTTTTTGAAGAGAGAATTCCTTCCTCGCTCGAGTAGCGCCTTTCTTCAACAAAGTTCCGGCGATCAGCTGTTTCAACGCCGGCAGAACATTCTAGGTTTATTATATATAACGTTGTGCATGTAAATTCTAATATATGCAGCCGAAAAGGGGGCATGGCCACGGGTGTGGAATGGGTGGGTTGTGGGCATTTCAAAAAACTATGTGTACTATTGTACAATGCACCCAATCTCCCCCGGATTCTATTTAGTACACTTAGATTTAGGTGCCAAAATCAGCATGGGTTCTATAACACCATGTGGAACTTCATTGGCTTAACAAGCTAATGAACGCTGATAACAAAACTTAACAAGCAATAATGAGCACTAATTGGCATTGATTCGAGTTTAGGCGCAGAACTTGCTAAGCATATTCTGTAATGATGTGTGCTGAACTTCTAACATTCGGAGGCAAAAAGGAGGATGGTTATGGGTAGGGAAATGGGTGTTCCAAAATTTAGGCGCCTAGTTATAGAATATGGGACAGTGTGCCTAAAATCATCCCAATACAATGTGGACAACCCCATAAATATAAACAGCCCAGACTACACTCTCCCTATCTCAGACAGCCTGAAAATCCTCGGCGTTACAATCAACTGTAACCTTACACTAGAGAGCCAAGTGAAATCCACAACAAAGAAAATGTTCCACTCAATATGGAAACTCAAACGCGTAAAACCATTCTTCCAGAGGGAAACATTTCACAACTTAATACAATCAATGGTACTAAGCCATGTAGACTAATGCAATGGAATTTATGTGGGATGCAAAGAACAAATCATAAAGAAACTTCAGACCGCTCAAAACACGGCAGCCAGGCTTATATTTGGAAAAACGTGATTCGAAAGCGCTAAACCCCTCCATGAAAAACTGCACTGGCTCCCAATCAAAGAATGTATTGCTTTCAAAATCTGCACCCTGATTCATAAAATCATCTACGGTGAAGCCCCGGGATACATGACAGACCTCATAGACCTACCAACCAGAAACACATCCGGATCAACATGAACATATCAAAATCTCCACTACCCAAGCTGCAAAGGACTCAAAATACAAATCAACTTATGAATCCAGTTTTTCCTACATAAGCACACAACTGTGGAACACATTACCAAAAGCCGTGAAAACAACGTATGACCACCTAAACTTCTGGAAATCACTAAAAACTAACCTGTTCAAAAAGGCATACCCTACCGATCCAACTGAAATGCCTGAACTCTGCAACACAACAAAACCAAAGCACGTAATGGACATAACATAACTCTTCCACTCTACTATTCCCTAATGTGCCTGTTCCACATGAACCTTATTCTACCACAACATCACTTTGTATTTATTCATACCGGAGTTGGCGAACGCCCCTCCGGTACTATGTAAGCCACATTGAGCCTGCAAATAGGTGGGAAAATGTGGGATACAAATGTAACAAATAAGTAAATAAATCTACGTGCCGAGATGTACACCAGCTTTTCACTGACGTAAATGGAGGCTCCCAGATATCGGCGCTGAAACATCAACTAAGCATATTCTATAATCAGCGCCTAAATCTACATGATGATTATTGAATATGCTTAGTCGGTACTGATTTCAGCACCAATTTTTTACGCGCCATATATAGAATCTCCCTCTCTGCGCATAACTTAGGCACAGGTACTAAGGCTGATTGTAGGTGGCCTAAATGGGTAGACCTAAATTTTAGTTGCAAAAACGGCACATGCGCATATTCTATAAACTATGCCTAACTAGGCGTAGTTTATAGAATCATGTTAAATGTGTGGTTTTTCGACGACGATTTGGCCCAAAATATGTACAATCGTGCATTTGGAGTCCAGAAATCCAAGGGAGCAGAACGCGAGAGCATGAGGAGATACTGTTGTATTAATGCTTATTTTCACTTATTAGAGGAAGATTTATTTATTAATCTCATTTATACCCCTCATTTTCCCAACTGTGTCAGGTCCAATGTGGCTTACATCACACTGCAAAGGCGGACGCCAATGCAGTAAATTAAGCTAATACATCATGAAACCTACATAAGAAATAAAGGAGAGGATGGGAAAGAAACGAAAGGAACGGGAAAATCAGGGGACAGAAGGGAAGAGTGGATGTGTCCAAAATTGTCACACACACCAAACACACTGGCTGCATCGGGGGCAAAATAACTCAAGGTGCCCGGTGGTACTTAAAACACTATTGGCAAAACATGGCCATGGCGCGCACAGATGACTGAAATCCTGGGAGCTTTTTACTGAATAAAGCCTGTGTGTGTTTTTTTACAAGATCTGCCTGTCTTATCTTCCAAGTTGGATTTGGCGGATCACCTACCTTGCTGTTATATTTATTTATTATACTGCATTTCTTTAATGAAAAACAAGGCGGTTTACAATCAAATCAGGAAATAGAAAAGAATGCCAATTTATCAGATCAGAGAGCACTAGAAAAATGAAAAGACAGGCAGCAGGAAAAGGAAAGGGAGAGTGGAAGAGGCAAGGTAGAATTTACCGTGACCATATTGGATGATCTTGAGGTAGTGAAACAGTGGGGATAATTTTATTTATTTATTAGGACTTTCTAACTGCCTTTTTGAAGGAATTCACTCATGGCAGTGTACAGCGAGAATAAGTCAAACATAAGCAATAGACAATTACAGCAGTAAAACTATTCAAATAACAATACATAGTATGGGCATAGTATACTACATTACAATGTCAACACAACACGCAACAAAACGTTTCAATAGACAGCATAGGGTGTAAGTAAAATGGAACACATGCATAAGATAGAGTAACATGAGCTAGAAAACAAGGGGACCAATTTATGTTTAAACATTTTTATTGATGATGAAATAAATATGGTATAACAGATACCATAAAATATAAAACTTCAACAGTACAGTGGAACTTCACATATAAGTATTGAACAGACCATCATCAAATTTTTATATACTTCCCCCCCCCCCTACCCTCTCTTCAACCCTCCCTCCCCCCTTACTTCTGTGTGTGCCAAGCATTATTGGGGATAGTGGGTTTAAACATTCAGACCATGTGTACTGCCAAGGTAACTCACAATAGATTAAGGAGCAAACTTCGCAAGGGGACCAATTTAAAGAAAGTCGCACATGAGGGCAGAATGGTGCTTAAAAATTATCTTAGCTAGATTAGGAGTGCATAGACATGTCCTGCTATTGTATTGGTGGCTATAGTCAAAGGAATGTGAAAGTGTATAGGGAGACACATAACCAATAAAAAGAAAGGGGACAAGATCTCTGCACAGTTCGCTAGTGAGATTCAGTAAGGTATAACGTGGAGGAGATGCAGAGAAGAGCTACCTTGAAGGGTGCGGGCCATGGATTTGATATACCACTTTTCTGCGGTACAACCAAAGCAGTTTTCATTTATTACATGCAGGTATTTTCACCATCCCTAGAGGGCTCACAATCTAATGCCCTGATGCTCAGGAGCAAAGGCGACCGAACTAGCACCTGAATTATGGAGGGCAGAATGTTCAGACACTCTAGCACGGGAAACGAGTGTTCCACACATTAACACAAATAGCATGATAATATAGTATGTTAATGAGCTGACTTCTTATTCCCTCCCAATGCTCACAGAAGAGCGCACAAAACAAAGCCACCTTTACCGCTGAAAAAAATAACGCCAGCTCAAAGCAAGTGTTAGGGAGTTTGAAGAGAAGATTTCTCGTATGAGTCTCTCTCTAAAATCTGCCATTTTTTATACAGTTTGGATGCAGAAGGAAGCCCGTGCAAGCCCTTAAGCACCAGTAGTGAGAAACAAATGTGCACGAGTCCGAGCAAACCTCAAAAAGAAAGCACACATTAGTACCTGTTTCCTGCGTTTAAATAAAAGCCTTCCAATTTTGAAAAGCTTATATTTAAAGGTGCTGAAAACAGGTGCCAATGTGTGCTTCACATTTGGGTTTTACCTGGTGCATGTACACAAGAGCTAGGCTTACCATGAAACTCTTCTATGCACATCCCCCCTCCTTGCTTTTGCTTTAACACCCTGCATACCATTTCCTTTGACCACTGGCAAGCTAATTTTCTGCCCTGTTCTGGCAGTATTTTTCTGTGTTGTTGGCTTATTGTGGTAATTCTAAGCAGCAGGTCATCAGTTTTTGTACCTGGGGCAATGGAGGGTTAAGTGGAGCTGCAGTGGGAATCAAACTCAATTCCCCAGAATCAAAGTCCACTGCACTAACCACTAGGCTACTCCTCCACTAGCAACATTCCATGTAGAAGCCTGCCCTTGCAGATCAGCAATGCGGCCGCGCAGGCTTCTGTTTCTGTGAGTCTGACGTCCTGCACGTCAGACTCACAGAAACAGAAGCCTGCGCGGCTGCATTGATGATCTGCAAGGGCAGGCTTCTACATGGAATGTTGCTAGTGGAATAGCAACATTCCATGTAGAATCTCAAATAGTAGCAACAGAATCTCAATAGTAGCAACATTCCATCTAGAATCTCCAATAATAGCAACATTCCATGTAGAATCTCAAATAGGGAAAGGGAAATGGGACTTGATATACCGCCTTTCTGAGGTTTTTGCAACTACATTCAAAGTGGTTTACAAAGTATATACAGGTACTTATTTGTACCTGGGGCAATGGAGGGTTTAGTGACTTGCCCAGAGTCACAAGGAACCACAATGGGAATCAACCCCAGCTCCCCAGGTTCTCAGCACACTGGGCTAAGCATTAGGCTACTCCTAACATGAGACTTAAGGGCCTAAGTATAGTTACCCTGAAGGACTGGAGAGACATAAAAACTGTGAGAGAGATTTACGTGCCTCTAAAGTGCAAACAATGCATATGAAGCAAACATTTTTCAGCAGAGAAGAAATTCTAGAACAAGAGTCACCACATAAGGCTCCCAGGGAAGTCCTATCAGGGGTAACATCAGAAAATATTCCTTCACAGATGCACAGAACAGCCTTCCAGGGAAAGCCATGGAGACTAGAACAGTAACAGAATTCAAGAAACCAGAGGGGAAGCACAGAGGATCTGTCTTGAATAGACTGTAAGCTCTGTAAAGCAGGGACTGTCTCTTATGTGCACTGTGTAATATATGTCTAGTAGCCCTTTAGAAATGAGAAATAGTAGTAGTTAGTAGAGGACCCCTAGTTGCAAAGAAGTGGAGGGAAAATAATTCCCATACATTCAATCAGAGGCTCTGAGGAAGGAAACACAGCAAGAAAGATTTAGATGGGTTTGGTTGAATCTTCTAGTTTTGATGTTAAGGGTTTCCAGTGTCCCGATAATAATGCTATATATCCTCTCACATACACCAGGTATTCACCTTCTAAAGATAATGTTTAATGGACCATCAGCAGTGATATTCACCAGTAGTGATTCTTCTTCATTGGTTACTAGAACCAATAACTTATATCGTCTTCGGTCCATACTTTCTCATTCCAATAATTTAATAATTCGTGTCAGCACATTATCCTCAGTAACGAAGACGACTGAGATCAGATAAGATAATCTTTATTTATAAAAATTAATTATATAAATTTAAAAATATATAAAAGTTTGAAAGACTAATTAAATTATTGGAATGAGAAAGTACGAACTGATGACGATATAAGCGATTGGTTCTAGAAATTAGTGAAGAAGAATAACTACTGGTGAATATCACTGCTGATGGTACATTAGCTATATAAATATTGGCCCTGATATTCAGACCATGGGAGATAAACCGGGCTGCCTCCCGCGGTCTGCACTGCATATCTGATTTAACTGGTTTGGCTGGTTTCACCTTAACCGGCCAAGCCAATTTTCAGTGCTGGCCGGTTAAGTTGGAGCTGGCCAAAGTTATTCCACCTATTATGGTGGTCAAATATGGCTGCCAAACTTAGTTGTCTCCACGATGAAAATCTCAGGATAGCTGGTTATATTGCATGATATAACCGGCTATCTTTAAGCCGCTAACTGGCGATATTCAGTGCTGAATATCGCCGGATAGCCAGTTTGGTACCGCTTGGTGGTCATTTTCTTTAGAAGGTGAAAACCTGATGTATGTGAGAGGATATAGTACATGCGTGTAGCACACTAGGGGATTATTATATATAAGGACTATCATACAGAGCCAATTGCAGTCTGTTAATAACGCTGACACCACTGGATGGATGTTACCCCATTATAAAATTATCTTTAAACTAGTTGTAGTTTGGATTAAGTGTTATTCCATGGTCTTCTATGTATTATCGCCTTGGGTGAATTCCTTCAAAAAGGCGGTAAATAAATCCTAATAAATAAATACAATTTCCTGTTACTGTGTAACTGAAGGAGCTGTCTTGATTGTTCCCAGAGAGAGGGGCATTTCAATGCCTATAATAACTAAGGGGCCTTTTTAAAAAGACATAGTAAAATCTGGAGTTAGCGCATGCTAATGTGGGACATTCCCACACGCTAAGCCCAGATTTACCGCAGCAGTAATATTAAGGGTTTTTCTTTTTGGCAGCTCCTGTGCTATTTATTTTATTTTTTTGCAAATCCTGCACAGCTAATGAAAAAATAGGCGCAGGAGGCGGTATTTCTCCTGCATTGTCCACATTATCCTGTTAGGGTGCGCTAGGTGGAAAATGCTTCCACACCCATCTGACCCCCTCGCAAAAAAGTTTTGAAAAAATAAATAGAATGCAATTAGCACATGCGAACAGGTAAACTATCACAAAACGCTTTGACGCATTGTGCAGTAGGCCTTTTTCTCATGTTTAGCATAATTTAACGCTGAACTGGTTTAGTAAAATGGCCCTTAAGTAAGTAAATAAAAGTCAGGGATTCATTTGTTGTACAAGGAAGTATATTGAACAGGGTAGGTGGATTATGTCATGATCAAAAAATCACCCAGACTGAGGATTTCTTTCAAACAACTGGTTGGAAGTCAGGAATTCTTCCAATATATGGTGGAAAAATTTTAAAGCACCAATGACTTTCCTAAATAAGTCAGTGGCTATAAAACCAATACTTTGCTAGTGAATGTAAATAGTTATAAGCAGCAACAGGTTGTTGAAGGCTGACATCAGACGTCATTTTTATGGTACCACCCTCCCTCCATTCCGCCTTTATTTACAAATGCAGAGAGAGCTTAAATCACAATTAAGCCATAAATTGCAAGACACAAGCTAACACAAATAGGTTCAGGTACCTCAATCATATTATCTGGCCCTTCTGATTTTTTTTAATATCGTATGCTTCTTCAAAGGGGAAGAAGCCCTGTATCCTCCCATATAATAAACGTTTGTGACAAATAGGTGTTCACTACAAGAAAGGTTTATTCTTAAATATTGTTTTATGCTATCCTAATCAATTATAACGCCAGCACTCTGACCCTGAACAAGATGGACCGGGACACGTGTGTAGCATCCGGTTTATCCGGCCACATTAAACTTTCCAGGGATTTCTCGTATAGCTCCTGAATCTATCAAAATCGAAAATTATTTTCAGGCCTTGCTACCCTTCCCATTTTGTAGGGCCAGACGGGCAGAAAGCCTGTCCTCATTCATTGCAAGGTGCAAGGAAGCTAAGGTTGAACCTTCCTTCCTTGCACAGCATTCCCAGAGACCCTGTATCACGAATTCAGTTGTGAGCTGACAACTCGCACGTGTGAAAATATTCTAGCCAGGCCCTAGGCACGCTTGATAGTCTATGTTATCCTATTTTTCCTGCAACTGTAATATTTTCTGTGTGCAGTCCTAGTTGGAGGCCACGCGGAAACAAATCCCACACCGCAGGGGTGCAAGTACCCTTTATTAACTAGTACTTAAATTAGAAAAGTATAGAAATCTGAGATTCCTACCGCAGTAACCTCTCTGCCCAGGCGGATTTCTTTGCTCGGCGGATTCACCCTTCTTATTTGCAGAGAAATTAATCTCGGCTCTTTCCTTCTGCTGTGCCAACTTCGAAAAAGAAACACTCAGTTTTGATCAAGTAGTTTCTTCGGGTGATCCTAGCCCAAACACTCTGCTGTTTATTTATTTAGGAGAATGCCAAAACTTGTCTTTAAGAGGTTTTTTTTTTCTTTTTCCCCAGACCGGTTTACAACTTCGGCAATGAATAACCAGCCACCCCATTCAACCTAATCACAGCCCTTTGTGTATCTTTCTGTTGATGATTTATAGAAATAAATTAATAATGCCCCAAGTCCACGTGCTTACGTTTATGTTTTAACTCAAAAGCATCAACTTGGTCTAAAAATTATAATCAAAGAATCTATCCCCCCCCCCCCCCCCCCCCAAAAAAAAAAAACAATTTGTATTTCGAAAATGTCTGAATTTCTACGCAAATTAATTGGATTACGTTTTAAATCTTTGCAGCTTCTCTAGCAGGAAAAATCCGTTTGACACCACTTTTAAGATTTAAAAAGCGCCTTCATTTCTTCTTTTGAATACTGACTGTAGCTGAATCTGCTTCTAAAGCAGAAAAAACCCCACAACTTCCATATAACCATAAAAGACGAAAACTATTTCTTTTCTCGCGCCCTTGTTCAGGCTGAGCTGTATTGATCCAGTAATTGCACCATAAAACCGAACCCTTTCGTCTCCAGCTGAAACAGTGAAACCAAATTCTATGCCCTGAAACCCGAGGAAAAGTCAAACCACCCTAAAAATATTCACCACGTCGTTTAAGTAAAACGAATGCAAATATAAATGTTCCCGATAACGTGGAAGTTTTTCTTAAGAATGAAAACGACCATCTTTCAATTATTTTAAAGTGAAAGACATCAACGCCTGTCGAAATTAGCAAAAAAAAGTCCAATAAACTCCCAACTGCTACAATTTCTCTTCCAAACTGTATATAATGTTTGATCGTGACAAATAATAGTCTATGTTAATCCTTTAGTAAAATCAGATAGTATTGGAAATATTTACACACATAGGTCTCAACAGCATTATGGTTTGCTAACATTAATGCTTTACGTGTTAAATATTGAATTTAGCTAAAGCTTAATTCTAGTAAAAATAAGTTACTGTACCTTTGGACCAGGCTTCTTTTTGAGAGAGCACAAGCTTAGAGTTCCAGTTTTTGGACTTCACTTCTCCCAGTACAGTATTTTAATGCTACTTTTGGTAGTTAATCATAAATTACCTGGTTATGTTTAGTTTATACTTTGCTAAAGAAGACAAATAATGAACTATTTGGATAATTAGTAACTAGCTTGTCAAGGCAGGAGATCTGGCGGGTTACTTTAACATGGTTTTCGCTCTTGTTATCCAGGTGTAATAGCTGTAAAGCATTTTCAGGTTTTCTACATTCCCAGCCAGTTTTTCTGTAGTAGGAGTTAGGGTTAAGCTCTAAAAGGCATGATTAAAGTTATAAAGCAATTTTTCACTGCTTGCCACTAGAGTTACTCCCTTCTCTAAATAGAACATCAAAGTTTTAACTCAGGTGGAAACGAATACAAGAACATCTTTAAACGTAGGAGTGCAGAACAGCCTGGGAAAAATCATGACACAAGCCCAGACACCATTTCAGGGAAGGAGAGAGAGAGAGAGAGAAGACCTGGGTACCGGAGAGCCTGGCATACGAATTAAATTTTTTTTTCCCGAAAGTATATGTTTCGTTTTATCGATGAGGCGGACACTACTATGACAGAAGAGCCTGTCTACGATTTCCCATAGGATGTCAAGAACATAGGAAATCTAAGCTACAGTTTTCAGCTAATGAACTAATTGTGTAGATTTTCATATTTACAGCTTAAAAAATCGAACTAGGCAAAGAAAATGCAAAGGAATTTCTGTCTTTTTTTTTTGTTTTGTAAACTTTGCACCCTGTAAAAATTGTTTTTTTTGGTAATTTCGTTCGTGCCTTTAACAGTTCAAAAGATCGACTAAATCTGTTTAAGGGGAAAGACCACTTATTTCCCGATCAGATACGTAAAGGTAAGTAACACAGGTCCAAGCTCTGTGGGTGCTAAGCACCCCCAATATGTATCAAGTCCCTGTGTCCAAGAAGGGTAGTTTTCGTTGCCTCTAGCACCCCCAATCATTTTGAAAAGTTACCTTCTAGAAGATAGATACGTGTAGTATGTGCTATATGCCTATATATTATGTGCAAGAGTTTTATGTTGCATTAAGATTTTAAAAAATAATCATTTATGCTGTAATATAACTTATGGAAGTGCTAAAAGATGGTTTCGTTTTCTTCTCCTTTCTTTTAATTTACCTGTGGCTCCTGGTTATCATAAAAATGTGTTTTTGTGGAATAAAATTAAATAGTTTTCTTTGTATAGTTTGAATGCACAAACCACAGTCTAATAAAACCCAGATTTTTGGAAAAACTCAAGGACTAGGTATATAAAGTGGTTGTCTAAGCAACTGACCTTTTGGCAGGAATATAACAATAATAATAATTATTCTTTTACCTTAGCATCCTGTCCACCTCCGCTCTTTGCTCTGCAGCCTCCTCAGTGTTGAGTGACTGAAGCTCTTTCAGGATCGGCGGGGTATCAAAATCATCCCCATCTTCCGAACCCTCATCCCCGGACAGTTTGCTCTTGTTGTGCCCATTGGTCAGGGTGTGGAAGACAGGTTTGGAATCCGGATCGTTGACAGGCGACATCTGTAAGTTTTCCAACTTCACCCCAAAACTGGGAGTGGGTATCATGTCCTCTAAGGTCTGGATCAAAACATCTTTGGTGACTCCCGAACTCAGGAGAGCGTTGAGAAGCTCCTGCTGCAAAGATGTCAGCTTCGACACCATTTTCACAAGAGGAAAAGAGAAGGGGAGGGGAGGGTAGAAAAATAATGATATTAAAAAAAAAATCCCCTCCTCGGAGTTCTTTGGCTCCGGAGCACCTGTCTTCCTTGAGTGGCCGACCTAGAGAATCTCCTTTCAGAAGCTATGGCTGACACTTCTAACCTGCCATCATGCTCTCAATTAGGCAATATCAGATATGCAAATAACGTGGGCGGAGACAAATTCCTCCAGGATGCAAATGTCGGGGGAGTGGCAGCCTCTCAGGTCTTTGTGTTTATACATGGAAACTGAAGCCTTCTTTATTGGTTCTGTTTATCAGCCAAACTTTACCTGAACTTTGGACTTGTTAAGCAAGGAGCCATCAAGTGCAAAAAAATAAAAATAATTAAAAATTAAAAAAAAATCCTACCGATCTCCAAAAGCCAACAAGGACTAAAAAGTAGCAGGGGCAGGTGACTTAACTGGAATTAGAAGGGGGGGGGGGCATTTGATTTTTAACCTTCAGTAGAGCAGGTTTGATTTAATGTCATACTTTTGAGGTTTCTCTGGAAATTAAATGATTTGCCTTGGATGAGCAGAAGAGAGGCATTTCTTTCAATGTTATTTCTTCCAGGATTATTTGTAGACAATTTTGGTTTTGTGAGGAGAAGAAAGTTCTTGTTGGCAAATGACATTTTGACAGGTTGCCTTAGAGAGAGAGCGAAAGCCATCTTGTGATCAATGTAACCTGCAGCTGGTGGTGGTTCTTTTTGGATTTTCCAAACCGGAAGTGCTGAAAACTGTGGCTGGTATGTAAGTACGGATATACGAGGCAGGCAGGAGAGTCTGCTGTTGATACAACGATCTGTGTTTCTTCACCGATTGTAGTTTATCAGGGGCTCAGGTATTTCTGTAAATGAGAAACAAGTTTAAAATAAAAATAAACAGGATGGACGATGACGTGATTTGTGTTTTGCTTAATTCTTTGTGTCTAATTTCATTAATTTTGCATCTATTATCGTTTCTCTTGAGATGTTTAGGAAATGCATAATTTTGACGTTAGAAAAATTAAATGAGAAATAACCGTAACTTAAAGGTGAACAATGCAGAGTTTTTACTCCAGTATTTTTTCAAATTAACTTTAGCCACCTAACGTTCGAATATAGAAGTAGGCAGGGGGTTATTTTTGTTTTGTTTTTTTACCTTTACAGGTAATTGTTATTTTCCCTTTGCTTTCATCGCGATGAAAGCAAAGAATGTTGTTTAAGAAAACAGCAACATTTTAATTTTTAACGTGTTCTAGAAAAACAAAGTAACTGTTACATTTTAAAGATTGCAAGGTGCTCAATCCTTCGGCAAATGTCACTTTATACTTAAATCAGCAGAATTCTGTGCTCCAAATTTCACTTTTTACGTCCTAAGAACTATAGTGTGTTGTTTTGCAATTTATTTTCTTGAACTTTTGCGCTATTTCTTCTGATCGCCTTTAAAATAAGGATATCTGACCTACCCTAAACGCTTCGTGAAAGACCAGCATGTATATTTTTGCTTTAAAATGTGAAATCTGTGTTCCGAAATGCAGATGGCACAGATAACAAAAACGCCTTCTTTACAAAACCCGGATAATAACAAACTAAATACTTGTTACTGTCCCAAGAATTCTTGCATATTGCCTGGTAGAGCAGTCAATTCTCGTCTCCTGATAATTAACCGCAAGTATTAACTCCCAACCCCCCTCGCTCCCATCTGTCATTTGTTAGAAAGTTGGTCATTGTGATTAAAAGATATTATATCGTAAATCCAAAAATCTTTTAAAAATTCCAAACTATTCCATTAAGTGCTCTAATAGGAATATAAAAATATGATTATTTTGTTCCTTAGCGTAGTAGGAACTGAATTCATGTACAAATTTAAAGCTGCATTTTTTTTCTTTGCCTCATCTTCAAAAAACATTGCCAATCTGTTAGAATAATGTTGTCCTGGGTTAAAATTAATATCCATTTACTTGACTTAATCCATGAATTAAACAGCTCTGGAAAAGTAGATGCGAGGGGTTCCCCCCTCCCCCCCCCCCCCCAATTAGACGGAGAAAAGTAATAAATGCAAGATATTACCACCTCACGTCAACATTTGAAACAAGAGCCAGAATTAAACTGAGCGCAAATATTTGTCTATCGTTTTCTTGATGAAATTAACTCGCAACTTTCAACTGGAGCAGCTCTGATCCCTTTACTGGTAATGTAGTTATCCAAGCTTAAAGCAAGTTCAAAAGGTTTGCTAAAACAATACCCCTCCAGGAATTCCTGCATTTCTCGCTGGCATCCAGTGGGTCTTGCTTCTAACTTGTTTTCCGGATTCTAGTCCTGGATATTTATTAATGAAATAGTTCTTGCGCAGCCTCAGTTATGTAAGAACAATTGATGTCTAAATAAATATAGAGTTTAGCATGCACCTGGGGTGCAAACAAACAATACAAACTCTTGTAATGTCTTGCTTATATAACGTTTTATTATTATTTTTAATGGAAAACTGCGTCCTTAAACTCCGCATAAAGTGCAAGATCTCTTCAATAAAAATTAAATATTGACCTGGCTCTGAGTTTGAAGGTTTCCATGCTAAGCAATTTAGAAAGGAGGAAAATAAGTTGTTTTATATAGATCATTGTTTCTATTTTCAAATATTTCAATAAAAGTTTTGGAAAATCAAAACAAAAATTTGAAAGGAGAGGAAAAAAATGAGCTCAGATAGGATTGAATTAAATTCCAGCATTGTTAGCATACCAATTATTAATTCATATTCAAAATAGAGGACTGAGCCGTACTTTCCCATCTTCTTTTGTTCGTGACCCTGGATGACATCTGAGGAGCTGATAGAAAATCAAAGACCAATTTCTGACAATCACATTTTCTCTATAATCTGAGGGCTTGCTCCTTGAAGTCATTTGCCGACCAGAAGGCCAACCTAGGGATTAAAAAACATCAACAGTTACCACTGAGAGGTTAAATGATCGAATCCCAAACTGTATGCTAAGATAAGGGGAAAATCATACTAATGATCTTGCTATATAGTTTTAAGCTACTCCCTTGCATTAATTAGACTCCGGTGCCAGATGGATTCATGCTTGATGCTTTAGGCTCATAGGATATAACAACTTCGAATATTTTTGGTCAGATCATTTTTTAAAATATCTTTGAAGATACTTCAACATTGGGGGGACCCCCCACCAAAGCAAACAAATCAGGTGAGACATAGGACCTGCAGTATCTTTGTATCCCTAATAGGGTGTTCCCTTGATATGACGTCTATTATCTGAACTGGAAGACTCTTTTTCAGCAGGGTCAAAGATAAAACTCTTTCACACAGAAGCTGCATTATCAATTTTTCAATAATTCAATTTAGAAACCGAGAAGGAGGAGATAGGAATCAAAGAAAAACAATAGAAATGAAAGGATTACCAGCGTTGAACAAATAACATACATGGGATTAAGGAGCTGGTTGGCTGTCAAGCTTTATTATAATCAACTAGCAGTCAAGGTTAATCTTCTCCTAGGTCCCTTGCTCTTTCCATCATATAAAGTTTGTCGTTTTAGAAGGTCGAAAATGAAAAAGAGTGATTCTGTTAAAACGAAGAGACACAAGGAAAAATCATTGTGCGTCTTTTTTTTTTTGGGGGGGGGGGGGGAGGAGAGGAATCGATAATATTGCACCTTGAACAAGGATTTGGGGACTGGTTATCTTGTTATGAAGACACATGAGGGCACCTTGAATGTGGTGGTGCTTATTGGGGGTACAGCTAGATTTAGAAGAAATTAATTTCTATAAAGTGGACATTTGTTGGCATCCATGTTGGTACCTTTTATTGAACCAGCATCCAATCATCCAAAGAGGAATGCTATTCCTGAGCTCTACAGGCCACATGGGTCCCTTCTTCAGGCACAACTTGTCAAAGGTTCTGATTGGCTATTGCAGGTGTGTTCTTGGGAGGGAAGTACTCCTGGTTGCCATGGAAACAGGTATAAGACAACAAAGGGCCACATTGTCTAACATCTTAAATTAGTAATCTGCATATAACCAAATCTAGCATTTAGACTCTAATTTAGGCCCTTAACAAAATAGAAACAAGCCCTCAAAACAATCATCTGAGCGATTACAGGGTGCTGTTGAGCCCTAGTATACATTTAATTTTGGACACTGTATTTAAGCAGACAGTTATGGAACGCACTGCCGCGCAACTTAAAAATGATCTACGAATTAACGAACTTCCGCAAACTACTGACCCATCTCTTTAACAAGGCTTACCACAAAGATCAACCAATGTGAATATACATAAATCCTCCACAGGTATAGAAATGTCTTATAATATCTGCTTGTAATATTACTATCATGTGTTATCACTATCATGTTACCAAAGATTTTTCTGTAACACTAAATGTCCATTTTCTAATATATTTCCATTACTCATGATGTATTGTAAGCCAAAAGAGGTGGGAAAATGTGGGATACAAATGCAATAAATAAATAAAGACAGACAGACCCTTACTGAACTCTTATACAGCTTTATTTACCCTCTCTATTTAACTCTTTGGCAGCTGGAGCCTGGATCTTTTTCAGTCTGGCAAGAATTCAGTAGAAATAATGGAGGGCTGGAGGGATTATTGTCCGCTACCATCTCTAGGGCTGCTCACTCCTCTCTAAATGGGAGAAGACGACTAATGGTCTGAAAAGTTTGTATACCACATCTCTAGTTATTCTTAAAGTTAGTTCAGTAAAAAAGTAACACACACTACAAAAGAAGTAACACATGACATGTGGGTTGGGGTGGGGTGGGGGAGGGAATATTTTGGAATTATGTAACATTAATTGCATATCGTTAAAACTTTCTAATTGGTTGTAAGCTTACATGCAAGCTCATTTTCAAAGCACTTAGCCTCCCAAAGTTCCATAGAAACCTATGGAACTTAGCCTCCCAAAGTGCTTTGAAAATATGCCTCATAGGAGCAACACAAAAACACAAGAAACACTGGGTCACTTATTACTGTATTTGCAGTCATTTGTTTTAATAGATGTGGAAACTAAGGGGGGACTTTTACTAAGTAAGGTGCACTAGCGTTTTTAGCTTGTGCTAAAAAAACAGCTGGTGCTAAATGCTGAGACACCCATTATATTCCTATGGGCGTCTCAGCGTTTAGCGTCAGCTGATTTTTAGCATGAGCTAAAAACGCTAGTGCACTTTAGTAAAGGACTCCTTAAATTGGTGTGGAGGAAAAAAAAAAGGAGGAATACGACCATGGCTACCCCAAGCATTTTTTTGGGGGGGGGGGATTGAGTAGCTCCTTCCTTCTTTTTCTTCCAGCTGTATTAGAGCCAGTGCTGGGTTTCTAGTACTATGAGTCCTCATTCACAACTATCTGGGGATCCCCCACCTCCTTTTTTTCATTGCTCCACACTCCCACCATTCCTAGTCATGCACTAGGGATCTTTCCAGAACCTGTGCCTTGGGTTTTAAATCAAGCCTCCCTTAATGATGGACCATAATTCTCTACCCCCTGCCAGGAGCTGTGAGTGCTGCTTCCCAAGCATTTCCAGAGTCAGACTATGCTGGATGCAGAAGAAGACCTGATTCAAGGACCTTCTTCATGGCAGCGTACAGCACTGCCGCTGGGCCAAAGCTCTTTCTGATCACAATATATCAACGACTGATTGATCACTGAAAAATGTGCTGGTGCTGATACAGTTTAGTGGAAAAGAAGTGACTAGGATAATGAGCTAAGAACAAGAAACCAGATCCCACTTCTCTCACTGGTGCTCCTGGTGACCCGCTCTGGGGCAAGGACTAATTGTTCCACTACATGGTTTACTTGACTTGCCAAAATACACTGGAGTTATCCAAAGATGGTGGTGCACAGCACATAAGTTTACAAGAGCTCATGGATCCCCCTCTTCCGAGGTGGCCAATAGAAGGAACCTAGCTTGGTTCCAAAGCCCCGTAAATCGTATGTTGGTGCAAATGAAAGGCATCAGAATTGACACAGCTCCTAAATTTCTGCCTAAAAGGACAATCCCAGCATTCTGTGCCTGTTAAGAAATGCTCAGAGAGAAATGACCACTATCACACTTTTAAGAACAGGATCAGAAAATAATTAGTATAAAGGTAACAGTGGCGGCATCATACCATAGATTTCTAACAGGCAGCATAAGAAAAGCAACTTCATCTTGTTACCCTTTCTCACTTATTTTTGTTTTGTCCTTTTAATATGGCATAAAATGACTTACCATCCCCTAAATTGCATGAGCTATGATGGAAAACTCCAGGATGATTTTGGGGCGTGTGGCAATACAATACCTTCCTAGGACACCCCATGCCTTGAGTGGTTCTAGAGCCCTGGAACTGAGAAGGGCAAATTCTGACATTAACACCATTAGTACTAGCAAACAGAAGTGGAGCCATGTTGATGGCACGGGGGGGAGCGAAAGTGACGTGAGAGCGGACTTCCACCAGCGCTGGCGCACATTTTCAATGCCAAGACGGTCCGTGTTTCGGCTAGAACAGCCTTCTTCAGGGGTCAATCTATTGGTGTTCAGTAATACATTAATTGATTGATTTGTTCCGGCAGCATGTTTAAAAGCTTGTCAAGATATCTAAATGTTCCATCAATCAATGAATATATTACTGAACACCAATAGATTGACCCCTGAAGAAGGCTGTTCTAGCCGAAACACGGACCGTGTTGGGTCTGAATAAAGGGTTCTTTCGGAGCATCTTATCCTTGTGTGGCTGACTGATCATTTGATTTTGGGTCCTTTCCACCCCTTTACTGTTGTGTTCCGTTCCTGTGGAGAGTGTGAACCCCATTTGTCTTTGCACATTTTCAATACAACACATTGAGGAAAAAATAGGCACCGGCGCTGGCAGAACTCCATTTGGGGGAGCGGCCGCTCCCCTGGCGCCCCCCCCCCAACTATCCCCTGGCGCCCCCCCTAACTACGCCACTGCTAGGAAACAGGTTTCAAATCATTCAGCCAGCAGTTAAAATCATGAAAGTCTTTTTTAAAAATTGGATTTGTGTTTATTGATAAAGAAAGATTGTTGTGCAATGTCTTTGAAAAGATAAATGCAGGTAGATTGGGGCACTAATGCATTGGTCTTCATCAGAACCCCTTAACATCAAGAGTGTGTGAACATAATAGGACACACATATTTATTGTAGCAAGAGTAAAGCTATAAAAAAATGTAATATAGGAAGTCCAGAATTAACACCACAAGACAAGGCCGCCGAGGGGGGCAAAGTTCCCTGGGCCCGAGCCTCCAAGGGGGGCCCGGCACCGGGGTCTCTCTCCTGCTCCTGAAGGGAACCAGGTGATCACGTCCCGACAGGAGCAGGAGAGAGAAAACTGCAACGCCAGGCCCCCCTTGCATTGCCTGCCAAGCGGCTGCTGGGCCCTCAGGCCACACATGCTCGGTTTTGAAACCGAGCATGTACGACGTAAGAGAAAAGCAGCCACAGGGACAGGCAAAGCAGCAGAGGAAAGACTAGCGCTGGAGGAAGACTCCCTCTGCTGGTAGGGCCTCAGGATCCCTGCCAGCCAAGGTACTTGTGATCCTGGGGGGCCGGCAGCCCTTCCCCGGGCCCAACTCAGTCTCTCAGCGGCCCTGCCACAAGAGGAAGTGACAGAGCTAAAACAGCAAAAGATAGACACACAGATGGATGTTTATGTTTATTTGTTATTTGTTATACCGCCTTTACAACAAAAAGTCAAAACGGTGTACAAAATTTAATTAAAGTATTAAGAAAAGGAACTACAAATGCAAAAAGAAAAGAGTTCAATCATGTAAGAGCTGGACACATTCTTAAAAAAAAATAATAATAAAAGCCATTGAACTGAGCAATGTGTCAGTACCAGGATCTCGCTGCCAGGGGAATCAATTCAAAGAGACATTAAAGGCAAGGCTGAAAAAATGGGCTTTGAAATAGAGAGAGCTGTTACTATAGTTTTAAGCAATTGCTTACTGCCAGCTGGTCAAGATCTGTGACAGGTTTTCATGAAATTGAGAAGCTAAATATAATGGGTTAGTTTTCTATTTATGTTATGCATATAGGGGAAAATTCTGTATACGGCATCGAACATTAGGCACAATGTGAAAATGTGTCCTAACGGATGCAAGGCGCTGAAATGGGGCAGAAACGGCAGATCCCTACGAAAACACACATGCACCCAAGGGGTCCTTTTACTAAGCTGCAGTAAAAGGGGGCCTGCGCTAGCATCAGCGCGTGTTTTTGGCATGCGCTGAGATCCCATTTTACTGCAGTGGGTAAAAGGCTGTCTTTTTTCACAAAAAGAAATGGCCGTGTGGTAAGTGAACCGCTTAACCACTTGCCGCGTGGCGGGCTCCCGCACTAACCCAGTGGTGACCAGGCAGCGTGCGGCACTGCCCGATTACTGCTGGGTAAGCACCAGCGCTATATAAATTGAAAATATTTTTGTAGCTCCAGAGACGACGCACGTTGGGGGTGGAAACTGCCGGTGGGTCCCTGCAGTAACCTGACAATAGTTCTGGATTGATGTATGACAAGCCTGTTACCACGTGAAAACCCTTTAGTAAAAGTGTTTCCACGTGGGGAGGTGCATGGGCAGGTCAGGGGTGTTTCCTTATATGCATGCAGTGTTATAGGATAGTGTAAATCTGTGCACAGGGATTTGCAGCTGGTTTCAGTTGGTGTAACTCCTCACACCCAAAGTTGAACACGGATCCTGGCACTAAGTGCTATTCTATAAAAAGCAGAAATCCCAGGACGTCCATTATAGAATACCGTTCAGCAGTGATTTTTTTCAGCACCGAATTTTGAGCGTCATTGACTGAATCCAGCCCATAATGGATCCATGATAACAGACACAAAGTGGGGGAGTGAATGAGCAGAGACCTGATACTTGTGAGCAGTAACACCAATGGTTGAGGCCTTGACTGCTTCTCAGAAGTTTCAACGTTTCAGACATCTTAATTCTGTCCATCGTACCATTTGGAGGGGATAAAAAAAAATCCTGTACTGCAGACTTTTCATTCCACTGGATTTTTTCTGCAATATTCTTAGCAAAAAAGGAAATTGAACCAACCCCTGCCCTTTCTCTTTCCCCCGCCCCCCAGAAAGTGATGTTGTGCTAAGAAATAGAAAGATTAAGCAAGCTCCGGCTTAGCCTTTGCCCCTGCTTTCATGGTGATGCATGTCCAATGATGTTCTCTGTCACAGACGGTAATCTGGACCTTGACCCTGTTTCCACACATCTCAAGTCATCTGCTAATTAAGTGGATACAGATTTTCTGGTCCATCTCTCTCACCCCTCTGTGTGTCACTGCCTGATGCTGTGATTGGCCTCTTCCCATCACTGTCCCTCACACCTCATTAATTCCACGCAGTAGAGGATGATCCCGAGTTCTGATCCTCTGAAAAAGTAATTCAATACTTTCCCCGAAGATCCTGTCCCAGGAACTCTCTCAGCAGTGATCTGTTCCATGGCGTGAGATTGCAGGAAGAAAGGCCAAGAAAACAAGCTGCAGGTGGCACTTTCCTTTGCATCAAGCTATTACGTTGGTGACTGGCCTAGTTGGAGAGGTCTGTTCCCTTCATCAGGCCCCCCGTGGAGTCTCGAGAACAGAAGGGGGCAGACAGGCCCAATGTCAGCAGCTACTGGAAGCTAAGACAGCCATGCTAGGGAAACACATGGACAATTCAATCAGCTATTCCAGTGTTTCCCAAGTCGGTCCCCTTGCCTGTCAGGTTTTCAGGATATCCACAATGAATATGCATGAAAGAGATTTGCATGCAATGGAGACTGTGTATGCAAATTAATCTCATGCATATTCATTGAAAACCTGACTGGCAAGTGGGTACTCCAGGACTAACTTGGGAAACACTGGGCTATTCGAAAGAAGTTCAGATTTCACTGCTTTCTTCACACTTTCGTTTATTTTCTGAACAAATTATTAATACTTTTGAAAACTCCTTCCATTTAGTCTCTCCCATGCATATCAATGTGTGTATTCCGGGGTGCTACTGTGCTCCTCTTTATCTGAATGAGGATTCAGATCAGTAATAGATAAATTATTAATGTAATATGAAGAACTAAATAATTGATAACAGTAGGACTTTTTAATGATAGATATGACCATTAAACAAGTCATAACGTGTTCTTCCCCAGAAGGGTGATTATATAAGGAATACATTATTGAAGGGGGGAGGGGGTAGAGAGAAAAGAAAGGGGACCTGAAATCAAGGCCAAGGAAAGAAACTGGGGGAACCAAGAAGCAGACATTAATATTTCAAAGAATCTACCTAGTACTGATGCTGTACAATCTTCAATATATTAATTTACCTATTACCTGGCTGTATAGCATCTTCTGTTGGTCTTATTCCTAGGTTTCTTTCCTTCACTCTCCAGTACATGTGCTCTTTAGGATCGAGGGAAACCTGGATAATATTATGACCTAGCACAATCATAATATGATACCTGGAGGTCCCTCTGTTGTTTCTCACTTTGGATAAGTCAGCATGGAGTATCTGCAGGCACATGCCCCCTAATTCTATGTGCATGCAAATGTGGACACACAGCCAATCTGTGAGGGCAATTTAAATGAATAATGAGCTAATGAGTGCCTATAATTGGCTTTTTAACAAGCAATTATTGGCACTCATTAGATTTAATAGGAACTTGCATGCGCAAATTTAGGCACAGGATCTGCGCCTACATTTTATGCGTGAGTAAAAAAAAAGGGCCACAGAAATTGGAGAGTCATGGGTGGAATGGAGGCATTCCTAGGATTTACAAGTATTGTTATAGAATACGAGCAATACTCGCCCAATTTAGGCGTGTACATTTGCATTATGTTTCAGTTGTTGCAAATGGCTACGCCTAAAATTAGGTGTGAGCCCTAGGAGTTAGCACTATTCCATAAACAATGCCTAACTTTAAGCATGGCTTATAGAACTGTGATGTCAAACAGCAGTAAAAAAAAAAAACCCACTTTGCCTGATATTTAAAACCATTTAACCAGCTAGGAATGGCTCCTGGCCGGTTAAATGGCACTTAACCGGCTATTCGGCGATATTCAGTGGGAGATCGCCAGTTATTATCTCTTGCTGAATATTGCTAGATAGCGCTTAGCACAGTGGTTCCCAAACCTGGTCTTGGTGACACCCCAGTCAGTCGGGTTTTCAGGATACCCATGATGAGTATTCATGAGATAGATTTGCACGCAGTGGCGGCAGCGCATGCAAATCTCTCTCCTGAATATTCTGAAAACCTGTCTGATATAGGGTGCCACCTGGACCAGGTTTGGGAACCACTGGCTTAGCATATAACCAGTTATATCACACGATATAACTGGCTACAGTGGTGTTCCTAGGCTGGCTGACACCCGGGGTGGATCACTGATGCGCCCCCCCCCCCGGGTGCAGCGTGGCCCTCCCTGGCAAAATTATACCCCCCGGGTGCAGCATGACCCCCCCCCCAGCGAAATTACACCCCCCGGGTGCATTTTTACCTGCTGGGGGGGTGCCCCGCGCCTGTCGGCTCCGAGTCCGCTCATTCCCTGCTGCTCCCTCTGCCCCAGAACAGGAAGTAACCTGTTCCACGCAGAGGGAGCAGCAGGGAGGGAACGAGTGGACTCGGCCAACAGGCGCACGGCACCCCCCCCCAGCGGCGTGCACCCGGGGTGGACCGCCCCCACTGCCCCCCCCCCCTTGGTAGTCCACTGACTGGCTACCTGCTAATATTCAGCGCATCGCTGGCTAAGTTTGGTGGCCAAATTCGGCCTATCTTTGGCCAGTTTCAACAACCAGCTAGCACTGAATATCAGCTTGGCCAGTTAAGTTGAAGCCAGCCAAAAAACACCTGGATATTCTGTGCCAGATATCCAGACTACAGCAATAAGGAAATGGTAGGTAAAGAAGTCAGTGACTCTGGAATGGAAAATCTAAGTACCTGAACTTAATAACTAATTCAGGGAAGTGGTAATCAATAGAAATAAAACAAAATAAAACATGGCAAAGAAAATAAGATGATATAAGGGAAGTGGTAGAAATGGTACAGTATGGGGTTAAGAAGAATCTCCTGGCATCTTTTCATTGTCATCTTTATCACCGAATCAGGTCATTCTACTTTTATTGAAACATGTTAGATTATTTCCTTCTTGTATGTTCACAGCTTCAGTGCAGAGCACGTGAAGAATCCAGCAGCCAGGCATTGCACTGGGAGCTCTTAACTTTCAGTGAATTTGTTCAACAGAGGGGCTGCCATTTCAAGTCGTTCTCCTCCCATCTTCTCCTTCATGTTATATAGAAACAGGAAGAACAAGTTATAACAAGTTATAAAATATAAAAAATAAACTGCTCATGGAGATTGTAATAAGGTCATTCCAGTTAGCAAAATATGAGTCATTTTGTTCCTTTGCAATGTAGCTCTCAGCTCATTCTCCTGTGGGACTGACATCCTCATTGGAAGAATCATGCCGTTCATCTCCATAGGCAGCAGAATGGGATGGACCACTGGGACCATGGCCTCATCAAAATATTGCCCAGCACAATATGTGGAGTGGTAGACTTAGGAGTAATGTCAGGAAATTGTTTTTCAAGGAGAGGGTGGTCGATGCCTGGAATGGCCTCCCAAAGGAGGTTGTAGACACAAAAATGGTGACGGAATTCAAAAAGGCATGGGATGAACACAGAGCATCTCTAATTAGAAAATAAAACTTAAATAGCTGCATATGTGTTGATGTGTTGAGGGGCACTTAGATGGCAACTCCGGCTGTGAAGAACTAAGGCTGGTGCCGGACAGACTTATATGGTCTGTGTCCCACATACAGCAATCTGGTTTAGGAGGAGCTGGCGAGGCTTCGATGGCAACTCCGGTAGTTGGAATGTGAGGACATTGCCAGGCAGACTTTTATGTATGTGTCCCGCAAATGACAAGATGGATTCGGATAGGCTGGAGTGGGGTTTGACAGCAACTTCAGCAGTTGGACAGTGCCAGGCGGACTTCTACGGTCGATGTCCCAGAAATGTCAAAGAAAGACCATGATCAAGTAGTTTATATCACATTCATTGTTGGTTTAATCATGAATTGACAATGATTGTGACTTTTGGGCAGACTGGATGGACCATTCAGGTCTTTGTCTGCCATCAGTTACTCATGTAACATCAGCACTCAAGAGCTTTGGGCTGGGGCTGGAGATTGATTTGTTTGGCTTCTCCAAACAAAAAGATATTCCACTACCCCTGACTTCCATTGATTTCAATGGCACCCCCTCCTAACCACACCATTCACCTCCACTGACCTCAATTGTATCACCTCTAAATACCAGACTCAGGTCAGTTGAGAAGCATCTATGCATGAAAATAGTGGCAATTATGTGTGGAGATTGGCTACACATGTAAATGGCGATTTCAGAAAGCTGCCATCTACATGGGGAGATGGCAGAGACACTGAGAGCTGGATTCTATAAATGACACTCCAAAATCAGTGCTATTCTGTAAAGGGTGAATGGCATTAATAGAACAGCGCTTAAGCATGGATCTTGCGCCTAACTATGGGCGCCAAACTTACATCTGCTGAAACCTGATATAAATACTGGCACCCAAGTTAGGCGCACTGACCCAGCAAATTTTCAGAACGCTCCTGACATGGTCCTTCTATGGCCACACCCTCTTTGAGATATGCACTATGGGAGTTAGGCGCATTACCTTATAGAATATCACACAGCCGGATGTGCACACAAATCCTAATTGGTGCCAATTAACATCAATATATTATTGTTAGCACCCAATTATTGCTGTTAATTGGCTCACTAATCAATTAAATTGTGTGCACATCTCATGATCGCTCCCCACTTTTGGCATGCAAATTTGGGGACCTTTGTAGGATCTGGGGGGGGTGAGGTTCTAAGGGGGTGCATCATAGGTGTAGTTTGGGCATAAAACTATCCCCCAAATTCTATCAAAAGCGCTAAAATATTTTCATGCAAATTTAGGCACATGCTCAATTTGTACACAGTATTTAATTGAATATCATGCAAATTAGCACCATTAAGTGGCTTTTTAACAAGCAATTATGGCACTAATTACGTTTTATTGAAATGTATGTGTGTAAATTTAGGTGCAGGATCCACGCCTAACTTTTACACACAAGTCAAAAAAAAGTGTGGAAATGGGAGAGTCATAGGTAGATTAAAGGCGCTCCTTTAAGTTATGCACGTAGTGAAAGAATCAGGGAATAAGAGCATCCGTGCCTACATTTATGCACGGATATTTGCACCACATATTATTTGGTGCAAATAGCCATGCCTAAGGTTAGGCACCAATCCTGGGAGTATGCGCTATTCTATAAACCGCCCCTAACTTTAAGTACATTTTATAGAATAGTGCTTTTTTTGGTGCTTTTTGGCACTAGATATAGAATTTACCCCTATACGTGCACTTTCCGTTGGATTCACTATGTGCCATATGCATCTGCTGTGAAAGGAACACAGCTTAAAGTGCTAGTTTTGGCCAGGACTTTGGATGATGAATTGAAGAGGTTAATCCCTTTATCCTCCATGTATTATTGCTTAATGTGGGATAGCGTATTTGAACTTTTTTAACTGCCTATCTGGAAAAAACAATAAAGCGGTTTACAATTACCCATACTACAGTGGCAATTGCATGTCTAAAGATGCAACATGCAATACTTTCAGAGAGAAAAGCCCAGCAAAGCAGTTTACAAATACATGTATTTATTTATCTTGGATTTTGCTCACACCTTTTTCAGTAGTAGCTGAAGGTGAGTTACATTCAGGTGCACTGGGTATTTCCCTGTTCCTGGAGGGCTGACAATCTAATTTTGTACCTGAGGCAACAGAAGGTTAAGTGACTTGCCCAAGATCACAAGGAGCAGCAGCGGGAACCATCCATCTCTCTGGCTACCGCTGGATGTCAAGACCAGTGCTCTAACCACTAGGCCACTCCCCTACTCAACAAGCAATACTAGAATGACAACAACCTACATAAAAATGCAATGTGCAACATTTTAAGTAGAAAAGGTAAAGGAATGAAGGTCAAGAAAGTCTCCAGAGCAGCGAGACTGCACCCACTGCCCTCATCCCAACTGTCCGTAAGGCTGTTCTAAGAGCAAGGTCTATAGGCCCTCTTTAAAGTTCAATAGAGATGCTATCTCCCTTAGATGGGGGGGGGGGGGTGGCAAGAAATTGCACAGAATGGGGGCTTGGTAAAAAAAGAAAAAAAAGTGGTCTGATGAGTAATTTCCAGTCAAGCTTACACAAGAGAAGGGAGGGTAAGTGGATGACCGTTCTGGAAATGGAGGGAATAGCGAGAGTCAGAGAATATAACCAGAGCTACAGGATAACATGGTATAGAGGGTTTTCTGTGTAAAAGTGTTAAGATTTTAAACGGGATCCTAGATGAAATGAAAAGTCAATGCTCAACATAAAAAAGGAGAGAGACATGAGTACATTTCAATGCATGGTGTAACAGTTTTACTGCTGTATTTTGGATTGTCTGTAACCTTTTAACTGAAGCCTGCTTAAGAACACCGCATAATGAATTATGATGTTAAGATATTCAATGCGACTAAGGATTAGCACATGTGTTAATGTGTGAAGAACTTAAGTGATTAAATAGAATGTATCTAATAGAAGGCCAGGAAGCTGGAGAGGTGTAGCTCAAAAGTCAATCCAGAGTCAAAATGACTACCTAAAGTCACTAAAGAATTGATCAGTGAAATAGCGTGACTTTGAAAGTATGGGGTTAATCAAGGTGCTGAAGATCTCTCTGCAAGCCACATGATTCAATTAGGGAGGCCAAGGGGCTTAAGAGAATGTTGATGAAGAGACAATTGACAATTGAGTCTTGGACCTTTACAAGTCAAAGTCAAGGAAGGTGGAGAGGGGAGTGTGTCAGTAACAACCCGATAATTGTGTCTTGCTAAAAAGGATGCGAATCAGTCCAAAATCTTACCACTGATGCCTATTGATGTTCTAATCAAATTAGGTCATGCACAATACAAGCCTTCACATACTTTTACAGTAGGCATGGTCAGGGGAGGAGTTAGGGCACAGTGTGGGCGGAGTCTCAATTTATGCATGGGCATGTGTGTAAAGTATGCACTAGCATTTACGCCTGCTCTTGAGCAGTCATAATGTCTGTGCCATCAGTGTAGTACTATTGTTGTCTATGGAGCAACTATATGTGTCTTATAAAATGGTGCCAAAATAGGCATCTTCCTGCTTACTTAGCCTAGGCACTCTGTTATAAAATTAACCCCATTACAAGGGCAATTCTATACAGGGAAGCCTATTTGGAGCCTATTCTATAAAGAAAAATAGGTGCCTACTTTCTTTTATAGACTACTAGTGTAACTGTGTGTGTGTGTGTGTGTGTGTGTATATATATATATATATATATATATATATATATATATATATATGTTATTCACCTAATTCTATAAAAGTCACCAAACATTGCATGTGGAAATTTGGGCACATGTCCAATTTGCATGTGCAATTTAATTAAATAATGAGCTAATTCACACCAATAATTGGCTTTTTAACAAGAAATTATTGGCACTAACTAGATTTAATTGGAATTTACTTGTGTAAATTTAGGCACGGGATCCGCGTCTACATTTCACTAGTGAGTAAAAAAAAAAAGAGGCACAGAAATTGCTATAGAATAAGGGGGGATACACACCCAATTTAGGTGAATACATTTGCACCATGTTTCAGTTGGTGCAAATGGCCACATCTGAAAGGCGAGATTCCCGAGATTAAGCTCTATTCTATAAACCGTGCCTAACTTTTTCACCTCTATGTGTTTAGGCATAAGCACTTATGAAAGTCATAGAGTTGGTGAAAATGCTTAAGCCTAGATTGGAAAGATATGCACAGAAATAGAACGCTATAATTACTGTAAAATGCGTGCTCCATCCATGTGAACATCCACCTGCCAACTAAGCACTATTGAAAATATGTGCATACTCACTGAACAGTACAAAAAGATGTGGCATCCCAAATTTCTTAAGGGGGTTTACATATTAACTCAATATAAAATATACAATAGAACCCACCAATCTACTCTTGACTTTTAGTGGATTTATAAAGGGGATGGGAGGACAGTAACTAGGAAAAACATTTGAATTTTAAAGAACAGCAATGGATATATTATTTAGATTCTATGACATCGAAGGGCCTAAATGAAGAACTTGAATGGATGATGTTGATATAATGTGATTCGGTGATGTATGATCAACTGACTGTTAAAAGGCTAGTGTTTGAAGAATACTTTTTATATTTATTTATAATCTTTCAATTTACAAGGGTCACTTGCAAACAGTAATACAGAGATGACTGTAGTCTAGTACAATCAGTGTGTTTTTTCTAGCGAAAAAGGTGCTGGTACTCAAATGCCAGGCCACCCTTCAGGGGTGAGTGATCACTGAAGGACTCACCCTACAATAGCCAGGCCCCCCTCCCCCGCCAAACACACACAATAGCCAGGCCCCCTGCAACCAGTCACAAAATCTATGACAAGGCAGAGTTCATGTGTAGAGCCTGAACTGTTTCATTAAAACTTGGGGACCATGGTTCAATTTTAGCAAACAATGGAAAAAGTGCCAGTACTCAGTACCCCCAAATACCCCCTCAAAAAAAGCCCGAGTACAATACATAAAAAGAAAAAGACATAAAAACAAGAATATGTTTTATCCATAGTCAATCACTTTCTTAGACCACAAAAAGAAGAAAAAAGCAGTGGGGGGGGGGGGGGAAGCTTTATAAATGAGGAGATATTTAGATAATAACATCAATTTAAGTGTTTGAAGAATACTGCCGCCATGTTGAATTGAAAGAGTTGAATGAGAAGTTTTGAAGTGGGAATAAGAGGTATGGAAAGTCTGACTATGATTTAAATTGTGCATTAAAGATGAGATTTAGTAAATGGCAGCCAAATTTGAGTGCTGAAAAAAATGCGCACTGAGCGCTATTCTATAAATGGTGCTCCAAGTTTGGGTGCCGTTTATAGAATAGTGAGTAGTGCCAGAATCCGCACCCAACTTTGGGTGCAAGAATTTACACCAACTGAAACCTGGTGTAAATCTTTGCATTTAAATTAAGAACAGATCCCCAAATTCTAGAAAACTGCGCATATCTTTAGTGAACACCCCTGACCCACCCATGCCCCTCCCGTGGCCATGCCTCCTTTTCAGTTATACACTAAGAGGGTCTTTTATGACATGGTGTAAGCCCAACATGGGCTTACTGCTCGCTAATCTGGAACTACCACTGGCCCAACGTGGCTGCCGGTGGTAGTGCGCCATTTCTGGTGCTCCGTAGATGTATTTTGTTAAGTGAAGCCTTTCAGAGATTGCATTCCAGAGTGTGGGGGCTGCTCTGGAGAAAGCTCGCTTGCGGGTATCATATCGTGTGATGTCTTTTGGAGAGGGTGTGTTTAGGGATACACCTTTGGAGGACCTTAGTATCCTTGGAAGTATGTAGAGGGTCATCCTGTTCTTCAAGTACTCGGGGCCATTTCCATTAAAGGCTTCTAGCGGCAGCCTCACGTGACTTCAAGTCTTGAGAGGGCGCCCTTGTAAGTCTCGGCATCCATTTTAAAGACAATGCGGGTGGTGGGCAGGAAAGACTGGGGATCTTTCCTGCCCGGGCCCTGAAGAATAGATTACACAACCAGGGTGACTTCCTGCGTTTAGGTACGTGCTGGGACTGTGCGGCTTGGGGGCTGGGGGGAGCGGGGAGGAGGCCTGGAGTAGGTGGGGTGGGGACCGTAGGGAGGATTCTCAACAAAATATTTTCAAACATGCCGACTTGTGCATACGGATGTGTACAGAGGAAGTATAATAACGGAATAAATTTTCACCGGGGGAGCGAGGAGGAGGTCTCAAATAGGTGAGGTGAGGTGAGGACCGTGGACTGGATACTGTAAAAAAAAATGTTGCATTTTCAAACATGCTGGCTTGTGCACACACACACAGAGGAAGTGTAATAAGGGAATAACTTTTCATAGGTAGAATAGTAATTTGTTATAAATCGTAATCAGTGTGTCATTTGGAGGGGCTGGTTATAGGGACACCCTAACTCTTATATTGGTGCAGATATTTTTTTTTCACCTGGTAAAGGGCTTTTAAAACAGACATCATGTTATGAGAATCAGGTGCTCAACGTTCAGAGTTTCTATCTATTTATTTACTTATTTATGGCTTCTTATCCCACATTAAACATGAATTAGATTGGAACCTGGGAGCATTTAATTTTTTTTTCTTGGTGAGAGTAATGTATTTCCCCCTCCCAGGCTCTCTCCTCAGGTATAGCCAGCTCTGCAATTTTTTGGGGGGGGTGCAGAGGTGGACCAGGGAGAGAGCCTGTTGTTAAAAATTTACCAGCACACCACTGGATGTGAGGACCATTTCTGTTCCATAACTGGGACTGAATCCAGATCGACATGAATCTAGCCATTTTCTCTCTTCTAGCCAATTATTGAGTTGAACACAGACTGTTTGCTCTATAAGTTTCCCTAGAAATGGGATGTTGGATACTAGCCGGTAACTTTCAAGTTTGTCATGGTCAAGGTTGTTTTAAACATTGTATTATTTAAATACTATATTTTCCAAATATGTTCAGAATGGCCACTCTAGCAATCTGTTCCCATTATTTTTAGTTAAATTTGTATGTATTTATTTATCTATCACAGAAGGTCTATAGAGCTCTGTGCATTTCCAGATCTGACATGACATAATTTTGCACTCTGCCAGGGATAGTACTGACATTCATGCAGCCCTCTGAATATACAAGTTACCCAACCCTGTGTTAATGCCTTGCTGCCTACTTCCATTGGAGATCTGCTGATATATAGTTGCACACACATAAAGACTAACACCAATTGCACATACTGTAGCAGGACTTGCTTATCCACTCCTACCCTAGCTGAGGTTATATTCATGTACTGTTCTGTCTTCACATGCAACGTTCTTTAAATTAATCCCCTTATTTTCTAACTCTTGTTACTCTATTTTATCTCTCTATATATTCCATATGAAAAAGTCCATAGTCTGCTATTGAGACAGGCATGGGAAGCAACTGCTTGCCCTGGGATTTGTAGTATGGAATGTTGCTGCTCTTTGAGATTCTGCATGGAATCTTGTCACTTTTTAGGATTCCAGAATCTTGCTATTCTTTGGGGTTCTAAGTGGAATGTTGCCACAATTTGAGTTTCTGCCAGGTCCTTGTGACCTGGCTTGGCCACTGTTTGGAAAACAGGATACTGGGCTAGATGGACCATTGGTCTGACCCAGTATCGCTACTCTTATGTTCTTATGTTTTCACCCTATGCTGTCTATTAAAATGTTTTATTGTGTATTGTGTTGACACTGTAATGTAGCATACTTGTCTATTACCTATGCTTGACTTATTCTTTTTGTGCACTGCCTTGAGTGAATTTCTTCAAAAAGGCAGTAAATAACTTCTAATAAATAAATAAGATTAATCCTCTTGCTAAAAAGAACAAAAAGTCAGTATTAAGAGGTTTCTACTATAGGAATTTTCTTCTTTAATATGTTTATACCATTTCATTTGCTTTTTGTATGCCTGGATCCACGACACAGAATGACCTTCTACTCACTAGAACACTATTAAACTCCTCTGGGGCTCACTGGCACACGGCTTTCCTTTGCTCTCCATTGAAGAGGTGACGTAATGTTTTGAAGCCCCATTGGTTAACGCCATTGTTAAACATGACCTATGTTTGATCCCAAGTTCAGCTGTAGGGAAACTGTGGTTTTGAGGCTGGATCAGACATGAAAGAGGGCGCTGACAGTGTTGGCAAGGAATTAGTCAACAGGTAGTATGGGGAGTGCCATGTGTGCCTGTCCTAACTGAATTCTAAGCTCAGTACTGACAGTGTGTGGCAACTGGACTAGGAAAGAGCAAACAGTGATTTTAGGAATCAGAAAGCTTCAGGCACGTTACAGCAGCACGTACGCTTAATTCCTGGTAATACACACTAGTGCAGCACAGTCACACTACAGCTGCAGGACAGAGGCAGCCAGGATAGCCAAATGCAATGCTTTGTCCCTTGGAAACAGATCTAAATTATGGAAGAATTATTTGTATTTAACCATTGTTTTCCTTCGTTAAGGGCAGAGCGCACCATGCTTGTTTTAAATCTGAATGTCAGCAAGGGTGGGAAGCTATTTCACTTGCTCTGGTTTTGATTCACAAAGGCTGAAATGATTTTTTGAGAAATTGGAAAGCATATACTACACAACAGAACATGTCCCCTTCCTCAGCTGGTAGTGTGTGTGGTGATGGTGTGTGGGAGAAGGGGTTTTTGGCATATGTGTTGAGGGGGTTGAGTTATGTGTTTGCACATGTGGAAGTAAGTGCACGTGTATGCATGCGGGTGAGTGTATGTGTGTACAGGGCTGGTGCTAGACAAGATGGGGCCCATGGCAGATACTAGGGAGGGGTCCCCAAAGCTTGCTTGCAGATTATCCCTCTTTCAACTTTAGGCAGGTTTAGTGACATGGGGGCCCAGGGCTATTGTCCTGTTTTCCATCCCTAATGCTGGCCCTGTGTGTGTACACATGTGGGAAGTGAGTACACGTGTATGCATTGGAGTGAGTATGTGTATTTACATGTGGGAAGTGAGTACACATTTATACATGAGGGGTGTGTATACATGTGGGACATGAGTACACATGTATTCATGGGATGAGTGTATGTGTATGCACATGTGGGAAGTGAGTACACGAGTATGCATGGGGTGAGTATATATGTGCACATGTGAGAGGTGAATACGCATGTACTTATGAGAATGAGTGTCTATGATTGCACATGTGAGAAGTGAGTTCACATATATTCATGGAGGGTGAGTGTCTGGTTTCCACATGTGGGAAGTGAAGACACGCGTATTAATGGGGGTGAGTGTCTTTGTGTGCAGATGTGGGAAGTGAATACACGTGTATTTATGGGGGTGAGTGTCTTTGTGTGCAGATGTGGGAAGTGAATATATGTGTATTCATGGGGTGGGGGGTGAGTGTCTTTGTGTGCAGATGTGGGAAGTGAATACACGTGTATTCATGGGGGTGAGTGTCTTTGTGTGCAGATGTGAGAAGTGAATACATATGTATTCATGGGGGGTGAGTGTCTTTGTGTGCAGATGTGGGAAGTGAATACACGTGTATTCATGGGGGGTGAGTGTGTTTGTGTGCAGATGTGAAAAGTGAATACACGTGTATTCATGGGGGGTGAGTGTCTGTGTGCAGATGTGGGAAGTGAATACACGTGTATTCATGGGGGGGCGAGTGTCTTTGTGTGCATATGTGGGAAGTGAATACACGTGTATTCATGGGGGGTGAGTGTGTTTGTGTGCAGATGTGAGAAGTGAATACACGTGTATTCATGGGGGGTGAGTGTCTGTGTGCAGATGTGGGAAGTGAATACTCGTGTATTCATGGGGGGGGTGAGTGTCTTTGTGTGCAGATGTGAGAAGTGAATACACATGTATTCATGGGGGGTGAGTGTCTTTGTGTGCAGATGTGGGAAGTGAATACACATGTATTCATGGGGGGTGAGTGTGTTTGTGTGCAGATGTGGGAAGTGAGTTCACATATATTCATGGAGGGTGAGTGTCTGGTTTCCACATGTGGGAAGTGAATACACGCGTATTAATGGGGGTGAGTGTCTTTGTGTGCAGATGTGGGAAGTGAATACACGTGTATTTATGGGGGTGAGTGTCTTTGTGTGCAGATGTGGGAAGTGAATACACGTGTATTCATGGGGGTGAGTGTGTATGCACATATGGGTACCATGGTTTAGCCACAGATCAACACTTACCTTAGGCTATGGGTGGGCCTGTGCCCAATGTTATTTTTAAACAGGCTCCTCTCTCGTCTTGCTTTTCAAAAGACAGAAAAATCACACCTTCATTGAGGGGTTTTCCATAACCACTCATCACATACTATTCTTAGGAAGGAGAGGAGGTTCCCAGATTGACTTCCTCTGACTCTCTGTACTCTGAGATAATTAATACAACCTTTCTCACCCTTTGTAAACCATTTAAAGCTCTTTTTGTTGAAATGAAAAATTGTCCTGTTTGAAGTTCCTAGTTGTCAGCAGTGCTGAAAATGCGACATTTATATTCATTTCCCACTCCTTTCTTGCTATTAAACTGTTTACATTCCCAAATACTATGTGCAACTCACAAAGACACCAAATCCACATTCATGAAGGCAAGAAAGGACAGATGAGCATAACGAAGGTGGATTTAAAGGCGGTCTTGATGAAATAATGGAACAAAAATATTGAACTTTTGCACTACTCTTACTGTTCATACATGAAAGGAAAAGGGGTTTTCATGGCAGAATAGAAGAATCAGATGAACTGTAATGCACATTGGGAAGAATAATCCAAATTATAGTTACCTGATGCTAGGGACCACCCAAGAAAAAAGATCTAGAGGTGATTGTAGACAATACACTGAAATCTTCTGCCCAGTGTGCGGCAGAGGCCAAAAATGCAAACGGGATGCTAGGAATGATTAGGAAAGGGATGGTGAATAAGACCAAGTAACATAATAACATATAGTAAAATAGTAGATGACGGCAGAAAAAGACCTGCACGGTCCATCCAGTCTGCCCAAGAAATGTGCCACTTTTTTGTGTATACCTTACCTTGATTTGTACCTGTCTTTTTCAGGGCACAGACCGTACAAGTCTGCCCAGCACTATCCCCGCCTTCTACCATCGGCTCTGGCACAGACCGTATAAGTCTGCCCAGCACTATCCCCGCCTCCCAACCACCAGCCCCACCTCCCACTGTGCCACTTTTTTGTGTATACCTTACCTTGATTTGTACCTGTCTTTTTCAGTGCACAGACCGTACAAGTCTGCCCAGCACTATCCCCGCCTCCTACCATCGGCTCTGGCACAGACCGTATAAGTCTGCCCAGCACTATCCCTGCCTCCCAACCACCAGCCCCACCTCCCACTGTGCCACTTTTTTGTGTATACCTTACCTTGATTTGTACCTGTCTTTTTCAGGTCACAGACCGTACAAGTCTGCCCAGCACTATCCCCGCCTCCCATCATCGGCTCTGGCACAGACCGTATAAGTCTGCCCAGCACTATCCCCGCCTCCCAACCACCAGCCCCGCCTCCCACCACTGGCTCTGTTATCCAATCTCGGCTAAGCTCCTGAGGATCCTGAGGATACTATAATGCTTCATCATCGCTCCATGGTGCGACCTCACCTTGATATTGTGTTCAGTTCTGGTCACCGTATCTCAAAAAAGATATAGCAGAATTAGAAAAGGTTCAAAGAAGAGCAACTAAAATGATAAAGGGGATGGAACTGCTCCCATATGAGGAAAGGCTAGAGAGGTTAGGGCTCTTCAGCTTGGAAAAAAGACAGCTGAGGGGGGGATATGATTGAGGTCTACAAAATCCTGAGTGTTGTAGAACGGGTAGAAGTAAATCAATTTTTCACTTTTTCAAAAAGTACAAAGACCAGGGGACACTCAATGAAATTACATGGAAACACTTTTAAAAAAATAGGATGACATATATTTTCACTCATGAAAATTTTTTTGTTTAAATTAAATTAAATTAAATTTATGATTAGTTTTTTTCAACATGCACAACTTCCACCTGTTGCTGAGCAGCTGAACTTAACTTAAGGCGATCTGAGGCAATCAGATGATCCCGAATATTCCGATTGCCTCAGATTGCCTTAAGTTAAGTTCAGCTGCTCAGCAACACATTTTCATGTTTTATGTGGAAGTTGTGCATATTGAAGAAAACTAATCATGCTATAAATTTAATTTAAAGAAAAAAGTTTTCATGTAAAAAAATTCACAATAAACGGTTTTGTTGGAGGTTTTTTTAGACCAATGACAGAAGCTGTGACCTGTGGTTTGAATATCATGATACCTTGACATGGGGTTATTCGATTGACACCACGATCAACTGAGGTCTTTTTCCTCCATTATTCCTTCTTTTTTTTGCCTTATTTGAGTTGATTTTTCACTTCTTTTGATTGATTGTACTTAATCACATAACAGTCGGCCGCATAAACCCGGATATTTAATGCCGGTGTCTGGACATGATCCAGCATTCAATAACCGGGAATATCACTGGTGGTGGATAAAAATGCTCACTGCTGCCGCATGCAGTCCGATTTGGCTGCTTAACTAAGGAGCCCTTTTACAAAGGCGCGGTAGGGCTACCGTACGGGTAGCCCACAGATAAACAGCACTACCACCTGTCACACCATGCTGTCCTGTGGCAATTCTGTGTTTGCCACACGGTATTTCCTGCGCCATAAAATATTTTTCTATTTTCTAAGGCAGGGGGTGGGGAGTAGGCGTGCTTGGCGGTAATCAGCCATCGACGCGCACTGTCCGATTACTGCCAGGTTGGCATGTGAGCCCTAACCTCCTACTAAATAGGAGGCAGTATGGGCTCAGGAGTAAATTCGCCACTTGCCATTATTTTTATTAGCGCACAGTCATTACGATCTCTGTTTAAAATAATGGAAATTCCTGTTGCAGTAAAAGTGGCCTCGGCACATGGCAATTTTCATGCGCCTACGCTACTACAGGCCACTTTTTACTGCAACTTTGTAAAAGGGCCCCTTAAGCAGTTAAGTTCTGAATATTGGCTCTTGGACCACCCACAAAATAGCTGTCTCTCAGTTTAGCGGTCAGTGGTTTATGGTTTATTTTGAATTTGATATACCGTCTTTACTGACTAGGCAGATCAAAAACAGCATAAAATTAAAACATAATATAATAATTAAAATGGAAAGGACTCCAACAAATTAAAAGAATCAATCATACAAGAAAATAATCAACATGCAACTGAGGGACCCTTTTACTAAGCCGCGTGGAGGGGCATAATCGAACGAGGCCGGCCATCTCTGAGGCCGGCTCTGTAAAGAGGCGGAGCCAACCGTATTATCGAAAAAGATGACCAGCCATCTTTTCTTTCGATAATACGGTTGGCCAAAATCGGCTTTCGATTATACCGATTTGGCCGGGTTCAGGAGATGGCCGGCCATCTCCCGATTTGTGTCAGAAGATGGCCGGCAATCTCCTTCGAAAATAAGCAGGATAGGCGCCTATGCACGCCCAATGTGCGCCAAAATGGACTTACAGTCCGACTACCGCATGGCTCTTGCAGTAATTTCATTTTTGGCGCATGTCCAATACGTGCATCTGAAAAATATTTTTTATTTTCTGGCGCGCATAGCGGATGCACGCCAAGTGGCATCTGATGTGCGTAGGTCATTACCGCCCAAATTCTTTACCGCTAGGTCTATGGCTGGCGGTAAGGTCTGAGACCCAAAATGGATGCGCGGCAATTTTGATTTTGCCACACGTCCATTTTCGGGGGGAAAAAAGAGGCTTTTTTTACAGGTGTGCTGAAAAATGATTCTGCGCGTTCCCACAACCCGCACCTATACTACCACGTCATTTTTCAGCGTGCCTTTGTAAAAGGACCCCTGAGAGAATATCAGGCAGTAAGACCAAATCCCTCAAGGGGTCAGCCAAAAAGTAAAAAGATGAATGATGGGTCCACTCATAGTGAGTTTGCCTAAGGCCTGGTAATACTAGTCTTAAAGAAAGGAAGTATACGAAACAAGCACAGTTAATAAGTAGGATGGACCCCCTGAATAATATGTCTTGTGCGCCAGGCGTAGAATTTTAAACAGAATGGGAAACTGAACAGGGAACTAATGTAGGCACCGAAACAGTGAAATGATGTTCGGTAGCAAGATAGCCCCACTCTTCTGGCTGCTTAAATCCCTTTGAACGTCGACCCCTTAATATTCAGGAGAACCTGAAATGTGGAGTTCCAGTAGCTGTAGTAAATCCTGAAGATAACTGGGGAGTTTTAGGTTCCAGACCTGAAAAGAAGCTACTGAGATCTGGAAAACGTATGTCCTGTACACTTTTTTGGTCCTGTAAAAGGTACCTTAGACTATACTGACTCTATAAGAAATGTTATAACTTTAACAGTGGCCCACGTGGAAGGCCCGGCGGGAAACGCCACGTGGCAAACACAGAACTACTGTAGGGCACCGTGGTACGCCACGTGGTAGTACTGATTTGCTGTGTGCCTTTGTAAAAGGGCTCCCAAGTTAGCAGCCAAATCAGACTGAATGGGGCAGTGGTGAGCGTATTTTTATCTACCGCCAGTGATATTCCCGGATATTCAATGCAGGACCCCTACCGCCTCCTAAATAGGTGGTGGAAAGGGATTGCCCAGGAAATGGTCTCTAATTGTATGACCATAGCTCACACTAACATTATCGGCTTTTGTCTCACCCAGAATATAAACCGCACTGAACCCTGGAAAGGGGATATTAGTAGTACACAAGAATTGATTTGATTTGATTTGATTCCAGTGGGTGGTACAGTTTTGTTTACTAGGGGCCAACACAACAGTCTGGTGATGTTGAAATCCAGCCCAGAGGATGTTCCTTGTTTTGGTTTCCGCCATGGGACATTAATGTTATGTTATTTTACAACTGGTTGGTTTGAGAAGATTCGCTGTTGGGGATAATCGCCTTTCCCACAGGTGATGGGCTCATGAAAGTGATCCTACGACTGACCCCCTTCAGGAAAATTACAAATGCTTGGTGCTCCTACTTCACTTTTTCTCTTCCTATTGAGACAGTAAGGCTGAGGAGTACGAAACAGAACATAAATTGAACTGGGATCCTCTTTCTTGGACAAATTTCCTGTTGTCAACTCATTTGCATGGGGGAATCAATCTGTGAAGGCCCAGTGACCAGCAGTAGGCTCACTCTCCCAGAACCTTGCTTGGCAACAGGTGCACAGTGCCTTGAACATGATGGAAAGGGAGACTCTCTCCCTTGACTGAGGCCTGAGGCCCAGGCCTGAGTCCCTGAAACTCACAGTGTCTCCACCAGGCCACTGAAAGGGGGCAGGGGGAAGAAATCAAAGAAAATTGCAAAACCCAATGGTCTGGAACTGGAAGCAGCTTCAGCAACTGCAGTGTGACTTTGATTCCCCTATCATAACCCTGAATTAAAAATTCAGGCAATTATCTGCATGGCTTCCTGCTGATTAGGCCAAGCAAGCAGCTCATTAATGCAGCAGCACAGAGTAAAGCCATTAGTGCTTGTGAAATGGAATGTTTCTCTAAGACCGTTCCGCTTGATAAAAAAAAAAAAAAGCCCAGCAAACTGAATTTCACACATTTTTGAGTCTGGAGTCACTAAACTGGCCATTGCTGCTCTCAGGTTGCAGAGAGTGTTATAATCTTCAGCGGAAAGCTTAAGTTTTTTGTTTGAATTGGTTTCTTATGATGCAGGCTTGAGTCTCAATTTGCCTATGATGAATTTACATCTTCAAGCCGTCTGTGTCATGAAAGAAAATAAAGACAAATGTCATTAAGTTACAAGCCCTTGGCTGATCGAACCTATGAGCGAGAAACTGGAGGATACTATCGGATAATTCTATAACGAAAACACTAACATTTGCATTCATAAATGACTAGAATATTGGTTAGGGTTGCCAACTGGATCCAAATTTGCCCAACAGGGTTAATCAAACTCTGGATTTACCCCATTGCATGCAGGGACCTGATTTCTCCATTGTATTCCCCAAGAAAAGCAAGACGTCCCTGCACACAACAGGGCAAACCCAGAACTGGATGAACCTTGTTGAGTGAATCTGAGTCCAGTTCGCAACTTTAATATTGGCACATTTCTTTTCTATTTTAATCGGGGTCCTGTTTCTTATGGGTTTTATATTGAATTTTAATTTGCAAACCACTTCTAACTTCTTTTGAGAAAAAGTGGTGTATCAAGTTTTGAATAAATATAAACATAAACACATATGCACATAAATGCCCCAAATCCATCTGAAAGCTGTTCTCTAAATATGCACATATCTTACATAGGGTGTAGTTTACAGTTGGGTGTAGACAGGACGGAGTCCGAACTGAGTGTAGGTGAGGTGCAAATATACACACTTACCCCTGAATTCTATAAATGGCGCCCAAATTTGCACATGGACAACATGTGTCATACCCATATAGATGATGTGTTAGAAGGTGTATGTAGCAGTTCTGGGGATGCAGTTAGTGATTCTAACGTGTGAGAAAGTGGCTCAGCTTCTAGTTAATTAATTTATGAACTTTTTAGCATACCTGGAGCTGGGGAAATGGGTTTATTAATAAGTAGCAGGTTTGAAACCTGGCAGATCCTTGGTGAATCCTTTAACAGGTTTATTAATTTTAAAATCAATTCTTTATGAGTCCAACACCAGATGAACTCGAACTAGGGATGTTATGATGGCAGGGTTTGTAGCTCCTGAGAGGGAGGGGGTCTCAGCCATCACTTAACAGTAACACCTGCTGGCTGGAGTTAGAGTACATGGAACCGCAGTCAGTTTATCTAGGTTTAAAAAAGTTTGGACAAGTTACTGGAGAAAAAGTCCATAGTCTGTTATTGAGATGGACATGGGGAAGCCACTGCTTGTCCTGGGATTGGTAGCATAGAATGATGTTAATTGTAACCTGGATTGGCCACTGTTGGAAGCAGGATATTAGACTAGATATAGCATTGGTCTGACCCAGTATGGCTATGATAGAAGTGTATAAAATAATGAGTGGAATGGATCGGGTGGATGTGAAGCGACTGTTCACGCTATCCAAAAATACTAGGACTAGAGGGCATGAGTTGAAGCTACAGTGTGGTAAATTTAAAACGAATCGGAGAAAATTTTTCTTCACCCAACGTGTAATTAGACTCTGGAATTCGTTGCCGGAGAACATGGTACGGGCGGTTAGCTTGACGGAGTTTAAAAAGGGGTTAGATAGATTCCTAAAGGACAAGTCCATAGACCGCTATTAAATGGACTTGGAAAAATTCCGCATTTTTAGGTATAACTTGTCTGGAATGTTTTTACGTTTGGGGAGCGTGCCAGGTGCCCTTGACCTGGATTGGCCACTGTCGGTGACAGGATGCTGGGCTAGATGGACCTTTGGTCTTTCCCAGTATGGCACTACTTATGTACTTATGTACTTATGTATGTTTTTATGCATATGTACCAGGCTTAGAGCGGAACCATGATCTGATAAAGGACTGTTACTGTGATAGCTGGGTTAAAATAGAAAGAAGAGAGAAAATAAAGTGAAAACTCTGGTTAGTTGCACCCTACTTGCTTAGTCCAGAGAGGCTGAGCATGAGAAGCAATTGGTAAGGAGAATTAAGTCCGTACAGCAGAGAGAAGAGACATTTTCTAAGCACTGAGAGACTGCACTCTTGGTGAGGACCAGGAGAGGAGAGAGGAGTGAAGAGTAAGAGATTGGAGGCCAGGGTATATCCAATGCTGTAAAAAACTGACTACACTAGAAAGCAGAGATTGGGGCTGCAGAACATCCTGAGGAGCAGAGAGGATTCAAAACCCACCCACCAAAGGAGGACATTTAATTTTATGGCCATAGACATCAAAAATAATGTGTGTCCCAGAGGTCACTCTCAGCCCCAATGCATGAGAGGACCAGCTTTACAACTGGCGCCCGAACAGGTCCATGATGCTGTAGCTCACTAAAGACCAGATTCACCAGAAAGCCCGTAAAAGCAGCTGGAAACTATTTCCAAACAGTAGAATGATAAAGAAAAATGTATTCCTTCCTTTCACCTTTTCACCCTTATCTGTTTTCTGGGAGTACTGGTCGAAATACAAAGTGATTGAAAAATAAATAAATTATCAAGTCGGTTATTCGGCAGGAGAAGTATCACTTCTCCTTTCATAGGAAAGTAAAGACTTGGTTATTTGAGGGAGGTAGTACTGGTTGATGGAGATATATGGAGGTGAGGGGAAGGGGCTGGAATAAAAGGTTACAAAGTTGTGGTTTATGGATTGGATGTGGCTTGCATGGTATTTATATTAGGGGTCCTTTTAGTAAGCTGCAGTACAAAATGGCCTTAGCACACCCTTGTGCAGGTTTTTCCCCACATGCTTAGGCCATTTTTACCACAGGCATAGAAATGGCCTTTTTCTATTTTTTGCATTAATGGCCATGTTCTAATGTTGTCATTAGCATGCGGCCATTTTTTTAAAATTACCACATGAGAACTTACCGCCACCCATTTTGTAGGTAGTAAGGGCTCCTTCATTATCTATGCACAACTTAACCAGATAGCATCCGGTAATATAGATGTCAGTGCAGTAATGCACACTCTCCACCTCTGACACTTCCCTTCAAAAAAAAAAAAAAAAAGAAAAGAAACATATTTTAGCATGTGCAGATTTCAGAGTTACCACAGGATGCCTGAGTGTGTCCTTTGGTACTCTATATTTTGCTGATTTAGACATGCATTAGCATCTAAAGCAGCTTAGTAAAAGGACCCCTAAGTTTGCCACTGATGGTCTTAGGATCCTCTATTCCCAAGCCCCTATTTGGAAAAGGAAGGAACTAATGAACAGAAAGTTCCTAGACCCACAGGCCACTGTCTTATTTCTCTGCTTGAGGGGGGGCCTGATCTCCAATGGGTTATAGGCGCTGATAATAAAACAAAGAAACAAATAAAAAAGCAGTTTTACAAAACTGACTATTCATGTGGCAGATTCCTGCCTTGAAATATTTCTCCAATTACCTCAGTCAAATTATTTGTATGTCATCTTTCTGACCCTACCCCCCACTGCAGTGTTATCCCCATAGAACGCATTCCTCTGTGCAGACCGCAGATTGCTCATGGGGGTCAAATAGGCTAAATACTTGTTTTGAGAGGCCCACCAGCCTACAACCTTCAAAAAGATCCAAGCATAAGCACCTTTTTCAAAGCATTAACATGGAGGGTATGGTCAGATCTGCTGTGCCTTTATTCAGATGCTGGTTCTGACTCAACGTCCTGTCTTCACAACAAAGCCAAGCCAGGAAAAGGCACTTATTTTGTACCTGCTGCAATGGAGAGTTAACTTGCTCAGAGTTGCAATGAGCTGCAGTGGGAACTGTACCCAGTCCCCCATGTTCTCAGGCTGCTACACAAACCATTAGGCTACTCCTCCAGAGGGAAAAGAGGGGAAATTTCCAGTCATGCTTCTGGGATCAATACAATCTCAATTTAATCAACGCAGCACTGAATGCGAGAATCTGTACCAAAATAGAGAGAGAGAGAGAGAGAGAGAGAGAGAGAGACCTAGTCATCACATAATGGTAGGTATTAATCTGCAAATGAACCTTTTCCATAGATGGGAAGGCGGTAGAACTAGAGGAGATTGAAGGGGGGCAGACTCAAGAAAAATGTCAGGGAGGTGGTGGAGATGACAACAGTAATGGAATTCAAAAATGCATGGGATAAACATAAAGGAATCCTGTTCAGAAGGAAGGGATCCTCAGAAGCTTAGCAGAGATTGGGTGGCAGAGCCGTTGGGGGGAGGCGGGGCTGGTGTTTGGAAGGTCGGGCTAGTGTTGGGCAGACTTCTACGGTCTGTACCCTGAAAATGACAGATGCAAATCAAGGTGAGGTATACACATAAAGTAGCACATATGAGTTTATCTTGTTGGGCAGACTGGATGGACTGTGCGGGTCTTTCTCTGCCGTCATCTACTATGTCACTATCAGGCTTATTTTCGAAAGTGATCACCGGCAATCTTCCGATATAAATTGGGAGATGGCTGGCGATCTCGCAAAAGGGGCGAAATCGGTATAACCAAAAGCTGCTTTTTTGACACCATCGCTGCTTTCCCGTCGCCGAGCCAGTGAAAGTTCAAGGGGTGGTGTTGGCGGCGAAGCGACGGCGGGACATGGGCGGGCATAGGCATGGCTACCAGATGGCCAGCTTTTGCGGATAATGGAAAAAAAGTGGCGTTAATCAGTATTTCACCGCTTTTACTTGGCCCTTTTATTTTCATGACGAAGCCTCAAAAAGGTGCCCAAACTGACCAGATGACCACCGGAGGGAATGGGGATGACCTCCCCGTACTCACCCAGTGGTCACCAACCCCCTCCCACACTAAAACAATAAAAATAAAAACCTTTTTTGCCAGCCTGTATGCCAGCCTCAAATGTCATACCCAGCTCCCTGACAGCAGTATGCAGGTCCCTGGAACAGTTTATGTTGGTTGCAGTGGACTTCAGGCAGGTGGACCCAGGCCCATCCCCCCCCTACCTGTTACACTTGTGGTGGTAAGTGTTGAGCCCTCCAAATCCCCCTAAAACCCACTGTACCCACATGTAGGTGCCCCCCCTTCACCCATAAGGACTATGGTAGTGGTGTAGAGTTGTGGGGAGTGGGTTTTGGGGGGGATTTGGGGGGGCTCAGCACCCAAAGTAAGGGAGCTATGCACCTGGGACGTATTTGTATATTTGTTTAAAATTTTTAGAAGTACCCCCCTAGGGTGCCCGGTTGGTGTCCTGGCATGTCAGGGGGACCAGTGCACTACAAATGCTGGCTCCTCCCATGACCAAATGCCTTGGATGTCACCGGGTTGGAGATCGCCGGCATTTTTTCCCATTATCGCTGAAAAACAAAACTGGCCATCTCAAACCCGGCGACCCGTATTATCCAAAAAAAAAATGGCCAGCCATCTTTTTCCATAATACGGTTACGGCCAGCTGTAGCACCGCCACCAAAATAGATCGCTGGCGATCTATTTCGCCGGCGACGTTCGATTATGCCCCTCCACGTTACTATGTAGAATGCTGACATCTAGTGGCCAAGTAAGATACCAGAAGTAGCCCCGGTACATGGCCATCAGATGAGGACTATCTCTGCAGTGACTGGGCTATGTGAATTTGGTAGGGGATATAAAATAGGGTGAAAACCCCCTGCATCAGGGCCAAGGTTTAAACATGCTGGGGCCCAGGGCAGAAATTTGGGAGAAGGACTCAATGCCCACCAGCAGGCTTCTCTAGGAGTGGCCTAGTGGTGATCTGCAAGGGCCGACGTCTACATGGAATGTTGCTAGTGGAATAGCATTGTGTATCTGCCGAGGGCAATTAACCCGAGTCCCTGATGAAAGTACTGAAACCCGCGGTGTCGGGCGCAATCAGGGGAAGCCCAAGTGGATTTTAGCATTAAGAGATATGGACACGGCTTCAAAGATAAGATAAGTTTATTATTTAGAGCACATATAGTTTGAGCACTTTTATGTGTTTGCAATAGCATTTACAAAAAAATGAATTAAGGGATAGCCCAATGAAGAGATGCTATGCCACTAGGCAAAAGATTTCATGACATTGTCTTTTTAAGTGGTATCTTCCGAGGGTTCCCTGATACAAGTATAAGATTATATCACATCATGAACATGTATAATAAATCAATGTGTAATGAGAAAACCTAAGGTATTGCTATTTGCAGACAGTTAGTTCTTATTTTTGGTTTTGTAGTTTATTTGGTTGTGTTTACCAAAAAACATTCCATTAGGGAGATTTTGTGTGGTTGCTAGTGGAATAGCAACATTCCATGTAGAATCTCAAATAGTAGCAACAGTGGAGGAGTGGCCTAGTGGTAATGGAGGAGTGGCCTAGTGGTTAGGGTGGTGGACTTTGGTCCTGAGGAGCTGAGTTCAATTCCCACTTCAGGCACAGGCAGGTCCTTGTGACTCTGGGCAAGTCACTTAACCCTCCATTGCCCCATGTAAGCCGTATTGAGCCTGCCATGAGTGGGAAAGCGTGGGGTACAAATGTAATAAAAAAAAAATTTATGCAGATTTGGAGCAGCAGTAGAATGGGTGACCAGAGCAATTACCCTGTTTGTATTCTCCTAATGCCAGTCCTAGCCTGGGTAGTTGCAAATGATTGCTTATGCTGCTGAGCTTCAGCTCTGGCTCCGATTAAGCTGGAAGCCCAAAGAAGCAAGAGGAAAACTGGATCAAAAAATGGCTGTGTCATGACTGGACTTATCACACCTGAGAATTTAAGATGAGGGAAGCTTCTGCTATTTAGCCGTGGTCACTATCATAAATCAATGCAGATAACAGAAAGTCAGCTTTGCTGATCATTATTATATCCACCTCTTGCACCCCAAGCAGGCATCACAGTGATTAATGTAAAAGTGGGAATACAGCACAGACAGCTGAAGTAAGGACTTAGGAGGACCAAGCAGTGGCCATACTAGGAATGAAACAGAACAGCAGTGGGGGCAAAGAGGGTGAATCGAACTTGAGGTGTACTGGCAGATCTGCATTGGAGAAACGCATGGTTCGGGTCTAAGGCACCATCACAGAAGGTGTGAAAGTATAGGCTTGGAGACAGTGGGGGGGGGGGGGGGGTTGTAAATCAGGACTGAGGTACATTGTTGGTGCTGTGGAGGAAAAGCACTCAACCCTCTCTCTCTCTCCCTCTGCATGCCTGAAGTTTTAGTCCTTTTCATCTTTCTGAGTTTTGAAAACCCAGTAAATAAAGGTGGTAAAATGAGGTCTTCTGAACACCTGACCACTGCTGATTTGCTGATACCCCTTTTTGGCCCTTTCTAGTAACTTTACTTAGTCACTGAACCTTGTTCTCTGACTGCCTTTAACAAAAAAAGCTTAGTTGCTTTGCCTTGCAAAAATTATTGAAGCATGCCATTCTTCTGACAAGACTCTGTTTTTTTACCCCCACCCCGTAGATAGGGATATGGGCTTTGCTTTTCTTGGAAAAACCAGTAAGTAAATCAGAACTACACTTCCCTACATGCAGTGGGGTAAAACTAGGCCCGACTCAGCATGCCCTCCTGAACACAGAATTCAACGGTCACCCTGCACATTGACAGAGTAAAGAAGGTTCTTTCAATCAGCTGTATTCATCTGCTCTAGGCTGGCCCTCTCTATCTGAGCTGCTTCCCTAGCAGTGTCTGTAAGGCTCAGGAGGAGGAGGAATCACTGAGTTCTGGGGCCATCAGAAGTGAACTATCTTATCTTAAATTATTTACGCTCTCCACCTTTTCCTCTCTCTGGCCAGAAACACTTGTATTCCTTTTTTTTTAATTGAGTTTGAAACAACAATAAGGAATATGAAAACAATATAAGAACAACAGAAACTGATTTTGCCTATCTTTGAAAGAGATCATTTGGTAAGTGCCTGAACCTCACAGATAGCAGTTATCCTAGACCAGAGGTTTTCAACTCAGTCCTCAGGGCACAACCAGCCAGTCAGGGTTTTCAGGATATCCGACTGGCAGGGTGTGCCCCATGGACTAAGATGAAAACCTGTGCCCTAGACCAGTGGTTCCCAAACCTGGCCTGGGGGGGGGGGGGGGTCTCTCAGCTGACTAGGTTTTCAAGAGATCCACAATGAATATTTATGAGAGACATTTGCAGGTTTTCCAGGATATCATTGTGGATCTCCTGAAAACCTAGCTGGCTGGGGGTTCACCCAGGACAGGTTTGGGAACCACTGCCCTAGGCCAGCCATTCCCAACCCGGACCTCGGGGCACACCCAGTCCTATCAGGTTTCCAAGATAGCCACAATGAATATACATGAGATAGATTTGCATGCACTGCCTTAATTGCATGCAAACCTAACTCATGAATATTCATTGTGAATATCCTGAAAACCTGATGGGACTAGGTGTGTCCACTGTTCCCTCTAAGCTGAGCGAGAGTTCTCCAACTGCAATGCTGCCAGTAGGGGGAGTGCTTCAATATTGTGTTTTCAATCGCTAGGGACAGGCAGCTTCTCTAGAATTCTGCAGAACTTGCCTGTCCCTCACTATTGAAAATATGATAGTGAAACACCAACTCCAATGTCAGGACTGTTGGTGAAGGACTCTCGCTCAGCTTAGAGGGAACAGTGGGTATGCCCCAAGGACTGGGTTGGGAATGGCTGCCCTAGACTATACAGTGCACTGTAATCACCCAGTGCTCCATTCATTAATTTCACACAGAGGCTGAATTTTTTTGGATATTATGAATCTCTTTCCTCTCTTCCCCTCTCTCTGGCTCACCTGAATCACAGGTAATGGAAAAATAAGCAGGACATGAATCCAAAGTATTTAGTTTTGATTGCTTTTTGTCTTTTAAGTTATAGTATAAATGTGGGCAAGAGGTGAAGAGTCTTGAGAGAATAAAGGGGAGGAACTTTGTCTTCTGGGATGAGAAGTGGATAACCTTTTCCACAAGGTATTTCATAGTAAGTCAATACAGTACAATCTAACTGGTATCTCCTGGAAATGAGTAGGAAAGCAAGTGTTTCTGTTTAACATGTCTCTAGGGGTTTGAGATGCAAAAGCTAAGCCAGACAGGAGCAATTAATAAGGAGATACCTCACAAAGGGCTTCCCAAATATGTCCTGTGGACCCCATAGCTAATCAGGTGCTCAGAATACCTACAATAAACATGGATAAGAATTTTGCATGCATTAAAAACCCCGTATATGTTAATTTATCTCACCCACATTCATTTTGGATATCCTGAACTCTGTGGAGTTGGTTTTGGAAACCTTACTCTAGTTCCAACATTTTAGACACCTGGTGACATTCCTGTTTCAGGTAGCTTGTGCCACCTTGTGGTTAAATCACTTTTCTGCCATTTTCCTTCACTTGCCAGCCATGTCCAACACATTATTATTATTACATCATTTATTTATAATTTTTCATTTTACAAGGGTCACTTGCGAACAGTAATACAGAGATGATTGCACATTAATACAATATAAGAAGAAAACAATCCCAACTAGATATATGGATTATAAACAATCTTTCTCTTTCTTAGACCACAAAGTGAAGAAAAATAGGGAGAGTGAAATAAGACAAGGAGATCAATTAAACAGTAAACAGAAAAAGGAAAACATGGTATTAACCTGATTATCCCCAGATATTACTCATATAATTCATCATTCCACATTGATCATCTGGTTGGCTTCCTCAAGACCAAATACGGCGTATAGTCAATTCATTTCATTAAGAACATACTTATTATCCAGGTTTTAGTTAGAAATAATACATCTGATTACATTCTCTCTCTTTTAAAAACCAGAAATTATTTAAACGATACATATACTCAAGTCTCTAATTCAAATCCCACTGATTAAAGCAATCCCAGTTTTCACAGGCTTCACTCCTTTCGAAGTAATAATTAAGGAAATATTTCTGAGGAAAACTTTAGGAGGCATACCTGGAACTCTGGGAAAAACAATAATCTCGACGTTAATCATCCACAAAAACATCCACCTTATTATTATACTTCTTGCTTGTACAGAACTTCATCTGTCATATCAATTTTTTCACTCTCAGAGGGTTCAGTCAAATTGTCCATGCAACTCTCCAATAAGATCATATCTGAAACAAAGTTATTTACTACCGCCGTTAGGTCCCAAAGCGCCTTCCAGATGGTATTCAATGTAACCTCCACGGAAGCCAAAAACTCCAAGATGATTTCTCTTGAGGTGTTTAGGAGTGGTTCTGCCAATTCGGGTTCTGCTGTAAACGTCCTCCTTTTCAGCATATGCCTCTAACTCACTCCTCCACTCCTTTGGACATGGTGGTTGAATAATTCGGGAGCGATGGAGTTGTTTTTCCAGGTCTAAGAGCATTGACGCTCCTTCGCCGGCACTAATCAAAGGACTCGCCAACCCTTTCATCTGTGGGCAGTTCGATGCACAGCGGTCCCGCACTTGCTGCTCAGGGGACAAAACGCTGGCCATCAGCGGCTGACCACCGGTTGTGCCCTTCCTCTCAGTTAAGGAAAATGCAATTGCAGAGAGGAAATTTACATAAAGAAGACAAAACCTCAGAGGGCAGCTGGGCCGTTGGGCATACGAACTCCAGGCCACCATCTCACCACTCTCCCAGTCTGGGACACTCTTTGTCTGGTTTCTCCTCAGAGGCTTGTCTGATATGGGTAGCCCTTCAGCATAGCCCTCTGTGTCAATGAAACACAGAAGCCCCTCCACCACTACAAGGCGGTGTTCCTTCGGAGGGGATGTCCAACACATTATAAATATAGCAACGCATCCTTCCAGCTTAAGCCATTAAAACAAAGATTTCATGATAGTGGCACTTTAATTCCAAGTTCTTCATTACTTTATAAATTACTTCTATAATTATTGGAAGTTATTTTGCCTGAACTTTTGCTTAAGAGGTCAGAGAGGCTCTGAACCTGGGACAGCTCAAGTCAATCGACTGCCTGAGGTGAGAGGTGGTGGCCCCTTTCTCCAGACATCCAAAATGGAGGTTCCTCCTCAGAGCTGAGTTAGGGAACACTCAGAACACCAGTCAGGTGGTTGTCCCCCCCCCCCCCCCCCCCAAAAAAAAGAAAGTAATATATTGTCAGGTTGTATAATTAAAAAAAAAAAAAAACAACTTTACAATGCTGTTTATATACAGCAAAAATCAAAAACCACACACCCTCCCCTCCAAATTGCAGAGCTGGCTATAGCTGGGGAGAGAGCCTTGGGGTGGGGGGGGGGGAGGCAATGCATTACTCTCTCCAGGAAAAAAAATAAATGATCCCAGGTTCCAATCTAATTCATGTTTAATGTGGGATAAAATGCCATAAATAAGTGAATAAATATAAACGTTTAATGTTGAGCACCTGATTCTCAAAGTGGACATATTCCAACACTATAATGAAAATAAAATGATTTTATTTCTACCTTTGTTGTCTGATGACTTTATTTTTCTGATCATGCTGGCCCAGTATCTGATTCTGCTGCTATCTGTCCTCTTAACTCTGTTTCTGGGGCTTCCTTTCCATTTATTTCTTTATTTTCCTCCTTTCTTCTTCATTTCTTGCTCTACATCTGTAAGTAAAAGCTGGGTCCTCCGCAGACTTGACTTTCCAGTGGATCCAGCTTCTGCCTGTTTTCTCCATCCATGTGCAGTTTTTCTCCTCTCTTCCTTTTCCCTCATATCATCTCTTTCCTCTCTCTTCCCTCCCCTCCATCCACGTCAGCATTTCTTCTCTCTCCCTTCCCCTCCATCAATGTGCATCTCCTTCCTCTGTCTTCCCTTCCCTCCATCCATGTCCAGAATGTCTTCTTTCTCCCCTCCATCCATGTGCATCTCCTTCCTGTCTTCCCTTCCTTCCCCTCCATCCATGTCCAACAATTCTCTCTCTGCCCTCCCCTTCATCCACCCATGTCCAGCAACCCTCCTCTCTCCCCTGCCCTCCTTTCCATGTCCAGCAATTTCTCCTCTCTCCCTGGGCCCTGTCCTCCCCTCCATGTCCATCGATGCTCCTCTCTCCCCTTTGACCATCTCCCTCTCATTCCCTCTCCAGCACTCCCATTCCCCCCTCTGTCTCTCCCTTACCCAGTCTCCTAAATTCCTCCCCCATCTTTCACCCACTTCATTAGTCCCCCATTCCCCATACTCTGTACTCACCACCCTCCCAGTCCCATCCATCTCCTGCTCCTTCCCTCTGCTCACCACCCCTCCCAGTCCCATCTCTTTCCTGCTCCTTCCCTCTGCTTACCACCCCTCCCAGTCCCATCCATTTTCTGCTCCTTCCCTCTGCTCACCACCCCTCCCAGTCCCATCCATCTTCTGCTCCTTCCCTCTGCTCCTCACCCCTCCCAGTCCCATCCTTCCCTCTGCTCACCACCCTCTGCTTACCAACAATAAAGAACGACAACGTGGATGCAGGCAGCAGCTCACAGGTTTGCTTGCTGTGATTTGAGTGAACGGCGACGGCTGCACGGGGGAGTAGACAGAGATTTTCTAAATGGCTTCCAGTTCCTTCCCTCCATCTCTAGTCGCAGCGGCGAACTGGTGGTAGTAAAAGCATGAAGCAGCCAGGCTCCTCGACTCCGTTCTTCGCTTCCCTGCCCTCTCTGCGTCCCGGCCGCCCGCCTGAAAGGAAATTTCCTTTCAGGCGGGCGGCCGGGACGCAGAGAGGGCAGAGAAGCAAAGAACGGAGTCGAGGAGCCTGGCTACTTTATGCTTTTACTACCGCCGCCTGCCAGTTCGCCGCTGCGAGTCTGGAGAGATCAGCTGAGCCAGAGCGGGTGCCGTTTCTGCTGCAGTGTGTGCGCGCTTGGGCGGGCCTGAGCTGAAATTGGGTGGGCCTGGGCCCATCCAGGCCCACCCGTAGCTACGCCCCTGGACTTTCAGAGAGATTTCCAAAGAATAATCTTAGGTCCAAATAACTTTTACATACCTTTTTTTTTTTTTTTAATGAAACAACTTCTCAAATCAAACACGTCTCAAAATTATATTTAACTCAATGAAAAGCTAACTTAACTTCTGTCTGTAAAGATCCAATATGTAAACAGCAGCACAGGCTGCGTCTTCTTCAGCTACTTGACAAAGACACCATAACAGTGACACGATTGTGTCCAAGCTATACAACTGCTCTGCATCCGGGCTTATTATTTGGCTCTGGTCCAACACATTTATGGCAATGATGGATTACGTATACCATCTTTATAGAAAGAAGTTAAGCTATCTTTTTCATTGAGCTATATATAATTTTGAGAAGTGTTTGATTTGAGAAATTGTTCCATTCAAAAAAATATGCAAATGCTATTTGGATAAACAGACCTATAACTATGCTTTAGAAACACCTCTGAAACTAAATAGGAAGAAATTCCTTTATATGATGCTCCATATATAGAACACTGCCCGTCACCCTTAAGAATAGTCCCTTAGGTGGTCTGAGCCACCTTAAAACCACTAGTCCTGCCCAGGGGGGAAGTGAGATGGGAGAGGTGGAGCCAAAAGGACAGGAACCAAGAAGTATAAAAGGGAGAGCCAGAGTGGGGTTAAGAGGGCCCAGGGAAGGAAGAGGTGAAGCACCAGCATACACCTTTACGATATATGTCTAGCTACTGTGACATGACTGAGGTAAGCCAACTTTTGATGTGAAGACTTTTAAGCCTTGTTCTGAGGTCTGGCTGCATTTATGCAATCAAGGTGCACGTAGGTATCTACAGGCTCACAGTCTAACAGTAATAAAATTACCTTTAAAGTGACCCATAAAATAAGCCCCACTGCTCCTCTGTTGCAGGATGCTATGAGCTTGGCCTAATGTACATCAAAAGGTATTTTACGAGCCGTAGCCTTTGAAGACAGACAGTCCTTTTCCCTGAATAAATTTACCTCCCTTGTGGTGAATTTTCAGGTTAGGTCCTAGAAACATGGAATCATAGAAGACATTGGAGTCAGCTTTTCAAAATGATTAGGGTGCTAAACCCAACAGAAATTACCTTTACCTGGACATAGTCAAGGAGTTTGTTTAATATTGCCGAAAAAGAAGAACCACTAACCTGCCTCCTAAAGAAGGCTCCAAAAAGCTGGATGTTTGTTTGTTTGTTTGTTTATTTATTTATTTATTTTATAGCAGCATTTATACTCCACATTCTCCAAACGTTTGGTTCGATGTGGCTTACAATGTTAGTTAGTGGAGGTAGTGAATTACATTTTGATACTAAAGTGGAGGCAGTGAATTACATTTTAATAGGAAGGATGGGGGAGTAGAAGATAGAGAGGGAAGTCTGCAATGTGTTGTATGGGTACGAATGGTTTAGTTTTTGTTGTCTGTGGATAAGAACTTTTCAAACAGGTAGGTCTTGAGATGTTTCCAAAAGTTGGTGTAGGGTATTATTATTATTATTTGTTACATTTATACCCTGGGGGCACTGCAGTGGACTTCAGAAATTGCTCCCAGGTGCATAGCTCCCTTACCTTGTGTGCTGAGCCCCAAAACCCACTCCCCACAACTGTACACCACTACCATAGCCCTAAGGGGTGAAGAGGGGCACCTACATGTGGGTACAGTGGGTTTCTGGTGGGTTTTGAAGGACTCAAATTTACCACCACAAGTGTAACAGGTGGGGGGGGATGGGCCTGGGTCCACCTGCCTGAAGTGCACTGCGCCCACAAAAAACTGCTCCAGGGACCTGCATACTGCTGTCAGGGAACTGGGTATGACATTTCAGGCTGGCATAGAGGCTGGCAAAAAAATATATTTTTTAATGTTTTTTTGGGGTGGGATGGTGTTAGTGACCAATGGGGGAGTAAGGGGAGGTGATCCCCGATTCCCTCCGGTGGTCATCTGGTGAATTGGGGCACTTTTTTGAGGCTTAGTCCTAAAAATAAATGGACCAAGTGAAGCCGGCCAAATGCTCGTCAGAGCCGGCCTTCTTTTTTCCATTATCGGCCGAAGCCGGCCATCTCGTAACCACGCCCCCGTTCCGCCTTCCGTACACTGCCAACACGCCCCCTTTAACTTTGGCCGGCTCTGCGACGGAAAGCAGTTGGAGCCTGCCAAAATCGGCTTTTGATTATACCGATTTGGCCGGGTTTAGGAGATAGCCGGCCATCTCCCGATAAGCAGGACAGTCACCCATATGTTCCTATTAGTGACTTAGCATTTAGCGTGTGCTAATCATTAGCGTGCACTAAAAATGCTAATGTGCCCTTAGCGCTGCTTAGTAAACAGGGCCCTAGGCTTTTGTGTATAGTTTGCTTCTCATTTATTTTTTTCTGATGTACAAAAATAACCCATTTGGAGACATTGCCCCTTAAGCGGAATCAATACTTTTTGTTGATTTCTCCAGAGTTTCTGGTAAAAACAAATTTGGAAAGCTTTTCCTCCAAAAGGCTTTTCTGATTGGAAAAACCTGTACTTTGGTGAACTGAAGGAGAATAGAACCACCTAATATAGGGGTGGGCAACCCACAGCTCACCACTGAATTTTATGTAGCCCCTTGAGACCATGGGAAGTATACACAGAAAATGTGGCACTTTTAAATATTGCATTTCACAAATATTTTCCGAATAGACACTCTAGCAGTTTGTTTTCATCAATTTTAGTTACTTTTTAAAACTTATTTATTTATCACCGAAGGTCTATGGAGCTCTGCGCATTTCGGGTTCTGACATTACGTAATGTTGCAGCCTGCCAGGGATAGTACTGACATTCATGCAGCCCTCTGTGTATAAGGGTTTCCCTCCATTAATCTAATGTAACCCAATAGCATATCACCTCTCATAATGTGATGGATAATGGAAAAAATGTCTGCAGGAGGACAACTTCTAAACACTGGAAAATATTCTTAAAAATCTAGGGGGGTGTCTATAAATGCCACTCGAAATTGGACGTTGAAAAATCTGATATCACTGTTATTAAGGGCCCAAAGAGTCTCAGTATTTGTTACTGGTGCTTCAAGAGCCTACCTGTGCTGTTATAGAGATGTGCATATATATTTTTTTATTGATTTATATATTTACCTGTTTCAGATTGCCCCTGAAGCAGGTACAGAAGTGCCAAAACATTGATGTCAGGCATTCTTTTGTAAGAAAATTACATGCAAAGAAATCAGAATTTGATCCCTTGAACTGCCACCTCCGTTTGACTTTTTTCTTGGAGCCATTATATTCTTATGCACTTTGATTCCTTCACATCCCAATAAGTCACTGTGGGCCCCTTTTACTAAGCAGCGGTAAACCCAATGCGGGCTTACCACTCGCTAAACAGGCAGTACCGCCGAGCTACCACAGCAGCCCTGCAGTACTTCCCACCCCTAGCACGCCGTCATATCCAGCGCTAGAAAAATATATTTATTTTTGTAGTGCCAGAGTGTACCCAGTGGTAATCGGGCAGTGCCGCACGCTGCCCGGTTATCGCCAGGCTAACGCGGGAGCCCTTAACGCTACCTCAGTGGGTGGCAGTAAGGGCTCCCTCTGCCCCCAGAAATGGCTATGCGGCAAGTGCTTTACTTGCCGCACGGCCATTTCCTGCAGGAAAGAGAGACTTGAAAAATACGTGCTGACACCAGTGCAGGCCCCCTTTTGCCGCAGCTTGGTAAATGGGGCCCTGTGTTTGGTTACACGGATTGTTTATATTTGATTTAAATAGTGTATTAGTCAATCAGTGGTCTTCTGAGCCTTGAATTTGTTATGTTAGGTGTGTCCTGATGACAATCCAGCTTATAATTGAAAAAGAAAAACGCCTATATTGCGACCCAAATCGGGAGATAGACGTTTATCTCACAAAAACGAATAAAGTGGTATAATCGAAAGCCAAATTTGGACTATTCCTTAAAGCATTCTATGATGTCTTCACTGTATGATATGCCATCCCATTACCTTTTCATTTGAAGAGCAGTAGTTTCTTGTGGCTAACTGTGTATTTTGCCCCCATTTGCCCAGCTTTTCTAACTGGATGCTCTCTTTCTTCCATTAATAATAAAATATTCAATTTGCACAGTACCTTGATAAACGTCTTCTGGTTTACTGACAACTGCTCCCTTTTGTGACTTCTCTCTATGGAAAATAGCTCTGCTTGTTTATGAAAAATACTCTCTCTCATTTCTGTTCTAGTATCAATATTATGTTACCTTTCCTCTAACTACAGCCTGAATGGCATTTGTACTGGAGCATTTTCAGAAACCTCTGCTCTGTTCTTGCCATGGACCTTCTACTTGTGATACAGTTCAGTTTTGCCATGAGAATGAGATACTGCAGCTTCAAAAAAGGATATTTTTAGAAAAGGCAATGCCATGCAAACAATTCCTGAAGTATCGAGAACACCTTAGAAAGGCTCACCAGATATTCAGTACTGCAACTCGGGAGCATTAATTCGGATCTCAGTCTTTCATCATAAATTCTTGGCTGCTCTGAAATCCTTTCTTAATATTTTTCAAACTGTTTTGCCATGGCAAGTTGAAATTGCAATTTTGGAAGTAGAGAATCAGTGGTGGCACCTCGGTTCAGCAGCTTTTACAATATAAATGAGTTACTCAATAATGTACTGTTGATTAATTTACAACCAGACAACAGACAGATAGTTTAAAGTTGGCTTAATCATGTAACAAACTATGCTCAGATCATTCATCCCAACCTAACGATGCTGAAGGCCTGCAGAATACGTATCACAGCTCGCAAAGGTCTGAGAACAAAACAAAGTTTAGTGAAGTTCTGTAACAACCGAGATGAACATGCTACAGGTCCAGTCAGAAAGCCATTAGGTGGCCTTTGCAAAACAAGTTGGTGGTTTTTGGCCAGCTCCCAATGAAGAGACGACCAGCTGACTAAAAACACAGGGCTTGATATTCAAAGCAATTTTAATGTCCACAAACAGCTCTTGGCCATTTAAGTCTCGTGTCAGGGGCTAACTGCAGATATTCTGTGGCACTGATTAAGATCTGAGACATCTACTCAACTATGCCTGCCTTCTCCATAATCGTATCATTATGTAGAGACAAAGACTCGAGCTTTTTCAATTGTTGGTCCTTCCGCTTGGAATGCCTTGCCTGGATATTTAAGATCATGTAACAATATTCAATAGTGTAAACATTTTCTGAAGTCATACTTTTTAAGCAAAGGCCTTCTTGGAAGAATGAAGCGTATTGTAATTATTGTAATAATCGTTTTATTTTATTTTCTGGGGACATTGTATTAATTATTGTTTTTTATTGTTAGTTATTTTTTATGTTGGTTTGTTGTTACCTGCTTTGGATAAAAGTGGGATACAAAAAAAAAAGTAAATAAATAAATAAATAAAAATAAGTGCCACTGAATATACCCAGTTAGCACCTAAGTTATAACCAGCTATTTTATGGGCAATCTAGGGACGTAGTCAGCACTTATGCATATTCCTGGATATGGCCCTGTATTGAATATCCCTGAATAATGTTGGCAATGGCCAAAAAAACTGACCACCACTGGCTGAATATTTACCTCTACAAAAGCACAATAGGTGGCCATGTTGATACTTACAGCAGCAGGGTATGCAATGAACATTCATTTGGTTCATTAGCATACATTAACCTAGGAATTAATGTGTATACAAACAATTTGCTCGCGTTAAAAAAATTCTAACTCATATTACAACATTTTTGTTAAACTGAATGTGTGGCACATACTGAAAAAAACACCCAAAAATCAAGAACATTTCTGAAAATGTCATTAATGGACCAAAGGATTTTGGCTGTGAACATTCCACTTTTATGAGTAGCCAAACCAACCAATGGTCCTACTAGGACATCAGTGAGAATCGCTGGGAGCCTTGCAGCGCCACCTGTCCATGGCCAGACTGTTCTGTTGATAAACAGAGGACCTGGTTTCTCAGTGTTGTCAATCCACAAGCACAACCATTAAAAGAGACATGTAGCACACCACTTTATCAACCTTTTTGAGCCAAAAGGTCATCTAAATTAGGGGGTTCCAACTCCAGTTCTTAAGGGCTGCAAACCAGTCTGGTTCTCAGGATATCCTCTATGAATAAACATGAGATAGGTTTGCTTGCAACTGAGGTAGCATGCACATGCAGGCAGATCTTTCATAGACATATTCACTGATACTTGACCAATCTGCAGCCCTCGATGACTGACTGGACCTAGACACACCAGTCTATCAAAGACGCCTAAAGCCCTACTCTCAGTGTTATCTGGGCACCAGGCTCTGCTGCAATTTTCTAGACAGGTCCATTCCATCATCTTCTTATGATCACATTTTTTCAGAGGCTAATAAGAAGACATTCAGGGTGAGAAGACTAGATAGGCCATATGGTCTTTATCTCCCATATAGGAGCCAGCTCTGTAGATGCTAGAGCACCCCCAATATTGAGCAAACTCCTTGACTGTGTCCAGGAAAAGTTAATTTCTGTTGGGTTTAGCATCCCCAATCATTTTGAAAAGTTGACTCATGTCTTCTATGATTCCATGTTTCTAACACTTAACCTGAAAACTCACCATGAGGGAGGTAACTTTATTCAGGGAAGGGGACTGTCTGTTTCCAAAGGCTATGGCTCATAAAAATTCCTTTTGATGTTCATTATGCCCAGCTCATGGCATCCCACAACATTTATGGGTCACTTTAAAGGTAATTCTAATACTGTGAGCCTGTTGGTACAGGCATGCCTTGAATGCATAGATGCAGCAAGAAGTGCCATTTATGCATGCAAGTGCCCTAAACACTATTATATAAGTGTGCACATAAGTAATATTGGGGGGGGGGGGGTGGAATCAGCACAAGTGCTCTTTATAGATTAGTGCGTAGAGCCAATTCCCATGCCTAACTTTAGGCGCTAGACTTGCACCTGCTGAAACCTGGCATAAAGACTGGTGCCCAAGTTAGGCGTGTTGAAGCCATATTTTATAACTGCACATACAATCTTTCAGAATGCCCCTGACACACCCATGGCCACACCCCTTTTGAATTACGTGCTAGTAGAGTTAGGTGCCTTGCCTTATAGAATAGAGCACAGCCAGACGTGTGAAATTTTAATGAGTACGGATGAACTTGAATAATTGGTTGTTAGCACCCAAATATTGATAGTTAAGGGCTCATTTCTTAATTTGTGCACGCATCTTGGGCACACACACAAATTTGGGCATGCAAATCTGGGCACCACATATAGAAACCAGAGGATAGTGTATAACTTTAAGGGGGCATACATATGGGAGGCATTTATAGATTACTGTAAGTTGTGCACAGCGCTTGACTCATTTGAGTGCCTGCCAGGGATGGACTGACAGTGGTCTGGGCTCCCGGGAAATAAGGGTCATGGGTCCCTAACCACCTATCAAAAGTGATTAAACTAAATGGAGATTAGGGGAGGGTGGACCCCTACTGATGTGGCCCTTGGGCACTGCCCTATTGTCCCAATGGTCAGTCCGCCCCTGGTACATGCATTAAAAAGTTCTAATGTGCATAGACCTGGCATAACTGGGCACAGTGATGTGGGTTTTACGCTAGTATTCTAGAATGGAATCTGAGCGCTCATTTGCCATTATAGAATAGGCACTCCCCATGCTCCGTTGGGGTACATCTTCATAGAACTGCTCCCTTTGGCACTATTTCGACGGTCTGGAATGAAAGCTGAGTAGTTTGACAGCTTGCAGATTCAAAATTAAGAAAAGCTTCTCTATGCTTCTAATTTCACAACAGTATGTTAAATAGGGAGGTGCACAGCAAATATTTTCAATCTGGTTCATGTCCAGATCAATCAGCCTTGTGCTTTGTATTTGGATTCTGAAATTTTCCTTTTCTTTGTTCATTAAAGTCAACAGGACAACTATTTTGGGGTTTCTCATCCATTTATATTGAAACTTACTTAAAACTGCTGACAGGAATATGTCATACAGGCAAGAGCACTCCAAGAGATCAAGAGTAGCATAAAGATCCCACAATATCACAAGAGAGGTAAAGGACATTACAGTGGTATGAAGATTCCAAGCCACTGTAGGTAAGACAAGTGGCATAAACTGTGGAATGAAGACCTCAAGGGATGACAACTGGGGCAAAACCACATCAACTTTGGTAGGAAGAGCCCAAAGCACCAGGAGAGGGGTAAACTAGCATCAACATTAACACTGAAGTTCCAAGGTACCAGGAGAGGGGTAAAGTGGCATCAAAATGAACTGGATGAGTTCAAAGCATTAAGGACAAAAACTTGTGTTCAGTGGGTGAGGTTAAAGCCACAATCATATAATCATAGACTCCTATATAGAAATTGATAACATCAAATACGAATTATATTTGAATTATAGAGGAAAAGCCTCAATCCTGGCGTGTGCTCCTTGTGTTGTAAAACAACGTTAGGGAGCACCGACCGATCATCACTGGCTCAAAAACCTCTATTAAGTAACCCACTTCTATTTTCCAATTTTAATCAAATCTCAACTACATGGGTACTTAGCTTGCTGCTGAAAAAAATTCTGAGCAGTCTCACGAACGGAATACAGTCATCTGAACCCCGTCCACGGCCCGACTCGGCCCAAGTTTTGCCTTCTTCCTCAGGGTCCGTGGGTAAATCGACTGTATCTGTCAGAAAATATATCATATATTGACGCTTACAATTTTAAATAGACAAACAGTTTCACCTCCAACCTTAACTCAATCTTCCTTACTTCAATCGGCACTTCGCTCCCTTCTGTGTAAAGTTCTCAAGATGGCGCTGGAATTTATAATGGATGACGTCAGACGCGTTGTATCAGGCTCCACCTACCCTACTGCTGGGCGTGGCTGACTCATACTTATCCAATCATGTGTGGATCATCGCCGGAAAATATTCTATGGTATTAAACTTACCAAAAGGAACCCTCTGATCTTGCTTAAAAGCACTGGTTCCATTCAATTCTCATGTTCAAACCATCAGGTTGTAGAGAATGTAGGAGATATATCCATCTTTGCTCTTGTTGTAATAAGATTAATTTCCTATCACCTCCTTGTATGTCCCATTTAATCTGTTGTAAAATGACACATTTCAAAGTATCGAAAGTGTGATTAAATTCAATGCAATGCGCTGCTAAAGGAGCAGTGTTCTTCTTTATATTAATATTGCTCTTATGTTCTATAAGTCTTGTAATGAATTTTCGCGAAGTTTGTCCCACATAAATTTTCTGGCACGGACATATGATGGCATAAACCACCCATTCCGAACTGCAGGTGGTATTTTGATAGAGGGTGTAGTGTTTTTTAGTCTTCGGATCTATGAACTCATTCGTATTGATCATCATTCCCCACATATTGCAATGTCCACAGCTTCTATGTTCCAATAACTGGGGATCTGATAGACGAGATCTTTTAAGAACAGCTGGTGCCAAAATTTCTTTAAGATTCCTACCGCGGCTATAAGCTAGTCTTAAACTTGTGTTTTGAAACCCCGGTGGACATAGAAGCCACAGTGAATTTACTCAAACAAAAAGAAGCAGCAGAGACATTCAGTAAACAGCATGATGAATTAAAAATCAAGATGGATCAATTTAGATATGAAATACAAAGAACAAAAATTAAAAAATTCCATAGAGACGAGAAAGACCTTGTAGATAAAGCGATCTAACCTTGGCTTTATAGAGAGAATAACATACAAAGATCTGCCTTCGAAGAAGGAGGACCAGATTCTGTAGATACATACTCAAGTGTATCTGGAGGAGAATCACGTTTTTTACGACAAGGGAGAGGCAAAAGAGGACGGAGAAGGGGCAGAGGCAGAGGCCCCCGACGAGGGAGCAGACAGGATCGCAGTTTTCTTCAAGAACCCTTAGATCGACCCCACACACAATCACAACAGTAAAAGAATTGATCGTAGTGAATTTATCAAGTTACAGATTATCTATAGTTGAACAAGAGGTACTAGCTAAAGGCTTAACTTATGTACCAACAGTGATGCACGATTCCTTTCAAAGTCGGGTGGATCTAGAAAGATTGTTGAGAAATCTGCATATCAAAGTATTTTTTGCTGGGAAAGAAACTAGATCTGAAACCTCTAGGGTAAAATTGAAATCGAAATGGGTGCCCCCAACCCCCCCTGAACCAGCCATCACCATCTTTAAACAATTAGTAATCAAAGAGTTAGAGCAATTGGAAAATAGTAAATATAAAAGATACTATAATTGTACTTCACAAGAAAGATTGGCAATAGAAGCACTTAAAAATAACACAGAAATAGTAATCAGAAGAGCGGATAAGGGGGGAGCGGTAGTTCTACAGAATAAACAAGACTACATTACAGAGGCTTTGAGACAACTTCAAATCCCATTAGATTATGAGGAATTAGAAGTAGATCCTACAGAGAGGTTACAGCAAGAGATTTTCTCCAAGACCGGTATGGGTTTTGCACGTAGCTATATAACACAAAAAGAATTCGCATTTCTGAATAAAAAAGCTCCCCGCATTCCTGTCTTCTACACCTTACCTAAAATTCACAAAATTTTGCAGAATCCTCCCAGTAGACCTATAGTTTCGGGACTCCATACTAGAACCATTATCAGTGTACGTGGACACCTTTTTACGCCCCTTTGTACAAGGAACAAAGTCCTATATTAAAGACACAACAGATTTTTTGAGTCAGATACAAATGACAGAAGATGTAGAAGACCACTGGAGATTAGTTACAATGGATGTAGTAAGCCTCTATACCATCATTCCCCAGGAAGAAGCTTTAGAAGTAATAGCTTTGACTTTGGAAACACGAGAAGTTATTCAAGTCCCTACAGAGTTTATAATTGAGTTGGCAGAGTTAGCCTTGAAAAATAATTATTTTCAATTTGAGGGACGTCTATTTAAACAAAAAACTGGAGTGGCCATGGGCGTTACAATCGCCCCTTCGGTAGCCAATTTATTTGTTGCCAGATTTGAAGAATTGTATGTATATACATCTACATGGTTCAAGAAAATGAAAATATGGTTAAGATTCATAGACGATGTATTTTGCATCTGGACAGGCACTGAACAAGAATTGAATATGGTGCTTGAATATTTGAATACTTGCCATCCAACATTGCGTTTCACTTGTGAACAAGATCTCCACACCATGTCATTTTTGGATGTATTAATTGCTAAGAAAGATAGCAAGCTGGAGACCACAGTTTTCCGAAAATCAACTGATAGAAACACCTTCTTGGACTATAGTAGCTGTCATCCACAGAAACTGAAAGATAGTTTACCTATATCTCAGTTTTTACGCTATAGACGCATATGCTCAAACGAAACAGAATTTAAAGAGAAATCTAAAATTCTTAAAAAACGATTACGTGACAGAGGTTATCCCATGAATGTAGTTAATAATGCATACAGAAGGGCGAAATACAATAACCGGGAATATCTACTCCTCCCTAGACGAAATGAGATAGAAGAGGAGAAGGATAACGTCACCTGTGTATTAAAATACACAAGTGAAGCAACCTATGTTTCTAAAATATTGAGGAAAAATTGGCATATAATTCAGACTTTACCGGGGTTTTACTCTTTTCAATACCCACATCATATTGAACATCTTCTTCGTCGTGGCTTTTGCATGAGTTTCTAAAGTTAGGTGTTTGTCTAAAGTTACTCCTAGGATTTTTAGATTGTCAGATAACGTCGGGGTGGTCAGGGTGGTTGGGAGCTGAGTAGCGTATTGTGATGAAAGGATTAGACATTGAGTTTTTTCTTTATTCATTTTCATCTTGAAAGTGTTGGCCCAGGATGCTAGGATGTTCATGGCAGTTATAATTTTCTCCAAAATTTCTGTAAGGGTGGATTGGAAAGGGATAAATATTGTGATGTCATCAGCGTAGATGAAGGGATTTATGCCAGATTTGGATAGGGTCTTGGCCAGGGGAATCATCATAAGGTTGAAGAGGATTGGGGATAGGGGTGAGCCTTGGGGGCTCCGCATTTTGACGACCACGCTGGCGAAATTGATGAGGTTGATTTGACCTGATAAGACCTGGTGGTGATAAAACTTTTTATCCATTTAATGATGTTTCTGCCGATCCCTAGTGTGTCCAGTAATTTTGCGAGGATATCATGGTCTACCATGTCAAATGCGCTGGACAAGTCAAATTGCAGAAGAAGTATTTTGTTGCCAATTGAAATTTCTTGTTTGAACTTGGATACCAGGGTGAGTAATACTGTTTCTGTGCTGTGTGCAGGTCGAAATCCCGATTACGATTCATGTAGTATGGAAAATTTTTGTATGAATTCGTTAAGTTGGGAGGTCACTCTATTTTCCATCAGTTTGGTTAGGAGAGGGATGGAGGTGACAGGTCGATAGTTGGTGATGTCATTCGCTGGTTTTCTTGGGGTTTTTTGGTATTGGTGTGAGTAGAATATTACCGTGTTCGGAGGGGAAGGATCCTTGATGAGGTTGGAAATTTAAGTATGTGGTGAATCGTTCTGGAGCATTCTTCATTAGATAATTAGGGCATGGATCCAGGTGGCAGTGAGACTTGGAGAGTTTGGATAATGCTGAGGAGATTTCTTTGGTGCTGAGGGGAACGAAGTTAGTCATAAGTACATAAAGTACATAAGTAATGCTATACTGGGAAAAGACCAAGGGTCCATCGAGCCCAGCATCCTGTCCACGACAGCGGCCAATCCAGGCCAAGGGCACCTGGCAAGCTTCCCAAATGTACAAACATTCTATACATGTTATTCCTGGAATTGTGGATTTTTCCCAAGTCCGTTTAGTAGCGGTTTATGGACTTGTCCTTTAGGAAACCGTCCAACCCCTTTTTAAACTCTGCTAAGCTAACCGCCTTCACCACTTTCTCCGGCAACGAATTCTAGAGTTTAATTATACGTTGGGTGAAGAAAAATTTCTCCGATTTGTTTTAAATTTACTACACTGTAGTTTCATCGCATGCCCCCTAGTCCTAGTATTTTTGGAAAGCGTGAACAGACGCTTCACATCCACCTGTTCCACTCCACTCATTATTTTATATACCTCTATCATGTCTCCTCTCAGCCGTCTCTTCTCTAAGTAGCGATCTGCTGGGATCTCTTCAGAGTCTGGGTCCAGTACGTCAAGGAAAATGTCAATCTTGGTATCATCGTGTGGAATTGAGTTGCATAGGGTAGTAATTTTGTCATTGAAGTATTTGGCCATCTGGTCGGCATATGGGCAGTTTGAGGATGAAGTTGTTACTGAGTTCGTATTAAGAAGGTTCTTTATGATTTTGTATTGTTTTTTAATATCTGTTCCGGTGGCTGTTATTTGTTTTGTGTAATACGTTCTTTTGGCTCGTTTAATGTCATTTTTGTATGTTCAATAGCTTGCATAGATAAATGAAAAATTATACCTGCATCTTTTTAGGTATCAGAAGCAGGTTCTCTAAAATTTCTCTCCAGTAGGTGTAAACGTCTGTTGCCTGCAATGAAGGCATGATTTCTGCCACTTATGCTAGCATTTAATACTCACTGGCACCTAAATAGGCACCTAGTTGCCTTCTTAAGCTGGGATCCCCCTGATAAAATTACCCTCTGCATTCTTACAGTATCCCTGAATTTTTTGCATAAGTCAATGCCAAGGGTATGAGCCTTCCAGGTGAGGGGAGACAGCATTTTGGCCTCAAAAAGGCTGTCATAAGTTAATTGGTTATGCAGATACTGGCACTGATTGTCACTGTTATCTAGCTGAGTGCCGTTTGCTGATATTACCTGGATATTCAGCACTGATATCTGGATATTAGCCAACACTGAATATTCACATATAATTTCAGAGGCAACAGCTGGAATTTAAATGAAACACAAACCGCAATGTCTAAATATTGACCTGTCAATTCTCAACCACCTGCAGGGGCTGATCATTCGGGAAACTTAATTTCCCCAATGCACCATGTCACCACCTTTGATGCTGCCTGTCGCTTGCCACGGGACAGTGGTTCTGAACACAACCCTGTTTCCTCCATGGCCATTGGCTTACATGGGTGTTGGGGTTCTTTGACTGCCACCTTACTGGGGGAAGAGACTGGAGCTGTGCTTAGGAATCATTTCTTTTGTCTCTAGCTTTCCTGTCACTGTTACTAGACTCCATCCTGCACTGCAAATATCACTTCCCAGGATTGGAATTGGGTATAGGCAACATAGGCACAAAATTCTGAAGGCACCCAAAAATTGGGGCTTTGGACCCCCCCCCCCCCCCCCCCCTCTACTCTACAGTCTTTAGGGGATTCCTATCACTATGGTCCTTTGCCTCTGGGTGCCATAATCTTAAGTCTGACCCTGTCATGGCCCTCCCTTGAACCTAACTCAAAAGCATGTTGTTTCTACAAATGATGTAGCAGGCCACTATTTGAAAAAGGATCCATTAGCTTTATTCTACTAATGGTCTTCCAACAGTAAATGCATTCTGCATAATGTTGTTTCTCAAGCACTTTAAAATGCCTCCACAACTCTGATTTTTTTTTTATAGAACTTCCTTTTTTACTTCCTAAGAGACAGACTGATTGATTACAAAGGCCAGTGGACTATGGAAGATTGGAGGCTTCCTCTCCACTAGATCTCTCAGAAGCATCAACTAATGTCTCTCCTTTGATTCCATCACCATTTCCAAACCTACCCCTTCCAAGCAATGCAATTTGATCAAACTAGATTGTATTGAGTAGTGATGGCCTGTCTTATGTATGTCTATACAACTTTGCATAGAAATGATAAGTAGCCGTACTAGAACTGTTTGGGTCATAGGAGCCAGCTCTGTGGGTGTTGTGGGTGCTTGAGCACCCCCAGTATTGAGAGAATTCCTTGTATGTGTCCAGGAAGGAGTTATTTTCATTGGGCTTAGCACCCCCAATAATTTTGAAAAGTTGGCTCCTATGGTTTGGGTTCACTTTCTCTATAGAGACAGCCACAAAGCCTGATAGATTTTTAAAGCTCACTTTTCTCTATCACTGACAAAGCAACAGTGCTTCCTGCCTGCCTGCCTGTCTCTCTCTTTCTCTCTCAAACTCTGTGCTATTTCTCCCTAATTAGAGCCACTAAGCCAGCAAGATTTTTAAAACTCACTTTTCTCTAACAGAGGGACAGAAACTATGCTGCCTGTGTGTCTCTCTGAGCCCTATCTTGATCTATGAATGCTTTCTCTGGGGAGAATATTCAGCTAGTGACAATTTGCGATTTATTTATTTATTTTGCTGCCACCAATTTTATGCTTGGATATTCAATGCCAAGCCATGTCCAGGCACAAGCATTGAATGTCTAGGTACATGCATCTGGCCAGACTTAACTGGCTAAGTGCCAATATTCAGCCTTAACCAGTTAAGTTAAACTGGCCAAAGATAGGACTGCTATTTATGTGGTCCTGTTTGGCCAGTTAGACTTAACCAGTTAAGGCTGAATTTTTGCACTTATCTGGTTAAGTGTCGAGTCCGTGATACTGTTTCACAGTAGTTCTATTATTAGAGTTCAATTTACTGTTTTCAAGTTTACCTCATTTATTGTATTTATGTTTATACTTTGTTATTTTACTATTGTTATGTTGTTAACAAAATTGTAAGTTTTAGGTTAAACTGTATAGCACCTTGGGTGAATCTCTTCATTAAGGCAGTTAATAAATCCTAATAAATAAATAACCCCCACCCCCAGACTGCCCACTGAATAGCTGGTTTTAGGCTAGGTAGGCTCTCCATGTACATCATTATTCTGCACCTCCAGGGGGTCACACAGTTTTATGTGGCCTCAATTATGGGGGTCTCAGGTGCAAAAAGAGCAGACATCATTGGGTTAAAGTCAACTTTTATCAATTAAGCATCATTGTTTATATCTAACTCATCTGAAATCACATTCGCTGGGGTGTTTTTATCAATGGAATAAAACAAGGTTTTAAGGTTGTGACAAAGTGTGAAGACTGTCTTGTCTGTACAACGTTTCTTCTAGAAGATACAGAATGTTCCAGTGGAGCTGCTGTATTGATCCATCTTTAAGTCAGAAGGGTTAGAAAGTTACGGATGACTGCACCATGGAGGTTCAGCATATGCTTGGTGCAGCAGCTTCAGACTTGACCCCTACAGAGTTTGGACTCTGTACCTGTACTAAAAATTCTCTCTGCTCACTGGTTATTCCACACGGTGAACTCATCTGTGTAAATATTTCATTGTCTTTGTCGATTAACTCTTCTTTTACCAGGAGATGAAAGTACTTCATTGGAAAGCAACATAGCTTTCTTACTGAGACATGTCCTGTTATTAAAGGTCTATGAAACCACGTAATCTCATGATACATAAGAGGAAAGAAAGGGATAATTGTGGAATTTCATTACATTTTCATTTATTTCTTTTATGTTCTGCTCACCTTAATTTATTGATTAATGTATTTATTTTTAAAAACTTATTCTGTTCCATCATAAATTTCTAATGAAGCACACTACTAGGTGGATAGATATGTTAAGAGCAATTCTATATCTGGGGGCCACAGTTTAGGCTCCCACTTTACGCAGCCTGTGAACCTGTTCTAAAATGTCATTTACACATATAATTGCTGTTATAGAACCAGTGGCATAACCACAGGTAGGCTTGGATAGGCAGGGGCCCACCCACTTTGCATTCAGGCCCATCAAAAATCAGTGCTCCATTGGTGTGGGTGGTGGGAATCCTCAAGCCCCACCAGCCGAAGACCTTCTCCCAGTAGAAGGAACACAAACCCTCTGTGTGTCCCCAAGCTGCTGCTGCTGCCCCACCCCTTGCACATGCTCAGTTTGCATGCATGCATGGAGGCTAGCCATGTCAGCGACTCAGGTACACTGCTGCCAGCTGTATAGGGTATAAGCCTTTCTTTTGCCGGGAGGAGGACTTTGGCTGGCAAGGTTTGCAAACCCTGCCAGCTCAGGTATTCCTTTTGGTTTGGGGGGGGCATGAAACGGGCAAGGAGACCCACCCTCTTTTGATTCGGGCCCACCCTAAATTGGCCATCTAGCTATGCCACTGTATAAAACACTGAAACAACTGGGCACCGTTTAATCTTCAACAGGCCCAGGTGTCCAGGGGTAGCTAGTCAATTATAATTATATTGGTGTATGAACTTCAGCTGCACAACACTGTGTTCACTGGATTTTTACACAGCAATTTACATACTTATATCATCATTAGTTCAAACCTGCCTCTCTCCTAAAGTTTCAATTTTTTATATATTTAACTATTTTAAATGTTTTTTAAATTTTTAAATAAAATGATTTGACTACTTTAACACTTATCTTTTCAAAATGAATTTCAAAGCTGGTCGGTTCAGGGGAACATTTGATCCGACATGGCACATGTTTCACTGAAACGCTTTTTCAAGGATATCTCCCGCTATTATCCTCCGCTCATCCTGCCAAACCAAAGGTAACACAGGCAAGGTTTACTGTATAAAACACTAGCATAAATCAGCATGAGCATGCCTACATGTAGATGTGCCCAATTAGTGCCTATTCTGTAAAGTAAGCATGCAAGTATGGGCCCCATCTATATCCTACCCATACCCCTCCCCTCTAAATGTATCGTGTGCATTTATACATTTAAATGATAGAATACTGCTAAGCATGTGTCTACAATTTATGTGTGTAAGTATGTACTTATGTGCATAAATGACAGTATTCTACATATTTAAGTGGCATTTAAATTTAGGCAACTAATTATAGACTGAAGGGGGATTGTGGTTTTTTAGTATATGGAAATTATCAGAGAAGCATTCTGTCTCAGTTCCCCTGTTGCTCTCCCATTGGCAGCAGCAGGGTTCAATCACCAAGTGGTGTTGAGCAGCTGGAAAGGGCTATGTCTCTCTTCTAAACTATAAATCACTAATGTCTGGGGAGGGTCACGTGACGCTATGGTGAAGAGAGGTTGCAGGTGAATCTCTCTCCGAAGCCTGCCTGAGAATCCCCGCATTTAAAGGAGAATTAAACCCTTCTAATTTGCAATAATCGCTAGAAAAGGACCCAGGGCAACAATCTGGTCGAGCAGAACGAGAGAAAAACTAGATATGGCGACGAAAGCAGCCCAAAAAGAAAGACAGAGGGGAAGGACGGCTGAAGACAAAATGGCGACGGCCTTCCCCGAAACAAATCCATCGGTGTCTTCGGCGTGGGTGGCTGAGATCACCTCCGAATTAACGGGGGTGATGGAAGATCTATTAGATCGTCGGCTGATTCCACTTGACCAAAAATTGGATACTAAATTGGAACAGTTGAACACGAAAATAGAGGATTTGACTAAGGAATGCATAGCGTTCCAAACTACAGTCAGCGAAGTGGAAAACAGGCTGACGGGAGTGGAGGACTCTCAAAAAACTGTGCAGAAAACGATATCCGATTTGGAATCTAAAATTGAGGATCTGGAAAACCGTTCCAGACGGAATAACATCCGATTGGTTGGCTTACCTGAAGCGCTCGGGGGAAAGCAGCTGGAGAGGATTCTAGAACAATGGCTGACCAAAAGTATTGAATTTCCAGCAGAGCTTGGTCCTTTAAGAATTGAACGTGCGCATCGGCTGGGAGTTCGCCAGATGAACGCTGTTAAGCCACGAGTAATTATCTGCAAAGTACTCAATTTTATGCACAAGCAATATATTTTGCAGGCAGCAAGATCAAATAGCTCTCTGACCTATGAAAAAGCAAAAATACTCTGCTTTCAAGACTACTCAGCAGGTATTGCAGCCAAGAGAAAAGCGTTTTCTACCGTGTGTTCAAAATTATTTGCTTTGAAGATCCGTTTTAGCCTGCAATATCCGGCTACATTGAAAATAACACATGGGGGCAAACTACGTTCATTCACATCTGAAAGGGAGGCAAAAGACTTTATTGCGCAGATAGAACACTCGGATAAGGCTGTTCCTGAGGATACAGAACCTGCGTGAGCCCGAAAAGAACGGCAGCTATGAGGCTGGGCGAAATCTAGCTCTGGATGCGATTAACTATATTCAACAAATTTGAAGCAGGAGAACTCTTAAGGGGCAGATACCATTGACAGACTCTGGCACAGATGGTGGTAGAACTGCTATTCGGTTTTGTTGGTATTTAATTCTTTATGTTAATACTGTTATGATGGTTATGCTCAATATAAAGGGGGGAGTTTAAGAAGGGGAGTATACTTAGAAGTTTAAAGGTTGGGAAATGTTAAAATGTAAAAAACGAAATAATAAGGTTCTAGAAGAACTAACAGTAATAAGGGGAGAAGGTGGGTTAGCGTTAAAAAGTGACGGCTTCATATAAGGAAGCACATGGTAAAGGGAGACGGGGAGGGAGAGGGAGGGATATGGGAGGGGGGGATGGGCTAGCGGGGAATTGGAAGCGGAGAGAATTGATGCGGAGGGTTAAATATGTCAAAGAAATGGAAGAAAAGACACGGTGTACCATAAAATGCATTAACATCAGACTAAGAGAACAGCTAATATGTGACGAGATGGGGAGCCATAGGCTGGGATGGCTTCTCATGAATTTAAATATGAGTTTGTCAATTAAGGATAATGTGAACTTATATTACACAAGATGATTAAAATTGTCACTTGGAATATAGGTGGTATACACTCCCCTATTAAAAGATCTAAAATCTTACAGCATTTGCAAAGACTAAGGGTAGACATAGCGATACTGCAGGAAACCCATTTATCTGATGAAGAACACGCAAAGTTGGTTAAATGGTGGGTGGGAGACTGCATTGCTTCACCAGCGGTGGGCAATAAGGGGGGTGTGGCCATCCTTATCAGGAAAGGAGTGGTGACCCAAATTCATAATCAGCATAAAGATACAATGGGTCGCTTTGTGTTTTGTAAGGTTACTATTGCCAGGAAAAAAATAATTTTAGGTAGTGTGTACGCCCCAAATACATTGGACCTTAAATTTTATAAAAAAGTAACTACAACCATTGCCAACATGGAGGCCCTACCGGTGATAATGGGTGGGGACTTTAATATGCCATGGAATCCACAAATTGATAAATCTCATCCATCAATGGCACGAGGGGAAAGGAACACTAGAGGTTTACCTGACATGTGCAATACATTAGACCTTTTAGATGTATGGCGCACGTTGCATCCAACAGAGAGAGAATATACACACCAATCAAGGGCTCATCAAACCCATTCTAGAATTGATTACCTGTTAGTGTCACGCAAGATTTTTACCAATATACATGAAGTAGAAATTGGCCCTTGTGTGATTTCAGATCATGCCACAGTTTGGATGATTTGGCAATTGGGAGATAATAATTCCCAAAGAGGGGGAAATTGGTCATTTCCTAGTTACCTTTATAAAAGCGGGAAATTTAGAGAATATTTAATAGCTAAATGGGAGGAGTACAAACACTTCAATGAAGGATCAGTACTAGAGGCGCCCACGTATTGGGAGGCAGCAAAGGCAGTCATCCGAGGGGAAATTATCAGCTATGTTAGCAATTACAAAAAACAACGTGATAGAGAATTATTGAGATTAGAAAAACAACTTTTACGCTTGAATACTCGATATGGGCAGAACCCGGCTCCAAAGATACATAAAGAAATAATCTCAGTCCAAACAGAGATAAATGCACTGCTGCATGAGAGGGCAATAAAGTCCCAAAGTTATTATCGTTTCCAACTTTATAAACATGGGAACAAAAGTGGTAAATTCCTGGCTAAACTGATTGCACCACAATCAACAGCAAGACACATAGGTGCTATTAAAGGCAAAGACGGAAAACTAATAAACAAGGATGAAGAAATCAATAACATTTTTCAGGTTTACTACCAACAGCTCTATAGTGCTGGGGAGAATCAGGGTTTACAGAATGATCTTTACTTGCAAAATATTGAAACCCCTTTGCTGAGACAGACAGAACTCCAACAATTGAACGAACCCATAAGTTGTGATGAAATTGTTTGGGCAATTGGCCAAAGCAAATTGGGAAAGGCACCCGGACCTGATGGCTTAAAATCTGAATTTTATAAATTGTTGGGAGAAAACATAGCCCCCATATTAACTGAGGTATTTAATGAATGGGTGATGAAGGGGAAATTACCGGAAAATCTTAATTTGGCTCAAATTATAGTGCTGCCAAAGCCTAAGCGCGATGCGCAGCATGTATCCTCCTACAGACCTATTTCACTACTGAATTGTGAAGTCAAATTATTTGCAAAAATATTAGCCAAGAGACTAGGGGCGGTACTACCAAATTTGACACATGAAGCAAAAATACATAGTAAAAATTTTTTTAGATACATTAAAAGCAGGAAACCGGCCAAAGAGTCGGTTGGGCCGCTGGACGAAAATGGTGTTAAAGGGGCGATCAAGGAGGACAAAGCCGTAGCGGAGAAATTAAATGAATTCTTTGCTTCGGTCTTCACCGAGGAGGATTTGGGGGGGACACCGGTGCCGGAAAGAATATTTGAAGCGGGGGAGTCGGAGAAACTAAACAAATTCTCTGTAACCTTGGAGGATGTAATGGGTCAGTTCAGCAAGCTGAAGAGTAGTAAATCACCGGGACCTGATGGTATTCATCCCAGAGTATTAATAGAACTAAAAAATGAACTTGCGGAGCTACTGTTAGAAATATGCAATCTGTCCCTAAAATCGAGTGTAGTACCGGAAGACTGGAGGGTAGCCAATGTTACTCCGATTTTTAAGAAGGGTTCCAGAGGAGATCCGGGAAATTATAGACCGGTGAGTCTAACGTCGGTGCCGGGCAAGATGGTGGAGGCTATTATTAAGAATAAAATTGCAGAGCATATACAAAAACATGGACTGATGAGACAAAGTCAGCACGGATTTAGTGAAGGGAAGTCTTGCCTCACCAATCTAATGCATTTTTTTGAGGGGGTAAGCAAACATGTGGACAATGGGGAGCCGGTTGATATTGTATATCTGGATTTTCAGAAGGCGTTTGACGAAGTGCCGCACGAAAGACTCCTGAAGAAATTGCAGAGTCATGTAATCGGAGGTAGGGTATTATTATGGATTAAGAACTGGTTGAAAGATAGGAAGCAGAGAGTAGGATTGCGTGGCCAGTATTCTCAGTGGAGGAGGGTAGTTAGTGGGGTCCCGCAGGGGTCTGTGCTGGGTCCGTTGCTTTTTAATGTATTTATAAATGACCTAGAGATGGGAATAACTAGTGAGGTAATTAAATTCGCCGATGACACAAAATTATTCAGGGTCGTCAAGTCGCAGGAGGAATGTGAACGATTACAGGAGGACCTTGCGAGACTGGGAGAATGGGCGTGCAAGTGGCAGATCAAGTTCAATGTTGACAAGTGCAAAGTGATGCATGTGGGTAAGAGGAACCCGAATTATAGCTACGTCTTGCAAGGTTCCGCGTTAGGAGTTACGGATCAAGAAAGGGATCTGGGTGTCGTCGTCGATGATACGCTGAAACCTTCTGCTCAGTGTGCTGCTGCGGCTAGGAAAGCGAATAGAATGTTGGGTGTTATTAAGAAGGGTATGGAGTCCAGGTGTGCGGATGTTATAATGCCGTTGTATCGCTCCATGGTGCGACCGCACCTGGAGTATTGTGTTCAGTACTGGTCTCCGTATCTCAAAAAAGATATAGTAGAATTGGAAAAGGTACAGCGAAGGGCGACGAAAATGATAGTGGGGATGGGACGACTTTCCTATGAAGAGAGGCTGAGAAGGCTAGGGCTTTTCAGCTTGGAGAAGAGACGGCTGAGGGGAGATATGATAGAAGTGTATAAAAAAATGAGTGGAATGGATCGGGTGGATGTGAAGCGACTGTTCACGCTATCCAAAAATACTAGGACTAGAGGGCATGAGTTGAAGCTACAGTGTAGTAAATTTAAAACGAATCGGAGAAAAGTTTTCTTCACCCAACGTGTAATTAGACTCTGGAATTCGTTGCCGGAGAACGTGGTACGGGCGGTTAGCTTGACGGAGTTTAAAAAGGGGTTAGATAGATTCCTAAAGGACAAGTCCATAGACCGCTATTAAATGGACTTGGAAAAATTCCGCATTTTTAGGTATAACTTGTCTGGAATGTTTTTACGTTTGGGGAGCGTGCCAGGTGCCCTTGACCTGGATTGGCCACTGTCGGTGACAGGATGCTGGGCTAGATGGACCTTTGGTCTTTCCCAGTATGGCACTACTTATGTACTTATGTACTTATGTAGGTGGGGTTTGTGCAGGGTCGATCTGTAACTAAGAACTTGCGAAGTATTTTACTATCTTTAGAACATCTTAAAGGGTCTGCAGAAAGTGCTTTATTGGTCAGTTTTGATGCCGAAAAAGCATTTGATCGTGTGGAATGGCCTTTTTTATTTTCAGTTTTAAGTAGATATGGGTTTTCGGGATGGTTTGTACAAGCAATTAAAGCACTATATACCACCCCTAGAGCACGGATCATGGTAAATGGAATGGTATCGGCAAATTTTGAGATCACGAGAGGGACACGCCAAGGATGTCCACTCTCCCCGTTACTATTTGCATTATACTTAGACCCGTTGATACGAGACATAATTTCAGTAAGATCCATTAGGGGAGTGGAGATTGGATCGATGAAATTTAAAATTGCAGCATTTGCGGATGATTTGCTGGTAGCACTTACTAACCCAAAGACATCACTTGCAGATCTTCTAGAAATAATTAAGGAATTTGGAGATCATTCAGGATTCAAATTAAATCTGGATAAGTCAGAAGCCCTGGCGATACCAGTTAATACCAAATCTCTTTGGAGAGCAGAATTCCCGCTGAGATGGGTAGAGGGTTCTTTTAGGTACCTGGGAATTTTGCTTGCTTCTCAGACAGGAGACATATACAGCCTAAATGTCAATAGATTGTTCAGTCAAACAGAACAACAGCTGGCAACCTGGAAGATGTTACTGGTGCCACTAATAGGTCGAGTTTGTCTCATACGAATGGTAATATTACCCAGATGGCTATATGTATTACAAGTCCTGCCATTGAGATTATTACAGAAAGATATCAAACGATTCTATCGAATGGTAGGACAGTTCTGTTGGGCAAAGAGAAAGGCTAAACTGAAGTTGCAGTTGATCCTGGGGACCTGGCAGCAGAGTGGATTGGGATTGCCTAATCTACAATACTATAATCTGGCAAGCCTGTTGCGGTTAGTGAGAGATTGGATTTTTTCTGCAAACACACACACCCCGCTAGAATTAGAAAAGATATACTTTAGTCCCTATAATATGGTGACCTTGCTGCATCTCAATAATAAATCGGTGCCAAAGAAATTTAAGGGTAGTATAATACTGACTCCTCTACAAGAGGCATGGAAATACTTGGGGGCAAAACTGGGGGGACAACCGAATATGACAGAACTGTTGACCATAAGGGGGAACCCATTGTTTACGCCAGGATTGGAGAATCAGGTGTTTCGGAGGTGGGCAAGGAGAGGGCTCACATGTCTAAAAACGATAATAGATTTAGAAGGGAAAATTAAACCTCTAAGTCAACTAATACCCACTGACGCTGCAAATTGGGAGGATGTGTTTGGGTATGGTCAGATAAAACACTATATACAAACACTTGATGCAGAAGAGCTTAAGTTTCAATTGGGGGAGAAAATTAAACAGTTTTATGATGAAATATCAGAGGAAGCCCCCACAATTTCGCAGCTCCACAAACAATTGTGGACTTTGAGGTCAGATAGAGATTGGTCACAACTTCGCCGTAGGTGGGAAGCAGATACAAAAGTAGATTTATCTAATTGGGACATAGCAGCATACATTCGGAACATCCCTAAACTGATTAATGGAGCAAATTATAGAGAATGTGCATTTAGAATAATACATAGAGCATACTTCACACAACGCCAGTTCTATAAAGTAGGAGGGATTGACACACCAACCTGTATGAAATGCACACTGGAGGAAAACTCGTTCTATCATGCATTTTGGGAATGCACAAAAATACAGTTTTTTTTGGGAAAAGATACTGGCATTTATGAATTCAATCATTTCACGTACTATAGTGGGCACTCCGGTGCAATTACTATTGGATTGCCCAGGAGCATTCCGTGGCCTTACGGCAGATGAAATATTGTTAAGTCGCAAATTATGTTTGGTAGCCAAAAAGTGTATTTTGCAATGTTGGACTTCGGATAAACCCCCAGATTACTGGCAATGGCGAAATCAGGTGCATCTTTTAATGACATGGGAAGCAAGAAATGCAAAAGGCTCATGTCGTGGGAAAAAATGCTTCCTTAAAGTTTGGGGGCCTATGTTGGATACCTTAACGCAGAGAAGCCGGAGTCTTGTACTCAATAAGCTTTGATAATATTATAGAATAATGGTACACATACCTGAACTCATAAACACAATGTAACTATTAATGAATATCAGGGGGGAGAGGGTGGGGGGGGGAAAAGGAAGGGGAGAAGGAGGGGGGAATATAAAAGATGACTGTGATGTATATTTAACAAAACACCCCCCCTTAAATGTACGTTTGGCTGTTAATGAGCATGTTTGGGAGGGTAGGCAAAGGGACCAGGGGAAGATGCATAAAACTATTGATGATGGAATTTACTGATGTATACAAGTTAATATGCTGTATTACTTATAATGCCCAATGATAGATGTACTGGCAATGTTAAAATGTTTATAATGTTGAATCATCAATAAAAACAGTTGAAATATAAATCACTAATGTCTGTATATATCAACTTATGTTCTTGAAAAAATAATACTATAAACACAACCCCCCCCCCCCCAGATGCTAAACAGCTTAAGAACAATGTTTAATGAAATCAGATCATCAGAAGATGCGCTTCAAATTTCTTTCACATCAAAGCAGCCTCCACTCTTCCTCATTGATCTATCTTTATAGTATTTGTAACTTTTCTTTTATACTTTTTCCTAAATTAGTATATTCACTTAACTAAACATCAGTCCAAGGCACCTCAAACTATACATATGACTACATATTAGAAGAGAAGGTCCTCTTGGTCTTTCTAGATAGCCCCAGCCTCTACAGGCTCCTCAGTCTTCCCTCCTTGCCCTCACCACCCTCTGAATTTGTCTATTTTAGAATTCCTTCAGAAAGGGGAATTTTCTAAAGCAGGGGCTCTACATGAGTTAAAGGAATCCCACCTCTGATTTCTGGCTTAAGTTTCTGCTCTTGAGGCCAGTAACATTTGAGTGTTGGTGGTGTAGCAGGTGTGACATCTAGTGGTTGGCTACTGGTGGAAAATGCTTGGAAGCAGCTGACCACAGAGCTGCATTCGGCTGTCATGTACAGAAGATGTCAGTGTACTATGAGGAATTCAGGCAAAATATCAAAAGGGGTCCAGGACTTATGGATCTCTGATGGAAGATTTTCATTTCCTTTATTAAATTTATATTCCTTCTATACAAAACAGTATCCTAGACATATTATATAACACAACATTCATAATCACAAAAAATACAAAATTCTAAACACATAAAAATGTATCTAAAAAGACAACTAATATAAAATATATAGAACACTCAAACAATTTACAAGTTATCTGTACACACATTAACACAGGAATACCACAGACAAATGGAATTTAGGTATGCATTTATTTAAAACATTTTTATGCTACATTTCTCACTAAAATCAAAATGGCTTACAATATTACATAGTGACCATAATCAATAACAAAAATACATTTATTAAACAGATATTCTTATAATTTATACTGTATTTTATATAATCTAATATATGCATTTCTATTCTGCTTTACCAATCTCTTCAGCAACCAAAATCTGCATCAGGTATAATCAAGCTGGCACAGTGGTTCCCAAACTTGCCCCAAGGACTGCAGCAAATTGGGTTTTCAGGATACCCCTAATGAATATATAGTTGGTCCACCAATCAGTTGTGACTAAGAATGAACCTGAGGTGGGAACATATGTTTTGGTTTTTTTTACTGTCTGTGGCTGAATTCTCAAAATGTTCTCCATCCTTCTCTTCCCATGTACACAGATCCCAGACCCCACAAATGTCTCTGGACCTCTCACATCTGATCCCCAAAACATCCCTGTTAACTCAGTGACCCTGTGGTTCCCTACCCTCCTACCCCTAACCCAAAGATTTCCATGGTGGCCTGTGGGCCTCTACCGCACTCACCAACCTTCTACCATAATACACCAAAGGCTCAAATGGATCCCCCCCAATACCCCCAAAGCGCACCTTAAAAGTTGGGACACAGGAGTGCTGCCCACTCACTTCTGCCTCTGCATTGATTCTTGGAAAATGGCAGTCCTTGACCCTCCATAAGACATCCTATGAAGTACCATATAAGGTCAGGGTGCCAAATAAGGCAATAAGGGGTCTTTTTACTAAGTCACAGTAGCATTTTTAGCTCGAGGTAGAAATCAGCTGGCAGTAAATGTTGAGACACCCACAGATATATAATGGGTGTCTCAGCATTTACCACCAGCTGATTTCTATGAGCTAAAAATGCTACCGTGGCTTAGTAAAAGGACTCCTTATTGCCTTATTTGGTAGACTGACCCTGTGCAATGCTTCTTGGGAAGCTCTGCATCGAGTCAAGTGCTGTCATTTTCCATGATGGCGGTGCAAAGGCAAAAGAAGCTGCATTCATGGGAAAATAAAAGGTCCCGACAGTCACACAAAGAATCATCAGCATTTACTTTTACCAGTAGGAAGGTTGGACAGTTTTCAAATAGCTCATTTATCTGAATAAATGGCTTTCAGAAATTGTCTTCATTATGTAAATATATACAAAAAAAGTAATGTCTGTTTTGTGAAGGATTGTTCTGACATAGGTGATGTTAGAGAAATGATGATTATTATCAAAATGTCAGGTTGGGGATGGGGGAGAGTGACTAGGGCAGGGGCGTAGCCAGACAACAGATTTTGGGTGGGCATAGGTAAGAAGTGGGTGGGCACCAAGTGTTCTCCCCCCCAAAACCACCACTAAAAAATATCTCAGCTGGCAGGAAAATGCTTCTTTCCACCTTGGCAGTCTGCAGCAGACATGTGCTGAAAACTGAGCATGCGCAGGTGCCAGTACCGTGGAGAGTAGCATCTCCGTTACCATCAGGGGAAAGTCTTCAGCTGGCAGAGCTTAGGACCTCCACCAGCTACTGGTAAATGTGTGCTACTGTTGGGTGGGCCCAGGCCCACCTGTGGCTACGCCACTGGACTAGGGACTTCACTGTTAATTGAAATGGGGTAAAGTTGAAGGTTTACCTAGGGATCTTAATAGTCTTGCACTGGCCCTACTTATACTCCCATGTTTGTTTGGCAATAACATGTATGAACACTGGAGTGCAACAGCGACGTCTAAAATGCAGATTATGTCAATATAAACACTTTTTAGACAGATGTGTGTTACTGATCTAAAGAAATATGAGGTTTATGTGGACAAGATGCATAAATGTAGGGGTAGGTAATATGAACTGTGCTCTGAACCCTTCACAAAAAGGTTCCTATTGGCAAAACTGAAGCACCTGAAAAGCATCAGATTGATATTTTAAAACACTTTTGAAGTTGGTATTTGTGGTGTTATCCATAAATGATGACCAACTCAATGATTAAACAACCAAAATTATCCACTTTACGAGGGAAGTGATGAAATTCAGCCACTGAATGGATAACATGCATTATTTATTTATTTATTGTATTAATTTGTATTCTACCTAAAAACTAATCAAATTACAATAAAACATACATTATCTTCAAATGCATAAATGATAGTAATAATTATGTTACATATGCATTTTTAGCAAGCCAAAATATCTTTCTACTCATTGAAGTCACATAACCACTTGTTTACAGTTATGCTGTCTGCAGACCATGACAACTGACTTCTATATTTGTTATGATTATGGATTTATTACAGACATTTATTATTATGCACTCAGTTTATTAGTTCACCTTAAAAAATTCAGTACATACTAAATTGCTTTAAAACATTAGACAAAACATGTTAATTTGTAGGCTATCAACTTATATTCTAAATTTCTAAAATGTGTTAGAAATTGCTTTTAGTAAAATGAATGGAAAATGTATCTGAAAAAGAACATGAAAAAGAATGGACAAATGTTTCCAAGCACATTCCTAGAGTGTACACAAGAAATAGGCTAACATGTTCCTAATGATAAATATGGGACAGACTTAACAAGCAAAAGAAAATAGGGAAAGGGAAATGGGACTTCATATACTGCTTTTCTGTGGTTTTTGCAACTACATTCAAAGCAGTTTACATAGGATGCACATGTACTTATTGTGTACCCGGGGCAATGGAGGCTTAAGTGACTTGCCCAGAGTCAGAAGGAGCTGCAGTGGGAATCGAACCCAGTTCCCCAGGTTCAACGCTCACTGCACTAACCACAAGGCAGGGGCCGCCTACTATGGGCTCGGGCTCACCCAGCGGCAGCACACTCGTACTGCAGCTGGCGAGGATCCCTAAGCTCCACCAGCTGCAAACTTCTTGGAATGCAACCAGGACTCTCCTTCAACACAGCTCTGCAGTTGGCAGCAGCTCTCCTTATCTGCCCGACGCTAGCACTCTGTGCATGTCCATTTCTCATGCATGTGCAGGGAAACTGAGCATATGCCAGGTGCCAGTCCTGGGTGCTTATGAAGAGCTGCTGCTATGGAGCTGAAGTGAGTCCTGGTCACCACCCAGGAAAAGAATCCAGGCATCGCTGTGGATATGTTGAAATTCTCTGCTCAATGTGTGGTGGTGGCAGTGGCCAGGAAACAAATAGAATGTTAGGGATTATTAGAAAAGGAATGGAAAATAAAACAGAGAATATCATATTGCTTCTTTATTGATCCATGGTGCAACTGCACCTTGAATATTGTGTACAGTGTTGGGCACTGATCTCATACTATATAAGCTGAAATAGAAATGGTACAGAGAAGGGCAACCAAAATGATAAAGGGGATGGAATGATTTCTCATATGAGCAAAGGCTACAGAGGTTAGGGCTCTTCAATGAAAGCTAAGGGGAGATATGATAGAGATCTATTTATAAAAACAGACATTTACGTGTTCCACTCCACTCAAATTGGCTGTTTACTCTTTCAAAAAAGTACAAAGATAAGGGGACGTTTAAAAAAAATTGGAGAAAATATTTTCTACTCATTACATAATTAAGCTCTGGAATTCATTACCAGAGAATGTGGTAAAAGCTATTGCTGTAAGTGGGTTCATATAAAATTTGGACAAGTTCCTGGAAGAAGCAAGTTAAAAGCACTGTTTTCTTAGTATTTGAAGTGTGAGTGATTGACCTTTCTCTAGTGGTGGCTCACTTGTATTTTCTCTTATGATAGGCTCTGTATTTTATTTTATTTTGTTCTGTTCAGTGGTTCTGTGTATGTTTTATTGTAATTACCTGGCCTGTAGGTGGAATATAAGTGAGAAAATAAATGTAGGTTATAAAGTTAGGATTTCCTGTTTTAGAGAGTGGATTCAATTGCATCCCAGAGATACATTTAACAAGAATTTAAATGAATGCCAAGAAAGAAAAGGTGAGGTTGCCAACTAGCTCTAGTCCTGCCAGTGAGATTGTTCCAGTCTTTATCCTATGGCAGGCCTGGACTTGCAGCTCTGACTGCCCTATGGAAAGCGGTGGTCAGACCGATACATGTAGAACAGGAATACACACAGATGACTGAAGCAGGAATGCGGTAAGGGTACTTAAACAAAAACAGGAATCCAGTGCTAGCAAACAGTGCGCATAGGAATAAGAAAAAAGGCCAAGCTATTATCTGGGGGGAAATAAAAAAAGTCTAGCTGTGGACGGCTTCCTAAAGGAAAAGTCCATAGACCGTTATTAAATGGAACCTGGGGAAAATCCACAATTTCTGGGATAAGCAGTATAAAATGTTTTGTACTTTTTTGGGATCTTGCCAGGTATTTGTGATCTGGATTGGCCACTGTTGGAAACAGGATGCTGGGCTTGATGGACCTTTGGTATTTCCCAGTATGGCAATACTTATGTACTTATGACTACCTCCTATATCATGTATTTCTGTGTTTTCACTTTAGGTATTGGTACCACAAATTTTATATGAAACAGGCAATGTAAGGGGGATCCTGGGTTGTGAGTACACCAGCCCTTAAGTAATGTCCCAGTATCCTTCACATGGTATGATGCTAGGTCACCTACTGACTTGCCTGTCCTTTGGAACCTAAGTCTTTTATATTCAATACACCTTGTGAACTAGACAGAAAACAAGGTTTGTGCTAAAAGATATTAATGGCATTTCAAAGCACTGCTTGCATGTCTCTTTAAGTAATAAATCTTCCTTTGTGATAAGCCAATTACCTTCTCCTTGAAAGAACTCATTGAAGGGCTGTAAAAGGCATGGCCTAGTCAATAGAAGGATAAAGGGACAGCTCTATAAAGTCTCATTCAAGATGGGCCAAGAATGACATTGCTCCAAGCTGTTAAACTTACTTTCTTTTTATAACACAGGTAAATGTAAGGCTTCGGTTTTGCAGAAGCAAAATAACTTTTAGTTATCTACTTTTCTCAAACGTTCTTCTATTCACGTTTGTCAAAGATTGTCCTCCCCAGTACTTCCAGGCTTCCAAGTTTATTTCAACAAGGGAGTATGGCAATGGTGATGGCATGTATATATCTGTTTCCAGACCTTGGGAATGAATGCCCACCATGTGATCATGGTTTGCCAATGCCTTCTGCAGCCTCGGAGGAGGTCTCCCATAGAAGCACTAACCAGGGCTGATACTGTTTAGCTTCCATAATTTAACAGCTTGGTGGTTTGCTCAGCATGCTCAAGTTGAGGCCAGCAACAGCACTACCATTAAAAAGAAAACTTTAAGTTTAATTGCACAATTTTCCTTTTTTCCTTCTATTTTTTTTGACCAGGCAGTTTTACTTCAGCTCCCATGAGCTCTCATTTACAACGCCCCAGGAATTTCTCCCACCCCTGCCCCCAACATAGCTAGTCTGAACATTGCAGGGATGTCCTAGGCTGGGGAGCCAAGCTGCAGCTATCTTTTTACCACCCTTAATCATGGACCATGATCCCCTCTCCTCCAAGGCCTGGGAATGCTGATCATGCAACATCTTTAGATTACACAGGGAGCAGAAGAACTGACTTGGGATTTAGGTTGCCAACTGGAATCAAATTCACCTGAAAGGGTTGATGCAGTCCTGGGTTTACTACATTGCGTGCAGGGACTTGTAGCTTGATATTTTAGGGAACACAATGGAAAAATCAGAACTGCAAGTCCCTATATGCAATGGGATAAACCCAACCCTTTCAGTTGAATCTGAATCTAGTTGGAAACCCAATTTGGGGTTTAGACTGGACACCTTCTATATGGCAATGCATATAGCACCAGGCTGACCCTTCCTTCAGGTTTTATCCTTTCCCAAAAAGTGGACTTTGATCCTGGGGAACTGAGTTCCATTCCCACTGCAGCTCCTTGTGACTCTTAACCCTCCATTGCCCCTGGTACAAAATAAGTACCTGAATATATGTAAACCGCTTTGAATGTAGTTGTAAAAACCTCAGAAAGGTGGTATATCAAGTCCCATTTCCCTTTCCTTTTTTGACAGTTTCTTTCAATCAAGGTAAGAAAGGGCACTGCCGTGCTAATCCCTAATCAGAAGTACATACACAGACATCACTGGAGATACACAGCTGACGAGTGAATTCAGGGAAAGAAATTTTCAAAAAACTAGAAGCAGTCATAATTATTACACAGTTTTATCATCAACAAAAGGAAAAAAAAAATTACAAAATCAAATATATGAAGACCAAAAAATTGGAACATCTACAATTAGGATCAAAATGAATCAACTGAGTTTTTGAATATGAAATGTACTGCAGGGAAACATCATCCCCATCCTAGCCCACAGTCGAATATTCCATCCAATGACATTCTTTCTCCAACTGCCAACACTGTAGGGGACATGGGGGGGGGGGAGGGTCATTAGATTGGCTAAGTGCCTGCTGGTGGTTTATAATGCAGAACTAGGGTCACATCTGGCCTCCCAACTGATTCGTCAAATCATCATGGAAACTTGGTAAACCTCCTCACTGAAGATGCTCAGATTTGTAGTCCCATTCACTAATGAGAGTTAAGACCAGGAACAATATTTTTCAATGAGCTACAGAATACTGCCACAATTTTAATGCAGCAGCAACCTGCATGCTCACTGAATACTGCATCCCACAGCCAAAATTTAGCAGAAAGCTTACAGTAGAAACCATGCATCAGTGGCTCTACAGCAAGGCTTTCTGCATCAGCCCATCTGTCAGCTTCTACAGCTGCAGTAAAGGATAAGGCCTAATCCACAATTTCACAAATTTAATAAATAGGATTGATCAGACGTTTCCTGAAATTTTGTCTGTCATGTTTAATAATAAGAAACAGCATAAGGAATGGCAAGTCAAATGCAAAGCACTGATAAGTAAGGCAAAGAGGGAGTTTCAAAAAAAAATTGCGTTGGAGGCAAAAACACAGTAAATTTTTTTTAGGTATATTAAAAGCAAGAAGCTGGCAAAAAAATCTGTTGGACTGCTAGTGGCACTCAGGGAAGACAAAGCCATAGCGGAGAGATTAAATTAATCCATTGCTTTAGTCTTGATCAAGGAAGATTTGGGAGAGATACCAGTGCCAGAAATGGTATTCAAAGTTGAACAGTAAGAGAAACTGAATGAAATCTCTATAAACTTGGAGGATATAATGGCACAATTTGACAAATTGAAGAGTAGCAAATCACCTGGACCAGATGGTATTCATCCCAGAGTACTGATAGAATTGAAAAATGAACTTGCAGAACTATTGTTAGCAATACATAATTTATCTTTAAAATCAAGCATGGTACCAGAAGATTGGAGAGCAGCCAATGTAATGCCGACTTTTTTTAAAATCCAGAGGTGATCTGGGAAATTATAGACTGGTGAGCCTGACGTCGGTGCTGGGCAAAATGGTAGATACTATTATAAAGAACAAAATTACACAGCATATTCAAAAGCATGGATTAATGTGACAAAGCCAACATGGATTTAGTGAATGGAAATCTTTTTTTTTTTTTTTATTTCAATTATTAGCAAGTATTACACTTGAACAGAAAAGGTACCTCATCAAGAAGGTATTTACATACAAATAAATAAAGGTAATCTTAAGTTTGAATAAGTACACTCAAGTCCTCAATTATTGATCCAAGATTAACTATATGGAATTATACAATGAAAACTTTTAAGGAAATTATTGAACCTAATAGTAGAGTTCCTCTTTCGTATTAAGCTCTTACATGTTAATATTAACCTTAACACGTATCATCCTAAAGATCTTTTGGCTGCAAGAAATTCTGTAAGTTGCGAGGATTCAAAGAACACATACTTGACCGACTGGTAACAGACAATGCATTTACAGGGGTAGAGTAAATAGAAAGTAGCTCCCAGCTGGAGCACCCCTGGTTTTAATAACAAAAATTGTCTACGTTTTTTTTTTAGTCTCCTTAGAGACATCAGGAAATATACGTATTTTGAGACCCATAAATTCTTTATCTCTATTTTTAAAGAACATTTTCATAATCCAAATTTTGTCCGGGGATAGAGCTACAGTTGCTAATAATGTTGCAGGAGTTACTAGATCCACAGTCATAGGCGCCCCATGTAAGAGGCTTGGGGAGGCTAAGCCTCCCCAGCCCAACTGTGACCTTCTTCGCCTGCTGCCCCCACCCCGCGATGAGCTGCAGGCTTCCCCGCTCCCCAGGTCATCCATCCCGTCTGCCCTCAGCTCCCCCCTAGCCCTCGTTTTCTTCCTGCCGTTGCCCTACCTTTAAATATTGCATTTTTCTTCCAGTCGCGGTGCCATTATTAAAAGCAGAAGCAGGCTCGGCTCCAGCCTTCCCTCGCATGGCCCCGCCTTCGTGCAAACAGGAAATACGTCAGAAGAGGGCGGAGCCATGCGAGGGAAGGCTGGAGCCGAGCCTGCTTCTGCTTTTAATAATGGCACCGCGACTGGAAGAAAAATACAATATTTAAAGGTAGGGCAGCGGCAGGAAGCAAACGAGGGCTAGGGGGGAGCTGAGGGCAGATGGGATGGACGAGCGGGGGATCGGGAATTGGGGGGGGGCTGGAAGTTAACATTGCTGGATGGAGGGGAGGGCAGGGGGGAGAGGAGGGTTGCTGGACATGGGAGGATGGAGGGGAGGGCAGGGGAGAGAAGAGATATTGGCTCGACATGGGTGGATGGAGGGAAGGGCAGGGGAGAGGAGAGGAGAGTTGCTGGCTGGACAAGGGTGGATGGAGGGGAGGGGAGAGGAGGGTTGCTGGACATGGGTGGATAAAGGGGAAGGGAGAGGAAGGTTGCTGGACATAGGTGGATGGAGGGGAGGGCAGGGGGAGAGGAGGGTTGCTGGACATGGGTGGATGGAGGGGAGGGCAGTGTTTGGAATATGTCCACTTTGAGAATTAGGTGCTCAACATTAAAAGTTTAAATTTATTTACTTATTTATGGCATTTTATCCCACATTAAACATGAATTAGGATGTTTTGTGGCTCTACATGAGAATTGTGATATGATCCCTTGTTTCATATTGTTGACGGTCTGCATTTTCCGTATGGGTGGTATATTGGTGTATTAGGTTCTGCCCAGTGTAATAGTTATGGTACAGTAAGGTTCTGAGTGTGTTTTTGCACAAAGTTGTGCATAGTGTTTTGCAGTTGAGCGACTGTATATGCTTTGAGTAACCACTTTATTCTTTGACATATGATACATATCTAATATCTAAATTTAATAAAAGGTATTGTGATTTTTATTTTTTTTTCTGTGTTATCAGACAATTATGGATTTAAGCCCCACCCCTAACCCCACCCCCTTTAGCCTCCCCAAACAGTTGGGCCACCGACCGCCTATGTCCACAGTTGAAGTTTCTAATATTGCTGAGACATCTAACGGTTGGTCAGGTTGTTGTGTGGAAGAAGGGGCCCCTGTTGTCCCACTTGGTAGGTAATAAACTTGAGTGAATGGGGGAATAGTATCATCAGCAATCCCAAGTATCTCTTTTAAATATCTATTCAACATTTCCCTTGGGGCAATTGTCACTGCCCTAGGAAAATTCAAGAATCTTAAATTATTAGACCTCTGGGAATTTTCCAGGGTTTCAATTTTCCTCCTCATGTTGGTAACATCTTTTATAATAGTTATTTGAGTTTCTTGCATTTTCTCTGAAAGTTCCAACTGAGTTTTAATTTTCATCAATATATCCTTCCTATCAGTTTCTGCTGTTTCAACTGTTTCTTCTAGTTTCTTTATACGAGTCTCTAATGCCTGAATTTGTGGACATAAAACTTTGCCTAAATTAACAATTAAGGCCCATAAGTTCTCCAGGGTTACCTCCGCTGGTCTCTCATCCAAAAAAGCAAAGGAACTCAGCAGCTGTACCTCCTCGGTCAAAGTACTCACTGTTCCCTGGACTCTATCAGCCATCAAAGAATCTCCCACACTCTGAGTTGTAGGCTCCAGGGCTGAATGGGAGCTGTTAAGTACCCTCAGCTCCCTCGTTCTCCGGCGAAATTTCTTTTCTCCCCAGAAGCTCCCCCGCAACTATACTTCCTAATTGCAGTGGAGACGATGCCGTTACCGGAGAGCTAGCGCCCTGGGGTTGCAGGGGAAGAGCTTGTTGGTCAGGGCTTAGCGTGACGTCTAGCACAAGCAACGTTCCGGATCCTCCACTTGTTCCAGGCGTTGCAAGCGTGCCGCTCACTGACCCTCCAGAAACTCCAGGTCTCCGCACAAAGGAATCTAAAAGGACCCTTCGACAGAGCAGTAGGTCGGCCTGGGGGACCTGCAACTGCCAATTTCCCTCTGCGTTTTGGCATAGCAGAAATATAGAAAGCGTGGAGACCTGTGAATGGAAATCTTGCCTCACCAATCTATTACATTTCTTTGAAGAGATAAACAAAACATGTGGATACAGGTGAGCTGGTCAATATTGTGTATCTGGATTTTCGAAAGGCATTTGACAAAGTACCTCATGAAACACTACAGAGGAAATTGGAGAGTCATGGGATAGGAGGTAGTGTCCTATTGTGGATTAAAAACTGGTGAAAAGATAGAAAACAGAGAGTAGGGTTAAATGGTCAGTATTCTCAATGGAGAAGGGTAGATAGTTGGGTTCAGCAGGGGTCTGTTCTGGGACCGCTGCTTTTTAACATATTTATAAATGATCTAGAGATGGGAATAACTAGTGAAGTAATTAAATTTGCTGATGACACAAAAGTTATTCAAAGTTGTTAAATTGCAAGAGGATTGTGGGAAAATTGCAAGAGGATCTTACGAGACTGGAAAACTGGGCATCCAAATGGCAGATGACATTTAATGTGAGCAAGTACAAAGTGATGCATGTGGGAAAGAGGAACCCGAACTATAGCTATGTAATTCAAGGTTCCACATTAGGAATTACCGACCAGGAAAGGGATCTAGGCATCATCGTTGATGATACGTTGAAACCTTTTGCTCAGTGTGCAGTGGCAGCTAAGAAAGCAAATAGAATATTAGGTATTATTAGGAAAGGAATGGAAAACACAAATGAGATTATAATGCCTTTGTATCACTCCATGGTGCGAACACACCTCGAATGTTGTGTGCAATTTTGGTTACCACATCTCAAAAAAGATAGTGAAATTAGAAAAGGTACAGAGAAGGGCGATGAAAATGATAAAGGAGATGGAACGATTTCCCTATGAGGAAGGGCTAAAGTGGCTAGGGCTCTTCAGCTTGGAGAAAAGACGGCTGAGGGGAGATATGGTAGAGGTCTATGAAATAATGAACGGACTGAAACAGGTAGATGTGAATCACTTGTTTACTTTTTCCAAAAATACTAGGACTAGGAAGCATGCGATGAAGCTACAAAGTAGTAAACTTAAAACAAATCGGAGAAAATATTTCTTCACTCAATGTGTAATTAAACTCTGGAATTTGTTGCCAGAGAATGTAGTAAAAGCAGTTAGCTTAGCAGGGTTTTAAAAAGTTTTGGATAGCTTCCTAAAAGAAAAGTCCATAAGCCATTGTCAAAATGAACTTGGGGAAAATCCACTACTTATTTCTAGGATAAGCAGCATAAAATATATTGTACTGTTTTAGGATGTTTCCAGGTACTTGTAACCTGGATTGGCCACTGTTAGAAATATTTATTTATTTATTTATTATGTACTTATGTCCAAGACTCAGGTATAACTACTTGAAGTTTATCCTGTATTCCAGGTAAAGCCCTACCTCTGCTTTGTTTGCAGCCTGGGGTTTAGAAACTGCAGAACCTAATTCTGAGTTGCACCTTGTTCAGTGAGTAGTAAAGAAGATACAGAATAGAGCACAGGACCAGGAGACTCCAGACCCCATCTCATGTTCTATTCTAATCACATTCAGGAGCCAGATATGTTTTTCCCCACATAAAAAGGCATATAATTGCAGCTTTTCTGGTAATAAACACACAAACGCTTTAACACAACTGAACCTAGAGTAGAGAAAACCAGCAAACTTTGCTCCTTAAGGTGTTCTTTTAGCAAGCTGCGGGGAAAAGGGTCCTACAGTAGCGGCAGGGGCCATTTTTCCTGCAGCAGGTAGAACCCCCCCCCCCCCCAAAAAAAAATGGCCATGTGGTAAGATTATTCTTCCTCTCTCAAGTGGTGTCTTCTGAAACAAGTTCTTTATTGCAATTGTTTTGCAAGGGTCGTTGTTTCAATTGTTTTGCAATGGGTCGTTGTTTCAATTGTTTTGCAATAAAGAACTTGTTTCAGAAGACACCACTTGAGAGAGGACTTTTTTGTATCCACTGTTTGCTTTGCTTCGTTGCTCTTTCGTGGAGAGAACACCTTCTGTGTGTGTTGGCGTAAGATTATTCTTACCACATGGCCTTTAAGTGGCAGTGAGGTGGCAGTAAGGGTTCCCGCATTACCCCTGTGCTGCCCGATTACCACCAGGTAACCCCCCTGTGGTATTTTTTTTTTCAATCCAGCAGTGCCGGAAATGGTGCGTATTGGAGGCAGAACTACCGCCGGCAGCCATGCTGGGCCAGCAGCAGTTCCGGGTTGCTAGGCAACAACCCTTTGTAAAAGGGCCCCTAAGTACATTAGATAGGCCTGTTTGAAAAACAGTTCCCACAGCAAAAAAAAAATAGCTATTTCACTGCAAGAATGGCATGCTTGCAACAGCACTAAAAGCTTAAGAAAAAGCTGCTGCAGTTTCCAGAATTCATAACCTCCTTTGGTCAGTGACAAGGTGCCTTTCTGATAACATTCTTAAGAAAGAAAAAGCAGTCCTTGTCTAAGACTCAGTTTTATCTTTCATCACTTGACATTATCTCAACTATCCTGAAAAATCAATCAGCTACTGTCAACTTTTTGAATTGTTGCTTAAGCGAAGATACAACATAGAGAATAACAAAATGCAAATAAACTGGGAGTGTACGCTACAGTACATGGAAAAGTGTGTATTATTAAATTAGTTTGCTTAATAAAAATGGGTACAAAATATTCTAAGTATTAAATGCAAATGAGCAGAACAGGAAATTGCATCTAATCACAAATAATCATAATATATTATGAAAATAAGTTAAAACATATTATGTTTAACGTTAAGGAGAAAGATATGAGAAAAATAAGCCACAAGTGATCAAATGTGCCAGGATTGTACACGCCATAACATATCATCGATGACCTCTGAACTCTAGTGCAACACAAGAGTCTACAAGTAGCCAAACACGCTTACCTTTTAGATATGTTCCCTGGAAGTAGCTGTAGCATGAACATTACAGCACATGTGGGGAGACTCAGGGAAATCTCACTGGAGGATAGGTAATAATGAACAAGCCGATGCACTCTTATGAATAGCTAACAGGCTGGGTTCCTTATTAAAATTAACTGATAAGGTAGAATGCTCAATCCAGATATAACAATGATACATGTTAACAAAGCTTCCAACCTCTGAAGGAGAGAGAGGCTACATTCTCTTTTAAAGGAATAACCAAAAATATATTGTAAGAACAAAAACCTGAAGAAAGGATAATTACATCATTTCGATTTGTAAATAAATGATGAAACATTAGAATTCATTAAATGACCACTTGAAATTGCACTTTCCATCTTCCCTACACCACTGCCACCACAAATTGCCATAAATAATTGTGTTTTTCCTACAAGATTCATTTGCTAACCTGTGTGGTATATAACCAATAATAATCTAGATTATTTTTACTTATTTTCTTATATGGTGCCCGCATGCTCAAAAACTACATTTAAGCATAGTAGGTATTTCCCTGTCCCTGGAGGGCTCAGAGTTTGCACCTGGGGCAATGGAGGATGAAGTGATTTGCTCAAGATCACAAGGAGCTGCAGTAGGATTTGAACTGGGCTCCACTGGGTCTTAGCCCACTGCTCTAACCATTAGGCTACACCTCCACTCCCCATAGATTAAATTATGCATGGTTCGGTTGGTTTAACCATTAGGCAGACTAGGCAGTTACCTGGGGTGGCAGCTTCAGCAGGGGTGGCAAAGGGCAGTTGCATTCAAGGCAAAACAATAGGTCATGACAGCCACATAAATGCAAAGAACCATCAGTGTGTGCTTTTACTTGCAAGGAGGTTGGCCAACTTTTCAAATAGGCTATAACCTGGACAATTGGACTTTTGGAAATTGTCTTTATTATGTAAATAGATATGAAATAAAGGGATGTCTGTTTTGTACAGGATTGTTCCAGGAAGGCTGATTCGGAGGCAATCGTGATTGTTGAATTTAACTATCTAAATCACAGAGGGACGAGGGGCTATGGACTTGGCAATTAAGTGGGAGGGGGACAAAGCTTCAGTTTGTTTAGGGCACCTAAGTCTTGCACTAGCCCTGTGTATGCTCATTTCATTCTAAACTGAAGATGATAAAACACAAATTAAAAAAAAAAAAACTCTTCCTACAGTCAGATCTTGGGAGTCAAACGTTGGGCCCGATTTATGAAAAGGCTTCTCCTCCCATCTCACCAACACACTGAGCGCATGCATTAGAAAAAGACAGCTTGCTAACAAGGAGCTCTTTTTACTGAACTGTGCACCCAGGGCCCCTTTTAAAAAGCAGCGTTAAGCCCAACGCAGGCTTACTGCTCACTAAACAAGAAGTAGTGCAGGGCTATCACACACAGCAGCCTGGCGGTACTTCCCACCCCCAGCGCACCAGTGCGTACCTTACGGTAAATCGGGCAGTGCTGTGCACTGCCCAGTGACCATTGGGTTAGCACTGGAACCCTTACCACCACCTAAATGGGCAGCAGTAAGAGCCTCCCCCTGAAATGGCAACATGGCAAGTGCTTTACTTGCCGCACAGCCATTTCCTGCCGAACAGAAAGACCAACCCTCTTACCCCGCTGCGGTAAAAAGGGGCCTTGGAGCATGCCAAAAACATGCACCAATGCCAGCACAGGCCCCCTTTTGCTGCAGGGGCCCTGACAGAATTAGCAAGTGCTAAATGCTACTTGTCCTATTTTATACCTATGGGCCACAAGGCAATTAAGTGCAGGGTAATGTCCGTAAACTCCTTATTTCACATAACATAGCCAAGACCATAGGCTGAGCCACAACAAAAATTTCATTCTGCCTGATATGACAAAAGCAACATTTTACAGTCCACAGAAACAGATTGAGGGGTCCTTTTACTAAAACATGATAACATTTGCAGTTACCATGGCTTAACCTGAGATTTTATCACATAGTAGCTGAAAAGTTAACATGGCACCTATGGCAACCAGAACTACCGCCAGCTCAACATGGCTGCCGGCAATAGTTCTGCCCCAGCGGACATAAGCATTGCCATACTGGGAAAGACCAAAGGTCCATCAAGCCCAGCATCCTGTTTCTAACAGTGGCCAATCCAGGTCACAAATACCTGGCAAGATCCCAAAAAAGCGTGGCGGTAAGCACTCCTCCCTCCGAAATGGCCACATAGCAAGCACGAACTTACTGCATGGCCATTTCTTTTCTTGGCCTTTTTATCCGCTGCTGTAAAAGGGGCCCTAGCGTGTGGCAAAAATGGCCACTAGCGTAAGGCCCCTTTTACTGCAGCTTAGTAAAATGACCCCTTAATGCCTTCTATTTAGGAGGCAGCAAGTGGTCCCAAGTTAACTCTACATTAGACAGGACCAAATTCCATAAATAGCGCCAGAAAATCCATACTAAGCGCAATTCTATAATGGTTAGGTGTCGTTTATAGAAGAGAGCTTAGTGCCAGGATCTACGACTAACTTTAGGCACAAAGATTTACACCAACTGAACCCTTGCGTCTAAATTAGGTGTGGATCCCCCTCATACTTTTTTTTTTAATCAACATTTTCAAAATAAATTCCAAGAATACTCTTGATACAGAAAAATTTGAAGACAATCACATTATACTTATAATCTATGTGTTTCCCAAACCTGGTCCTTGAGGCAGGTTTCAGGATACCCACAATAAATATTTATGAGAGAGATTTGCATGCACTGCCTCCACTTCATGCAAATCTATCTCATAAATATTCATTGTGGATATCCTGAAAACCTGACTGGCTGGGGTGCCTCTAGGACCAGGTTTGGGAACCACTGGACTAAGTACAATAGTACAATTTCTTATAAAGATATTTGTAAGTCCACAAAAAAAAAAAAAAGAGGAGAAAGCAAGATACAATTCAAGGCAATACAAAAAACAAACCAGTGGAAAAGGTAAGGAAGCAAACGTCACGCTTCTAACTATGCTACAAAGTAGATGTTACTGGCCTAGAAGACGAGGGAAGAGGAGACACAGCACATTTAGAATCCAAAAAAGTGGTCAAATAGCCCGGACCAAACATAACACATTTACAAAGAATGTTTAGCTAAAAAGTGCTTCCAACTGTTGTACTCTAGGTCTCAATTTCAGGAAAAACTGGTGGCACTTCCGTGTTGACCTTGTCACATCAGGGAAAACAAACTTTACAATTCAGAAATAAGACGTCTCAGCAACGAAAAAACATTTTAAGTAAATCAGTCTCTGTCTGAATCCAAAACCAAAGTTACTATCAAAATTGCAGGTTTCATTCCATGAGTTTCATCCTCTAAAGTTTGAGTCATATTCAACTGATCAAAAGAAACTTCAGACTCAGCGACAACAGGTTGAGAAGAATCTTTCTTGAATCCCCCTTAACCTATGAGAGCACACAAACTGCAGGAATGCCCCTGATCCACCCATCACCCTCCCATGGCTGTGACCCTTTTTTGAAGCCTCATGTAAAATTTACATGCCGATCCGGGCATGTAAAGATGAGCACGTAAATTTAATGCCAATTAGCACCAATAATTGAATGTTAAGGCCCAATTATCTGCACTAATTGGCTCGTTAGTCAATTAACACATCCAATTTTCAGCACCATGTATAGAATTTGGAGGTTAGTGTAAAGTGCAGCATGTTAACTGCCAAACACCTTCCATGCCCACCCTCCGCCCACACCATACCTCCCGACACAAAAGGCTCCTGTAATACGGCTCTGCATTAGCAGTTAACATAGGATAAACTGGGAATTATCCCCTGACTTCTACATATGGCACCTAAAATTGCATGCCCAAATTTGGGTACACACCCAAGTTGCATGGGCATCTTAATTAGGGAGCCATTATCAATAATCAGGCATGAACCAATTATTGCTGTTAATTGGCTCCAATTAGGATTTGCACGTGCATCTTGCTAAGTGCTAGTTTATAAAAATCAATGTGCAAATCTTTTAGCATGCAACTCAAAATGGATGTGGCAGGGGCATTCACTACGGTATAGAATTCGGGGGATCCGCATCTAACTTATGTGCCAGCATTTACACCAGGTTTAAGTTATTACTTATGTCCAAAGTTCTACGTGCTATTCTATATATGACAGACAACTTGGAATGCCGTTTATAGAATAGAGCTCTGTGCTGGTTTATTTTATTTTTTTATTTATAACCATTTAAATTTTACAAGTGATAAAACAACTTGCCGGAAATACAGAGAAAGTAATATATAGGAATTATTTCAGTCAGGTAATTCTATTCTCTTCCTTAGACCACAAAATAGGAGAGTGAAACAAGACAAGGAGATTAATTAAACCGTAAACAGAAAGAAAAACGTGGTATTAACCTGATTATCCCCAGATATTAGTCATCTAATTAATTATTCCACATTGATCATCTGGTTGGCTTCTTCAAGGCCAAAAAGGGTTATAGTCAAGTCATTTCATTGAAAACATACTTATTGTCCAATATTAGTTAGAAATAATACATCTGATTACATTCTCTCTCTTTTAAAAATCAGAAGTTATTTAACAATGCATATACTTAAATCTCTAATTCAAGTCCCACTGATTAAAGTAATCCCAGTTTTCACAGGCTTCACTCCTTTTTGATTTTTTTTTTTCAGGGCCCATATTTGGGTACCATTTACTAAATCTAGTCCTAAGTGCTTAAGGGTCCCTAAAATGGTAAAAAAGTATTAATTTAATTTATTTGCAAGACATATAACCCATCGTATCAGAATAAATAGTATAATAAAACAAAGACAAAACAGAAGAAATAATTTTAGGAAAGGAGGAGTGGCCTAGTGGTTAGGGTGGTGGACTTTGGTCCTGAGGAACTGAGTTTGATTCCCACTTCAGGCACACGCAGCTCCTTGTGACTCTGGGCAAGTCACTTAACCCTCCATTGCCCCATGTAAGCCGCATTGAGCCTGCCATGAGTGGGAAAGCACAGGGTACAAATGTAACAAAAATAAAATAGATACTATTGGAGATTCTACATGGAATGTTGCTATTCCACTAGCAACATTCCACGTAGAAGGCCACACAGACTCACAGAAGCAGAAGCCTGCGCGGCCACATTGGTGATCTGCAAGGGCTGACTTCTACATGGAATGTTGCTAGTGGAATAGCAACATTCCATGTAGAATCTCAAATAGTAGCAAGAGTGGAGGAGTGGCCTAGTGGTTAGGGTGGTGGACTTTGGTCCTGGGGAACTGAGGAACTGAGTTTGATTCCCACTTCAGGCACAGGCAGCTCCTTGTGACTCTGGGCAAGTCACTTAACCCTCCATTGCCCCATGTAAGCCACATTGAGCCTGCCATGAGTGCAGTGGCGTACCTAGGGTAGTTGACACCCGGGGCCGGTCATTTTTTAACACCCCCCCCCCCCAAATCCAGTATTAGGCATACCGAGAATTCAAAACATCAGGACCTATAGAGCGATTCTACCATACCATAAGCAGTAATTTCTACGAGTCACACAAGGAAAAGGAAAGCATCTTAAACACTACAGTGAGCACTAGAACATCAATTCACCTATTGTAAAACGAAACCAGACATAATAATACAGATCGTCGATCCTGCACAGTCAATGCCAACTGAAAGCCATGTCTTTTTCACAAACACAGATACACCCTAATCCACTATAGAATAAGTAGTAATATTTAAACTTTCTATTTAGACAAAAATTAAACTGAACCCCCAAGATGCCAGACTCTGCATACAATGCAACACCACAGAAACAGAAAACGTCCCCTAGTACTGTGCAAAATATAAAGACAGCAGATGTAAATTTGAAAAAACTAACAAATACCAATCACCACTTTACAAATTAACAAATAGAAATAAAACAAATAATATCATTTTATTGGACTAATACATTTAGCTTTCAGAGACCAAAATCTCCTTCCTCAGGTCAATACAGTATAGTGCTGTTACATTATCCTATCCTGACCTGAGGAAGGGGGTTTTGTTCTCTGAAAGTTAAGTCAAAATGTATTAAAATTAGTCCAATAAAAAGATGACCTTATTTACATGTTCTACTTATAAACATTTATTAACACAGCTACAATACTATATCCTAAAGCAAAATAGCGAATGCTACATACCTGTAGAAGGTATTCTCCGAGGACAGCAGGCTGATTGTTCTCACTGATGGGTTGACGTCCTCGGCAGCCCCCTCCATCGGAAAGTTTACTAGCAAAGGCCTTTGCTAGTCCTCGCGCGCCCATGCGCACCGCGCATGCGCGGCCGTCTTCCCGCCCGAAACCGGCTCGAGCCGGCCAGTCCAGTATGTAGCAAGACAATACACTCCAAGGGAAGACACAACTCCAAAGGGGAGGCGGGCGGGTTTGTGAGAACAATCAGCCTGCTGTCCTCGGAGAATACCTTCTACAGGTATGTAGCATTCGCTTTCTCCGAGGACAAGCAGGCTGCTTGTTCTCACTGATGGGGTATCCCTAGCCCCCAGGCTCACTCAAAACAACAACCATGGTCAATTGGGCCTCGCAACGGCGAGGACATAACTGAGATTGACCTAAAAAATGTACCAACTAACTGAGAGTGCAGCCTGGAACAGAACAAACAGGGCCCTCGGGGGGGTGGAGTTGGATCCTAAAGCCCAAACAGGTTCTGAAGAACTGACTGCCCGAACCGACTGTCGCGTCGGGTATCCTGCTGCAGGCAGTAATGAGATGTGAATGTGTGGACAGATGACCATGTCGCAGCTTTGCAAATTTCTTCAATGGAGGCTGACTTCAAGTGGGCTACCGACGCAGCCATGGCTCTAACATTATGAGCCGTGACATGACCCTCAAGAGCCAGCCCCGCCTGGGCGTAAGTGAAGGAAATGCAATCTGCTAGCCAATTGGATATGGTGCGTTTTCCCACAGCCACTCCCCTCCTGTTGGGATCAAAAGAAACAAACAATTGGGCGGACTGTCTGTTGGGCTGTGTCCGCTCCAGATAGAAGGCCAATGCTCTCTTGCAGTCCAATGTGTGCAGCTGACGTTCAGCAGGGCAGGAATGAGGACGGGGAAAGAATGTTGGCAAGACAATTGACTGGTTCAGATGGAACTCCGACACGACCTTTGGCAAGAACTTAGGGTGAGTGCGGAGGACTACTCTGTTATGATGAAATTTGCTGTAAGGGGCCTGGGCTACCAGGGCCTGAAGCTCACTGACTCTACGAGCTGAAGTAACTGCCACCAAGAAAATGACCTTCCAAGTCAAGTACTTCAGATGGCAGGAATTCAGTGGCTCGAAAGGAGGTTTCATCAGCTGGGTGAGAACGACATTGAGATCCCATGACACTGTAGGAGTCTTGACAGGGGGCTTTGACAAAAGCAAACCTCTCATGAAGCGAACAACTAAAGGCTGTCCTGAGATCGGCTTACCTTCCACACGGTAATGGTATGCACTGACTGCGCTAAGGTGAACTCTTACAGAGTTGGTCTTGAGACCAGACTCAGACAAGTGCAGAAGGGATTCAAGCAGGGTCTGTGTAGGACAAGAGCGAGGATCTAGGGCCTTGCTGTCACACCAGACGGCAAACCTCCTCCAATGGAAGAAGTAACTTCTCTTAGTGGAATCTTTCCTGGAAGCAAGCAAGATGCGGGAGACACCCTCTGACAGACCCAAAGAGGCAAAGTCTACGCCCTCAACATCCAGGCCGTAAGAGCCAGCGACTGGAGGCTGGGATGCAGAAGCGCCCCTTCGTCCTGTGTGATGAGGGTCGGAAAACACTCCAATCTCCACGGTTCTTCGGAGGACAACTCCAGAAGAAGAGGGAACCAGATCTGACGCGGCCAAAAAGGAGCAATCAGAATCATGGTGCCTCGGTCTTGCTTGAGTTTCAACAAAGTCTTCCCCACCAGAGGTATGGGAGGATAAGCATACAGCAGACCCTCCCCCCAGTCCAGGAGGAAGGCATCCGATGCCAGTCTGCCGTGGGCCTGAAGCCTGGAACAGAACTGAGGGACTTTGTGGTTCACTCGAGATGCGAAGAGATCTACCAAGGGGGTGCCCCACACCTGGAAGATCTGTCGTACCACACGGGAATTGAGCGACCACTCGTGAGGTTGCATAATCCTGCTCAACCTGTCAGCCAGACTGTTGTTTACGCCTGCCAGATATGTGGCTTGGAGCACCATGCCGTGACGGCGAGCCCAGAGCCACATGCTGACGGCTTCCTGACACAGGGGGCGAGATCCGGTGCCCCCCTGCTTGTTGACATAGTACATGGCAACCTGGTTGTCTGTCTGAATTTGGATAATTTGGTGGGACAGCCGATCTCTGAAAGCCTTCAGAGCGTTCCAGATCGCTCGCAACTCCAGAAGATTGATCTGTAGATCGCGTTCTTGGAGGGACCAACTTCCTTGGGTGTGAAGCCCATCGACATGAGCTCCCCATCCCAGGAGAGACGCATCCGTGGTCAGCACTTTTTGTGGCTGAGGAATTTGGAAGGGACGTCCCAGAGTCAAATTGGAGCAAATCGTCCACCAATACAGGGATTTGAGAAAACTCGTGGACAGGTGGATCACGTCCTCTAGTCCCCCAGCAGCCTGATACCACTGGGAGGCTAGGGTCCATTGAGCAGATCGCATGTGAAGGCGGGCCATGGGAGTCACATGAACTGTGGAGGCCATGTGGCCCAGCAATCTCAACATCTGCCGAACTGTGATCTGCTGGGACGCTCGCACCCGCGAGACGAGGGACAACAAGCTGTTGGCTCTCGTCTCTGGGAGATAGGCGCGAGCCGTCCGAGAATCCAGCAGAGCTCCTATGAATTCGAGTCTCTGCATTGGGAGAAGATGGGACTTTGGATAATTTATCACAAACCCCAGTAGCTCCAGTAGGCGAATAGTCATCTGCATGGACTGCAGGGCTCCTGCCTCGGATGTGTTCTTCACCAGCCAATCGTCGAGATATGGGAACACATGCACCCCCAGCCTGCGAAGTGCCGCTGCTACCACAGCTAGGCACTTTGTGAACACCCTGGGCGCAGAGGCGAGCCCAAAGGGTAGCACACAGTACTGGAAGTGGCGTGTGCCCAGCTGAAACCGCAGATACTGTCTGTGAGCTGGCAGTATCGGGATGTGAGTGTAGGCATCCTTCAAGTCCAGAGAGCATAGCCAATCGTTTTGCTGAATCATGGGGAGGAGGGTGCCCAGGGAAAGCATCCTGAACTTTTCTTTTACGAGATATTTGTTCAGGGCCCTTAGGTCTAGGATGGGACGCATCCCCCCTGTTTTCTTTTCCACAAGGAAGTACCTGGAATAGAATCCTAGCCCTTCTTGCCCGGATGGCACGGGCTCGACCGCATTGGCGCTGAGAAGGGCGGAGAGTTCCTCTGCAAGTACCTGCTTGTGCTGGAAGCTGTAAGACTGAGCTCCCGGTGGACAATTTGGAGGTTTTGAGGCCAAATTGAGGGTGTATCCTTGCCGGACTATTTGCAGAACCCACTGATCGGAGGTTATGAGAGGCCACCTTTGGTGAAAAGCTATCAACCTCCCCCCGACCGGCAGGTCGCCCGGCACTGACACTTGGATGTCGGCTATGCTCTGTTGGAGCCAGTCAAAAGCTCGCCCCTTGCTTTTGCTGGGGAGCCGCGGGGCCTTGCTGAGGCGCACGCTGCTGACGAGAGCGAGCGCGCTGGGGCTTAGCCTGGGCCGCAGGCTGTCGGGAAGGAGGATTGTACCTACGCTTACCAGAAGCATAGGGACCAGTCTTCCTTCCCCCGAAAAATCTTCTACCTGTAGAGGTAGATGCTGAAGGCTGCCGGCGGGAGAACTTGTCGAATGCGGTGTCCCGCTGGTGGAGAGACTCTACCACCTGCTCGACTTTTTCTCCAAAAATGTTGTCCGCACGGCAAGGCGAGTCCGCAATCCGCTGCTGGAGTCTATTCTCCAGGTCGGCGGCACGCAGCCATGAGAGCCTGCGCATCACCACACCTTGAGCAGCGGCCCTGGACGCAACATCAAAAGTGTCATAAACTCCTCTGGCCAGGAATTTTCTGCACGCCTTCAGCTGCCTGACCACCTCCTGAAAAGGCTTGGCTTGCTCAGGGGGAAGAGCATCAACCAAGCCCGCCAACTGCCGCACATTGTTCCGCATGTGTATGCTCGTGTAGAGCTGGTAAGACTGGATCTTGGCCACGAGCATAGAAGAATGGTAGGCCTTCCTCCCAAAGGAGTCTAAGGTTCTAGGGTCTTTGCCCGGGGGCGCCGAAGCATGTTCTCTAGAACTCTTAGCCTTCTTTAGGGCCAAATCCACAACTCCAGAGTCATGAGGCAACTGAGTGCGCATCAGCTCTGGGTCCCCATGGATCCGGTACTGGGACTCGATCTTCTTGGGAATGTGGGGATTACTTAATGGCTTGGTCCAGTTCGCAAGCAATGTCTTTTTCAGGACATGGTGCAAGGGAACAGTGGACGCTTCCTTAGGTGGAGAAGGATAGTCCAGGAGCTCAAACATTTCAGCCCTGGGCTCGTCCTCCACAACCACCGGGAAGGGGATGGCCGTAGACATCTCCCGGACAAAGGAAGCGAAAGACAGACTCTCAGGAGGAGAAAGCTGCCTTTCAGGAGAGGGAGTGGGATCAGAAGGAAGACCCTCAGACTCCTCGTCAGAGAAATATCTGGGGTCTTCTTCGTCCTCCCACGAGGCCTCACCCTCGGTGTCAGACACAAGTTCACGGACCTGTGTCTGCAACCTCGCCCGGCTCGACTCCGTGGAGCCACGTCCACGATGGGGGCGTCGAGAGGTAGACTCCCTCGCCCGCATCGGCGAAGCTCCCTCCGCCGACGTAGTCGGGGAGCCTTCCTGGGAGGTGGCCGTGGTCGGCACCGCACGCGGTACCGACGTCGGGGACCTCAACCTGGGCGATGGACCAGCCGGCGCCACGCTCGACGGTACCGGAGGCGCAAGCACCGCCGGTACCGGAGGGGTAGGGCGCAACAGCTCTCCCAGAATCTCCGGGAGAACGGCCCGGAGGCTCTCGTTCAGAGTGGCTGCAGAAAAAGGCTGAGAGGTCGATGCAGGCGTCGACGTCAGAGCCTGTTCCGGGCGAGGAGGCTGTTCCGGGCTGTCCAGAGTGGAGCGCATCGACACCTCCTGAACAGAGGGTGAGCGGTCCTCTCGGTGCCGATGCCTGCTGGGTGCCGAATCCCTCGGCGACCCAGAGCTCTCAGTGCCGACACGGGGAGGAGACCGGTGTCGATGCTTCTTCGACTTCTTCCGAAGCATGTCACCGGAGCTCCCCGGCACCGACGAGGAGGACGTAGAATCCATCCGTCGCTTCCTCGGGGCCGAGACCGAAGAAGGTCGATCCCGGGGGGGCTGTACCGCAGGAGCCCTCAGGGTAGGAGGAGACCCACCCGAAGGCTCACCGCCACCAGCAGGGGAATGGACAGCCCTCACCTGCACTCCTGACGATGCACCTCCGTCCGACGACATCAGCAGACGAAGTCTCGGTACCACCGACGTCGATGCAGTCGCCCGATGCCTCGGCGCCGATGCAGAGGTCCGATGCCTCGATGCAGTCGATGGAGCGGCAGCCAAGGAAGATGGTCCGGACGCTGACGACGTCGATGCACTCGATGCCTCCGGAGCCGATGTCGACGAAGAGCCCGAGAACAAAACGTTCCACTGGGCTAATCTCGCTACCTGAGTCCGCCTTTGTAACAGGGAACACAGACTACAGTTCTGAGGGCGGTGCTGGGCCCCTAGACACTGAAGACACGCAGAGTGCCTATCAGTGAGCGAGATTACCCGGGCGCACTGGGTGCACTTCTTGAAGCCGCTGGAAGGCTTCGATGTCATGGGCGGAAAAATCACGCCGGCGAAATCAAAAGCCGAAATGGCGAAAATTGAAGCACCAAAATTTAAAGGGAGAAAAATCTCGACCGAGGCCAAACTAGGCCTACCCCGACAACGAAAGAAAACTTACGGGGCAAAAGTTGAGAAAAATACGGGAAGGGCAGAAAACCCGAAAGGGTCTTCCGGAACACTTCCGGAGCGCTTCCCGAACTTTTTGAAAGAAAACAAGGAAAAAACACGTCGAAAAGGACGCGCGAGGTCGACTCTCTGGGGCACGAACGCCGTAACACGACCGTACCGAGCGCGGACGAAAGAAGACTGGCCGGCTCGAGCCGGTTTCGGGCGGGAAGACGGCCGCGCATGCGCGGTGCGCATGGGCGCGCGAGGACTAGAAAAGGCCTTTGCTAGTAAACTTTCCGATGGAGGGGGCTGCCGAGGACGTCAACCCATCAGTGAGAACAAGCAGCCTGCTTGTCCTCGGAGAAAATTAAAATATATATTTACAGTTTGTTGTCTCTGGTTTCTGCTTTCCTCATCTTCTTTTCACTGTCTTCCTTCCATCCAGCATGTCTTCGCTCACTCTCTGCCATCCAGTGTCTGCCCTCTCTAGTCCCTTCCATCCAGTGTCTGCCCTCTCTCTCTGCCCCTTCCATCCACTGTCTGCCCTCTCTCTTCCTTCCATCCACATCTGCCCTCTATTTCTTCCCCTTCCATCCACCATCTGCCCCAGTCTGCCATCTCTCTCTCCCTTCCATCCACATCTGCCCTCTATCTCTGCTCCTTCCATCCACCATTTACCCCAGTCTGCCCTCTTTCTCTCTCCCCCTTCCACCCACCATCTGCCCTTTCTCTCTGCCCCTTCAATCCGTCTGCCCTCCCTCTCCCATCCATCCAAGGTCTGCCCTCCCTCACGCTCCCCACTTCCATCCAGGGTCTGTCCACTCTCTCTCTGCCCCCTCTTTTCAGCCCCCTTATTCCACCTGCCCCTAGTTCCAGCCCCAGCCCACATCTCCCACCTGCCCCCCTTTTCAGCCCCACTATCCCACCAGTCCCCAGCCCTTTTCTCCCATTAGTCCCGAGCTTCAGCCCCAGCCAGTTCTCCCTGTCCCCTTTAAAGCCCCCAGTTTCAGCCCCTGCCCCGTTTCAGCCCCCAGTTCCAGTACTAGCCCCCTTATCCCAAATACCCTCCTTTTCAGCCCCCAGTTCCAGCCCCCTTCATCCACCACATGCCTTCATGCCTTGCATCCCCCCTTTTCAGCCCCAGACCCATTCTCCCACCTGCCCCAGGCATGGACCCATTTTCCCTCCTGCCCCCTTGTCAGACCCCCAGACCCCTTCTCCCATCTGAGCACTCCCCTCCCCAATCCCCTTCTCCCCTATGACCACCCCCACCCTCCCCAATCCCCTCTGAGCACCCTCACCCTCCCCCTCCCCAATCCCCTTCTCCCCTCTAAGCACCCTCCCCAATCCCCTTCTCCCCTATGAGCACCCCCACCCTCTCCAATCCCCTTCTCCCCTATGAGCACCCTCCCCAATCCCCTTCTCCCCTACGGTATGAGCACCCCCACCCTCCCCAATTCCCTTCTCCCCTATGACCACCCTCCCCAATCCCCTTCTTCCCTCTGAGCACCCTCACCAATCCCCTTCTCCCTTCTGAGCCCCCCCTCCGTCGAGAGGCCTGAGCCCTCTTCACCCTAAAGCCACCACCCTGCTTTTTTTTTTAATCCGTGCAGCGATGCAGGCAGCGCCTCGCGTCTGCCCTGCATGAACTGAAAAGAGGAAATCGCTTTGCTGACGTCGGGCCTTCCCTCGCTTGTTGTCCCGCCCTCTTTTGAGGTAACTTCTTATTTCCTCGAGAGGCGGGACAACAAGCGAGGGAAGGCCCGACGTCAGCAAAGCGATTTCCTCTTTTCAGTTCATGCAGGGCAGACGCGAGGCGCTGCCTGCATCGGCGATCGCTGCATGGATTTAAAAAAAAACTGTCGGCTCTCGCGGAGCACCCCCCCACCCGCTGACACCCAGGGCGGACCGCCCCCACCGCCCCCCCCCCTTGGTACGCCACTGCATGAGTGGGAAAGTGCAGGGTGCAAATGTAACTAAAATAAAATAGATACTATTGGAGATTCTACATGGAATGTTGCTACTATTGGAGATTCTACATGGAATGTTGCTATTCCACTAGCAACATTCCATGTAGAAGGCTGCGCAGGCTTCTGTTTCTGTGAGTCTGACGTCCTGCAGAAGCAGAAGCCTGCGCGGCCACATTGGTGATCTGCAAGGGCCGACTTCTACATGGAATGTTGCTAGTGGAATAGCAACATTCCATGTAGAATCTCAAATAGTAGCAACAGTGGAGGAGTGGCCTAGTGGTTAGGGTGGTGGACACTTTGGTCCTGGGGAACTGAGGAACTGAGTTCAATTCCCACTTCAGGCACAGGCAGCTCCTTGTGACTCTGGGCAAGTCACTTAACCCTCCATTGCCCCACGTAAGCCGCATTGAGCCTGCCATAAGTGGGAAAGCGCGGGGTACAAATGTAACAAAATAAGAAATACCAACAACAGTGATGATGAACAACACATCAGTCAGGTACAGTAAACTTAGCATTTTTATTATAAAAGCAGGACCCAAGCTCATGTGCTTGATCATGAATCTAATCCTGCTATGAAAATACTGTTTTGGGAGCGGATGACTTAAAAAAAAAAATCAATGGATGTAGGGTAATTTATTCAGTTTTGTCATCCCCAACGTGCATATCAATTTTTATGACTCTCTTACATTGTAATCTGCAACCGTAATTTAGCCAGAATGTCCTTGACAGGCTAAAAGGGGGGGGAGGGAGGGAAATCAGTCAGACCAAATGGTAAAATGTGTTCCTCAGTATGTTTGAGTCTGGCTGAAGTGTAAGTTTTAGAGCAGTTTGTCATCATTCCCAGGCTGGCTACAGTGTGCACCAGATGAATAGAATGTCCAATCCATCTTGCTTTGCCTTCATTAGAAGTAGCTGCAGGCTCTCTTGGAAGTTCAAGTAGCTGCACAAACTGTGCAGGAGCCCAATAGCATTTTCCTGCTGCAAATATTTCCAGGTCATAAAACCAAAGGTGTCTAAGTCTCAAAGGCAATGAGGAGGGACAGAAAATAAACTGTAAATTAGTTTTATAAGTCACTAACTCAAAGTTCACCAAGCAGCAAATAACAAAGCTGGAAAACAGCAGTGAGTTTTCTGGTCCCTTAGCAGAGATGAAACAAATGAAAAGTGCAGTGGGTTTTTTTTTATAAGTCATCCTCTCTCAAAACAGTATTTTCATAGCAGGATTAGATTTTCTTGGGCACAAGGAAGTACCTGGGATAGAATCCCTTCCCTTTTTCCACTGGTGGTATGGGTTTGACCGCATTGGCCTGGAGAAGGGTGGAGATTTTTTCGACAAGTGCTTGTGCTGAGAGCAGAGTGACAACACTCTCAATGGGCAATTTGCTGGTCTTTGACACTAATGCAGGATGTAACCAAGATGGACTATTTGAAGAACCCACCTACCAGAAGGCAGTCCAGGACAGTTACTTTGAGGGCAACTATGCTCTCTTGGAGCCAGTCAAAAGCTCTTCCCTCGCTTCAACTGGAGCGCCAGATGAGGATGGGGCTGCTGAACAGAGCGGGAAGGTGGCAGGAACCTACGCCTCAGACCAGACGACACACACACTCTCTAATTTGTCAACTTGGCTTAGTACGTCTTCCAGGTTCACAGAGATTTCTTTCAATTTCTCCGCATCATCACCCTTGAAACCCATTCCTGGTACAGGTAGTTCTCTTACATCTTTTTCTGTAAAGACCAAAGCAAAGAATACATTCAATTTCTCTGCTATGGCCTTATCCTTCCCGAGTGCCCCTTTTGCTCCTACATGATCTAATGGTCCAATAGATTCTCTCGCTGGTTTTCTGCTTCTGATGTACCTGAAAAGTTGTTACTGTGAATTTTTGCCTCTTGGTCAAGTTTCTCTTCATATTCTCTTTTAGCCTTATCAATGCTTTGCATTTAACTTGCCAGTGCTTATGTTACTTCTTATTTTCTTCATTTGGGTTCTTTTTCCATTCTTTGAAGGACATTCTTTTGGGTAATAGCCTCTTACATTTCACCTTATAACCATGCTGGCTGTCGCTTTCTCTTTTTTTTCCGTGCATGGCCGGTCTGGCCCTATGCAGACCAGTTTCATGGGGCCCATCTCCATCTGGTTCCTACTCCCTCCTGGCACAGCACATCTCCAACTCCCTCCAATGACCCCTTCCTGGCCCAGCACATATCCATTGCCCTGCAATGCCCCCTCCTCCTGGTCCAGCACATGTCCATCTCCCTCCAGCCCCCACTCCAGCCAAGCACATCTCCCTCCAGCCTCCTCCCCAGCCCATCACACATCCACCTCCTTCTAGCAGTCCTTCTCCCCTCAATGGGTACAATATATTTCTCCCTTCTCCCCCCTCCCCAAACAGGTCCTTGCTTCTCATCTAAAATCCAGTCTCTCTCCCTCCCTCCCAGATCTGCTAAAATTGCTTCATCCCCTTCCCCAATGCTGGCTGCGATTAAGACACGCTGCTGTGACTGGTGTCGGAGCCTTCCCTGCTGGTCCCACCTTGGCACCTTCCAGTTGAAGTAACTTCCTGTTTCTGCATGGGCAGGACCAGGGCAGGACTGGCAGAGGGAAGACACTGATGCCAGCCACAACATGTCTTAATCGCAGCCATCGGCGTCAGAGAAGAAAATGAAGAAACCTTAGCAATCTGGGAGGGAGGGAAAGATGCTGGATTTCAGGTGGAGCGAAAGAGAGAGGGACATGCCAAGGCCTGCGTGAGGCCCCTGGGAGTGTGAGGTCCTGTGCGACTTCCCCTGCCTAAGACTGGCCCTGATTACATGGAATACATCTGGTCTGTGCTTCCAAGATGGTATTTTTGAACAACGTCCATGCCCGATTTAAAGTCCTAACCTTTGTAGTCGATCCTTTTAGCTTCTTTTTAACCATTTTCCTCATTTTATCATACGTCAGAAAACAACAAGGCAAGGAATCTGCCAAATCCAATATGGAAGAATTAAAACCAGGAGGCAGATCATATAAAACGATAGTCTTTAATAAAGTAAAATGCTCCCAGGTCAAGTCATCTGTGCCCAACATGGCCATGTTTTGCCAACAATACTGGCCGCGTCAGGGGCAATGTTGAACTAAAAACATAAATACAAACACATATATAAATAACTTAAAAAGGGCATCTCAGCTCAAAAAGGAATACATAAATAGGTTTCTAAAAAACAGAATGAAATATGGAGGGATACACCTAAAAGCATCTATTAGTTTAAAATTGTTTAAAACATCAAACCTTCTTTAAAAAGAAAACATAAAACCATCTCCTAATAGTGGGAAGGATAGGAAAGGGGAAACAGAGACGTTTACCCAGTTGGTGTACACAGCACACTTCATCTAGTCTGGTCCAGTTTAAAAGTGATGTAGCCACTGTTAAAAACAAAGTGAACAAAGCTTCATCATCTTAAAATAGAAAGAAAGAGTTCCAAAAGGAGGCAAACTTACAGTTTCTTGAATCTGAAGGCTTATAGTTCAGTGTAAAACAAGCTTGTTATGACAACCTAGTTTACATACATTGTGGATGCCATGCATGTATAATTACCGTAAATCAATTTTTTTAAAAACCCACTTTAAAAACCAAAAATCCAGGAGACGAGGAGTAGCCTAGTGGTTAGTGCAGCGGACTTTGATCCTGGGGAATTGGGTTTGATTCCCACTACAGTTCCTTGTGACTCTGGACAAGTCACTTAACCCTCCATTGCCCCAGGTACAAATATGTATATCTTATGTAAACCGCTTTGAATGTAGTTGCAAAAACCACAGAAAGGCGATATACTAAGTTCCATTTCCCTTCCCCTTTCCCCCTAAAAAAACTGATAGGAAATGTAAAATAAACTGTGCAAATATCTTAAAAATTATCCTTTTTAAAATAAAGATATTCTGGATAAAATGTAAATTTATTTTTTCTTTTTTTTATTTTTTATACATATACAATTAATTTCAAGGAGTTACACTTGATACAGGAAAAAGTGTTCTTTGCAAGGTTAGAAAAAAAAACAGAAGAAAAATATATAATATAAATTTAACATAATACAACACTCAAGTCCTCATTAATGGGGGACATCCCACATTGGAGGATTAAATAAAAGAAAAATAATAGGAAATCTTATACCTAGGAGATATTTAAACAAGGTTAATTCACATAACTCATTTCTTTTTGATGTTACAAACGATGTTAAATGTGACGGGTCCATGAAAACATATTTTTTTTTACTTATAACATATTATACATTTACAAGGAAAGCGAAGGTAGAAAGAAGCACCTAGTCACAATACTTCTGGTTTTAATATGAAAAATTGTTTAGTTTTTTTTGCGTTTCTCTTGATACATCTGGAAACAATAATATTTTTAAATCCCCAAAACTCTTTATCCTTATGTTTAAAGTACATTTTAAACAGCCACTGTTTATCTGGAAGTAGAGCTACAGTGGCTACCAAAGTTGCCGAAGTTGTTTGTTCAACATTGGATGTTTCTAGGAAATTTGTTAAATTTAAAGAATCTTGTTGTTGCTGTGGTGGTTGTTCTTGAGGTTTTGGGGGCACATAATAAACCTGAGTCAATGGCGGAAACTTTGTCTCAGGTATCTTCAAGACCTCTTTAAAATGTAGTTGTAGCATCTCCAATGGATTAATCATTTTAATTCTTTGAAAGTTTATAAATCTCAAATTATATCTGTGCATGTGATTTTCATAGTTTTCCATTTTAATCCTAACATTTCTCATATCTTTTATCGTGGCAGCTTGAGTATTTTCTGACTGAAATTTTCTCATCTAGCTTATCCATTCTTTCAGAAAAGTTTTTAATTTCACTTACACTTTTCTCCATGATCTTTTCAATAGCATTAACTTTTTGAGTTAATATATTAGATTGTTGAAGTTGATATTTAACCATTTGTGCCACTAGGTCCCATAATGAGTCAAGAGTTACCTCAGAGGGTTTCTCCAAAAAGGCTATAGGCGTTGCTATTAAATGTGTTTCCAGCCCATTACCTGTTTTTTCTTCTCCCTCATCTGAATTCAGCGGAGTGCTTCCTTCTGAGGACAAAATTTGTCCCTCTGCCTTCTGAAGATCTTCAATGTGGGCCTCACCTGAAAGCAAATCAGTTCCGCTCTTCGGCGTTTGATTGCTCGTTCCCACAGAGGGGGAGCTTGTCAGCGCAGGCTGCGGGGGCGGAGTTCTATGATCAGGGCTCAGTGTGACATCTAGTCCGGGAGATGCCGATAATTTACTCCACAATGCCGGTGTCTCCTACGGAACCACTCCCGATCATTCTCCCTTGAACTGAAGTCCTCACAAATTGGTCGATAGGACCAGCAGGCAAAGAGGTAGGAATTGGGGAGGTCCGGACCGTTGCCTTACCTCTTTTCGGCATTTTAGTAAAGGTAAAGAGCGAGGTCTGCAGTACACCTAGGCATGTGTGGCCATCTTGGATAGTCCCCCAGTGCTAGCGATGCTGCTATAAAATGTAAATTTTAAGATTAAGTAAGATCAGCAGTGCTGGACCCATCACGTCTTCCCCCTCTATCACGATGGAATAATAGAGTTTGCATGGAACAAAGAATCACAACTCGCAATGGTCAGACCAGTCACCAATCATAATAGAAGGAAAAGACATGACAGCTATTTTTGAGATCATACATCTTTCTGAACATTCATCAGCATCCTGATAGATTACACTGATCATACAGTTCTATGCATAGTGCATTAAGGACCCCAATACAGGAACATGCCAAAGAATGGCCATGTTGGGTTACATCAGTAAACTGGTTCCAGTAGTGTGGCTCTGTTTCCCATCAGATTAGCAGATGTCGAGGAGTGGAGGAGTAGCCTAGTGGTTAGTGCAACGGACTTTGGTCCTGAGGAACTGGGATCGATTCCCACTGCAGCTCCTTGTGACTCTGGGTAAAGTCACTTAACCCTCCGTTGCCCCAGGTAAATCGCTTTGGATGTGGTGGCAAAAACTGTAGAAAAGCAGTATACTGATAAGAAAATTTGTGCCCCAAATTCCTTCCTCCAAGACTTCACCCAGATCTGACTCCCAGTAACCCATAGACTAAAGTTTCCCCATATTCCACATTCCCAAAATGTTATAAATTTTAAAGAGAAAGCTACGTTGTCCTCTCCTCCCTTTATAGTGCCTCAAAAAGAGTGACCTCCAAGACTCCATCACTGTTGGTAGGGTCCATCAGGATATGGTGGGGCTGGAGGTAAAGAAGACATCTCATAATGGAGATCCTGTTTCTCTTAGCGACCCTAAATCTCCTAAAGTTCCCTCATCCATCCATCAATTGCCTCACCTCTCCTAAACCCAAACTGCCATGCACTCTCCCAGTGGTAGAGAAGGACTAAATCTCAAATATGGCCTCATTGATATGTTTTTCTCAAGTAATTTTCCCTCGTACTCTCCCAAATTAGGTAAGTCCAGTGCAAAAAAAAGCTTCACCCTCCACCTGAGGCTGGTCCCACACATCCAAAAGACTAGCCTGTAATGGATGTGCTGCAAATATAGCCTGTTTTACGTGAACCTTCTTGCTTAAGGAAGCCCTGCACTATTCTAATACCTGGTTCAACTGTGCTGCTTTGTAATATCCCATCAAGTTCGGTACCTCTCTGCGAAGTCACTTTCTGCGAGACCTTAGCTGGTCTTTGCTTCCAAATAAAGGAAAATATCTCTCTGGGATCTAGATAGGAAGCATTTGACATAGATGAGGAAATCTTGGAAATAGCATCATTTTGCCCATCCAGGATTGATTCAGTCTAAGCCAGACATCCACGTCCTGCGCTAAGCTTCAGAAAAGGGACAGAAAATTCTTTTCATACATTACAAAATATCTGAGGCTCAGGGTCACATTTAATAGTTCCAACTTAAAAGAGGTTTACTTTGAATCCATATAAAGAGCCATATATTTTTTAATTCCTCTAATATAACCACCAAAAGGACTTCAGGTTTGCAGCATGATATAAAGTATCATTCTTAGCAGATGATGTGTCTTTTTGCCAATCTCCATTCCTTTAGTATCATTACTAGCCCATACTGCATGGCCAACTGTTCCACAACTAGGGCAAAAAGTAGAGCAAGAGAAGACACCCTCCCTGGTGTCCCCTGTGCAAATCAAAAGGCTTCTGAATATCCTATTTACTTGCATTCTGGCTGCATACATTTCTTCTTTCCATCTAATGCTATTTGGGAGAAACCCAAACTTCCTCAATACAGCCAGCATAAATGGCTATTCCACCCTATTGAATGCTTTTTCAAAATCTATCACTAGGAGAGCCATGGAGATAACCTGACATGGAAAAGTAACCAGGCTAATTAGCTTCTTTACCTTATCCCCTGCCAGACAGCCCAGGATAAACCTAGACTGGTCCTCATGCATTAAAGTCAAAATGAAATGGCTCACCCTGAATTTTTTTGCTACTACCTCATCCTTAGTATCTGTTTTCATCATTTCCCTCTGCACATCTGAAGTTTAGGTAGCTCATCTTAGGAAAAATATTCCTCAATGTCTCCAACCCTTTCTCTAGTTTGAAGAGTAGAGATCATTTACTCTTGGGATCAGGTATATGAGCCCCAGATCCTCCCTTTATCTGGTTAGACTGCCTTTGCCTTTTCAACTAATGTGCTCACATCCTCCTAGCCTGATCACCATCCTCAAAATACCATTGTTTAGCTCTCTGCCCATAGAACTGGTAAGCATGGTGACCTCTTGCATATAGATGGCGAATCACTAAAGAAACCCACTTAATATTTTTAAATGGAGAAAAAAAGGACCTCAGTGTAGCAAAAAAGTAAGCCCTAAAGAAACTCAGGATCTTATGGGTTAACTAATACCATCACAAGTCCCCAAAAAAACCTCCATAAAATAAAAAATGCAATATTAGAATCCATAAAATTCTTGAAATTAACACAGTTTCTGGTGACAAACAGTTCAATTGTACCATGCAAAAGTTTCAAAGTTTCTCAATAAACTTAGCAATTCCAACAAGTAAAACTGAAAAAATGCACACTTATCTTCAAAAGGGATGTTCATTCCCAAATATATGTGCAAATCCAGCGCTGCAAAGTAATCCAACAGTTGGTTGCAAAAGGACAGAACACTATTTTTGAACCAATGATTTTTCAAATGTAATGTTATTTAATGGAACTGAAGAGTAGGCATTTTCCTGTACCCAGAAGACTTGTACCTGAAGCAATAAAGGGTTAAGCGACTATCCAGTGTCACAAGGATATCATTGGGATACCATCCTTAGCTTATCAGGTTCTTACCCTGCTGTTCTAACCACTAGGCTAGCCCCACAGTTTGTTCAAGTATGAATTCAATATTTAAATTAAACCTAATAAAAAGTGCCAGATATTGTTAATTTGAGCAATTTTAATTTTTCAGTAGCCTGTCATTTATCTACAGAAAATTACACGCATTGGTTCCAGATGCCATTCATTGCAATTTAATCTTCTTTTGTGCAAAAAAATGTGTACACTCCTGAATGCTTTCATATTAGTTTAAAAATTAGATTTGAATGTTATTTGCATTGAGAAATATATTACCCATTTGTGTGCAGAAACACTGTCTGCTGTAAAGTTTTTAGATATTCCCAATATATAAAAAGATATGCCACACACAAGTATTGTATCAAAAGGCAAATTCTCATAAAATTATAAAATCCTACATTAAAATAAAATTAATATGAATGTCAGACACAAAACACTTTGGCCACTAATGTTTCATTTCATTTCATAATTTAAAATCTACCTATCCATACCTTTCTTGATGGCTCAACTACACATTCAGAATTAATGTGAAATGACAAACATCAGTTTACAATAAAGTTTGAATAGGAATTAAAAAAAACCCCAAATTCCTATAGTGTTAGCACAACAGATCCAAAGCCATTTCAGCGTGCGATAAATGAAGTGTCATACAAAAGAATTTTGAAACAGAGCCCTGACCCACTCTGCACTTATCTACAGAGGTGTGTATGTGGGGGAGGGGGGATTAGTTAATATGAACATAATTCAGAAATATATCTCTCATGTGCCAGAAGGTCAACAATCTGTTACATCACCAACACTAATTAATGTCTGATACCCCAACCTCTATAGATGGTGTACAATCAAAACCAGACCCAGACATGGGAAGAACAAAGACATTTTAATAGTCAATCAAGTTTCCTGACATATGGGTCCTTTTACTAAGCCGCGGTTAAAAGTGGCCTACAGCAGTGTAGGCGTGTGTATTAAATGGACGCTGGGCCAGTTTTTACCGCATCTACAAAAAATGTTTTTCTTTTTAATGGGACGGGAAAAGGGCCTGCGGTAAAAATGAAACCAGTGAGGGGGGGATGCACTAAAGTCGTCGTTAGAGCCGTTCCGTACCGAATTCCAGAGCGAATTGGTAGGGAACGGCTATGCATCAAGGAAAGGGAATGCAAATGAGCTGCTCGTTGCAGCTCACTTGCATTCTCTAATCCTTCGTAAAACCGTCAGATAATCGGCCAGTAGAGCATGCGCAGAGCAGCCAAGCGTTATGCTGGCTGCTCTGCGCATGCCAAGGACGTTAAAAAAAAAACCACATCCTTTATGGACGGCCTTGCCCCCCGCCCCCCCGAGGTCGCTGCCGCCGCCCGCTCCCCCCTGCATTGAAATCAAAACTTTACGCAGCCCCGGCCCCCCTCCATTCCTTCCTTGAAATGAAAGCTTCCCCGCCATCCTCCGCTCCCCCCTTCCACCCGCCCCTCACAGCGCCTCTCACCTCCACGTGAAGGCGCTGCACCGGCAACAACAGCTGATCGCCTCTCCAGACTTCCCTCCTTTCTTCCCTGACCCGCCCTCGTCTGGTTAATAAAGTATATATTTTTTTAATTTTTACAACCAGAGTGTCGTCTTTTTTATGTATTTATATTTTTAAATACATATTTTATGATTATTTTTAGATTTTGATGTTTTTCTACATATTTTTTATTTTTATTTTTTGTTTCTGTTAGTCATCTTCGCTGTTTTGCTTTCTGTTGTTTTTCTTGCGAAGACTGGTTTCTTCTGTTTTTTTGCAGCGCTCCCTGCACATACCTTAGATTTCCCTGGTGATCTAGTGGCTTGCTTCAGGGCAGGAAAGGTCCCCATGCTTTCCTTCCCGCTGCCGCTGATCCACTCACCGCAGCCGCTTGTTTAAAATGGCCGCCGAGACTTCAAGCAGCAGCTTAGACGGCCATTTTAAATAAATGGTGCCAGTGAGAGGATCAGCAGCTGCAGGCAGGAAAGCGTTTGGACCTTTCCTGCCCCGAAGCAAGCCACTAGACCACCAGGGTATGAGATATGTGCGGGGAGGAAAAGCAAAGCTCCATTAGTTTTACAGGTCTGCGGGAACCCTGCAGTACCCAGATCCATCCCCACGAGATTCCCGTGGACCTCGGTCTATCCCCGTGGGATTCCCGTGGTCCTGGAGGGACTCCCCACAGGGTTCACGCTATCCCCGTTCAGCTCTCTACTGCATATGTGTGTCTGTGTCTTTGTGCCTATGCATTTGGATGGGCTATGACACAGCTGGATAAGCCTTTCTGACACTTGGGCAAAATACACTTGAACAAAACCATTTAAAAAGCAATGATTTGATTTTCTAGCAAGATTTAGGGTACTCAGCTTTGCACCTTCTATCCCAAGAAACTAAAGAAGGGGGCAGATACTAACTTACTATAGTCTTCACTGCTGCACTGTATTTCACAGCCGTACCACAATTACATAAAATAAACAGGGTTACTACATAATTGGTAGTAACATTAATAATGGCAAAAAACAAAACAAAACCCTGCAAGCTTCCTCCAAGTATCTATCCTACTAGCCAATATGATACAGTATTCTCAGCAATCATCTTTTCCCCAGCATAGCTCTGGTACTGTTGATTTCTTTTTAAAAGCCCGAAATAAAACAAACTACACAGAACTCAATGAATGGGGACATATGTAAAATTGTATTATTTTATATAACAGAAATAAAATAATTAGTTTTGCTGTGGTCAATACGTAAGAAGAAGGGGAATCCCAACAAGATGGCTTCCTCTTCAATTATGTGACTTTGTGGTTAATTTGTTCGAGACTTTGTGAAAGACAGTGCATTATTAAAAACATAGAATGATCGCTAGGATTCAACTGCTTCAATGCAGCTTGTCAGGATAGCTTCTAAATAAGCAACTCCAGCCACTGCCTTTTCGTCTGTGCTTTCTGATAGTTCTTGAATGCTGTGTATATGCTTAACGGCTTTTTCCAGCATTCTCTCTCTTTCTTGGGGATCTGTAGATGCATCATCACCTTCCACGCCTGACTTCACATACTGTAGGATGTACGATCTTATGGCATCCCCTTTCTCCAGCATGGTTTTTCGGACGCAGGGCAAATCAGCACTTGTCGCCAGGCTTAACAAATGAATCAGAGCTTGGCAGATCTGGGTTTGCAGACTGGCACAGTACCTGAATTCCAGAAAATCCTCTGTGTCTTCACTCTTCTGCAGGGCCAACACCAGTGCATCCCAGATTTCACTGTATTGTTCCACACTTCCATAATACTCTCTTTTAACAGGAATGGAGAGGGCCATGGCAGATTTGATTCGCACTTTGAAATTTTTGCAGGACTTCACAACTGATGTAAGAGCTTTATAAGCTTGTGCAGTCCAAGAAGCTGTGCCTTAGACAGATAGAAATTAGCATCTGTTAAAACCAGTAATTGTTTAATTTACAAACCAAAAAGAATAAGAACACAAAGATATCTTAGTGATATTTACACTAAAATTAAAGAAAACTACCTCCAGCTACAGTGGTGGAAATAAGTATTTGATCCCTTGCTGATTTTGTAAGTTTGCCCACTGACAAAGACATGAGCAGCCCATAATTGAAGGGTAGGTTATTGGTAACAGTGAGAGATAGCACATCACAAATTAAATCCGGAAAATCACATTGTGGAAAGTATATGAATTTATTTGCATTCTGCAGAGGGAAATAAGTATTTAATCCCTCTGGCAAACAAGACCTAATACTTGGTGGCAAAACCCTTGTTGGCAAGCACAGCGGTCAGACGTCTTCTGTAGTTGATGATGAGGTTTGCACACATGTCAGGAGGAATTTTGGTCCACTCCTCTTTGCAGATCATCTCTAAATCATTAAGAGTTCTGGGCTGTCGCTTGGCAACTCGCAGCTTCAGCTCCCTCCATAAGTTTTCAATGGGATTAAGGTCTGGTGACTGGCTAGGCCACTCCATGACCCTAATGTGCTTCTTCCTGAGCCACTCCTTTGTTGCCTTGGCTGTATGTTTTGGGTCATTGTCGTGCTGGAAGACCCAGCCACGACCCATTTTTAAGGCCCTGGCGGAGGGAAGGAGGTTGTCACTCAGAATTGTATGGTACATGGCCCCATCCATTCTCCCATTGATGCGGTGAAGTAGTCCTGTGCCCTTAGCAGAGAAACACCCCCAAAACATAACATTTCCACCTCCATGCTTGACAGTGGGGACGGTGTTCTTTGGGTCATAGGCAGCATTTCTCTTCCTCCAAACACGGCGAGTTGAGTTCATGCCAAAGAGCTCAATTTTTGTCTCATCTGACCACAGCACCTTCTCCCAATCACTCTCGGCATCATCCAGGTGTTCACTGGCAAACTTCAGACGGGCCGTCACATGTGCCTTCCGGAGCAGGGGGACCTTGCGGGCACTGCAGGATTGCAATCCGTTATGTCGTAATGTGTTACCAATGGTTTTCGTGGTGACAGTGGTCCCAGCTGCCTTGAGATCATTGACAAGTTCCCCCCTTGTAGTTGTAGGCTGATTTCTAACCTTCCTCATGATCAAGGATACCCCACGAGGTGAGATTTTGCATGGAGCCCCAGATCTTTGTCGATTGACAGTCATTTTGTACTTCTTCCATTTTCTTACTATGGCACCAACAGTTGTCTCCTTCTCGCCCAGCGTCTTACTGATGGTTTTGTAGCCCATTCCAGCCTTGTGCAGGTGTATGATCTTGTCCCTGACATCCTTAGACAGCTCCTTGCTCTTGGCCATTTTGTAGAGGTTAGAGTCTGACTGATTCACTGAGTCTGTGGACAGGTGTCTTTCATACAGGTGACCATTGCCGACAGCTGTCTGTCATGCAGGTAACGAGTTGATTTGGAGCATCTACCTGGTCTGTAGGGGCCAGATCTCTTACTGGTTGGTGGGGGATCAAATACTTATTTCCCTCTGCAGAATGCAAATAAATTCATATACTTTCCACAATGTGATTTTCCGGATTTAATTTGTGATGTGCTATCTCTCACTGTTACCAATAACCTACCCTTCAATTATGGGCTGCTCATGTCTTTGTCAGTGGGCAAACTTACAAAATCAGCAAGGGATCAAATACTTATTTCCACCACTGTATGTTTCTTAGCTATTTTTAGCTTATAAATGAAAATGGTCAGCTCACAATCTAATGGGGGCGAGGGGCACTTCTCTCCTGCTTGACTGCCCAAGTGTCAACAGAGGTGGTAAGGAAAGATTTCTTCAAGACTGATATCTGGATGCAGCTCTCAGGATAGAAATGGTTCTACCCCAAACCCAGGACCTAAGCAAATCCTCTCAGTGATATACCCAGTGATATTTTAGTTCAGCATAAAGTTTTGGTTCTTATTCAGTTACAAAACATATCATTTTAATTCTTAATTTTATTCTATTCAGTCCTCTTTTAAAAATTTTAGGGACCCTTTTATAAAGCTGCGTTAAAAGGGCCCTGCACTAGCGGCAGGGGCCGTTTTTGCCGCATGCTGAGACCCTTTTTACTGCAGTGAGTAAAGATGCCGAAAAAAGACATGGCCATGAAGTAAGATTGCTCTTACCAAGTGGCCGGGCGAGGGGAGCACTTACTGCCACCCATTGAGGTGGTGGTAAGGGTTCCCGCACTAACCCGGTGGTAACTGGGCAGCCCCCTGCGGAAGTGTCATGCGCTGGGGGTGACTATCACCGGCGCCCGCGTTGGGCTTACTGCTGCTTAATGAAAGGGCCCCTTAGTTCTTATTCTAATCACAAACTCAGGACAAATAATTTCAGTTCATGCAAAACAGACACAATAATTTTAGCTTTTCTTCAGTCCTCTTCCAAAATATTTTAGTTCTTATTTAGTTCATGCATATATATGCAAAATGTTCGTTCCTCTTGAGCCATTTTCATTAAGAAAATTATTATTTATTGTTTTTATTCTACTCAGGACAGTACATTTCCTATTCCCATTCAGTTTTCATTTTTGGCCAAAAAAAATTTACTTCTAGTTCTCATGAACAAATGGTCAAAAATTTTTATTCTGATTTTTTATTCTCATTAACGAAAACTGCCACAGTGGCAACATACATAGAGGCTCATCTTCAAAGCACACACACTTACAAACTTGCATATATTACTATGCAACTTTGGGGTCCTTTTACTAAGGTGCGCTGAAAAATGGCTTGCAGTAGAGTAGGCGCGGGTTTTGGCCTTGCGCCAATCCATTTTTCAGAGCACCTGTAAAAAAGGTGTTTTTTAAATTTTTGCCGAAAACGGACGTGTGGCATAATCAAAATTGTCGTGCGTCCATTTTGGGTCTGCGACCTTACCGCTAGCTATTGACCTAGCGGTAAACTCTCATGCGGTAAGCGGGCAGTAACGACCCGCGTCTGAATGATTTTTCAGCCATGCGCCAAAAATGAAATTACCGCAAGAGCCATGCAGTTGCCGGGTGGTAACTCCATTTTGGCGCGCATAGACACTTACGTGGCTTAGTAAAAGGGCCCCTTTGTAAGTCTATGGTGCACCATATTGTCATAGTTCTATCTTGTCTGCTCAATTGTAATTGTGTAAAATGTTATCATAGTAACTTGTATTGTCCTCCTTTTTCTTTCTAGAACAGGGATGAGTTTGAAGGACCTCAAACTTCAGACACCAAAATATCCTGTTAGGCTACCCAACCCCAAAGTTTCTTACTTTCTCTATAAATTGAATGCAATCATTATGGGAAAACTGGCAAATCCAACTGGAAAACAATATAGAAGCATTTTCTCACACAGATCAATGAAGAACAAGGGAATGAAAGCATGAATGCACCTACCCAGTGGCAAAGAAGAATTTTTAAACATATTCCCTAGTGCATAGCATGCATTCCACCTCACTTTCATGGTGGCATCTCCCTGGACTGTAGAAATAAGGGCCTGAATGGATTCTTCAATGCTCTCGCTGAATCTGGGGTTCACCACGTGATGCGGCTGCAGGAAATGAAGAAGGTTCCCCAGGGCCCGAACAGCATTACTCTTTACCTGGGAAACAAAGAAAAATGGCAGAGAAAGTATAGAAAAATCATTCTATAAACAGTTCACAACCAAGTGGCAGAATCACCATTGTATCAGCAAACATACATCTTTAAAAAAGAATGTGAAATCCAGATTGATTACTCAAAGGCATTTTACTACAATATTTATGAACGCTTAGCGGTTGTGTCAACGCCAGTTTTTAAACTTATGAACAGAGGAAGCAAAACTACAGCCTTTCTAGCACTTTTCAACTTTGAACTTATTGAAGATGACTGTACGCTCCCTAGATCGAGATAGGCACCTTCTACCCCTCTGCCCCAAGCGTGGGCTGGTTTGGTCATCTTATATTGATGTTATCATATCCCAAGATGAACTAAATCTCTTCTACAGGTCTTTTAAGCCCTGGTTGAAAAGCATGAAAAAAAAAAAAAAAAAAAGAGACGCCTTCTAAAATAAAAATAAACCACTCTCCTACCAGGGACAGGGAAAGTTTAAAAAGAAAAAAGAAAAATAGAATCTATATAAAAAAGTAAACTTTACTGCAATACATAAAATATAGTGAAAAGTGGCAGATATGTACACCACCTCTACCTCACCACCTCTCCCTCCACTAGTCCATTCCCCTCTCTCTCCTTCCCCTCATTCCCTTTCCTCCTTTCCTGAAGTTACTATTGAGGAAACTACACTTCTCCTTTCTTCCTCAAAATGTACCACCTGTTCCTCTGATCCCATTCCCACCCACCTTCTTAATGCCATCTCTCCTGCTCTTATTCCTTTTATCTGTCACATTCTCAACCTCTCACTTTCCACTGCGACTGTCCCTGCTGCCTTTAAACATGCTGTGGTCACACCTCTCCTTAAGAAGCCTTCACTCGACCCTACTTGTCCCTCTAATTACCGACCCATCTCCCTCCTTCCCTTTCTCTCCAAATTACTTGAGCGTGCTGTTCACCGCCGCTGCCTTGATTTTCTGTCCTCGAATGCTATTCTTGACCCACTACAATCTGGTTTTCGCCCTCTCCACTCAACCGAAACTACGCTTACTAAAGTCTCCAATCACCTATTACTGGCTAAATCCAGAGGTCAATATTCCATCCTCATTCTTCTTGATCTTTCCGCTGCTTTTGACACTGTCGATCACAGCATACTTCTCGATACCCTGTCCTCACTTGGATTCCAGGGCTCTGTCCTTTCCTGGTTCTCTTCCTACCTCTCCCTCCGCACCTTTAGTGTTCACTCTGGTGGATCCTCTTCTACTTCTATCCCTCTGCCTGTCGGCGTACCTCAGGGTTCTGTTCTTGGTCCCCTCCTCTTTTCTATCTACACTTCTTCCCTTGGTTCATTAATCTCATCCCATGGCTTTTACTACCATCTCTATGCTGATGACTCCCAAATCTACCTTTCTACTCCTGATATCTCACCTTGCATCCAAACCAAAGTTTCAGCTTGCTTGTCTGACATTGCTGCCTGGATGTCTCAACGCCACCTGAAATTAAATATGACCAAAACCGAGCTTCTCATTTTTCCCCCCCAAACCCACCTCCCCGCTCCCCCCGTTTTCTATTTCTGTTGATGGCTCTCTCATTCTCCCTGTCTCCTCAGCTCGAAACCTTGGGGTCATCTTTGACTCTTCTCTCTCCTTCTCTGCTCATATCCAGCAGACTGCCAAGACCTGTCGTTTCTTTCTTTACAACATCCGTAAAATCCGTCCCTTTCTTTCCGAGCACTCTACCAAAACCCTCATCCACACCCTTGTCACCTCTCGTTTAGACTACTGCAATCTGCTTCTTGCTGGCCTCCCACTTAGTCACCTCTCCCCTCTCCAGTCGGTTCAAAACTCTGCTGCCCGTCTCGTCTTCCGCCAGGGTCGCTTTACTCATACTACCCCTCTCCTCAAGACCCTTCACTGGCTCCCTATCCGTTTTCGCATCCTGTTCAAACTTCTTCTACTAACCTATAAATGTACTCACTCTGCTGCTCCCCAGTATCTCTCCACACTCGTCCTTCCCTACACCCCTTCCCGTGCACTCCGCTCCATGGATAAATCCTTCTTATCTGTTCCCTTCTCCACTACTGCCAACTCCAGACTTCGCACCTTCTGTCTCGCTGCACCCTACGCCTGGAATAAACTTCCTGAGCCCCTACGTCTTGCCCCATCCTTGGCCACCTTTAAATCTAGACTGAAAGCCCACCTCTTTAACATTGCTTTTGACTCGTAACCACTTGTAACCACTCGCCTCCACCTACCCTCCTCTCTTCCTTCCCGTTCACATTAATTGATTTGATTACTCTATTTATTTTTTGTCTATTAGATTGTAAGCTCTTTGAGCAGGGACTGTCTTTCTTCTAAGTTTGTGCAGCGCTGCATATGCCTTGTAGCGCTATAGAAATGCTAAATAGTAGTAGTAGTAGTAGTACATCAGAAGGACACACCAAGAGAATAACATTTTGAAACATAGTTTAACTATACCAAATAAAAAAAAAAGCAAAGCCATACCTTGTCTTTATCTCTGGATGCTTCAGTTGCAGAACGCAGCATTTTCAATAACAGCAAATCTGAAAATTCATCTTGGAAACTTGGCCCTATTGTTTCCCTAATAAAAAAAAAGTGTATATTATACAATGACATATTGTATATCTGTTCTTATGTATTTACTGCATAGATTATTTTGCTATAGAAAGGAAACCCTTCATGCAGTTTGTTATAACAGAGCAATATTATGTTTTATTGAATTGTAATTATAACGTTGATTCTTATTGTAAATTGCTTGGATACCCAAGTGAAAGGGCAGTATATCAAACAATAAATGGAAATGGAAAATATAAATCTACTTATCTATTTATATACATACACAAAGTTAACAAAATAACTGTGCTAACCCATCGGTAACCCCCCGTAGAAATATTTTTTAAATATTTCCGCTAGCACCAGAAATAGTGCACAATGGGGGCTGGAACTACCACCAACACACCCACTGGACCAGCAGTAGTTCCGGGTTGCCAATGTAGCAACCCTTTAGTAAAAGGGCCCCTAAGTACTTTAAGAAAAACCTCAAAACAAACCGCATGAACAGTATTAATTTGTAGTAAAGCATCCCAAGCAGTGTATATGTAACAACAGATCAATTAAGTTTTCACTTCAGACAGCTTACGGGAGAAAAGCCAATCTTTCGAGGCTCAGATCTCTGGGAAAGGTGGTTAAATAAATAGGTGTCACTCTAAAACTTTCAAATAATATAATGCCCCGGGTCTGTGATGAAGATTGCTTCGAAACCCTGCAGTGTCGGACACAGACCCCGACTCTGCCAGCCCAGACTTACGTACTGGCATCGAGGAGAACATAGCGACGCTTGGAAAAACAGAAGCTGTTGGGCGTAGTGCACACGCCTGGCAGCACTAAGATAAGTGCACCTTTCAGCCTTTCATACACATGTTTTACATTATTTCATATGCAACCTGTATATGCCTCTCATAGTAATAGTTGCATCAAAAGCTAGTACCTATTATATCTTTAAGATACAAATGTGACCAAAGTCATAACTGAGTTATCTACATCTTTTGGATATAAGTAAATGTAGGAGAGAATGAGGGGATGAGTGTGGCATATAAATGAAAGTGTATGGATGAGTGAGTATGTTTCATTATTGAGGACACAGATAGACAGCTTCAGTTGGTTAATGGTAAAAATAATTGTAAACTACTTGTTAAGTTTGTCACTACAGTTTGGATTGGGAGCACTGAGGATTGTTGACAGTTGCTCACTCTTATACACGGGAGATTTTCAATGATAGAGAAACTTATCCACCCTCTAGGAATAGCCTTTGAACCTAGGGTGGCATTCCGCTTGGGTGAGTTTTCACTATGAGAATTTCTCCTTCTCACACAAAACTTTTTTGTTTATTAAATTGACTGTAGGTGAAGCTTTCTACTCATGACCTCTTAGATAGTTCTAAGTAATCCTGGTTTACACTATTGACTCTAAAACTTTCAGACAACAAAAGACATTTTAACTTACATGTTGACAATAAGGGTGTCGGTAAGGTTGCCCATGGACCAGGCTGCTTTGGCTCGGACATTTGGAGACTTGTCATTCAGAGACATTAGGATTGCATTTGCAGTATCAGCAACAAACATCACATCCTGTAGAATAAGAAAGGGATATTCTATAAGTTGTCTGTAACCCCAGGGACAGGAATGACCAAACTGGTTGCATGGCTGTTTCATTTTCAGCTGCTAATGACATGTTCCTCTAGCACTTCTTGTCATCTATCTGTGACCACCTTTATTTTTTTGATTCTCTGAAGATGCTGGATCTAAGAAACCAGAATTCTCTATGAATCAGACAACAAAGCAAAGAATCTCTTTTGAGCTTTATATTTTGTGACTTTGTAGTAATTCAGTCAAAATAGCCTTAGAACACTCAAATAGAGGACACAACTGTAAATATGATTGGACAAAGCAGATGAGAAGAATTAAAAAAAAAAAAAGAAAAAAATTCACAGCAACCCATCATATAACAAATTATAAACTCTCTCTCCCCACCCCACCCCCCCAGAGAGTGCAAACAGCCTGGAGTAAAACCTTTAATATACATATACAAAATAAACATCATAGATGTGCAGAGTCATACAGGTTGCCAACAGCCCACCATCAAAATCCACGTTTATGGAACATGTCCAACATGTTTGGCAGGATGTCTGCATCCCAGGCCTTAATTACAACTTGTAATGTAATACTGGGACAGCAAAAAAGAGGAGCAGCAGGCAGGAAGACTCTAGATCTTAAAAAATAGGAAAGGAAAACAAAATAAAAATGGCAACAAATTATAAATAAAATAATCATGAATAAAAAACATCATAGTTTTAAGGCACCTCCAGATGGAGAGTCCCTCCCCTAAGACTTATCAAAACAATTTAAAAAACCTCTATAAAATATAATGCACATTACCACCTAACTAAGTCAAATGTTGTCAATGACAATTAGCTCTTATCTGCTAATTTTCTTTCCTTTAGGCCCTCCAGAAAGGTCAAGAAGCTTGGGTTATTCGCACCTACCAGCGGATGGAGATCAAGAACATCTTACTCTGAGAATTGTAGAAGAATACCATATAGTTGCTAGTGAGTCAGTATTTCAATAAAACAGAGGAAGCAGGACTAACCATGGCTGTTCTCTTGACATGCAATTTTTTTTGTCTGTTTGTGAACAACCACAGCAACAAACACTCAGAACATACCAAAGGAAAACCAACAAATGAATCAAATGTACCTAGACAAACAGTTGTACAAACAGAGCCCCCTGCAACTGGCTGCTGACACAACATTTGTCCTTCCACATCTCCCATTACTTCTCAACAATAGGTGGGTTCTTGAGCAGTCTGGAGGGGCTAAAGGAAAGAAACTTAGCAGCAAGGTCTAATTTCTCCTACCATATCAGCCCTCCAGACCGGTCAAGACGCATGGGAAGTACCAAAGCAGTATATGTTAAGGGTGGGACCTTGGACAGCAGAAGACAATACACCAACCCCAAAAGCTGCACCCTGTTTCACCTGCACATCAATCCTATAATACTTAACAAAGGAGTGCAAGGAAGACCACACCGCCACTCAACATATCTTGCAGCAGAATAGAACTGTTTTCTGTCCACGAGGTCACAACTCCCTTCATGGAGTGAGCTTTAAGAGATGATGGCATAGAGCATCTCTTAAGGAGATATAACAACACGATTGCTTCCTTAAGCCATCTAGCTATGGTTGCTGTAGATGCCGCTGCTCCCTTGTTCTGACCACTGAACAGCACAAACAACCGATCCAAACGCCCAAACTCCTCTGTTCTTTTCAAATACGCCAACAAGACTTGTTTCACATCCAACCACGATAACTGGCACTGCTCTTTATCACCGCATCCTCTCAAACCAGCAAAAAAATAGACCAAATCACGACAAAGGCCGACACTACCTTGCTATGCCACTTTGGAGCTACTAGAATCCCTGGGTCGACACTGAATGACCCACCCCACTAATGGTGCTCATGGTGCCTGGGTTGGTCAAGGAAGAATCAACGCACTGATGCCCTTCGACAGTGCCACTCTCCTGCAACTGAAAAGCCAGAGTATCTGCATATTGCTGGCCATCACCATCAGGTCCATTACCAGTCAACCCCGGGTACAAAACTACGCTTTCAAAGACCTCCCAAGCTAAAGTCCATTTCCCAAGAGTGTGTCTGCTCAAAAAATCTGCTTGAACTTTGTCTATGCCTGCCACATGAGCCGCTGAGAGATCTAGATGAGCCTTTGCACAGTCCAATAGGCTTGTCACTTCCTCTGCTACCAGATGGCTGTTTGTGCCTCCCTGACAATTGACATAGGTCTCTGCTATTGCATTGTCAAAGAGCACTCTTACCAATTTTCCTTCTAGAATCTGCTGGAACAATATCAGCATGAGACAAATTGTCCGGGTCTCCAGCCTGTTGATCAACCACTGAGCTTCTTCCACCAACCACTGACCCTGCGCCACCTGACAGAGACAGTGGGCTTGTCAGCCCCTGAGACTGGCCTCTGTAGTAACCACTGACTATTCCAGAGATTCCAGGTTCATGCCTTTCTGTAAATTGACACTGCTGGGTCACCACTGAAGGCTGCTTTTCGTCTCCCCCTCTTCCCCCTCCCAAGAGGGCAAACCACATCTCAAAGCCCTGCTGTTGAGGAGACCATCGAGAAAGCAGGGAATGCTGAAGAGGACACATGTGCGTTCTAGCCCACGGTACCCACAGTACCCACCATCATGCCCAGAACCTGAAGGTAATAGATGGGAGAGAGGGGGAAGGGGGGGTCTTACCAAGAGAAGACTGTAAATTTGTCCCTAAAGCTTGAGATCTCACTGATGGAAGGAACACTCCTTTCTTCATATAAAAGCTGTTCCAGCCCTTTTATCATTTTGGTTACCCTTTTCTAATTCTATGTCTTTTGGGAATGGGGACGACCAAAATTAGGCAAAGTACTTGAGGTGTGGACAGAGCACTATAATCTGTTTTATCCTCCATCCCTTTTCAAATAATTCTTGACATTACATTTGGGTTTTGTTTTGTTTTTTTTTAAACCACCACTACACACTGAACACCAATTAAGCTCTGTAATCATTTCTTCTCTCTCACAGATCCTCTGTTCTTGTCTAATGCTTCTTTGAATTCAAATAGAACAGCCTCCTGGATGAGAATTAAGTATCTACCACCTTTTCCATATATATGCAGACACAGTTTCGAGAAGAAACAGCTGAGAGAAGATATGATCAACTTCTATAAAATCATAAGTGGAGTGGAATGGGTAAACTGGTTATCTTTGGGTATCAACAATAAGTAATGATACTCCTATTTGGATCCTGGTTACTATGTGTGTCCTAGACTGGCCACTCTCAGAGACAGGATACTAGGGTCTACGGGCGTTTGGTCTAACTCAGTATGGCATTCACTTGCTATACTCTTATACTTAGATCTCACTAAACAACTTATTCAATGTACTATAAAAAGAAGACTAAAAACAGAGGAAATGAAACTCATTACAGAAGAGTAACAGTTACAAATGAAGTGTGGAAAGCTATTAGCATTTGTCTTTATGAAAATGAGCTAGATAGCAAAAATGGAAGGGAAAAGCCTCAAAAAGCTCCATGCATTGCTATCCTTAGGGAGCTAGAACACTATCATAGGCATTCAAAAAAACCTCCCTTTTGCTTCCGCTTATTTATTGAAACTCTATCTAAAGCTTTAAATATTTGTATATTTTAAATCAAAAATGTAACTTAGCTTCTGCTGTTGCAGTATTGATGCCATATAGCCTTCTTCAGAAACTCTCAACCTACAACTCAAACTGTCAGCATTTTAAAAACTTCCAATAAAGTACAAAGCAAATGTGAGTTCAGAAGCTGGATTCTGACCTGTCGTAGATTTGTGAAAAGGATGTAGACTCCCAGTGCACGAGCAGCTGCTGCCTTCACAAGTGGATTCTCACTGTGATTCAATCCAAGCAGCAGGGTGATGCAGAGTATCTGACGGTCATCCTAGAACACACAACAGTAACTGGTGGAGATGTGATGCAAACTACAGAATGAATTTGAGATGTAAAAATATTTATACTTCTTCCTGATTAAAAAGTCAACAATGTTTTATGTATTTAAACATTTTTATTGATGAAACAAAATAACTACATCCAATATCTGGCATAAACACAAATGCCACCGTCAAACTTTCAAAATAGAAATACAATGATAAAGTCCATCATCAAAACTTTTTAACAGTTTCTCCCATCCCCCCCCTAACCCTTCCTCCTTCCCCTCTGCATAATTTCAAACGTTTTTTATTGACATTGTATCAGCACCAACATTGTCATGCCAGCTCTGTTTCAGTCTATATATACAACAATTGCTAACTAGCATACAGCATTTATAAATTTTTGCCAACATTATTATCCCATCAATCATACCAGTCCTCCCCCCGCCCTCTCCCATTCCCTCCCTTCCCCCCCCATTTTACCCCAGACCTGGATAACCATTCAGTTCAGCCCGTAGAGTTCACCTTGTATTTAAAAGCAAACTACGGCCTCTAGGGCTTAGACTTTGCAAATAAGGGCCCCAAATAGCCAGAAATGTAACTCTCTTTTTCTGCGAGAGCCTAGATTCCCCCGCCTCCCACGATACCAGCTGATGTAGCTGATTTCTCCAGTGCCAGTAAGCCGGAGGATCTTTGACCGTCCAGTATTGTAAAATACATTTCCTGGCCAAGAGGCTCATCTTACGGAGCATCAATGTTTCAAAACGATTCTGCCCTCTAAAGGACCCCGGGATGTCTAAAATCAGTTGCTCAACTGTCCCCAAAATCCGCTGCCCTAACCGCTCCTCCCAAAATCCTCGAACTCGAGCCCAGAACCTTTTTAAAATTGGGCAGCTCCAAAACATGTGCAGCATTGTGCCAGGATGTCTTCCACATTTAAGACAGTCCGGGCTTCGATTTCCTCCCATATGTGCTAATTGAGCTGTAGTTACATATCCCCTATGGATGCAGCGATAAGCACATTCTCTCAAACGAGCATCCGATACTAACAGGGGTATTCGTGCTATTGATTTAGTGATGTCCCAGGAGGTCACTGCAACTCCCAATTCCTTTTCCCAAGCACTCCTTAGCTGTCTATAGTCCCTGGGGGGCAGCCATCCTGATATTGTTTTATAAAGCGAGGATATTGTGATTCCTCCCTCACCAAAGGAGTGAAAAAATTCTCGTATCCTTTCCCCCATCCGAGTTCTCAAGGGATCTGTCGGTAAAGAAGTGAGGTAATGTCGCACCTGACATATTGCAAATCTATTCCCCCAGGAGTCGCCTACCTTTCCCAATAACTCCTCATCGGTAAGAGGCTGCCCATCTTCGCCCACCAGGTGTTCCAATTTAGAAACTCCCCGTCTAGCCCATTCAACAAAATGTCGGCTTGACAATCCTGGTAAAAATGCACTGTTCCCACGTATGGTTATCAAATCTGTTACTGTTGGGTCCCCCCCCAGTTGGCGAGTAAGCACTCCCCACACCTCCCGGAGAGATCGCAACAACACACCTCCACTGAATCCCTCCGGTAAATCTCGTGTTTTGTGGTGTAAAAGCGAAAAAAGATGGTGCGGTTCCCAAAGCGCCGCCTCCAACGCCGTAGGAGTATATTGTTGCGTGTCTAAACACCAATCTCCCAGATATCTCAAATGACATGCTTTATTGTATAATTCTAAATTTGGCATGCCCATTCCTCCTCGACTCCAACTCCCCACTAATCGTGAGAAGCGAACCCGCGGCTTCTTGCCTCTCCAGCAGAACTTTAATGCAAGCTTGTAAAAACTTTTTAGGTCTTTCCGTCGGAGCCAAATTGGGATGGTCTGCATCACATAAAGCCATTTGGGGAACAACACCATTTTAATCATGTTTACTCTCCCTAACACTGATAACGGCAAATCCATCCATCCTAGTAGCACCTGCTGGGTCTCCTCTAACAGCCAAGTAATATTCAGATCATACAACCGCGAGAGATCCATAGGCATCAAGATTCCGAGATACCTAAAGGAGTTTTGTGCTTTTCTCAGAGGGAACTCGCCTCTCCACCGCCTCCACACGTCCTCTGAGGAGGCCAAGGCCTCTGATTTTTCTAAGTTCAAACTGAGGCCCGCATAGTCTCCGTATTCGGAGAATATCTCTAATAGAGCGTTCAGAGATTCTTGTGGGTCTGTTAAATGGACCAAGATGTCATCTGCGAAAGCCGCTACCTTAAAGACCTCGCTTCCTATCTTTACCCCTGCCACCGCTTTCTGTTCCTCAATTTCTCTCAATAAGGGGTCCAGTGATAGCACAAACAATAACGGTGACAGAGGGCAACCTTGGCGTGTTCCCCGGCCTATTTCAAAATCTTGTGTCTCAATCCCATTTACCGATATTCTAGCCCTTGGCGCTGAATACAATGCTTTGATCCCTGATAGAAATCGATCCGTGAAGCCATATTTCTGAAGAACAGCATATAGGAAATTCCATTTTACTTTATCAAAAGCTTTTTCAGCGTCAAAGCTGATTAACAAAGAATTTTCCTTCCCTCGACGTCTGGCTTCTAATGAGGCCAGCACCTTACAAACATTCTTAGTGACTTTCCGTCCCCTCACAAACCCCACCTGGGAGTCGTGTATAAGGTTCGGCAAAATTCTCGCTAATCTGTTCGCTAAGATCTTAGCCATCAATTTCACTTCGTAATTTAACAGCGAAATGGGCCTGTATGATTCAACTAGTTCCGGATCCTTCCCTTTCTTGGGGAGTACTATAATACAGGCTATATTTAAATTCGGAGGCATCCTTTCCTGCTCTATTAATATATTAAACATTGCAGCTAAGGGCTCAGTGATCTCTTCTCCCATGATCTTGTAAAACTCCGCCCGGTAGCCGTCTACTCCCGGCGCCTTAAGCAGTACACTTTGATTAATCGCCAGGAACACCTCGTCTGGTGTAATAGGAGTATTCAGTTGTTGTGCCTCCTGGGGGGATAGCGTTGGTAAACCCATCTGATCTAAATAGGAGTCTCCCGTCAGACCATCATCTGGCGGGGCCTCATATAATTTTTTGTAATATTGGTAGAAACCCTCGCTAATTTCCTTGTCCGTGTGGACTCGCTCTCCTTGCCTCTTCTTCATAGTCAAAATCCTGGTTTTCCCCTGTTTGGTTGCAATCAGGCGCGCCATCAAACGACCACACTTGTTCCCATGCTTATATAATTGGTATTTATAGTAAATTTGCGATTTAACTGCTTTATGATGAAGTATTTCATTTAATTTAGTCTGCAAGAGCATCAAATGTTGTCTATTCTCAGTGGAGGCCCGTTGCCCATATCTTCTCCGAGCCTGGCATACTAGTTGACTCACCCTCAGTATCTCTCTATTCCGAGCTTTACGTTTGTGAGCCATATAGCTAATGATGTCCCCTCGAAGTACTGCCTTAGCCGCCTCCCAGTACAGAACCGGGTCTTCAACATGCATTGCATTGTGCGTTTTATAATCCCGCCAACTCTGGTGTATGGAGGCCCTGAAATCTTGATCTCGATATAGCTCTGTGGGGAATACCCATCTCTGTGCCCCTCCCCTCTCTTCCCGAGGCGTCCAGCTCATTTCCACCCAAGCATGATCCGATATCACATCTGCTCCTATTGCAGATGCCATCACTGAATTGAACATCGGTTCTGAAATCAACAGATAATCAATTCTAGCCTGTGTGCCGTGCGCCCTCGAGAGATGTGTGTAGTCTCTCCCCTGTGGGTTGAGAGTCCTCCAGACATCCACTAGCCCCACCTGTCGGCAAAGATTAGGCAGCCCCCGCGACTCCTGTCTGAGCTCATTCCTCCTAGCCCCAGTACTGTCAATCGAGGGGTCCATCACCATATTAAAGTCTCCCCCTGTTATTATGGGCAAAGATTTGCTCATTAACAGTCGTGAAGTGATCATCTTATAGAACTTCCGATCATATTGGTTCGGAGCATATACATTGCCAAACAATATAATTTGGCGCTGCACATGGGCCTCACACAGCAGAAATCTACCCCCTGGGTCTGTGAAGTTCACTTCCACCTTATCCACTATTCCTTTTCGAAACAGGATGGCAACCCCCCCTTTCTTTCCTTGTGCCGCTGCCGATACACAATCCCCCACCCACCAGGTTCGCAATTTAGCATGTTCCCCAGCCGATAGATGGGTTTCTTGGAGGAAGGCTATATCTACTTTATGTCTTTGTAAATGTTGCAAAATTTTTGAGCGTTTAATTGGGGACGAGATCCCTCCCACGTTCCATGTAACTATTTTTAGTGGACCCAGGTCCCGTAAAAAATCTGATCACAAGATGTATACCATTTATTCATAGAAGAGGGATGTCCCAGCCTCCACCCCTCCTCATGCTCTATCCTTAGCCATTTTAGTTTATTCTCAAGCCCCAGTCGCCGTCTCTTCCAGGTCTCAATCCCCCCCATCCCCCAATTCCCCCCTCTTCCCCTTTTGGAGCCCCAACTATCCCCTTAAACCCCAACTTCCCTTCTTCTAAACCCAGGCCTCTAAAAGAGACCATCACGTTTAACACCTCCTACCCCCCTCCCTCTCGTATACCATCTAACACAAAATGTTTCCCCTCGACTTCCTCTCCTCAGTATAACTCTAATTTATGATTATGTAACTTTTCCAGTTTGTCCAGAAAAAAAGAAAAAAACAACATTTAACAAACTACACAAAACCTTATTCCAGAGTTCTCAGGCTGTCTCTCTGATCTGTAGGGAGAATCCTCCGCAGCCCTCTACGAGAATATCCCCAGGTCAGCCTCCTGTAGTGTCCTTCTGGTATTAATCCAGGCCGCTTTGGCAAAAATCGCTTCAATTCTTCGGTACAGTGATTGTGCTTCGATGCTCTGTAGTATTCTATGCAATAATCCCAGACTTCTGCTCAAGCCATTCTGCAGCGCGTGCCCAAGGAATTCTAGTTGCCTAGTATGTTCTCCCAGGCTGCCTCCTGTGGCCACAATCTCATCGATCCATCATCTCCGCCCATCAAATTGGGTCTGAACATCCTCCAACTCTAATTAACTTTTTGTAATCCAACATATTTTATCCATGTGCCCCTCGATCTCATCTTCCATCAGATCTCCTCTGAGCTTCAATTTAACCTCTCTATCAGCGGTGTTCCACAGAGTTCAAAAAAGCTTGTGCTTGTTCAGTCGTTGTGTAGACCTGTGTGACCGCTTGGTAGGTGACTCTTAATTTAGCTGGATATTGCAGTGCAAAACGAATTTTCTTTTCAAAAAGTTTAGTGCATATAGGCGAGAACTTCCTTCTCTGCATCGCCACCGCCGCCGAGTAATCCTGGAAGCATAAGATCTTTTTGTTCCCATATTGCAGCTCCTGATCTTTCCTTAAAGCTTGCAGTATTGCCTCTTTGTGCGCAAAGTTTAAGATGCGGCAGATCACCACTCTCGGGCGTGTAGCTTCCACAGGCTTGGGCCCCACTCGATGAGCTCTCTCTATCTGGAGAATTCCCAGGGCTTCTGGGAGTTGTAGTTGTTCTGGCAGCCATTTTTCCAAAAATACCCGCAGGTTTACAGTCTCCAAAGCCTCAGGCAGACCCACCAATCTTAAGTTATTCCTCCTTGATCTGTTCTCGAGGTCTTCTAGCTTTCCTTCATAGCTTTCCACCATGGTTTTAAGCTTAATATTTTCCTCCTCCATTTTGTGCACTCTGTCTTCGAGAGCTCCATGACGTTGCTGATACTCCGCTAGTTCTTTAGTAAGCTGTCCCAAGTTTTCCTGGACCAACGTTATTTTGCTGTCGATGGGCCCCAGTCGTCGATCCAGCAGAGGCTCCATGGCGGCCGTCACCTCCGCCGCCACCTCCGCTACCCACACGGAGCTCAAGGCCGTCGCAGCCGGGCTCGCTGGCGCCGCCATTTTTTCCTCGCCGGCCCGCGTCTTTTCTTTGTCTCGGCGGACACTTTTCGCCGCCATGGATTTTCCCGTGAGTAGCGTCGATTTAATTACCTTCCCTTCTTCTTGCGGGTTAAGGTGTCTGGCGGTTCTTTACTGGGGCGTTTCCCTTGATTTTGAGGGTTAAGTGGGTAAGCTGGCCGGAGCGGAGGTTTCAGCAACCGCTCCTGGTCATGGCGTCACGTGATCCTCCCCGTCAACAATGTTTTAATGTATATTACAATTTACTTTGTGTATTACTAAAACAGAATAATGTGCACAAATGAACTGCCTTTATTACTACTACTACTACTAATCATTTCTATAGCGCTACTAGACGTACGCAGCGCTGTACACTTGAACATGAAGAGACAGTCCCTGCTCAACAGAGCTTACAATCTAATTAGGACAGACAAACAGGACAAACAAAAGATAAGGGAATATTAAAGTGAGGATGATAAAATAAGGGTTCTGAACAAGTGAACAAGAGTTAGGAGTTAAAAGCAGCATCAAAAAGGTGAGCTTTTAGTTTAGATTTGAAGACTGCCAGAGATGGAGCTTGACGTACCTGCTCAAGAAGTCTATTCCAGGCATAAGGTGCAGCAAGATAAAAGGAACAGCGTCTGGAGTTAGCAGTGGAGGAGAAGGGTGCAGGTAAGAGAGATTTACCCAGTGAATGGAGTTCCCTCGGAGGAATGTAGGGAGAGATGAGAGTGGAGAGGTACTGAGGAGCTGCAGAGTGAATGCACTTATAGGTCAATAAGAGGAGTTTGAACTGTATGCAGAAACAGATAGGAAGCCAGTGAAGTGACTTGAGGAGAGGCTAATATGAGCATAACGACACTGGCAGAATATTAGTCATGCAGCAGAATTTTGAACAGATTGGAGAGAGATAGCTAAGTGGGAGACCTGTGAGAAGCAAGTTGCAATAGTCTAAGTGAGAGGTGATAAGAGTGTGGATGAGGGTTCTGGTAGTGTGCTCAGAAAGGAAAGGGCGAATTTTGGTGATATTATAGCGAAAGAAACGACAGGTTTTAGCAGTCTGTTGAATATGTGCAGAGAAGGAGAGGGAGGAGTCGAAGATGACCCCAAGGTTACGAGCTGATGAGACAGGAAGGATGGGAGTGTTATCCATAGAAATAGAGAATGGGGGAGGAGGGGAGGTTGGTTTAGGGGGAAAGATAAGAAGCTCAGTCTTGGTCATGTTTATTATTTTCAGCCCAACTGTTTCCCCTGTACATCAGAATCAGTTGACCTCTGCTGGGCTATAGTACCATAGGCTTCATTCACAACTGACAGTGAATTTTTCCATATTTTCTTAAAATTAACTCCCACCCTGATCCAGCCAAAGCAATGATGATCCTTGATTAGGGGTCATTGATGGAATTCCAACACAACCTTAGGATGTGTGCTCAAAACTACTATTGCTACAAAACTTTGTTTAAGGCAGATCAGCTACTAGGGCCTGGAGCTCATTGACCCTGCAGGCTGAAGTGACAACAGGTAGCTGAGTAAATATGGGTTTAGCTTCTACTCTGTGATAAGTGCCAACTGCACTAAGATGAATCTTAATGGAGCTGGTCCTTAGACCTGACTGGCAGGCAGCTTTTGTGTAGAACAGACTCCCCATTCTATACAGGATTATATTTAAGGTTATCAAATTTTCCACTCTGGGGTACCAGTTTTTCAGATCTCTCCTTCCCTAGGTACCAAATTGCTCTCTGTGCTCATCTTATCAGCATTTACTTGTCATCCCTTCACACCTGCAGATTCACTCACACTACACCAGATCTACCTGTTTTTCGGTGGCCACCCCTACCCAATGGAACCTTTTACCTTTGCAATTCCGCTCTGAGCTTTCTCTTTTGGAATTTAGGGCTGCCTTGAAAATGTATTTCTTCCATAAAGCCTTGAGTATTGTCTAATCTGATCTAGGAATCCTGTAACACAACTTCTTTGTTGACTATTGAGGCCCTGGAACTGTTTATTAATTTATCAGTCTCCTTTATCCCTTCCCCCCCCCTTCTTTCCTTTTGCCTTTTACTTGGGTTAACTGAATCCCTATCCCCTGCCCTCTACCTTGTAACTGCAGATTTGTAACCTAGTTTCCTTTATATGTCATTCCATTGCTTCCTATCTCTTTAGTTTTCTTATTCTTTTTTTTTTTTAGTTTTATCCATTGTAAACCACTTCGATTTTTTGATTTGCGATATATTAAATAAAATTGAACCTTGAAAATGGATCTAGGGCTTTGATCCCACACCAGACAGCAAACCTCTTCTATTTAAAACTGTACGACTGTCTAGCGAAAGCTCTTCTGGAAGCCAACAGGATTTGAGACACACTGTCAGACTAGTTCAAAGAATCCACTACTACCCTCTCAACATCTAAGCCATAAAGGTCAGGGGAACTGGAGATCAGAATGTAGTAGGGATCCCCGATCCAGAGTTATTAGTACTGGGGGGAAAAAAGTCTTCAGTCTCCACATATCTCTGGAGGAAAGTGCCAAAAGAGGAAACCTGTTTCAGCCAGTAAGGGGCAACCCATTACCTCGATCCTGTTTGAGCTTCAGAAGTTTTGCTACAAGAGGTATTGGAGGACAGGCGTACAGAAGAGCCTCCCTCCAATGAAGGAGGAAGTCATCCAAGGCTAGACTGCCATGTAAACCTAGTCTGGAGCAGAACTGAGGGACCCTGTTGTTGTAATAAGTGGCAAAAAGAACTACTAAGAATGTGTCCCACTCTTAAAAGATCTTCTGGGCTATACCTTCATCTAGAGAACACTTGTGAGATTGCAGAATCTGACTCAGACTGTCCACCAAGTGGCTCACTTCTACAGTCTGACAGCTTCCTAACACAGGAGGTACAACCCATTCATCCCTGCTTGTTGAAATAGTTGATAAAGAAAACATGGTTGTTTGATTGAATTAGAATAACTTGATCGGACAACTGATCTCTGAAAACCTTTAAAGTGTTCCAGATTGCTTCTAGCTCCAGAAGTTTATCTAATAAAAAGTTTTTCCTCAGCAGACCCAAGTCCACAAGTCTGGATTCATCTACATGAGCCCCCACTCCCCCCCCCCCCCATCCTTGGTTGCATACATCCATGGCTAGTATGTTTTGAATTTGAGGCGTTTAGAAAGGAAAACTCTTTGCCAGATTGGGTTGGACTGAGCAGAATGGTGACATCTGAAGGTTCCCTGTGGCTTGTGACCCCTGGACAGACAGGGTCTGTTGAGCCTGACTAAAATTAAGGGATGTCATGAGCATTACATGAATTGTGGATGCCATGTGGCCTACCATTCTCAACATCTGGCATGCTGATACCTGACAACTTTGATGCTCTCAGTGAGCAATTTGGAGGCATGCATTGTAACTGTAGACCGAAACCTATCTGGCCAATTTTTAGAACTCACCGGACTGAGGTTTAAAGGGCCACTTTGCTTGGAAACATTCAGCCTCCTATCAGAGCCAGAGAAGGGTAGCTTCCCCTCATGGCACCATGGTGATGGGAAATTCTGCTCCTTATTTGGTATTGTTGACATTTCTAGAGCTGAGTCAATAGTGCCTGAAGAAGAGCTATGTATCAACTTGGTACTATAAAGAAACTAACAAGTCACCAAAGACCGGTTTCTCTTTGTTAATTTGTTCTTTTGTTTGTTTTTATGGATTCTTTATATACCACCTTTCTGTGGAACAACCAAAATGGTTTACACACTAAGATACAGGTACTGTATTTTTCTCTGTCCCTAATGGGCTCAAAATCTAAGTTTTGTACTCAGGACAATGGAGGGTTAAGTGACTTACCCAGGGTCACAAGGTTTGTTTGTTTTTTAATATATGGCCAGAAATCTCTCTAACTGTATAATGACCAAAAATCCAAAGATAAGAAAGTTACATATTCACAGGCTGCTGGTGAATATCAAATATTATGTGCCTTCATATAAATATATTCTCAAAACTACCCCCAACATGCACAGAGACTCTTACATAAAATTACACCTGCTCCAAAGAAAGTGTAAATGAGCACACAAATGATAATTTTATAAAATATGCCCATATATTTAAAAAAAAAAACCAAACCTTCATCCCTGCTCCATCCAAACTCTACCCTGGAACATCTACCTGCAGACTGAATAAAAGTACATGTGATCTTGCACAATTTTTTTTATAACAGTTGTTTTCCCCTTGTAAAATCTGTTTTACATGCAGATAATAGTTTATAGAATTAAACTCCGTAAAGTAGACACAACTTTTCTATCAAATCTCAATTGCCAGTCTGCTGAAAGTAAGACCTGCAGCTTACCGGCAAAGTACTGAAAGCATCAGGTAAGATAGAAGAGAGAGCATCACAGGCACTGGTCTGTAGGGTAGGATGCTGTTCATTCTGTAGCGCTGCTGGCAAAGGACCACTCAGTATCATATTCCAGAATGTTACTATCTGGAATGGAATCAAAGAACACTACAAATCACACATCTTCCAAACAAAAGTGTAAATTCTGAATATTTGGCGGATTCATCTTTTAGATGGGTATGGGAAAATCTAAGAATATACAGAAAAATGTGCAAAATTCTAACAGGCACATTTTTTATAGATAGATAAATAGATAGATAGATAGATAGGCCAAAGAATAAAAATACACTATATTGAAGGACAAAGTGAATCCAACCAGATACTAATCAGTACAGATGGATATAAGTGGTGTGCACTGGCATGTGGAAAACCTGGCTTCAATTCCTGTGGCAGCTTCTTCTCCCCGGTTGAACAGGGGAAGCAGAAGCAGCATTCAAAGTACCTGGGGGAAAGGAATCTCAGCCATTATTCAATGGTGACATCTAAGGGCTAGACATAAGGCCCATGTTAGGTGGGTTCCAGAGGAAGCCACCATCTGTAGCTTCTTGCTAAAGACTACAGGTTGTGTGAGATGGATAAGGGATAAAAAGAGGGGGGGGGGAACCCTAGATAACCTGATATAGGCCAGTGCTTACTGAGTTGAAAGCCCAAAGCAAGAAGAAGCTGCCAGCCAAAAATAATACCACACTAATCGGAACAAGTGACTGAAACAGAATTGGTTGACTATGCTGTGGAAACCTTTAAGGCTGTGGTTTCCAAGAATCAAGATTTAAAAATAAATAAATAAGCAAGCTGCCTTGAGTAAATATATGTACACAAAAATCTAAACATTTTAAAAGCTTGTTGTCAACCATCAAGAGATGTTCGGTGGGTTGTTTCCTATAATCAGATAAAGTTAGCCCTGTCAGTATCATTGTCTCTTTGGTTGGTTGTGTGAAGTTGGGATGTCCGTGTGACTGTAACTCTGTGGGAGTTTGCCATTTGACTAATCTACTATAGTACGGTATGGTTGGTGAATCTTTCCTGTCATTTTACTGGAGTTCCTTTGCTATTTTAAACATTTAGGGTCCTGTTTACTAAGCCGCGCTAGAGGTGCGTTAGTGCTTTTAGCGCGCGCTGTGTAGGTGCCCACAATATTCCTATGGGCACCTAGACAGCGCGCGCTAATTTTGTGCATGCGCTAAAAACGCTAGCGCACCTTAGTAAACAGAGCCCTTAGATTTTATTGTAAACCACTGTGATTTGTTTACAAGGTGGGCGGGTATATCAAATTAAATAAATGATCTGTGGCCTCCAGCACTATGTGCTGTGTTAGAACTCTGTGCTACGTTTCAGTGCACTGCATTCTAATGCACGATCCTACAAAAAATTTACTCCTGATGCAGTAAACTAATGGCATGAAAACTGCAGCATTAAAAAGAGTGCGCTGTAAGAAAAAAAAAATCCAACACCCCTCCCCCCCAAACAAACCCTGATGTGGTAAAATAAAGCTATTTGCTGCACTGTGAGCAAATATCTTTCTTCCTCTCAGTCTGTCAGCGAGGACTAGCTTAAACCATGGCAAGAAGGTAGATTTAAAAAATGGTAACAGTGGCGAAGCACTGTGGAGGTACATGGAAGAAGGAGGGTGATGAGTGCCCCACTTGAGCCACAAGGGATCTTGGGAGACCATCTTTTGCTCCCATTCCTCATCTTCATGAGAGCCTGAGCTGGTGCAGTGCTACAAGAGGACTAAAATCTGTGCAAGTTTATAGTGCTCCCTCCAACCCCAACCCACCCCACCCCCCACACACAAATTAGAAGTAATTTTTTATCCAACGCTGCACTACCTTTACCTCAGTGGTTTTATGTTGATTTTCCAGCACTAATAATTTTTTCCTGCATCAGAAGTATTATTTGCATGAGCTGCACTAAAAGATACAGACTTTAATCTAGGATGCTCCGCTGCATTTCAAAAAAAGCTGATCATATACTGTGTATGGCCTCAGTTCATAAGGCTTGATAAAAGGGAAAGAAATAATTTAAAACTTGAAATCACGCACCAGGCCAACAGGTACTCTCTGATCCAGAGAAATAGTGGAATCTGGCTTATGCTGTTGAATTATGCCTGTCCCCAGTTCTTCCAGAAGCTGTCAGTAAGGAAAATAAAAACAAACCAAACAGGTTCTATCAAGATAATTGCGCTTCAGTCTACTGGATAGCATTCTGGTGCTCAAACAATTCTAAATGCTTTAAAGACTCTAAACATGTTTGTCCAGGCCCACTTGCCTATGTTAGCCCACTTTGGTAAGAATACCCTACACAGAACACATTCCTGAGCAACCTTGTGCATGCTACCCATGCGAGAAAGCTTTTTATTTGGAGTTAGATCACACCTTTTCATTAGTAGCTCAAGCTGAGTTCTATTCAGGTACAGTAGGTACTTTACATGTCCTCAGACTGCTTACAATTTAAGGCCCCTATTTACTAACCTGCAGTAAAAGTAGTGTTTACAAGCTATGTTATCAAAGAAAATTTTATTGTAGGAGTCACTATTCCAAAGTACATCAGTGATTCCTATGGTAATTGTTTTTTCATTATCATGGTAGGAACATCAGGGTCCAACCTGGGCCTGTTCGTATTTTTAAAATATCCTACCCCGAAGGGAAAGGAAAGAAAGAAAGAAGCCTCTTCAAACTCCTGGTGTCTAATGGGAGAGGCAGGAGTGAGCGCTGGCCTCTCTTGCCCCAGTGGCTCCATTTTCAATAATGTTGCCACTAGGCCCCAACAGTAGTCTTCAGATACTACTTTGGAGTTAGGCTGTAAAGAGTTGGGATGGGATTCCACAATTATTAAAAGGGGGTGAATGTTTGGAAGCTGATTGGTCCTTTTAAAATTGCTCTCTAGATGCATCAGCCCACACATTAGCAGGCCAATGCTCTCATGGGAAAATTACCACCACCTCTAGAGAAGCTGCTATAACTTTCCATGCATAATAAAGATGGCAAAGTTTAACACAAAGTCTGCTATTCATTTTGCACAATAATGAGCTGTTTTACATGAGTTGTTTTTACCATTTTCAGGGCACAGGCCATAGATATCTGCCCGGAACTGGCTTAATTTTTCACTACTGGTATTGCCATCGAAACCCGCTCCAGTCCAAACAGATCTATCTAGCCATAATTGGGACACAGACCGTAGAAGTCTTCCTGGTACTAGCCTTACTTCCCAAAAACTGGATTTGCTGTTAAGCACGGCTCAGTTGTTTTGATTCCATCCTCTTTCCATATAGGAATCATTTGTGCTTATTCCACACATTCTTAAATTTCATTACCGTTTGTCTCCACCGCTTCCCACGGGAGGACATTCCAGGTATCCACCACCCTCTCTGTGAAAAAGTATTTCCTGATATTACTCCTATGTTGATCCCCCCTGTAACCTCAAATTCATGTCATCTAGTTCTATTACTTACTCTTCTTTGGAAAAAAGGTTTGTTTGCATATTAATGTCTTTCAAATATTTAAATGTCTATATCATATCACCCCTATCCCTCATTTCCTCTAGGGTATACAATTATACAGGTCCTCAAGTCTCTTCCTGTAGGTCTTTTGGCGCAAACCTCTCTAAGCCTTACCTTTGCACCATGCAGCTGAATTGATGGATCTGTTTCCTCCATGCATTTAGAAGCCACCTCTCCAAGCTCAAGTAAATAGTTCTGTGCCATTTCAAAGTAACCTTTTACAAGATATGCTAACACCTGTCAATGGGCCAAAGACAAATAACATTGTTATGGGAGCAGTTTTCAGATTGCCTACACACTTTGCAACAGTTTTCAAGTGAATACACATGTATATTTCCACTCTGAAAACTGCCTAAGGTAAAAACACCTGTCGACACTTGTGCCTCAATTTTCTGTGGCTACAATGTGTGTACTTTTGAAAATAGAAAATACAAACCCTGTCCCTGGAACACCTCTGCTGAATGAGGTATGCACATACTTTTACTCGCACACTGGGAAAAGGGGATGGGGACGAATTTTCAAATAGCCCATTTCTGCAATTAAGCTTCTACATGCAGGAATGGCTTTGAACATAGTAACATAGTAGATGACGGCAGAAAAAGACCTGCGCGGTCCATCCAGTCTGCCCAACAAGATAAACTCACATGTGCTACTTTTTGTGTATACCTTACCTTGATTTGTACCTGTCCTTTTCCGGGCACAGACCGTATAAGTCTGCCCAGCACTATCCCCGCCTCCAAACCACCAGTCCCGCCTCCCACCATCGGCTCTGGCACAAACCGTATAAGTCTGCCCAGCACCATCTCCGTCTCCCGCCACCGGCTTTGCCACCCAATCTCGGCTAAGCTCCTTAGGATCCATTCCTTCTGAGCAGAATTCCTTTATGTTTATCCCACGCATGTTTGAATTCCGTTACCGTTTTTGTTTCCACCATGCTTGTTACTGAGTAAAGGTGTATGAAGGAAATCATTTCAGTGAAAATTGTATATACACAATCCCACCAGTAGAAAAAAAATGGTAGCAAAATGCTAGAGTTAAGGGTTTCCCTTAAATTAACACGACTTTTTAAAGTCTAAACTCTTTATTCTCTAACAATGTATATTTATTTAAAAATCTTAACCACACATTTCTAGATGTAGCGATCTAAAATAAGCACTTAGCTTTCCAAATTCAAAAAGTATTAAATAAATTAAATGTGTGGTTAAGAATTTTAAAGAAATATATATTGTGAGACAATACAGAGTTTAGACTTTAAAAAGCGTTAATTTAAGGGAAACCCGGAAGAGTAAGTGATTGAAGAATGCAAGACCCATGGTTTGGGCCTGAAATGGGATGTTCCATATGAGGTCTAATAACCTGTAATAGGTCCAAATTGAGTTTGATACTCTTTCTGTGGTTATAAGTTTAGAAAAGAGTGAGTATTGTGTCTACTGCTCACGTTGAAGAGCAAAATACTAAGGCAACAAAATTACTAGATTAAACAAAACAAGCTTACAGTAAATGTTTGACACTTAGATCTAAAAAGGACTAAAATTCTGCACAATGTCAGCTCCCATCACTGTATTTTCCTACCTGTAAAGACTCTAGTCGGACAGGAGATGGTTCGTATATGCTGCCAGGCAATGAACCTACATCACTATCGGAAGGAGTATCTTCTCTAGGCTGAATCACGATAGAAACACACAGACGTATCAGCCAACAGGGCTCGCAAGGGGTCCGTTTTGAATTATTTAGGGCTTCTCCGTGAAGTTCTGAGAATGGTGCCTTTTTCCACCACTCTTGGTCGTTCAAGCCATGTGGGGTGGCAGCTCCGCTGTTTGTTAGTCCTGAGGAGCTGGGCTGTTGTAATAGCAGCTTTACCTCTGGTAAAGGTGGCTGAGCAGATACCAGGGCCCCTAGTAAGGTCAGGCTAGAAACACGAACATTGACATCTGGTGAACAGAAAAGAAAATACAAAGTTAGCTTTACATTTTTACCCATAGCCACCACAGAAACCTTAGCCAGTTCGAACAAGAATATATACAACAGACTGGAGAGGTTCACTCTGGAACATAAGAAACCCAGGCTAGAGTTACCAATAAGGCAGAGACAGTAATGTATGGCTCTACAGTGGTAGCTCTTCGTGCTAGACTATTGCTATTGCAGAAGTAACCTCTCCTTTAACAAGAGAAGACTTGAACCTTCTATGCAAGCACTCCAAGGAGGGATACATTTGTGGGGGCAGTGGGTGGAAGGAGGGCCCAGAAACAATCCACAAATATCATTCAAATCCAATTTAGGGCCTTATTGTAAAAAGAAAACAAAATAACCCACAGCCACCACCACCCCATTCTGTAGTTTCAAAAATAAATCTTTCTTAAATAAATGGCCTTGGTATTGTCTTGAAACCTATAAAGAAATGTTATTTGCAAGAAAAGTTATACTTTATTTACAGTTTCAGTATTAAGAAATATATGAGAAAAGACAAGAATAGAGCAGAATGCAGACCTTTGTTGCGAATGTATGGCTTTATCTGGTTCCAGACTCTCGTAAGCAGTCCAGGTTTCAAGCGGTTGTATGGGACATTGGAAACTAAATTTGCAAGACACTGAAATAATAGAAACAAAGACCACATATTTATATATATTACACCCTATAACCTAAGAATGTGCATAAGTCCAATACTTTGAGTAAAGTATGTTGCTTTCAAGAAACTAGTTCTAATGATTACTTAAATCTGTTCCTAATAAGCAAAAGCAATATTCTACAACCACTATCTTCAAACAAAACAATAATAGTGACCCACGAAAATTGGGTTCCAGACCAAGTAAAAATGGGAAAGCATAATACAATGAAAAGTAGTACTGGGAATACAACAATGGTAACAGTCCTGCATTGCTCACTGCATCATATTTACATATTACTTTCATGCGTTAAGCTTATTAAAAGGAAGAGATTTGATGCAACAGGCTCTGCTACATCAGCAGAGTAATGTCATGAGACAAAATACCTTAATTATCTGTGTGAGGGTTTGTGAGGAGGATTCAGCTACCAAAGCCAGCAGTAAGCATCTGTGCAACTCTCGGATACCGGAAGCAAGGGTCACAGAGAAAGGAGTGAAGGCCCGCTTGTGCTCACTGGCATCTTCAGCAACAGAGAGGAATTGCTTTGAACCTTCCAAGATGGCTGACAGAACTTGAAGTGCACAGGCCCGAGTCTGAAATTGGAATATACCAGCAACTAATTTGAAAGACAGTTTTTTTTTTCCATCTAAATAATATTGATATGGATATTATATGGAAAATCTAACATATATGACTTACGAATCCTCAAATCTCTGCATTTTTATACAAGAATCAAAAATAAATATTAACTAATATCTTACTATATTTATAAAAGGCAGTTCGTTTGTGCAGCTGTTTGTTGACTCCATGTGGTCATGTTGCACTCCCTCCTCCTGCAAGTACCGCCTTCAAAATGGCATGCACTGGCAGGGCTTCAGTACCATATATGGGAATTTCTCCTTCATATGGTATCGATGCACCGAGCAGGGCAGGGCACCGCCATTTTGAATGCGGCGCTCACAGGAACAGGGAGTGCAACTCCATCCTCCTGCTTCAAGGTACAGGGTGGTTGGGGGGCACTAGGCCACCATGGCAGGTGGCCAGGGAGGGTGCCCACTGAACCACCAGGGAAACCTTTTTGCATAGGGAGGGGGCCTGTAAGCATGCAAATGCATGTTGGACAGAGCTCCCATTCCTCCCCAATGCTCTGCAAACCCAAGCTGGCGTAGGATTTGGAGTGCTGCCCACTGAGCATTGGGGAGGAATACCTAATGCCCTGTTTAGCACGCATTTGTATGCTGCTTGCGCTCAGAGATGGAGAGCTCATTGTTAAATGCTTCCAGCGGCTTTGATCATAGGGTGCAGGCAAATGTGGGTACTAATGGCTTCCAGCACCTGCATTTGCCTTTGATCATCTGCCAATGACTCACTCGCCTTCCAAAATGAATACACACATACCGCCCCCCCCCCCTCCCCCAGCATATTAAAAATGGTGTAAAAGAGACAGCCACACAAATGAGCTATTACATACAATGGTAGGCCAAGGGGGGAGAGATTAGGCTTCACCATCCAGTCAGTCATTCACATCCAAGCACATACAATGGACAGTCACACAAATAAACTATCAGTTAAAGCAGGACAGCTCTCACTCGTCACATACCCTAGTCTAGCGGTTCTCAACCTAGCCAGTCAGGTTTTCTGGATATCAACCATGAATATACACAAGTTAAATCTGCATACACTACCTCCATTCTATGCAAATCTATCTCATGCATATTCATGGTGGATATCCTAAAACCCTGACTGGCCAGGTGTATCCCGGACTGGGTTGAGAACCTCTGCCCTAGTCATATTTACATCATTAAACTCGCACATCTATGCCCCCATCCCCAAACATGCCCAAGCCCCAGGTGAAGACCTAGTTGGACATTGGGATCTCTCAGGGGCGTTTCAGTAGGAGAGTTAGAAGAGGAGAGGTGTGAATAAGAGACAGTTCAAACCGCATCATCTCCATTTCCTATCATCTGTTGATAGGTTTTCCCCACTGGTTATGAGAGACAGACATTTTCTGATCACCTCAGAGTCCTTTGTAATGATCAGAACAGCTGAACATAGTAACCTATGGAACTTTGTACATCTAAGTGCTTTTAAAATGAGCACCATGGTCTCTCACACATCTTCCAAATTTTACTAAAATATTTTCCACTACAAACCAAATTTGCACCAGAAGTTGTAAAACTGTCACTGACTGCAGCCCTTATTTTAGAAGTCCTATTCATGACTTACATAAGTATTGCCATACTGGGAAAGACCAAAGGTCCATCGAGCCCAGCATCCTGTTTCCAACAGACTTATATGTGTGTATTGGATAGATGTGTAAAATCTAACTTTAGAAAGCCAGCATTTACACATATATACCTGCACATGTGTTAACTGCAAGGGGGGGGGGGGCAGTGGTTTGGATGTGATGAGGGTGGGGCTAAAATCTATACGTAAAATCCCCATCTCACAAAGGGAATACACAAGCATGTTTAAAAAAATTTGCACTTTGGTATTTATACCTGCTCTTTCACATACACAGGTATTTCAAAAGTGCTCATTTAGGCCAGTCCTTTACAGGGTCCTTTAAATGAGGGATTCAGGGTGGTATCCTCCTAAATCCTCCCAATGTTTATATCCCCCTCTAAATTAAAATTAAATGACGATTGCTGCTTCTCTGTGTCTAATTAGCAGCAGTAGGTTTGCAAAATGCAGACACCTTTGAGTAAGGATAAGCAGCATAAAATGTATTGTATTGTTCTGGGATCTTGCCAGGTACTTGTAACTTGGTTTGGTCACTATTAGAAACAGGATGCTCGGCTTGATGGACCTTCGGTCTGTCCCAGTATTGCAATATTTTTGTACCGACACTTATAGGTATAAGTTGAAATTTCATGACTTACATATGTGTTGGTACTAATATATGCAAATAGCCGAATTTTCTTCGATTATTTTTTCCACACATTTGTAAAATGGATTCTCCCCGCTGCATATGCCACTATATACACTTGTATTCCTGCAGATATTTTAGAACAGGCTCTACATCAGCAGATCCTCTTCTAAAATGCTAAAAGAATTGTAGATGTCCCGACCCACACTTATTTATTTTTATTTGTTACATTTGTATCCCACATTTTCCCACCTATTTGTAGGCTCAATGTGGCTACATAGTTCCAGAGCAGCACTTGCAGACTCCGGTGTAGACAGATACAAGGTGATGTTGTGGTTAAGTAGTTTGATAGAGTTAATGTGGCGCAACCATATTGGGTCAGAGAAAAACAACACGAAGTGTGGAGGTGCACTTGATCCCCACGGGACAAAAAAGCGAAAACAAAAAAAGGGGTTGGGGTAAATAGGCTCTATTCAAACAATGGGGCAGACGTATAAATTAGTTAAAACAATGATTTTTATTGTGAATAGGTGACTCAACACAGCCGTGTTTCGGCGCCGTAGCGCCTTCCTCAGGAGTCTTCGGATGTGCAAATATTCTTGAGATTTTTGCATCGCCACTCTTTTAAGGAGGAACTGTGCATTTCCTTATGCCATTATCTTCCTGAGTGTTACCCATCTAACCACTGAATACTCCTTTGGAAGAAAGGATTGTGCATCCCTTTGTGTTTTTTCCCCAGTGTGCCAATCACCCCAAAGATTGAAACACTTCCGGAAGACTCCTGAGGAAGGCACTACGGCGCCGAAACACGGCTGTGTTGAGTCACCTATTCACAATAAAAATCATTGTTTTAACTAATTTATATGTCTGCCCCATTGTTTGAATAGAGCCTATTTTCCCCACCCCCTTTTTTTGTTTTCGCAACCATATTGGGATCATGCAACGGAAGATTTGTGTCCAGTCTGTACCGCGATTTAGTTACATTGTGTTGCAGAGATTGGGCATTTATGTTTTGAACAGGTGAGTTTTTAGGTTTTTCCGAAAGTTTAGGTGGTCATTCGTATATTTCAAGGCTTTTGGTAGTGTGTTCCACAGTTGTGTGCTAATTTAGGAAAAACTGGACGCGTATGTTGATTTGTATTTCAGTCCTTTACATCTTGGGAAGTGAAGATTTATCAATTCTGATTCCTACTTACGATCTAAAACGGGGCTGTACATGAAAATAAAACCACTGTAAAACAAACAGGTTAAAAGCAGAAAAAATGTATATTGTATCCAAAACATAGTATATTAGTCTACTCTAGGCATCTGTTTTCTGAAATTTTCAAGAAGGAAATATCATTGCAACTATAAGTGGCAGCAGGAATTTCTAATTCAATGCTATAATAATCTACCTTCCAAAATAATGCATCTTTCTGGAAATTTTAAAATGTATTATTATGAACGATGACAGTCATGGGAACACTAAAGTGCAAAAGAAAGAGTTACAAATTAACACATGAATTAACCACAATTGATCAGAAAGCACACTGTACCACACTTTAAATCTATTTAACAATATTCTTTTGTGAAATATGGCCAGTTGTTTTAATTGATTTCAGGAAGATTATAACTAGCTCTTTTTAAATCGGTTTATCTTTTCTCTTATTGTGCCTGAGCCAGGCCTGCTGATAAGGGATGTTTCATGGCTTCAACTGGCCTGTTTGTGGTTTATATGCATGTGGAGGCTGATTTCAACAGGTTGACTATTCTGGGTATCTCCACACAAATTAAATTTGTAAGAGGACTTATCAACACCAACATCACATCAGCAGAGTCTCAGCTCAATACAACCAACTTCAGTGGAATGAAAACACCACAGTCGTTTTGCAGCTATCTTTAAACTATTGAACTGATTGACAGATGACGTATGTAAAGTGTCATAGGATCATTCTACTCTTTTTACTCTGCTAGACTTATCATTATTTATAATGCATTCTAATTAAAACAGATCTGAATGGCATATACCCCAAGGTTCAATATACCGTGCGGTAATCGAAGCGTATTATATAAGTGTGCATAACTTAATTGCTTAACTAGCTAATCAGCAGTCAATTGGATGTTAACAAGCAATTATCAGCACTAATTGGCATTAAGATTTATGCGCACAACTCACTAAGTGTATTTTAAGTTGCATAGTTGAAAAGGGGGCATGGACATTTCTAAAATCTATGCACACTGTTATAGAATACACCTGCTCTGTGCCTAATTAAGCGTTGGGATTTATGCCAAGTAAAACATGGCATAAATGGCCACGACTAAACTTAATCACATGGAGAGGCTCTTGGTGTATTCTACCGTATTTTTCGGACTATAAGACGCACCGGACCATAAGACGCACCTAGGTTTTAGAGGAGGGAAATAGGAAAAAAAAAATTTTTCCTTTTTCCCTCCTCTAAAACCTAGGTGCTCCGGTGCATCTTGTCCGAGTTCGGGATCGCCCTCCCCCCGGCCCTGTCACCACTTCTCCCTACTCACGTCACGCGATCTTCCCTGGTGGTCTAGTGACGTCGGGGCAGGAAAGAGCCCCCTCTTTCCTGCCCAGTGCGCTGCTCTCCATCCCTGTATGCAGCCTGACGGTCTCAGCGAGATTCAAAATGGCCGCCGAGAATTGAAGTCTCGACGGCCATTTTGAATCTCGCCGAGACCGTCAGGCTGCATACAGGAGGATGGAGAGCAGCGCGCTGGGCAGGAAAGAGGGGGCTCTTTCCTGCCCTGACGTCACTAGACCACCAGGGAAGATCGTGTGACGTGAGTAGGGAGAAGTGGTGACAGGGCCGGGGGGAGGGCGATCCCGAACTCGGAGGGCGGGCGGCCGGCCAGCCAGCCAGCCAAATCTACCTTCGGACTATAAGACGCACCCCCCATTTTTCTCCCAAATTTTTGGGGAAAAAAGTGCGTCTTATAGTCCGAAAAATACGGTATATACCACACGGAAATTTAAGCCTATTCTATAAAAATATAGGTGTGCTTTAGAGAATACGCCTAGGCTTATTTTTTTTTTCCATGTGGAATTTTCAGGTGCCATAATGTTTAATAGTCAGTAACTTGATGGCTTTCAATTCATTGAATATTAAAGAAAAATCAATTACTACTAAAATATATTAAAGATTCCTCACATGGTTTTTATAATTACATACATTTCAAATGAAATAATACATAAATTAGACATTGCTTCTTAATTTGAAATTAAACAATGTGAACACAAATCATAAGAATATAAATTCTCAATTAAAAAGTCTATAAACGGCATAACTTCGATACAAAAGTGATGTCATTCTGTGGCCATCTCTAACAGATTCCTGCTACTTGACAGATTGACACGATGCTGTATATACACCGCAAGTTATAGTCATTCTACTCTCCTGATATACTCTGTCCAATTTCTTTTTCTTATTGTATTTGTAAATAGGTGGGAAAATGTGGGATACAAATGTAGCAAATTATAATAATAATAAACTCCAATTATATTTTGAAACCTTTTTATATCTTATGTTTATTTAAAAAATTTGCTACACAGCCTCTTCTGACAAAAAGGTCAAGGTGGTATACAATAGAAAAGTTTCTAAGGTGACCTTTTACTAAGCTGCAATAAAAATGCTGCTTGATAAATTTTCCCGTTAATATATGAATCAAAAGGGATTTTTCATGGACAAATTTTATACAAGAATATGATTTTCTAGATGTAATATTAGTCTGAAGTATTTATCTATTAATATTTGAATTGGTTGATTTTTTTTGTTTGTTTACAACTTATTTTTATTACAATTTGACTAGCATTGTATTTTGTACGTTTTGTTTTAGGATGTTCTACCTCTGATGCAGCCTGAGGGCAAAACAAGGCTATGTTGGGTATTTTAAATAAAACTGCTCTTTGGTACGTAATGTTTATGTAGAACCGAGGCTCATGTTTCACCATGTACGAGATGATCTCTGTTCCACAGAGCTTACTCATATCCCTTTATTGGTGTAGGATCTACAGATTTCTATTTGAGTTACCTCCATGGATTTTACAAGCCGCCCTGCTACTACCCCAGATGTTTCAGTACTTTGGGAATGACAAACCCTGGCTATAGAAATGATATTCTCTTACCTTTGGAGAGGGGTCTTTTAAAGCGATTGTCATCAAGGATACAGACTGAGGGCTTCCTATTCCTGGTGTGTCAGGGACAAATGCTGACCAATAGCCATAGAGAACTTTTTTCTCTATTGATTTTATGGTAGAAAGAAAACAGGCTAAGGACCCTTGCCGAACTTTAGCTTGATATGTTCTTAAAATATAAAAAAAGAAAAAAATATATATAAAACTTTAATCATATTTTTAGTAAACATTTAGACACAAAGGAGAAAATTCTATAAAGAGTCACCTACAGTCAGGTGGCAAGTACATGTACAAATACCAGAATTCCAGTCAATTATGTGAACAATTGTGCAAGTACAATCTGGCTACACACTATTCTGTAAGTATGCGTATATCATTAATAGTGTATATTCTGCAGGTGGACACTCACATGGGAGGAGTCTGGACAGAGCATACAACTATGGAATTCCCTCCTGAAATTCATCAGATGGGAACCTAATTATTTGATATTCTGGAAATACCTTAAAGCCTGTTTAAGCAATTTTTCATGGATGATCATAATTAATTTAAACCCCTAATTATACAATTATTCAATTTCTCAGTTCCATTCTAATTGTTATTATACCCAGATGACTATAAATTGTTATCTTTTTGCATCTAGCATTCATTTCCATATTACATATTGTAATTACCCAATCCTCATTTATTTTATTACTTAATGTATACTATCCGCATCACTTTTTGTACTGTTATATTTGGAAAAACGAGATTCGAAAGCGCCAAACCCTTACGAGAAAAACTACACTGGCTCCCAATCAAAGAACGTATTGCGTTCAAAATCTGCACTCTGGTTCATAAAATCATCTACGGCAATGCCCCAGGCTACATGACAGACCTCATCGACCTACCAACCAGAAACACAATAAGATCAACACGGACATACCTAAATCTCCACCACCCAAGTTGCAAAGGACTCAAATACAAATCAACCTATGCATCCAGCTTCTCCTATATAAGCAGGCAACGATGGAACGCACTACCAAACGCCGTGAAAACAACGCAAGACCTATTAAACTTCCAAAAGTCACTAAAAACTTACCTATTCAAAAAGGCATACCTGAATGATCCAAATTAAATGCCTGAGCCCTACAACATAACGACTCTAATACTCAAAATGGCATAACACAACTCTTCCTCCTTTCTGATTCCATAATGTGTCACACATGATCTCTACCATGATATCACTATGTATTTATCATACCGGAACTGGCAATCACCAGCACAGTACTATGTAAGCCACATTGAGCCTGCAAATAGGTAGGAAAATGTGGGATACAAGTGCAACAAATAAATAAATAAACAAGTTGTTAGCCACATAGAACCTGATCTATTGGGATAATGTGGGATATAAATGAAATAAATACATAAATAAAATAAATGCAGCTATACAGGTAAATAAGTATATAAACACTGCCACACTGGGACAGATCGAAGGTCCATCAAGTCCAGTATCCTGTTTCCAATAGTGGCCAATCCAGGTCACAACTATCTTGCAAAATCTCAAACGAGTAAAACAGAATTTATGCAGCTTATCCCAGGAATAAGAAGTGGATTTTCCCTCGTCCATCTTAATAATGGTTTATGGAATTTTCTTTTAGGAACTTGTCCAAACCCTTTTTAAAACCCTGCTAAGCTAACTGCTTTTTCTCTGGCAACAAATTCCAGGCCTTAATTACATGTTGTGTGAGAGCATGTGTAAGACAAAAGAATACTACAAGTTATGCATATTTCTCCCAAACCTGGGTGCAAGCATTTACTTTAAATGCTCACGCCTAAACATACTAAAGTCGTAATTCCCCTCAAAAACCTCAAGAAAAAATTCAAAAAATGTAAAACCAGAGATAAATCTTTTAGGAGATATCCTAGTGAAGGGATTGACCCAGTATCACTCCATATGAATAAATCAAAATATGCAAAAATAGAAAATTTTGTTCCTTTATAGAGATGTTCTCAGAGTTATACACTCACCCAAGCAAGGTGCCGCTAATCGTAGCGGCGCTTCTGAGGGTGGATAAGTTTCTCAATCATAGAACTTCTCTAGAGGTATTCATAATTTTTTTCAAACGCACCCATGTGTCAATTAAATATTTCTATGAGTGTGTCTAATACCTTATATAACATAGAGTTTAAATGAGTCAATTCCTACACTTACTCCAATAACCGGCCCTTCTGCTTTTCCCACCACAGCTGAAAAAATAGGTTAAAAAAATATTTTTTTTCAATAGGTGGCAAACCTGCTTCAGGATATCTGAAAACCTCCTTAAGAAATTTATAGAAAATATCTTGAGGACAGCTAAGCTTAACCAATGGAAAGTTCAAAAGTCTCAAATTCAAAGCTCTAGCTTCATTGTCCAAGTTTGCTATGAACTAAATTGGCCCCTTGCAGCAATTTAGTTACCACCTCCTCTACTTGAGAGATTGTAGTTTCAACCACCTTAAGCCAACTTTCTTGGTGGATCAGTTGAGATTGAACAGTCTCCATAGATGAAGCATTTGACTGTGAATTTGTCAAAAAAGTTACACAGACCTTATTCAGGGTCTCCATAACTGTCCAAATAATTTAATAATTTAAAAACACTTGATATAACACCTTCCAAAAATTATGAGTGGTTTACAGTGACAATACAAAACATAAAAACAGGAAGAAAAGAACACCAGGTAAAAATTGGTTAAGAACCCAATCAAGCAAGGCCAAACACTCCACACACATCAAACCTATAGAGAAAAACACAGATCAGCGCTCAGCCTATTACAATTCTTATGCAAAAGCCATTTGGAAGAAATAACACTTTGATCTCCCTTTGAATTGTGTGAATGATTTCTCCTGCCTTAACTCCAATGGGAGCTGATTCCATTGTAAAGGTACCTTCCAATAGAAAGCATTCTCCCTGGTAACCGTTAAACTAGATAGGACATTCCCCAGGAACACTAACAGATTAGTAACTCCTGACCTTAAGGTCCTCCCTGTCAAGGATGATCTCACCAATGGCACCAAATAGCCTGGCACTCCCTCATGTACCAGAGTCAAGATTTTATAAGATGGACTACAGCGTGATGCTGGAAGGTCTTAACAGAGGCTGCAGGGCTGGACTGGGTTCGGGCAGACTCCTTTACACCTCTCCCAGTGCCTCACCAGATGAACCAACACCTTTAGGCATTACTGGATCTGCTAAAGACCCTGGTTCACCCAGGGAAATTTCCCCAGGCTGCGCAGCAAGACTAGGATCTTGCCCCTCTGGGACCGCAACAGAAACCCCGACTTCTGATGTTCTGGCGGCTGCAAGTCGCTTCCAGGTCTTGCAAAACACTGTGTGGGCCAAGAGACACACCACCTTCCAGACTGGGTCACCTCTCTGTCCCAGCAACAGCAGATACACCCAAGGATACTGGTGCTGTCTATGCAGTCACTATGGCTTGCCAAAGAACTGGAGTCTCAAGGGGCAAGGAGGGAAATTCCCTGATTTTCTCTTCCTTTTTGGCATTCAAAGAGGTTTCAACAAAGCAACTACAGATAAAAGCACCAGAGCACTGCATAACATGAGCGACTAGGATGCCGTCTTGGTTACGCCCCCATCCACACATATGGTTTTAAAATGCGAGCACTTACATCAGCCACATAGCACAGGTATATTGTGATAGGAAGAACAGTAATACTTCTGCATCTTGGAGCTGTATATGTGGAGTCCCAAGGTTCACCACTTTCTCCCTTACTGTTTAACATTTTTCTTAGCCCCCTAAATAAATTATCTGGTTTAGGGATATTCTCTTTATCATACGCAGATGATATTGTTTTGTTACATCCAGAATTGAGTTTTTTGAAGATACCTTAACAAACCTGAGACAAAATATTTCTCTGTTTGACAGATGGTCTCAAGCAAATTTTAAAAAATTGAACAAAAATTAAGACCAAAATTTTATGATTTGGTAATTTTGATTCACTGCCAACCAGAGAATTAATTCTGGACACAAGTAAAATATTAAATTTTGAAAAAGCAGCAATGGTTTTGGGAGTTACTGTATATTCTAAATTGTCTCTAATCCCAGATTAATCACTATAAATTCTTTTTTTTTTAACTGAGCCAGCTTAGAGCTATCAGGTCATCCTTGAGTAAGGAAAGCTTTAAAATTATTACACACAATCTATACTCCTTCCACAGCTGATTATTGCAATTCTTTGTACTGCACTGTATCATCAAAGTTGCAGAGAAAGATGTAGCATTTGCAGTACAGCTGCTAGGCTCATTTTTAGTCTGGATAGATTTGAAATAACTACACCCCTGTTGGATTCTTTGCATTGGTTTCCAGTTAATGCGCGAAAGCGAATGCTACATACCTGTAGAAGGTATTCTCCGAGGACAGCAGGCTGATTGTTCTCACTGATGGGTTGACGTCCTCGGCAGCCCCCTCCATCGGAAAGTTTACTAGCAAAGGCCTTTGCTAGTCCTCGCGCGCCCATGCGCACCGCGCATGCGCGGCCGTCTTCCCGCCCGAAACCGGCTCGAGCCGGCCAGTCCAGTATGTAGCAAGACAATACACTTCAAGGGAAGACACAACTCCAAAGGGAAGGCGGGCGGGTTTGTGAGAACAATCAGCCTGCTGTCCTCGGAGAATACCTTCTACAGGTATGTAGCATTCGCTTTCTCCGAGGACAAGCAGGCTGCTTGTTCTCACTGATGGGGTATCCCTAGCCCCCAGGCTCACTCAAAACAACAACCATGGTCAATTGGGCCTCGCAACGGCGAGGACAAACTGAGATTGACCTAAAAAATTTACCAACTAACTGAGAGTGCAGCCTGGAACAGAACAAACAGGGCCCTCGGGGGGTGGAGTTGGATCCTAAAGCCCAAACAGGTTCTGAAGAACTGACTGCCCGAACCGACTGTCGCGTCGGGTATCCTGCTGCAGGCAGTAATGAGATGTGAATGTGTGGACAGATGACCACGTCGCAGCTTTGCAAATTTCTTCAATAGAGGCTGACTTCAAGTGGGCTACCGACGCAGCCATGGCTCTAACATTATGAGCCGTGACATGACCCTCAAGAGCCAGCCCCGCCTGGGCGTAAGTGAAGGAAATGCAATCTGCTAGCCAATTGGATATGGTGCGTTTCCCTACAGCCACTCCCCTCCTATTGGGATCAAAAGAAACAAACAATTGGGCGGACTGTCTGTGGGGCTGTGTCCGCTCCAGGTAGAAGGCCAATGCTCTCTTGCAGTCCAATGTGTGCAGCTGACGCTCAGCAGGGCAGGAATGAGGACGGGGAAAGAATGTTGGCAAGACAATTGACTGGTTCAGATGGAACTCCGACACGACCTTTGGCAGGAACTTAGGGTGAGTGCGGAGGACTACTCTGTTATGATGAAATTTGGTGTAAGGAACCTGGGCTACCAGGGCCTGAAGCTCACTGACTCTACGAGCTGAAGTAACTGCCACCAAGAAAATGACCTTCCAAGTCAAGTACTTCAGATGGCAGGAATTCAGTGGCTCGAAAGGAGGTTTCATCAGCTGGGTGAGAACGACATTGAGATCCCATGACACTGTAGGAGGCTTGACAGGGGGCTTTGACAAAAGCAAGCCTCTCATGAAGCGAACAACTAAAGGCTGTCCTGAGATCGGCTTACCTTCCACATGATAATGGTATGCACTGATCGCACTAAGGTGAACCCTTACCGAGTTGGTCTTGAGACCAGACTCAGACAAGTGCAGAAGGTATTCAAGCAGGGTCTGTGTAGGACAAGAGCGAGGATCTAGGGCCTTGCTGTCACACCAGACGGCAAACCTCCTCCAATGGAAGAAGTAACTTCTCTTAGTGGAATCTTTCCTGGAAGCAAGCAAGATGCGGGAGACACCCTCTGACAGACCCAAAGAGGCAAAGTCTACGCCCTCAACATCCAGGCCGTAAGAGCCAGCGACTGGAGGCCGGGATGCAGAAGTGCCCCTTCGTCCTGTGTGATGAGGGTCGGAAAACACTCCAATCTCCACGGTTCTTCGGAGGACAACTCCAGAAGAAGAGGGAACCAGATCTGACGCGGCCAAAAAGGAGCAATCAGAATCATGGTGCCTTGGTCTTGCTTGTGTTTCAACAAAGTCTTCCCCACCAGAGGTATGGGAGGATAAGCATACAGCAGACCCTCCCCCCAGTCCAGGAGGAAGGCATCCGATGCCAGTCTGCCGTGGGCCTGAAGCCTGGAACAGAACTGAGGGACTTTGTGGTTCACTCAAGATGCGAAGAGATCTACCAAGGGGGTGCCCCACACCTGGAAGATCTGTCGTACCACACGGGAATTGAGCGACCACTCGTGAGGTTGCATAATCCTGCTCAACCTGTCGGCCAGACTGTTGTTTACGCCTGCCAGATATGTGGCTTGGAGCACCATGTCGTGACGGCGAGCCCAGAGCCACATGCTGACGGCTTCCTGACACAGGGGGCGAGATCCGGTGCCCCCCTGCTTGTTGACATAGTACATGGCAACCTGGTTGTCTGTCTGAATTTGGATAATTTGGTGGGACAGCCGATCTCTGAAAGCCTTCAGAGCGTTCCAGATCGCTCGTAACTCCAGAAGATTGATCTGCAGATCGCGTTCCTGGAGGGACCAGCTTCCTTGGGTGTGAAGCCCATCGACATGAGCTCCCCATCCCAGGAGGGACGCATCCATGGTCAGCACCTTTTGTGGCTGAGGAATTTGGAAGGGACGTCCCAGAGTCAAATTGGAGCAAATCGTCCACCAATATAGGGATTTGAGAAAGCTCGTGGACAGGTGGATCACGTCCTCTAGACCCCCAGCGGCCTGATACCACTGGGAGGCTAGGGTCCATTGAGCAGATCTCATGTGAAGGCGGGCCATGGGAGTCACATGAACTGTGGAGGCCATGTGGCCCAGCAATCTCAACATCTGCCGAGCTGTGATCTGCTGGGACGCTCGCACCCGCGAGACGAGGGACAACAAGTTGTTGGCCCTCGTCTCTGGGAGATAGGCGCGAGCCGTCCGAGAATCCAGCAGAGCTCCTATGAATTCGAGTCTCTGCATTGGGAGAAGATGGGACTTTGGATAATTTATCACAAACCCCAGTAGCTCCAGTAGGCGAATAGTCATCTGCATGGACTGCAGGGCTCCTGCCTCGGATGTGTTCTTCACCAGCCAATCATCGAGATATGGGAACACATGCACCCCCAGCCTGCGAAGTGCCGCTGCTACCACAGCTAGGCACTTTGTGAACACCCTGGGCGCAGAGGCGAGCCCAAAGGGTAGCACACAGTACTGGAAGTGGCGTGTGCCCAGCTGAAATCGCAGATACTGTCTGTGAGCTGGCAGTATCGGGATGTGAGTGTAGGCATCCTTCAAGTCCAGAGAGCATAGCCAATCGTTTTGCTGAATCATGGGGAGGAAGGTGCCCAGGGAAAGCATCCTGAACTTTTCTTTTACGAGATATTTGTTCAGGGCCCTTAGGTCTAGGATGGGACGCATCCCCCGTTTTCTTTTCCACAAGGAAGTACCTGGAATAGAATCCCAGCCCTTCCTGCCCGGATGGCACGGGCTCGACCGCATTGGCGCTGAGAAGGGCGGAGAGTTCCTCTGCAAGTACCTGCTTGTGCTGGAAGCTGTAAGACTGAGCTCCCGGTGGACAATTTGGAGGTTTTGAGGCCAAATTGAGGGTGTATCCTTGCCGGACTATTTGCAGAACCCACTGATCGGAGGTTATGAGAGGCCACCTTTGGTGAAAAGCTATCAACCTCCCCCCGACCGGCAGGTCGCCCGGCACTGACACTGGGATGTCGGCTATGCTCTGCTGGAGCCAGTCAAAAGCTCGCCCCTTGCTTCTGCTGGGGAGCCGCGGGGCCTTGCTGAGGCGCACGCTGCTGACGAGAGCGAGCGCGCTGGGGCTTAGCCTGGGCCGCAGGCTGTCGGGAAGGAGGATTGTACCTACGCTTACCAGAAGCATAGGGACCAGTCTTCCTTCCCCCGAAAAATCTTCTACCTGTAGAGGTAGATGCTGAAGGCTGCCGGCGGGAGAACTTGTCGAATGCGGTGTCCCGCTGGTGGAGAGACTCTACCACCTGCTCGACTTTTTCCCCAAAAATGTTGTCCGCACGGCAAGGCGAGTCCGCAATCCGCTGCTGGAGTCTATTCTCCAGGTCGGCGGCACGCAGCCATGAGAGCCTGCGCATCACCACACCTTGAGCAGCGGCCCTGGACGCAACATCAAAAGTGTCATAAACTCCTCTGGCCAGGAATTTTCTGCACGCCTTCAGCTGCCTGACCACCTCCTGAAAAGGCTTGGCTTGCTCAGGGGGAAATGCATCAACCAAGCCCGCCAACTGCCGCACATTGTTCCGCATGTGTATGCTCGTGTAGAGCTGGTAAGACTGGATCTTGGCCACGAGCATAGAAGAATGGTAGGCCTTCCTCCCAAAGGAGTCTAAGGTTCTAGGGTCTTTGCCCGGGGGCGCCGAAGCATGCTCCCTAGAACTCTTAGCTTTCTTTAGGGCCAAATCCACAACTCTAGAGTCATGAGGCAACTGAGTGCGCATCAGCTCTGGGTCCCCATGGATCCGGTACTGGGACTCGATCTTCTTGGGAATGTGGGGATTACTTAATGGCTTGGTCCAGTTCGCAAGCAATGTCTTTTTCAGGACATGGTGCAAGGGAACAGTGGACGCTTCCTTAGGTGGAGAAGGATAGTCCAGGAGCTCAAACATTTCAGCCCTGGGCTCGTCCTCCACAACCACCGGGAAGGGGATGGCCGTAGACATCTCCCGGACAAAGGAAGCGAAAGACAGACTCTCAGGAGGAGAAAGCTGCCTTTCAGGAGAGGGAGTGGGATCAGAAGGAAGACCCTCAGACTCCTCGTCAGAGAAATATCTGGGGTCTTCTTCGTCCTCCCACGAGGCCTCACCCTCGGTGTCAGACACAAGTTCACGGACCTGTGTCTGCAACCTCGCCCGGCTCGACTCCGTGGAGCCACGTCCACGATGGGGGCGTCGAGAGGTAGACTCCCTCGCCCGCATCGGCGAAGCTCCCTCCGCCGACGTAGTCGGGGAGCCTTCCTGGGAGGTGGCCGCGGTCGGCACCGCACGCGGTACCGACGTCGGGGACCTCAACCTGGGCGATGGACCAGCCGGCGCCATGCTCGACGGTACCGGAGGCGCAAGCACCGCCGGTACCGGAGGGGTAGGGCGCAACAGCTCTCCCAGAATCTCTGGGAGAACGGCCCGGAGGCTCTCGTTCAGAGTGGCTGCAGAAAAAGGCTGAGAGGTCGATGCAGGCGTCGACGTCAGAACCTGTTCCGGGCGAGGAGGCTGTTCCGGGCTGTCCAGAGTGGAGCGCATCGACACCTCCTGAACAGAGGGTGAGCGGTCCTCTCGGTGCCGATGCCTGCTGGGTGCCGAATCCCTCGGCGACCCAGAGCTCTCGGTGCCGACACGGGGAGGAGACCGGTGTCGATGCTTCTTCGACTTCTTCCGAAGCATGTCACCGGAGCTCCCCGGCACCGACGAGGAGGACGTAGAATCCATCCGTCGCTTCCTCGGGGCCGAGACCGAAGAGGGTCGATCCCGGGGGGGCTGTACCGCAGGAGCCCTCAGGGTAGGAGGAGACCCACCCGAAGGCTCACCGCCACCAGCAGGGGAATGGACAGCCCTCACCTGCACTCCTGACGATGCACCTCCGTCCGACGACATCAGCAGACGAAGTCTCGGTACCACCGACGTCGATGCAGTCGCCCGATGCCTCAGCGCCGATGCAGAGGTCCGATGCCTCGATGCAGTCGATGGAGCGGCAGCCAAGGAAGATGGTCCGGACGCTGACGACGTCGATGCACTCGATGCCTCCGGTGCCGATGTCGACGAAGAGCCCGAGAACAAAACGTTCCACTGGGCTAATCTCGCTACCTGAGTCCGCCTTTGTAACAGGGAACACAGACTGCAGTTCTGAGGGCGGTGCTGGGCCCCTAGACACTGAAGACACGCAGAGTGCCTATCAGTGAGCGAGATTACCCGGGCGCACTGGGTGCACTTCTTGAAGCCGCTGGAAGGCTTCGATGTCATGGGCGGAAAAATCACGCCGGCGAAATCAAAAGCCGAAATGGCGAAATTGAAGCACCAAAATTTAAAGGGAGAAAAATCTCGACCGAGGCCAAACTAGGCCTACCCCGAAAACGAAAGAAAACTTACGGGGCAAAAGTTGAGAAAATTTACGGGAAGGGCAGAAAACCCGAAAGGGTCTTCCGGAACACTTCCGGAGCGCTTCCCGAACTTTTTTAGAGAAAAACAAGGAAAAAACACGTCGAAAAGGACGCGCGAGGTCGACTCTCTGGGGCACGAACGGTGTAACACGACCGTACCGAGCGCGGACGAAAGAAGACTGGCCGGCTCGAGCCGGTTTCGGGCGGGAAGACGGCCGCGCATGCGCGGTGCGCATGGGCGCGCGAGGACTAGCAAAGGCCTTTGCTAGTAAACTTTCCGATGGAGGGGGCTGCCGAGGACGTCAACCCATCAGTGAGAACAAGCAGCCTGCTTGTCCTCGGAGAATAGCTTTTAAGATAAAATGATTTAAAAATCAAAGCCTAAGGGATGAATTCTAAAAGGGTTACTAAGATTCTACACTTTTTCAGCAATCGTTTAGTAGTACCCACGATTCATAATTTATTTATTTTTTTAAATACTTCTAACTCACCTATGCAGTAAGCGGTTTCCATAAAAACATACATATTAAAATACAAAATAAAAACAAAGATATATCTTCATTAACCTACGTAACAAAGTGCTGCCATCACAAACTCTCCAACTCTACACTGCCTATCAGAAAAAAGCTTGAACAAAAAGCCGTGTTTAACATTTTTTTTTTTTAATTACTGAAAACTAGTAGTTATACGCAACTGACCAGACAAAGCTTCCACATAAGTATTCCTGCAATTGAAAAGGCCGATGCGCGGATAGTAGCATAACGCACAGAAGATACCAAATGCATTCAAACATTTAGGGGCCCTTTTACTAAGATGTGCTGAAAATGGCTTGCAGTAGTTTGGGAATGGGTTTTGAGCGCACGCCGATCCATTTTCCAGTGTGCCTGTAAAAAAGGCCTTTTTAAAATGTTTGCCAAAAATGGACGTACTGCAAAATCAAAATTGCCACGTACCCATTTTGGGTCTGTGACCTTACCACCAGCCATTGACCTAGCAGTAAAGACTCGAGCGGTAACCGGATGGTAATGACCTATGTGCATCCAATGCTACTTGACGTGTGTCCGAAAATAAAAATTATTTTTCGGACATGCGTATCTGACACGTGCCAAAAATGAAATTACAGCAAGAGCCACGCGGTAGCCGGGCGGTAAGTGCGCGTTGGGCATGCGTAGACGCGCACTCAGCTTAGAAAAAGGACCCCTTAGTGAAACCAGATCTTAAAGACCTTCCGAATGAGAACAGAGTGAAAACCTGACCTAAATACCATGGCATTTTATTATGAACCACTTGATAAATGAGAATAAAAACTTTAGACTGCACTCTATGTTTTACAGGCAACCAGTGAAGTTTCCCTTCCCTGAAAGGAGTTAAATACAAGAAACACTACAAAAGTCAGCCCTCAATGCCACTCTGCTTTAGCTTCAGTAACCAACTCTGGTAAACAGCTCTTAACGCCACCACAGCTTCCGTCCAAACCTCTCCTGACTGCAATCACTGTTGCCGCAAACCGAAATGAGCTAAAACCATGCCCTGCCATTGCTGCCACCAGAACTGGTTTGTGTTCTAAGGACCTTTGCTGTTCTGCAGGTTTGAGTGAATGAGTAACCTGGGATCAGCAGCACAAATCTTGCTACTATTTGAGCTGGAAGCAGGATACTAGGCTAGATGGACCATTGGTCTGACCCAGTATGACTATTCTTATGTTCTTAATGGTCAGCATAGTGGGATCAGAACTAGGGGATCCTGATTCAAATTCAACTATAGCTCCTTGTGATCTTGGTGAAGTGACTCAACTAAGATTCTAAGCCCATCAAGAACAGAAAAACACCTCTTATACCTGAAAATATACCATTTCAATAGCTTTTGGGTTTGCAGGGGGTATACATGAGAAAATAAATACATTGACAAATTTAATATAGTTTGTTTTGACCATTACAAGAGTACTATCAATAGGAAGCTTTCTAGATTATGGCAAATTGTTAATCTTAGTGTGTCTATTTTGATTTTTTCCTCCAGAAGCCCTGTTTCTTTTTTTTTTTGTTTGACAGTGATCATGGTCTCTATGTTTCTGAAAAAGAGGTAGCAACAACAGGTCTAGTTACCCCAAAGAAGGGGCAAAATCATTTGATTATAGGGACCTGCATGCTTTTACAAACTGTAATAGAGAAAAGCATTTTCATTCTACTTCAAAAAAAAATTAATGTTTTTTAAATAAAAGCAAATCTATAGTCAAAGATTTTTTCATCAATGTAATCAATTATCTGCAAGTGACTTTTTTTGAAAATAAAACAATAATCCTGTTTCTATGGTAAATATTAACCTCAGTTTGCTTTGCATTCCCCCTTCAGTGTCAGAGTACTCGGACTCACTGCTGCTAACTTTTTTCCAGCTGGGATACTGATGTGATAGATGTTCCGGCTTTGCGGGTGAAAACGAAGCTTTTGCTGGGGAATTCTGGGGCCCTAAATACAAACTGTCATGTGCGCTTATCTTCAGTGTTGTTATCCCAGGTATTAGACTGGCTTCTTCCCGATCTTCTGGTTCTTTTCTCTCTTCCCCAAGCTGACATTTCTTCTGTTTTACTCGTGATTTCTTTCTTTTGTTCTGTTTGGAAAAGAAAAGTAAAGCATGAAATGTACTGTGAGAAAATAATTTTTAAACACAAAGTTGTCGGCTAAACTAGGAATTGTATCAGGTGGCTATCTGGGCTTTTTTCATGATAAAAATCTACCATATGTTACTCTCTAACAGTGAGAAACAAACATACGGGGGCTGATATTCAACCACTGACAGGCAGCATAGTTAAAGCTCGCTGCCAGCGCTGAACATGGAAATTCAATGCCATGCCATATCTAGCGATCGGCTATTCAAGTTTAACCGGTTAAGTTCCTAGAAGTTAACGAAAGGACTGCTATTTATGTGGTCCTATTTAAAAACATACCTTTTCCGAGAGGCAGTTGAAATAAATGTTTAGATTTTAATATTAAAAAAAAGAAAGAAAGGGGGAATATATATACATGCATATGTGTATAGATATATGCTGTGGGTGTGTGTATATAGGTTTATTTATATTATTAGTTAGTTTTTAGCTTAAAGTATTAATAATGTTAAATCATTGGTGCCGCAAATTCTGTGTGTATTTTTGGAGTGCTTTTCTATCACAAATGGATTTCAGTGTGTTGGTTTTATTTTAATGTGATTTTATATTGTAAACCATTCTGATTTACTCTTGTAATAAGCAACAGTCTAGTAAATAAATAAACGATAACCACTAAACACAGTGTTGAATATTGGTGCTAAACAGGAATATTCAGTGGAGCTAACCAATTATTTCCTCCTGAATATTCACAGATAGCCAGTTAAACGCTATTTAAGCAGTCAGTGGCTGTTGCTGACTGGTTAAATAGCGTTGAATATCAGGGGTGGGGGGGACAAAGTTCTTTCAAAGACAAGGGTGGCACCAGCCGGTACACAAGAGTAACTGAATTTCTAACTAACTCAATTAAGAGAATAAAAAATAAAAAAAATGAGGAACGTACATGTTGCATGGCTCATGCAATGTATTTCCTCCCTCCACATATGTGTGTGTATGTACCTGGGAGGAGGCAGCGGTTTTATATTCAGAAAAGGGCTCATAAAAATGTCTGGAGGTGAGCACAGTCCATCACCATCTACTGGAGACAGAGGAAATTGAAGAGCAATTGGCTGCATAGTACCCTTTATAGTGCAGAGTTCAAGTCTTTGCTCTCCCTTTCTATCTGCTGGCTAATGGGCATTCTCATCGGTTTTTGACTGGTCAGGTGAACAATAAGGAAGAGGCAGTTTCAAAAGGAGGAATTTCCTAAATGCTATTATTTCACTTTATCTAAAGGTCCTATGCTAGAGAAGCTGGAATTGCTTCTCCCATAGATACTCATTGGGCCCTTTTTGGGGGAAATATTTCTCTGGAACCACCAGTCTTATCTGGCCCATTTTTCACCTATGTGTGTCTTTTCATCACTTTCTCCCCCATGCCAAATTTGATCCCATCTATGTTCCCTAAATTTCTCTCACTTGGCTCCACAGGTTGCATGGATTATATATAAAAGATTGAAATATGGAATGACTAGACAAAAAATGCCATCAATAGCACATATTGCTTTCACTAGAAACAAAAATATTTAACAGTGTAGTGCATTCTTTTTTTACCTTCTCAAGTGGATCAGTCCTGGTACTGACAAAAAAAAATGTTATAAAAGATCCACAACATGTTCAACTTTTATAATTGATGCAACTCAATGCCCTTGCCCAACGTTATATATTGGGAGAACTATTAGACCTATGAAAATTGGTCATACAATATCCATGGAGCTGTTTTGGCACTTTAACAAGTCCTCTGGTATCACGTTATTTGCAACAATCTTTTGTCATGAAATGCCTAGCCACCTACCTGGGGTTACCCCACAGCCACTTAAGAGGGTCTATCCCCAGCACAGCTCAGGTTCACCTGTACCTGTCGCTTGTGTTCTACACTAGCACCCTCCTCCTGGTCACAACCTGGGCGACTCTCCTGCTCTCAAATTATCCCCAGTGATTTCTAGGTTACTGGAGGCCACACTCCCAGTGGTCCCACAATTCCCTGAAAGCACTCATAGACCCAACACACAAACCTCCAAGATTTTTTATCAGTCCAGACAAGCAGAGTCAACAAACTGAAAATTGTTTATCATCTTAAAAATTGAACAGCAAACAATAATAGGTAACTGAAATATGGATCAATTATAAAACTATTGCTTACTTTCTAAAAAGTACCTGGGGAGATCAGAAATATGCTGCTCACAGATTATCAAATATAACTGATCACGGGGCTTCAGCAAAGCCCCTGAAACTGGGACAAAAGCCAGTACTCTCCAAATGAAAATGAGCTCTTTGGGCCAATCAGTGCCCATAACAACAATCTTTGAAAGTATACGGCAGACTGTCTTTCCAAAAGGCTTAAACAAAGAAAACAGCCTTGGTTCTGGAGCAGCTTCAAAACAAACATGCACCACCTGCTGGCCAAACTAGAGAAATACACTTCAAGAAGTAAGACAGTTTTACATGCTTAAAAAACCCACTGTTCTGTCACAGAAGAGTTTTATGGTTTGTTATAAATCAGATACTGAATATCAGAGGGAGGGATCAAATAGGCTTGGAAAGAACAAATTTTGCATATGTGAATGCAATTCTCAGTATCCTCATGGACTGAAGATATTGAATGGATGCCAAACTTTAAATAATTGTATTCCAGGAGAAGTCAAAATGGGGTCGGAGCTAGTTGCTCGATCCTGAGCTCTGTATTAATCCAGGTCCACGCTGCAGCGGAGCACTACTTGCAATGAGGAAAAAGAGGAAGGGGGCGGTCAAGACTGTCACCCCAGCAACTAAACCTACCTCTGCTTCTAAGCAGCTAACTTTGGAGGCATGCAGGGTGAGGTCCAAGTCAGTGTCTCTGGCTGTATCTTCGACAGGATCTGTGTTGTCAGACTGCAGTGTTGAGGTGGTCTCGTTGAGCCTCAGAGTGGTGGAGTCAGGCTGGTATGGATTCCATCCTCACTTGAGGGTCCTCCTGTGGCTTTTTCCTCTCCCAGTGCTGGGGGCATAGTGTCATCATCTCTGTCTGAAGATGCTACTTCCTGTGGAGTGCCCGAAGGGAGGAAAGTGGAAAATCTGCAAGGTGGGAGTCTTGAGGTAAAAAAAACCTGCTGCTGTAACTCTGGGAAGCGATTCATGCGGTGAACTCTTCTGTACAAACAGTAGTACAGCAAATGGTGACAGATAAAGATTTGAAAAAGGTCCAACAAGAACTGGCTGTTTGTACGGAACAATATGCTGCAGCTGAAGTCAATTGAGGGGAGATCTTCTCAGATGCAGAAGGGAGTGGTTGCCTTAATGAAGGACAAGGAATATTTCTATCGATAGCTTGCATTTTTGGAGAATCAAACAAATAATAAATAACGAGGTTATTAAATTGTCCACGTTCTCCATTAATAACTGCTATGGATATAATTCACAAGTATTTCCTTGAAATCCTAAAGATGCCATCTGAGGATCTGTCCCCCTCTCCACCCCCCCCCCCCCCCCCCCCCAATCAGAGCATACTATCTTCCTGGCTTTGGGGAGTGCAAGGTAGGGAGATAGCAACTATGGAACTGACCAGCTTCCTTGAGTCATCTTTGGAGGTGATTACGCAGAGATCAACTATGACTGTTACTTTTGCGTTGGGGTCTGATAAGGACTGAATTTTGAATATTTACTTTGGTCACTTGAAGTCTTTTTTGGGTCACAGATTCATGTATTTCCTGATTTGTCAAGAAGTACGCAGAACAGACGTCAGGACTTCTTGGCTCTTGGAGCGAACTATAAACTGAAATTTCCTTGTGCGTATTTATTTTTTAGGGCAAATCTTTCTTATTTTTTGACCAAAAACAACTTCTTGAATTTTTTAAATTAAGAGCTTGCCTGCTAAGTTATTACCAGAGAGTTAAGCATTGTTTAGGTTGGCTGACATGTCTAGTATTCGCTATAGTCTACCCTTTGATTACTGTGATTATTATTGATTTATTTTTGTGGACTCCTCCCTTCTATTATGGTGGTATAAGTTTTCTTTATTTGTGGATATGCATTGTTTTTCTTGGGAATATTAGTGTATATTTCTTTATTCACTTTGTATATTGTGAATTATTCTTTAAGTATAAATTAAAAATAAATTGTATTCCATGTGGGAGTATTTTACCCAACAGAAAAGCTCTAAGAAGTGAATCATGCAAGTCTGGCAATAAAAAGGGGTGTATGTCTGTTAACGCAACCTTAGTGCCGAGTATGGAATGTGGACATTTCAAAGTGGTTCACAGGTAAATTGTACTTTGCTGACAACTTCCTTATATATTAATATAAGTTTTATTTTATGATCACATTGGACTCTTTGGAATTGCACAATGGACACAGTAGTGTTTACAGCAAGGAAGTAATTTATGAAATACTTGCCAAAGAAACAGTGTGATATTGCAGTATAGATTGTGGATAATTGGATTGTCCCTTGATTTAAATTAACAAGTTAAAAAATAAAAAGCAAATGTAAAGATTAACAACAATGCCTATCTGCTTTTATAGAACAGGCTCCCAGAACTACCCATAATTGCATACAAATGTTCTTGTGCAAGTTTACAAGTATACTTGTATATTGTAGTTTCATCCATGCTCCAGTACCAGGAATACCTATACATGGTACATATGTAAGTACTCACACTGTTTGCATGAATACTTGTGTACATTCAAACAGGATTACCTTCTAAACCAATGCTTATTACATGCAGATTTTAGGACATTTCTAGTGACCACTTAAATCTTGTAGCAGAACTGAAAAACTACAAATTCTAGTGTCACTAATGACCATGTAGAATTGATATGTCAGTTATCACAGCTTCTAATTAATGCATATATGGCCTATAGAACTGGCATATGAGGCTGACATCAAGACCATTAAACATGTACTAAGCTTCTGTAGGCAGTATGTAAAATGTTCTTTGTTGCGTAATGTGATCTGTTGAATTTGGCCTAATACCGGTCAAATGTATACAAAACAGAACACAGTATTGATAAGCATTGAAATACTTAATTAACAAGCGTCACGCTATGTTATGTTTACAAATTCAAGAAAAGAGAGCAAAAAAAATCCAAATTTTACCCCCACTTGTTTTGCTGTGCTCGATTCCATTTGTTCCTGCTTAGTGGGTGATCGTCCATCATATTGAGGAAGCGGAGCTGGGTATAAAACTGCTGGCATGTCTATGCTGAGTCCAGGAAGCCCATGAAACATGTACTTCTATACATAAAGAAAGAAGAAAACACTCTTTTGTATAATTCCTCATGGACAGTAGAGGCATAATGTTGTCCCAGAATTTTTCCTATATCGTTCATTACTAAAATTATCATCTCTGGCTCTTTTTTTGTTTAAGATAATTTTATTATTAATATATATTAAAAAGAAAACATCTATACAATCAGAGTAGCTATTAGCAACCTGAACATTATCAGAACTGAGACTATGCAGCTTTTATAACTGCCACTGAATAGATGATAGTCCTTCCAAAATCATAATAGATTTTGTGTTGAGACATGAATTTTATAAAAATACACTTATAAATCACAACTTTACTCATTCTCCACTACAAGGAACACATACATATAGTCCATGTACAAGTACATATGTAAGGATCTGTGTAAAAGATGGACAAGAGACTTGATGACCTGAATATGTATACCCTAGAGGAAGGAGGAATAGGGGAGATATGATACATGTTTAAATACTTTAAAGGTTAATTTACAAACAATATTTTTTTAGAGGCAGGGCTAAGTGGTAGAACTAGAAGACATGAACTGAGGTTACAGGATGATCAACTTAGGAGCAATGTCAAGAAGGTGGTTGCCTGGGATCCCCCCCAAGGAGGTGGTACAGACAAAAAACAAACCGCGACAGAAATAAAAAATGTGTGGGATAAGCACAAAGGATTCCCACATGGAAAAAGAATGGAATCAAAGTAAAGCTTAAATAGCAACTCCAGTAGTTGGGAAGTAAGCTCAGTGCTGGGCAGACTCCTACTGTCTGCATCGCACTTATGGAAACACAGATCTGGATGGATTGGAGTGAAGTGGGCTTTGACATCAACTCCAGCAGCTGGTAAATGAGGCCAATGCTGGGCAGACTTCTACAGTCTGTGTTCCAAATACAGCAAGAATAGATCAAGAACAAGTATTTTGTCTGAAAACATTTTCAGCAATTTTTTTAAAATGAGAACCACAAACCCTTTAAAAACAACTTCCCAATAACCGCCTCCCCCCGCCTCCCGCCATGGGGCAGATTTAACCCAGACTCTAAGATACAGCCAGAGGTTTTGTTTCTTATAACCTCCTGTATGTACAGACCATCAACCCACAACTCCCCTCACCCTTAATTCTCACTCGGTAGATTTCAGGAGCTATAGCAAGTTCCCAATGGAACTCCCATTAGGGGAACTTCTGGTTTAACAACCATGAACTCCCCTCAATCCAATTTATTCAGGACAAGGCCCCTAGTATGGGAGGGGAGAAAGTCTGAATGTAACCATCGCAAAGGAACAGAAAACACTTCTTTCATTTTAATGTAAAATGTGCCTCTCTAGCTTCCCAGAGAAATAAAGTATGTAGCTTATTTCACCACCCCTAATAAGAGGGAAAAGTATGCATATTTTATAACACTCATATCATATGCTATGAGTGTATCTCAGAGAGAGAGGTGAAGACACTAAGGATGATAGTGATTAAAATGCTTTCAGTTTACAACATTGCTGGACTGTTGGTTTGACTGAGTATCAACAATGAAGTGTGACTACGCTGCAACCAAAATTATAAGACTACTCTTCCAAGACTATATCAGAAATAGCTACTTATATGTGGTTGGCATTGTGGTGAATTGCCGAATACCCTATTGTGATACCAGTATTTGGTCAGGAAGGAGTGTAACCTGCATAGAATGGCAGACGTGGCTCTGGCCACCTCGTGGGGCAGAGCGGACGGACCATGTGGTTACTACACCCTCATTCTATGTAGTGTGCTAAAAATTAAGCGCCAATTACAACAGCAGCTAGGCGTCAAAACGGAAGTAAAACAGCAGAGACTCTTATAAGTGCACCCATGCACTACTCTAAGAGGGGCATTCACTTGGGTGGGCCACGGGCATATCACCAAGCAATGCATCCAACTTATAGAATACTGTCAGTTGTGTGCGCAGGATGTCACATTTAGGAAAGTGCATTTATGCCTGCCATGTCAACAGTAGAAGCAATGCGCCTAAATGTTGAAGCATAACTGCCAGCTTATGCTAGTATTGTAAAACAGATTTGGCATTATAGAATACTACCTTAGCACTCAGATTTTTAGCATCTTTTAGCTCCCTTTACTGAATTACACATTATGTTACTATCATAAACAAAAGAGGTTAAAAGTTTTTCTTGCCAGAACTAGTAAAGTGGCCAAGAGATGTTAAAGATCTTTAATATAATGCCACATATTATGCTAAAAAGGTTGAATAACTACATTTAAGCATCAGATAATCTAAGGTTCCCACTTCAGACATGCAAAATTAATACTGCTTGGATTTGCTAGAGTCCAACCTATGTGACCAGGGATACCCAAAGGGTCTGGTGGGCCAGGAAATACATGGGGAAGCAGATTTTAGAAAGCATATAAAAATTAGAATTGAGATGTCCAGATAAAAGTTAGAACGGCATTTTTGCTGGCCTAAATTTATCCACTTACTCATCCGGTTAGTGGACTGAATATTGCTGCTAACTAGCTAAGTCGTGGCTCTACCCAAACCCTGCCCACAGGCCACTCCTAACCTAACCAGCACTACCCAGTTAAATTTCACTGAATAATCGGCAGCTGGACAGCTCATTGGATTTTAACAAGGCAGGAGCCTTTCCTGCCTGATTAAACCCCCTCTGAATATCAGGCCCAGGATTTAGAAGTTTATGCAATGTAAACATCTAAATGCAGGTTTATAAGCAGCTAAAATGCAAACAGCACTTCTAAAACAAGAACTATATACTGTGACAGTGAAGCCGAGGGTGAGCAGGAATAATTGAGCCCCCCAAAATTAATCAATCATGACCCTTTAGAGAATGCTTTTCTCAGACTATATTGGGGTCTTTGCAGCTAATCAGTATATCTTGTCTCAATAGCTTTTAAAATTGAGATGATACATGACCCATTTCATGTACATGCTGACAAATTATAAATACACCTGCTTTGGCTGCCAAGTTTTCAAAAATTGAATTCCAGATGCAAATGTATTGGTCCAATTGTAGCCATTTCAAACACTAGGAGAAACCTAAGTCAAGTTATCTACCCAACTCTTGCAAAGAAAGCAGTTTCCCCACAATGTAATACCTGGCCCAGAGAGTAAAATTTCTTTATTCATTCAACTGGGCCATAAAAGTGTCTTATTGATACAAAAAAAGCAAGATTCCACAAAAATGGAGGTTAGGTTCACAGCTTTAAATAACTGAAGCACAGATTGAAGATTTTTTTTTTTCAGTAGTTTAGTAATCCCACCCAAAGCAAACAGTATAAATCAAAACAGCCAGACAAGTGTATGTTTTAACATAACTCAGCTTGGTAATACAGCATCATGATGAAATAAAACAGCCAGGTGAAAAAGCCAAAAAATAAGAAATTTTACTACCTCATGCAGCTTAGATAGCGTCAAGTTCTTTAAGAAAAACAGGAGAATGTGACTCCGACAGAAAAACTGTTGTAAGAGGTTATCAACCAACTGATAGAAGTTTACCATAGAATAGACACCAAGTTCAACGTGAGTAAACTTCATGGGCTGATCATTATTTTGATGGCATTCAGCCTTCCACTTCAAGAAAGGTAAACAGGGGACCATTTAAGATAGAACTCAAATTCTGGACAAAAATCTCTTTTCTATTTTCCTGCACGGTAGATTTAAGTCAAGGCAGAAACCATAGCTTTAGTATTTAATTCCACTGCATAAAAATGGAAATCTTTTGGTTTTTACCTTTAAGGAGTGTATTGTATTGATACTAAACATTGTGCAAAGAGTGATTCATTTGAGCACTAGCTTTTCTGTTTAAATGTTTTGTTCAAGGTCTCATTAGTCTAAATTCATATATTTAGATGAGCAGAAAAGGCTGTGGTAGACACATATATATGGTCATTATGGAAATAATAGTATCATCAGCCTGTTCTAGAATATTTCTGAAACTGAGGTTTGCAACAAAGAATGTGTTAAAAATACCATATTATGTTCCTGCACTCCAGAGAGAGCAAGCGATATCCCTTCATGATCGAAAATCAAGAAATGACCAATATCAGCACTGAGAACTGATGACCTACTATTTTTCTCCTGCTACCAGCTCTGAACTTGTTCTTAATCTCATCTGTTGCAGTTACCTGCGTAAAACACTTCAATAATTGGAATCAAAAAAGGATGAAGTATATTTACCATTAGTCACAATGCTCCCACTAAAAGAATAGGCTGTCTTCTTTAAGTAAGATTAATATGGTTATAAATAAAAGCTAAACAAAAAAACAGCATCACGGGCCTTTAAAAATGGAACACGGTTCTTTAATGAATGAGGCTTGACAAAAAGACCCGACACGGGTTGTGTTTCGGTGACTAGCACCTGCATCAGGGGTCACAGTGATGACGTGGAAAACTTGGGAAATAACTCAAATATATTCCTCTACAATATATTATTCCTTACCCCACGTTTCATATAGTAAAAGCTACAAAGCAACAAGGCACTTTCACTTTCTGTATCCAAATGGATGACATATCCATTTTGTTAAGTACTAATATTTATTCCTCTGAAAATTGTTTACTCCCTATTTGAACTTCAAATCCCTAGTTCATTTGACAAATTCCTAGTGTAGTGGGCTGAGAACCTGGGGAACTGAGTTTGATTCCCACTGCAGGCCTTTGTGACTCTGGGCAAGTCACTTAACTCTCCTTTGCCCTAAGTATAAAACTTAAGGGTTCTTTTACTAAGGTATGCTAGTGGATTTAGCGTGCACTAAATGATAAAGATGCACCTTATATTCCTATGGGCATCTTATCATTTAGCATGTGCTAATCGTTAGTGCACAATAACTATGCAAGCTAACTCTGTTAGTGTACCTTAGTAAAAGGACCTATTACATTGTGAGTCCACAAAGGACAGAGAAATTCCCTAAATATAATAAAATGTAAACTGCTTTGGCTGTACCATAGGAAAAGAGTATATGAAATCCATGACCCTTTACCCCCTTAGAGAGAAGGGACTGTTGATATGCCCCAGTTGCTCGAGGAAAAACTGTTGTGCAAATATATAAAGAAACAAAACATAAAAAATGTTCTTCTTACACAAGGCAAAAGAATCATTAATTCAGAGTTCAAAGATCAGTTCAGCAGTGCATCTCCAAAAGGACTGCAGGGTCACTGGGTCTACTACGTCTATTCACTAACACCCTGGCTCCATGGACTGCCAGTGTTTGTTAAACTGTTCTGTATCTGAAATAAACATTATTTTTTTCTTTTCTAATTTCTAGACAGCTTTACCAATTTTTTACATTCAAGGCAGTTTACAACATTTGTCAGTATGCTAAGTCTTGATGCTCGACGTTCCTTATATTTTAAGCAAGTAGCAGCAATATATGTAGCTCTCTGAAAATAAGAAAATAAGTTACTTTACCTTTAAAACAGCAAGAAGTGATCCAAGATGATCTGTTTGCATTAACTTCATCTTCCCACCATTTAAGAGTGATTGGATCCCTTTCAATGCATTCTGCAGCAACTACAAACAAAATCAAACTCTTCATCAATGCAAGGGTTTTTAATACCACTGGTATATTTTTAAAATACATTAATTTAACCTCGAAAACAGCTTCTGGAAAGAGAGATGCATCCTTCAAGCTTAAGACACAGAAGGAGTGTTTTTAAAAAGGGTAATTTTATAAAACAGCACTTAGTCTGTGAATCACACAAATACAGGTGTTGTGCCTATTCTACAAAAGCTCCCACAAGGTAAGCTTTTGAAACAGGTACAAATGGTACACTTAAGTCTGTGCAGATCCACATGCATCTTACAATTTCATCAACGCTCCATGCCCCAAAATGTCTATGTTCAGTGTGTGTAGAATTCCAAGCTATGTCTCGGGAGCATTATATGCACTTATGCTCGTGGGAAACAATATTTGTACCTGCAGCAAAGCTTTCTGAAATTACCCAAAAAAACATGTCATTTATGGGCAGGTCTTGTTAGAGATAAGTTTGTGTGATTATATTGTATGTTTTATGGTAAGCCATTTGGTTTCAGGCAGGGGTGTTTTAAATAAACAATCACTATAAAGCAATGCTATCATTAAACTTGCATCCTAAAGTGCTTAGTAATAGTAATTCCTTATTGTTCACCAGACCAGAACTCATGGGTTATATCTCTTAGCCAGCAGATGGAAACAGACTTACAAGCTGTGAGCTCTGCCCTATAAGAGGCCCCATGCAGATCCAGCAAATTTGTCTCCAGCTGGTGACAGACATCTGGCACAGCACAAGGCTAACCTGGTGGGAGAGTTCCTGAGCCCAGTTGAAGAACTGGTCACCTAGTTCAGTAGAAGGAGGCATCCCAGTTTTGCCAGAGTTGGTTGTGCTAGGAATACGTGTCTAGGCAAACCCTGCCAACTTGGGGAAAAAAGGAACAAAAGAGCTGAAAGAGAAGACTACACATCCCCTTTCGTTCCTCCTTCTCATTGTTCCTACCTGTTAAAAAAAAAAAAATTAAGAATGAGGGGTGCCCTATTCCTGTGCTCTTTTTGCCTAGTGTCCTGACCCACAGTGAGACGTCAAAGGCAATAGGGATCTCCTACAGCTGCTAGACTGCAGTTTTTCCCCTCAGTGGTCAGGGCTTACGGGTGGCATGAATCAGGGCCATGGGCAAGGCTTCTGGGTGCGAATAATTGAGTTTCCCACTGTAGTTCAATTGGAAGCACCCTTGGAGTGTACAAAATAGTGTGCCTGTTGTGGGGGAGGCCACAGCAGTGCAAAGGCTTGTAATGTTCGTCACAGAGGCGTAAGCTACCCCTGTGGGGAAACAAAAAAGAGAAGCTATCATTTTATCCTTCTGCAGCGCAGAGAACAATTACTGCCCCTCCTCCCATTCTAGCCCTGGAGGGGGGTTCAGGATTTGGCTAGCTCCCTGTTATAGGGCTCAAAGATGGGACAAACTGGAGGGATTCTCCTAAATTTGTGTTATTGCTGTATAAGGCTTTTATGTTGAAGCAGATAAAAGGCCCTGCAAGGCAGGAATGCCTGCAAAATCATGCGCACAGTTTTGTGGTAAGCGCAGCTCTCGAGCACATACATCAGTCATGTTCCTCCCCCTTGCTTTCGCTTTACTGGTGTGCATAAAATTTGCTTTGGGCATTGGGGGATAGTTTTCAGCACCGTTCTTGCACTATGGGATGTGCGCTCTTGCCTCTAGCACCAGAGTTTTGAGCATCGAGCCCTAAGACTTTTTCTTTATTATATGTCTAAAGAAGAAAGCTTATCAGATCAGACCCAAAATTTGTTGGCTCTTAAAATCTTAGAAGCCAATCTATTTTAGGTTTTCAGAGTTATTATGTTTAAAAAGCTGCCAACCCTGCTTTGCTCAGCAAGCTAATCTGCAAACAGAAAATAATTTGGATTTTTGTACTCTCATATTTCCAAATCCAAGCATGTGGCAAGCTTACAATCTACAAGAAGCACAAAGATTTTCCAAATTTTTTGCCTATAGGGAAAAATGCTTAAGTTTGTAGCTGAGGGAATGGAGGTACTACTACTACTACTACTACTTATCATTTCTAAAGCGCTGGCTACAGTGGGTCTTGAACCTGGGCTTCCTGGGTTCTCAGACTGCTGCTCTAACACCTAGAGTACCCTCCGTTTTCAACAGACCACATACTATTGAGCATAACCTGTAAACTTGTACTGACCAACAACTGCATAAAATCCAAGCACAAACTGATCTTATCCCCACCACACAAATGACTGACTTGACCCTACAAAATGTGCATAAATCCACAGTGAAAGTATCAACAAGTTCATACTTACTGTGCAATAGGTAATGTCATCCACTCCTGAGTTTTGTGGAGATTGTAAGACACCAAGAAAAATTTTAAAGCAGGTATTTCTATAAGATTCGTCCAAATATGGCTGCCCAGGTACACTAAGAGGAATATATACAAGTTCAATGAAAATCACACATTGCATACTGAAAGAAAAATCAGCTACTCCTATTAAAACACTTACAGCTCAAGCTCTCCAATTCTCTCATTAGTTGCAATACACTGGAGAACAATGGGAAATGGAGAGCATTCCCCCTCTGGGGTATTGTAAATGATTTATGCTAATTACTTAGAAAAACATTTTTACTTTGTTCTACCTGAGACACAAGTTTGCCATACTGTGTACTGCTGCCCTCCACAGGTCAGGGTCAGGCTGAGTGGGAGCACTGAACTGCACCAAAATTCCAGTCTTCCCCAGCAGATCTGGGAGATACTAGAAAGAAAAGTCTTAGCAATTAATACCGGTTGGACAATTTCAAAAAGTAATTTGAAATAAGCACGTATCAACCCCACTCTGACTAACGATAGCCAAATAAATACAGCACATTTTGAAAATATATAAGCTACCTAAATGCACCTTAACAACATTGTTTTGCCCTGCCTACGACTGCCAGCATCTTTCTTGCTGAGAAAGTGTTGCTGTCTTTATACATTTCAGCACAATTGCAAGCTCACCTATTCCAATAGCACCTAAACTACAGTTCCTAGGAGAGCACTCTTGCTGCAAAGGTTCAATACCTTGTTATCAGAATGCATTGCTTCTATAAACTACATTTGAGGCCTGATCAGGTTAACAAGAACCTTAGTGTTAAAAGCATATCTCAGTGGAATGGGGCTGCTCAACTATATCGTTGTTCTGCAGTGCTTCTTTGGAGAAAGTGACACTTATAGAACTGACTCTAGTGCAATGTAAACGTCTTTTTAGTGCCGAGTATCTCACTGCATTTGCTACGCTGGGTATTATCTATACTGCATATTTTCCCCCATGAGAAGTTTTTACCAAAATAGAGAATGCATTGTTTTGTATAGTTAGCAGTGGCTGAATGTTAGTATGTCCTGAATAATTATAACAAACAACTAAGGCTTAAAGTTCCACCATCAAAAAATGGAAAACTCTTACAAGAATACGTTGAATAAAAAAGCAGATTACTGCAAGTATATGCCTTCCAGTGTCTCTATGAGGAAACATGTACTACTCAAAACTGGAAAATAGCTTTAAACAGCACTGCAAGACAGTTAACAATAACAATAAAGATAAACAATGCAAAACTCACTTTCTGACATTTAGGTCCATTATTGTACACAAGAGCAGCCAGAGCTTGAAGAATTTCAATGTGCATCCATGGGCTGCACTGTTTAAGAGCAGAAATGGAGTATGCAAGAAGAAAATCCAAGTTCTTTTCATCAACTATTACCTGCCACAAAGAAACATGCAGGATCAACACATGACCTGAATAAAAAGCAAACAAACAAAGCAAAAACACCAAAACTATACTAGTATTATACACAAGAAGCATGTACTTTCTCCTCCGAGTGACATTTTGTAACAGTACCCTCATGATACACTAACTATCAAAGGAGAAAAGAGAACGTGAATCCTTGAAATAAAGAAGCTGATGCAAATGCAACTAACATAAAAGTATAATAATAATCTGAAACCAGAAAATAGCAAAAGACTGTTGTGATAAACATCCAAAGCTGCCCAGAGGCAGGCCATGTGAAGGAGCTGGGTTCAACTCCTAAGTCAGGCCTTCTGGGCCCGAGAGAGATCAGCTGAGGACGCTGTGAAAGTAGCTTCCACAGTGCTTGGGAGGCGGGCGTCCAAGTAACTGCTCAATGGCAACACCTAGTAACCAAGTTTAGGGTCCATAATAGCAGTTCTGGGCATGGTACCAAGCTGAGCACTACTGCTGCCATGACTGGTCTAAGTGAGCTGAGAGGGGACATAAAATAGGAGACAAACAATATCTAGTTAGTTGCAAATGAAGGTGTCAAACCCTGGGCCAAGTTCTGTAAGATCTAGAAATCCAAATTGGGAAGAGACTACTGGTCTCTCAAAAAATTGCACATTTTTATTTTTGTTACATTTGTACCCCGCGCTTTCCCATTCATGGCAGGCTCAATGCGGCTTACATGGTGCAATGGAGGGTTAAGTGACTTGCCCAGAGTCACAAGGAGCTGCCTGTGCCTGAAGTGGGAATCAAACTCAGTTCCCCAGGACCAAAGTCCACCACCCTAACCACTAGGCCACTCCTCCACTGTTGCTACTATTTGAGATTCTACATGGAATGTTTTTATGTTTCAACTGTTTTTTATTATGAAAGAAATCAACACATCTACATCTTGTAGACATTATAAAACTAATACAAGTATTTTTCTGTTCCTCAATTATCTTGTAATAACATAATAAAACAGTATTTATCTTACACAGAGATAGTGTGTTTCATTTTCTTCCTCTGTGTGTTTCATCAATTTGTATTATCCATGAATTCAACAGAACATTACATTATTGTCAGCGTCTAACATAACCAAATATTGTTCCACCTTCTTTGTCCTATATTAGTACAACAAATCAATTATTAGTTTCCACCATAATATAATGTTTCATTCTTCCATCTTTATACCTACTATTTCCCCTTCCCCCTTCCCACCCTCCCTGCCCTCTTATTCTTCATGTTTCCCCCTGTAACCTATAAGAATCCCCATACTTTTCTAATATCGCATAAAGTCCACTCATAAGGTATTAATAATCAGACTTCGCCCTTTCTGCGTCATTCTTTCCAAGTAGCATCCCCAAATTTTAAGAAATCTCGTTTTTCTTTTATCATTTCCTTTAGCCTCTTTTGCTTCCCAGACCAACAATTGATGTACCTGATTACGCCAATGCCAGAAATTTGGCGGGTTGTGTGTAGTCCAGTGTTGCATAATACATTTCCTTGCTACCAAACATAATTTGCGCTTTAGCAATACTTTATCTGCATTTAAACTCGGTTGTACCTCCTTCATATCTAATATTAGATGTAATGGATTCATATCTACTCTACTACATAACATACCTGTAAGATAATTAGTTACTTGTCTCCAATATCGTTGTATTAACACACATTTCCACATCGCATGATATATGGAGTTCTCGGCATTATGACATTTTACACAAAGAGCTGTTTCTATACCCCCTGCTTTATACAATTGAACCTGTGTAAAGTATGCCCTGTGTATCATTCTAAATGCACATTCTCTATAATCAGTTCCCCCTATCAGGCATGGAATACTTTTGATTTGTGCTATTATATCCCAGGATTGCAAGTTCTTTCCCATATCTTTTTCCCATTTCTGTTTCAACAGAGTCATCTCCTTCTCAGGAGTTAGGTTCCATAATCTCTGATATAATTGCGATATAGAAGGGGCATTTTCTGTAATTTCCTCAAAGAAGGTAATAATTTTACTACCTAACCTAATTGTAAGTGCTTCTTTATTTAAGTTTTGTATGTAATGTTTAAGCTGATAGTGTGCATAAGTATCTTGCCATCCAGGTTCCTCTTGATGAAGCAGCTGCAGCAATGGCTTAATATCCCCATTCTCTCCTAGTGCGTCTGCCAGGGTTTCCACACCTATCTTTCCCCAGTCATCAAAGATTTTGTTCTCCATTCCTGGTTGGAAGGCCGGATTTCCTCTAATACTTATTAACTCCGTTATTCTTGAGTCTCCGCCTAATAGTTTGCCTATAAATTTCCATACCTCTCTCATGGGTTTAAGTAAAATATTGTGTCTAATTCTTGGAGGAGTTTCCCCGCTCCGTAGATGCATTAGGGTAGTAAAGTGATATGGGTTAAATAATGCATCTTCTATCTCTATAGGTGTATGGTCGGAAACATGAAATAATCTATCTCTCACCAGTCGCAATAAACATGCCATGTTATAATATTTAAGATTGGGAATTCCCAAACCCCCCTGTCTCCAACCTCCCAACATGTATTTTTGTTGTATTTTAGCTTTTTTCTTAGCCCAACAAAATCTGAGCAGCATTCGGTATAAGCGCTTTATATCTTTCTGCAACAGGGCTATTGGTAAGATCTGCAACATATATAACCATCTCGGTAATATCACCATTTTAAGAAGGTTGATCCTCCCTATGAGCGAGATTGTAAGCGTGCCCCATGATTCTAACTGCTGTTTTGTCTGTTCCAGTAATTTTTCAACATTTAAATGATATAGCTCTTTTGGTCTGGCCGGCAACTGTATACCCAAGTATACAAAAGATTTGTGTGCCTGCTTCAAAGGGAAATCTCCCCCCATAGCTCGTGTATGTCCACATTAATTGGAAGCGCTTCTGACTTGTCTATATTCAGTTTGAAACCCGAATAATCTCCATATTCTCTGAAAATTTGTAAAAGATTCTCTAGAGTATCTTTTGGCTTTGTAATAATCATTAACAAGTCATCCGCAAATGCGGCTATCTTAAATTCTTGATTTTTAATATTTACCCCTGTTATCGCTGCACAATCATGTATGTCTCTAATTAATGGGTCTAATTGAAGTGCAAATAACAGAGGCGACAGAGGACAACCTTGTCTAGTTCCCCTATTGATCTGAATTTCCCCCGATATATTTCCATTTACCAGCACTTGTGCTCTTGGTTTATGATATAATGCTCTAATTGCCTGCACAAAGTTGCCATTAAATCCATATTTCTGTAGCACCGAGTATAGAAAGGGCCATTCCACTCTGTCGAACGCTTTTTCTGCGTCGAAGCTGATCATCACAGCTTGCTCTTTGGAATGACCCAGTCCTTCCAATGACGCCAAAATATTCCGCAAATTTTTTGTACTTGATCGCCCTTGGACAAAACCAACCTGTGCTGGATGAATAAGGTGAGGCAATATCCCTCCTAATCGTTTGGCCAATATTTTTGCAAATAATTTTGCCTCTTGATTAATTAGGGAAATGGGTCTATACGATGTAACCAGCTGTTCATCTCGCTTTGGTTTAGGAAATACTACTATCCTAGCTAAATTCATATTATCAGATAAGGCACCCTTCTCTATCCATTCATTAAACATCTCAGTCAAGGTAGGGAGAATCGAATCCCCCATCATCTTATAAAATTCTGCTTTAAAGCCGTCTGGACCTGATGCTTTGCCTGATTTACTTTGTTTGATTGCCCATCCCACCTCGTCTTCACTCATCCTAGCATTTAGCCGCTTTCTGTCTCTACTTTGCAGCCTCGGGATGTGAACACCCTCCAAGTAAGACTCCCCCTGTAACTCGTCTTGATCTGCCCTCTTATAAAGTTCTTGATAAAAATTTTGAAAAGCCTGTCGAATTTCTTTATTAGAGTGTATGAGATTCCCATTTTTTTGTTTAATAGTTGTTATATTTCGGGAAGTAACCTTAGATGCTATAAGTCGAGCTAAATATTTGCCCCCTTTATTCCCGTGTTTGTAAAGTTGAAAGCGATAGTAGGCCTGAGATTTCACTTCTCTCTCATGTAGTTTGGTGTTTAAAGTTGCTTGTATGGTTAGAATCTCTTGTCTGATAGCATTACTGGGGTTCAAACCGTATTGGCGGTTTAATTTACCTAAGAGTTGTTCTAGTCTCATTATTTCTCTGTCTCTCACTCGTTTATATTGCGTGACATAACTGATTATTTCCCCCCTCAACACCGCTTTCGCTGCTTCCCAGTAAGTGCTGGTCTCAGCCACTGAGCCTTCATTAAAATGCTTAAATTCTGCCCATTTAGCATGTACAAACTCCCCAAATCTTGCATCTTTAATTAAGTATGTTGGAAACGTCCAGCTTTTTAGCAAGTCTTCATCCTCCCCTCCCTTCCATGTCATTCCGACCACCGAATGATCCGATATGACACAGGGATCTATGTGTACCTCAGTAATGTCTGTTATTATAGTTCGTGATACCAGCAAGTAATCAATTCTTGATGCTGACCCATGTGCTCTAGATTGGTGTGTGTATTCTTTCTCCATAGGATGCAAGGTGCGCCAGACATCTATTAAATCTAATATTTCACATAAATCCGGTAGACCCCTAGTATCTATTTTTCTTATCTCCTTTGGCGGATGCGATCTGTCCATATTCGGATCCCAAGTCATATTGAAATCTCCTCCCATCACTATAGGCAAGTTTTCCAATTGAGTGATTTGGGATAGCAATTTCTTATAGAATTTTAAATCTAACACATTAGGAGCATATATATTTCCCAATATTATAGTTTTTTTATTAATAGTTACTATGCTTAGTACAAATCTACCCTCTGGGTCTGAAATAGTTTTATGTATCTTAATTGCTAGCCCTTTCCGAAAAAGTATGGCTACTCCCCCTTTCCGGCCCATTGCCGCAGCTGCCACACAATCTGCCACCCACCATTTGGCTAATTTGGCATGTTCCACTGTTGACAAATGTGTTTCTTGGAGCAGTGCAATATCTGCTCTTATATGTTTAAGATGACGCAGTATTTTTGATCTCTTAATGGGGGAATGTATTCCCCCCACATTCCAGGATGCTACCTTAAGTAGTTATCGTTCATATATCGATTTTCCATCCTCTGATTACCTTTTACTATCAAGAGTAGCCAGCCCAGCCTCCAGCCACTCCTGCTCATACCCCATGTTCTCATCTTCATATTTATTTGCGTCTGTAGGTTACATTGAGTTACTCCCTTCCCCCTCCCCCCCTTGCATTGTCCTGTAGTTATCTGTTCCCTATCCTCCCCCCTCTCCCCATTCCCCCCCAATAGCCCTCTCCTTCCCGTAGGAAGCAGGTCACTGTCAACGCTCCTCCTCCCATTATTTGTATCCGTCCCTTCTCTACTCGTTCTTCCGTTAATGATACATGTATGTGTGAGTAAGTATTACCTTTTTAACATTCAGTCCCCCAACACATTTAACTTTTGGATTTGCCATTCTCTACAATTATTAAGCAAAAGCAGTATTATTAGTCTTGAGTAATCTTATGGTTGTCAGATTCTTTCAAACTAAGATTGTAATACTTTCAAATCCAATTTAACTGATTTCAGGCCCTGCGACTTACATTACCGGCCATATCAACTTGCTATCAACAAAAGTAATATCTTAACATTATTATACTATATCTATTATAACATACTTTCATGATTGTGTGAGTATGTATTACCTCTTTATCATTCAGTCCCCCAACACATTTGACTTTTAGACTTGCCAGTCTCTACAATTGTTAAGCAAGAGCAGTATTATTAGTCATATGAACTCTTAGTGTTGTCAGATTTTTTCAAACTAAAATTGTAATACTTTCAAATCGAATTTAACTTATTTCAGGCCCTGCATCTTACATTGCCTGCAGTATCAAATAACTAACAACAAAAGTAATATCTTAACATCCTTATATTATATCTACTATAGCATACTTTCCTAAAATCCAAGATTCTTGACCACTTTTCATGCTTAAATCGTCCTTTCCTGTTATCCTGTTTGTATTTCAATTGGCCCTCTAATGTTTTCAATGTCCATTATGTCCACCTTAAATCCAACTTGTGTCGCTTTTCAGTTTATCCTTTAATAATCTTTTTCATGGATCATCTGCCCCAACATCCTCTTATTATAATTTTTCACTTTTCACGCCATTGTACATTATCTCAAGCATTTAGCGATGTCAGTTGGAAAATGTCTTTTTTCAGCGATGTAATCCTTCACTCTCAAATTTCCGGCCTCTCTTCCATCTGTTGCACAAATATTTTTGCTTCTTCCATAGTGGTAAACAACTTCGTGCCCGAAGAATGTATGATTCTCAACTTCGCGGGGTATAATAGCGCAAACTTGATCTTTTTATTCACCAATGCTGAGCATATCGATGAAAACTTTTTTCTTTGCGCCGCCACCGCCTGTGAATAATCTTGAAAACAAAGAACTTTGCGATTTCCACTGTATAGTTCTTTGCCGTTGCGTAGAGCTTGCAAAATGGCGTTTTTATGATTGAAATTGAGGATTTTGCAGATGACTACACGTGGTCTTCCCTCCGCCGCGTTCTTCGGCCCTAGTCGATGTGCACGCTCGATTCTTAGCGGCCCCAACATCTCAGGTAACTCCAGTTCTGCTGTGAACCACGTTTCAAGATATTTACTGAGTTCACGATCTCCTTGCCCTTCAGTTAGTCCCACAATTCGGAGATTGTTCCTCCTCGACCTATTTTCTAGGTCTTCGAGTTTATCGTCATAGGAGGTGATTGTTTTCTTCAGTTGATTTATCTCTGCTTCTAGTACACTGACTCGGTCCTCCGTTTCACTGGCCCGCTGTTGATATTGCGCCATATCCGTTTGTATTTGGGCTATATTGTTATTAAGGGATTCCAACTTGTTGTCCAAGGAGCTCAATTTTTTATCTAATATTACCTCTATCGCTTGTGTGACTTCTCCCACAATTTCAGCGGCCCAGGCGGACCCCACCTCCGACGTTCCCGGGCTCACCGGCGCCGCCATTTTGTCTCCAACTAGGCGAGTTTTTTCTCTCTCTTTTCTTGTGTTTTTTGTCGTCATTGCCGCAACCTTCTGCACTCGGTCCGTTCACTGTGAGTTCGGCTAATGTTCGCTCTCAATTAGCAGGATGTTAATCTTTGTTTTGCAGCGATTTTTTGCCCAGATGTTTGAGGAGAAGGCAGGAGCGATCCAACTAGCGTCCACTCCCGCTCATAGCGTCACGTGACCTCCTCCACATGGAATGTTTTTATTCCACTAGCAACATTCCATGTAGAAGTCGGCCCTTGCAGATCACCAATGTGGCCGCACAGGCTTCTGCTTCTGTGAGTCTGACGTCCTGTACGTACGTGCAAGACGTCAGACTCACAGAAACAGAAGCCTGCGCAGTCTTCTACATGGAATGTTGCTAGTGGAATAGCAACATTCCACGTAGAATCTCCAATAGTAGCAACATTCCATGTAGAATCTCCAATAGTAGCAACATTCCATGTTGAATCTCCAATAGTATCTATTTTATTTTTGTTACATTTGTACCCCGCACTTTCCCACTCATGGCAGGCTCAATGCGGCTTACATGGGGCAATGGAGGGTTAAGTGACTTGCCCAGAGTCACACGGAGCTGCCTGTGCCTGAAGTGGGAATTGAACTCAGTTCCTCAGTTCCCCAGGACCAAAGTCCACCACCCTAACCACTAGGCCACTCCTCCACTCACTCATACACTGAAGGGCCAATATTTTTAAAACCCTGGGAAATCTACAGATTTGGAGAATCAGCAGGTAGAACTTAAGAAAAAAAAAGAGAACTATATAACAAACCTGGAACAAAATCTATTAGCTAAAGTTCTCACCTGCAGCCTATTCAGCAAATGGTGTATAAGTTGACAAACTTTGCTGACAAGATGCTCTTGTTTAAAGTGGACCAGATGACAGGCCTGAACAAGTAGAGCACACACATCCTGTAGAACGTAAAGACATTAAAAAAAAAAAAAAAGATTTCATCATTATCATGGTAGATCAATTATGTTTAAAAAGCAGATCCTTTCAAATCAGATTTTACAATTTTCTTAAAATATTTTGTAAGAAATATGAATCTAGCTCAAAAATGTTACAATGAATGCTAATCGGCTTCTAAGTATATGCTATAGACATACTCATCAATTGCAGTACACAGAGAAAACAGACTTGATCAGCCCTTGTAGATGGAGGGCATGACCTTTTTTGGTCATCCCTACTCTATTTATGTCCTTCAAGGATGGGGAAAATAACAGAAACTGAAGCAAAATCAAGTTGGAAAACATATTCCAACACAGTGGCATAGCTACAGGTGGGCCGGGGCCCACCCACTTAGGGTTCAGGCCCACCCAACAGTAGCAAATGTTTAGCAGTAGCTAGTGGGGATCCCAAGCTCTGCTAGCTGAAAACTTCCCCCTGATGATAACAAAAACACTGCTCTCCACGATTCTGGCACCTGCGCATGCTCAGTTTTCAGCACATGCCTGCTGCAGGCTGCCAAAGTGGAGAGAAGCATTTTCCCACCAGCTGAGATATTTCTTTGGTGGGAGGGGGAGAACACTTGGTGCCCACCCACTTCTTACCTAGGCCCACCCAAAATCTGCTGTCTGGCTACGCCCCTGTTCCAACAGTACTGAAGTTTTTTAAATTTTCTCATCCATTGATTTTTGAGACCTACTGATGAAACTGTAGAAGGTAAAACTTAACAGTATCATACAATTCACTCCATATATGTTGCGATCATTACGGCATTAGCCAGATGAAATAATTCAATTCTTATAACCAAATTCAAACTCTGACTATAAAAATAGAATGAAGAAATACATGTTTTTCATGGAAGACGTTTTTCTGCCAATGATCAATGCAGCAGGCTTACATAAAGTTTGAACTGTAAAATGTCCTGCACTGTCTGAGGCTTTTTCCTCCTCATTTTTACAGAGTTTGTATTTGGTTATAAGAATTGAATTATTTGATCTGGCTAAGGTCATAGCTGACTGCGATATATATGGAGTGAATTGTATGATACTGAATAGTTAACTTCATAACTCTTTGACCGATTTGAGAAGGGAAAACTTATTACAGCAGCAAGCTGCAAACAGACCCATTTGACAATATTCTAATGAAGGTCCCACACCTATGAGTAAAACAACCATGCATACAAAATGTAAACAGCTCAACAAATAAATGCAAGGCTTGTTGCCCAAATCAAACAGTAAGCCTGGACACGAAGGATCTTTGAGTCAGCGAATATTCTTTTCTGACATACTATTTTCTACTTAAGGACAAACCATCTTCCTTGGACATACCATTCTGGATGGGTTTCTGAATTTTCTATTTAAATTCTCATGTTTGAGTAAAAATATACCCCCTGATATTTAGTGGGAGTTATACATAGATCACTAGGTACTACTACTACTACTTAACATTTCTAAAGCGCTACTAGGGTTACGCAGCGCTGTACAATTTAACATGGAAGGACAGGTAGCCAATGCATAACTCCCTATCTGTATTTTTTTTTTAACTATATGGATAATATCAGACCATTTTAATTACTAAGGGGTCCTTTTACTAAGGCAATGGGCTGCTTGGCATTTGGCACACACTAAATCCATCAGTGCGCCTTAGTAAAAGGACCCCTAAATGGCCAGATTTAATCAGTATAATTATAGGCCAGGTTAAAGGTGAGCAGAATGGTCTCTAAAAGTTTTCTTTTTAATGTAGATATTCATCCACTAACCCTCAGATTCTATATAGGGCGCAGCGAGTGGTGTGTGTTAAATTGTGCATGCGCCCAATTTACACAACTTTTTCAACTGAGTAACGAGACAGTGCCGATAACAACCAATTACCACAAATTGGCAATAATTGGAATTTATGCCTAAAAAGAAGTGCGTGTATTCTAAAAAGAGGTGTGCGTAAATCTCAACGTGCATAGCTGAAAAGGAGACGCAGCCATCGAAGGAGTGTGGGCATGTCGGGGACGCTACTCAAATTTACCCGCATTATAGAATTCAGGGGAACACATTTAAAGTTAGGCACAGGTATTTATACCAGGTTTTCAGTGGCATAAATGGCCACGGCTAAATGTAGGCACGTTCCACAGTCCTAAGCGCTATTCTATACACTGCGTCTAACTTTAGGCATGTTATAGAATAGCGCTAGGTGCTTTAATTGGATGCATCTAGATTTTAGACACCGTTTACTGAATCTGGCCCTAAACTGACAATTAATTTAGTTCTAAACTAAACCCTCCTGTTTACTAAGCCGTGCGGCAATGCCAACAGCCCGTTCAAAGTGAATGGGCTGTGTTGAAATTAGTGCACAGCAGCTGCTAGTGTGGCTTAGTAAACAGGGGAGTAAATGGATACGGCTAGCATGGTCAACGCAATACACATATATTCAGTGCCGCTACCTATACGGACAGAGGCACTGAATTATGCATTAATTTACGCACGGTGACAGAACCAGCTGAAAATTGATCCAATTGCTGTTACTTTAGTGTACTACCAGTTAAGGCAGTTAAAACAAGCAGGTATTCCTTTACAGTTTCACTTATCACTTTATCCATATGAGTGTCACTGTAATGCTTTTATGTTTCTTTATATATTCTGATATTTGTCATCATTTGCTCTTTTCTGACCTGTAGATATTGCCATCAAAAGCTAATCAAAAAATGTACTGTATGCTTTTTTATTGGACCATCATCATTTTCTATAACTTACCACTGTACAACCTTCCTCACCAGTAATTTAAATTATGATGTCAATTGATTTAAATCAAAACCCACCCTCATCAGTGTAGCAAGAACACCATATAAGATCAGGCTTGTCCAACAGAACCAGGTCCATGAAGTGCTTTTTTTCTGCCCTCGGAAGCTTGGCAATTCTTGTGGTGCTTACAGAGGGATTCCTGCTTCTCCACTGCACTGGCTCTCTGTAAGCAGAAGCTGTACAGTGCCAAAGGTTTTGGTTGAACTCATGATTTCAAGTCTTAAGTACATAAGTATTGCCATACTGGGAAAAACCAAAAGCCCATGGAGCCCAGCATCCTGTTTCCAACAGTGGCCAATCCAGGTCACAAATACCCGGCAAGATCCCAAAAATGTACAAAACATTTTATACTGCTTATCCCAGAAATAGTGAACTTCCTGCACCAGATGGCTCAAGCCTGCAGAGAGACAAGTTGTGGTAGAAAAGCCGGAATCCCACTGTTGAAGCAAGGCGAACTAAAAGAAACTGTGTGAAGGCTGGGCAGGATTACAACAGCGAGAGAGACTGGGTGAAAGCTAGGAAGGGTACGATGTAATAGGTTTATGTCTGAATACACAATAGGAAACACCAAACACAGGGCAGAAAAAAAAAAAAGAATATAACCTTGTGAAATGTAAACTGGCTGACAATTATTTCAAGAAAGGAGTGGCTTATTAAAGTTTAATTGCTTATATATATAAAAAATTTCAATGCATCAACAGCTCCTTATTCACTAGCTCTGACTGGGTAGGACTCTTGATTTATTTTGAATAATTATGTACGTTATTTTAGAAGACTTGCTGCTTATGCTATGATGTGAAAATATATGCAATAATAGGGAAATTAGGAGGGGGCAAATACATGTCACACCAAATGGTTTCTGATCTTTAAACAAAATGTAATATTAGACAATGGGAAACTGAGTAACATAACACTGCTTTTACATTATCATTTGTTCAAGGAACAAAGTTATTCAATATCCAAGTACATGGCTATGAAAACAATTTTTATTTGTGATTTCTTTTGTTTTTGATCTGGTTTGTTATGTATTTTATTATTGTGTATGTAATTTTGTAATCTGCCAAGAATGCAGAATTGTGCAGAATAGAAATTTGAAATAAATAAATATCACCCATACATCAAAGTAACTGCCCTCTAATACGATAAGTCACTCTGAATAAGTTCACTGATCATATAGTTTGTTTTACTACAATGACTTTAAATATGAAGACAGTAATCACTAGAACTTGATTACATGTTCTAAACTGTACTGTCTACTGTACCATAATTGAACAGGACCCCAGTAGAGTTACATTAAACTCCAAAGCACTTGTTTATGAGAATGATGTAATATTGGTTGGTATATAAGCCTTTGGACTACCTCAAAGCTGGCTCTCAATGGAATACATTAATAGCAAAAAAAACCCAAAACAATCATGTATTCATGTGTTTTATAATAAAACATAAGAAATATTCCCTTTCTTCTCCAGTCTTCCTTCCTCAGACTCCTATGTCTCTCTTCCTTTTTTCCTTCCTCACACCATGCAAATCACTAAAAATCAGCAACAGCGAAAGTACTCTCACAAAAAAGGCAATAGCCCACCCCCCAAATCATATCATATACACCAAAAATATTGAAAGGCGCAAGGCCATTTCTTCTCAATCTTTTTCCAAGGCCCCTCTTCTTTCTTTCTTTCCCCCTCCCCTAAACCTATCCTCCTTTTCTTTTCTCCCAGTCCTTTGGACCCTTGTTTTTATTTTTTCCCTTTCCACCGGCCTTTTTAGCAACATACCGGCAGATAAAGGCCACAACATCTACTACCTCCTCCTTCTCCTTAATCGACCCCACGTACCTGTCCCACACTTTCTTTAGTTTACTTTCCTTCCCTCTTTTTGCCCAAGGACATCTTCCCTCCATCCCATTCCTCTCTCCTCCTGCAGCCCTCACCTTTTCTTTCTCCACCTTCCCTCCCCCTCCCTCGGTTGCCTGCTTCTCTTTTTTGCTCTATCTCTTTTACAGTCCTTTCTTCCCCTTCGCCTTATTTTCCTGGGACCTTCTCTGTCTCTTTTTTTCTCTACCAAGCCTCTCTTGCAGGTCCCCCCTTGCCTCTTTCCTGATGCCGATACAGCTGTTGGTGTAGTTCTCCGAAATGAGCTGGTCGAAAAGTAAGTTGATTTCGGTTCGGAAGCTCTCGGTGTCCGCCTGCCGCAGGGAGCGAAGCTTGCTAAAGTGCCGCTGGAAGTCGTGTCCAGCCTCTGGCGGACAACATAGATTTTCCCGGCCATGCCGCAGCCCCAATGAGTCACCCGCACCCGCTTCCATAGTCGCCATTTTTAGAGGACAAGTGTCACTGCGATCACTATGGTAACTGAGGAACACTTCCGGAACGCAACCGAGAGGGGCGTGGTCACCGCGTGTCACGTGAATAACCCCAACGCTCTAATCCCCAAGGAGGTTTTTACAAGCAGGATGAAGAAAAACAGGAGACTGCGTCAAAAAGTTGAAGCCACTTTGGTAGTTCCTGTTTCCTCTCCCCTGCGCAGCCGTCATTCAAGCACACTCATAACAAAGCAAACAAACTTATGAATTGCTGCATCCACGTTGTCGCTCTTTATTGTTGGTAGCATTTTCGTTTGATGCCACTTATATTTTCAAACATGCCGGCTTGTGCAGCATACGGATGTAGAGGAAGTATAATAAAGGAATAACTTTTCATAGAGTAGTAATTTGCTGTAAGTTGTACTCAGTGTGTGTCATTTGCATAAGTTTTAAAACCAAGATGGCAGTTCTGTTGGCAGTAAAGAGTAGTTACTTACCTGTAACAGGTGTTCTCCGAAGACAGCAGGCTGCATATTCTCACAAGTGGGTGACGCCACGTCGGCCCCGGAGGATTTTAAAGCAAAATCTCAAAATCTCTTTACGGCGTTCCGTCGCGCGAGCGATCGTACTGCGCATGTGCGCACACCTATTCCCGCTCGCCGAGCGGACACGCCCCTCAGTTATATCCAAAAGATGGAGGAGACAACTCCAAAAGGGGAAGGTGGGAGGGTTTGTGAGAATATGCAGCCTGCTGTCTTCGGAGAACACCTGTTACAGGTAAGTAACTACTCTTTCTCCAAAGACAAGCAGGCTGATATTCTCACAAGTGGGGTATCCCAAGCTTTCAGGCTTACACATCAAACAGTGGTCAATAGAGTCTCGCAACGGCGAGGCCAGAATAAAAATTGACCTGAAAAGAAGAAACATCTAAATGAGTGTAGCCTGGAACAGAACAACCATGGGCTTAGGAGGGTTGGAGTTGGATTCTAAACCCCAAAGAAGTTCTGTAGCCCCGACTGCCCAAAACCGACTGACGCGTCGGCTATTCTGCTGAAGGCAGTAGTGAGATGTGAATGTGTGGACTGATGACCACGCCGCAGCTTTGCAGATCCCTTCAATAGTGACTGATTTTAGATTAGTCACCGATTCAGCCATGGCTCTAATTTTGTGAGCCGTGACATGGCCCTCTAGAATCAGTCCAGCTTGGACAAAAATGAAGGAGATGCAATCTGCCAGTTAAGAAGAAATGATGCGGTTTCCGACAGCAACTGGCATTAAAAGAAATAAACAACTGGGCGGACCTTGCGAGGGAGCTCGTCTGCTCCACGCAAAAAGTGCGCAGCTTGCTTTCGCCAGGGCTTGTAAGATGAGGGAGAAAGCATGTTGGCAAGACAATTGACTGGATCAGATGGTACTCTGATACCAGCGCCCGTAAGAACCTTGGCTGCATGCGAAGAACTACTCTGTTAAGATGAGAAGTAAGGTAAGGAGCTTGAGCTACTAGAGTCTGAAGCTCACCGACCTATCGAGTTGAAGGAACAGCCACCAAGGAAAATGACCTTCCAGGTCCAATACTTCAGGTGACAGGAATCCAGTGGCCCGAATTGAGCTTGCAGCAGCTGGATGAAAACGACATTGAGACCCCAAGATACTGAATAAGGAGTGATAGGGGCTCTGACCGAAGCATAAGAGCCAACTGTAAAAATTATTGGGGGTGCTAAGCCCAACAGAAATAATCCCCCTTAGACACATACAAGGAATTCTCTCAATACTGTGGGAGAAGTAAACGTCATGAAGTGGACAGCTAAAGGCTGACCTTTTACACGTTGATGACAAGCTCTTATTGCACGAAGATGAATACTGACCGAGTTGGTCTTGAGACCAGATTCAGACAGGTGTAGAAAGAACTCAAGCAAGGTCTGTATAAGACTAGAGGCAGGATCTAGGGCCTCGCTGTCACACCAGACGGTAAACCTCTTCCATGAAAAGAATAACACCTCTTTGTGAAATCTTTTTCTGGAAGCAGGCAAGAGTCGGGAGGCCCTCTTCTGGAAAAGTCAACGAAACCTACACTCTCAACATCCAGACCGTGTGAGCCATAGATTGGAGGTTGGGATGTAGAAGTGCCCCCTCGTTCTGCGTAATGAGAGCTGGAAAACATTCCAACTCCAGAAGAAGAGGGAATCATATCTGACGTAGCTAGAAAGGAGCAATGAGAATCATGGCTCCACAATCTTGCTTGAGAATCAGCAAGTCTTTTCCACCAGATGTATGGTAGGGTACGCATACAGAAAACTTGTCCCCCAAAGAAGGAGAAAGGCATCCGATGGTAGTCTGCCGTGAACCTGCAGCCTGGAACAGAACTGAGGGACTTTGTGATTGAACTAAGTTGCTCAGCCTGTCGGCCAGACTGCTGTTTACGCCAATTAGATAAATGGCTTGGAGAAAACAAGCCGCGTTGGCGAGCCCACCGCTACATCTGCATGGCATCTTGACGCAGAGGACAAGATCCAGTACTCCTTTGTTATCGAGTACATCACAACCCGATTGTGTGGTTGATTAAAATAATTAGGTTGGATAGCCAGGAGGGATGCAACCTTCGTCAGCAGCTTTTGACTGAGTAAGGTGGACTGGACACCTGAGAATTAAAATGGAGAGAATTAACCACCTCTGAGGGGAATTCCGAAGACTGGCGAACAGTTGGGTTACATCCTCTAGATGTGCAAAAGTGTCAAGGGAGTGACGTGAACTGTGGAAGCCATGTGTCTAGAAGTCTCAATATTACTGTGCTGTAATCTGTTGAGACGGGCAATCAACGTGTTAAGGGAACACTTGCACTCCCAGTCCATGAAGATACGCTGCAACAACAGCTAGGCACTAGGAAAAACATACTCTGGACGCAAAGTGAGTAGAAGTATCTTGTAAGCCCAGAGAGCATAACCATTCGTTTTCCTGAAGTATGGGAAGAAGGATGCCCAGGGAAATCATCCTGCCCCTTATGTCTATGATGGGACGGAACCCACAAGGAAGGACCTGGGATAGAAACTCAATCCTTCTTACCCTTGTGGAACAGGCTCGACTGCATTGGTACTGAGAAAGGCAGAGTGTTCCTCTGCAAGTACTCACTGTTGATGGAAGCTAAAGGATTAAACTTCCAATAAACAATGTGGAGGGTTTGATTCCAGATTGAGAATGTATCCTAACCGGACTATTTGAAAAACCCCCCGGTTGGAGGATATAGAAGTCACCTGTGGTGGAGAATATTTGAACTTCCCCCCGACAGGCAGCTTGGCCGGTACGGACATTTGTTGTTTTTTTTTTTTTTATTTTTTTATTTTATATAGTGGCTATGCTGAATTGGAGCCACTCCAAAACCCCTCTCTGGTTCCTGCGGAATAGCTGCAGGAGCCTGATTAGGTGCACGCCGCTGACTAGAACGAGCGTGCTGATCTCTTTAAAGATGTTCCGAGATGAGGAAGTGTATGCACAGCATATCAACAATTTTCTGCTGAGTCTTCTCCTCCAGGTGAGAGGCACACAGTCATGAGAGTCTGCGCATCACCATACCTAGAGCAGAAATCTAGGTGTTACAATACAAGTGATGAAAACGTCATTGGACAGGAACTTGTGACACTTGGAAAAAAGATGTAGCCTACTCCGGTGGGAATGTTCATAAAGATCTGGCAGGACTTGGTCTTGGACGCGATCATGCCAGCCTGGTACGCCATTCTCCAAAGGAGGCTAAGGATGTATGCTCTGGCCTCGGGGGCGCCGAAGCAAGTTCTTAGAACTGCTATCAGTTCTGAGTTGAAGATGGTAGTCCAGGACCTCGAGCATCTGGCATTGGGCTGATTGACAATCTCTATTGTAATGTGTCAAGACAAATAGAGGATCTAGAGGATTCTCAGCAGAGAAAACCCCATGACCTTCATGTTCATCAGATGAACCATCATTGAACTGAGCCAACTACTCAAACAGAGCAGCTCAGATGCAAACATTGACCAGTATAGAGCAACTGTCATACATACAATTCTACAGAACAGCTATGGAAAAATATGTTCTCCTGTAGCAAAATGGCTGTTCTTAACCTGCATTTCTGGGCCTGGAAGCCAAGGTATGGAGGCGCGGTAAGTTCTACGAGCGAACACCCATACCAGAGGCAGCATCGGTGAAGGAGACCAGTTGAAAAGCTAGATGCCGCGGGAGGCGGTAGCATCCATGGCATCCAATGGTACCTATGGTCTCGAAGCCAAGGACAACATCTGGCAATGCAAGGGAATCGAAACCAGACTGCCAGATGACTTCCATAACAGAGATGTGACCGATGGTACTGATAGTACTTATGGCACCGACGGTGCCGATGATACCCATGGACCGATGACCCCCGGTACCAATGGAACCCATGGTACTTGGTACCGATGATAGTCATGATATCTGGTATCGATGGTACCCATGATACCCTAGTACCGAAGGAACCCTTGACATGTGGTACCGATGGGACCCATGATATTCGGCACCAACAGCACCGACGGTACCTATGGTACACATGGGATCGACGGTGCTCAAGACACCTGGTACCAATGGCACCCATGGTACCGATGGTACCTGGTCATGATATTTTGTATCGACAGTACTCTTGTACCGACGGATACCTATCCATGGTACCGACGATACCCGATACCGATGGTACTCGTGATACTCGGTACCGATGGGCGATGATACCTGTGATCGATGGTGCCCATGATATCTGATGCCGATGGTGATACCTGGTGCCGACAGTGCCCATGCACCGAAGACACTCGGCACCGATGGTACCCATGGTACCGATGATACCCGGTGCCGACGGAATCCATGGTACCGATGGTACCGGTACCGACGGGACCCATGGCACCGACCATGGTACCAATGTTCCCGGTACCGATACTCCTCGGTACCGACGCACCGGTGACACCCGGCACCGACGGCACCCACGGCACCGACGACACCCGGCACCGACGGCACCCATGGTACCGATGATACTCGGCACCGACGGTACCCACGACACCCGGCACCGACGACACTCGGCACCGACGGCACCCACGACACCCGGCACCGACGACACCCGGCACCGTCGGTACCGAGCACCATCGGCACCACGGGCGCCGTCGGCGCCGAATGCCACCGGCGCGCCGGCACCGAGGAGCATCGGCACCGGGCACCATCGGCACCGGGCGTCATGGGTGCGGTGTATCGACGTCCAATGCCAGGATACCTCCATAATAGAGGGAGCAACGCTCTCGGCACCGACTGATGTCTGAAGCCCGAATACCTCCATAACAGAGGGAGCAAAGCTCTGGGCACCGATGGTACCGACACCCGCTGATGCGCCCGAATGACCTGCCAAGCAGGAGGCGCCGAGGCAGGTGGAGACCTACTCGATGCATAACTATACCCAGCGTGCATCGGTCTCTGTCGGACTCCAGAAACTCCTTTGGGCATCCCTGACAAGTAGCATAAGTCTCGTCTTTGAGACACTACTAGCGCTTCACAGGGAGATGATCCGGTCCTTTGGACATCCCTGGCAGAGTAGAATACGTCTCGGTACTTTGAGACACTACTTGCGCTTCACAGGGAGATGATCCGGTCCTTTGGGCATCCCTGGCAGAGTAGAATACGTCTCGGTACTTTGAGACACTACTTGCGCTTCACAGGGAGATGATCCGGCCCAAGACACTTCCGCCGATGCGTCCGAATGACCTGCAGAGCAGGAGACGCCGAGACGGGTGGAGACTCACTTCAAAGGTTACACCACTGATATTGTGTCACCAGGCTGCCCATTCAGTGGCTAACCAGGGATGCACCTGCTTAGGTTCCTGGTTTTTCCTGTGACATACACCTTCACCACTTGTGAGACTCAAAGACAGTAGTGCTGAAGCAGGCTCTCACAGCTCTCGAGAGCAATTTGTTTAAGTTTTAATAAATGGATCAAAAAATGTGGGCTTGTTTTATTTGCTGGCTAGCCCACAGATAACAATATACCAGCACTTTTGAAGAAAAAAGAAAAAGAGAAGCTTATATGCTTCGTTGAGGCACAGCCCCTTGTGACTCTGGCAATTACTTAAATTTTTTCTTGCCTCAGGTACAAAAAAAAATACCTGTATATATAAGCCACAATGAGCCTGCCATAAAAAGTACAAATGAAAAAATAAAAAAGAGATTTACTCCGAAGACCTGAAGAAAACACGAAGCCCTAACGAACTCCGTGTCTCCTCAGACGCGGAAAAAGAAAAACTGAGGGGCGTGTCCGCTCGGCGAGCGGGAATAGGTGTGCGCACATGCGCAGTACGATCGCTCGCGCGACGGAACGCCGTAAAGAGATTTTGAGATTTTGCTTTAAAATCCTCTGGGGCCGACGTGGCGTCACCCACTTGTGAGAATATGCAGCCTGCTTGTCTTTGGAGAAATTCAGGTATGTTAAAAGTCAGGGCATTTTTTGAAGGGGTACTGATTACCTGCACCTTTTCCATTGTCTGCTAAAATTGACCCATGGACCCCAAGTTGTAATGAAAGAGTTCAGGCTCTACACACCAATTCTGCCTTGCCATAAATTCTGTGACTGATTACAGGAGGCCTGGCAATTGTGGGGTGGGTCCCAATCACCCCATCCCTGAAGGGTGGCCTGGCATTTGAGTACCGGCACCTTTTTTGCTAGAAAAAACACGCTGGTTAAAGTAAACGTTTGATATTAAAAGTAGCGGGGTGTGGTATCATATTTAAGTCGGAATGAGAAATGTGAATATGTGGAGTTCTGAGGCATCAACCCCATGTAGAGTTTTAAAAGGGGTTATTAAGACTAAGTAGGGCAAACCGTAGCGTGTAAATTATGGTCTGTAGGGCATCGCTTTCGCGTCCGATATAAAAACTTATGATATTAACTAAATGGAAAACAAACAGAAAAACAGCAACAGTGTGGCGTTTGGATTTATCTTAACCTCTATATTTAAATGTGTTTTGAAGAAATTTCTTATGAGCATGGCAGTGCGAAAGTGGGATTCTGTAGTAAAACACGTTTGAGTTGAGTCCTTCTTTGTTAAACTGTACAGCGCTGCGTAACCCTAGTAGCACTCTAGAAATGTTAAGTAGTAGTAGTAGTAGTCAACCTCGTGGTGGTTGGCCTTTTCAGCTTAAGGGGGTAGGGCCAGCTTCGCCCAATAATGGAAAAAAGAAAGCCGGCCTTGACGAGCATTTCACCAGCTTTACTTGGTCCCTTTTTTTTGCACGACCAAGCTTCAAAAAGGAGCCCCAACTGACCAGATGACCACCGGAGGGAATCGGTGATGACCTCCCCTTACTCCCCCCCCAGTGGTCACCAACCCCCTCCCACCCAAAAAAAAAAATAAATAAAATATATATTTTTTTGCCAGCCTCTATGCCAGCCTCAAATGTCATACCCAGCTTCCTGTCAGCAGTATGCAGTTTTAGTGGGTGCAGTGCACTTCAGGCAGGTGGACCTAGGCCCATCTCCCCCCTACCTGTTACACTTGTGGTGGTAAATATTGAGCTCTCCAACCCCCCCCCCCCCCCCAAAACCCACTGTACCCACATGTAGGTGCCCCCCTTCATCCCTAAGGGCTATGGTAGTGGTGTACAGTTGTGGGGAGTGGGTTTTGGGGGGGGGATTTGGGGGGCTCAGCACACAAGGTAAGGGAGCTATGCACCTGGGAGCTATTTTTGAAGTCCACTGCAGTGGCCTCTAGGGTGCCTGGTTGGTGTCCTGGCATGTCAGGGGGACCAGTGCACTACAAATGCTGGCCCCTCCCACGACCAAGTGGCTTGGATTTGGCCAGGTCTGAGATGGCTGGCTTCGGTTTTCATTATGGGCGAAAACCGAAGCCGGCCATCTCAACATTTATGTCGAGATTTGGCCGGCCCCAACCGTATTGTCGAAAAAATATGGCCGGCCATCTTTTTCGAAAATACAGTTGGCTCCGCCCATTCACAGAGCCGTCCCTGGAGATGGCCGGCCCCATTCGATTATGCCCCTCTATTTCTTTTTTGAAATGTGGCAACCAGAATCGAACACAATATTCGCGGTGCGGTTGCACCATGGAGTGATGCAAAGGCATTATAACGTCCTCATTTTTGTTTTCCATTCCTTTCTTAATAATACCTAACATTCTATTTGCTTTCTTAGCCACTGCAGCACACTACGCAGAAGGTTTCAACGTATCATCAACGACGACACCTAGATCCCTTTCTTGGTAAGTGACTCCTAACGTGGAACCATGCATGACGTCGCTATAATTCGGGTTCCTCTTTCCCACATGTATCACTTTGCACTTGCTCACATTAAACGTCATCTGCCATTTAGACACCCAGTGTCGTAAGGTCCTCTTGTAATTTTTCACAATCCTCCCGCGAGTTAACGACTTTGAATAACTTTGTGTCATCAACAAATTTAATTACCTCACTAGTTACTCCCATCTCTAGGTCATTTATAAATATGTTAAAAAGCAGCGGTCCCAGCACTTTTTAACATATGTTAACCAAACTGTGAATATGGTCTTTGCTAATCAAACGTGTCCGTCCTGTGCATTCTCAGGGAGTGAGACTTCCAAAGTGGAGCAGTACCAGGCCAGTTCCTTGAGAAACAACAGAGGTCACACTTAGTCCCTAGAGCTGGCCTTCCCTGGGGATCCACAGTCACTCGGGATTTCAGGATATCCACAGTGACCGTGTGTGAGAACCCCACTAACCTTGGGGAACCCCACTAACTACGCTTCTCCATTGAGAATACTGACCATTTAACCCTACTCTCTGTTTTCTATCTTTTAACCAGTTTTTAATCCACAATAGAACACTACCTCCTATCCCATGACTCTTCAGCTCTGGAGTCTTTCATGAGGTACTTTGTCAAACGCCTTCTGAAAATCCAGATACACAATATCAACCGGCTCACCTTTATCCACATGTTTGTTCACCCCTTCAATGAAATGTAGTAGATTGGTGAGGCAAGAGTTCCCTTCACTAAATCCATGTTGACTTTGTCTCATTAATCCATGCTTTTGAATATGCTCTGTAATTTTGTTCTTTATAATAGTCTCTACCATTTTGCCCGGCACCGACAGACTCACCGGTCTATAATTTCCCGGATCTTCTCTGGAATCTTTTTTTAAAATCGGTGTTACATTGGCCACCCTCCAATCTTCCGGTACCACACTCGATTTTAAGGATAAATTACATATTACTAACAATAGCTCCGCAAGCTCACTTTTCAGTTCTTTCAGTACTCTGGAATGAATACCATCCGATCCAGGAGATTTGCTACTCTTCAGTTTGTAGAACTGCTCCATTACATCCTCCAGGTTTATAGAGAATTCATTCAGTTTCTCCGACTCGTCAACTTCGAATACCATTTCTGGCACCGGTATCCCACCCAAATCTTCCTCGGTGAAGACCGAAGCAAAGGATTCATTTAATCTCTCCGCTACGGCTTTGTCTTCCCTGATCACCCCTTTTACTCCTCGGTCATCTAGCGGTCTGACCGATTCTTTTGCCGGCTTCCTGCTCTTAATATACCTAAAAACAATTTTTACTATGTGTTTTTGCCTCCCACACAATCTTTTTTTTTAAGTCCCTCTTAGCCTTCCTTATCAGCGCTTTGCATTTGACTTGACATTCCTTATGCTGTTTCTTAATATTTTCAGTCGGTTCCTTCTTCCATTTTCTGAAGGATTTTCTTTTATTTGTTGCATTTGTACCCCACATTTTCCTACCTATTTGCAAGCTCAATGTGGCTTGCATGGTACCAGTGGCATACGCCAAGGTCAGTTGAGAAGCAGGTACAATGTGATAGTGTGGTCGAGTAAGGTTTGTGTGTTACAGGCACAATTGGGATCGAAGAGAGGAGGGGTTAGGTAATGTCCTTAATGAGCTTTGGTTTTGCTGTGTAGCAGAGTTCAGGCATTTATGTTGGGTCAGTATGGTATGCCTTTTTGAACAGGGTGGTTTTTAGTAATTTCCTGATGTTTAGATGGTCGTAGGTTGCTTTCACAGCTTTTGGGAGTGCGTTCCACAGTTGTATGCTTATGTAGGAGAAGCTGGATGCATAAGTTGATTTGTATTTGAGACCTTTGCAGTTTGAGTAGTGGAGGTTTAGGTAGGTTCGAGATGATCCAGATATGTTTCTAGTTGGTAGGTCTATGAGGTCTGTCATATATCCTGGGGCTTCACCGTAGATAAGTTTATGGACCAGGGTGCAAATTTTGAAGGCTATATGTTCTTTGATTGAGAGCCAATGCAGTTTTTCTCAGAGGGGTTTAGCACTTTCGAACCAAGTTTTTCCAAATATCAGCCTGGCTGCAGTGTTTTGAGCGGTCAGGAGTTTTATGAGTTGTTCTTTGCATCCCGCATAAATTCCATTGCAATAGTCTGCATGGCTTAAAACCATTGATTGTATTAAGTTGCGGAATAATTCCCTCGGGAAGAATGGTTTCACGCGTTTAAGTTTCCACATTGAGTGGAACATTTTCTTAACTGTAGAGTTCACTTGGCTCTTGAGTGTAAGGTTTCGGTTGATTGTAACGCCGAGTAGTTTCAGGCTGTCTGAGATAGGGAGGGTGTAGTGTGAGGCGTTTAGAGTTCTGGGTTTGTTCTTATTGTGTTGTGTTGAGATGAGAGGATGAGGCAATGGGTTTTTTCAGTGTTTAGTTTGAGTTGAAATACGTTTGCCCATGAGTTCATGGTGTTCAGACCAAGCTTAATTTCGCTGATAATTTCCGACAGGTCATGTCTAAAGGGGATGTATATTGTGACGTTGTCTTCGTAGATGAATGGGTTGAGGCCATGGTTGGCTAGAGACTTGGCTAGTGGGATCATCATTAGGTTAAACAGTATTGGTGATAGTGGTGAACCTTGAGGTACTCCGCAGCCTGCGTTCCACGGTGGTGAGATGTTTGAGTTTACTTTCACTTGGTATGTTCTGGTAGTCAGAAATCCCTTGATCCAGCTAAGTATATTTCCTCCAATCCCGAAGTAGTCAAGGAGTTTTAGTAGTATATTGTGGTTTACCATGTCGAATGCACTCGACATGTCGAATTGGAGGAGAAGTACGCTTTTACCTGTAGCTATTTCCTGCTTGAATTTGGCCAGAAGAGTGACTAGCACAGTTTCAGTGCTATGGAGGGGACAAAATCCTGATTGCGATTCGGGTAATATTGAGAATTTGTTTAAGTAGTCCGTGAGTTGTTTGGTTACCATGCTTTCCATCAGTTTGACTGCTAGGGGGATAGATGCAACTGGGCGGTAGTTGGCAAGTTCGGTTGCTTTTTTTTTTTTTTTTTTTGCCGTCTTTTGGTATAGGGGTGAGTAGGATGTTGTCATGGTCCATAGGGAAGAGGCCTAGTTGGAGCATGTAGTTTAGGTGGGCTGTGAGGTCTACTATGAAGCGTTCGGGGGTGGATTTGAGTAGGTAGCTGGAGCAGGTATCCAGTTTGCAGTGGGTGTTGGAGAACCTATGAGTCGTATGGGTAACTGCATTGGCGGTGAGGAGAGCAAAGTTTGATCAGATGCAGTCCACAGGGTATTCTCCACCGGTTGGGTCCAAGCCGTCAATGTAATTTTCGATATTTGACAATTTAAATACTGTGTTTCACAAATATTTTCAGAATAGCCACTCTAGAAGTTTATAGCCATTGTTTTTACTTACATTTTTACTTATTTATCACAGCAGATCTACAGAGCTCTGTGCATTTCTGGTTCTGACATTACGTAATGTTTTGGCCCACCAGGGATAATGCTGATATTCATATGGTCCTCTGTGTATAAAGGTTTCCCACTCCTGGCCCTTTTAAACCATCTGCTATATCAGGTGTACAAATATCTTTATGTTTGGAGACTGAGATACTGGATGTCTTATCGGATTCTCATTTGACAGTGGACTTTCATCTGAAGTTTTTGATTAAAAAAAAGTATTTGATCAGTTGCATCTACTCAGACTTATTAGATCCTTTTTAGATGTACAAGGTTTTTGGATGGTAACTCAGGCTCTAATTTTATCAAAACTTGACTATTTCTAACAGTGTATTCATTGGGTTACCTGAATGCCAGTTGTTTTGATTGCAAATATTTTACAGAATGTTGCAGCTAAGATGATATTGGGAGGTACCAAATGGGAAAGTGTGACACCATTTATGATCACTTTGCATTGACTTCTGGTTAAGTCCAGGTTAGAATTTAAGCATCTTACACTTTTGTTTACAATTCTTTATGGCTTAGTACCTAAATATATGAACAATTGGGTAGCTTGATATGTCTAGCATGCCCTTACATTCAAAGGAGCAATATAAGATATAACTATCAGAGGAAGTGACGTCACCGATGAGATCGGTAGCTTAAACTTGAAGCTCCGCGGGGACGCGAAGTAATTCGCTGATAAACCCCCCACATTGGACGAATACTATTTTCACTGTCGACAGGTTGAACATACCAGACTTCATGGCAGCCAGAAAGAAACTTTCAAAATTTAAATACGCGGCGGATTCGGCGAAAACGGGAGGCAGAGAGCAGAATGTGGTGCCCCCGCGAGTAAGCAAAATGGCGCCGGAGGAACCCGAGACGGAGGATGAACTCGAGGAACGAAGCGGCAGAGAGGGAGAGATCGAGAGAAGTGAAATTATAAAATGGTTCCAAGATTTGAAATCGGAGATGATCAATACTAGAAATAGTATTCACGCAGCTGTCAAAGAGTTGCGGGAGGAAGTAAAAGACATTGGCAATCGCATGGGAGAAACAGAGGAACGCATGGACGAAATGGAAATGGAGGTGCAGAGCATGTCGAAAAAAATTAAAGAAGTGAAACAGCAGCGAGATGAGTTGGAGATAAGGCTGGAAGACCTCGAGAATCGCTCTCGAAGGGGGAACCTGCGATTTAAAGGGGTGCCTGAGGAGGCCCAATATTTAGAAGCTACGAAAGTGGTGCAAGAAATTTGTAACTTTATTTTGAATCAAGGAGGAGACTCCCAGGAATGTGCGGACAAAACTGAAATTAAAATTGATCGAGCGCACCTGAGTCTGGGACCACAGCGGGGAGAGAACCCCAGAGATATCATCGCATGTTTTCATGATTTCCAGGTGAAGGAGACTGTGTGGAGGAAAGCTCGAGCTATAGGTGACATACAATGGAAAAGTTTCAAAATACAGATCTTTCAAGACCTGGCGAAATCAACTCTACAAAAAAGGCGGGAATTCCGCGAAGTGACGAGATATCTGCAAAAAACTGGTCTGCGCTACAGATGGATCTTCCCCAGCGGCCTCATGGTCACGGTGGGGAATCAGACCAAGAAAATTCAACATCCGGCGGCAGCGAGGAAAATACTAGAGAACATGGGATGTGATGATATGCCGGAAGAGCTACGAAATCCCAATGTGGAAGGCAATGGAGAGAACAATTCAAGTCCAGGCAGAAGGCACCCCCAGGGGACAAGGGGCGGTAACACTAACAGAATGCGGAAGGAGCGTGGTGTGGAGCAGCAGGGGGACACTTGAATGGACTAAAGCTGTAGGGCTACGGCCCAGGCGTAAAGTTTAATCATTTGAATACTGGTAGTAAGTAAGACAAAGCTGGTAATGTTTAACTGATTATCTCTCTATATAAAACGCACCTCCAACGTTCTAATGAAGCCTCTGTTAGCCAACATTCTAAAGTGAAGGGGGTGAGATCGCATTGTGTCTGCCCCGCCCACGCGTCAAACGTGATGACGTCGAGGGCGGAGCAATGACACTCAACCAATCGCAACGCTCGGCAGCGAAGCGTCAGGGAAGGAGGCGGCGCTCTCGACGTCTAGCCTTCCCTTCGCTGTGTTCCGCCTTCTTCTGACGTCAAGGATGACGTCAAAAGAAGGCGGAACACAGCGAAGGGAAACCTAGACGTCGGGAGCGCCGCCTCCTTCCCTGACGCTTCGCTGCCGGAACCGGCACGGAGGTAAATTTAAAAACTAGAAAAAAAAAAAAAAAACAACCATGTTGGGGGGAGAGAAGAGGGTGGCCACTAAAGAACAACAATGGGAGCGGCAGGGCAGGGGAGAAACGACAGCATGGATGCGAAGGGGGGGGGGGGAGAAGAGGGCGGCCCAGGCTGGAACATGGGAGAGAGAGGAGCATGGATGCAAGGGGGGTCATGAAAGGGAGACAGGGGACTTGCTGCAAAAGGATGAATGGAGGCGGCAGGGGACAGAGGAGCATGGATGGGCATGGATTGGGAGGGCAGGACTCAGGGAGAGAGGGAAATTGCTGGAAAGGGATGAATGGAGGGGGCAGGGGACAGAGGAGCATGGATTGGGAGGGCAGGACTCAGGGAGAGAGGGAAATTGCTGGATAGGGATGAATAGAGGGGACAGATGGGCATGGATGGATATGGATTGCAGGGCAGGCCTCAGGCAGAGAGGGGAAATGCTGGATAGGGAAAAATGGAGGGGCCAGGTGACAGATGAGCATGGATGGGCATGGATTGGAAGGGCAGGACTCAGGGAGAGGGGAATTGCTGGATAGGGATGAATGGAGGGCACAGATGGCCATGGATGCATATGGATTGCAGGGCAGGCCTCAGGCAGAGAGGGGAATTGCTGGATAGGGATGAATGGAGGGGCCAGGTGACAGATGAGCATGGATGGGCATGGATTGGAAGGGCAGGACTCAGGGAGAAGGGAATTGCTGGATAGGGATGAATGGAGGGGACAGATGGGCATGGATGGATATGGATTGCAGAGCAGGCCTCAGGCAGAGAGGGGAAATGCTGGATAGGGAAAAATGGAGGGGCCAGGTGACAGATGAGCATGGATGGGCATGGATTGGAAGGGCAGGACTCAGGGAGAGGGGAATTGCTGGATAGGGATGAATGGAGGGGACAGATGGGCATGGATGGATATGGATTGCAGGGCAGGCCTCAGGCAGAGAGGGAAAATGCTGGATAGGGATGAATGGAGGGGGCAGGGGACAGAGGACCATGGATGGCCACACACACACACTCTCTATCACACTGTGTCTCACATACACACTTGCACACACTCTCATTCTCACACACACACTCTCTCACAAACACACTCTCTCTCTCACACACTCACACTTTCACTCTGACTCTCAAACAGTCACTCTCACATACACTCTCCCAAACATACACACTCCGAGGAAAACCTTGCTAGCGCCCGTTTCATTTGTGTCAGAAACGGGCCTTTTTTACTAGTATGTGTATGATTGGGAAAGAGTATATTGGAGAGAATGAAGGGGACTGAAGGTTTTATTGTGTGGAAGGGGGGGAAAAAGGGGGTTGAGATCCCGGGGGGGACGACACTTCCTTAGGGATAATCTGGCAGCTAATAGCAGCAGCCATTGGGGGGGAAGGGATGGGGGGGGGGGAGGGGGGGGGGGGGGGGGAGGGGGAAGAGAGGGCAAGATTACAGTGGGTTCATGGAATGTAAATGGATTGAATACACCTGAAAAAAGGAGAATTGTGAGTAGGGAGATATCAAAAATGCAATGGGACATTATTATGATGCAGGAAACGCATATCCAAAGGAAAGATGTTAGGCTTATTCAATACAAAGACATGGGCCAGAACTTTATACTGGCAGACCCTAGAGGTGGTAAAAAGGGAGGTTTGGCAATTTACATTAAAGAAAAGGTACCTTTTGTTCACGAGCAAACATACCTGGAAAGCCAGGGAAGATGTATTGCAGTTAAGGGAAGGATCAATGAACAACTAATCACGCTAGTCAATATATACGCACCCAATGAGGGACAGGGTGCGTTCTTTGAAAAATTGAGATTGGAATTGATACATTTTGTACAGGGAGAAGTGATTGTTGGAGGGGACTTCAACTGGGCACTAACAGACCTTGACCACTCTAAGGGTAAGAAAAAGGGTGGAGTTTCAGCAAACACGACAAAATTACTGAATCTGTTCAGGGATCTGGATTTGATAGATGTATGGAGATTGCAGCACCCAGGGCAGAGGACATACACCTTCTATTCGCATGCTCAACAAACGTATACAAGGATAGATGCAATTTGGGGCTCCCGTAATATATGGGGGGAGGTAGGAGATTCTAATATAGGGAGTATTCATGTCTCGGACCACGCCCCTATTTGGGTATCTTGGAAGGGTTTGGGGAGAGAAAAAGGACACACTTTTTGGAGATTGAATGAATCTCTGCTTGACTCAGTGGAGGACTGTGAAGCTGTCAGAAGGGCGATACAAGAATATCTAGCCTACAATGATAAGGGGGATGTAGCAGAAGGGACGCTCTGGGATGCTCTTAAAGTAGTGGTAAGAGGACATTTGATCAAAAAAGGTAGTCAAAGAAAGAGGGAGGGGCGGAGGCGGGAATTAGAAGTAAGACAAAGATTAGCGGCTTTGGAGACCCAGCATCAAGGAGGACAATGCCCTGAGGTCCTGACAGAACTGAGGGAATGTAGGGCTGCTTTGCAACAAATTCAAATAAAGCAGATGGAATTTCAAAGGAAGTTGGCACAGCAAAAGTTTTTTGAATATAGTAACAAAGCGGGACGGATGTTGGCGCGACATCTCCGCAGGCGAAGAGTGGGCAATACCATAGTGAAACTTAAAGGGGAGGGGGATTCATTATTGTACCAAGACAAAGAGATGAGGGATAGGTTTGCCCAATTTTATGAAGCTTTGTATACCAAAGAGAGTGTGGCATCGGGAGAACAGATTAAGGAATATTTGAGCGGGTTAGGACTGCATGCACTCACCGAAACACAAAAAGATTTTTTAGAAAAGCCGATAGCTCTAGATGAGATAGAAAGAGTCATTAAAGGTTTAAAAGGTGGGAAAGCGCCGGGGTTAGATGGGTACACAGCCAAATTCTACAAGTTGATGAATAAGGAGGTAGGGCCGTTATTGGTACGGGTGGGGAATGAATGCTTTACATCGGGGAAGCTGTCGAGCAGTATGTATGAAGCAGGAATCTCAGTGATTCCCAAGCCGGGGAGAGATCCCACACTATGTGCATCTTATAGGCCCATATCCCTCATAAATATAGATATTAAAATACTAGCCAAGGTTATGGCGGAGCGAATTAACAAATTTCTGCCCCAATTAATCCATGAGGACCAATCCGGCTTTGTCCCACGCAGGCAAGTAGCGGATAATATAAGGAGATCTTTGAATATAATATGGGAGGCCCAACGTAGAGGGGGGGATTTTGTACTCTTAACAACAGATGCAGAAAAGGCCTTTGATCGGGTTGAATGGCAGTACTTGTGGGAGGTGTTGGAATTTATGGGGTTTGGCCCAAGGGTTTTGACATGGATGAAAGGACTATATGCAACACCAAAAGCTCGTATAAAAGTCAATGGGGGATATTCGGACCAGTTTCAGATACAACGGGGTACACGGCAGGGTTGTCCTCTGTCGCCCTTGCTCTTTGCGTTGGCAATAGAGCCGCTTGCACAGAGGATTAGGGAAACGGCCAGCATTGAGGGGATCATGGTGGGTGATCGAGAACACAAAGTGGCACTTTTCGCAGACGATATTCTTTTTTATGTTAGTCGCCCGGAAGAGACCCTGCATAATATCTGTAGGGAGCTTAAAGCGTTCGGAGCTTTTTCTGGTTTTAAAGTTAACTATGATAAGTCTGAAGTGCTGGGCATTATGTGTCCCACTGTAGATTTGAATAGTATACTAACCAGATTCTCATTTAAGCATGCCAAGGAGAATTTTCGATACTTGGGGGTATGGCTCCCCAGGAACCTTGACTCTTTATATGGGATTAATTATGTTCCCTGGATTAGAGAACTAAGATCAGATTTAAGCAGATGGAAGAATGGGCTGCTGTCATGGTGGGGTAGAATAGCGGTCATCAAGATGAACTTACTACCTAGGTTGTTATTCCTCTTTCAAACGTTACCACTGGAAGTACCCTCGGGAACCCTGAACAGATTACAGTCTGATATGTCGCATTTTGCCTGGGGAGAGAGAAGGGCGAGACTATCTAAGCGAATTATGTGGAGTGGAGTGGAAGAAGGAGGGAAGGGGATGCCCAATATTACATGGTACTATCAGGCAGCACAATTGAAGCAGGTGGCGGAATGGAGTAAGGGGGAAAGGGCGCCAGTGGCTGTATTAGAGCAACAGCTGGAACCTAGGTGTAACCTGGAAAGGGGTTTGTGGGGATCTGGAAGGATGTATGGCTCCCGCAGGGGAACTGGTAATCCTTTTATAGGACATTTGCTACATATATGGGAGGTACTAAAACGCAAATTTAAAAAAGGAGTTAAAACATCTACTATGGCGCATATTATTCATGAAGTTGAGTTCCCAGCTGGTGCAGAGGGGGGTACCTTTCATGAATGGTATAAAAAAGGCCTGAGGAGATTTAGAGACTTGATGTCCGATGGAACATTAAGGACATTTGAGACACTAAAAAGGAAGTTTGCTTTGCGTGCGCCAGATAACTATGCTTATCTGCAGGTCAAACATTATATGAGTAAACAGGGGTGGCTACAGGGGGACCAGAGGGAGAGGGAACCCTTAGAAAACATTTGGGTTACACTAGAGGTGGGAAAGAGGGGCATTTCCAAATTGTACAATTATATTAGAGGTAGCACACTGACTAAACTATCCTACATGAAAGCATGGGAGAAGGATCTGAACTGTGAAATGAGTGTGACAGAATGGGAAAGGATTTGCAAAGAGGTAAAAAAGGCATCCACGTGTGTACTAATAAAGGAAAATGCCTACAAAGTTTTAAGCAGATGGTACTATACTCCAGACAGGGTAAAAATGATGTATGCTAATGCCTCCGACAGATGCTGGCGATGTGATAATGATCTTGGTAATTTTATGCATGTGTGGTGGTCCTGCACATCTATTCGTTCTTTCTGGGACGATATAATTCTGTGTCTGACCTCTATTCTGGAGACACAGTTTATAGCGGAACCAAAGTGGTGCCTACTAGGGTGGGGAAATAAAAGGGGCAAGAAATGGCAGAAGCGGCTTAAAAGACTTTGTTTATCAGCTGCGAAGCTGGAAATAGCAGCCCACTGGAAAAAGAAAGTGGGTCCTACGTTTGTTGAGTGGAAACTAAGGCTCCGCACCATAATGGGACTTGAGCAATTGACGGACAAACGAAAGGGCAGATTTGACCCGAAGGCGGAGGAATGGAAACATTTAGAGTGTTTATGGACTAATGCAACTACAATACAGTGTATTCAGCCATTAAGTGGAGAGGGGGGGGAGGGAGGGGAGGAAAATTTATTATGTCTTCAATAGTTTATATTGTAGTACATTTCATTAAGACTTGTTGCACAATGGGTAGTCGATTCTGTGATTGTACTTATGAATAAGGTGATTAAATAAAAAATTTTGTTTCAAATTAAAAAAAAAAAAAAGATATAACTATCATCCTTGAAAGTTTTTAAACTAAATACCCGTAGAAGAAGATCATTTGATGTCTCTGGTCTGGAACTTTGGAATACATTACTTTTAATCCTATGGAAAGAAGCAAGTTATGGTACCCCATTACTAAGCTGTGTTAAACAGTAGCATGTGCTAAACGCAGGAAAAATGAGCTAATGCAGGACATGCTAAAGCATTTTATTTAATTATTTAGGGGTCCCTTTATGAAACTGCAGCAAAATGGGGCCTGTGTGAGGCCCCCTTTTACTGCAGCGGGTAAAAGGCAGGTCTTTGTCTTTTTTCAAGAAATGTCCATGAACCAAGTGAAGCACTTGTCGTGCAGCCATTTCAGGGGGAAGCACTTAGCCCCACCCATTGAGGTGGCAGTAAGGGCTTCCACACTAACTTGACAGTAACTGGGCAGCACACAGCACTGCCTGATTACCGCCGGGTACATACCAGCACTACAAAAATTGAAATATTTTTGCAGCGCTGGAAATGGCACACGCTGGGGAAGTTAACTACCACCAGGCTTCTGCGGTAGCCTGGCAGTACTTCCCTTTTAACAAATGGTAAGCCCACATTGGGCTGACCGCCGCTTCGTAAAAGGACCCCTTATTTATTTGATACTTGTTTCCCACTTTATCCAAATAAAATTATTCAGCTCTGTGCAGCTTACATAAGTAATAAACAGTACAAGTTAATGTATAACACATGTTATAAAAACTGTAAGAGTTAAAGGGACATTCTTGGAAAAAGTAGCAGCAAGGAGAAAGATATTGGCTATAATTAATTTCAACATCTAGTGAAGGAATTTATTGAAAAGAAAAGCCTTCAAGAATTTGTGAAAGGTTAGATAGTTATTGAGTTGTCTTATTTCCCTTGGGATAGAATTCCACCATGTAGTGCCTAAATGAGAGAAATCTCGAGTTACGAGTGGATTTGTATTTGATATTTTTGTAATTAGGGAAGTATAGAATGAGATAATCCCTTGCAGTTAAAGTTGAGTTTCAAGTTTCATGTCACACATATAGTCTGGAGCCATCCCGTAAATGATTTTGTAAATAAAAGTACATGTTTTAAAAATTATTCTAGTTTTAATAGGTAACCAATGTAGTCTAATGAGGAGTAGTGACGCCCTTTCAAATGTAGTGACTTTGCAAACCAGTCAAGCAGCAGTGTTTTGTGTTGTTTGTAATTTCCTCATTAGTAATTCCTTATTCCCTAGGTAGATGGCATTACAGTAGTCTGTGACTATTGTTTTGTGTTAGTATTGCCATCTGTCTATGCCAAGTGCTTTTTTTTGGAGGGAGCATGCTTGGCAGAGAATGGGCATGGAAGCACAATTCAGTCACCACACTGACATCACTGGCTCACTAACTAGTTATTGTGCCCATGAAGTGGGAGCCCTTAACGACTCCTAAATAGTTGCAGTCTCTGTTAAGAATGGGACTTTAGCTCTTCCTTACCAGGAATGCATAAGAAAAGCCTGGTTGAATTAATGGTGCTTAATTATTGTGAAACAGTTAATAATGTGTGAGCTGGTCATATGGAACCAGGTCTACCCACAGCTTTGAGTAAACTGATTGCCTGTCTAACAGCAACTCAGGAAGGGGGGGGGGGACTCAGCCTGAACCCAAGTAAAAAAAATCCTGTCAGCTCTTATCCCAAGTTTCTAAAATCACAGGTCAGGACTCTTGGGATTCTGTTATATTTATCACTTTCTTTGATCCTGAAGTTTCAAAGATGCTTTAAAAAACTGTTTCTATCACCTGCAGCAACTACAAAATCTCTCCCTATAAATCAGAAAGATGAGTCTGACCACAGTGGTACATGCTGTGATAATATCTACTGTAATGCCCAATTAGCGTGTGGTGGCCATTAGCGCGGGAGCCCATACCAGCCTTGCTAACCACAGGCTAATCAATTAGCATGCAGTGATATTGCTGCACTAGGCACTATCCTCCACCCCCAAAAAAAACATGCCTGAGCACACCCCGCAGTACTGCGTTTTAGCCTGCAGTAAGCACACAGTCCTTATTGCAACTTAGTAAAAGATTGTACCTGAGGCAATGGAGGGTTGAGTGGCTTGTCCGGGGTCATGGGAGCGGCAGTTGGATTTGAGCCAGGTTTCTCTGGTTGTCAGCCTAGTGCTCCAGCCACTGGGTTACTCCTCCACTCCACTGCAATTCCTGATGTGAGCACAAAAAGCTAAATCCTGTATTTGACAGTATGGTGGAAGAGAATTAACGCCTTTATTATTCCATGCGTTCACCTGAGAAGGTGGCAAATGAAGCCTATAAGATCTTCAGATAACTTGTTACTGTTGTTTCACTGCTATCAGTTTGATAGTAATGTGGTAATAGAGGTTGTCATTGTGTGAGGAAAGATTGCATTTACAGTATTGGTAAGCCCCAATAGCCAGTGTTCAATAACTATGAGATTGTTTTCCAGTTAAAGCAAGCTGGCATTCATACAGTATTACAAGAAGATGTGAAAATGGGAAAACTTTAGTTGTATGATGTCATACATGCAGATTCAGTGTGACAAAATATAGGCCATCTGAGCCTGGTCAAATTCAGTTAGTCACCTGTGACAATATGAAATATGTTGTACAGTGAAAGTGACGAAAATGTGCTACCTTATGTAATAGATTTAAAGACTATTAGAGGGTATGCATAATACATTTTGTGTTCTTTCATCTGATGACATGATTGCTCACATAGAATACTTTAGAAAAATCAGTTGTTTCAGCAGACTTCAGTTAACTTCCTAATTCCCTCCCCTTCCTCCTCTTTTTTTAATCGTTTCTCTTCCTTGTCTTGTCTTCTATTTTTTTCTGCCTTCCCCCTCTTCTCTTTTTATATGATGCATTATAATTTCCTTTCCTCCTCGATTGTTTTGCTGTAAATTGCTATGCGGTGCATTCTTGTGCGAAGTGCTGTATATCTGGCCTTAAATAAACAGTGTAAAATCTCTAGAATAGGAGACAATGCTCTTCCGAATTCTGCAACCTGAATTTATGTGCAAAACGATGAAACTTGGTCTTACCTGTTAATTTCCTTTAGTCCTGCTAGAGTAGTCCCCAACCAGCAAATGGGGGCAGAGAACAATGACTTTCAGTATCATCATCACCAATATAAATATTGGTGCAGTCCTGGGTTCTTGCCAGTATACTTTTGTCAAAGTTGACATCATGTTCCCAACCTGAAACTATTAACACAAAGAAAAACAACCCCAAAAGAAAAATACAAAAACAACAACAATAATCCCCAATACCTTCACTGGTTCAGGTCATAGTCTCATCTTCGTTCATTCTGATGCAATTTCCTGTTGCTGCATGGGTGAGATGTGGCTACGGAAAGGCTCCTGAGCTGGTCAGATGTGGCCTGCCTGAATCACTATGGTGCCTAATGTCAAGGCATGTTTTCAGGACCAGGGGATGCATGGGCTGAGGGAAAGACACTGGTTGGGCCAGGGAGGAGGGCAGAAAGAGAAGCAGTGGAAGAGGCCCTGGACCATGGGAGGTAAGAAGAGGGACGCACAAGATGCTGAACTCATGGGGGGGGGAGTGGTGCCAAAGGTCAAGGGGGTGTAGGGAGAGATGCAGTGGAATAGACATTGGACCCAGGTGAGTGAAGGAGTGGAAGAGATGCCGGCACTTCTGGGCTACAGCACCAGGGACAAAAAATGACTTTTCTATTGCTGATCTTGAAGGTCTGCCAGCAGCTTCCCTAGCCATTGAAATAGTGGTCAGGCTGGCTGAAAAACAGCCAGTTGACAACCCTATAGATTAGTGGAATGTACTCGTTTTAGTATCCCAGATGGCTAGAAGATAGAGCCCCCTTGAGGACCACCCTCCCAAAAAGCACCATCCTTCTTCATCAAGCCCTGACAATCATACTAGAACTCAAAACACCCACCAGACCTGCACATATGTGAGGGAGGTAGAAGCTCTGCACACCTTCAGCAGCATGGAGGCTACTATCGTAAAGTATCCGTTCTTTGTCAAACTGTGTCTGTCAATGACCAAATCATACACCAAAAGGGATCCAGATTCTCCATGAGTATGAGACCTTGACTCACAAGTCTGGTCCCTGCAGAAACCATAGTGGCGCCCCACTAATAGATTCACTAGATCCACATTACCCCCCCCCCCCCAAGACCACAGTAGTCTTCTACTTTTTTTAAAGATGAAGTCCAGAATTAAGTGAAGCTGGGGGGGGGGTGGAGATAGTGATATTTTTATTGGGTTTTTTTTAGTTTATTTATTAGGATTTATTTACTCCCATTTTGAAGGAATTCACTCAAGGCGGTGTACAGTAAGAATAGATCAAACATGAGCAATAGGCAATTACAGCAGTAAAAGTATTCAAATAACAATACAAAGTATGGCATATTATACTACTTACAATGTCAACACAATATGTAATAGAACATTTTAATTGATAGTGAAGGGTAAAGTAAAGATGTAACATATAGATAGGTAAGAGAGTAAGAAGAGGTAGGCAGTAAGGTGACTGATTTAAAGAAAGTTGTACATGAGGTCAGGCAGATGATTAAATATTATCTCAGCTAGGGTAGACAGGTCCTGCTGCAGTATGTGCAGCCCGAGTCACTCCTTGTGTGTGTGTGAGAGGGACTAACAAGTTAGTTACTTCTTTCATTAAAGGCCTGGTTGAAGAGCCAAGCTATACAGGGAGTAGATACAGAAAAGCATAGAACACATAACAGCGTGAAAAAGAAACAGCTGGGGGGGGGATATGATTCGGGTCTACAAAATCCTGAGTGGTGTAGAATGGGTAGAAGTGAATTGATTTTTCACTCTTTCAAAAAGTACAAAGATTAGGGAACACCCAGTGAAATTACATGGCAATATTTTTTAAACAAATTGAAGGAAATATTTTTTCACTCAATGAATAATTAAGCCTTGGAATTCGCTGCCGAGGATGTGGTAACAGTAGTTAGCGTATCTTGGTTTAAAAAAGGGTTGGACAAGTTCCTGGAGGAAAAGTCCTTAGATGGACATGGGAGAAGTCACTGCTTGCCACAGGATTGGTAGCATGGAATGTTGCTGCTAATTGGGTTTCTGCCAGGTACTTGTGACCTGGATTGGCCACTGTTGGAAGCAGGATACTGGGTTAGATGGACCATTGGTCTGACCCAGTATGGTTATTATGTTCTTATGTTCCTTACTAATTACTGTCCCCCTCAAGGTAGGGACCCTTTGGAACCATGCTGCCACTACGCCAGCCCAGCAAGAGAGACCCATAGATCTGCATCAGGGCACACCCCCTTGCTCAATCAAAGGAAAGAGCCATTGCTTAATCCCCAAGAGTTTATGCCAGATAATGCACTGAACCTGGGATACCTGGACCATAACCCAGGTATCCCAGGAGCCTGACCCTAAGATCTCCTACTGCACCAATCCTGATTGCAACTATCTGCTGGATGCAGAATACTAGGAAGTACCAGACCTGCACGAATCCTTTTGCTTGTAGTGATGTCACTGAAAATCAGTGTTCTCTGTCTCCATCTGCTGGTTGGGGAGCACAACCCATTAGTATGGACTGATCTAGCAGGAAGATAAGGAAAAATCCCTTTACAGACACTAATAGATCTGCACAGCCTTTTCTATTGTTGTCACTCCTTAATATGCAGTCAATAAACTCCCCCCCCCTGCCCCCACCCCAAACACTTCCAGTGGTGAGAAGTCAGCATAATCTATATTATTATACAAACCATGGAAGCTACATTCCTGCCTCTCAGGTTACTCTTCTCTATATAATGGAAGCAAAACATACACAAAATCCAAATTCCAGTAATCTTATTTTGACATATCACTACTTTTGTTGAAACCTGACAAAAAAGGCAGCTTCTACTAAATATGACAAGGTATAGAATATTTAAATAATTCTTAAATTAAAGGGTTTTAGATGCATCCCAGACTGCAATTCAGCTTTTGCTGAAGGCTAAATCAATATTTTTACAGTTCTAAATATAATAAAAGTAGATTAAACTGTGTTGCAAGTAGTCCCTAGCCAGATTTGAAATACCACACCATCGCAAATAACTTAGAAAGAAATCATTAGAAGTGAGATATGAAGCACATCTCAAACAATAAAGCATGTCCTGTCCACCCCAGATGAAGCAGTAATAAGGGAAGCAGTCCAGCATTTTAGATTTTCTGTCTGATACCAGAATTATTACGGTAAGGAGATGGATTGAGTTCCCTGGAGGCACACAGGACAACCTGATTGGCTAGTTGTGATTGTGCAGTAATATCCAGTAAAGAGACAGATTGTGACTTCATTAGCTTGATCACTCAGTTGCTGTCAGCTTTTAATTAAAACTGTAATATTATCCATTTCATGGCAATAAAACACCCCGGGGCTTCAAATAGATGTATGAAAGAACAGACATCATGCCCAAAATGCTTTATGTATGCCTCCTCTTTCTGTCTTCAGGACAGCACAGGTTGCACAGCTGCATCTGGGAGGGGAAAGATGGAGAAATGCTTTTAAGTGCAAGAAGTCTTTGGATTTTAGGTCTGATAAAGCCAAGTGTGGGCTAGTCAGGGCTTTCTGATCCTTCTTCTCTCCTGTTGCATTCTGGTAATTCTGTTTCTTGCCTAGGAATGATGTCACACTGTAGTCCTGTATAATCAGGTTCTGCTAATTGTTCATGAGATCTCCATTTTTCCAGCTCTATTTTATTTTGTTACATTTGTACCCCGCGCTTTCCCACTCATGGAGCTTACATGGGGCAATGGAGGGTTAAGTGACTTGCCCAGAGTCACAAGGAGCTGCCTGTGCCTGAAGTGGGAATCGAACTCAGTTCCTCAGTTCCCCAGGACCAAAGTCCACCACCCTAACCACTAGGCCACTCCTCCACTCCAATGGGCTAAAAGGTTAATAATCAAACCACCTGCATTTGTGCAAGACCCACTGGTACTTTGATCCACAAGGTTTGCACCAGTAATCAAAAGTCCACTCAGGCTTTAGTTTTATTGCCTGTAGATATATGGTATTCAAAAATTGCATTTGCTTGCATGTAATTTTTCCATTGCATGGTTATCTAAAACTTCCTACATACTTCTGATTTGTCCTCAGTATCACCTCTTTGCTGAGTGGGTAAAAAGTAGGTATCTTGTCAAACAATGCACACGTTTACCGGCTGACAGGCTGAGCAATAATCAAAGCACCAAAATTCACAAGTAAAGTGCTATTTTACATGCAGGATTATTGACTCTGAGATCAAAGGTCCAGGATGTTTATTAGCATCAAAAGATGCATTTTATTTCCTTAAGCTTAAAATATACTTACCAAGGAGCTCATTTTCAAAAGAGAAAAACGTCCAAAAAGTGATATAAATCTGCATTTTGGAAGTTTTTCTCACAAAAACATCCAAACTGGTATTTTCAAAACCAATTTCTAGACGTTTTTCTATGAAGTCCATCAGAAATGTGTTCAAATCACAAGAGGGTGTGTAAAGAGCATGTTAATTGCGGGATCTAGGCGTTCATAACACTTGGACGTTTTTCTGCAATAATGGAACAAAACAAAAACATCCAGGGCTATAAGTCTGATGTTTTGGTCTAGACATGTTTTATTAATGAATAAGCCACAAAAAAGAGCCTTAAATGACCAGATGACCACTGGAGGGAATCAGGGATGACCTCCCCTTACTCCCCCAGTGGTCATTAACCCCCTCCCAATCCCCCCCCCCTAAAAAATGTGATTAAAAACATTACGTATCAGCCTTTATTCCAGCCTCAGATGTTATACTCAGGTCCATTAGAGCAGCATGCAAGTCCCTGGAGTAGTCTAGTGGTAGTTTCAGTGCACTGCAGACAGGTGGACCCAGGCCCGTACCTCCTCCTACCTGTTACACTTGTGGTGGAAGCTGTGTGCCCTCCAAAACTCACCAGAAACCCACTGTATCCACATATATAAGGTATACAGTTGGGGGGGGGGGGGGCTCAGCAGCCAAGATAAGACAGCAACGGTGAGATGTGTACCTGGGAGCATTTATTTGAAGTCCAGTGTAGTGCCCCCTAGAGTACCCCATTGCTCTCCGGGGATGTCTATGTGGCCAGGCTACTAAGAATGTTGGCTCCATCTGTATCCCAATGGCTTGATTTTGTGTTTTTGGATTTTTTTTTGAAAAATGAACCAAAAAGATAAACACGTAGAGCACAAAAACATCTAGCAAAGAGCCATTTAAAAAAAAAGGATAGATGTTTTTCTGTTTTGAAAACGGCTATATTTGCCACTTGAATTTTGGACGTTTTTAGCAAAACATAAACATTGTATCGAAAATGCCCCTCTAAGGGTCTGATTATATAACAGAGAGCTCATCTTGGGAATCTAAAAGGCACCTGTGTATCTTTACAAAATAAGCACCCAAATCTAGCTCCCAACAGTAGAAAATGCCAACTCAAACATTTAGACCTGCTCTGAAAAAGCGTAAATGTGTTCACGTACTCTATGCGTGAATATGCATCTTTCCAAAAGAGTGTTCACACTTTTAACAACATTGTTCCCAAAATATAAATTAAGTATAACCAAAATACCACCAAATGAACAATGCTGCACATGACACAGGAAATGAAAATTTGGGGGCTGCCCATCCCTAGTCCCTATAACGCTCCAAAGAACCTATTTCAGTAAAGCTGGATTTTTGTTTCCTCAGACGATATGCAATTAGGACACTTTTTGAAATGAAAGCATCTTTATATGCTGGAGAAACTTTTATTCCCGTGAATTCTACAAGTGGAGTATATGGAGGAGCAGCCTAACAGTTAGAGCAGCAGGCTAAGCACTAACAATACCAGAGTTAGTTTATTTAAAATGTTTATAGGGAAGGGGACGATATACCGCCTTTCTGTGGTTGCAATCAAAGCAGTTTGCATATTATATACAGATACTTATGTTGTACCTGGGGCAATGGAGTGTTACGTGACTTGCCCAGAGTGACAAGGAAATTGAGCTGTGAGATTGGTTGACAAATACCAGTAAATATGACCACATCACACCCCATCTCGAGTGAACACTGGTTGACCATCACCCACTGTATTATGTACAAGCTTCTATTCTTGATCTTTAAAGTACTGCACTCTGGTCAACCACTTTATTTATCAACAGCAGTCATACCATACACTTCAGTTAGGAGTCTTCATTCATCAGATCAGAACTTACTATTTGTTCCTTCATTAGGGCAGATTCACTTTGATACCATTCATTCAAAACTTTCATATTAACGGTCCAAAATCATGGAACTCATTGCCACTTTACCTTCATCTGCAACATAACCTGGACAAATTCAAGTCTTGATTGAAGACATTTCTTTTTCAAGATGCCTTTCCTGGTACTGGATGAGTTGGACTATGTATATATGCTCTCCTGAGAATCTGCTTTCCTTTCACCTCCCTTGTCCTATCTTAACCCCTCTTTTCTATTTCCTACTGCAATTGTAGTTCCTTTCCTTGCTTTACTGTTTTGTGAATTTGTGAACCTTCTAGATGGCTTGTACTATTGGTGCAATATATTAAGTAAACCTAAACTTGAAACTTAACCCCCTTCATCCAGTGCACCTGCAATGAACTACCACCTCACAATGCTTCATCTAGTACAGGCTTATCTGGGTTCAGTCCATGAGGACCACAAACCAGAGGTGTTGCTAAGGGTGGGCCCAGGCCCACCCAGTAGCAGCATACCTATGATGTGGCTGGCAGGGATCCCCAAGCCCCACCAGCCAAAAACTCCCCCAACTGTCCCTGCATACCTTGTAAATAGCAGATCTTCGCCTGCAGCGAGCAGCAACTGATACACATACTGTTTGCAACAGCCCCACAGCCTTTCCTCTGATGTATTCCCACCTATGTGGAAACAAAGTTGCATCAGAGAGAAGGCTGTGGGGCCAACATGAGCAGTATGTATTAGTTACTGCTCACTTCCGGTGAAAATCTGCTACTTAAAAGGTATGCAGGATGGGGGGGGTGTTTGAGAGACCATATGGCATGCAGGTGAGAGACGAAGAGGGGCATAATCGAAAGGGGCACCCAACTTTTCTTGAGGATGTCCTTGCTGGACGACCCAGCGAAGGGGTGGGGAAACTCATATTATCGAAACAAGATCGGCGTCCATCTTTCGTTTCGATAATACGGTCAGGAACGCCCAAATCGCAAAATTTAGGTCGACCTTAGAGATGGTCATCCCCGATTTTTGGCCATAATGGAAACTGAGGACGCCCATCTCAGAAACGACCAAATCCAAGTTGTGGGAGGAGCCAGCATTCGTAGTGCACTGTTCCCCCTGACATGCCAAGACACCAACCGAGCACCCTAGGGGGTACTGCAGTGGACTTCACAAATTGCTCCCAGGTGCATAGCTCCCTTACCTTGGGTGCTGAGCCCCCCCCCCCCCAAACCCACTCCCCACAACTGTATACTTGCAGAAAAGAAGAACAGCAGCAACAATTGATTCCTAAAAGGGAAGCATGGCTACTGTAGATGTATGCACCAATAAGGAAAGAGTTCCCAGGAGGATGAAACTTTACATGATGCTGCAGAAACAATCAAGCCAGGAGCAAAATGTCGAGTTGAAATGAAAGTAGAGATGACAGCCATAGACAAACAAACAACAAAGTAGGCCAACAAACAGTAGTCCCATGTATGTGAAATAGAATGACTGTCGCCCTGAGTCTGCAGCTAAAGCTGTCACTGCTGAAGCAATCCCTGTGGCTGTTGAACAAGGAGACATTCTTGAGAATGCTACACCCAAAATAAAAGCTATGCCTAACACTGGCCCAGCTGAAGCCTCCCCCGTGCCTGCAGCACAGAAGGAATAGCAAAGGTACCAAGGCCTGCAGCCCATTTGTGGATGTTGGAGCTGAAAGCACTGCAGCTGATCCCACGATGGAAACCACTCATGTGTCATCAGGAAGAAGCAACAAGGAAGGGAGGTATAAATGTTTCAGCAGGGAACAATGATGAATTACCACTTCTGGTACCACGGATGTCCTAGAGTAGATAAGGCAGATGCTGCCACGCAGATGAGAGTGTTGAAACAGTACACCATCACCAACAGTTGTCACAGCACCTCAAGAGGCCAGAACCACTAGGGCAGCAATGAGAGCTGCCCCTGCATACCACAAGGCCACAGCCACCGTAGAACCCAAGAGGCTTCCACAGTCTAGCATATGGACCTGTATCCAACGACAATACCAGTCCAGCACAGCCTAAGTATATACCGGTAATGCTCAGTACAGAAAATGTTAGATACGCAAGCCGTGGTAATGCCACCACTGTCAGTCCATGAATCAAAATAAATGCTGAAATTGTGCACCCCAGAAGAGATTCCATTGTTGAAAAAACACAGCACATGAGATATGAATGTACTGCACCAAAACAACCAAAGTTATCACTAGGCAATACCAGAGGTAAACACACCGCCATACATGGGGATACAGACGTTGTGCAGCCCAGCAATATGAAAGTGCCGCCAAGGTGCACTTGAACTACAAACTGCTGCCTACATGCACTACCTATAAGGGGGTGGGGGGAGCGGGACAGAAAGGAACACAGCCCCTGAAACTCATTCAGAGACTAGCTAGGTCTCATTACTGAGGAATCAGCCCCACAATCCTGCTCTGCCCAGGACCCACTGGAGAATTGCAGTAGGAAGTGTATTGCTCTGGTATTGCAGCCTGCTCACTTTAATCACCACAGACTGCTTGGAAAATATACTACAGATTCTTTTAGATTTGTACTGGGTAAAAAAAACTCTATTTGCACTTTAATTGGAGAGTGTATAAGTCATTATTATTCCAACTACACAATGATTAAATAAATACACACACTAAGAGTACATTACTAAAGGAAGGCTACAGGAAAGTAAACTAAGATATATACATATCTCACATCACTGGTCAGGAATTATCATTCAGGCCCTTTGCAGCGAAAGCCCAAAGTCTCCATATGACCAGGAACAAGTCTTTTCTGCACAATGCATCCATCCACAGATGAGCCTCAAAGCTCTGCTGCAACAAGCCCCCTTTTTATTAAGCTAAAACTTACATGAGGACTCAGTCACACACTCTCAGTTCAGGTAAACAAACCACTGGCCAGGTGGCTTATCTCCCAAACCTGAAACATACCTTGCCTCCCTACTGCAGAAGCTGGCTTCAGAGACATTCCAGCCTGTTCGTTGAGAAGGAAAGTCACTTTTGGTCAAAGAGAGAAGATTTTAAAAATGTATTATCAGTCAAAGGAAGACTGAAAAGCAATCCTTAATATTTTCCATCACAGGAAGTTCTATGTATAAGAAACTACCCAAGCTATTAGGCGTATCATCTCATGGACAGAGTGGCGCAAAAGGAAGGACTCAAACACAGAGAAAAGAATTGGCAGAGGGAGAAGATAACCAATATTTTAATAAAATATAACAAAAGCAGCACTTGACGTTTGTTGAAGAGCCACAAAGGACTTAGGGTGTAGGGGGTTTCCCACTGACCGCACAACAGCTGCCACAATGACAGATGCCAGTCGCTAAAATAAATTGCAGCTCCATTTCTTATAGAAAGAAAAAAAGAAAAATAAATAAACAGAAGCCATACACTTGCCCATTGCAGTCACTCCATATAGTAAAGTCAGATTATTTTTCTTTTCCCTTCTCACCTCATTGTACTCCTTATTGGGAAACTCTAGGGAAGAAGTGTAACTGGGGGGGGGGGGGGGGGGGGGGGGGGAACTCAGCACCACCGTGGCATCCCACCTGGGAAATGAGAGACCCAGCCCCACTAGGTATCATCATAACTCAGGAACATCTAAGAATAAAAAGATCAAAAGCATCCAGCATAACTCCCTCTCCACTGAAACCAGTCCAGGAGCTATCAGATAAGCACCAAGAAGGCGCTGCACAATCTGTCCACCATCTGCTTGGAGAAAGAGAATAATACTGAACGTTCTAGGCTGCATTCTACCCTTATAAGGCAAATCACTTGGAACTACTTTTTCCTCTGTCTACATCCACTGGCAGATGGATATAAGCCATTGGTCTGGTCCGATGAGCATGTTATTACAGTAAGCCATAAATAACTTAAGACTGCGTGCACCATGGGACTCTTCCTGATCAGAAATATCTAAATGAGATAAGATTTCCTGAGTGAGCTATAGGGAACTGAGGTTGTCATCTAATTCCTTCAACCACTGAGATCAATTAAAGCTTGCTTTTGAGAATCATTTCCTTTTGGTTAACTTGCAACAATTTCTCTATGATCAGAGCTGCAGGGTTCAGTGTATCTACAGTGTGAAAAACAATTCTGATTTTGAGGTACTTAAACATTGTTGCAGACTATCTAGGCCAGTACAATGTCACTTTACTTCTAGCTGAATTTGCTTACAAAGCTGCACAATGTTTAATAGCATTTGATATACTGCCTTTCAATTAAATCAAAGTGGTTTCACAAATTAAAACAAATAAAAAAGGAACTACAATATCATTAAATAGCAAAGCAAAGGAGGAAAGCAAAGAATTAGCAGAAAGTGTCCCCAATGTTTTTTTTTCCTTCTTGAATACAATTTACAACAGCCACACAGGTTTGAAATAAAAGTCCTACATATATACTGCTACTTTTAAAATGCCTATTGTAATAGAGAATTTGTGTTGGCTTTGAATGATTTATTAAAATCCCATAGTAGTTGAGGAAAAAAGCTAATTGAAACTCCTCAGTGCTGCAACAATTTTTTTTTTTTTTTGGGGGGGGGGGGGGGTGGCTAAAACAATTAGTTGAGCACCTACATTGTCTACTTCAGTGCTACATAAGTTCTCTCTCTCCCTCACCAAGCTAGAGATTTTTAAACTGATTGCTATCAAAAAGATCTACCCCACATCTACAAGAATGGAGGTTTGCAACAAACTAGTTTAAAACATTGGCCTGTGACTTGAATCCTTCACATTACTCTACAACAAGCAGAATACACTAAACACAAGTCCTGTGATCAACTGTAAACACCACAAGGCAAAATGTTCCAGTCATACACCTAGATCAATCACTAGCAAAAAGCACACTACATAAGCATCTAGTTAACTAAGTTTTTTGAAACCCACTTTGTTATGCAGTTCAAACAAAGGGCTGACTGGGGGCTGCAACTGTCTAGCCCCAGCTTCAGACTACACAAGTTAAATGAACCTGGGGGAAATCCACTATTTCTGGGATAAGCAGTATAAAATGTTCCGTACATTTTTAGGATCTTGCCAGGTATTTGTGACCTGGCTTGGCCACTGTTGGAAACAGGATGCTGGGCTCGATGGACCTTTGGTGTTTGAGTATGGCAATACTTATGAGAATAGAAGCAGCCTATTTTTGTTAATTATAGCACAAAACATTGAGTTAGCCATCTATCCCTCGCAGTATAGGCTTTAAATGAGTTAGCAGGTGGCTTTAGCTCACCTAAATACAAAGCTTGAAGTGAAATAAACTAGAAAGGATAACCCTGACTGCTGCATCAGGTGGTGAATTGAGGACTTGTGTGTAATTAACCAGATAATTCTATACCAGGACAGAATTGACTTTATTCAGGCTGATTACAGGTAAATAACAAGACATCCCAGATCCAGCCAAGTACAGTTGGTAAAATCTCCATGTCTTTTCTTCATTAGAAATATTTTTTGACTCATCTTAAGGAACAGAACAAAAACAAAAAAAAAAAAGTACAAGTGACCAGCCTTGAAATTTTCAGCCCATGTTTTGCAATGTGAAATGTGTAGAAGTCACACCTGCTGATCCTTTACATTGAAAAATATAGTATGAGCCAACTTAAAATCAAATCATAGTAGCATCACTAGCACAGATCTCACAGGACATGCTCCATCCTACTCACTTTTCTTCCGGTATTACTAATCCATGGGCCAAAGTCACACTTTTGTTACGTTAGTCTATAAAGGTTAAATGTGATCCCTGGACTCTACAGTATGCACACAAGCCTTAAATTGTGCATGAAAACACTCCTTCAGACCTCAACCCAGGCCAGCTGCTCTATTCACCATTTGCCATGAGACTTGGATGTAAATTATAGCACTAACTCAAGGAGTTCCTTTTGTAAAGACCCAGCTCTGAAGTGTTGCTATGTTAAAGTAAAAAATCTCTTAGGTATCTTAATATGGTATCACTCCTGTTTTGAGGAGTTTTTACAGACTTGTTTTGTCAGCTTTGGCTGTCTTAAGCTAGTGCTACTCACACCAGTCCAGGCAGGCTTTCAGAACATCCATACTAAATATGCATGAGAGATTTGCACACACTGCCTCCTTGGTATGAAAACTCATAAATTCATTGTAGATATCCTAAAAACCTGAGGGGATTAGATATGCCTCAAAAGCTGTGAGAAGCACTGGTTTAAGGTTTCAAAACAGGTTTTAATTAAAAAAAAAAAAAAAAAAAACCTTCGGTGCAATGAAGGAGACACTGGAAAGCGTTGCCTGGCAGCTATACATTAATCCATTAGAGCAACTATTCCCAACCCAGTCCTCAAGGTACACCTAAGTCCCATCAGATATCCACAATGAATATGCATGAGAATTTTCATGGTGGATATCCTGAAAACCCAATAGTGCACCCCAAAGACTGGGTTGAGAATAACAGCACTAGAGTCCATGACTACACAGTTAATCGATATAGTTTGTCATAACTCTGCTATTAGAAACTATTTAGAAATACATCTTGAAATTAAAGTTTCCCCTCATCCCTTACATAAAGGCTTACCAACCCAGTCCTCAGCACAGACTGAGCCAGGTTGTCAGCATATTCACAATGAAAAACATGAGAAATGGATACCATGGAGGCAGTGCATACAAATCAATCTTGTACATACTGTGGAGGATATCCTGAAAACCTAGCTGGTTGTGTGCACACCAAGGCCTGGGTTGAGAAGTACTGCCTTACATATTGTAGTGGAAACAAAATATTGCCATTATGTCAATTTCACAGTGGAACCTGAATCACACAAGTAGTGTCACAGTGATGAGCCATTTCAATCAGAGTATGTCAGCTAATCCTATGTAGGTTTGGACACTAGTACAGGAAGGATGTCTTGCCATGCAGATGTCTTAAGATTTTGCATCTAAGAATAGTTTAAGAGCTTACCCCATTAAAGAAGACAGCTCTGAGTAATCTGACTGACTGCCTAAGTGCAATTCAGGGATGAGTGACAAACTTTGCCTGAACCCAAAATAAAACATATTCTTTGGATACCAGGACACAAGTGGACAAATACCAGACTTCAAGATCTCTTTTGGGAAGTATGAACTCCCCCCCCCCCCCCCCCCAAAGATCATGGGTTAGGAATCTTGGGATACCACTGGACTCGTCACTCACTCTGATCCCACAAATTCAACCTTCAAAAATGGGTTTATCACCCATGGCAGCTACAGAATCTCTCTTCATATATTGAAGACAGGTCTGGCCACATTGGTCCACATTATAACATCACAACTGGACTACTGTAATACCCTGTACACTATCAGCTACAACTAATTCAGAATGCTGCAGCACGACTGTTAGAAAGCTGCAAGTGGAGCAACCACATCACACCCTTCCTGCAAGAGCTACACTGGCTACCAGTACCATACAGGGCTAAATTTAAAACTGATTTTCAAGGTCCTCAAACAAAATGGGCTGGAGTACTTAAAGGTAGCCCTTTACATACCTTTGAGACCTCTAAAAGGGCCTCATCACTATCTGTACCTTCATCAATTGTACAATGTGATACCCGCCCACAAGCTTTCTCAAGAGCCCCCACACTCTGGAATCTACTCCCAGAGGAGCTACATGTACTCAAGACTACCTCTACTTCAGGAAGCAGGTGAAAATCTGGTTCTTCTCTCAAGCCTTTAATAAAACCCTGACTTTACACACATTCTGCATCTGGACTAGCTTGAAGTAACTAGATTAGTTCCTTATCTCTTAACTATACAAAGAACTTGCATTGATTTTAGCTAACCATCAAATTATCCAACTGACTCTACCACACATCTTGTTCCCATCGTATCTGCTCTTGGTCCCTCAGCTATATGGTACACCGTATTGTAGAAAATCTTTAGCATCATAGCTATGTTAGTTGAATGTTCTAATGCATGCTTATTAGATGTATTAACAGTTATTACAGCTCTGATATTTGATTATAGTGCTGTTAAAAGTGTGTATATTTTTGATACCGTCACAGTAGTTATTAGGTTTAAATTTACTCAAGTTTACTTCATTTATTGTATTTGTTTATTCTTGGTTATTTTACTATTGTGTTGCTGTTAAAATTAAACTATACCTACTGCTGTACACCTCCTTGGGTGAATCTCTTCATAAAGAGGGTTAAATACCAATAAATAAGCCATACCGGAAGCAACTATTGAGTCCCACCCCACTATACAAATCCATTTCCTGTTCTTTACTTTCAGGACTACACCCAATTATTAACCTCCACCCACCTCAGTCACCTTCAAGGAACCTTAAAGTGCCAACTTGTCCCTGCTTTGAACTTCTATATTTCAGGTTGCAATATGTAACAACATCCACTGCTACTACACGCCATACAGGTTAACTAGCAGTTTCACAATTTACACCAAAGTTAGTTAACACTACTGCTAATCATTTCGATAGCGCTACCACACATATGCAGCAAACAAATCTAAGCTTTCATGTCTTATTGCCCAGTTGAGGTAGATGTCACTCAAAAGGACTCCTTGAAAGAGAAAAATTTAATTTAAACACATAGGCAAAATATCAGTCTTCTGAAAACATCCAGAGATGGGCTGCCCCCAAAATAGTTAACCCCCCCCCCCCCCCATTAGCAATGTAAGTCATACCTTACAACAAGCAGTATATCCAATTTAACTATTGCTTGACACCATGCAACTCGATGTCTTATTTGTTTTAAGCCTAAAAGACCTACTGCCCCACAAGAGCAAAGCAGGCACTAGTACTGATTGGTTCCGATTTAAAAGTGTTGGCATATACCACCAGTCCTACAACAGCATTTCCACATCTAGGTGGGGGGAGGGGGGGATCAAGTAGGCTAAGTGATCACTACACAATACAAGCTAGCTGGTATTAAAGCTTTGAATTCTAGCAATATACAGTCCAGCTTCTTGGCCTATTTCAGTCTGTAACACTTGTGCCTAGAAGACCCAGCCTTCAGTGCGAGGAGTCTTCCTTGGGAAATACATGCAGGTTGTGCATCCTTTAAGAGGAGAGGGGGGGGGGGGGGGGGGGAAGATTAATGCACTTGAATACAGATGAGTTATGCACGTAGTCCTGCCTGCCAATTTACAAATCAAGTATTGCCAAAAAAGTTGCCTTCATATTAAGCTGACCACTGGCAATTTACTTTCAGCTATTTTGTTACTCCCTACCATCTTACAGTTTATGATGGTGTCTGCCATGTGTGTCAAAAATTCCTCCTCAGGAAGTGAGGAAAGCGGTTTCATGTACTCTACACAAGATGTGTTAGTATAATAAATGTCTAAGGCTATAACTTGTTTTAAAGACTAGGCAAGCTTTACCACTGGATACCGTAATTAAAAATACGGGTCAAGACTGCTATAACCATGTCTTGTAGAACTGAGCAGAAGTTCATGCTATCAGGTTGTGTAGTCATTCATAGAAAGAATGATTCTAGCCTGACAATGAGCCAAGTACTCAAAGCTGGGCGAGAAGACAATTCAGTCACCTTCCAAGTCCTACCGGCTAGAGGGGGGCAGAGGCAAAGGACAGAATGAAGTGCCAGGGCTGTACCTTCACCCCTCTACATATTAAAAGATAAGGTTCATTTCCCCTCACTGCAGCACTGATAACACATTTAGGAAAATAAAAAAAATTAAAAAAAAGGCTTTCAACTCATGTCCCACTAACACTACTGTTACTCCTGCCCACATGCTTTAGCATTATTTGCTGTTCATACTTCCTTTGAATTCCAACCCACCCCCCCCCCCCCCCCGCTTTAAGGGGGAAAGAACTAGAACAGTGAGTTTATGGAACTTTTATTTACTTCCCTTTTAAAGGCCAGTGCTCAGCATTTACAGGATTTTTCCCTAGTGCAAATACAACCAAAATGAAAAAGAAAAAAAGCAGAACAGAAAAGCCGCCCTTCTTGGGCAACTAAACAATGTCTTTACTGCAACATGTACACATTAAATACAGTCCATGCAGCTGCGCAGCCCCTATCTCAAGGGATCTTGGCTTGGGCCATCAGTGCATTCCAGTCCAAACTCCACTTGGCTCCCACATCCTATCCAGACTTGAACAGCAGAATCGCAACCTGACCCAAGTAGAAATAGATGAAGTGTTTTGTCTCATGTGTTACGTAGCTGCCGAAGTTTCTGCCAACGATGCAGTGCCAGGTGGGGTTATACTTCTTGTCAAACTCCTGCATGTGAATCAGACCAAAAAAAAAGGAACAACTTAAAGACAGATGCCATTAACTCAGCCCTCACCTCGTCTATTGTCTTCCAGTCAGATGTAGAGTCATACTTGGATTCCAAGTGCACTACTGCCAAGTTACTGCATTTTCTAGCCATAGCTGCAAAGTCACCCAGTTTCTTGTTTTGGCCTTAATCAAAGTGCATGAATGCATTTCTAATCCTTGATTAAACCCACTGATGGGCTAATGATCAGAAGCAAACACAGGCACTAGAGGCTATTAGCACCATACTAGCACCTGCATTCGCTACCACCCCATGATCAGAGCCCTGTGCATGTGAAACAACGCACTTGTGGGCTCTGAATGCAACTAGCATGCAAAACAGGGCTCTTAGCACAAGCAAATGCATGCTAAACGTATTCCTCCCCAAAGATCAGCAGAGTGCCAAACATCGGAGCTGGCGTTAGGGTCTGCACACCATTGGGAAGGAATAAGCTCTGTCCAGCATGCATTTGCATGCTAGCAGCCCCCCCCCCCCCCCATTCCAGCAACATAGGGGCTGGAGGTCCAGCAGACTTTGTCCACTCATCCAAGGATGCACTGGGCTGGGCACCACCATTTGAGACAGTGCTGCTGGAATAGAAGAGAGTCTACCTCCATCCGCCAACAAAGGTACAGGAGGAGTAGATAAGAGGGCTGCTAGACTGCCAGGTGTGGGGGCTGGTCACCCACCATCCTCCCCTGAACTTGTCGGGGGGGGGGGGGGGAAGAGGGGGCTGGAGGTCCGCCAGACCTCCAGCCCGTGTCCCTAGCTCAGGGGTCGGTGGGGGCACTAGGGCCATGCTGTTTGGTGGTCCCATGGACCTCTAGCCCCTGTGTGACAGGTCTAGGCTTTTGACAGCCCAGACCTGTCAAACAAATGTGGAAGGATTAGGCACAATCCTCCCACACTTTACCCTATGATCAGGGATAATAACGTGCATAAATTTGCATGCTATTATCTCTAATCATAGGGGCGGTAAAGACCCGTGCTGTTCCAGTGCAGGGATTTAATCATCTGGGTATGAAAGCCATTGAAGGGTTTATTGCCAAAATCCTTTTAAGTCCAATACAATTAACATGACTAAGCAGATTTTGGAATTAAGCCCTTCAATTAGGAGCTGACCAATTTTAGTTTAGATGCTGAATCTGGCCTGAAATCCACATTTGACCTTTTGTATTCAGCTGAAAGGGCCAGTACATTTTTGGCTTAAACCAAAATTTTGTTCTGCGTCCTGTGGCTCTCCTGATACTTCCTCCTCGGAATCAAATGAGCTCCTGCTTTTTTTCCTTCTGCCCGCACAGCAGTCCTCTCCTCCTGGATCCACCCCTAGGCTGCTGCCATCCCCACGCCACCTCAGGACTACCATACCACCCTGGTCTAGTGGCCATTTTGAGATTAGAACCAGCATGGCTAAGAGTGATCCTGTAGTTCCTTACCTGTGATGGCTCCAATTCCAAAGTGGCTGTTGCAGCAGTCATTTTGACTGCAGACACAGGATGGTGATTGCTCCTGCCCTGACCAGTTATTAGACTACCAGGGTTGGAAGCTAGGCCCCAAGGAGCAGAACAGCCTAAAAGGAGGGTCTGTAAGAAGTAGTGGGTGCAGGGGCTGTGCTAGTTTCAGGCGAAGCCCAAGACTGGTTTTGGGTGCCCATTAGAAGAAATGTTACCATAATACAGAGTGGGCTTGTCACAGACTAGAATGTCTCCCCTGGAATTGGGAAAACATGCCAGCTCTAAACAGTGCATTCCAGAGTAACGGCACTTTTAGGGTAAGTTGCAAGTTATGCTGCACATTCCTAGCTTCTCTCAACTCCCATAACATCCACAGTAGCAGGTGGCTTAAAAATCACAACCACAGCTACCAAACTAGCTAGTTCTGGGCAAGACTTCTATGGTCTGTGTCCTGAAAATGGCAGATACAAATCAAGGAAAGGTATACACAAGAAGCAGCACATATGAGTTTATCTTGTTGGGCAGACTAGATGGACCGTGCAGGTCTTTTTCTGCCGTCATCTACTATGTTTATGTTACTATGAGGCATATTTTCAAAGCACTTTGGGAGGCTAAGTTCCATAGGTTTCTATGGAACTTTGGGAGGCTAAGTGCTTTGAAAATGAGCCTCCATGTAACTAAAGTAGAAATGGAACCCGCATCTACCATCTGTTTGCCTTCATCAAAAGATGGTACAAGGTCAGTAATTATAGTAGTTACTTGTAGCAAAGGGCTCCATTACAACAGGAAATGGGAACAACTATTTTATTTATTTATTTAGATTTTGCTCACACCTTTTTCAGTAGTAGCTCAAGGTGAGTTACATTCAGGTACTCTGGATATTTCTCTGTAGAACAAAGTTTTATAAAGAGGACTGGCAACAGCTGCACCCAACATGGACTTCAGAGCTAGAAGCCAATGTGAAGCTGAATAAAAGCCACAGCCCACACCTCTTATGTAATCTATAGAAAATGTATTAGATGTGGCCTCTATACCCATTGTAGACATCTACCTAGGACAGTAAAAAACAGTGGCTGGACAGCTTGAAAGCTGCTGTTGCATGAATAACTACTCAAAGGCCCAAGGCCTGCCACATCCCATCCCCTGTCACAGAACATTTGCAGACAACAGGATATAACAAGCATCAAGTGCCTGGGTGCTGTGTTTTATGCAAGCTCTGGGAGGAGGAAAACAGGTAAGTGGTGGCAGGCAGGGAGAACATGCAGATTTAAGGGGGGGGGCACCTTGGGCACAAGATACCCTTGAGCTGGCCCAGCTCATACATATTTGAGTAGCAGGCTAAGAGCCAGAGGTACCCAGTTCAAATCCCACTGCAGCTCCTTGTGATCTTGAGCATGACAATTGCCTCAGGTACAAACAGATCGCCAAGACCTAGGGACAGAAGACTTCTGTACCACATATATTATAGTGAAGGCCATTAATCTTGGTAGAGAATGGCCATGCAAGGACATTCCAACCTCTGATAATCTATTGGAAGTTCTGATCCACAGAATTATTTGCTTCAGTACAGCACATGTGGTTGGGAAACCCTGGTTGTAGTCCACATCTAAGGTATTTTGCCAGTCCATGCAAAACAAGCTAGTTTTAGTAGTAGATGGCAGGGATCCCAAGAGTGCCAAACACATTACTCTCTACCTCAGTTTGCAGCAGCTCCCTGAGCCAACACCAGCATCCTGCATATGCTCAGTTTTCAGTGAATGTGCCACGTTGGCAACTTAGGGAGCTGCCGCAGACTGCCGAGGTGGGAGTAGCAGTATTTTTGGTGCCATCATGGAGAGGTTTTCAGTTGATGGTGCTTGGGATCCCTGCCAGCTAAGGGTTTTTTTTTTGTTGTTGTTGTTATTTTTCAAATAGGAAGGGGGATAGACAGCAGGGGTTCCCAGACCTGGCCCACAGTTTCAGCCAATGAGTGCAAAAAGGTTGGGAAATGCTAGACTAATCATTGTTGGCACAGCCCAGATCAACCACTGCTGTGTTTTGATTTCAAGTGCTATTTGTATTATATTTACTTTTGTAAACCACTTGGGCTGTTATTGGAAAGATGGCATAGAAATTTTTTATAGTTCTGCTTTTGTCTTACGCTTACATGGCTTTGAGAAGATTGACTTTTGATATCCCACTTGATACTTAACATAAAAACAGAGCTAGTTGGAAAGAGCTGTGTTTTTACAGCTACCATCTGCCTTGTATCCCTACTCAGATGCCGCCATAGCATAAGAAGTGTCAACAGGAGAAATGCACCAAGTATTCACAACTTTATAAATAAGCTGGGAAGTGGAAAGTTGTTTGCTCATGCAACAAAATAGAATACCTTTTTGATATAGGCTGCAATATCTTTTTCTATGTTATACTTCTCCATAGCTTGCGTAGCACAATCCACGGCGTCCTGCTGCATGTCCTCAGACATGTCGGCATTCTTGATAACAGCCTTCCTGTCAGACATTATGACCCTATGGCAGAACACACAAGAGAATTAACTATGTTTGCAGACAGCTCAGCCATAAAAATCCCCACAGCAATCCACTTGTTGATAAACCATCCACTCAACTTGCTCAATACACTTGGGCCAATATTTAGGTACAGTGGCACCAATACATTTGATCTTTAATCTTTAACTGAACAGGCCTCAATGATTTTCAGTGGAATCAGATCAGGATTTTAGTATCCTTGGGAACAGCTGAAGCTTCATAGACCTTACAGAATATATGCAATCATGCTACATTGTGGCAAAATGTCATAGTACAATCCTGTTAAAATATTAACAATTGGATTTTTCGTATTTAAGGCTTAAAGTTCATGAAGTGACATGGCTAATAAAGGGTCCACCAACTGCAAGCCTTAGGGCTCATTTTCAAAGCAGGTTACAATGGAACTTTGTAAGTCTAAGTGCTTTGAAAATGCGCCTCTTAGTGGTACAATGTAACATTACAAGAGGGATGCAATTTCCTGGGCATCTAGAAATAATGTAGCTAAAGGTATATTAAGCATACATATGCAAAGAATCACTTTCCATGAATCTGATGTCTCCAAAGCAACATCCAAAAGCTTCCCAAAAATTAGAATCTGATCAACCAGGCATGACAAAAAAAGTCTCCCGCACTAAAATATGTGGGAAAGCAGAACATTAGAATCTGGCAGAAAAATGTCTTAAGGGGACACCACACAGTCGCATCCCATTGGTGCACAAGATGTCACTGTATTTTGAGTCTGAATGTCAAAAAGGATCATTTGTACAACAAGGGTACAAGTTTGATGTGACCAGCACGAAGGTGCCAGTTAAGGGTTTAACGCGTAGTAACATTACTAAATATCCAAAGACTGAGCTCATGTTCATTGGTATGGCTATCCCAAGGCCAAGTGAAGCACCACCCTGCCATGGAGGGGGGGGGGGGGGGAGAGGAGGATCCAAGCCAAAGGCTGCCTGTTCCGTCTTGATAGTCCCCTCTGATGCAGTGTTTTGCTGTACAGTCAGGTAGATAGCAGCGTTCTGTCAGGGCCAGCTGAACAGGCCACACAACCCTTGAACTAACCCTGCAACTGCCATCTAGTCCATTTGTCCTCTTGATCTTATTTCACTGCCAGCTACCCCTGTTGCCTTTCAGCACCATATGGTGCTAACTCGAGACAGTGGAATACCAGAATCCTGCACTATTCAGTCTTCCAATCTCATAAGAACAATGAGATAGTCCATCACTGACAGAACTGGAGCTGTTCTACCAATGCCCCTAACAAGCCAGCTGAGAACCTGAGTGATTCTCACATCTCCTCGCAACTCTGAGGAAGTCACTTAACCCTTCCCATTGCCCCAGGTCTAAAACTGAGCCCACTAGGGACAGGGGAAACTACATGCATCTAATAAATGAAGCTGCTATGTTGTACCACAGAAAGGTGGTATATCAAATCCATAACAGTACCCCTAGAAAGCCACCATGGAAGCCATACTACCAATACCTGCAAAGTTAGGAATCTGAGCTTTGTGTACTTTAAGAGGTACAGCATCAGTGCAACAAAGCCTCAACAGTTTTTAAATTTTAAGACCTGGGTTCAGTTCATAAAGCTCACTGTACCTTGGAAACATGTGAAATATTTTTATGCATTTTTGGCATCTACATAGGACAGGTCAGTGGAACAAGCAAAAGACAGTTCCTTTATGCCTATCTCCTACATGATAGCACATTGACAGGACCCTAAGTTAGGCTCGTTGGCTTCAAGGCTTAAAATACAAGTATGTCCACATTCAGAAGATGTGTAACATTGGGCATTACCCTGAAACAACTATGTCGTCTATTTTCACATCACTCCCTCTCTACCCATTAGGGGGGGGGGGGGGGGTGAACCAGACCAGACAGACATCACAACTCAAGATCACAAATATTTTATATTCTATTCTACAGCAAGATTAACTAGATAGCAGGCACTGAACATTGTTTTACCTGAAGTTCAAAAGTCCACTAAAGATTTAACACCATCATAATACTTTATATTTAAAAAAAATATGTGCCATTAAGCACATCAATGCAGTTTCCAGATCTCAGGTGCAAATCCCTGCCTCAAACTGTTCGAGGGTACCAAAGGAGCACAGTGATTTGCTTAAGACACAATATCAATGAGGAGGGGGTACAGGGAATGTTTTTGTGATGCTTAATTCACTGCTATAGCTACTAGGCAACTGTAGTTGCTACCAATTCCTGTTAAAAACAAACAAACAAAAAAAAAAAAAACTAGCTTCAACAGTAATTAGATTTCAGTGTTCTCTGAACACTGATTATAATAGCATCTCATAGGTCCATCTTAGGTCTTCAAATACAACAGGATAATTCCCACCCTCAAGAAGAGTTTAAATGTTTGTTGGGTTTTTTTTAGTGTCAGACCATAGCTGAATGCTTAAAATCTCATGGGATCTCTTCACAAATAATTCACCCCCCCCCCCTTATTTATACAGAGGAACAGTCTAATTCAAGGATTCTCAATCCAGTCCTCAGGACACAGCTAGCCAGTCAGGTTTTCAGGATACCCTGAATGTATGCATTCAGGGTATCCTGAGAACCTGACTGGGTGTGACCTGAGAACTGGGTTGATAACCCCTTATCTAATGCGTAGCAGTGTTATGGGAACCAGGTTCTAGTCCCACTGTGGTTTCCTTGTGATCTTGGGCAAGTCACTTAACCCTCCACTGCCCCAGATACAAAAATAGATTATGGGCCCACTAGGATTTCAATATGTAAACTGCTTTGGTTGTATTACAGAAAGCCAGTGACCCTCACCATATGGAACAATATGTAAGTAGAGATGAAAAAAATAGGGAAGACTGTGGTCAATATGTTTGGTGTCAATTCACAAGGGCCATTGCCACCAGCAACCTTAAATGAGACCATCTGGGAAGGAAGCATATTACATGCCTGTTCAATCGTCACCATACTTCAATTTATGAATAAATAACCAAAAACAAAGTCACTTTTTTTTATACCCTTTCATAGGCTTCCGAGGGGCCAAACCAACAATAAATAAAAGATGCTCCACTAGCCTTGTATCCTCTTAATACCCATCTAGGTTAGAGGGGAATAGTAGTAATACAAGACTAAAGTGGACAATAGTAGGCATTGCAAGTCATAGGAGTAGGCACATGGACCATTGTTCTTATGTTATATGAAGGTCTATCTAGCTAGCCCAGTACCCTGATTTCCCAAACAGTGGCCAAGCCAGGTCACAAGTACCTGGCAGAAACATTCCATGCTACCAATCCTGGGGACTATGGACTTTTTCTCCAGGAATTTGTCCAAGCTTTTAAACCCAGATACGCTAACCGCTGTTACTGTTACCACATCCTCCAGCAAAGCATTCCAGAGCTTAACTATTTGTTGAGTAAAAAAAAATAATTTACCCCTATTTGTTTTAAAATTATTTCCATGTAACTTCCTTGATTGTTTCCTAGTCTTTGTACTTTTGGAACGAATTGGGGGGGGGGGGGGGGGGGGGAGGGAATACATCGTGATTTACTTCTACACTAGAGAGTTGCACGGGACAGAAATCCAACCCTTCCCCATAGGGAACCTAACCCATCCCCACCGGTCCCCGCAAGAATTTAATGGTACATTAAAAAAATTCCTTTTGGCTCTCTGTCTCTGGGTTTCAGCTGCAGCACTGCAGGCAAGGAAGGAACAGAAGTTGGAACACTCTGGTGCGCACATGTAAGACTTCTTTGATTCACTGGCACTGTGTGCTAAGCGATCACCACATGCACACGCCAGTAGATCAGGTGACATCTGATGCTCGTGCCTATGTCAGAGCTGAGGTTTGCGCATCAGCCCGGGAGCAGAGAGGATTAATAGTAACATAGTAAATGACAGCAGATAAAAACCGGATCGGTCCATCCAGTCTGCCCAATAGTCACGATCATTACCAATTCATGATTAAATCAACAATGAATGTGATATTATATACTTGATTATGGATTTTCTGTGATGTTTCTGGAACATAGACCATAGAAGTCCGCCTGGCCCTATCCTTATGTTCCAACTGCTGGAGTTGCCCTCAAAACCCACTCCAGCCTATTCACTCATTTGCGGGACACAGGCCATAAAAGTCTGTCCAGCACTGTCCTCATTTTCCAGCCACTAAAGTTGCTGTCTAAACCTACTACTACTAAGCATTTCTATAGCGCTACAAGGCATACGCAGCACTGCACAAACATAGAAGAAAGACAGTCCCTGCTCAAAGAGCTTACAATCTAATAGACAAAATATAAGCAAATCAAATCAATTAATGTGTACAGGAAGGAGGAGAGGAGGGTAGGTGGAGGCGAGTGGTTATGAGTCAAAAGCAATGTTAAAGAGGTGGGCTTTCAGTCTAGATTTAAAGGTGGCCAAGGATGGGGCAAGACGTAGGGGCTCAGGAAGTTTATTCCAGGCGTAGGGTGCAGCGAGACAGAAGGCGCGAAGTCTGGAGTTGGCAGTAGTGGAGAAGGGAACATAAGGATTTATCCATGGAGCAGAGTGCACGGGAAAGGGTGTAAGGAAGGACGAGTGTGGAGAGATACTGGGGAGCAGCAGATGAGTACATTTATAGGTTAGTAGAAGAAGTTTGAACAGGATGCGAAAACGGATAGGGAGCCAGTGAAGGGTCTTGAGGAGAGGGGTAGTATGAGTAAAGTGACCCTGGCGGAAGACGAGACGGGCAGCAGAGTTTTGAAACGATTGGAGAGGGGAGAGGTGACTAAGTGGGAGGCCAGCAAGAAGCAGATTGCAGTAGTCTAAACGAAAGGTGACAAGGGTGTGGATGAGGGTTTTGGTAGAGTGCTCTGAAAGAAAGGGGCGGATTTTACAGATGTTGTAAAGAAAGAAACGACAGGTCTTGGCGATCTGCTGGATATGAGCAGAGAAGGAGAGAGAAGAGTCAAAGATGACCCCAAGGTTTCAAGCTGAGGAGACAGGGAGAATGAGAGCCATCAACAGAAAATGGGGGGAGTGAGGAGGTGGGTTTGGGGGGAAAAATGAGAAGCTCGGTTTTGGTCATGTTTAATTTCAGGTGGCGTTGAGCCATCCAGACTGCAATGTCAGACAAGCATGCTGAAACTTTGGTTTGGATGCTTTCCAGCCAATCCTAAACCAGATTGTCATATATAAGACACAGACTGTACAGGTCTCCCAGTATTGGCCCTAGTTCATCATAGCCAGAGTCACCATCTTAAGTGTCACATGACATTCACACACATGCAGCCATTTAAGTTTAGGTTTTTTTTTATAACTTCCATTTTCTAATTAGAGATCCTCTGTGTTCATCCCATTCCTTTTTGAATTTCATCACCATTTGTGTCTCTACCACCTCCTTAATGGAGACTTTCCACATCTGTGCTGTTACAAAGCAATGAGGAGGAGAAGACAGCACTCAAAGAACTTGATACTGAGAGGCTGGTGCAAGTGCAGCATACGCTTCACGAGAATGCCACAGGCACTGCTTCCGTCCCCACGGGAACCCTGCAGGAACTGCTTCCGTCCCTGCGGGTTCCGCGGGATTCCCGCAAACCCCGTTCCTGTGCAGGTCTCTATTCTACACCACTCAGGATTTTGAAAACCTCAATCATCTCCCCTTATCCAAGCTGAAAAGCCCTAATCTCTTTAGCCTTTCCTCATACGAGAGGAGTTCTAGCCCCTTTATCATTTGGTCAATCTTCTTTGAACCTTTCCTAATCTTTGAGATACAGCAACCAGCACTGAACACAAGGTGAGGTCGCACCATGGAGCGAAACAAAGACATTTCGGTCTTATTCACCATACCTTTCCTAACCATTCCTAGCATCCCGTTTGCTTTTTTGGCTGCCGCCACACACCAAGCAGAAGATTTCAGCATATTATCTGTAACACCTAGATCTTTTTCTTAGTGCTGACCCCTAAGGTGACCCCTAGCATTAGGCAACTATGATTTGGATTACTCTTTCCAATATGCATCACCTTGCATTTGTCCACATGAATCTACCAATTTCATAAGGTCTTCCTGCAATATTCCACGGTCTGCACTGCTGACAACCTTGAATAGTTGTCATTCCGATTTCCATATCATTTATACATATGTTAAATAGCACAGATTCCAATACAGATCCTTGCAGCACTCTACTGTTCACCCTTCTCCATTGAGAGACATTAACATTTAACCCTGTCCAAGAACCAATTCCTAATCCACACTAGAACCTTGCCTCCTAACCCATGACTAATTTTTTCAGGAGCCGCTCATGAGAACTTTATCGAAAGCTTTCTGAAAATCTAGATACAATAACACTACATCAACAGGCTCACCTTTATTCACATATTTCACACCTTCAAAGAAATTAATCAAATTGGTGAGGCAAAACTTCCCTCAAATCCATGCTGACTGTCCCATTAAGCCATGTTTGTATACTGTTCTGTAATTTTATTCTTTATAATATAGTTCCTGCTATTTTGCCCAGCACCAGTCAGGTTTACTGGACTAGTTTCCCAGTCACCCCTAGAACCCGGCACAGACATCAGGCTTACCGGTCTAGTGTCCCAGATCACCCTAGAACCCTTAAAAAAAAATTTTAAACAAAATTCGGCATCACATTGGCCACCTGCCATCTTCAGGTTCTATGGACGATTTTAATGACATTACATATTACTAACAGCAGATCAGCAATTTCATGCTACAGGTCTTCAAGTACCCTTGGGCGTATGCCAGTCAGTCCAGGTCCTTCACTACTCTTTAATTTGTAAATTTGGCTCAGTACATTTTTCAGGTTCACCAAGATTTATTAAAAAGGTGCCATCTAGTATTTATTTTTATTACATTTGTACACCGCGCTTTCCCACTCATAGGTTCAATGTGGCTTACATATTATATACAGGTACTTATTTGTACCTGGGGCAATGGAGGGTTAAGTGACTTGCCCAGAGTCACAAGGCGTTGCCTGTGCCTGCAGTGGGAATCGAACCCAGTTCCCCAGGACCAAAGTCCACCACTCTAACCACTAGGCCACTCCTCCACTGTTTGCTATTATCCCTAACAAACAGCTAAAAAGCTGTATGAGCATACAACAGGTAAAGGGGCATGTAAGAGCCACTCAAGATACATGGGAGAGGCCACAACTTAAACCAGAACAGATCAAAACATTGAGAGTCTCAAATGTAACTAGAACCCCTGCAAATATGAGCATCATTCAATAAGTATCACAAGAAATTACAAACCTAAACTACCCCCCTTCCCCTCACAGGTTGAGCATACGCCATATCGAGTACTTCTGCATGCGAGGGGGAGGAAGCGTGGCTTTGCTGTGCACGATTTCCTCCAACAAAACAATGTGGGCCCACTCCCATGGTAACTAGATCGAGATAATAAAGCATGTGGGATACAATACTGCCTGAAAGTTAGGATAGAATCCTGGTTTTGTTCAATATACCCTGGCTCTGTGTGTATTGCTTTAATCGTAATGAGAGACACAAGCATTCAGAGTAGTATTCCAGCCTCTCCGATAAGCACCTCATTGTTTACAATTACAAAAAAAAAAAAAATGAGAATCGTGTCTTTCTTATTCCCGTTGTGTAATAGTTAAGGCCCTCCGCTCCAGATCTGCAATGACCTCTTTCCAGCCTTCAGTATCAACCTTCACGCTACAACCTAGCCTAGATCATTTAGGAAGGTTGGAAAGAGGACTAATGCAGCTGTCTGACAAAGCAGCAGGGCTTTTGTGGGAACAGAAAGACGAGACAAGCTAGAGACATATTATCAAAGAACTCTGCAAAGGTGGAAGTAGGCGAGCACGTCCCAAGACGAACAGCTCGTGTAAAAAGCTGTTGCTGCAACTACTGAAAGGGAATACATAAACCCAATCGGCCTGCAAAACCCTCCGATTCCTCAATGTTAGGACACGTACTGGGTTTTCAGATAGCAAAATGCAATCAAAGAGCCTGTCACAGATAGTTATCCCCCCCCCCCCCCACCGCAGATAAGGGCCTTCAGTAAAAGCCACTGACCAGGACCTTCAGTAAAAGCCACTGACCACTTTAATACAGTCACCCGGTAATAAAGAGCCCAACCCATAAAAGGGTGCCTATAATAGCAGAATTAAATCCCTCCGCTCCTCCAAGGACCTCTCTCCTCAGGGCATCAAAGGAACCCAAAATCATTTACGTTTTTGAAGAACTATTACAATCGCATAAATATCTAAACAGGGAAAAGGGGGAGGGGGAGACAACATACAGCAGTTTACCTCCAGCTTAAAAAGATAAGGGCTTTTAAAACGTAGAATCCGCGCCATGCAGTACAAACGGGACCATAGTGGCCAGAAAAAAAGATTATTATTATTTTTTTTTAATCCTGTACCCCAGGCTACAGCCTAGAGTGTTCACCTAAGCACGCTAGCAGAAAAACTACCCCCAAGAAAGATCCAGTGGGAAACCAGAGACCCCCCCGCTCACCTGCACAGTGCTGCTCAGCTCACACTACCTCTACGCCGGTCCCTTTTTTTTTTTTTTTTTTTTTTTTTAAACACTGCTCACTCTGGCAGACTGGCTCCCGGCGGACCTCTGAAATAGCCGCCGCCCCGCCTGCTGCCGCGGCTCCCCCCCGGCCGCCCTCGCCATTGGCTGTAGCCGCCGCCTCTCCCGACTCTGCAGGCACTTTCCCCTCGCTCTTCTCTGCCTACATCTTATTTCATCCCACAATTCCACTAGACAATTGCGGATCGCTCCTTAACCCTGTTTTGTTCCACCATCCACCCCCGCCCCCCGAACGCCCCCTGTTTAGCTGACTGAAAAAGGATACTTTCCCCTGTCCGTTTTATTTTTATGTTGTGCTCTATGTGCGTATAAATTAACATATTGGTGTAGTATGATACACTTAAGGTGGACTGCCTCCCTTTTATTCCAGTGTACTGAACATTTTTAATAGGCTGTGTAAAGGAGTAGGAAAATCAGTGAAAGTAATAATTGTTACGTCCCTTCTGAGCGCTGCTGTGCTGACTCAGTAGTCCAGTACATATGGTGTTCAAATCTTATACACTTTCAGAAGATCATTTTATAAAGGAATTTTCACACCGAACCCTGTTTGACATGCATGAAAAGCTTCATAAAATTATACCCCTTATCCACACGTATGCAAATGTACAGTGACAAGAACGCAGGTACTTTTATACAGCCCACACGTAGGCGTGTTCAAAGGCATAGTTTGGATAGAGCATGAGCAGAGTCGTGAACTATGCACATATTTTGTAAAATAGGCACCTACCTGCTTACTGGATTTGGACATCTGTACATGTGCATTTACGTCTACTTCTAGTCAAGTATAGATGTAGAGGGCAGTAGTTTAGCCACTGCTTTGGTCAGATGTGGAAGGGCTGAAGTGGGGCTTTAATGACATCTTCAGATGTTGGAGAACAAGGCCAGTGCCGGGCAGACTTTATGCTCTGAATACAGGGGCGTAGCCAGACACCCAATTTTGGGTGGGCCTGGGCCCAGGATGGGTGGGCAGAATAACTTTGCCCAGTCCCACAAGTGATTTGGTCTCTCCCTCTCTCACCTGCATGCCATTTGGTCTCTCAAACATCCTCCCTCCCTGGCATGCAGCAACTAATACACACTGCTCATATTGGCCCCACAGCCTTCCCTCTGATGCAACTTCCTGCTTCCGCATAGGTGGGAATACATCAGAAGGAAGGCTGTGGGGCTGGTGCGAATAGTATGTATCAGTCGCTGCAGGCGAAGATCTGCTATTTACAAGGTACTGTATGCAGGAGGGACAGTTGTAGGGAGTTTTGGGCTGATGAGGCTTAAGGATCCCTCCCTGCCTGCCTGGCACATCATAGGTGTGCTGCTACTGGGTTGGCCTGAGCCCAAAGTGGGTGGGCCTGGGCCCATCCAGGCCCACCCTTGACTACGCCACTGCCCTGAAAATGGAAAGGACAAATCAAAGTCCAAAGCAAGAGTAAAGGATGCCACAAAACACAACCAGCCAATGGGATGAAATCAAAGGGTAATTTAATCAAAGCACCCGTAACTGGACCCACTTTGCATAAAGAACTCTTTGACATCATGTTGGCTGGTTATGCTTTGTGGCATCCTCTGCTCTTATTTTGGACTAAGAGGTTTCTACCTGTTTTGTGGTTTTGGCTTTGCTAAGGACAAATCACGATCAAGCATACATATGAAGTTATCATACCTTATATGCTATGAGTTTATCTTGTTGGGCAATGGGCAGACTATCTGCCGTCATCTACTATGTTGCTTCTGCAGATTTTGTGAAGCTATTTTATAACGACAAGTGCCTTTATAAAATAGCCCCAAAAGAGGTGCTTACTTGTACTTCTTATTGAGGCAAGCTGTTATAAAATTATTTTCCACATGGGTTGCATAATGGATCCTTGTCATTTCAACTTGGAAAGTGGTTATCTTGGTATATAAATATTGAAATTTATCAGCTGCTGGCCAAAAAAAGAGAGCAAACATGGAATCTTCCTTGCCCAACAGAAATATTTTCACAGTTTAATTTAAACTCAAGTAAAAGTGCTTATTCTTTCTTATTTCAATAAATAAATATCTTTATCTGTGCAGTTTCCAACAACTCAACGTTTATTCAGAAATAATCACAAACTTTCTGATCAAGGCCCATAACTCTCGTTCACATTTGCAGCTTTTACAGAGTTCCAAGATCTGTTCTATTTTTGTACCATCTAATGTGAACAGCTGGAAACCTCAACATATAGGGAAAACATGGCTCATGCATATGTATGTGTTGCAGCAGTTGTGGGGTAGATTTTATGGATAGAGTAAGCTGCAGATGGGTAGTTTTTCAGAGTGGGACAAGTTATGGGGCAGTGGAGCAGTTGTGAGAGAGTCATGGGTGTAGTTTAGGGGAGTATTCCCTCAAACAGCTTTAGAATGAGGAGGGTCATACAGGCTGATGGGCCAATGATCAGAAGCAAACACGGGCGCTAGAAGCCAATAGTGCCTTACTAACACCTGCATTTGCGCCCGACCAATGATCAGAGCTGGTGAGAGTATATAAAAATGTGCTTGCCAGCTCTGAACGCTAATTGCATGCAAATGCATGCAAACAAGGGTCTCCCGCATTCATCCCTCATGATCAGCGGGCAGCTCACCAAATAGCTACTGCTGTAAACCATAACCCATATATGGAAGTTAAGCCCCACCCAGCACATCCCAGGATGCACCGAGCAGGGCGGGACACCACCATTTTTGGAAGGCACCGAAAGAGGAAGGAGGGAGTGCTAGTCCCTCCCTCCTCCCACCACTACGACCACGGAGAGGTAGGCTGCCGGGGGGGGGGGGGGGAAGAAATGGATAAATAGCAGTCGGAACCACCAAGGCATTTTTTGTGTGATGTGGGGGATGGGAGGGGGAAGCTAGCATTCCCACTGGACTACCTGGGCATTTTTGTGTGATGTGGAGGGGTGGGAGGGGGAAGCTGGTGGTACCACTAGACCACCAGGGCGTATTTGTACGATATGGGGGGTGAGAGGGAGAAGCTAGCGGTCCCACTGTACCACCAGGGATTTTGTGCTTTGGGGTGGGAGGCCTGGAGGTCCACAGACCTCCAAATCTTATGTTTGGGGAGGGGGGGCAGGCTTAGGTTTGACAAGTGCGGGAGAAAATCCTGGACCTGTCAAACCTCTTCTGCTGTTTGACAGATCCGGGCTTTTGACAGCCCAGATCTGTGAAACAACTTCTTCGGGAGGATTATGCCTTTGCCCTCCCATGCTGCTGAAGGTCCTGCCATCCCGCCCCCCTCTGATGTGACTTCTTGTTACACTGTGAGGCAGTGTCTTTACATTAATTCCATTCTGCATCAAAGTTTCTTTGTGTACCCTCTGCAATTAAATACAATGTTTGTGGCATAATAGTAGCAGTTCATTAGCTCCTTTTCAGGAACTCTTTGCCCATGCAATTTGACCTATTGGGGAAGCTCGATTTGTTTGTCCGTCTGTCCATCCATATGCATAAGCACAAAGACACACAAACACAAAGGCACAAACATATAGACACACAGTCATACAGACAAAGGCTTCAGACAGCCCTGTTGCCCTAACAAGACACTCTTTACACGTCTTTTCACACCTAGTCCCTGAACAAACCTGCATGAGTTTGCAAATGGAAGAAGAGGAAATGTATCATTTTGTCGCACTATAAGAGGGTAATTCTATAAGGGTTCCAAGATTTACACGTAGCTGTAGCCCATCCTTTGAAGAAAAATATGTGCCTACTTTTCTTTATGCAATACTAGTGTAAGTAGCCAAAAATGCACCATAGAGATGATATGTACATTCTTGTGCCTAGATTGATTGCAAAAGACCATTCAACACTATTTAGCTGGCCAGAAATAGCTACTGACCAGTTAAACAATGTTTTGGCACCTAACTGCTAATATTGAGCACGAGATAATCAGTTGTCTCCACTGAATATTGTCTTATTTATTTTTGATTAGGATTTATTTACCACCTTTCCTAAGGAATTCACTCAAGGCGGTGTACAGTAAGAACAGATCAAACATGAGTAATAGACAATTACAGCAGTAAAAATATTCAAAAACAATACAAAGTACGGCATGGTATACTATTTACAATGTTAACACAATACGTAATAGAGCATTATAATTGATAGTGAAGGGTGAAGCAAAGATGTAACATATAGATAGGTAAGAAAGTAGGAACAGTTAGAAACTAGGTGATTGTTGGTTAGTGCTGAAAACATAACTGGCTATGTCATGCGATAATTGGCAATATTCAGCACTGACTGGCAAACTTTCATGGCCAAATTGGACCACCTTAATAGCAGTCCTATCTTTGGCTGCTGTAAACTTAACCGGCTAGCGATGAATATTGACATAGCCAGTTAAGTTTGAGCCAGCCAAAAAAAAAACCCTGAATATTCAATGCAATCACTGGAAATGGCCTGGCATTGAATATCAGGGGTCAGCACTGATCACGGCACTTACTGTAGGCAGGCTGCCTCCCGTGGGCTGAATATCGGCCTCCATGTGTAGATTATAAAATTGTATACTCTAGGTATGAAGTTATGTGCCCCACTCATGCTTTGCCCAAACTGTGCTTATGTGAATGCCCACCCCCCAAAGTATGCGTCATTGCATCTAAGCACATACTTACAGAATACTGTTTTAGCTAGAATCATTTCATTTTCACATGTAAATGACCATCACTGGTAAGAAAGCACATGATGGTTACACCAGTTGCAATAAGTGTGTCAGTTCTTTAGAAATTTATATGTATAGATTTTTATCATTTTTAAATGTGGGTTCATATGTCTTCATGATTTATTTACTTCATTTATGTACAAGTTGTTTATGTATCATCAAATTGATTTAAAGCTCAGACAAATGATGACACAAGTTTACTTATTTGTATTTATATTATTTTTATCTTTAGATTTCACCCCTGAAGTAGGCCTTTGTGCCGAAACACGGCCGTGTCAGGTCGTTTCTATTACTTTTATAATAAAGACTTTTATATTTTTTATCCTGTTTGGATCTGCCTCACTCTTTTCTTTTGTTGCTCATGTTTACATGAGGATTTTTTTCCTCCTTTTTTGTTGCTGTTTTTTTTTTTTTAATGACCAGAATAGCATCATCTTTGCATGCTCTTGCTCCCTAAAGTTAGCTGACTCACTATGGGATTACCCTCTAAGTGAGCACTTTTCAAATTGTTTTTATCTCCTGCTACAGTGAGTCTGTGAACATGGTCACCATGACCTACTGCTGAACTAGGAATATTATTTTCTCCTGAAGATTTTGCACTATTGCTACCACTATTTTTAGCCCTGGTGTGTAAGCTATGGATGGGCCCCTTGCTATCCTGAGTGACATGTGACCAGTATGTATCTGTCATTGGACTCTTTTTAGTTAATTAAAATTCAAAGTCAGCTTTGGCATTAGATGATCTAAAACTGTCTGAAAGTATTTTTAAGTTGATCATGTTTTAGGCCTTATCTATCTTAAATGACACTAAACCAACTTTTAAGAACAAATTGTCAAACTAGGTCTGATCAAAGGTCTATCAAGCCCAGCATCCTGTATCTGACAGTAACCAGCTCAGGTCACAAGCACCCAGAAGGCTAAATCTGACCCTGTCTACATAATAAAGCATAAAGTTAAGTTCTTCAGATGGAACACCAACCGAATGAAAATTGTAACATAGTAATGTCAACAAAGCAGAGGCGTAGCCAGACACCCAATTTTGGGTGGGCCTGGGCCCAAGATGGGTGAGCAGAAGAACCCCACCCCATCCCATAGGTGATTATGAGGCATATTTTCAAAGCACTTTGGGAGGCTAAGTTCCATAGGTTTCTATGGAACTTTGGGAGGCTAAGTGCTTTGAAAATGAGCCCCTTAGTCTCTCCTCTCGCCTGCATGCCATATGGTCTCTCAAATATCCCTCCTCCCCTGCACACCTTTTAAATTTCAGATTTTCAGTGAGGAACAACTAATACACACTACTCATGTAGGCCCCACATCCTTCCCACTGATACAGCTTCCTGTTTCCGCATAGGCGGGAATACGTCAAAGGGAAGGCTGTGGAGCTGGTGTAAGCAGTATGTATCAGTTGCTGCTTCCTGCAGGCGATGATCTGCTATTTATAAGGTATGCAGGAGGGACAGTTGTTGGGAGTTTTCAGTTTGGGAATCTCTGCCGGCCACATCATAGGTGTGCTGCTACTGGTAGGCCTGAGCTTAAAGTGGGTGGGCATGGGCCCACCCAAGCCCACCCTTGGCTACGCCACTGCAACAAAGCCATAACTATGGCATTTTAAGAGCATAACATAGGAACATAAATGTTGCCATACTGGGACAGACAGAAGGTCCATCAAGCCCAGTACCCTGTTTCCAACAGAGGCCAATCCAGGTCACAAGTACCTGGCCAGATCCCAGAACAGTAAAACAGATTTTATGCTGCTTAAATAAGCAGTGGATTTTCCAAAGTCCCTCTTAAAAATGGCTTATGGACTTTTCTTTGTAAGAAATTATCCAAATCTTTTTAAACCCTGCTAAGCTAACTGCTTTTACCACATTCTCTAGCAACAAATTCCAGAGTTTAATTACACATTGAGCAAAGAAATATTTTCTCCGGTTTATTTTAAACCCTGCTAAGCTAACTGCTTTTACCACATTCTCTGGTAACAAATTCCAGAGTTTAATTATATGTTGAGTGAAGAAATATTTTCTCCAGTTTATTTTAAATTTACTACTTAGTAGCTTCATTGTGTGCCCCCTAGTCCTAGCATTTTTGGGAAGAGTAAACAAGCGATTCACCTCTACCTTTTCCACTCCACTCAGTATTTATAAATCGTTATCATATCTCTCCTCAGCCATCTATTCTCCAAACTGAAGAGCCCTAGACACTTTAACCTTTCCTCATAGGGAAGTTGTCCCATCCTTTTGATCATTTTCATCTTCCTTCTCTGTACCTTTTCTAATTCTGCTATATATTTTTTGAGATGCGGTGACCAGAATTGCACACAGTATTAGAGGTGCAGTTGCGGCATGGAGCGATATAAAGATATTATACCATTCTCATTTTGTTTTCCATTCCTTTACTAACATTTATTTGCTTTCTTAGCTGCCGCTACACATTGAGCAGAGGGTTTCAATGTATCATCAACGATAACATCTAGATCCTTTTCCTGGGCAGTGATTCCTAATGTAGAACCTTGCATCATGTAGCTATAGTTTGGGTTCCCCTTTCCCACATGCATCATTTTGCAGTTGCTCACATTAAAAATCTGCCATTTGGATGCCTAGTCTCCCAGTCTCGTAAGGTCCTCTTGCAATTTTTCACAATCCTCTTGAGATTTAACAGCTTTGTGTCATCAGCAAATTTAATTATCTCACTATTTATTTCCATCTTTAGATCATTTATAAATATGTTAAAAAGCAGAGGTCCCAGCACAGACCCTTGGGGAACCCCAGTATCTACTCATCTCTGTTGAGAATACTGACCATTTAACCCTACTCTCTGTTTTCAATCTTTTAACCAGATTTAATCCACAATAGGACACTACCTCCTATCCCGTGACTTTTTAATTTCCTCTGGAGTCTTTCATGAGGTACTTTGTCAAATACCTTTTGAAAATCCAGATACACAATATCAACTGACTCACCTTTATCCACATGTATTCACTCCTTCAAAAAAATGTTGGAGACTGGTGAGGCAAGATTTCCCTTCACTAAATCCATGTTGACTTTATGTCTCATTAATCCATGCTTATGTATATGCTCTGTAATTTTGTTCTTTATAATAGTCTCTACCATTTTGTCCAGCACCAACATCAAGCTCACTTCTATAATCCTTTAAAAAAATTGGCTTTACATTGGCCACCCTCCAATCTTCCGGTACCATTCTTGATTTTAAAGATAAATTATTTATTACTAACAATAGTTCTGCAAGTTCAGTTTTCAATTCTACCTGTACCCTGGGATGTATACCATCCAGTCCAGGTGATTTGCTACTCTTCAGTTTGTCAAATTGCCCAATTACACCTTCCAGGTTTATAGAGATTTGTTTCAGTTTCTCTGACTCATCAGTATTGAATACTATTTCTGGCACTGGTATCAGTCCCACATCTTCCTTGGTGAAAACCTAAGCAAATAATTCATTTAATCTCTCTGCTATGGCCTTGTCTTCCCTGAGTGCCTCTTTTACCCCTCAGTCATCTAGTGGTCCAAATGATTATTTTACCGGCTTCTTGCTTCTAATATACCTAAACAATTTTACTATGTGTTTTTGCCTCCAAACCAGTCTTCTTTTCAAAGTATCTCTTTGCCTTCCTTAGCTGTAATACTTCATTGTATAGTTTTAACAATTTAAACTGTCTCCATGCCTATGTCATTATCTTTTGGTGTCATTTACAAGAAGAACTGGGAAGTTCTGAATGAAGTATCTATACTTTAAAATATATCCATCATGGGGCATGCTCTGTTGCAGTGCACACTCTACAAATCCAAAAAGGAAGTGAAGTTGGCCACAAGAAGAGGCTGGAGAAGCACTAGTTTATTAGGGACCCGACAGGGCCCATGTTCCAGCATATTGCCTGCGTCAGGGGTATTAGTGATGTCAGAATCAATGTGTTTCCAAAGCCTTGAATGGATAATATTCTTCTTGTATTAAAATTGCACAAAGAACAAAGGGCCACTGTTATCAAGTAGTACCAGACGTAAGCAATATGCCGAAACACGGGCCATGTCGGGTCCCTAATAAAATGGTGCTTTCTGATGTCATCTTGTGGCCAACTTTACTTCCTTTTTGGACTTCTGCTTCGTTTGTGTTGTGTATTCCCTCCCTTCTAGCGACACTGCACACTGTGGCATAGTGGGATCAAATGTGAGTCCACTATCTCATGGGGTCCACGGGACTTGAGCGTAGCATGGAGAGGTTACACTCAAGTACAGGGAAGGAAAGAAAATGTCTGTCACTGCTGTGTAGTGTGATTACAAAGTGAATAAATACTGTGCCTACCTTTGTTGGTAATAGAGCAGTGTATAGCAAAGTCTTATACATTTGCCTCCAGCCCTTAGGGCTAGCAACAGTACTTGAATCATCTGGGTGAGAGGTTTAAGATTAAGGGATTAAGTGAAGGAAACTACCACTATGGATCATTTAGATAGTACTACAACATGTATTTAGCTTGGTGCAGCCATTTCTAAAAGACAGTCCCTGTTCTGTGAAGCTTATAAACTAGTAAAGATAAACAGATAAGACAAATAAGAGGGTTCCCATCTGCACTCACAAGTGCGTGCCCAGTAAAAATGAATTTGTTGCCATGGAATTTTACTCTCTCTTACACAAGATACACATGGCTCAATATTCAGCACCATGAGCCCAGGCAGAGCCAGCAGCTACCCTGAGAAGGACAATTTTCAGCAGCGGGACCCAGATAACCACTTGGATATCTTAGGAATCCTTTTTTACCAGTCTTCTCTGACCTAAGTTATCCAGATACTAGCGTTGAGTATCACCAGGTAATTGCCGGCTCTGTCCATTATATGTGTTCATTGCTAATATTTGGGTATCAGCTCCACCTGATACCCAAATATTAGCAATAGATATCTGAGTATAACTTACCTGTGGCAGCTGGTAGCCAGACCTCGACGGGAGGGGAGGCCAAAGCCCAAGTGGGGGGGGGCACATTTTGGCTCGCCACTTCCGCCGCCGCTACTGCCTCCCTGCCGCCACTCTCATGCCGCTGCTTCCGCCCCCTCCCCGCCATCGCACCCCCCCTCCAACCGCCACTGCAAAGGTACCTTGGCTGGTGGGGGTCCCATGCACAGTTTCATTAAAACGAGGGTACCCAGTGACTGAAAACAGGACAGGGCACCAGGCAATGTGAGACCAGCGCAGGACAAACGCCTTAGCTGGCGGGAGTTGGGGACCCCTGCCAGCCAAACTGGGGGCCCCAGAGTCAATTTGGGGGGCCCAGGCCCCCATGGCCCCATAGCTATGCCACTGCCACAGCTGAATATTGGGCTGACATTGTTCAGCCATCATACATCATCAATAGTTGGATTTGCTCAAGGTGAGTTACATTCAGGTACACTGGATATTTCCCTGTCCCTGGAGGGCTAAAAATTTGTACCTAAGGCAATGGAGGGTTAAGTGACTTGCCCAAGATCACGAAGCAGCAGTGGGATTTGAACAGGGCACCTCTGGAGGTCAAGAACGAATCATTCAAAGCAGTTTACATCATTTACAATAAAAGCATGAGCAAAAGAGGATAGAAGCTTAACCCCAACCCACCCCTTAAATAAACGGAAAGAGGTATCATCCTCATTATTGTGCTCATTCCATGCAGGAATTAAGAGCATAGGCGTGATTGTGTGTTCAGTAACGACTGTTCTACATTTAGAAAAATCAGTTTTGTTTGCTACTTCATCAGACTGAATTCCTGCTAACGCTAGGATGAATGGCCTTGCTTCATCCTTCACACGAATGACATTGCAGCAACTATAAATACAGCAACTCGAGGAATAGCAAATAGGATTGTGTGGCAGACATATTTATGGAGTACGGTTGTAGTGCCTCTAAAAATAGACGTGGTACTACAGGGGCTCGCAGATGGAAAGGTAGTGATACCGCAAACTCCAAGGCCTGTCTCGCTGTCAGAGTGGCACAGCTCCTGCTTAATAAGCACTGCAAATTAAGTCTAGTTTCTAACACATTCATAGGCGCTTCATTATCTCTTTGAAGCCAAAGCAAAATTGAAAAACTGGCTTTTTCACATTGTAACTTGCAGATGCTTTGCAAGGTATTTCTAAGGCTGTGTGTGCATTCAATTCTGCCTAATCTAGATGAAGAACGACTATATAACTGGTTTGAAGCCAGAAACTCACAGATTGGCCGCTAGCATTTTCACAGCTAGTAAACTGACGCTGGTTGCGGTGTCGAAACAATGAGACACTCCCTCCATAAGCACAGTCCTAAGTAAAAGTAGATCATGTCTACCTAACTGCCATGAGAAGAGGGAATTTGATCCTATTGCATAAGACTTGGGACCCATATAAGGACTGGAGGGACCATACTATGGGAAGGAGAGATCTTTAGATAGATTTTCCATTTGCTTTAATGTTGGCGAAACACTTGACTCGTGTTCGTTTTCATTGCATGTTTGGGAAAGGAGTAGGGGAAAGATTATTTAAGAGCTGTTCTATTACATGGTGCTTTATTGTTTTCCCATGTTACTTATTTCTTGCATGGCTATCTGGGTGACCAAAGAACTGGATGAAGGACATACGCTAGACGTAATCTGTTTTGATTTCAGCAAAGCCCTTGATACGGTTCCTCACAGAAGATTCCTGAATAAGCTGAAAGGGATGAACTTATGACCCAAGGTGGAGAACTGGATTGGAAACTGGCTGACCGACAGGTGGCAGAGGGTGGTGGTAAATGGAATCCACTTGGAGGAAAGGAAGGTGAGTAATGGAGTGCCTCAGGGGTCAGTACTGGGGCCGATTCTGCTTAATATATTTGGTGACATTGCTGAAGGGTTAGAGGGAAAAGTTTGCCTTTTTGCGGATGACATGAAGATAGACAATAGAGTGGATGCCCCAGAAGGAGTAGAAACTGTGAGAAGAGATCTCCAAAAATTAGAAGAACAGTCAAAGATATGGCAGCGAAAATTTAATACTTTCAATACGCTACTGGTGTACAATCAATAGTCAATTCCCTATTATTTCTAAACCGAGCATGGGCTGGAGGGGAAAAGCAGCCGCTTGGCAGGCAATGCGGCCATGGGCATAGACTGGGGGGGGCGAGGGGGGCATTGCCCCCCCCCCCAAATTATCTTCTTACCGGAAGTCGGGAGGCACCAGTAGTAAAAGCACCAAACAGGCAGCTCGACTCCATCCTTCGCTTCCCTGCCCTCTCAGCGTCCCGCCCGCCTTCCTCTGATGTCATTTCCTTTCGGGCGGGCGGAACGCTGAGGGCAGGGAAGCGAAGGACGGAGTTGAGGTGCTTCCTGTTTGGTGCTTTTACTACCGCCAGTTTGGAGTTTGCCGCTCTTCTTCTCACCGGTACTAGTGGAAGTGAGCCAGCCAGTCCACACTGTAAGCAAGGAAGGAAGAAGGCGAAGCCATTTGGTAAATGAAATCTGTCTCTGTTTCCACTCCCCCGCGCAGCCGTCGCCATTCACTCAAAACAGATCTGCCCAGTTCAAACTCCGAGCGAGGGCAACCCTTTCTTCAGGTAAAAGACTTTTACGGTCGTTTCCATTGTCGAAGGCCAGATCTACGCCCTAAATCCCGCTACCGGCGTTTTCGCGCATTAGAAGAAACAACGGTCAGGATCTCTTAGTACTTAGTACTTAAGGCAGCCATCCCAGTTTAAACCGTTTCCCTCTTGCTCACCTACTGATATCCTTATTCAATTAGGATTTAGGAGGTCCAAATCAGACTGATAATCCTACAACTTGCTCTGGGTTTCTGCCTTTAATTTGGTCTGAGCTGTATATAAGCCATAATAAGATAATTCTATTATTTTGACTTGCCTAGTTTGTGGAGAAAGAGCTGGCTTGATATCTCATACATATTCATTATGGTTATTCCCAAAAAAGGCCAGCTCTTTTTCCCTTCCTTCCTTCCTCCATATTAGCATATTCATTTGCATATTGTAAGGAGGAGGTAGAGGGAAGGCAGAGAAGAACTGACAGGGGCAGTAGGCCTAGAAAGGAAGATCACTCTCTGCCGGGGAAAGGGGGTAGGAGACTTGCAAGAAAGGAAGTGAACTACAGAACCCAGCAGCACTTGCAAGGGAGGAGGGAACATGAGGGACAGCACTCCAACTCCCAGCAGGCAGAAAGGTCAGCAGGTGATTGGGAGATGGAGGACAATCAAGGGGAGGAGCAGCACCTGGGAGAGAGGGTGGGGGAAGACTCCATGGAGTGGGAGGAGATTGAGCTGGGGGAGGACGGTGAAAAGGCCATGAAAGAAGCTGAACAGGAGCAAATGGAGTTCTTCTGCTCAGGACAGAGGGTAATTACATGAAGAAGGTCAGTCTGTACATTTTCTGTGGGAGGTTGTCAGAGTGTTGGTGGCTGACAAGTGAGGGAGGAGAAAATGCCTCTATCTCCTAGGCAGTAGGAGAAAGTGAGTAGAGGAACTGACTGACAAAAAAGTCTATTTCATTTGGGTTTGGAGTCTCAAGACTGAACTTTTGGGAACTGTTGGGGGCTTGTGGGGAGAGGGGAAGAAGAAGGGAAGTAAGTTGTACAGAGACCAGCAGCTGGAATACAGCGCATACTCTATGCGCCGGCTGTTGGGGCTCTGAAATAAAAGTGCTCTGCAGAATAAACAGTACTGTGAATTGCTTTTTGCAAGTGAGCCGGAACAATTCTGTTGAGGAGATGGATTAGCCCCAATTGTGTGGGCGAAGAAGGACAGCTCGGAGAGGTGCTCCGAGGTGCGCAGACCACACAGAGAGGTGTTGAGCGGAGCGCGGACAGCACAGAGAGGTGTCGAAGCAAGAGCGGACAGCACGGAGGGGTGCTTGCTGACATTTGGTGGTAGTGGTGGGATATTTGACAGAACTTCCTGGTTCTCCAAGAGAAGGAGGAGCAAGGCGCAAAATCCTGGGCTATCCGGTGAGCATATAGCAGGGCTGGAAAGGGATTTTGCTGATGCATGGGTGTGGTTGCAGGGTGGCAAACCTATAAAAGCAGCTGCACTTGGAGGTTGTTGTTTTTGTGTGTTGTCTAGGAGAGAAGAAGGCCAGCACAATGGATCCAAAGGAGATGTTTTCCTTCATGGCCCATCAATTCCAAAAACAACAGGAACTGGCACACAAATTGATGGAGGACTCCTTGGCTGCATCGAGGGCCCAGCAACAGCCGCTTCTGGAACTGTGTCAGGAGTTGTTGAAAGGAGGAGCACGGGAACAGCCAGGGCCGACGATGCCAGAGGGAGCTGCAACGGGAGGAGCACCGTTGACCGGAGGCCTGACGGGGATGAACTGGTTACCCTGGGGTAAGCTGTCCGATAAGGACGACATAGAGGATTACCTGGGGGCATTTGAACGGGTAGCGGTTGCTGCAGCCTGGCCAGGGGAGCAATGGACTATGAGACTGGCTCCGGCATTATCCGGGGAGGCACTGGCAGCATTTCGCAGTCTCCCGGCTGTTGAGATTGCGGACTATGCTAAGCTTAAACGGGCTATTCTGGACAGGTACGGGCTAAGTAAGCAGTCCTACCGAAGGAAATTTAGAGAGTGGAGGTGGGCAGAAGGAGAGACGCCCAGGGCTTTGGCCCAGAAATTACTGGATTTGGCCACCAAGTGGTTAGAACCCGAAAAAAACTCAGTGACTCAAGTAATGTTAGAGCTGGTGTTGGAGCAGTTTCTGGAGGCCTTACCAGCAGAATTGAGAAGGGACTTGATTAGGCGGGGCTGTGGGTCTTTGGATGAAGTTGTTAAAAGTATGGAATGCTTTCTAGAGTCCCAACATGTGGGTGGGGGCGGGGTGCGGGCGGGAAAGGAAAGATATATGACAGGGGCTAAGCCTCTGCAGGCAAAGAGGGAACTGGCCGGTATGGGTGAAGGGGGAATGGGGGTCTCGGGGTATGTTGGGGATCGTATTTGTTATAGGTGTGGGCATAAAGGGCACGTAAGGAAGGATTGTAGGGCCAAGGAGGGCTTTACTTCTCATTCTTATAAACAGGTGTCCAATCCCTTTACTCAGGTCGTGGAGGTGGGGGGGGGGGGGGGGGGAAAGTGGAGGCCCTGTTAGACTCGGGAGCTGACCAATCTATGCTTTCAAGGAGATTATGGTCCCGTATAAGTAAGGGAAAGTATGATCAGAGAGGGGCTAGCCAGGGGGAGGTAGCTATTCAATGCATTCATGGGGCTAGTACTAGGTATCCTTTACATTGGGTGACCGTAAAAGGGCCTATGGGGGCACACCGGATATTAGTAGCGGTGTTGTCTCGGCTGCCACAGGACCTGATACTGGGGAGGGACTGGGCCCCTTTTTCCCTATATGTGAAAGGGGGAAAAGCCTTTGTAACTACCCGGGCTCAGTGTCAGTCACAGCAGGAGGGTGGGAAGGGTCTTCCTTTGGATCAGGTTTTTCCCTTTCATCCTGAGATTTTTGGTACCCCGGGGAAAAGTAGGAAAGGGGTCCGGCAAAATAAGGGAGCTCAATGGAAAAGAAGTCAGGCCATGATAGAGGTTGAGGGGGGAAGGAGATTTTCCAAGGGACCTGGGGAAGCTCCTAGAGCAGTTTCCCTCTTTTCAGAAGGAGCAGGAGTCTGACGGGACCTTGCAGTACGCCTGGAGTAGGGCCCGAGAAGGGGAGGGGGGCTCTTCCCCGCATTTTAGGGTGGAGAAGGGGCTGCTATTTAGAGTTAGCTCGGCAATAGGGAGCGGGTGGCAGAAACAGTTGGTGATACCCAAGGGGTTTCGTAGCCTGATCATGAGATTAGCTCATGATCACCCGCTGGGGGGACATAAGGCGACACAGGGTACCCTGGACCAGGTTTTGCAAAGGTTTTATTGGCCAGGGGTTTATAAAGAAGTGGAAGGGTATTGCAATTCCTGTGGGCTCTGTCAGAAGGTAGCCGAGAGGGGGCCTGAGCGGGCGCCTTTATGTCCCTTGCCTCGTATTGGGGTTCCGCTAGGCCGCCTGGCTATGGATATTGTAGGACCGCTCCCCAAGTCACGGAGGGGTTTTGTGTATATTTTGGTGGTGTTAGATATGGCCACCCGTTTCCCGTGGGCGGTGCCCCTGCGTACAGTGTCAGCTAAGGTGATTGCCGCTGAGCTGATTCACATTTTTTGTACGGTGGGGTTTCCCCGGGAAGTACTTACGGATAGAGGCACTAATTTTCTCTCCCGTACATTGGCTCAAGTATGGGAGGCGTTTGGTATTGCACACATCCGTACCGCAGCTTACCATCCTCAGACCAATGGTCTGGTAGAGAGATTTAATAAGACTCTTAAGACTCTCTTGCGTAGAGGGTTGGGGAGCTGTATGGATGAGTGGGATCGCCTCTTGCCATTTGTCTTATACACCTGTAGGGAGAGTGTGCAGGCTTCATTAGGAGTGTCTCCGTTTGAATTAATGTATGGGAGGGGCCCGCGGGGAATTTTGGATATCCTGAGGGAACAATGGGTGCCACCGGATAGAGGAGACTGTACGGTGGTCTCTTATCTGTTTGACCTGAAGAGTAGGTTGCGACGATTGGGGGGCTACGCCCGGGATAAATTGGGTAAAAGTCAAGAATATCAAAAATCATATTATGATCAGGGAGTGAAAGAGCGAGGGTTTGCAGAAGGGGAGAAGGTCATAATTATGATAGCAGATGGCCCTCATAAATTTGAAAGTCGGTGGAGGGGACCGGGGGTGATTACTAAGAAATTGGGGCCCGTTACGTATGAGGTGAGGAATAAGAGGGGGAGAAAGCAAACATATCACGTGAATGTGTTAAAGTTGTGGAGGGAAAGGAAGGTGCTGTGGGGCGGGACTAAGGCGATGGAGGAGGAGGATCTGGGGCCTCAGATCTCAGACATCTTTAAGTCCCTGAAGCCCCACATTGCAGAGGAGTTAAATAAGGATCAGCAGCAGGAACTTGGGGCACTACTAGAAGAGTTCCAGGATGTCCTTACTCCCTGTCCGGGGGAGACCCATTTGAGCATGCATGAGATTATTACAGATCAGGGCCGGGTGGTTAGGCAAAGACCTTATAGGCTGTCCCCGGTGAAACAACAAGAGGTGGTTAGACAGGTGAAGGAAATGCTGGAGTATGGTATTATTGAAGAATCATATAGTCCTTGGTCAAGTCCAGTGGTGCTGGTGCCTAAGAAAGACGATACCTGGCGGTTTTGTATTGATTTCCGCCAGGTTAATGCCCTCTCCTCGTCTGATGCCTATCCTATGCCTCGTATTGAGGATTTATTAGATAGGTTGGGGTCGGCTCAGTATCTGTCTACGCTGGACTTGACCAAGGGATATTGGCAGATTCCTTTATCTGCGGAGTCTAAACCCAAGACGGCCTTTTCTACCCCCTTGGGGCTCTTTCAATTTAAGAGGATGCCGTTTGGATTAAACTCCGCAGCGGCGTCCTGTCAGCGCCTGCTAGATAGGGTCTTACGGCCTCATCAGAGTTATGCTGCGGCTTATCTGGATGACGTTATTATCCATAGTGAGGACTGGGTGACACACATGAGGCAGGTCAGGAAGGTGTTAACAGCTTTCCGGGAGGCAGGTCTCACACTTAATCCCCAAAAATGTCACTTCGCCCAACAGGAGGTTAAATATCTGGGCTATAAGGTGGGGGGTGGGCAGGTAAAACCCTTGTTGGATAAAGTACAAAGTATTAGGGAGTTTTCTTATCCGACAACCAAAAAAAGGCTGCGGAGTTTCCTTGGGCTAGTCGGGTACTACCGCAGGTTCATTCCCCATTTTGCCTCACAGGCTGAGCCCTTAACAAATATGCTAAAAGGGAATCGGCCGAATCAGTTGAAATGGGGGGAGGAGGAGAAAGAAGCCTTTCAAGAGTTGCGTTTAGCGCTATGTGAGGATCCGGTACTGAAGGCAGTTGAATGGGACAAACCCTTTGTACTGCAAACGGATGCCTCGGGGGTGGGCTTGGGGGCAGTACTTTCTCAGATCCATGAGGGGGAGGAACATCCTGTATTATATTTGAGCCGTAAACTCCTTCCTCATGAAAAAGGATATGCCACGGGAGGAAGTGACGTCAGCAGCACGAATGGCTGCTTGAAACGGGAGCTCCTCAGCAACTTATCGAGGCATTAGCAAACGAGCGGCACTAACGACCCACTCCCCAGCGAAAATTTAAGAAAACGAGGGGGGAAAACGAGGTGAAAGCCCGGATGGCGTCGGGGGCGGCCAAATCGGCCGATTTGCAAGCCTACGGCTTCAAACGTAAGGAGCCGAAATCGGGCCTCCTGCAAGCTGGTGAGAGCACGCGCCTGGCTGGAACGCAACAAGAGAGCCCAGAAGTAGCAGAATTAATGAGTGGCGACATGGAGAACATACCTCAGCAGGAAGTTTGGGCAAAACTCTGCACGTGGTTCCAGGAGATACGAACGGACTTAAAAGATTTAAAAGAGGTGCGTCACGATATAGCAGCCCTAGGGGCGGAACTTAGAGGAGAGATGGTGGAGCTGGGCAACCGAGTAGCGGAGGTGGAGTCGGGCCTAGAGGAGAACGCGGAGGCAGTCCAGGCGCTGGAGCAGCGGGCACAAGGTCAGAGTGAGGATACCCAATTCCTACTGGACAAGGTAGAGGACCTCGAGAACAGAAGTAGGCGCTCCAATATCCGGATTCGCGGCGTCCCGGAACTCCCTGAGTATATGAACTGTGAGCAGGTAGTCCAGCGTATAGCGGCTCAGCTATTATCGACGCTGGAGAACTCAAGAGACCCAGCTGATATCATAATTGAGAGGGCACACAGAACGCTGGGTGGACGGAATAAGAATGCACCTAAGGACATAGTGGCCTGCTTCAAGGACTATAAAATTAAAGAAGAAATAATGAAGAAAGCGAGAGCAGCAGAGCCAGTGGAGTGGGACAGTTATCCTATAGAGTTATATCAGGATCTGTCATCCACCACGCTCAAAAGGCGGAGCGAACTGAGACCGCTGACTGCCCAACTTAGGGACGAAGGGATCCGATATAAATGGCAGCATCCTTTTGCCCTGCTGTTCTACAAGGACGGTAAGCAATGCAGAGTGGTGTCGCTGGAAGAGGCCCAAGCATATCTGGCGCAGGAAATACCAGTTGCAGAGTGCGAGCGCTCCCAGGTAGCAGAGCGCCCAAGGAAAGTCAGGCCGAAATGGCAGAGAGTTACGCAGGGCAAGGGAAGACTGCGCAGACAAATTTCGGAGAAGAAACTGACACAGTCTGCAGACAAGGGATGAGACTGGATTGAGTTGCTGGGAGTAGCAATCGCAATTTTGTGCTGAGTATGATCTGCATGCAGGACTTGAAGTTGTGTGGCGTTATGTTAAGACTGTTAGCAAGTTGCTGAAGGATAGACGTGACTTCCTCTATATGGACATGCCATGTATGGGTAACAGGGTATGTCATGATTGGAGGAGGGGGAAGGTAGGGAGGGGGGGGGGAGGGAGGGATGGGAAGGGAAAGGGCACTGGGGGGGGATTTGACTAGCGAGACAGTAACAGATAGCTATGACTGTATGCACATGTATAACACTTAATGTGAGAGGTCTTAACACCCCCCAGAAACGTAGACAGGTCTTCAGGGAAGTCATACGCTTAAAAGCAGATGTGCTGTTTATTCAAGAAACTCACCTAAAGCGTAATCATGAACATTTGATGCGTCATAGACGATACCCCATAATGCATGGAGCATCCAGCTTAGATAACAAGAAAACAAAGGGGGTGCTTATAGCATTCTCGGGCTCTCTTCCCTGGGAGGTCCATAAAGTACTAAAGGATAAAGCGGGCAGATACGTAATAGTGGTGGTATCCCTATACAACACGTACTATACTATGGTATGTGCATATGCACCCAATGAGGGACAGGGTACATTCCTGGAGGAGCTAGAGAGGCTTTTGCTGAGAACTGCCAAGGGCCATCTGCTTGTGGGTGGGGATTTAAATCTAACAATAGACCCCTTGGTGGATAATTCGGGGGGAACAGTAACGTACGCAAAAAGAGAGCGAGCAGCGCTGAAGGGATGGATGGCACGGTGGGGGCTGATAGACCTCTGGAGAGAATCCCACGGGTCAGAAAGGAACTACACTTACTTCTCCCATAAGTACAACACATACTCTAGGATAGATTATTGGCTGGGAGATGGTCTGTTACGGGAAAAAATGATGGAGGTGGTTATTGAGCCTAGAACCTGGTCTGACCACTCCCCTGTGGTGCTGACTATGAAGATAAGTGAAGGGGGTAAACAGCGGAGGCAATGGCACTTGAATGAGGCGATTCTCTTAGATCCACAGAATGTATCTGCAATCGAAAAATATATTGGGGAGTATCTCCAGTTCAATGATACGGGTGAGGTACATCCGGTGAACCTATGGGAGGGATTTAAAGCAGTTTTACGGGGACAATTAATAGCCCTTAAGGCACATCTGGACAGGACGAGGGTAGAGCGGGAAACCTCCCTTAGGGGGGAGTTGGCAGAAATGGAGAGATCGCATAAAGCAGACCCGAATGATAGTATGAAGGCAGGAGAGTTACATAATCTTAGAGCCCAAATAAATGACTTACAAATGGCAGAGATCGCGATGCAACTACAACAAACACAACAAGAACACTTTGAATTTGGGAATAGAGCCAGTAGGTTGCTCGCGCTAAAACTTAAAAAGCAGGCCCAACGTAACGCCATCTCGAGCATAAAGAATGAGACGGGAGAACAATATACCCAAACAGAGAAAATAAAGGAAGTGTTCTGGGAATTTTATACACGACTGTATCAGTCGGAACGGGTGGCAGAACCAGAGGAAGTAGCCCACTATCTGCAGGGGATGGCATTCCCAGGGGTGTCTAGGGGGGAGCTGGAGGAGCTATCGAATCCTGTGACCTTGGAGGATGTAGAGAAGGCAATCGCCGACCTCCCTAATAATAAAGCCCCGGGACCAGACGGATTCCCCATTCGGTTCTATAAATTATTCTCCAAGTGGATAGCGCCCCTATTGCTAAGGGTAATTGCCTCTTTTGATGAAGCTCAGGAACTTCCGAACTCCTGGAGAATGGCAGAGATAATCGTGATATTAAAGCCGGGGAAAGATCCAGTGCAGTGTGGATCGTACCGACCGATATCATTACTAAATACAGATTATAAGATTTTCACCAAAATTTTGGCCAAGAGGCTGCAGGGATTGATGCCCTCCTTGGTTCATGAGGACCAGGCGGGCTTTATCGCCGGACGTCAGACTTTCGACAACACCCGCTGCCTACTACACATTATTCAACAAGTTAGGGACGAGGAAGTACCGGTACTTCTGCTCTCGGTGGACGCCGAGAAGGCGTTTGACCGAGTGGAATGGCCCTTTTTGTTCGCAGTACTAAAGCAGATTGGGGTAGGAGGCAAGTTTTTGAAGTGGCTCCGACTTCTATATACGAAGCCAATGGCAATGATCAAAATTAATGGTTCACTTTCTAAACCTTTGGACTTGGGTAGGGGCACCAGGCAGGGATGTGCGATCTCTCCATTATTATTTGCACTCTCAATCGAACCATTGGCCAAGAGAATCCGTGAGCACGGGGAAATAAAAGGGGTGATAAGGGGTAAGCGAGAGCATAAAATTATGCTCTTTGCAGATGATATTCTGTTGACCTTAGCGCATCCGCGACAGTCTTTAAAGCGAGTAATAGAGGCCATGACACAGTATGGGCAATTGTCTGGTTTTAAAATTAATATCAATAAATCAGAAATACTTAACCTTACAACACCAGCACAGGAGGCCCAGATGTTACAGAGGATGTACCCTTTTAAGTGGGCCGAGAAATCTATTCAGTATTTAGGCATTCAGGTAACTGATAGGTTAGAGACCATGTTCCAGGGGAACTACCCCAGAAAGCTGAAGGAACTGTTTGAAGAATTAGACAGATGGGAAGGCATGACACTGTCATGGATGGGGAGAGTGCATGCCATAAAAATGATGTTATTGCCCAAGTTATTATATCTATTTTTGGCTCTCCCAATACCGATCCCGAGCTCCTTTTTCCAACAGCTGAATAGGAAAGTGTTTGCATACATATGGCGGAAGAGACCACCGAGGGTGCGCAGATCGATGATGTTTCAAACACCGTCCAGGGGAGGTATGGGAGTCCCAAATTTCCTCCTCTATTATCAAGCAGCACAGTTGCGGGTTTTGGCCAATTGGTACCCGGAAAACAACAAAAAGTGGTTACATTGGGAGAGAACTTGGCTAGCTACACGATATCTGGGAAATATCCTCTGGTCCCCGGAGAATGAGATAAGAACGGTAATCCGCAGAGTCCCGGTGGGCATAAATCACTTATTGACAACCTGGTTACAGGTTAGAAGGAGGGTGTTCCCGGATAGAAAGTACTTCTTACAAATGGCTATCAGTAGAGCTCCGGGGTTCCCACTGGGAGAGTCTGAGAAGGTCTACCAAGATTGGGCACGCAAAGGGCTGTATAGACTGGGGCAGGTGTGGGAACAGGGATCGATAAAGGGGTTTGCTGAGCTGCAAGAAGAATATGGCCTAGAGGAGCGCGACCTGGTGTTCTACCACTGTTTAAGGAATTTCCTACGCCGGCGCGCAGGGGAGGAACTGGATCTGGTGGAAACAGGATTAGAGAGAGCAATTAGAGAGGGAGGGGGGAAAGGAAGCGTAACTAGAATATACAGGGCACTGCTCTTGCTGGTGACCCCGCAGGATTACTATGTCCATAGATGGGAGCAGGAGCTGAATAGGACCTTCCCCTCGGGTGACTGGATGTATATCTTTAGATCTTTGTTGAAACCTTCAATCGCACAACCACTAATCGAAAATGGGTATAAAATTTTTTACTGGTGGTACTACACGCCGGTAAGGCTTAAACGGATATACCCGAGCCTGTCAGCAGACTGTTGGCGAGAGTGTGGGTCACAAGGGACATTTATGCATATATGGTGGGATTGTCCAAAGGTGAGGGAGTACTGGGCACGGGTGTTACACATGGTTTATACAATCCTTAAAGTGCAATATCCAGGGCGAGTGGAATATTGCCTGCTACATCTTAGACCCCCGGGAGTGAAGGCCCACTTGCATAAATTGGCTGTGCAATACTTTGTAGCAGCAAAAATTGAAATAGCTCGGGCCTGGAAACAGAAAAACACACCATCATTACAGTTGATAACTCAAAAGGTGGATTTCATCTATCAGATGTCAAAATTAACAGCTATGAGAAGGGGGCAGGTTGCATTGTTTCTAAAAATCTGGCAACCATATGAGCTTCTGAGGGAAGAGCTGCTATCTTCCCCGTAGTGCCTGAGGGAGGGAGGGTGGGATGGGGATTTATGTTTGAGCGACTAAAACAATGTTCAGTTAAGCATTGGAAAGCTATATGATGTGTTATGGCTATGATTTGTTTTGTATTCAAAAATTTTCAATAAAAATATCGTTAAAAAAAAAAAAAGGATATGCCACCATTGAGAAGGAGTGTCTGGCTATTAAGTGGGCCACCCAAATGTGTCAATACTATTTAGAGGGACGGCCCTTTAGGCTTATTACGGATCATGCCCCCCTGAAATGGTTAATGCAGATGAAAAGCGCTAATGCCAGACTTATGCGTTGGTATCTGTCCTTGCAACCCTTTCAGTTCCGGGTGGAGCATCGGGCAGGCAAACTATTGGGGAATGTGGATATTTTATCCCGAATGGCCGGGCAGGAGGTTGAAGGAGTCAAGCCCCGGGAGGGTAAAAGGTTCTTAAGCGGGGGGGTATGTAAGGAGGAGGTAGAGGGAAGGCAGAGAAGAACCGACAGGGGCAGTAGGCCTAGAAAGGAAGATCACTCTTTGCCGGGGAAAGGGGGTAGGAGACTTGCAAGAAAGGAAGTGAACTACAGAACCCAGCAGCACTTGCAAGGGAGGAGGGAACATGAGGGACAGCACTCCAACTCCCAGCAGGCAGAAAGGTCAGCAGGTGATTGGGAGATGGAGGACAATCAAGGGGAGGAGCAGCACCTGGGAGAGAGGGTGGGGGAAGACTCCATGGAGTGGGAGGAGATTGAGCTGGGGGAGGACGGTGAAAAGGCCATGAAAGAAGCTGAACAGGAGCAAATGGAGTTCTTCTGCTCAGGACAGAGGGTAATTACATGAAGAAGGTCAGTCTGTACATTTTCTGTGGGAGGTTGTCAGAGTGTTGGTGGCTGACAAGTGAGGGAGGAGAAAATGCCTCTATCTCCTAGGCAGTAGGAGAAAGTGAGTAGAGGAACTGACTGACTCAAAAGTCTATTTCATTTGGGTTTGGAGTCTCAAGACTGAACTTTTGGGAACTGTTGGGGGCTTGTGGGGAGAGGGGAAGAAGAAGGGAAGTAAGTTGTACAGAGACCAGCAGCTGGAATACAGCGCATACTCTATGCGCCGGCTGGTGGGGCTCTGAAATAAAAGTGCTCTGCAGAATAAACAGTACTGTGAATTGCTTTTTGCAAGTGAGCCGGAACAATTCTGTTGAGGAGATGGATTAGCCCCAATTGTGTGGGCGAAGAAGGACAGCTCGGAGAGGTGCTCCGAGGTGCGCAGACCACACAGAGAGGTGTTGAGCGGAGCGCGGACAGCACAGAGAGGTGTCGAAGCAAGAGCGGACAGCACGGAGGGGTGCTTGCTGACAATATATATATATATAGCTAATATGCTCCACCCCATCCTTTCCCCCCCCCAAATGAAACAGTCAAACTACGCCCATGATTGCGGAATGAGGAAGACCTCTTCTGCCGGCAGGGCCTAGGGGGGACCCCCACCAGCCAAACCACAGGCCCTGGCCTGAAGCCATGCTGTGTCTGCTCCTCCCTAGCCTCCAAGGGGGGCCCAGTGCCGGAGTTTTCTCTTTCCTGCTCCTGTTGGGATGCGATCACTCAGGTCCTGTCAGGAGCAGGAGAGAAAGAGAGACCCCAGCACCGGGCCCCCCTTGGATGCCAGGCCCGGAGAATTTTGCCACCCCCTCTCGGCGGCCCTGGTCTATGTAGACTTGTCATAATATACAGTTTTCAGGAAAGGTAAAAGTTTACCCCCAGGTGCTAAAGCTGATTCTATTACGGCAAAGCAAAGGAAATTTATGAACGAGATCTGTAAGGCTTACAGATCCAATAAAACGTTTATACCTCTTATCAGCTACTGATCTGATAACAAAGAGAAAAAAAACAGCTGATAATAGTGTTTGCTAAATTTTGTGCAGAGACTGACCTGTGGACAGCACAAGTATGAGGTCCACATGCAATTAAAGACCACTAGGATAGGTTTAATTAAACTACTGTTTTGAACTATTGCAGGACCTGTATTTAACATTTGTTATTTAGCTCATGCCTTTCCAGGCAAGATATGAAATCTAATGGCCCGATATTCAAAGCAATTTAAAGGGTCAGGAGAGGCTCCTGCCTGTTTAAATCATGCTTAACGGCTCGGCCCTCAATATTCGGTGGCACTTAACTGGGCAGTACCACTGAGTGTCAGCACTAACTGGCCATCTTAGGACCAAGCATGAAAGGGGCATTCCAGAGGCAGAGTCAAGGAGGAGCCAGGAGTTATGTGGGTGCTGGCAATATTCAGTGCCAGTGGCCGAATAGCTAACCTGGCATGTAGGACCACTTAAATAACAGTCCTAACTTTGCCCAGTTACCTATGAAGGTGCAGGCAGTGAATATTGGCCAGCATCTGCATAACTTTCGGGTAGTAACCTGAAGTGCTATAATCTACCCTCCCCCCCCCCCCCAAGAACAGCACCTCCCCTCCCCCCCCCAATTCTGATCACCCTCTAATCCACCATTGTGGAACAGCATCTGCCCCCCCTCCCACCATCAAGGATCTTCCTACCTCCTGTAGGCCCACCTTTCTGATCTCTGATGCACACTCGCTCCTGCCTAATGTAGCTCCTACTTCAAAATGGTTGCTGTGGCATCTAATACATCACTGAATATTGACTGGGACCCAGCAGCCTGAGAGAGTCCAGTCAGATCTGGATATTGAATGCTGGTGCCTGGACATGGCCTGGCATTGAATATTGGGGCCACACACACATACACCATTACTTCATGTACCACTGAATATTCACCTCATCAGCTACAGAGGGAACTGAACAATGCTACAGGCTCATTTGCCACCTCAAGATCAACAGCCTGAACCATCTCATCTCTGTACTGTTACCAGATCAACTGAGGTAGGGTAAAGTGCTAGCAACTTCTTCCTTACAGAAAGAAATCCTGATCCTAGTGAGAGAGTACCTTCCACTCTCTCACTAGGGTCTTCTCAGCCTGCTTGCTGGTTTATGGTTAACTCTAGGATTGAGGAATGATGTGCAACTTTCCAGTATGGTAAACATGTGCAAGCCAAATGTACTAATGTATTAAAAATCATCACCGTAGCTTCAAAGCATTAATTCTTTTGTGGCTATGGAGTGTGTTCTTGTACCCATTAGTTTCTTGCACTTAAGTAATTTACCCAGAAAGAAGAATTGCTGATGAGATTAAGTGCAGTCTTAGTAACTAGCATGATGTAAGAATCAAAACAAATCCTACGGTTTTGTATTATGGGCTGACTAGCGGGTTGGCAGCACCAGATAAGAGTTAATGCCTCATTTCTCAGCTCATACTGTGCTCCTAAAGTGGGGATAAGATGGGGCACGGTTACAAGAGAATGGCAGAAAGGGCTGAGTATCAGCAGCCTCCCATTTGCATTACCATTGGCTAATGTTGCTTCATCAGACATTACTGTAGTGTCTTCTTGTCATATTCTGGTTGTTTGGAGAAATCGTCCACCACATATGTGTCTTAATGCTGGTTCCACATGTTAATGATTCCCAGCGTCCTCGACTATGCTCACTCCCCACAGCACTGATAAATTGCCGCTCTCTTAAGTTGAAGTCATCTTTTATTACAGATTTTCAGGCTGTCAACTTTTGTGTCTCACCAAAACCTGGCTGAAGCCTGGTGAGGAATCGTTTCTCTACCAGTGTCTTCCTCCAGGGTTTGATATTTTGTCCCTTTCACATTAATTACAGAAAGATGGAGGTTTAGCACTTACTTATTCCACTTCTTTACAAGTTACTAAGTTATCACAAACTTTGCCTTATCCAGAAATACTGACTGTTAGAATTCAAGCTTACAATTCCTATTACCTTTCTGTCTTCTTTTGACCACTTTCATTGTCAGCTTATTATCTGGACTGCTATCATCAGGCTATTCTGGACTTAGCTACACATTACTCTGATTTGATTATTGTTGATGACTTTAATATTCATGTGGACAACTCATATATTTATCGTTTGTCAGTTCTGTTCCCTTCTTAATGATCTGGCCTTATGTCAATGGGTTTCGTTCCCAACACATAGTGCAGGTTATATTCTTCCCCTAGTTATTTCCACATCATCTTTTAGTATTAATCAGCATATTTTTTCTGGTCATCCAGTTTCCTGTTCAGACGATTCCATAATTTGCTTCACTCTTCCTATTACAGATTTACCTTGTAGACCTCCTGACCCGCAATGTAAATCTCAATGTTCTTTCCAAAAGGATCTTTAGTCACTTCTGTCCTTGGGTTCACGCTTCCCATCTGACTACCGTTAATGGAGCAGTCCTCCTTATGGTATTCCACGCACAATGCAGCTTACAACAAATTTGCCCCTTTGGTAATTATAACTAATACTAAACCATCTAGTCAACCTTGGTTTCATCATGGTTTGAGACTCTTAAAATGTCAATACCAGCAAGCAGAACGTCGATGGAGGAAATCAAAACATTTATCTGATTTATGTCTGTGTCGTGTTAGACACTGCCAATATAACTATAATCTTCGGAAGGCAAAGCAGAGTGGAGGAGTGGCCTAGTGGTTAGAGTGGTGGACTTGGTCCTGGGGAACTGGGTTCGATTCCCACTGCAGGCACAGGCAGCTCCTTGTGACTCTGGGCAAGTCACTTAACCCTCCATTGCCCCAGGTACAAATAAGTACCTGTATGTAATATGTAAGCCGCATTGAGCCTGCCATGAGTGGGAAAGCGCAGGGTACAAATGTAATAAAAAAAATAAAATAAAATCATCTACAACACAACTACTCCCAGAAAGTAGGGCCAGACTATGGCAAATGTATGACCCAAAGAACTTCCAGCCAAGCAGGGTAAAGTTCATGAACTGGAGGTGCTGTCAGGATAATATTTTCCTGAATACCTTGCATCAGTATGCCAAAGACTTGAATCAGACTACCTTGTTGGGGTTTGTTCCTCTTGTGCTTGAATCAGACTACCTTGTTGGGGTTTGTTCCTCTTGTGCTCTATTACCGGGAAGGTATACTTTCAACAGAGTGATAGTTCTGAGGATATTATTGTTGCAGATGATTTCTTGCATACAACTGCGACAAAGCTTTATAAGACTTGAACAATGAAGCCTAACAGTTTGTTTTGTCTCTCTTGGAACTAAAAGGTTTGTTTTTTTTTGTTTGTTTTTAGTATGTTACTGTTTTGTTTTAGCATTCTTACTGTTTTACTAGGAGTTTACTTTCCTTAGTGCTTATTAAGCATTACCTCATCAATCCATGCAAGTGCACTATAATAATTGAAATGAAGATTACATTTCTGAGGGGTGGGAAGGTTGTAATTCTGAGAATTATTTAAACTATAGAGATCAACTTTGGATATTTATGTTACAATCTGTTGCCCCTGCTGGTCTTAATAGGGAAACTGAATGGACTACTTTGATATGATCTTGAGTTCTGATTGGCACGTGCTGGATCATATGCCATGGCCATGTTAAATCTAACTGCGGGAGTGAACCTAATGGTCATTATTGTTGGACAGAGTTTTTTTAATGAGGATGTGTTCTGAATTTTGTACACTAAATATGTGTTTTATTTTACGGGAGACTAACCTTGAAAGTGCCGCAGGGCGAAACATAAATTCATGTTGGTGTTAAGGTCTCCTGCTTGGATTTTATATTTAAAAAAAAGGAAGAAAGAATTATATGCAAAATAAAGATAAAACCAGCTGTACCATAAAACCATGCTTTATGAAGATTTTAAGTCTGCCCAAATGCCTTTGAGCCTGGATGAGTACTATATATTCTGACAGATCCAACAATATTTATGTGTATTAATAATTAGTGATTAAGCAGACGTTTGGAGAACATTTATTTGTTTTTATTAAGTATTACCTTGCATACATTGCTAGAATTACTACCAAGCCTGGAAAGTTGAAAGAAAGTTATGGAACAGTTGCAAAAAATAATGGGTCTGATATTCTGCACAAGTTAACCAGCCGCCTACTGGTTAACTCGCGTCTCGGCGTGTAACCGTTAATTTTCAACTGCATTTAACTAGTTATTGCTGCTGAAAATGCCTGGTTAGCACCAAAAATAAAGGGCATTCTAGGGGCATGACTGGTTAAGTCCCGATATTCAGAACTTAACCAGCCAGGCTTAGCGACCAAATAAGGCCTCATAAAAGCAGGCCTATCTTTGCCTGCTAAGTCAGAATATTCACTTAACCAGTCATGTACTGGCCAGCATTGAAAACCCCGCATATTAAATGCCAGTTTCTGGAAATGGCCCAGTATTGAATATCTGAGTTGAACACTGGCAGCGGGCAGTCAAAGCACTGCCCACCCGCTGGTTGAATATTGAGGGGAACATGTTTTAATGATGCTGAATATTAGAAAGATATTATATCTATCCTTTCTTGAAGCTTATATCTGTTCCTTATTTTTTCTCACTTCAAGGGTTTCAGCATTGTTCTTCCTATTACCCAGCTACAGTAAGACCTAGCATAAGTGCAGTGAATACAAGAAGATATAATATGCTGAAACTGGGCTATAGGCTATGGTAATACAACAGATGAATAACACTCAACCACCTTCCTCACCCAGGAGCTGAAGTTCCTGGATTAGGAGTGGAATCCTGAACGTATTCAGCATGGCTACCTAAACCCCAATATCTGCCTGGGAGCACTGCCTAAAAATGTCCAGAAAGAATCAGTCTGCGCTGGTCAAAACTTTGACTTGGAGAACATGAGATAAGAGCTCCTGGAAGTGAATTGTACCTTAGGAGTGGTGAACATTTGGCAGGATGGGAAACTTAAATATATCCAAACAGCAGTATGTATACAAAGAATAAATGTTTAAGTAAGAGAGTAGGTGACTATAGAAATGTAATCACTGGGACACTTCATCACATGGACATTTCATCACTGGGACATTTAATCACTGGGACAAGACTTTTCATCACTGGGGCAATTTATCACTGAGACTTTGCATCACTGGCACAATTCATCACTAGGACATTTAGAGGGGCAAAATGGAAAGATCGTCCAAGTACGAATTAGGGCGTTCTTACGATAACGTCCAAAAATAGACCTGTATAATGGAAAAATAGTGTGGGCGTTTTTCGATAATCGATTATCCCTGTAAGAAAACAATCAAATGACGAGCACATAAGCGTGACTAAATTGGGCGCCCTAACACGGTCGACTATTGCAGGTGCAAACGACCAAATCACGTGGTGTGTAAAATAATGTACATAGGTGTATCGCAAGTACTACAGTACATGTTGTTCAGGCCATCCAGGTAGGGAAATATATGACGAACGCATATATGTGTCAACTACAGACATATCATGCTGCTCCACCCATTCATTCATCATATGTGCCCATCTGAATGTGCGGATCTGCATGCACTGTACACCTACTGAACATGCAGTAAATGTATATTGTGTATATGTGAAAAGGGTCGGGTGGGGTGCGTCATACTCATCTATAGAAGGCACGTTTCACACTCCTGCAGGCATGTGCACGTCAAAGACGTCTATGCTTACGAGGGCGTCCACGTGCTGATAGGGGCCATATATGGAATGGTCATCCATATATGGAGCTGTGCATGAAACGACGTCCCTCACGCAAGGTCGTCTATATAAGGCACTTCTTTTCCAACACGTGGGAAAAATGGCACAACGGCGAGAGCCGAATTTTGGGGAACAGGAGAGCTTGCTGCTCGTCAGGCTGTGCCTAAGGCACCGGCACACCCTGTTCATACAACATCACCACCTGCCCCCCAGGCTGCAGGCCATGCGAGCCTGGTCCCGCATCCGGGAACGATTAGAAAGGTAAGGTTATGGCCCAACCCCCCTCACCTCCTGTACCTACACATATAACAGCTCCGTCATCAATGTTACCACCAGTAACTGGAGTGTCCATGCAAGGATCATGAGTAATATAGGAACATGCACAATCACTAATAATTTGTATGTTATTGAAACGACCACCATTCCCACATCCCTACAAGAATGTATTTCGTTAGGTTAGTATCGTGACTATGCTATTAGTGTTATGTGAAAATTTCGTTAGTTATGTGAAGCCACATTTTCCAACCCCTCTTTGCAGCCAGTGGGTTACAACGCCTCCAAATAGTGGAAGCATGAGACCAATGAAACCTATACCATACTTTATAACATGGTCATGATAACACATATAAAGTAGTTTAACAAGCATACATTATAATGTATACAAACGGTACTGTCTGGCCTCATGCCCACCTCTCTGGCATCATCTGCATAGGAACCAACTCGGTGGCTGCTGTGGGTGCTTCACCACCCCACCCCCAATATCAAATATGTATGGAGGGAGGGGTCATCTCCACTGGGGGTTCCACCCCCCAAAATGGTAAAAAGGTGGCTCCTATGATTCACTACCAATGGAGGTACCCCCCCCCCCCCAACACTGTAGACCCTCTCTCTCTGGTATGTGAATAGTAAATGAATGTGTGCAGAGGACAAAAAGGACCAACACCCCTGACCCCTGCTCTACAAACTTATATCTTACAGACGCTTTGGAGTCCACCGGGACCTAGAGTCCCTGCGGAGGCGGTTCCGCAGGGTGAGGCGGGAGAGGCCTGACATCATCCGGGCGGTGCGAAGGCACCTCAGGGCTCGCCGTAAGTATTCAAAAACAGGACACCTGTACACATTACTACATACATTTCATGAATAAAGCAAATGTGTTGTACAATATCACTTCCCATGTGCCTAATAGCCACCTAGTAATACCATATCTGTCCCAGATCAAGGATGCAGGTTGCAGGGGTTCTCCCATGAGCGTGCTTGCAACGTCCGACCATCCCCCCGAGATGAATGAGATGATATGCCACACTTTACTATTCCCCTTATTGTGGTGGCTGATTACTGTGTCCTGGTACAGCTGCCTGAGGCCCTACTTTTACTGCATGTTATGGCCTAAATCACATAAAAGAATTGTGCTCAACACCCTTCCCACTGCCCCCCCCCCCCAATAACTCCTACAACAACTGCCCATCAACCCCTCGTTGCATCTCACAATGCAAACATGCTGGTCAGCAATGAATTTGGTATGCCCACATGTCCTGCGTGGTGTGTGTCAGAGGAGGGTCCAGGGTTCTGTTTCATGTCATCTGATGCAGCTCATTCCCCGTGGGCATAGGCTACGCCTTACCACACCCTGCCCCATCCCCTGCCTCACGCCACCCAGCTACTGCACTATGCAAGCCATGGTGTATGCACTGATCTCAATCACACTCCTTTTACATACACAGGGCTCCACCAGCAGGAAGCTGAGCAGCACGATGAGGAGGGCCACCACCTCCAGGAGGAGGAGGAGGAGCAGGAGGAGCAGGAGGAGGGGCACATGGAGGAGGAGGAGGAGCAGCAGCCAGGCCAGGAGGCGGGCCACCAGGGAGAAGAGGAGGAGGAGGACTCGGAGGAGGGAGTCCTCATCATAGACATTCCTGAGGACCCCTCCCCACCTGCAGCTCCTTATGAGGGCTCTCCCTCCCCACCTGCAGCGCCATCGCCTGGCCCACCTCCATCCCCTGGGCCAGCTTCTGTGTCCCCTGGCCCACCTCCATCCCCTGGGCCAGCTTCTGTGTCCCCTGGCCCACCTCCATCCCCTGGGCCATCTTCCGTGTCCCCTGGCCCACCTCCAGCCTTTGGCCCGGCTACGGTAGTGCGCCTCCTGCAGCAGCTGGTAGATGGCCAGCACCAACTTCTAGTTGGCCAGCAGCAACTTCTAGTTGGCCAGCAACAGCTGCTGCAGGAGGTGACAGCCCTACGGCAGGGCAATGAGCAGCTCCAGGGCCCACTAAGGGTACTGCTGGGGCTGCTCATTGCCCTGCTACAGAGGGCCTTACTAAGAGGGCGTGGCCGCCCTTAATTTAAATAGGGGGGGGGCCTGTTGGGGTTGTGTGTGTGGGGGGAGGGAGGGAAATGTTGGGGTGTGTGGGGGGGAGGGAAATGTTGGGGGTTCTGTGGGGGGTGGGGGAGGGAATTGTTGGGGTGTGTGGGGAGTTGTGGGGGGGAGGAGGGCATTGTTGGGGTTATTTTGTAGGGGTGGGGTGGGGGGGGGGGGGAAATAAATGTTTGTTATAATATAACTATCAGGGTGTGTGTGTGTGTGTGTTTGGCTCCCTTGTGCATTACATATCACCAAATGGTGCTGTTGAGTTGAGAGGAAGGAGGCAGCAATATGCATAGCATTAAATGTGCTGTGTGAATGAGAAGGTGATGTATGTCTGAGAATGTTGGCCAGACAGAACGCCACCTGTTCATTCCAACCTGCATGGCTATATGTGCAGGGGGGTTGGGCCGGGGAGGCTGGATGGATATTTGTGTTCATGAATAAAAATGGCCAGCCAGCATCTCTCTCTCCCTTCCTCCCTCCCCTCCACCATACTGACCCACAATACAGAGTGCCATCAATAAGAGATGAATATTGTACCACGTGTGATCTGCCAGGTACACACTTCCACATAACTCCAGGTACCACATACAAAGTGTTTGCTGTCTGATGGACACATATCCTTACCCACAAGCCACATTGGTGGGGGAGGGGGGGCCAAGAAGGACCTACAAACAGCTGGCTCATATTTTCACATTGAATACATCAGCTATGGTATATAATGCTGAGGAGTAAAAGGGAAACAATGGGAAACCCAATAGATGGATGGTTACTTCATCACAGTTGCAATGTAATACTTGTGTTAGGGAAGGGCACAAATAAAAATGGTGCTCATTATTTGCAGGTGTGATCACACTTTCTCCAGTAGTCGATCAAGGTGTGTTACATTCAAGTATTCTGGGTTTGTGTCAAACTTTGTCCCTGAAGTGACTTGCCTTAGGTGGGATTTGAACCAGCAACCTTATGATTATAAGGCTGGTGCTCTAACCACTAGGCCACAGCAGCCACCAGGCTTTATCCACCACCAGTTACTTTGGGTTGGTACCTGTATACACACCCCTTTCCCTCACCACCACGTCATAGGCCTCAGTGGCACTACCTGTAGCCACCTCGATCATTTTGTCCAGGCTACCGATTAAAAACAATGTAATGTGCATGTTCCCTACCCTACTACCTATGGAGCAATTTAGGAAGGTGTTGCATAAAGTGCTATACACATCCATTGCATTAATCATTCTCCCCTCCCCCGCCTATGGACCTTGAGAATGGGTGGCCACTTCATAAATGGGGACTGGGGTACACCACATAAACAAGGAAGATGGAAGCTACCGGGAACCAATACAGCACCTCCAACAGCTGGCCCACACCACTGAGGACCTGCCAACCCCACAGTACAGTGCACAGGAACCTGGTGAAAACAGAGCTACCTAACATCTGACTCCAGACTACATACATACAGTGAATGCACACTCCTTGACTATGAGCACAAAGAGAAGAGGTGGCAGACAAATGAGAGCTTACCATGAACGTCTGTTTCAAGACTGTGTAGTGCGCCTTTTATCTTCTGGAACATTAGCTGCACATCTCCCTGATTGAAATGACCCTTACCGAGGGGTGCTTGATTTGGGGTGAGTGTAGCAAATTCGTGGCCCCCACACACTGCCTGCTACAACCAGGCAGAGAGAATGGGAGAAAGGAAGGGAGCATCAGGCGATGTGGAAGAGAGGAAACGGAAGGCGTGGTGGCTGAGGGCCAACAATAATTTCCCCCCCCCCCCCCCTAAATACACAGGTGTACCCAAGCATGCTAAGTGAGGGTAAAACCCTGTAAATGATTATTACGAACAACCGGCAAGGTCTCAGTGCAGGAAATGGCAGGTAAAATGGCAATGAAGAAAGGGAAGGCAGGTGGAGACGCCCATACTTATCTACTCATAATCGAAACCATGTGTTCCTAATCGCTATCTCAGCTGGGCACGCTTAGGAATTATGTGTATAATTGAAAAAGTAGCGCCCAAATCAGAAACGCCTATTCCCCTGTCTCAATGGGCGTTCTTGGCGCCTATATAAACGCCCACTCCGTATTTTCGAAAACCCCATTGGTACAATGCCACCACGCATGCCGCCGACCCGGAAGGGTAATTTTCTCGAGGCAGAGGTGGAGCTCCTGGTACAAGAAATTGTACAGCGGCACCGGATTCTGTTTGCTCCCACAGGGCAGAGGCTGGCAGCAACAGTAAAGCAGCGGGAATGGGAGGCAGTACGGGACAGCCTGAATGCTGTCTTCCATGCTGGGAGAGACGTGGAGGACTGCAAGAGGAAGTGGCGGAAGCTGAGGAGGGATGTTCGGAGGAAGGCAGGGGCCAATCCCCCAGGCAATGACACTGCCAACCTTACACCAATGGAGCTGATGGTGTACTCCCTCCTACCCCAGGAGGGCATCCACGGGATTGGGTCCATGGACACCTCGGGCCAGGCTGAGGACTCAGGTAGGTGTTTCATTATGCAGTTGGGGTATCTGTTGTGCTGCAGTACACTTGTGTTATAGAAGTTGGGGTCAGGGGGAGGGAGGTGAGGAGTGGGGGGCAGGAGGAGGGAGGTAGGTGGGGGGGGGAGTATCTCTGGCTGTCTTTCTGTATATTAACAGGCCACCTTTATGATGCTGTTGTGACCTGGTAACCCCTACTCCCTAGCTCTCTACCCTTACTCCCTATCCCTACCGTTGTCATTGGGTTTCCTCTTACTTGTCCTGTGTGCCCATATTTATAGAATTAATTGTAAGCTCTATTTGAGTAGTGGTAGTGGTCATGTGTGTTATAGGAGCAAGCAGACAGGGTGGGTGCTGTGTGTGTGTGTGAGCACCCCCAATAATGAGGAAAGATCATGTAGCTGTGCAGGGAGGAGGGTTGGTCACTGGGCTTAGCACCCCCAATACTACTTTCCAGTTGGCTCCTATGGGTGTGTGTAGGTTACTACTGTGGCAGAACTTTGGGGGCCGTCCTTCCCTACTACTCCTCTATTTTCCCATTACCAACCTGTGCCTAGTTCCTCCTGTGACCTCTGTGCTCTACTGAGTGTGGGCCACATGCATTCAACTGAAGGAGCCTGTAATGGGGGTCATAAAGCAGTTCTATGCAGTTTAGCAAGTCAGTAGTAACACAACACATGCTGCAATGTTGTTCAATTTAACATTTATACAACTAACAGCTTGAGCACAACGTTGTGAGTGGTGTCCTTCTCTTGGCTGCTCATCCACCACCTCTGCCCAGCTGCCTGCGGGGCTCTCTCTTTCGTACCCGTGTCAATTCCATTCCTCCTCACCATCTCTTTGCTGGGTCATCAGGTTGGGGGACATACCAATGTATATGAATGCTGAAAGACAAAAGTGGGTTATTTGCACCAACACTATTCCTCACTCTTGTGCTATACAGGTGAAGACTCGGAGGAGGCCGGCCCTAGTGGCCTGCAAGGCCAACGCCCTACACCATCCGTCCAGCCTGAACCTCCACAGCCTGCAGCACCAGCAGTCCAGCCTCCACCACCTGCACCAGCTATGCATCCTCTGCGTCCACCACCACCTGCACCAGCTGTCCAGCCTCTGCCACCACCACCTGCACCAGCTGTCCAGCCTCTGCCACCACCACCACCACCTGCACCAGCTGTCCAGCCACCACCACCACCTGCACCAGCTGTCCAGCCTCTGCCACCACCACCACCACCACCTGCACCAGCTGTCCAGCCTCTGCCACCACCACCACCACCTGCACCAGCAGAGGCCGCACCTCCAGCACCGGAGGACTTTGTTGAGGAGGAGGAGGAGGAGGGCCCAGCTCCCCGCCAGAGGCCATCTGGCCAAAGGAGGCAACTCCTGCGGCTGGCCACGGAGCTACTCCGCCACAACGTGCGCTTGGAGGAGTACCGGCAGCAGAAACTGGAGCTGCAGCGCCAAGCACTGGAGGCACAGCAGCGAGCACACCAGGAACTCCTCCAGGCGCACCGTGAAGGCCACCAGGAGGTGCTCCAGCAACTGAGACGGCTGGAGCAGAGCATCCAACACCTGCGCCCTCAGGGCACCGCGCCTACTCCAGCCCCCGTGCTGCTGGAGCAGCCCCTGCCATCAACATCCTCCTCCACTGACCACCAGCAACCACCAGCTAAGAGGTGGGCATTGCGCTCCTCAGCCTCCGCACCCACTCCTGCAGCACCCGCGAAATCTGCTCCCATTCTGGGTCCTGTGGCCAGACCACTAGAAGCAAGAAGGTGGCCCGATTTCCACGGTGCAGCCGAAGCCGCAGGCTGCCGTGGGGATACGGAGGAGGACACTGGGAGCAGCAGCTCAGAAGAGACTTCCCATGCAGCACCAGCTGCAAAGGAAGGGCGTGGGAGGGGTAGGAGGGGACGGGGGAAGGGAAGGGGAAAATGATGGGACATGCTGTAGGGTGAGGGTTGGTGGGAGGGGGGGTGGGTGTGGGAGGGGGGTGGTGGTGGTGGTGGTGGTGGTGGTGGGGTTGACCAAACACATATGCACTGTATGTACAAAATAAATGTTCACTTACATTCACCTAAAACTTGTTTCAATGAGTCTTTGTCTTGCTCTTACGCCAAGCTGGTAGGCATTGAGCTCTGCTCTGTGGGCTGGGGGTGGAGGGGGCTCCTCTTCCAGCTCATCTGGGGCCTCTTCTGGTGGTGACTGTGGCTCCTCTGGGAGAGGCTGTCCTCTGCGCTGGGCCAAATTGTGTAACATACAGCACGCCACAAAGATCTTGGCCACCTTTTCTGGACTGTAGAGCAGCTCTCCTCCAGACCGGTCCAGACAGCGGAAGCGGTTTTTCAATAAACCAAAGGTGCGCTCAATGATCCCCCGGGTGCTGCGATGTTTCCTGTTGTAGGTTTCTTCTGGCCCTGGTTGTGGGTGGATCAGGGGGGTCATAAGCCATGTCCTCTGCGGGTAGCCTCGGTCACCTTTGCGGAAAAGCAGAATGAGATAGATGAGTGTGTATCGCTTGGAGCAGGTACAGGGGGGGGCGGGGGGATTTGGATAGTGGGTTGTGGTGGAGGAAGCCAGGGCGGAGGGTTGCCCAGTGGAGGAGGTCTAGTATGGGTGGTACATGCATGTTGCACTTACCTAGTAGCCATCCACCAATGAACTCCCCTCGCTCGAACCTGCGGAAGATGCCCGAGTGCTGTAGGATGTAGGCATCGTGGCTGGAGCCGGGGTACCTGGCACACACGTCTAATATCTCCCCCTGGGCATCACATACAACTTGCATGTTCATAGAATGAAATGCCTTCCTATTTCTGTAGGTGGCTTCGTGTGCCCGGGGGGGTCTGAGGGCTACGTGTGTGCAGTCTATCACACCGATGACCGAGGGGAATCTAGCAACAGCATAGAAGGCGGCCATGTTGTTGTGCAGGGCCTGGGGGGTGGTGGGGAAAGTGATGTAGTGTGAGGTGTGAGTTATGAAGGCATCCAGGAACTGGGTGAGACAGTGTGAAATAGAAGCCTGGGTGAGGCGTGTGTTAGCAGCTAATACGGATTGAAAACTGCCAGTGGCCAGGACAGAGAGAGCGGAAGTGATTTTGAGGTGGGCAGGGATGGGGTTACTCCTACGTGTCTGGGGCTGAAGGAGGGGGTTCAGCTGCTCACACAGCTGACGAATGGTGGCCCTATCAAACCTGAACCTTGTTAGACACTGCTGGTCAGTGAGTTGTAGGAAGGTGGTGCGGGGCCTAAACTCTCGGGGCCGTGAATACCTCCTGCGGTGGGTGGCCTCTTCGTGTAGCATGCATGCCACAAGTGCATTAAGTGCATCCATATCCCCACCACCAGTGCAAGTATTAGGACTAGTAGTCAAACAAACAGCAACACACACAGATCTGTCACTTCCAGCCACCACGCCCTCTGGCCACTCACTCGCCAAACAGTACAGGAACACAGAGACAAACGGAGGTCAGGGAATAGAGTATACACGTGGGAAGAGTGAATGGGGAGGGATAGGGGGAGGGGAAGGGGGCGATGGAGCAAAGGAGTAGGAGTAAGGAACGGTGAAAGGGTAAGACACAAAAAGAGGCAGGGCACACAGACGACCGTCACAGGTACTCAACACGCTCGGCTTTCTCTCTGCAACCACCACTTCAGCTCTTCCACCAACAATATCGCCACTCTCCAACTACACACAATCGCTAATGGGTCTAAAGACGATTTCCTCCTTGCTCTGGTCGCTTTTATTTCGGGTCCATCATATTACGCCCATCTTCCCGCCCAACCAGAGCCCTTTCGCTATTCGTTATACGTTGTACCCGTCCACGTCGTATCACCGCCCCTAACACGCCCCCGACACGCCTCTTATTTGGACGTTTTTACGTCCACGTACGAGCGACACGGACGCACTGAAACATTGCTTTCAATTATATGGATTTACTCGTTTTTGTGAGATTAACGTCCATCTCCCGATTTAGGTCGACTCTTGGGCGTTTTTTTCGTTCGATTATAAGCAGGTTAATCACTGGGACAATTCATCACTGAAACATTTAATCGCTAGGACATTTAATCGCTAGGACATTTCATCTGTCACATCTGTGGCCATGACCACCCTCAGACTTACCTTATTTCTGTGGGTCAGCTTCTAAGCTGGCTTCTGCCTATCCTTTCTGGAGTAGTTTTCCTTCTGTGTGCTGGCTGCTTCCAGCATGGCTCTAATTACTCCACTCTACTGCACCTGGGGGTGCTGCCTGAGTTAGCTCTACCTCTGTCTCCAGCCTGGCTCTGTTTGCTCCTCTGTGCTGCACCTAGGTATTCTAAGTCTCTCTATGTTCTGTGTGCGCTCTGCCTGCTCCTTGGTTTGTGCTCCTCTCACCCGCTGGTGGCCAGAGCCAGTGGCTACCACAGTTTGTCTTGCTGTTCCTACCCGTTCCAGACTTTAGCCCAGTCCGGTCCGGTTCTTCCAGGCTGCCGGACTTGTCTCTCGTTTGTGCCTGGACAGCCTCTGTAGTTGCTTACTGATGGCTGCAGCTGCTCCTCAGGTGTTGAAGGGCTTTTTTAATCACTTAGAGACTGCAGCCTTTGCATCGTCTAAGGTCCCTGGTCTGTTAGAGTGCTCTGTGCACTGCTACCTTGTCCAGTTCAGTGTGAGTTTCTAGCTTGTTACTAGTAGCTTGGGCATAGCTTTTCTTGTTGGTTTGTGTACAGCTTTACTAGTTCTCCTGTGTTTTGCTTAGTGTGAGTTTCTAGCTTGTGACTAGTTAGCTTGGGCATAGCTTTCTTGTTAGCTCAACCCTCAGGGAACAGTGGCTAAGCGTAGGTGAAGCCTAGATCCAGTGTATTCCTGTCCAGCGGGTTCCGGTCCCGCGTGTTCCAGTCCAGTGGGTTCCACTCCAGTGTGTACGAGTCCAGTGGGTTCCAGTCCAGTGCGCACCCGTCTGGTGCGTTCCAGTCCTGTGTATTCCAGTGCAGAACTCTAGTCTGGGGTTCCAGTCCAGCCTTGCCTTGTCTCTGCTTTGAAGGTGACCTTGCCTGCCACTGCCGCTCCACGGTAGTGGTCCAAGGGCTCACAAACCCAGTGCTTCCAGGGAAGAAGCCTGATATCATCACTGGGAAATATTATACAGTAAGCCCTCCAGGAACAGAGAAAACCTACTATACCTAAAGGTCTACCACTACAATAGCCCTCAGGCTTGCAGGTCACCTATATTTTTAGGTACAGGAGGTATTTCTGTGTTCCAGGAGGGCTCACATATTTGTTATGAAATTATAGAGTTAAAGTGTTACCATTAGCACATGGCCACTAACAAAAATTAGCATGTGAGCACTTACCGCAACCCATTTTATAGGCAGGAAGGGCTCAAGTGCTATTTCTGTGCTAATTAGTTAGGCCAAGATGCACTAAACTTAACAAGCCGACAACATGGGTTTTAAACTGCTTCTAGCCAGTTCAATGAGCAAGTAGTAAACCGTGACATGCACAAAAGGGTTCTCTGAGCCATTTTCCGATCATGGTAGCAACTAACAAAAATGGAATGCAAACGAGCTAACTACTATAGTAATGTGGACGCGTTGTGATGCACTACCGTTTCCGATCCATGCACAAAAGCAATCTGAACCCTTTACCGTGATATATTGAACGTGTGCTCAGAGGCAGCTGGTAACTCCAGAGCTATAATAAAGCACGTCATAACACGTCCATGTAGTGCGTGCATAAGCTCCCGACGTGCTATATATGCGTGGGTACGCGCGTGTGCACATTTGTCAGAGAAGTCATGGCTGCACGTGGGAGAAAGCCCAACTTCTCCGACATGGATGTGTTGTGGTTGGCACAGTTGTTCATAATAAATGAGAAGCGTTTATTCCCCCGCCCGGGGAAAAGGCGAGATATTTTAAGAATGGATCAGGGCTGGGAAGTCCTGCAAAGACTGTTTAACAGGCGTGCCTTGTACCCAAGATCCATAAGTATTCCCAGCATATTAAACATACACGTTCGTAATGTGCGTGTAAAAAAATGTATTTGACTATTGAGCATTAGTGGAATTGGGGGTCCGTGCTCGCCCTCATTTTTCCCTTTCAGCAAATGTACTGCCAGCATATATGAATGGTCGTAATGTGCGTGTAAAATAAAGTTTTTTTCTAGAAGGTGGGGTGGAGCTAATCAGTGCTCGCCCTGAGCATATATGAACGGTTGTGAACAAAAAAAAGACAGTAAATCATACCTTTTTTTATACATATTTCTTTTTACCTGCTATAACACAGCCTTTCTTATTTGTTTTACAGGTTGAAGAGCTGAAGAAGCATTGAGGAAGGACTACCAGGAATGGCTCCAGGAGGTCAAGGCAAACCTAGACAACAGTCCAGGTACTTGTTGGTTTGCCATGGGTTTATAACTGCAACATGATATTTGATAATGCCCTGGGGTACTGATATTTCTTTGTCTCTATAGAAATGACTTCTTCAGAAGGAGAGGAGGAAGATGATGAAGACGATGATGACGATGAGGGGTCCCTGGCAGGTGCTGCTTCTCCCCACCCTTCCAGTCCTACCCCTGGTCAGCATCCCTTGCCTTATGCCCTTGTCCGTCCTGGCCCGTCCTCTGGTTCCCCCCCCCCCCCCCCAAGAGATCCTGAAAAAACAAAACCCCTCTGATGCTACTGCCTACCCCAACCCACGGCACTTTTCACCTTGCCTCTCCTCCTCCCCACACAGACTTGAGCCCCTCTGCCTTCCCCCCCCCAGCCGCACAGTCCCACCACCCCTTCTCTTCCCCAGCCTGTCGAACCCCCTCTTCCCCATCCTACCAGCCCCCCACCCCTCCAACCCCTGCTACCCCCTCCCACGCTCCCCCTCGGACTTCCCTCCCCCTTTCCCAAAGCCTTACCGGGGCCTACGCCTCCCCTGAGGAAGTCACACCCCTCCTGGATCAATTCGAGATGGAGGTCCTAGTTGTACATGGTGAGTTTCAAAAGGATTATTGCCTACGTCGGTGTGTGCATGTTAAAGCTGTCCGTGAGGAAGTTTTCTAACAGTCCTTCTTTTGTCTTTACTGGCAGGTGCCGTGGTGGACCTCACAGGGGAGGACATTAAAGACATCCCCCCTCATCCCCCTGCTACCCTTGACCGCGGTGTCTCCCCCATTCTCCCTGCTCCCACCCTAGCCAGATCCACCTCCCCTATCCCTCCCTCTCCTACTCTTGACCGATGTACCTCTCCCATTCCCCCTGCTCCCACCCACACCCGATCTACCTCCCCTATCCCTCCCACCCTTGTGGTCCACGCCTCATCTCCCATCCCTCTCGCCCGTACCAACCTTTCCCCTGAGGACCTCCAGGAGATGGCCGAGGTACTGCCCATGGGAGGGCAGACACTGGAGGACCTTTCCCAGTTGCTCCAGCATCTGTCCTCCCAAGTACAGCGTCCTTGAGGCCATCTCCTCCCCCCTCCCCACTATCCAACCCCATGAAATATATCCTCCCCTCCTGACATATTTTCTATATATCTTTGTATATATTTTATATATATTTTTCTAAATGTATAAAGTTGTTCTGTGTTAATACTATTCTGTGTGTTCTTGTGGTGTTTTCTTCAAAGAGGTTGTGTGGGGGGTGGGTTATTAGATAGCCAGGGGACAGAAATATTAGAAACTGTAGTACAGGGGTGAAAGAGGTGGTATATCAATGGGCCCTTTTAAAGCTTCAGTAAAGTGAACCACCTACAGTGTGGCCATTTCTGGAGGGAGCAAGAAGAAGGAGGAGGAGGAAGAAGGAGAGGGAGAGAAGGAGGAGAGCTCAGGCACCAGCTGCCCTCCAAACCCAACATCCCCTGCCTTTTTATATATTATTCTTCATATAAAAAGTTTTTTTGGGCTATCTCTATTCTGTGTGTTCTTGTGGTGCTCTTGTTGGGGAGGGTGGGGTCCAGAGCCAACAAGTGATCAGAAATACAGCATGAAGCTACGTGAATTTCCAGGCTTGCGGTGGGCGGGAGGAAGAACACAGATAAACGAATTGGCTTCTAGTTTCAAGATCCAGGTCTCCACGCATTGGATGTATGTGCGCATATATATGACGTACATATTGTGCATCATTAACAAGCGCAGTGCAAATCTGCGTGCTATAATCATGTTTGTCTTACACGTGTCTCGCCATAACTTGGAAATGGATGGCGGATTTTTCCTGGCACAGTTGGACTTTTTTGCTGGGAGGAAACAAGCTTCCAGGCGACAAGCTGTCAGGACAGGACAGGAGCCAAGGCGACCCGTTCGTGAAGACCCTGCCCACGTTCGCCCTCGCCTCCACCCCCGCCCATGTGTGTTTCCACGGCTGGTTTTGGAAGACATGTCAGACGGGAAAATAGTAGATGACTACCGCTTGTCCAGAACAGCTATATATGAGCTGTACCAGGAAATATGAGCTGATATTGACCCAACCACTGCAAGATCTCATGCAGTACCTGGGCTGGTGAAGCTGCTGATTGTTCTGCAGTTCTTTGCCACAGGGACATTCCAGCATGTATTAGGGGGTAACAGCGGCATGGACCAGTCTACTGTTTCAAGACATCTAACACAGGTATTTCGCACTACCCCTCCCCATCTTGCGTCCACGGTGTCTGCTCTGCCCTCCTCCCCCTTGGTTACACCCCCTTCTCATATCTTTACTGTTTTAAAAGTGCATGACCAAATACGCCCCTTTGCTCTATGTTGCAGGTGCTGCGCACCCTACTACTACTACCACTACTACTATTTAACATTTCTAAAGCACTACTAGGGTTACGCAGCGCTGTACAATTTAACATAAAGGACAGTCCCTGCTCAAATAGCTTACAATCTAAAGGACAAGTGAACAGTCAGTCCGATAGGGGTAGTCAAATTGGGGCAGTCTGGATTTCCTGAGAGGTGAGAGTTAGGTGCCGAAGGCAGCATCGAAGAGGTGGGCCCCGAGCAAAGACCTGAAGATGGGCAGGGAGGGAGCCTGGCGCAAGGGCTCAGGAAGGTCGCTCCAGGCATAGGGTGAGGCAAGGCAGAATGAGCGGAGCCCAGAGTTGGCGGTGGTGGAGAAGGGCACCGAGAGGAGGGACCTGTCCTGTGAACGGAGGTTTCGGGCTGGAACGTAAGGGGAGATGAGGGTAGAGAGGTAATGAGGGGCTGCAGACTGAGTGCATTTGTAGGTAAGAAGGAGAAGCTTGAACTGAATGCGGCATCTGATCGGAAGCCAGTGAAGTGACCCGAGGAGAGGGGTGATATGAGTAGATCGGTTCTGGCGGAATATAAGTCGTGCAGCAGAGTTCTGGACAGATTGAAGGGGGGATAGATGGCTAAGTGGGAGGCCGGTGAGGAGTAGGCTGCAGCAGTCAAGGCGCGAGGTAATGAGAGCGTGGACGAGGGTTCGGGTGGTGTGCTCAGAGAGGAAAGGGCGAATCCTGCCGATGTTGAAGAGGAAGAAGCGACAGGTCCTGGCCATCCGCTGGACACGCGCGGAGAAGGAGAGGGAGGAGTCGAAGATGACTCCAAGGTTGCGGGCAGATGAGACGGGGAGGATGAGGGTGTTATCAACTGAGATGGAAAGTGGAGGAAGAGGAGAAGTGGGTTGTGGTGGAAAGACGATGAGCTCGGTCTTTGACATGTTCAGTTTCAGGTGGCGGTTGGACATCCAGGCAGCAATGTTGGATAAGCAGGCCGATATCTTTGCCTGGGTCTCCGTGGTGATGTTTGGTGTGGAGAGATACAGCTGGGTGTCATCAGCATAGAGATGATACTGGAAGCCATGAGATGAGATCAGGGAGCCCAGGGAAGAGGTGTAGATCGAGAAGAGAAGGGGTCCAAGGACAGATCCCTGGGGAACACCAACAGATAACGGAATGGGGGTGGAGGAAGATCCATGAGAGTGAACTCTGAAGGTGCGGTGGGAGAGATAGGAGGAGAACCAGGAGAGGACAGAGCCCCGGAACCCAAATGAGGACAGTGTGGCAAGGAGTAAATCATGATTGACAGTGTCAAAAGCGGCGGATAGATCGAGGAGGATGAGGATGGAGTAGTGGCCTCTGGATTTGGCAAGGAACAGGTCATTACAGACTTTAGAGAGTGCTGTTTCTGTCGAGTGAAGGGGGCGAAAACCGGATTGAAGTGGATCGAGGATGGCATGAGAGGAGAGAAAATCAAGGCAGCGGCTGTGAACGGCACGCTCAAGTATTTTGTAGAGGAAGGGTAGGAGGGAGATGGGGCAATAGTTGGAGGGACAGGTAGGGTCAAGTGATGGTTTTTTGAGGAGAGGTGTGACTACGGCGTGCTTGAAGGTGTCAGGGACAGTTGCAGTGGAGAGAGAGAGGTTGAGGATATGACAGATGGAGGGGGTGACAGTATGAGAGATGGTGGTAAGTTGGTGGGGATGGGATCAGAGGAACAGGTGGTGCATTTTGAGGAGGAAAGAAGGCAAGCGGTTTCCTCCTCGGTGATGTCAGGAAAAGAGGAGAAAGAGGCCTGGGTTGGTTGGTTGAGGGAGAGGGTTGAAGGGTGAAGAGGAGGAGATGGCTTGCTAGTAAACTCAAGGTTGATCTTTTGCACCTTGTCGCGGAAGTAATCGGCCAGTGATTGAGGAGAGAGCGAGGGGGGGGTGGGAGCGGAGGGCACTTTGAGGAGGGAGTTAAGGGTGGTGAAGAGACGACGGGGGTTGGAGCTGAGAGAGTTGGTCAATTGGGTGTAATAGTCCTGTTTGGCAAGGAATAGGGAGGAGTGGAAAGAGGATAGCATGAATTTGTAGTGAAGGAAATCTGAATGGGTGCGAGATTTCCTCCAGAGGCGTTCGGCAGATCGGGTGCAGGAACGAAGGTAGCAGTTGCAAGGGGTCAGCCAAGGCTGAGGAATAGTACGCTTTGTGGGACAGGAGGTGGATGGTGCGAGGGTGTCCAGAGCAGAGGAGAGAGTGGCATTGTAAGCAGAGACAGCCTTGTCGATAGACTCGGAGGACATGATGGAGGGGAGGAGATTAGAAATACTAGAGGATAAGGTGGGAGGGTCAATAGCCTGCAGATTCCTGGAGGTAGTGGTAAGAGTTGGACGGGGCTGGGGGGGGGGGGTGAAGAAGTGTGAAGGTGATCAGGTGATGATCGGAGAGAGGAAGAGCTGAAGCGTTGAAATTGGAGGGAGAGCCGGAAGAGGAGAGGACGAGGTCAAGACAATGGCCGTCTCGGTGAGTAGGAGTGGTGGAGCATAGTTGGAGGTTGAAGGAGGATATTAGAGTGAGGAACTGAGAAGCGTGAGGGTCGGATAGGTCATCAACGTGTATGTTAAAGTCTCCGAGAATGAGGGACGGAGATGAGGGTTCAAGAAAAACGGAAAGCCAGGCATCGAAGTCGGTGAGGAAGGAGGAGAGGGATTTATTAGGGGGGCGGTAAATGACTGCCACTCTGAGTGGCAATGGGTAGAATAGCCGGATGGAGTGTGCTTCAAAGGATGAGAAGCAGTGAGACTGCGGTAGGAGGAGGGGTTGCAAACTACAGGAGGGCGAGAGTAGTAGCCCGACGCCTCCATCGCGGCCAACTGGGCGGGGAGTGTGGGAGAAGAGATAACCTCCATGGTAAAGGGCCGCGACTGAGGCAGAGTCGTCAGGGGAGAGCCAGGTTTCCGTTAGGGCGAGCAGTTGAAGGGAGCGAGAGATGAAGAGATCATGGGTGAAGGGCAGTTTGTTGCAGACCGAGTGGGCATTCCACAGGGCAAATGAGAAGGGGAGAGAAGAGGGGGGAAGGAGGGGAATAGAGACGAGATTGGAAACATCACGGAATCGTTTGCATGGATAGGAGGAGGCCAGGTGAGGGGGGCCTGGATTAGGATTAATGTCTCCCGCGGATAGCAAGAGGAGGAGTAAGAGAGTGCGATGGAGGGTGGCGGAGGTCGGGCGATGAAGGCGACGAAGACGGGAGGCACTTAGTAGGAACGGTGATGGGTTAATGGCAGGAAGGAAGTGTTGAAGGTTAAGAGCTAGGAAGGAGGAGGGGATCAAGAGAGATGGTGAGGTGGTGAGGGATGGGGGTGAATAGGGTATTCACCCTGAAGAAATGTGTTCACAAGCACATTGCATATCCTGCAGGGGAAGAGGAGCAGAGGAGGATCAAGCAAGACTTTTACAAGATTGCTGGCATGCCCAATGTCCTGGGGGTATTGACTACATACATGTTGCCTTCACCCCGCCTCTGGATCAAGAAATGCAGTACTGTAACTAGGGCCGTGCCTAGGGTCTCTGGCGCCCCCCGGCAGACTATCAGTTGGTGACCCCCCCCCCCCCCCGTGTGGCATCTCCTTTCTCTCAAAGCGGTACGGTACGGTTTATTTTTTCAATTTTGACATAGAACTTGACCGGCAGCAGCCGGTGCGGCACCCTTTAAGGCAGGCGCCCTCCTGCGGTGCTTACCCCGCTTACTGGGTTGGCACGGCCCTGACCGTAACCGCAAGATGGGATACTCACTGAATGTGCAAGCGGTGTGCGATGCAAACCTTAGGATCCTCGATGTTGTGTCACGCTATCCGGGGAGCTGCCATGACTCTTACATCTTGTCTAACAGTGCGCTAGGAAAGAAGTTTGCAGAGGGGCAATTCGGACAAGGGTGGCTTCTTGGTGAGTGTTTTTTTTGTTTTCTAACAGATGTGGCAGTGGTTCAGGAGGGGATGCATATGACACCTGTTTTAAAAGTGGCACTACACTGTTAAGGTGAGAGGCCTCTGTTTGGCATGCTGTTATGCGCTGATAGCAATGTATACTTGTGTTCCTGCAGGGGATGCCGGATAAGGATGTAAAACATGGCTACTGACCCCGCTCGCAATGCCCCGGTCGGAGGCAGAGAAGCACTACAATGAGACACACATCTATTTATTTATTTATTTATTGCATTTGTACCCCACAATATCCCACCTTTTTGCAGGCTCAATGTGGCTTACAGGGTGTTAATATGGTATAGTCATTACATAATCTTAGATACAGTCGGTAATAAACTGGAGGTAGAAGAGGAATTAGTTAGAAGGTATTAGGTAAGGTCGTGTTAGAGGTGTTTTAAAGCGTTTGGGTGGTATACGGAATAGTTTGTTTCATCAAGGATTATTTTTGTAGGCCTTGTTGAAGAGAAATGTCTTCAAAGATTTGCGAAAGCTGGTTAAGTTGTCCATGGTTTTCAGGGTTCTCAACTAGATGTACTATCGAGCGGACTTTCGGGGTACTAAAGAGCCGGTTTCGCTGCTTGCACATTTCTTGTGGATCCCTACAATATTCCCCTGATAAGGTGGCAGATATAGTGACTGTGTGCTGCATGCTGCATAACATCGCCCTGAAGCATCACCTAGAGATCGAGATACTAGTGCCTCCAGAAGTGGACATAACCCCCTTGGACAGAAGATCCGATGTAACCAGGGGAAATGCCGTGCACCAGCAGCTGATCCGAGAGTACTTTTCCAGAGTTCCTTAGCCTGTGTAGCCAGCTACCACTTATATGCGTTACCAAGTTGGAAACAAGAAGGCATATATGCATAGCGTACTTTAAACCACAGCTAATATTTAATTCATTAGACACACCTGGCAATCTGGCATCTTCCAGATGTTCACCTACAAAGATAAACACAAATGAGTTTGACCCAAAACCACCCATGACCAAACTTCTTACCGCCACCTCATTGTCTGAAATACACTAAACAAACTCACCTTCCATATCACCAATGTCATCCTCCGACGTGTCGACACCACCACATAGGCCAACCACCTGCTCATGGCCAAGGATGGGCAACACAGCCTCCTCCTGGGGAGTCAGCTCCAAGGCACATTGAGGGCCACCCTCTGTACCCTTTCCATGCTTCCACTTCTTCTGTGCCTTGGCTTTGACGATACCCCTGAAATCTTGCCAATGATGCTTACACTGCTCCACAGTGCGCATCTGCACACCGACAGGACTCACATCCTCCGCAATCTTCCTCCATATTTGTTTTTTTTGGCCAAGCGAGAGCCTGGACTTTTTAAAAAGCAGACCAAAATCTTCACATACACGATGCACCAAAACTTGTAGCTCGTCGTCTGTGAATTTTGGCGCACGCTTCCGCTTACCATTGCCATCAAGGCCCACACTTTCAACCACTATTTCCTCATCCTCCTCCTGTCGGGTCACATTATCCTCCATTGCTTCCAGAAAAATAAAATGGAGGCGATGTTAACATCTTGAAAATGCACACTTATCACCCTGCCATAAGCTCATCTCTCTGCTTGAAACGTTTCACTTACCAATGAAAACTTGAAAGCAGAAAGGAAAAAACAACGTGGCACACACCACACACCTTAAATAAAATAAAATGGAGAAGTTAACAACAGGAAAATGCAAGAAGAAGCACACTTACCACCCATTCATAAGCTCATCTCTCAGCATGAAACGTCTCACTTACCTATGAACACGTGGAAGCACCTAACGGAAAAACGAGCAGGAGTCAAGCAACAAGGCAGACACCACACGCCAGTAGCCGTTGTGATCAAAAAGTCACTCGCACCTATAAGCTCCGCTTCCGAGTGACGTGTATCTTACACGCCCTGGACACACATCTATGATGTGTGACATGCGTACAATAGCCACAGTGATACCGTGTGTTTAGCGAATGACTATTGTGCGCATGCATTTCCTACACCGCTAGCGGGGATTTCACCAGATTAGCGATACTTTCATGCATCCGACTTTTTAATACCGCGGCGAACATTTGCGAGTTGTTTTTTTAGAGCATCCATCATTTTTTAGAAATCGGTAAGTTTGCTACGTTTTCGGTTCTTCTACGTTTTGTTGATGCATCTGCCCCTTAGTGTGCAGTACTGTGGGTGCACTAACTGAATAGACAGAAACATCTACTCTTTGCCCTGAAACACCCCCTCCGTGGAAAATTTTTAAAAAATTATTTTGTGCTTAGTTTACATATGCTAATGCCAAACTTACCACAGGACATCTGAGCACATCTCTTGGTAAGCCCTTTTAAGCTGTGTTAGGTGCATGTTAGCTTAGTAAAAGGGTCCATTAGCTTTCTGTCATTTACTTAAAACTGCTTATTTATTTATTTACAGCATTTCTATCCCACATTTTCCAACTAGTGTTGTTTCAAATTGGCTTACATGGAACTAAGAAGTACAATAAGATAAGGGATCTGAATTACATAGAACTGAAGTGGCTTGAAGAGGGTAAGGAGGAGAAGTGAGGCAGGAGGAAATAAGAAGGACAGGGAAAGAGTGGCAGTTGTTCAGTGCTGCGTGCATCTGGTAGCACTATATAAGTGCTAATAGTAGTAGTAGTAGTAGTAGGGTGGGGAGGTGGGTCTATTAGCAGAAGCTAATACAGGGTCGTGACTAGGCAAGAGTTGGAGGGGACATTGCTGAGCAAGAGTGATTCATAGCTGATTCACAGTGGAGATTCGTGGAAGGATTTTTTGAAGAAGTGGGCCTTGAGTTGTTTACTAAAGATCGGGTAAGTATCTACACTCCTCGATACTTTAGGGAGTGTGAAGCCTGATGAGTAAACTGTCTTGTATCATACATCCTGGCAGCTGGGGAAGTGGAGTATGAGATAGCTTCGTGCTATCCGTGTATATGTTGCATAGCGGTAGGTTTAATAGGTTCGACATGTATTGTGGAGCCAGACCGAAGATGATTTGCAGGCTTATTTTTGAAAGAGAAGGGCTCCCATCTTTCAACACAAATCGGGAGATGGGCGTCCTTCTCCCAGGGTCGCCCAATTATCGAAAGCCGATTTTGGGCGTCCTCAACTGCTTTCCATCGCAGGGATGACCAAAGGTCACGGGGGCGTGTCGGAAGCTTAGCAAAGGCGGGACTAGGATGTGCCTAACACATGGGCGTCCTTGACCGATAATGGAAAAAAGAAGGGTGTCCCTGATGAGCACTTGGCCGACTTTACTTGGTCCATTTTTTTTACGACCAAGCCTCAAAAAGGTGCCCGAACTGACCAGATGACCACCAGAGGGAATTGGGGATGACCTCCCCATACTCCCCCAGTGGTCACCAACCTCCTCCCACCCTAAAAAAAAAAACCTTTGTAAATATTTTTTGCCAGCCTCAAATATCATACCCAGCTCCATGACAGCAGTATGCAGGTCCCTGGAGCAGTTTTAGTGGGTGCAGTGCACTTCAGGCAGGTAGACCCAGGCCCATCCCCCCCACCTGTTACACTTGTGGTGGTAAATTTGAGTCCTTCAAAACCCACCAGAAACCCATTGTACCCACATGTAGGTGCCCCTCTTCACCCCTTAGGGCTATGGTAGTGGTGTACAGTTGTGGGGAGTGGGTTTTGGGGCTCAGCATACAAGGTAAGGGAGCTATGCACCTGGGAGCAATTTCTGAAGTCCACTGCAGTGCCCCCAGGGTGCCCGGTTGGTGTCCTGGCATGTGCACTACGAATGCTGGCTCTTCCCATGACCAAATGGCTTGGATTTGGTCGTTTCTGAGATGGGCGTCCTCAGTTTCCATTATGGCTGAAAAGCGTGGACGACCATCTCTAAGGACGACCATCTCTAAGGTCGACCTAAGTTTCATGATTTGGGCATCCCCGACCAAATTATCGAAACAAAAGATGGACGCCCTTCTTGTTTCGATAATACAGGTTCCCCTCCCCCCCCTTCGCCGGGATGTCCTGCGAGGACGTCCACAGGAAAACTTGGACGCCCCATTTGATTATGCCCCTTCTGGTATGCTAGTGTGCAGAGCTTGAAAGTTATCCTTGCCCGCACAGGGAGCCAATGCAAGGCTTGCAACAGGAGGGCTTGCTCTTTCGAAGAGTGATTTTCCTAAGATCAGTCAGGCGGCGGTGTTTTGTGCCATTTTAAGTTTTTTTTATAATTGAATCTTTGCAGCCAGCATAGATGCCGTTACAGTAGTCAATGTGTGCAAGGCATCCAGATGATTTCTCTCAGAAAGTAGCTTCTGATGCACCTCAGTTTTCACAGTGAATGGAATATTTTGGTTGCGGTATTCTTTGTGCTTCAAAGGACAGATTTCGGTCTATTGTGATTCCTAGGATTTTCAGGTTGTCTGCTATTGGGTAATACTGGAGAAGGCCTCCTTGCAGTAACTGGATGCGAGCACTAAGAATTGAGTCTTGTCTTTGTTGAGTTTGAATGCTGTGGTCCAGGATTCCAAGATATTCAGTCCTTGAGTTATTTACGTGTTTATTTCTGACGTGTCTTCACTATATGGATATATCATCAGCGTAGATGAATGGGTTGAGGCCATGCTTTGACAGTGTCCTTGCCAGTGGGATCATCACTATGATGAACAGTGGAGATGAGATTGGTGAGCCTTGCGGTATCCTATAGTCTGCCTTCGATGGGGAGGGGGAGGGAGAGTATGTTGCTCATTTTGACCTGGTAGGATCTTGATTTTAGGAATCCTTTCAACCATTGTAGTACATCACCTCCAATACCGAGTTTGTCCAGCATTCTTAGTAGGATTTGGTGGTCAACCATGTCAAATGTGCTTGACGTGTCAAATTGTAGAAGCAGGATTTTCTTGCCCTTGCTGATTTCACTTTTGAAGTTGGCCAGTAAGATCGTAAGTACAGTTTTGGTGCTAAACTGAGGATGGAATCCCAATTGGGAGATATGGAGTATGGTGAAGTTGTTGAGGTAGTCTATTAGTTGACTGGTGACCAGACCTTCCATTACCTTGGTCATGAATGGGATGGAGGCCACTGGTCTTTAGTTTGAGACTTCGCTTCTGCTGTTTTGTATAGTCTTTGGGATTGTACCAGTATTATTCTATTGTGGGACTGAATTTGAGTTGTAAAGTATGCTGGGGCATCTTTCATTAGGTAGTTGGAGCAGGTATCTAACATGCAGTAGGCTCTGGAGAGCTTCTTCACAGAGTGGGTGACTGCATCGAGTGTGGGCGGAGTAAACAACATCCAGACTCTGTTTGCTAGGATTTCTGTTTGCTGTTCCTCCAGTTCTTCGATATAAAGTTTTAGGTTTCTACTGTCTTGTGTTAGTCCCTTTCTTAGGTCAATGATCTTTTTTTCAAAGTGTGCTAAATCGATCGCAGATGGGGGCACCTCAATTTTGATGTCACATGGTTTGTGTCTATTAGGTTGATAACTAGCCCTTATAAGTTATTTATGTTTCTGTAGTCTGTTCCTACCTGCTATCTGCAGTATTTCCATAATCTTTCTCTTTGTAAATTCTATTCACAGATATTAAAGAAAGGGATTAGAGGTCAAGAGAAGCAGCATGAATGGATTTTTGGCACAGAGAAGACTGGTCCATCTACTTCAGTAGCAGAGACATCAGTTTCAATGGTTCCAGGAGCTGCACTGAACACTAGAGATGCTTCAGCAATGAGGAAGTATCTGCCTCCCTCAACACTGAACATCGGTAGTGGCCATCATGGTTGAGCATCCTCCAAACCCACCCTGAGGATGAGGATTCGTCTTTGTCCTCGTCCATGCTGAGAGATCTCAATGCCATGTGTCAGACAGAGGCAAAGAAGCATCATCATTCCCCCTCAAGGCATGGTGTCAAAAGCACCAAGGCATAAAGGCTGTTGATGCCCTTAAAGAACCCCTGACATGAGAAAAGCTCATCCTTCCGAGACCCTGATGGGGCGTGACAGCCTTCATTGAGCCTAGACTAGGTCACCAATTCAGTCCTGACTGAGTCAGCTTTATTGATGGAGGCCTTCAAGGAGTGGCTCTGGGCCATGATGCAAGAAGTGATGGGTGCCTCCATGCCCAGCATGATGCCATTGTATTGAGAGTATGAGCTTAAGCTCTGTAGGAGCCCCAATCCTTCCTCAAAGCCCATGCACTGCCTGTCGAACATGTATCGATGCTGGTGTCTCAAAGAGCACTGGAGACAAAGCACATCGAGACCTTTTCAGTGTCTAGCCTATTGGGGAGGAAGTTTCTTTGGAGTGCCAGACACTATGATCACAGTGTTGGTAGATCGAGGCAGGCTCAGTTTCAGACTCAAACCTCTTTTGAAGAGTATTTTTATGAGTCTGATTCAAACTGCTTCTGGGTGTCTGAGGAGGCATCAGAGGGCCTCTAGGAAGAAGGCTCCCTTGGTGTTCCCTCAGATCCCTGCCCTCCACATGAAAGGATAAAGTAACCCTGAGAACAGTTTTCCTTCTTAGATTTTGTTAGGGAGATGCAAAGTCCATCCTACCTGACTTGAAGACTAAGGATGAGCCCAAGGCTAAGTTGCAGAACATCCTTCAGTTTGATGACCCATAAAAGGAGGCTGTGACAGTGTCTAGCCCCAGAATCTTTCAGAAAGTACAGATGAAGCAGTGGGAGACCCCTCTCTCTGTACATCAGATTCTCCAGCTTTCTCCCCATTCCATGTTGGTCAAATCCACTCTCAAAGAGCGAAGAGTTCCAAGACTTACTCCTCATTGCCCCTGGGGAGGGAAGCTAGGACCTTGGAATCTTTTGGAAAGAAGGTATTTCAGAACACTATGCTTAACTCCTGTATAGCTTCTTACCAGCTCTTAATGTGCAGACACTTATGGAACATTATGTGTAGTGTGGTGAAGTTTGCAGACACCCTCCCCCTAGAGTGGACTGGGGAACTCTGTCAGCTAGTAGCCAAAGAGTGGGTGTGTGGAAAACGCATGGTTCAGGCAATCTATAATGTTTTTAAGATGGCATCCAGGAAGTCTGCCATGGGTATTAGGATGCATAGATGTGTCTGGCTGTATGCCTCAAACCTAGAACCTGTGGTTCAGGAGAAGCTGGCAGATGTTCCATTGCAGGGAGACAATTATTTTGGTGACTAGATGGAGGAAGTCATGGACCCCATAAAGAAATGCTCTGAGACCATCAAGTCACTGTCCCAGCTCACACCTGATTTGGCCTCCTCATCTCAGAGGCATTTGAGTGGAGGGCAATGGAGGACCTACTACTTTCAAAAGGTTACCTCCCCATCTCATCCTCTCCCCCAGAACTACCAGAGTTCTTCCTCCCACCAGTGACAGCAAAGTCTCAACTATCTCCCTAGTCAAAGCAGGGGACATGCTTTTGACTGGCTCCAGGAAAGCATAGCCGCAATATAAGTGCCTGTTCTGGATGACCTTTTGGTAGGAAAGAAGCTAACTTTTTTCCAGGTAAGGTGGCCTCTTGAAACCTCAGACTGATGAGTTCTCAAAATAGTCTGGACAGGTTACAAACTTAATTTGGCTGTATCCCTCCAAACTGTCTTCCAAGAGCATCATGGTTAAGCTCTCAGCACCAGGAATTGCTTAAAAAGGAACTCTTTTCCCTTTTACAGGCCAAAGCAGTTGAACCTGTGCTAGGAGAAACAGGGAAGGGATTTTATTCCAAGTACATTCTGGTCACAAAAAAGATGGGGGGAATATCATCCCATCCTAGACCTATGGACCCTGAAGAAGTATCTGGCCAAGTAAAAGTTCAGGATGGTTTCCCTGGGCATTCTACTTCCTATGATTCAAGATTGGCTATACTCTCTGGACCTCAAGAATGCTTATACCCACATACAGATACATCCCAGTTATAAGAGGTATTTTAGGGTCCTAATAAGGAAACACCACTGCCAGTACTGTATACTGCTGTTTGGCCTTGCATCAACACCATGAGTTTTCACAAAAGGTCTTGCAGCAGTCACAGCATTGCTACACAGACTAGGGGTGCACGGTTTTCCCTACCTAGATGATTGGCTGGTCAAGAGCACATCGCAGGAAAGTGCTCAAGAATCAATGCACAGAACCATTCAGGGGTGTGCTGGTAAATTTTTAACAACAGGCTCTTTCTCCGGACGTAGCCAGCTCTGCAGTTGGAAGGGCCAGGGATGGCCGGGTGGAGGGGGGGGGAGCAACACTTGCCTCTCTCTCCTCCCCCCTTCGTGTGGGCACGCTAGGCATACCTTTGCTGGCAACCAATAAATGGACTGCCACCACTCCCAACGTCTTGCTCTGAGCAGCATGCTGAAACTTCTTACACATGCTGGAGAAGTCCCAGCCTGCTGCTCAGAGCTGGAAACAAGGAGCTGGGAGTAGCAGCAGTCTATTTACTTGGCTGGCGGGCTCAGCATCCCCACCAGCAAAGTAAAAGAGAATTCAGCAGGGGGCCCAAGCCCACATTTTGGGAGCCAGTTGTTAAAGTAGTCATGGAGGGCCCTACTTTAACAACCGGCTCCCAAAATTCTTAAAAACTTAACAACCGGCTCTTGCGAGCCTGTGAGAGCCTGCTCCAGCACACCACTGGCCTGACCCAACAATTGGAATTCATAGGAGTCCTGCTAGACACAACTCAGGCCCAGGTCTTCCTTCCAATCCACCATCTAGAGGCTCTTGCATCAGTGGCATGATAGGTCCAACAGAGTTAGCTGGTGTCAGCTTAACAGATGTTGAGATTGTTAGGCCACATGGCCTCCACAGTGCATTTCATACCTATAATGTGACTCAATTTGAGGACAGCAAAATGGACCATTTCTTCCCAGTGGTCTAAACCTCAAGGAATCTACATGAAGTCATTGCAGTGAAGGAGTGGCCTAATGGTTAGTGCAGTGGGTTGTGGACCTGGGGAACCAGGTTTGATTCCTGCTGCTGCCTAATGGTCAGTGGGTTGAGATCCTGGGGAACTGGTTTCAATTCCCTCTGCAGCTTTGTGTGACACTGGGCAAGTCAGGTACAGTATATTATACTACTTAGAATGTGAGCCCATTAGGGACAGTACAAGTACTTGTATAGAAAATTGTACTTGTTAACTGTTGTATTCCCATGTACCGGCTCAGGAAGTCTATTCCAGGCATATGGTGCAGCAAGATAAAAGGAACAGAGTCTGGAGTTAGCAGTAGAGGAGAAGGGTGCAGATAAGAGAGATTTACCCAGTGAATGGAGTTCCCGGGGAGGAATGTAGGGAGAGATGAGAATGGAGGTACTGAGGAGCTGCAGAGTGAATGCACTTATAGGTCAATAAGAGGAGTTTGAACTGTATGCGGAAACGGATAGGAAGCCAGTGAAGTGACTTGAGGAGAGGGCTAATATGAGCATAACGACACTGGTGGAATATTAGTCGTGCAGCAGAATTTTGAACAGATTGAAGAGGAGAGAGATGGTTAAGTGGGAGACCTGTGAGAAGCAATTGTCCGGTCTAGGTAGTGGTGAGCCCTTAGGTTCTCTGAAGCCCGTAGGACCTCAGAGGACTGCCGCGCACCCCGGATCTTCACCCGCGGCGACCGCCGTTCACCGGAGGTTGAGCCCCCAGCTGCAGGCGGCCAGCGGGACTGCTGGAACCGCGGGGTGACGGCCGGCCTGGCTGAACACCAGCAACACAGTCCCGACTGAGTGACTAGCAGGGACGGCTAGCGCTGCAAAAGCACAGTCTCTGGATGCGGCTAGCAAGGACGGCTAGCTGAAGGAACACAGTCTCTGAAGGTGGCTAGCAAGGACGGCTAGCTGAAGGAACACAGTCTCTGAAGGTGGCTAGCAAGGACGGCTAGCTGAAGGAACACAGTCTCTGAAGGTGGCTAGCAAGGACGGCTAGCGAAAGGAACACAGTCTCTGAAGGTGGCTAGCAAGGACGGCTAGCTGAAGGAACACAGTCTCTGAAGGTGGCTAGCAAGGACGGCTAGCGAAAGGAACACAGTCTCTGAAGGTGGCTAGCAAGGACGGCTAGCTGAAGGAACACAGTCTCGGAAGGTGGCTAGCAAGGACGGCTAGCTGGAGGAACACAGTCTCTGAAGGTGGCTAGCAAGGACGGCTAGCGAAAGGAACACAGTCTCTGAAGGTGGCTAGCAAGGACGGCTAGCGAAAGGAACACAGTCTCTGAAGGTGGCTAGCAAGGACGGCTAGCGAAAGGAACACAGTCTCTGAAGGTGGCTAGCAAGGACGGCTAGCTGAAGGAACACAGTCTCGGAAGGTGGCTAGCAAGGACGGCTAGCTGGAGGAACACAGTCTCTGAAGGTGGCTAGCAAGGACGGCTAGCGAAAGGAACACAGTCTCTGAAGGTGGCTAGCAAGGACGGCTAGCTGAAGGAACACAGTCTCTGAGCTCCACGGCGTCGGCTTCTGATAATTGAAACGGAAGCCCCGAGTCCTCCTTGTTCCGGGGTTTAAATTCCCCGCCAGTCCATCCCCTCTTAGGAGATGAGCCAATACCTTTAGTCCTGACCGACAAGGAGGGCTGGGATTGGAGGACCCGCCTTGCAGGCGGAGTTCCTCCCTCCCTGTGCCAATCCGGTGCAAGTGGGCGGAGCTTGTGCGTTGCTCAGCTCCGGCCGAGGAGACGACAACGCCGGCGCCGCCATCTTGGCCGGCGTCTTCCCTTTCCTGGAGCCGGCGTTCGGTCTCGCGGGTCGTCCGCTTCGGGCCGACCCGCAGACGCGCTGGCCCCGTCGGCGGCTCGCTGCTGCCACACCGGAGCCTGCGGCCCCCGTGGATCCTCGCTCCCCGCCGCGGGAGCAGTGGAAAAGACCCGGAACGGGACAGTATCCTCCCCGGATGCCCCCTTTTTCCCGGGCCCGGGTTTGGAAGGATACCGGGCATGGAAGGCTTTAACCAACTCCGGGGCATGCACATTCGCCGCGGGCTCCCAGGAGTTGTCTTCGGGGCCAAAATTCTTCCAGGACAATAAGTAATATAGCTTTCCCCGCCGCTTCCTTGAATCTAGGACATCCTCCACCTCATACTCTGGATCGGGATCTGCTTCAAGATCTTCGGTCTCCTGCTGTTGGGGGTGCCATCGAGATCCTTGAAAACTCTTCAATAGGGAAATATGGAAGGCGTTATGCACCCGCAGGTTCCTAGGCAATCGTAGCCGATATGTCACAGCTCCAATTCGAGATTGGACTGCAAATGGTCCAATATATCGAGGTCCCAATCTCCGAGAGGGCACCCGGAGTCGAAGGTATTTTGTGCTTAACCATACCTTCTGTCCTGGTTGCAAGGCGGGAGCCGTCCTCCAGTGACGGTCTGCGAAGACCTTGTATCTGGCAGCTGCTTTCTGCAGTTGTTCTCGGGCCATCTCCCAGACTTTTTGCAGGTCCGCCAAAGTTACATTCACCATGGGGGTTGTGGAACCAGACGGGAAAGGTGCTGGCAGTCGAGGATGTCGGCCATATACCAAGAAAAATGGAGAATCTCCCGAGGCCGAGTGAACACTGTGATTATACGCAAACTCGGCCCACGGAAGTAGGGAGACCCAGTTATCTTGGCGTTTGTTGACAAACGCTCGTAGGAACCCTTTTAAGGTCTGGTTCGCTCTCTCGACCATGCCATTGGTCTGGGGATGGTATGCTGAGGAAAAATGGGTCTTCACCCCTAACGTGGAGCACAGGGCCCTCCAGAAACGCGAGGTGAATTGTGGACCTCGGTCACTAATAATCTGAAGAGGCAGCCCATGGAGTCGAAAAATGTGTTGGATGAAAAGTCGGGCCAACGCGGCCGCCGACGGAAGGCCCAGCAGGGGAACGAAATGGGCCATCCGGGAAAAACGGTCAATCACCACCCAGATCACCGTGTGTCCGTGGGAGCTGGGGAGATCGGTGATAAAATCCATGGAGAGCTCCATCCAGGGACCTGTCGGTACAGACATTGGTTGCAACTCGCCCATAGGGGTCCCGATTGTTGGTTTAGTGCGGGCGCACACAGGACAGGTGGTGACGAATTGAAGAATGTCCCGCCTCATCTGAGGCCATCGATACTGTCTGGCAATGAGATGCAAGGTCTTGTGATACCCAAAATGCCCCGCCCACCTAGACGAATGTCCCCATTGCATTACCTTCGTTCGATCCGTGGCCGGCACTAGGGTCTTCACCGGCGCGACCTCCCCTACGGCCGCGCTGAGGCATGCCGGGTCTAACATGGAATGGATCTCCCTTGTCTCCTCTGGGACCTCAAATGCTCTGGAGAGTCTGCGGGGGTATTCTGAGCGGCCGCCCGAAAAAACAGTTGAAAATGAAATCTAGCAAAAAACAATGACCATCGGGCTTGTCGGGGGTTGAGCCGCTGGGCCTCCTGCAGATATAGAAGATTCTTGTGGTCCGTGATCACCGTGAACCGATGTTCTGCTCCCTCCAGCAGATGTCTCCACTCCTGCAGGGCTAATTTCAATGCTAAGAGCTCTCTATCCCCCACGGTATAATTACACTCTGCCGGGGAGAATCTACGAGAGAAGAACGAACAAGGCTGACGCCGGCCCTTGAGATTTACCTGAGAGAGGACCGCCCCGGCTCCCAACGCAGACGCGTCCACCTCCACAATAAAGGGTTTCTCAGGATCCGGGGCTAGCAAAATGGACGCTGATTTAAAGGCCTCTTTCACCTGGCGAAAGGCCACTTGCACCTCGGGCGGCCAGTCCCGGACGTTGGCGTCTTTTCTAGTAAGGGCCGTCAGCGGCGCAGTCAGTTGAGAATACTGAGGAATAAACTGGCGATAGTAGTTCGCGAATCCCAAAAAACATTGTAGGGCCTTCAATCCCAGCGGCTGGGGCCACTCTCGAATAGCCCGGAGTTTGTCCGGCTCCATCTGTAGGCCCCCGGGTAACAGAATGTGTCCCAAGAATGGTAGCGACCTCTGATGAAAAGCGCACTTACTTAGCTTAGCGAACAGGCGGTATTGCCGTAACCGTTGCAGCACGGCGCGAACATGGCTCACATGGTTGGTGGGGTCTTGGGAAAACACCAAGATATCGTCCAGGTACACAATCACTGTGGAGTTCAAAAAATCCTCAAGCACAAAATTGATAAGTCTCTGGAACACCGCAGGGGCATTACACAGGCCAAAGGGCATCACCCAATACTCGAAATGTCCCTCGTGGGTGTTAAAAGCCGTCTTCCACTCGTCCCCTCGCCGAATTCGAACCAAGTTGTAGGCCCCCCGCAAGTCCAACTTGGTAAACATCTGGGCCCCTTGCAACCTGCTGAAGAGTTCGGGGATGAGCGGTAGAGGAAAACGATCCTTTACCGTGATGGCATTCAATCCCCGATAGTCAATACAGGGCCTTAAGGAGCCGTCCTTCTTAGTAACAAAAAAGAATCCGGCCCCGGCCGGGGACGCAGAGGGCCGGATGAAACCTTTCCGCAGATTCTCCCGGATGTATTCCTGCATCGCCTTGGACTCTCCTCGGGACAGGGTATATAGGCGACCCCGGGGCGGCACGGTGTCTGCCATCAAGTTAATGGCAGAGTCAAACGACCGATGAGGCGGTAGAACCTCCGCCTCCCTGGGATTAAACACATCTGCAAAGTCTCTATAGTCCATAGGCAGGGAGCCCAGCTCTACCTGTGCCCCTCCGGGTACCACCGCCAGGGCAGAGCAGCTGCCGGTCCGGCCCTTACAACCGTTCTCCCGACAGGCACTACCCCAAGCTTGGATGCTTCCACTGGTCCAGTCAATAACCGGGCAATGTTTCCGTAACCATGGCAGTCCTAGGACCACTGGATGAATGGTCCGGGATAGAATCAGGAATCGGGCCTCCTCCTGGTGATCCTCCCCCACCTGTAGTTGCAAATAGGGGGTGATCTCGGTGACCGGCTGCGGTAACGTCGTCCCCTGGATGGAGGTTATTTGCAGTGCTGGCCGCCGCGGGAGCGTGGGCCAGCCCATCTGTTGCAGCAGCTCGTGCCCGATGAAGTTGCCCCCTGACCCCAAGTCCACCAGGGCCCGGGTCTGAATCATGGTCTCATGCCATCGGAGGGTTACTGGCAGAGTGATCAAGGCCTCCGGCAGGGGAGCGGAATGCCCCAAGACCCCTCCCCTCAAGGTGCCTTGGGGGAGACGTTTCCCGCCCGGGAGGGACAGGCTCGAATAAAATGTCCAGCCTCACCACAATAGAAGCACAGTCCGTCCCACAGGCGTTTCTTCCTAGTGGAGGAAGCCAGCCATTGCCGGCCCATCACCATCGGCTCTTCCCCACTCTCCTTGCCATCCCGGTTCCCACGGCGAGGAGACAGCCCCTTAGCAGTCCGGGACGTTCCCCGCGTCCACTTCTGCCGTTCTGCCCGGGCTCTGGCTCGCTCCTGGAATCGGGTATCTACTCGGATACAAAGCGAAATCAGGGCATCCAACTGGCCTGGGACCTCTCGTCCTGCCAATTCGTCCTTGATTCGTTCTTGTAACCCTTCCATAAAAATTGCCATCAAGGACTCAGGGTTCCAACGGAGCTCCGTGGCTAAAGTCCGGAAACGGATGGCATAATCGGCCACCGTCCCCTCCCCCTGATGAATTCGCAGCAGTTCCGAGGCCACAGACGATGGTCTCCCCGGAAGGTCAAACACCATACGGAATCGGCGCTGGAATTCACTATAGTCATCCAGGATGGGGTCCTGTTGTTCATTCAGTGGGGCCACCCAGGCCAGGGCCTTCCCTTCACATAGGCCCATGATATATCCCACTTTACTTTGGTCTGAAGCAAATGTCTCCGGTTGCATCCGGAAGGCCAAGTTGCACTGATTGAGGAATCCCCGGCAACCTCCGGGGGCCCCATCATATCGTGTCGGCTCAGGGAACCGAGGTCCCGTGCGGAACCCTCCCGAACGGGGAGCCGCTGCGGCCCCCTGGACTGCAGCGGCCTGGTTCTGTACCTGAAGCGTTGACAGTTGAGAGCATACGTTCTGAAGCGCCCCTGATAGGGCGTTCAACTGCTCCTGCTGCTGCTGGAGTACCTTGGCCAGGTCCCGTAGATCAGGCTGCGTCGGCGAGCTCATGGCTTCCGTTTCCTGTCCGGTCTAGGTAGTGGTGAGCCCTTAGGTTCTCTGAAGCCCATAGGACCTCAGAGGACTGCCGCGCACCCCGGATCTTCACCCGCAGCGACCGCCGTTCACCGGAGGTTGAGCCCCCAGCTGCAGGCGGCCAGCGGGACTGCTGGAACCGCGGGGTGACGGCCGGCCTGGCTGAACACCAGCAACATAGTCCCGACTGAGTGACTAGCAGGGACGGCTAGCGCTGCAAAAGCACAGTCTCTGGATGCGGCTAGCAAGGACGGCTAGCTGAAGGAACACAGTCTCTGACGGTGGCTAGCAAGGACGGCTAGCTGAAGGAACACAGTCTCTGAAGGTGGCTAGCAAGGACAGCTAGCTGAAGGAACACAGTCTCTGAAGGTGGCTAGCAAGGACGGCTAGCTGAAGGAACACAGTCTCTGAAGGTGGCTAGCAAGGACGGCTAGCGAAAGGAACACAGTCTCTGAAGGTGGCTAGCAAGGACGGCTAGCTGAAGGAACACAGTCTCTGAAGGTGGCTAGCAAGGATGGCTAGCGAAAGGAACACAGTCTCTGAAGGTGGCTAGCAAGGACGGCTAGCTGAAGGAACACAGTCTCGGAAGGTGGCTAGCAAGGACGGATAGCTGGAGGAACACAGTCTCTGAAGGTGGCTAGCAAGGACGGCTAGCGAAAGGAACACAGTCTCTGAAGGTGGCTAGCAAGGACGGCTAGCGAAAGGAACACAGTCTCTGAAGGTGGCTAGCAAGGACGGCTAGCGAAAGGAACACACTCTCTGAAGGTGGCTAGCAAGGATGGCTAGCTGAAGGAACACAGTCTCGGAAGGTGGCTAGCAAGGACGGATAGCTGGAGGAACACAGTCTCTGAAGGTGGCTAGCAAGGACGGCTAGCGAAAGGAACACAGTCTCTGAAGGTGGCTAGCAAGGACGGCTAGCGAAAGGAACACAGTCTCTGAAGGTGGCTAGCAAGGACGGCTAGCGAAAGGAACACAGTCTCTGAAGGTGGCTAGCAAGGACGGCTAGCTGAAGGAACACAGTCTCTGAGCTCCACGGCGTCGGCTTCTGATAATTGAAATGGAAGCCCCGAGTCCTCCTTGTTCCGGGGTTTAAATTCCCCGTCAGTCCATCCCCTCTTAGGAGATGAGCCAATACCTTTAGTCCTGACCGACAAGGAGGGCTGGGATTGGAGGACCCGCCTTGCAGGCGGAGTTCCTCCCTCCCTGTGCCAATCCGGTGCAAGTGGGCGGAGCTTGTGCGTTGCTCAGCTCCGGCCGAGGAGACGACGACGCCGGTGCCGCCATCTTGGCCGGCGTCTTCCCTTTCCTGGAGCCGGCGTTCGGTCTCGCGGGTTGTCCGCTTCGGGCCGACCCGCAGACTCGCTGGCCCCGTCGGCGGCTCGCTGCTGCCGCACCGGAGCCTGCGGCCCCCGTGGATCCTCGCTTCCCGCCGCGGGAGCAGTGGAAAAGACCCGGAACGGGACAGCAATAGTCTAAGTGAGAGGTGATAAGAGTGTGGATGAGGGTTCTGGTAGTGTGCTCAGAAAGGAAAGGGCGAATTTTGCTGATATTATAGAGAAAGAAACAACAGGTTTTAGCAGTCTGCTGAATATGTGCAGAGAAGGAGAGGGAGGAGTCGAAGATGACCCTAAGTTTACGAGCTGATGAGACAGGAAGGATGAGAGTGTTATCCACAGAAATAGAGAATGGGGGAGGAGGAGAGGTTGGTTTAGGGGGAAAGATAAGAAGCTCAGTCTTGGTCATGTTTAGTTTCAGATGGCGCTGAGACATTCAGGCAGCAATGTCAGACAGGCTGATACTTTGGCCTGGATTTCGGCTGAGATTTCTGGTGTGAAGAGGTAGATCTGGGAGTCATCAGCGTAAAGATGATACTGAAAACCATGGGATGAGATCAGAGTACCAAGGGAAGAAGTATAAATGGAGAAAAGAAGAGGTCCCAGGACAGATCCCTGAGGTACACCAACTGACAGTGGGATAGAAGTAGAGGAGGATCCACTAGAGTATACACTAAAGGTACACTGGGAGAGATAAGAAGAAAACCAGGAAAGAACAGAGCCCTGAAATCCAAGTGAGGACAGCGTATCAAGGAGTAAGCTGTGATCAACAGTGTCAAAAGCAGCAGATAGATCGAGAAGGATGAGGCTAGAATAGAGACCTTTGGATCTAGCCAGGAACAGATCATTGGAGACTTTAGCAAGCGCTGTTTCAGTTGAATGAAGGGGGCGAAAGCCAGATTGAAGTGGAAAAAGAATAGCTTGAGATGAAAGAAAGTTAAGGCAATGGCAGTGAACACCCTCAATGGATCTTTTCACTACTCACCTCAATACCAAAGCCTCTTAGTTCTGTCCAAGATGGAAGTCATGTGGCAGCCTAGCCTTGCATGCCTTTTTCCTCAATTAGGGGAAGGGCCTTCCGTACAAGCATCCTCCTATGCCTTCTACAGCAAAGACTCTCCTAAAACTCAAGTAGGATCAGGGAACCATGATTCTGTTCATGTTGTATTGGCTGAGGCAGATCTGGTTCACTCTACATCTAGAGTTAGTCTCCAAAGATCTGTGGATACTGGAGTGCTTTTCAACCCTCATCACTCAGAATGAGTGGGTCCCTCTTAGTTTCCAACCTCCGGTTCCTAACCCTCATGACTTGGATATTGAGAGGCTAGAAGTTCACTCCTTGAATCTGCCTAAGGGTGTCTTACAGGAGAGATTCCACTAAAAGGTCATATGGTTTTAAGTGGAGATGGTTTGCTGTCTGGTATGAGGGCATGGTCTTATATCCTTTTTTCTGTACTACACAAAAACTGCTTGAGGTACCTTCTACACTTGTCATATTCTGGTCTCAAGATCAACTCTGTAAGGGTTTATCTCAGTACAATTGGAGTTTATCATCACTATGAAGAGGGTAAGCCCATCTCTGCTCAGCCTTTAGTTCACTTTGTAAGGGGCTTACTTTTGATTAAACCTCTGATCAATCTCCCCAGCTGATGAAAGTTTATTTTGAGCCACTTGATACTTGCCATCTGAAGTATGTCACATGGAAAGTTCTGGTTTTGGTGTCAGTTACTTCATCCCATAGGACCAGTGTGCTTCAGTCCCTAGTAGTGGATCCACCTTACACAAAGTTTCATCATAACAGAGTGGTTCTGCACATGCATCCTAAGTTCCTCCCTAAGGTAGTGTTGGAATTCCATCTTAAATAGTCAGTTGTTCTGCCAACATTTTTCCCAAGACTTCATGCCCACCATCCTGGTGGACTGCAAGAGAGCCTTGGCCTTCTATGTGGAGCAGACTAAAACCCATAGACAGTCCACTCATCTTTTTGTTTCTTTTGACCCCAATAGGATGAAGGCTACCACCGGTAAATGCACTCTTTCCAGTTGGTTGGCAGATTGAATTTCCTCCACGCATACCCAGGCTGGGCTGATTCTATTGAGTCAAGTCATAGTTCACAACATCAGAGCCATGGCTGTGTCAGTAGTCCACCTGGAATCAGCCTCTATAGAGGATATTTGCAGAGCTGCAAAGTGGGCTTCTATCCACACATTCACATCCTATTATTGTCTTGAACAAAATTCCCAACATGACGGTTGGTTTAGTCAGACAGTTCTTCAGAATTTTTGGGGGGTCTAGAACCAACTCTACTCCTCTAGGTCCATTTGCTTTAATTTCAGGTTATTCTTTAAAAAAAAAAAAAAAACAACATATAAAAATTACTTATAGTCTTTTATCGTTTGTTAGGCCTTGCCTGTTGCAGGCTATTTCTCCCCTTTTTTTTTTCTTTTTGGACAGCCTGGTAGCTAGGGATTCCCATCAGTTAAAATACCACATCCTGTTTGACTTGGAGAAAGTGAAGATACTTGTAATAGATGCTCTCCAAGGACAGCAGGATGTTTATTGACTGCCCCGCCTACTTCCCCTTGGAATTGCATTCTATCAGCTATGATATTAGACTGACCTGGTCCCTGGGCCGTGATGCCAATGGGCAGGAAGATGCGTGTATGTGCAGCAAGCCGCTTCCAAAGGCTTCTAGAAAATTACAACACTGGGGAGTGTCGCCGCACTGGGGCTCCATCAGTGCCAACTCCATCACTCAGAATAAACATCTTGCTACCCTCAGATAATATCTGCTACAGGCGAGTAACTTCACTAAAATGTAATATAATATATAAGGAAAATTATATGGAAGCTTCTCTTTGAAAATTGGTTTGCAAGTACAACAAACTGCCTGGGTGAGATTGGTGATGGGTGGGAATACTAACTAGGGATGGGTGTGGAGGGTTTTCTTATAGCAGTGGGCTGCAGTAAATGCATGCAGACAGCACTGTGCACACCCATAACCCACCCATTCCCCACCCTTTTCATGTCCCCTGACACAGTAAGCAGTTTTTATGTTAATCAGTGTGCGGTGTCACAGCTTTGGGGTAACTGTTGCCACATGCTAATTTGTGTGGTAAACACGTTAGTAAACACGCCCTTAACTTTTCAATTACATAGTAAAACACTTTTTGACTTAAGTATATTTCATCAGTACAGTAGTCTCCTGGCTGCACAACCTGCCTCTTTCAACTTTCAGTCTAAGATCCACAAATCTAAATACAGTGCAATCCGCTTAAGTGCAAGGGGCTGGGACCAAAGAAATACATGCAGTTAACCGGAGCGTGCACTTAACCGTTGTGACCCAAAGAAGCTTGACATCTGATAAACATATGTACAGTACTGTTTATTATATGTACAGTATACAGTCTCCGTTAACTGACGTTAGGCTTACTTGAAGGAATCAGTCATAGTCCTCTGTACACTCTTGTGTATGTGAGTTCCATAAACTACGTCTGCCAGGCGGTAAAAACTGTCATAGCACTGACATCCAGTGGCCTCCAGATAGACCCACAAGGTGTTGAGACTCTCCAGCACTCTTGCAAAAATGGCAAGAGGTTGCTGAATTTCATCAGCATGTGCCTTGCTGCTCATTTCATCATCTGTTTCATCATCAGCCGTTGCCTGCGTGTAGGCGCATATCTCTACATCAGTGCTGTCGTCAGCTGTTTGTAGATCATAATCAACAGCTATGTAGTGTTGAAACTCCTCTTCAGTAACACCAGCTGGGATGTCAATAGCCTGTTCATCTGACGCGTTTGCAACAGCTGCATCTGTTTCGTCTCTCTCCACATCCTTAACAAAGCTTGCCCGCTTGTAGCAGTTCACAATGGCTGCCTGTGTAACATGATTCCAGGCTTCTTTCTGCATATGTAGGGAATCCAACAGTGATAGATTACGAGCCAGTTCAACAGCACGTTTATCCTTGCCAGTCTGGTCATCCAAAACGCTCATCAGATGACGTAGCACAAGAGCCCGATAATGTTGTTTGAAATTGGCTATTATGCCCTGATCCATAGGTTGGATCAGAGAGGTAGTGTTTGGTGGCAGGAAGACCACCTTGACGTTAGACAGCCTGACATCATCACTGTGTGCTGCACAATTATCACAAAGCAACCAAATCTGATGCTTTTGTTCCCGCATTCTAGTGTCTAACTTCTTTAGCCACTGCTTCCAAATTTCACCAGTTATCCATGAATTTGCGTTAGCCTTGTATGACACAGGAAGTTGCTTAACATTCTTGAAGCAACGGGGCTGTTTGCTCTTTCCAATGACGAGTGGTTCCAACTTCTCACTCCCATCCATATTGCAGCAAAGGAGGATCGTCAGTCGGTCCTTTGACATTTTACTTCCTGTAGTTTCGGCTTGTTTGAATGCAAGTGTTCCATCAGGAATCGCTTGCCAGTAGAGACCGTTTTCATCAGCACTGAAAATATCACAAGGTGCAAACTCGTTCAAGATGGTAGGAAGAACTGAAACAACCCAATTTTCAGCACCAAAGTCATCAGCGTCTTGTTTTTCACCATGCTGTTTCTTGAATTTTATGTTCTTCCTCTCCTTCCATCTTTCCAACCATCCAACAGTGGCTTTGAATTCAGTTAGTCCAAGACTTTCAGCTAGCTGGTTAGCTTTCCCCATAAGCAGTGGACCACTGACAGGAAACTGTCTGCTCCTGACTTGAGAAAACCACCGAAGAAGAGCATCTTCTACCTCCTCAGCTTTTCCTGCCCGTTTTCATTTCCATTGTGGATTTGTATTGTTTTGCCAGTCTTCCAGAAGCTGGTCTTTCTGCTTAAAGACACGTGAAATTTGACTGGGATTGACACCATATTCTTTAGCAATAGATGCTTGACTTTGTTTGTTTTCTAATTTTTTAAGAACTTCTATTCGTTCAGCCAGTATTAAAGTCTTACAGTTGCACGATGACGACGATGACTCCAGTCAGTGTACACTCTAACAACTTTCTTTTGCTTATTCTGCCTGTGGCAGTTAACCAATGAGATTTCAAATTTATTGCTCCTTTGTCACGTGCCAATCGGATTCCATATTCTGTGTGCGCTTATGCGGAGTCTTTCCTGCAGAGGAGCGGTCTTAAACCAATATATAAGCGAATTTGCACTTATCAGTGGTACGCTAAACCGAAGTTTGTCCATATAGAAATTGATGGCGCCAAAAACGGGACCAAAATACGGCATGCAGTTAAACAGAGCCTGCGCTTATCTGACGTGCACTTAAATTGAGTGCACTGTAATACGTGGCAGAAATCTATGTCAAATGCTAATCTATCAAAATGTAAGGGAGAATGAAATGAGCTCCTCTATTCTTATCAAGAAACACCAACTCAGTTACACTACGAGCTCAGTCTACATATACATTTTGCAGATAACAGTCCAGTGTCGTCACACAGGCTTGGATACTGCAAAATTCTGAGCTGTCTAGAAAGTTAAGCACCAGAGGAAGTCTCCATGGGACAAGGTCAAATATCATGGTCCCAGACCCCCTTTCGCTAAGACAACCCAAAAATTGATCTAAGAGCTTTCCTGGACTAGCTCAAAACTCCACCTACCTGCATCATCGTTCTATTCTATGACAACTGTAGACCATGTGCTATTATAACATGCTATAGTCTATGGGTGCATATGTTTACTTCATTCTTTTTCTTTTGTCTCCCCTAGATGGAGCTGTCTATGAGAGGCCTGAAGCAGTGCTCTCACTCCAGATGTTGTATGATTTGGTTATGTTCATTGTGACAACCATTATGAGATATGTGTAACATCACTGCTAATGTATGTAGCTTGCTGCTCGACCTAGCTAGGAAGATTCTGTCTACTTTTGTTTGTTTGCTGTGGCTGAATTGAAAATATAATTGATGAATATGAATGGTTTAAATCATCCCATTAAAGAAGGAAGACAGTGGATTAGCTGCATAAACAGGGGGCTGATGTCTGTGTCCTTCAAGAAACTCACTTGACTTTTAAAGATTATTTTGGATGAAAGGCCAAGTGAATATAGGGTTTCTATTTCTCTTCTAGTCCTCATAAGAAAGCAGAGTGGCCATTTTAATTCATAAATGGTCCCTCTTGTAGCTATATCCCAGTCCTCTGATGTGGAGGGCTGCTGGCTTTAATTACATACTAGGGTAGGAAATGGAATATTGCTATTGTGTAATCTGTACCCTCTGACTTTTTCCTCATCTGCATTTTTTCAGCAGATCACTACACATTTACCTCTGGATTCTATAAATGGCACTCAAATTTGGCCACCCACAATCGCATGTGATCCCTTGCTCTACACGCAAATAAATTAATGAGCCATTAACAATCAATAATTGGAAGTTAATCAATTATGAACATTAATTGGCTCTAATTTGGATTTATGTGTGGATCTGGCTGTGTGCGATTCTATAAAGATCCACACCCAAATCCTCTTGTGCACAACCCAAAAGGGAGCATGGCTATGGGAAGGGCATGGACTGGTCAGGAGCGTTCTAAAGAATTACATGCAGTATTATAGAATTTTGGGGCTGCACACCTCAGTTGTGTGCCAGGATTTACACCAGGTTTCAGTTGATATAAGTCCTTGTGCCCAAAGTTGGGCACCAGAATATACGCTAAGCACTATCCTGTAAAGAGTGCTCTGCCCAGAGTGCCCTTTATAGAATAGTGCTGAATGCAAATTTTTCTCAATGCTTACTTTTCAGTACCATTTACTAAATCTGATCCTTAATGTCTTTCGATCAAGGGCATAGCAGATTTTAATATGCCTATAGACCCCCTTCTGGGTTGCCAGCCTAAAATGACACATGTTCCAAGTAAGATCACCAAACTTTATGCACCTTATTTTCTTCAGAAGGTTTGGTTGACCCGTGGCACCTATGTAATCTCAATGGTAAAGATTATACTTATTGAAATGTACATCATCCTTTTAGTTGAATAGATTATTTTTTTAATTTCTAAAGGTCTCACCCTCATGCTACAAAATGTGTTTATTGATACTATCTTGGTTTCAGACTACGCTGGTGAAATGAATTAGCCCTTTATTTAGACTTCCTGCAGGCCCCCCCCCCCCCCCCCCCCCCCCCACATACACACAACCACGGTGCAATTTAACAATGCTCTTTTGCGGGAGGAGGATTTTAAACTTGCAGTACAATCTGCACTTCAGGAATATTGGCATTTTAATGAGCCAGAGTCCCCTCCCTAAGCATGTGAAATGGGATGCAATGAAAGTGACCTGGACTTGGCTCTTAATGGAGCAGCGGGGCTGCTGGAAAGCACCGCTTTTCATGACCCCTCCAATTCCTGATCCAACACCCCTATTATGACCCCCTGACCACTGTTCCCTCTAAGCTGAGTGGGAGTCCTCCAACTGCATTGCTTCCAATGGAGGGTGGTGCTTCAATATTGTATTTTCAATTGCTAGGGACAGACAGGTTCCCTGGAGTCCTGCAGAGCTTGCCTGTCCTACATGTGATAGTGAAACAGCACCACCCATTGGCAGGACTGTAGGTGGAGGACTCCTGTTCAGCTTAGAGGGAATACTGCCCCCGACCCCCAATACAACCCCCTATCATGACCCCCAACCCATGATCATACCTCCCTCTTAGAGAAGGACACAGGGTCCCCACGGACTCTGTCCCCATCCGTGCCCCATCCCCACAGGCTCTGTCCTCATCTGCAGAAGCCTTGAACACTTTTGATTTTATACATAAATCTTTTTATTAAAGTATAAATAGGAACAGAGGAGTCATGTGATGACCGATTAGCGAGCGGATTCTGCTTGGGGCAGGTCCTTGTCTCCTACTCATAAAACCCATCTTTTATAGAGGAAAACCAATTGGATTGTGATGGAACAGTTTCTCTTTGTGTGATTTGTGGGTGATGAGTGTAAAAATGAGGTGGCTGGTCTCAGATAATAGAAAGCTGACCTCGACCAAGATGGCGGAAGGCCCAAACCAGCCAATTCTTATTATATCGGATGAAGTGGCGAAACAGCTCATACAGTGTCACAGTAGTGATTGAGGACAAACTTTCGCAGTTTCAAACTACTGTGCAGGAACTGGACTGCTTGGCTACACAGGCCACTAAGATTGCTGATAATACACACCGCATTGAGGCATAGAAAATGGCCACCGATCAACTTTGAGAATAGCTGGCACAGATGCAACGGCGTAATGCTGAATTGTCAGATTGCATTGATGAGCAACAGAATCATAGTCGGAGGAATAACTTTCTGTGCCAGATAAGGACCTTATGGCTTTGAGTGAGCAGGAACTGCCTGTGAGCCTGGGCCTGGTCGGTGAAGGTGGTCATATTGTGGTGGAGCGAGCTCACAGATTGGGACAGCATGTGGCTCAGGTTAACAGGCCTAGGCCAGTAATTTTTCAGGTCTTGAACTACGCTAACAAGATGGCAATTCTACAAGCCTATCATGCTTAGAAGAGCCTTGAACTGCGCAGCTCTAAGGTATTGCTGTTTGAGTACTTCTCTAAGACAGCTTCAGTTCAGGGGAGAGAGTTTGCCCCTTCTTGTTCCCAACACTTTAACTCTGGTGTGTGGCTCGCACTGCGTATCCCGCTTGAGTCTGAGTGTTCCATCAAGGCATTGTGAAGTTTTATTCCACTGTGGCTGACTTGAGATATTTTCTTAGCACTTTGGACCGACTTGAAGACCCTGCGTGAGCAGTTTCCTGTTTCTCCCTGTTGGGGGTGAACTGTGAAACTTGTTGCTGGGTTGCCGTCTCCTTTTGGAGCCCCTTTGGAGGGGACTTTGTTGTACTGATACAGTACTAACCCTTGGACCTGGACATTGTGAGCCCTCTTTCATCTGATACCATTGTTGCGCTCTTAGTGCAAGTTGTGTGGAACCTGGCTGGCTCCTAACGTTGGGCTTTGTTTCACCTGATTTGGTTCTTTGAGTTGTTTTTTTAATTTCCTGTTTTCTATGTGTGAAAGAGTGGGAGGGGGGAGCTGCCTGGGCCATAGGTTTATGGAGGAGGCTCTGGGAATTTGTTGCTTATGGGGACAAAGGGAGGGGGAGGAAGGGTGGGGGATGGATATGGCTGTGGAAATGGGGAATGGTGTGTGAATATGGGATAACTGGTATGGTGTGATTGGAGTGTAGGTAGTTGATGTATTGGGAGTGGGGGTAGGGGTAGTGGTGAGTGAGATATTGGGGATCTGTTACTGTGACTTGGTGCTGGTGGTGGGACGGTTTGAGCTGGGGCCCTCCTATTGGCTTTTCTTTTTTCCTATTTGGGTAGTACGGTATATTGACCTGTTGTTATGAGCTGTTTGAAAGTTTTATATTTGAATGTAGATGGGATCCATTCTCCTGTCAAACAAACTAAAATACTCAAACTCCTTATAAAAATTAGGTGGAGGTTTGTACTCCAGAGAGTTCAAGCATTCTACTAGGCTAATTGGAAAGAAAACAGCAAGATATTGAACATTACCTGCATCGTATTGGGTTTAGCTTTACATCAGCACACATCCTATCAAAGACTTCTGAGAAATGCCCTCGTGGGCCAAAACATGACTCATGTCGAGTCCTGGATGTTTAATAAAGGTGTTAGTTTGGACATCATCTGCTGCTCTTTCTTTTGTCACCCTTGTTGTGACTGTTTAGTTTGGAGATTGCTTTTCTCCAGGAAACCTACCTATCTGATTTAGAACACCAAAAGATGGGTAGAGAATGGGTAAGGAAGGTTTGGGCCTCTGCCTTTAATGGAAAGCAGTGTGTGTGGGGGGGCTATCTTATTATGGAAGGGAGTTGATTTTGTGACCCATAAAGTCTTGCTGGATGTTCAGGGGCGATATGTAGTAGTGGCAGGGGAGGTTACAGGGGTTAAATTGTTGTTGGCTAATATCTACACTTCTAATGTGTATGATCATGCTTTCCTTTCTAAGTTGTTGGGGCTCATTTATCAGTTTGAGGGTTATTTTTTGTTGCTGGGTGGGGACTTCAACTTAGTGGTGAACCTCTTAGTGAATTGCCAACCATCTCGTCCACCTTTTTCTGCCCATTTTAGTAGAGGAGTCAATTTTACACTTTCACACCTGAACCTCTTGGATGTTGGGGGGGGGGGGGGCAGGGGGGCAAGATTCCCCAGACCCAGCCTCCAATGAGGCCCCGACACCAATGATCAAAAGAGACTGCTCTGCCGGCCACAGATCCTTCTTTCTGCCATGTCCTGCCTATGCAGAAACAGGAAGTTACCTCACAGGAGGCAGGACACAGCAGGAAGAAGGACCTGTATCCATCAGAGAACTTTCTCTAATTCGCTGCAGTGGGGAGGAGCAGCGGCGGTGGCAGTGAGGGGAGCAGCAGTGGCAGTGGTGCAGCAGCAGGGCCCTGAAGGTTGTTTCCCCGGGCCCAGCTTTGTCTCTTGGCGGCCCTGGTTAGGAGGATCATTCTTGGGTGCCCACCACAAAAAAATGCATTGTTATGTGTGCCATTTTTACATTGCATAAATGTATCTTGCAATATTGGACCCATGAACTGCCCCCAATTTATGAACACTAGCAGCTTATAAGGTGGCCAAATTTGAACTCTGATACCTATCTCATCATGGCGAGCTGTCTATAGTGTACAAGAGGTTGTTGTGGAACAAACTATTGTCCCTTACATCATCTGGTGTACAGGATCCTGATGACAATGATTCCTGAGGTGTTTTATAGTCAAGATTTATAAGGCCCTGTGTGGCATATTGCTCTACATTTGTGCACCCTTTATTTATTTATTTATTTATTTTTCTTCCCTTAGGTTTCTCTCACCTGAGGGGGGGTTAGTGTGGGAGAAGGAGGTGTGTGTGTGGTGCATGTGTGTGTGTGTTTGGGGGGGTTATATGTGTTTGGTTTCTTGGGGATAAAAAAGGGGATAAAATTGAATGGCAAGAGGCCTAGGCCTAGTCTGTCTCTCAGATAAGAAACAACCGAGTGGGAGCCGAGTTTTGAGTTTTACTTTATACTCTGGAGTTTTGCTGTTTTGCTTGTGCTTGTTACTTCTAACATTTTTCTGTCTACTGTTTGGCCTTTTGCTGTTGGTATAAATAAAGTTTAAAAAAAAGTATAACAAGGAACAATATTATGTGCAAGTATTGTTTAAAAATCACAAATAGAAAGCAATAGTAATGAGCAACTATAATAACCCCCTCCCACCTTCTACCCTTCCAATTCCAAAAATAGCTGACTTCTACTTCCCCAAGGAATCCTAATCCACCCTGTTAAAATGTTCATGAGTACAAAATAAAACCTGCTCTGCTCTGTACGCCCGTGGGGGAGAAATATGCCCTACGAGCAGTATGATTTTTTATGGTTTAACGGTTTTTATTCAGGATCAAAATAACCATACAGCAAACGGCTAAGCAACAGTTCTAAACAGAGTCATCAATCTATTACATTATAATAATAAGCAAACAAAGGGCCAGATGCATCAACCAAACGTTAAAAAATCTCAAATGTTAAAGTCCCTAATGAATTTTAAAAAAGGAAGGATGCACCAAAAAAAAAGTCGCACATGTTCGGTGTGGTACTGTAAAGTACAATGCATCAAACCTGTGTAATCCCCGTCGGTAATCGGCCCCTAACGCATGCGCAGAGCAGCCAAGCATTATGCTGGCTGCTCTGCGCATGCCACAAATGTCAAAACTACCAAAAAAAAAAAACCAGGTTGAATGGATCGGGAGGGGGCAAAGGCGCTCATCAGGAGTGTCCTTCACAGACGGCCTTGCCCCCGTCCTGCCCGAGTTTGCCGCTACTCCCCGCCCGCTTCAAAACCAAAATAAAAATCAAACTAACTTTTAAGGCTGCCCCAGCCCCCCTCCATTCCTGTCTCTTTCCCAGCCCCGCCTCCCGAATCCTCCGCCCCCGTGCCCCACCCCCTCTGCCCCCTCCTGGGGTCGTCGCCGCCATTCCCCCCCTCCACCGGGCCCCCCTCCTACCGGGCCCATGCAGCGCGTCTGCCTCTGTGTGAAGGCGCTGCACGGGCAAGAAGAACAGCTCAGCTGATGCCTTTGCCCAGTCTTCTCGTTCGCGTCTCTCTCCTCCTGGGCCCGCCCCCCATCTGACGCCCAGGGGGAGAGAGACCTGAACGAGAAGACTGGGCGAAGGCATCAGCTGAGCTGTTCTTCGAGGCAAATGGCCTTTTAGTGAGCACTCATGTGGACAAAACTCGTCTTAGTCTGTATTGCATTCTGGACATTACATTGGGTTGAGAGATACTGTTTTTCTTTCTTTTTTAATTAGAGGATGCATTAACTTTTAGTATAGGTAAGAGGATCAGAGAAACACTTCATTCAGCTGTCTCAAAAAACTGAGACTTACCAATGGACCAGGATATATTGACTGTCTATCGATCACACAGAAGCAGCTCCGTTTAAACCAAGATCTATGCTGCCCGTTGAAGAGATTTGAAAAGATTGCAGTAGGTCATATCCTAAGAGGAGGACTGCAAACATTGTATGGAACAAATTTTCCAGGGCGACTGAAAGAATGTGAAACTTGACAAAGATCTGGTTAAGTTCCTGGATACAGTGTGCGAGTGCTATTCATTGTGATGCAGCAAGTAAAGAGAATGTTGAGGAGCCGCTTTGGAAACAAAGCAATGGAGTTTGCCACACATCTCCTGGCTCTTTGTCATCCATTGTATTCTTACCTTCATGCTTCAGATACTTCATAGTTCTTGGTCTACTGACCTCAGGTCAGGACAAAGGTTTGGACAAGTCATTTAAACCTCCATTGCCTAAGACAAAACTTAGATTGTAAGCCCTCTGGGGGCAGAAAAATACCTACTGCATCTGAATATAACTCATCTTGAGCCACAACTGAAAAAGATATGAACTAAGGGCTAGTTGCACTAAACTTTAACGACCCTTTTACAACCCTTTAACTAACAAGTTTTAAACTGAGACATGCATTAAAGGCCTTTTTCCGAAGACGACAGCAGCTAACGAAAACGGAATGCAGATGAGCAAATTGTTTAGAAACCCTACTGGAATGAGATGCACTAAAGTTTTCCGCTTGCCCTAACGCAGGAAAACTCCAGGAAAGCTAACGAGAAAAAGTAAAACGTAAAAAAAAAAAATTGCGGGGGGACAAAAACGCTCATCAGGAGCGTCTTTAAATGTAAAAACAAAAAAAAAATCGGGAGAGGGTAAAAACGCTCACCAGGAGTGTCTTTAAATGTAAAAACAAAAACAAAAAAAAATCGGGAGAGTAAAAACGCTCACCAGGAGCGTCTTTTACTGATGTCCTTGCCCCCCCCCCCGAGGTCGCCGCTGCTCCCCGCTCCCCCCTGCATCAAAAACACAAGTTGAGGCAGCCCGGCCCCCCTCCTCCCTTCCTTCCTTGACAGCTTCCGCCATCCTCCGCCCCCATGCCCCGCCGCCCCCCATGAGGTCGTCACCGCCGCTCCCCCCTCCACTGCCCCCCCCTCCGTCTTACCAGGCCCATGCAGTGCCTCTCACCTCTGTGTGAAGGCGCTGCACGGGCAAGAACAGCTGATCGGCGATCAGTGATGCCTCCTCCGACGTCCCTCCGTTCTTCCTGGGCCCGCCCTCCTTTGACGTAAGTAACCTACGGGGGGGGGGGGGCCGGTGGAGGGCTGGAGCGGTGGCGACGACCTCAGGGGAGGGCGGCGGGGCACGGGGGTAGAGGATGGTGGGAGCTGTCAAGGGAGGGAGGGAGGGAGGAAGGCCGGGCTGCCTTAACTTGTGATTTTGATGCGGGGGGAGCGGGGAGCAGCAGCGACCTTGGGCGGGGGGGGGGGGGAAGCGAGGCAGTAAAAGACGCTCCTGACGAGCGGGGAGCAGCGGCAACCTCAGGCGGGCGGGTGGGGAATGACGTTGGTAAAAGACATTTTGGGTTTTTTTTTACGTTTTTTGGCATGTGCAGAGCAGCCAGCATAACGCTTGGCTGCTCTGCACATGCTTTACGGGCAGATTAACGACGGGGATTACACTTCATTAATGCATTCGACTTTAGAATACCGCAGCGAACATGTGCGACTTGTTTTTTTAGTGCATTCTTCGTTTTTTCAACTTCGGTAAGGACAATGCCAGGTAAGGACAATGCCAGGTAAGGACAATGCCAGGTCATGTCCATGCTCCACCACTGAATTTCTGGGTATATGGGAGCAGCAAAAACATATCTGGCTACATGTGATATTCAGCTCTTAACCAGCTATGATGAACCGCATAAAGATAGGATTGATTTTTTTACGTTTCTATTTAAACGGTTACCTTGGCAGGTTAAGTGCTGAATATCACAACCGCCCAAGTGCTGACTCCTCCCCCAGAATCCCTAAAATAGAGTTTTGGCTTGGGCATTAACCAGACATTTTCAGTGACACTGTTCAGATAAGTGCTGCTGAATATAACTGATTAGACCCGGACAGGTGATTTAAATGGGCAGGAGTTTCTCACATTGTTATTTGGGTAACAGCACTAAATATTGTTGCTAACCTCATAATCTCCAGCTTCATCCTCAGACTGCCCTGGCACTACCTGAATAAGAGAAATATTCAGTAACACTAAACAGCTGACTATCCATCTTACTTTCATTGACATTGATCTGGATAGGAGCTGCTCCTATAGTACTTGGATAAACGCCTTTGAATGATTAAGGGGATGGAACTTCTCTCCTATGAGGAAAGGCTTAAGGGGTTAGGGATTTTCAGCTTGGAGAAGAGACAGCTAAGGGGGGATATCATAGAGGTGTACAAAATCCTGAGTGGAGTAGAACGGGTAAAGATGAATCGATTGTTTACTCTTTCAAAAAGTACAAAGACTAGGGGGAAGGGGAAATGAGATTTGATATACTGCCTTTCTGTGGTTTTTGCAACTACATTCAAAGTGGTTTACATTGTATATACAGGTACTTATTTGTACCTGGGGCAATGGAGGGTTAAGTGACTTGCCCAGAGTCACAAGGAATTGGAGTGGGAATCGAACCCAGTTCCCCAGGATCAAAGACTGCTGCACTAACCACTAGGGGAAACTCCATGAAGTTACATGGTAATACTTTTAAAACAAATAGGAGAAAATATATTTCATTCAGTGAATAAACAGTTAAGCTCTGAAACTCTTTGCTGGAGCAAGTGGTAAAAGCAGTTAGTGTACATGGGTTTAAAAAAAGGGCTGGACAAGTTCCTGGAGAAAATGTTTGCTATTAAGATAGACATGGTGAAAGTCATTACTTATCCCATGGAATCTTGCTACTTTTGGGGATTCTGCCAGGTACTGTGGAAGCAGGATACTGGAATAGATGGACCATTGGTCTGACCCAGTAGGAAATGAAACATGCAAATAAATTAGTTACATAGAGGCATATTTTCAAGGTTCTTAGACTTACAAACTTACATAGTAGCCTATGAAACTTAGTAAGTCTAAGTGCTTTGAAAATGAGCCCCATAGTAACATTGTAAATGATGGCAGGTAAAGACCTGGGCAGTCCATCCAGTCTGCTCAAAAAGATAAACTCATAGCATAAGGTATGATGTATACTTGATCTTGATTTGTCCTTGCCATTTTCAGGGCACAGACTGTAGAAGTCTGCCCAACACTGGCCTTGTTCTCCAATCAATAACTAGCTTTGCACACGCATCTGTGCGTGCAATTCTCTGAAGAATGACCTTTTTGTATTTACTGTTTTTTATGGGAGTATTTCTGTACAGGTTGCCAAGTCTTAGGTGCCCAAAATATGTACACGTGTGAATTCTATAATGGCAATTAAGTGCATAATTGCCGTTAAAGAATACTAGTGAAAATGTGCATTTACACATTTAAGGATGCCAAAACCTGGTGTAAATGATCATGCCAAAATTGTGTCAATTATGCACAGAACTGACAGTATTGTATAACCTTAGCACCTGACCAACCCATGCCCCCCCCCCCACATTCACATCCGTGTTAAACAAACTATGTGTTAAGATACTAATAGGCAGACGCTCAAAAATCAAGTGCCAGAAAAATACATTGGATCAGCATGGGACAGGAACTCCCTAATGCTCAATGCTAATGAGATGCAAATTTATGCGCTCATAGCATTGAGCATTAGGGAGTTTGTTGGGAGGGTAGTGTCTGACACATGCGCTGAAGAGTTGTGAATCAAGCAGAGCTCTTAAGCACACATCCAGAATGCCAGAAGGGAAGAAGGAAAGGAGGAAGAAGAGGGGTGGGTTGCCCATCTCTGGACTTTGGCAGTGCGGTGCTGCCCAATTACCGCCGGGTTAGCGCCGCCCTAAAAAATACAAGCTGATTTTCCTAGTATGGAAAATGGTGCACACTGGAGATGGAACTACCATCGGTGCCTGCGATGGGCCAGCGGTAGCTCCAGATTAGAGTGTGGCACAAAACACTTCAAAGCAATGGCGTGCTACTTAGCTTTTAAGTCTTGAAGCTACTCGCCGGTTGGCAAAAACAGACTGCAGTAGATGGAAGCGTATTAGCGCTGGATGCCACGGGTTCAATCTTTCTTTAGGGACGCAGGTGAAGACAAACTCTTGTACAGAACGTCACCAACCTAAAGCTGCTCTTCCACTGTAAGTCATTTTATGGGCTCCAGGCAACAACGTGCTTCCTGCAGGATGATGTCACTACAGAAAACTTTATGAACAAACTCACAAACATCAATCAGATGAAACTCAAAGTAAATAGACTAAACATGATCCTGCAAATAAACTACACATGTGGTTTCACTATTTCCACCTGAAGTTTTTGCCCAGTGAATGAAGTGTAAATTTTTACCCTATTAGCGGTTGTTTATTATGACCTCCTCATGGGTGTATTACTAATCTGAGGTCATTACTCCTACATTTTATGTATGTCTTCTTTTCCTGGTTATTTTGTGAATCCATGAATATGGGGACAGAACAGGAGGTGAGGGGGAAGTCCCCCCCTCCCAGCTACTAATCTGAACTCCTACTCTTTAATCCCCAAACAAAGCAAAAGATCTTATGATATTGGACATGAGAAGGAATCTTGTTTGTAACCTTTGCCCATTTGGAGAAGCGGAACCATCTGTGATGGTAGGATTTCCTTCTTGTGCGCCTTCTGGGGACTAGTAAAATTTCTTTTATTTCCTCCAAGACAGGAAGATCAACTATATCCCATTCAACATCCAAACAGTGAGGGACAGACTCTTCAGACAGTAGACATCGTTGCTGTGGCAGCAGTGAAGGATGTTGTCTGAGGGATATCAGTTGGTTTCATTGCTAGAGCAAGTAGTCGGACCTGGGTCACTGCAGAGTGACTAAGATAAACTGGGTTTTTGTCTCTACATATTTTGTAAAGAACTCTTGTAATCAAAAGGAATGGAGGGGAGCCATAAAGGAGTCCTTGGCTCCATGAAATTGAAAAGGAATCATGAGCAATCTGTATGGACTTGGGTGAAGGCAAAAAGCGCACATTTTGCATTTTCTGCAGAAACAGTCTATTTTTAGAGTGCCCCAGCATTCAAATAGATAAGAGGTTTTCAACCCAGTCTTGAAAACGTTGACTAGCTAGGTGTGCCCTGAGAGCTGGGTTGAAAACCTCTGAAATACATGCTGTATGAACCCCTATTCCTTGCCTGATATATACTGCCCATTCAGAACACTTAGATCATTACAACAAAACCGACTCATCATTCTCTTTTTCCGAGAAATCGTTTTTGATACCACAAGATGATCCATCTTTTCAGTTCCGGGCGGGGTCCGGAACTCTGGAATCTTGTTACCACAACTCAGACTTCAAACACCCCAACAGTGTCATCCCTCTTTCTCTCCCCATCCTTCCTTCCATCCAGCATCTTCCCTCTTTCTGCCCCCTCCTTCTAGCATTTTTCCTCTTTCTCTCCCTTCTTTACTACTACTACTTCATCCAGCATTTCTCTTTCTCTCTCCATCTGACCAGCCAGGGTCTCCCCCTTATTCTCCTTCCTTCTCCCCAGCAGCAGCTTGTGTCTCCCCTGCTGTTTTCCATGTCCCCTCTTTCCACTCATCTCTCTCTCTCCGTACCCCTCTTCCATCCAGTGTCCCCCACTCTTCTTTTTCTCTCCTTTGCTCTCTCCATTTATCACCTTCTGCAGCCCTCTCGACACCCATTCCATCCAGTACCCCGTGTTTCCTGGCTGCCACTGCTTCTCCTGATGTTGCAGCAGTGGCCCTGGCAAAATAAGAAAAACAAGTGCGGGGCCACAGCAGCCTTCAGGCATGCGCTGTCGGCTCTGCTGTCCTCTGCCCCCCCGCTGACGTCAATTTTCTGTTCCAGGGGCAGAGGACCAGCAGAGCCAACAGCGCATGCCTGAAGGCTGCTGCAGCCCCGCACTTTTTCTTGTTTTGATGTGGCTGCTCATCAAGAGCCAAGCAGCACCAGCGGATTGTCGCAGTGTGTCTCAGTGGGACACACCGCTTTGGCAAAGATAACCTGCTGAATGCGGGAGACTTAGCAGTCTGTGTGTATGTGAACATATGGGTGTCGCTAGCGTTTAACACTGACTAATTTTAGGCACATGCTAAAAATGATAGCGCATCATAGTAAACAGGGCCCAAAATGTTAATCCCAAGAAAAGAAATTCACTACACATGACCAGTTAAAGAGAAAATTTCCCCATGTAAACAAAAAAAAGCAAAGTTTATGCATTCTTTTATTTTGTTCTTATGCTTTGTATTTTAAATGCTCAGAGCGGCTCTCAGCTCACCACGTGTCCAATATACGATTAAATTTTCCCAAAGCAGAAAATGCCAAATAAATGGGGTCTTTTACTAACGATTAACTAGGTGTTATCTGAAGCAGGAATAAAATGGTGGCATAATCCTGTACTGTAATCTTTAGTAAAGGCCCTCCTGTCCTAAAACCGAAATCCCATTCATAATATCCTAAAATAAATTTAAAACTACCCCGCCCTAAAACCTCCTCAACCCTCCCCCTCATCAACTGCTATTCCGCGAAGCATCCTGGGAAAGTACATGTCAAACAAGTTCCGTTTTACGCTGGCAGAGCTTCGCCGGAAACTACGTCGGAAGGCGTAAAGCGCCTTTCTAAACCGACAGGTATCATATTACGTGAAATGCTTTCATGCATTCTTTCTTTTTTTCATAGTAGATTATTCGGCTGTCTCTACTTTTCTGTGGATGCGTTCCGTTGGCACTGGCAGCACGTTCAGAGTTTTCGGCGTGGCCCTATTCTAGTAGCGACTGCGCTAGGAACTACTTTGACTTGTGCGGAAGAATTACATAACAAAGCGCAGCGAGAGTAGTATCAGTACGCGGTGGTAGGCAGCGCAGCTCTAGGGAGGTGGTGCCGCCATTTTGGAGAGGTGTGTGAGGAGGAGAAGTAGCGTGGTGCGTGGAATCTTTATCGCCCCACTGGATCTTTTGTTTTCCGGCCGTCCCCGTACACCTATGTCCGGTGGCGGTGTGATCCGAGGCCCTGCTGGTAACAATGATTGCCGGATTTACGTGGGCAATCTCCCCCCAGACATCCGCACCAAAGACATAGAAGATGTATTTTATAAATACGGCGCGATCCGGGATATCGACTTGAAGAACCGCAGAGGGGGGCCTCCGTTTGCCTTTGTGGAGTTCGAGGATCCAAGGTATGTAAAGTAATAAGAATGGCTTTGGTGCATGCATTTACCCGTTATTCCAATCCCACATAAGGTGGCTTCGTGTTATATATTTTTTTCTTTGTGACTTGCATAGATCATGGTGGGACGTACCGGCTAAAACTTATGTGGTGAATGTGTTCACTGTGCGGTTTGGGGGTTTGTACTTTAACTCCTAGGGGCGCTGAGGTTGGAGGCGGGAAAACGTGCACGCTCTGTAGAAATGGCGGACTCGCTGCACAGGAATAGAGATGGAGCTTCAGCAGTATTTAGAGGAGTAGGCGGTGTCTCGGTCCCGCTCTGAGACTGAGTCTGCGTACGCACTTTTGTTCCATTGCGTGCGTGGGTTTACCCAGCTCCTATAGTCCTGTAGCTATTTGCGCTGATAGAGTGGCGGCTTGCACGCACTTAAATGGCTGGGGGAATTCGCGTTTGTCAAGGGGAGGTCTCCGACGCATGTACAGAGCTCCAAGGTGGCGCTTAGGTGGCAACCCATGCATTTTTTATTTCTATTATTTATTTGTCATACCTTTTCAATATTTTCAAGGTAACTAAGTAATGTTAAACAGCCAATTCTCTCAATGAAGGGAAATGAATAACATGGTATTGCAACCAGTGCTTGACATGTTTGTAAATCATCTTGAAATAGGAATATATGAAAACAAATTCCTTAGCGTTCCTCCGGACCAAGATTGGACTGATGGGTTGTGCACGCCTACCAGCTGGTGGAGACTGGTCCGGTCGGGAGGGACTAAAGGAAAGCAAATTAGCAGGCAAGATCTAATTTCTCCTTAGTCGAAGTTGTGGAATTGTACGCAGATTGTGGGCATTTGCTGGAGAACATTAGGAGATTGGAAGATGGGCATCCAAATACCAGATGGCATTCTTAATGTAAAGATGCTACAAAGTGATGTCTATTGGGAAGAATTAGTCAAATATGCCATTTCATGCTGCAAGCTGTACCTTGAATATTGCATCCAATTCTACTACTTTTTTGGTAATTAGCTTACAAAATATAGGGTGGTCGGGGCTGTTTGGAAAAGAGGGTAGAGAGGTTAGACTATGGAGGTCTCTGAGTGGTTGGTGTGTGAGGGGTAAAACAAGTTTTTTTTTTTTTTTTTTTAAAGTACAAAGACTAGGGGATACCCCATTAAGTTACTATTTAATAGTACATTTAAAACTGGGGAAACGTTTTTGTTTTCATTCAACACGTAAGCTCTGGCTTTATTGCTTGATGTGGTAAAAGCAGTTTGTATAGCTGGGCTAAAAAATAGTTTGGGTATATTTTTTGGTAGGAAGGTCTATAAACAGTCCTGAGTAAAACCCAGATTCCCCCCCCCCCCCCCCCCCCCAATCATCAGATTACCACCTTAAAAAAAAAAAAGAAAAGGAATTCCTATTTTGTTTAGAACGCAGCAGTCTTCCAAAGAAGGGCGGGATCCTTCCTACTCCAGCACTCATAACCTTCTAAAGTGCTGTATCCAGCACACTTTCTCAAAACAGCTGGATACATCTGGCTCAAGTACAGTTCTCGGGATACATCTGGATCAAGCAAACATTCTTCTCAAGGGCTAGAACTACTACTACTACTACTTAACATTTCTAAAGCGCTACTAGGGTTACGCAGCGCTGTACAATTTAACATAGAGGGACGGTCCCTGCTCAAGGAGCTTACAATCTAAAACCACCTGGATTCAGCACTAGAGAGTGACGCGTGACAAAGTCTGTCCCTGGCTGTCCTCATCTGTTGGATCACATCCGCACAAGCCTTGAACAGTTGTAATTTTATTAAAACATAAAAAGAAACAATATTCTGTACAACTGTCATTTTATAAATCACAAACAATACAGATCAAGGATCAACAAAATCCCTGTCTCCCCTCACACATATCTCCTCTACTATTGGGAGGATTGAACAATCTAAGTTACTACAGAATGAAACATAGAGTACCGCGGTCACACACAACACAAATGCCAAATACGTAAGAGCACCAAAAATGATAAACATATATTAACCTAATACCACAAGAAGCCACACCACAGAAAATAGAGAGATGCATTTACTCCTATACACGCAAAATATAAAGATCACACATGCCAGAGAGCCCTAAACCTGCTGAAGGTGGCATGGCCTGGTAGTGGGCTTGGGAGGTCCCCTCACAAATGTCTGCCCTGGACCCTAGCCATGTCTAACACCAGCTCTGGTAGGATACACATTTCAAACCTGACATATTGTAATCACAAAATAGAAAATAATTTTTTTCTACCTTTCGTTGTCCATTTTATTTTTAAAATCATGTTTGTCCCAGGCTCTGGTTTGTTTCCCTTTGTCTTAACTCACTTGCCAGGATCTCCTGCTCATTTGACATTTTTTCTCTTCATTCTTGCCACCCGTCTTCCATCTCTGTGTACCTGTCTCTCCCCATTCTGCATCTCTCTTTTCTCTGTGTTCTCTATACTTCCCTTTCCAGCATCATCTGGGTTCATTTCCCCACATTCATCACAACCGCTATGTCCTCCACCTGCGTCCAGCACTACTCCTCTGTGTCCCTGTGCCCACTCCCTACAAATCCAGCATCTTCCTTCTGCATTCCTATTCTCTCCCATGTCCAGCATATTCCCTCTGTATCCATTTGCCCCTCCCCGCTATGGGTCCAGCACTTTTGTCTTCCCCACCCACCCCTTCCTACCACAGTAGCTCTCTTGTGCAGCAGCCAGCTGATCCAATAGCAATCTCCACAGGCCTACTCTAGGGCCTTCTCTCTGCTGGAACCCACCTTCTGATGCATCTTCTTGTTTCTGCTAAACAGGAAGTTGTATTGGAAGTAGGCTGGACCTGGCGGACAGAACATCCTGCAGCAAGCCTGTGGGGATCGGTGTCTACTTAGTTGGCAACTTTTTTTTTTAATCACGGGAGCAAAGTTTTTACTACTGCTATGGGGCAGTAAAAAGTTTTGCTCCTGTGGTAAACCGGGCCAAATTGTTTTTTTTCCCCCTTTCTGTTACTGCAGCTCCCTGTCCCCATGTATCCAGCACTGTTTTCTCTTGGTTTCTCAGAAGGGCTGCCGCCCCCTGGATCCAGCACTCATTCCCCTCTGAATGGCTATAGCCATTTTAGAGGGACTGGATCCACCCAGATCAACACTTTCTCCTTTAAAAGGCTGTATCCTCCTGTATCCTGCACCCATTCCTACCAGAAGGGCAGCATCCACCCATGTCCAGCACCCAATCCCACCAAAAGGGCTGGTTCCAGCACCTAATCCCTCCAAAAGAGCTGGATCACCCGGATTCATCACTCATTCCCACCAGGAAAGGCAGCTTGTATCTTGATCCACCACTTCCTGTGGGGGTGAAACCCAGCATAGAGCACCTTAGCACAGCTCACACCATACCAAAAGTAGTAGCAGCAGTCAAAATAGAGCAGCACTCCGTTTTAAGGTGGTACTGAGATGATCCAGATCTGATTTTTACCTTTTTTTTCCAAAGACATGTGACCTGGATTAGTCATTGCTGGAAATGAGATGCTAGGCTAGATGTACATTTGGTGTGAATCAATTTGGCAATTCTTACATTTTTAGGTACAGTACGTATTTTCCTGTCCCTAGAGATCGCAAGGAGCATCATTGGGATTTGGACCTTGGCTTCTCCAATTTTCAAGACTGCTGCTGTAACCATTAGAGTATTCTACTCCTTTCAATTCTGCTTATTTTATTCTGAATACATTTATTGCATCACTACAGCAGAATATGCCAACTCAGCAAGTCAAATTACCTTAACCAAGAACCAGATACCAATGCAGTCAATCCAATAACTAGTGACGACAAAATACAGGAACCGATGCCCCCCCCCCCCAGCTCTTGCATAATTTTAATGTTCATAAAATGTTTTCTCTGTTCACATGTACTTTTTTTTTTGTGTGTGTTACATTTGTACCCCGCGCTTTCCCACTCATGGCAGGCTCAATGCGGCTTACATGAGGCAATGGAGGGTTAAGTGACTTGCCCAGAGTCACAAGGAGCTGCCTGTGCCTGAAGTGGGAATTGAACTCAGTTCCCCAGGACCAAAGTCCACCCTAACCACTAGGCACTAGAGAACCACTATTGGTTACAGGGTTTTAGGCAGACATTTCCCAGGTGCACAGGCAGTGAATTCAAACAAGTGAAAGGCTCCGTTTATATGTGCCTTTTTAAAACTGTGTATAGAGACAAGTTTTGTTTATAAGTATGTGTATAGGGTATTCCACTCCATTACTGTAGTAAGTTGATTTGATAAAGCTTTGGCATGGTTAAGGAGCAGCACAGTGAAAAAATATATTTATTTATTTACGGTTCATTTATATCCCACATTTTCCCACTCATGCAGGCAAAATGTGGCGTACAGCAAGTTATGAAAATATACAATATTACATTGCTCAATTATGTAGCTCAAAATGATGCTGTGTGGAGCATGATTTGTGAGAAAAAGATTGTGAAAAATTGCTTTGAGCCTAATCTTTTATATTTTTGTATATATTTTTCCCCCTTTTTAGAGATGCGGAAGATGCTGTATATGGGCGCGATGGTTATGATTATGATGGCTACAGATTGCGGGTGGAGTTTCCTCGTAGTGGCAGAGGGGCTGGAAGAGGAGGTGGTGGTGGTGGAGGAGGAGGAGGAGGAGGAGGTGGAGGCGGTGGTGGCGGAGGTGGTGGTGCCCCAAGGGGTAGATACGGACCTCCATCAAGACGTTCAGAGAACAGAGTGACAGTTTCTGGTATGTAATAACAAGCCTCTTTGGGCTCTCTGTGATAAAAAACTAAAATTGCACTTGTATATGTTCATATACTAGATTTGTTTGTAAGTACTTTCATATAAGTTAGACTGTTTTTCTCAGTAATCTTTGCTGGTGGGACCTCCTCAGCATGCCTAAGCATAAGAGGGGAACCTGGCTTTGTTATGTACTGGAAGGATGCTGCTTCTAAAGCAAACCTCTGCACTGTCATCACTGTGGTGACTCCTGACTAGTCTGTCTTCTTCGGACTAGGTGGTGTATCATCTCTGGTCTACTCTTGCCTGTTCTGCCCTCTACAGACTGCATTTCAGCATACTGCAGTGTACAGCCGTTAACGCACCCATAAAAACTAGTCTTTAATTCTAAAGTTTCACTTGACTTGCTTTGCTTATGTAATATCTATTCTCTGAGGACAAGTAGGCCTATAATTCTCACAAGTGGGTAACACAATCCTTTTTGCCCAGTTTGGAGCTTATATTAAACTAAAAAGAGCTTTCTACGAGGACAAGCAGGCTGCATTATTCTCACATGTGGGTCAACATCCGCGTTGGCCTGGGAACCAGCCTTTTGCCATAGCAAAGACAAAAATCTTTGCTAGAGTCTTCTGGCTTGCGTTCACCGCGCGGACTACTGCGTGAGCGCGTTCCTCAGTTTTTCTTTTTCCGTGACGAGGTGTGGGAGGTTCCTCCTGTGCTCCTTGTTGAGGCCCGGGAATGGAGTCTTGTGGAGCATGTGCAAAGACCTTCCTTCCTGCCACGAGAGTGCGGGACCGCTAGTTTTTTGTTTTTTTTTTTGCCATGGTGGGGAAGGGACATCAATTTCTTAAGTTCTAAGCAGCCCAATTCAGAAGCGGTTTTGTTTGTGTCTTTCTGTGTGTTCTTTTTTTTTTTTTTTTTGTTTTGTTCCCATGTTCATGCTCTCTTAAGAACATAAGAGTAGCCATACTGGGTCAGCGCAATGGTCCATCTAGCCCAATATCCTGTTTTCCAAACAGTGGCCAAGCTAGGTCACAAGTACCTAGCAGAAACCCAAATTGCGGCAACACTCTATACTACAAATCCCAGGGCAAGCAGTTGCTTCCCATGTCTGTTCTCAATAGCAGACTATGGACTTTTCCTCCAGGAATTTGTCCAAAACTTCTTCCCTTCCCTTTTTTTAACCCCCCCCCCCCCCCCCCATTCCGTTTTTATTCATTTCTTTTCCGTGTCTGTAGGCTGCGTTTTGGACTTCAGTCACTGTCTCATTTTATTTTTTTTTTTCTCTGGTGCTTTACCCATTTTTCTGGCACCATCTTTTCTGCCATGTCCATGAAGGTTCCCAGTGGCTTTAAGTGCTGTTCCTGGTGCACTGGGACCATCTCTGGTAAGGACACCCATTCTTGGCATCTTCAGTGTTTGGGATTTGATCATAGCCCTTACAACTGTGTCCTGTGTCTTCATATGAAGAAAAGGACTCGGTTGGACAAAGAGGCTCTGCGTGAGATTTTTGGAGCCTGGTCTGAATCCTCGTCATTGGATGTTGTATTGGCATGGGTCTGTATGGCTGCGAGACCTGTTGACGCTGGGAGCAGCTGTGCATTGAATGGGTCTTCACCTGCCTTGGCATTGTCCGCTTTGTAGAGCCCCTGGGTCCCACCTGCCTCGGTGTTGTCTGCTTTGCAGAGCTTCTGAGACCCACCTCCGTAGGACCTAACCCCAAGGAGGCGGGGAGGATTCAATGTCGTTGATACTTAGGGGCCTCGATGACTGGCTTCAGGCAAAGGCCAAGCAGTATCAGCATTGATTCTCCTTGAAACATGGTGCTGGGAGTGCCGGGGCGCTGAGGGATTCAGCATCCAAGAAGTGTTGGCGCTGGGAGGACCAGCCTCCCGTCTCAACCCCAGCAGTTCTGCAGGCTGTTTCTGAGCTGGCACGCCAGCCTTTCTCGGTGTCAACCCTCAATGAGCGCATCCAGGCCTGGTTCCCTGGCTTCATGCAATAGAGTGAATCGACATTGAGGGTGCTTGCGCCTGCCATGCATCTAGTTGTAGCCCCGCTTGGCCCTCAGGCCTGCAGTGAGGCCTCTGATGCAGATGTTGCCCCGGCATCAACTGCTACCCAAACTGTCGGTGGAGGAAGCTTTGCAGGAGCCGAGCTCCTCAACACTCCTCTTGGGGACATGGTTAATCTAGGTCGAGGCACGCTTGGTCTCTGCCTTCTCCAGAGGAGGTTTTGACTGATACCGATGAAGGGCGCTCTTGGGAGCCTGATGACCCTTATTTTTTATTTATTTTATTTTTGTTACATTTGTACCCCGCGCTTTCCCACTCATGGCAGGCTCAAATGCGGCTTACATGGGGCAATGGAGAGTTAAGTGACTTGCCCAGAGTCACAAGGGGCTGCCTGTGCCTGAAGTGGGAATCAAACTCAGTTCCCCAGGACCAAAGTCCATCACCCTAACCACTAGGCCACTCCTTGATACCTCTGAGGAGTCTTATGGGATACCATTTTCTCCCTCCCCTCCATAGGAAAGGAGAAAGTCTTCTCCAGAAAGTCTTCCTTTCCCCTCTTATGTTAAGGAAATGGCTTAAATTTCATTTCCTTTGGAGGTGGAGGATGAGCTCGGGGCCAAGATGTTTGAGGTCCTGGACTAAAAGTCTCCTGGACAGGGTGTGACAATCCTGCTTCACAAGATCTTACATTATCTTGTGCGGAATTGGGAGTCCTCTCTGTCCCGGTATGTCCCCAAAAGATTGACACCATGTACTGGATTCAGAACACCCTTGGGTTTAATAACCCTTAGCTGCCTCATCATTCCCTGATACCACTCTCAAAAGGGCCAAGAGGTCTAGAGACTATACTTGGCACCCCCAGGCAAGGAAGCTAGAACCTTGGACGGTTTTGGGCATAATATGTTTCAGGCCTCTATGCTTGTGTGCTATATTCAATTCTACCAGCTCTTCATAAGCGTGTTCTTGCAGGACTTGGGCGATTGAGACCACCAGATTGCCCACCGAAAGCTCATCACTTCAGTTTTCAGTATGAGCAAGTACTTGCAGAGGAACTCTCAGCTTTCTGAAGGCCCATGCGGTTGAGCCCGTTCCACCAGGGGAGGAAGGGTGGAGCTTATTTTCCCTTTACTTCCTTATGTAAAAGAGCACCCCATGATTCAGGAAAACGATTGGCTGTGCTCTCTGGGCTAAGGATGCGTACACATATGCGTTCCTATACTTGATAGAAGTATCTGCATTTGCAGCTGGGAACACATCACGTTCAGTACCACATGTTGCCTTGAGTCGGTTCCCAGGGTTTTTTTTTTCCAAGCGGTAAATGTCTAGCGGTAGTCATAGCATTGTTTTGCAGACTCTGAGAGTCCATGTGTTCCCTTATCTGGATGATTGGCTGGTGAAGAGCACGTTGAAGGACAGTGCTCTGGATTCCATGCGGAGGATTATTCAGGTGCTCGAGCTACTAGGGTTAGTTTTAAGCTATCCCAAGTCCATCTGTATTCTGTCCAGCAATTGGAATTCATTGGAGCCCTGCTTGATACACAGAAGGTTCAAGCCTTCCTCCCAGGGCCCAGAGCAGATGCTTTAGTCGCACTGGTTTCTTGGTTTTGAAGCTCTCAGCAGGTCACTGCGTGGCAGAAGTTGATGTTATTGGGCCACATGGTGTCCACAGTCACGTCCTATGAGAACTGCCCAATGGACCCTAGCTTCTCAGACCAAGCCATGGGGAATCGAGTCATCTCTGTGTCTCTGGAGCTTGCTCCCTGTTGTGGTGAACCATTTGATCCAGTTTGACTCTGGGACTTTCATTTCAAAATTTTCAACCACAAAAAGTGCTGACATGCATCTCGCCTGGAATGGGGAGCTCATGTAGACGGGCTTCACACTTTTTTTTACTTGGTCCACCCAGGAAACAGATTTCCAGATCAATCCGGAGCTTCGGGACTCTAAAGGCTTTCGGAGATCTTTTGTCTCATCAAATTGTACTCATTGAAACAATCAGGTTGCGATGTATTACACCAACAAGCAAGTGGGCTCCAGATTATGCCTTCTGTGTTAGGAGGCCGTTTGGATGTTGCATTGGGCTGTCCAACATACCTTCGCGCCACTTATCTGGCAGGCAAAAATAAAAGCCTGACTGACAGACTGAGCAGGGTCATGCAACTGCACAAGGGGTCTCTCAACATGGATGTTGACTGGGAGATCTTCAAACCGCGGGGCACTCCCTCTGTGGATCTCTTTGCCACTTAGATCAGTCACAAAGTCCCTCAGTTCTGTTCCAGGCCTCAAGCCCGTGACGTATGGGAAGACTTTGATGAAACTCAAGCAAGACCGTGGGACCATGATTCTGATCTCTCTCTCTTGACACCATCAGATCTGCTTCCCTCTTCTTGAGTTACCATCCTCCGAAGAACCGTGGAGATTGTTTTCCGATCCTCATCTTGTAGAATGAGGGATCTCTAATCTACATCTTAACCTCCAGTCTCTGGAGTTTACTGTCTGGATGTTAAGATACTAGAATTTGCTTCTTCCTGAGGATGTCGCCCAGGTCTTGCTGGCTTTCATGAAAGATTTCACTAAAAGGTATTACTCTTAATTGTAAACTAGTTTTATTGACCAAATGAATAAAAATACAGAAATTCAAAACAAATGTGTTCAATTTTAACAATTTTCATTTCTAACCTAAACCCTCCCACCCCACCCTTTTAATGTTTAACAATTTTTATTCAGGATCAAACAACTAATCAACAAGGCTTAAAAAAAAACCCCCGCAGAAACAAATGGGGTTCGCAGTTTCCACAAAAATTCAACAGCAAAAGGAAGTGGAAAACACAACTTCAAGAGATCAATCCTGGAGGGACGGAGAATCGAGCTGTGCAAGTAACCGGAAAGCAGGCAACCCTCTTTGTGTTTCTGACTCCCATTCCTCTCCAGTTTTGATTTCACTTCTCAGAAATTACTCCAAAGAAAGAAAGAGTAGCAAAAGAAAGAGAAACAAGAGGAAAACAGAGACAACATTTCATGTGCTCCACTGTCAATCAGTACATACTTTGTGCACCCACTGATCGACCCCTGATGAAGGCTTTTTTAAAAGCCGAAACACAGACCGTGTAGGGTCCTAATAAAGTTTTTTCTGGCGCATCTCACCCTGGTGTCTCGGATTGATCTCTTGAAGTTGTGTTTTCCACTTCCTTTTGCTGTTAAAAAAAAAAAACACCACACAGCAAAAAGTTGGATAACACATGATCCCATTTTTGTTTTATGAGAAAACTCCTGCACTCACCCCCCTCATTACCTAATTTCCTTACAAATATAATAATTACACACAAGATCACCCCTCTCCCCCTGCCCAACCCTGCATTACCCATAACTTAAACATATGCTGAGATGACCTGGCGCCTGAACTCTTGTGACTCCAGGACATCTGTGAAAGGATAATATCTAGTAATCCCATTCCACCCTCCCCTACCCAAGCAGAGAACCACAAAAGTACCCCCAATAGAACAGTACTAACTTAAACACTCTGAAATCTTTAATACTGCACTTTTTGCTTTATATGAGTTTGCAAGTATCAGTTCCAGATAGACATGAATACCCTTCTTCCTTTAGGGGTATTCCTAACAGCCCTTGCCTCCCATAACATAAAGGCATTCAATCTATTTCTCCAGTACCAAAAAAGAGGCTCCTCCTGCATCCAGTGCTTAAGTGTGCACTTCTTCCCCAAGTGGAGTGGAGGAGTGGCCTAGTGGTTAGAGTGGTGGACTTTGGTCCTGGGGAACTGGGTTCAATTCCCACTGCAGGCACAGGCAGCTCCTTGTGACTCTGGTCAAGTCACTTAACCCTCCATTGCCCCAGGTACAAATAAGTACCTAAGCCGCATTGAGCCTACCATGAGTGGGAAAGCGCAGAGTACAAAAAAAATACATACATACATACAATGCATAAGCTTTACACAGTAAAGCGTGAGTTTTTGTCCTAGGTCCCATATGCTTCCCATTTATTCAAAAAGACTACATGATGACCAAGAAGAATCCCTAAATATTGTGGAAGCGACCTCCAAGATGATTGAATGCCACTACATCGCCAAAAGGCATGAAAAAGAGGTGTTGTCCTCCTGCTGACATTTGGGGCATTGACCATCATTTACCCAACCCGCTCTAGCAGCCTGATATTGTGATATATATGCCCTATGGAGTATTTGGTGTTGACTGTCCTGAATTTCAGCAGCTCCAACCTGCTTTGGAATAGCTTTAATTAATTTTTGAAAATCTATCTCCTGCAGGTCATACCCAAGATCACTACTCTTATCTCCTGAAGAGGCCCATACTCCTGGGAAGGAGAAAAGAAACCAAAGCTCTATGCAAATCTGATACAGAAACCTGGCCAAAAGCATCTCCTTGCAAAAACTCTTGAATTTTACGACCCAGCCTCACATGCACCGCCTGTGATCTAAGCTAGTATAATAGTGGTACAGTTGCTGATAAGCAAAATTATCTGTGTTAGGTAAGGAAAGCCTCTGCTGTAAATCCTGAAAAGAATAGAAAACCCCTTCCTCATTGAGAATGCTTGATCAAGACAATTCCCGTGTCCAACCATCTTTTAAACTGTCCAGACGCCAACCCTGGTGGAAAATCAGCATTACCCCTACATGGCAATAAATCACTAACATTCTGATTTCAACACTTCAAAAGAGTCCACCAAATGCTTCTCAATGGTTGCAGCAAGACACTCCTATGACCAGAGCGAGGCCTGATTATATCGCCTAAGGTAAACCTAAACCTCTTTGCAGCCAGGAAGTCATAAAGATACTAAGCGCATTATCGATTTCTTTCCCACCCACAAAAATTTTCTATACATCTTAATTGCTGGAGATCTGTCCACAGAAAGTACAATGGTAAAACTTGCAAAACATAGAGCCAGTGAAGAAAAGTAATAATTTTTAAAGAGATTTATTTTGCCTATTAAAGATAAAGGTAAGTGACTCCATTTCTTGAAATGAAGCTTAGTGTCTTTTCACAACCTATCAACAGTTAAACGATACAGACTCAGTCTCCATAGCCACCAACACTCCCAAGTAGTGAAAAGATTCTCTGACCCATTTCAACAGATGTCCCTGCCAAACCCTACCCTGATCCCCTTCCCTGTGTAACACCTCTGACTTGTCGAGGTTCAATTTAAAGCCTGAAAAATCCCCAAATTCATTCATGCATTCTAACAAAGCACCTACAGATATTTGGGGATTAATCACATGGACCAGCAATTCATCAGCAAATACTGCTATTTTAAAAGTATCTGTACCTAATTGAAAGCCTAGTATGTCTGGATTCCTCTGAATGTTACATAGGGAGGATATGTAGAGTAAGGACAGACAAAAGTCTTGAGCGGACAACCCTGTCTGGTGTATTGAAAAGGGAGAGGAAAGCAATCCATTCACCCACACTTGAGCTTGAGGAAGAAAATACAGAGCTCGAATTGCTTCCTGAAAAAACCCCTGTATACCATAAGCAATACCCCAAACAAAAAATCCCATACCACCCTGTCAAAGGCTTTTTTAACGTCCAAGCTGATCAACACTGAGGGAACATCCTGATCAGCAGCCAACTCTAGAGTAGTAAGAATCTTTCTCACATTCTTAGTAATATTGCGACCTTGCACAAAGCCCACAAAGCATATCGGGAAGTATACGAGAGACAGTTTGCCAAAACTTTTGCAAATAATTAAGCAGTGAAATAAGTCGATATGATTCTGGTTTCTGTGGATCTCGACCGTCCCTCAGCAAAATGACTATCTGGAGGCTAGCTGCATGGATTTTGGCAGCTGGCCCTCTTTCACTATAGTGTTAAACAGAGAAGTCAGCTGGGGTACAACCGCCCCTCTCAGCATCTTATAGAATTCTCCTCTATAGCCATCAGGTCCAGGAGCCTTACCTAAGGGTCCCCCTTGTATAGCCCAAGATACCGCCTCCAAAGGAGCATTTAGTATAGCCAAACTGTCTGGAACCAAACATGAAAGATCCAAACCAGAAAGATACATAGAACTCTCCAGTGGAGGAGGATCCGGAGGCGAGTATAGTTGGGCTTAGTAGTCTCTCATAATGCGGTTGATTTGAACAGTTATTTTCCAAAACCCCGGAGGAACAGTAAAGAGCATCAATCTTAAATGGACCCTGGCAGGGATGAGCCAAGCAAGCTAGTAATCTACCACTCATATTTGCATGTTTGTATAGTTGATGCTGAAAAGAACTGTTTGATTTTTGGGTATTGTGGTGAATTCATTTAGAGTATGTTGCAACTGTAAAAGCTGAATTTTAATCTCTACGTTATGATGGATTCCATAAAGACGTCTCAGACGGGTAACCTCTTGTTCCTTAGCATCCCTCCGGACCGGCCCAGGATTGGACTGATGGGTTGTGCACGTCTACCAGCAGGAGGAGACTGAGAAAAAAACTTTGACTAGATAGCCAATAAGAGCCCTGGTCATGTGACCCTAGCCTCAGTATTTTCTCAGTCTCCCAGCAGGTAGGAAGTGAGCCTATTAGTCTCTTTCTAAATATCTAGTTGTTTTATTATTATATCTTTCTCTGTGCCACAGGAATTCTTTGAGGCTGGTTAGGTTTGGTCAGCTGATTAGCTAAGCCTCAGGGGGGTATACTCGGGTGCCCCGGGTCACTCCCCCTATTCCTCCCCATCTCCCTTCTATTCTACAAATCTCTAAGGGAAGGGTTCCTCTTTTGGTTAGCAAAGAGGTCTTACCTTTGGGAGAGGCAGCCAGATTAAAGTATATAAGCTCTGTTTTTTCCCCATTGTTTTAACGAGCAGCCAGCTCTGTTTACGTTTTGGGGTGTCAGTCTTGTGTGTCTCTTTAAAAAAAAAAAAAAGAACGAACCATAGAGCACAAGTTTAGTTTGGTATTGTGCTTAGTTTTCATTTCGCTAGGTTATTCTTACTAGCACTGCAGAGCGGAGTGTTTTTTCTAAGGTTTAAATAATAATTGCATTTAGGCGTGAACCGCGTACGCGCGTGCACGCGCGTTCCCGCCATGTCGGAGAAACTTAAACGATGCGCTGTTTGCCAGCGTCGGGGGGTTTCTTCTACGGGCGCATGTAAATATTGTACCTCGCCAGGAGCAGCGTCTTCGTCTGTTTTGCCTACGACGTCGGGCTCTCTGTTGGCGGTATCGGGTCCCTCGCCGTCGCGGTCCTCGTCTGCAGCTCCTGAGGAGTCAGGCGCGCCTCCGGAGGCCGTCCCGGCGAATTTGGCGCGAACGGCGGCCATTTTAATTCCTACTCCGTCTTCTCCTTCGCGTATTCAGCAGCCTGCGGCCCTAGGTCTTCCAGATGCTGATACATTTAATTCAGGAGCTCTGGTGCACTCTGGGGCCACTCAGGCGGGAGGTTTTCCTCCTGAGTTTGTGCTCCAGATGTACCAGGCGTTTTTGATGCACAGAGGCGATGCAGGAGCTGGGACAGCAGATGCTGTCACACCTACACCTCCACCTCCTAAAAAAGTTAGGGAACATGTGTTCCATGGGGATTTTTGGTCCGATCGCGATCAGGAGATGCCCTATCTGGAAGAGGAGGAAGACAATGCCGGTACTGATCCTGATTTTTCCCTCTCAGATCCGGAGGCGGCAGCTTTTGCCCAGGGGGATGATCCCGCCATGGCTAGGATTTTTCACAAAGATGACTTGCAGGAGCTCATCTCTATGGTCTCCTCTATTTTGAATTTTGAAGATGTTACGCCGGTTTCACAAACCCGTAAGGTGGACTTCTTGATTAAGGGGTCTAGATCCGCGCCCAAAACTTTTCCCATGCATCAGGATATTTGGGATGTTATTAAAGCGCAATGGGAGGTTCCAGATGCAGCTTTCCGTCCGACTAGATCTATGTCTCGGCTCTATCAGATTCCAGAAACAGATAAAGCTATGCTTAAGGTGCCGGTCGTGGATGCAGTGGTGTCGGCGGTTAATAAGCGGAATACGGTTCCCGTGGATGGAGGCACGGCTCTTCGGGATGTTCAGGACAGAAGACTAGATTCTCTGCTCAGGAGTAGTTTTGATGTTTCTTCCTTGGCAGTTCAGGCTGCCATTTGTGGTTCCTTGGTGGCTAGAGCTTGCTTTAGGTGGGCAGAGAGAGTCCTGGACAGGACTTCGGATGATCTTCATTCTATCGATGTGGACGTAGCTAGAATTGAGACAGGGGCGGCTTTTCTGGCTGATGCCCTCTATGATTTGCTGAGAGCATCTTCTAAGTCTTTGGCTTTGGGGGTTGCTGCTCGCAGATCTCTGTGGTTGAAAGGTTGGTCGGCGGATGCGGCCTCCAAGTCAAAGTTGAGCAAGTTTCCTTTTAAAGGTTCTTTCTTGTTTGGAGAAGAATTGGATAAGTTGGTTAATTCCTTGGGTGATGCTAAGGTTCCTCGCCTTCCGCAAGATAGACCTCGTCTGTCCACTCGGGGTTCTTTGTTTGGTAGGAGTTCTGTGAGAGGTTTCCGGAAGTTTCAGGCTGGTCGAGGTTTTCAGCCTCAGAGGTCTAGGTTTGGCTATCGGTTTCTCCAATCCAGGCTTTCGATCCCAGAGTCGTCCGTCCCAATGAAGGTGCGGGGGCCTCTCCTCTGGTCCCTGTCGGAGCTCGTCTTTCTCAGTTCTATCAGAGGTGGGCCCACATTACTTCAGATCAGTGGGTCTTGGAGGTTGTTCGAGACGGTTATGCCTTAGAGTTCGCAAGACCTATTTCAGATGCCTTTCTGGAGTCTCCCTGCCGCTCTCCTCTCAAGGCGAGGGTGGTTCGGGACACTCTACAGAGGCTCTTAGATCTTCAGGCTATCTCTCCAGTCCCTCCTTCCGAGTACAGGCAAGGCCGATATTCCATTTATTTTGTAGTTCCAAAGAAGGAAGATGCCTTCCGACCTATCTTAGATCTCAAAGCTGTCAATCGCGCTCTCAGAGTCACAAGCTTTCGTATGGAGACACTGCGGTCAGTCATAGTGGCAGTGCGCCAGGACGAGTATTTGACAGCGTTGGATCTCACAGAGGCCTATTTACATATTCCTATTCGTCCAGCTCACCACAAGTTCTTGCGCTTTGCAATTCTAGGACGGCATTACCAGTTTCGAGCATTGCCCTTCGGTCTTGCGACGGCTCCACGCACATTTACCAAAGTCATGGTCGTGGTTGCAGCGGCCCTCAGAAAAGAAGGGATTCTGGTTCATCCATACCTAGACGACTGGTTAATCAGAGCGAAGTCTTATCAGGAAAGTTGTCAAGTCACAGGTCGAGTGATGCAGTTTTTGCAGTCTCTAGGTTGGGTGGTAAATGTAGCCAAGAGTCGGTTAGTTCCTTCTCAGTCGCTGGAGTATTTGGGAGTTGTGTTCGACACAGCGCGGGGCCGAGTCTTTCTGCCGCAGGCCAGGATTGTAAAGCTTCAGGTCCAGATAAGGGAGTTACTTCAGCACCACCGTCCATGTGCTCGGGATTATCTTCAGGTGCTCGGTTCCATGGCAGCCACTATAGAGGCAGTACCCTGGGCCAGGCTTCATATGAGGCCTCTTCAGTGGTCCCTTCTCTCCCGGTGGTCCTCTCAGAGGGATTCTCTACTGATGCGATTACCTCTCCGCAACCGAGAACGCAGCTCCCTGTTCTGGTGGCTGCGGATGAAGAATCTGACGGTAGGAATGCCTTTGGAGTCTCCTCGGTGGATACCGTTAACAACAGATGCCAGTCTCCGAGGCTGGGGAGCGCATTGTCTGGGCAAGTGGACTCAGGGTCTCTGGTCTCAACTGGAAGCCATTCAATCAATCAACTTTTTGGAGACCAGGGCGATTCGGTTGGCTCTGCAACACTTCAGTTCTCTTCTGGTAGGCAAAGCGGTGCGGGTCCTTTCGGACAATGCCTCAGCAGTGGCCTATGTCAACCGCCAGGGAGGAACGAGATGCCGACTATTGTGTCGGGAGGCGGAGAGTCTCCTTTCCTGGGCGGAAGTTCATCTAACGGCCATTTCAGCATCCCACGTAGCAGGAGTAGAGAACGTTCAAGCCGACTTCCTCAGTCGCCACACTCTCGATCCGGGAGAATGGGCTCTCAGCGCTCAAGCGTTTCAGGTTATAGTGGAGCGCTGGGGCACTCCAGTCCTCGATCTTTTTGCCACCAGTCTCAACTCAAAGGTCCCTCAGTTCTTCAGTCGAAGAAGGGATGCAAGAGCGGCAGGGGTAGACGCTCTCTTGCAGCAGTGGCCCCTCGACCTTCTTTATGCGTTTCCTCCTTGGCCGCTAATAGGTCGTCTCCTGCAGAGGATCGAGGAACACAGAGGACCGGTAATTCTGGTGGCACCGGACTGGCCTCGGCGTCCTTGGTACGCGGATCTGCAACGTCTGTCGGTGGCGCCTCCTTTTCGACTCCCGGTGCACAAGGCTCTGTTGGTACAAGGACCAGTCCCACATCCAGATCCGGCTCGATTTTGTCTTACGGCTTGGCTCTTGAACGAGCCCGTTTAGCTAAGCGGGGTTTTTCGCAACCAGTGATTTCCACCATGCTTCGTTCTCGTCGGCGTTCCACCTCTCTGAACTATATTCGCACTTGGAGAATTTTTGAGGCTTGGTGTGTAGAGGCTGACATTCGTCCTTTCGGCGCGTCAGTGGCTCAGATGTTAGATTTTTTACAGCGAGGGTTTGATAAAGGGCTGTCTCTTTCTTCTCTTAAGGTGCAAGCGGCAGCTCTTTCCTGTTTCAGAGGTAGGATTAGGGGTAGGTCTTTCGCTAGGCTACCCGATGTAGTACGTTTTTTGAAGGGAGTCAGTCTTCTTCGTCCTCCGGTTAGGTCAGTGTTCCCATCTTGGGATCTTAATCTGGTCCTTTCGTCTTTGACAAAACCTCCCTTTGAGCCATTGCGTGCATGTTCGGTGAAGGATTTGACTCTTAAGACAGTGTTTTTGGTGGCTATTGCCTCGGCTAGGAGAGTCTCGGAGTTGCAAGCTTTCTCATGTAGATCTCCATTTCTGCAATTTTCAAAGGAACGAGTAGTTCTTCGTCCGGTGCCTTCCTTTTTGCCTAAGGTACTGTCTCGCTTTCATCTGTCCCAGTCAGTGTTTCTGCCGGTTCTAGGATCGGCCTCAGGGACGCAGGAACAGAGACGGTTGCATACGCTGGATGTTAAGAGGGTGCTTAAACGGTATCTCGCAGTTACTGAGCATTTCCGTCGCACAGACCGTCTTTTCCTTCTGTTGGCCGGTCACCGTAAGGGTTTGTCGGCTTCTAAGCCCACGTTATCTAGGTGGATCAAAGAGATGATAGCATCAGCCTACCTTTTGGCAGGTAGGGCAGTCCCGGACTCGGTTAAAGCTCATTCAACTAGAGGGCAGGCAGCGTCCTGGGCCGAGTGTTCCTTGGTTCCGCCAGCGGAGATTTGTAAGGCAGCTACGTGGTCTTCTCTCCATTCCTTTTCTAAGCATTACAGGCTTGATGTTCAATGTCGGCAAGAGGCGGTCTTTGCGTCGCGGGTAATCTCAGCAGGTTTGCTGGGGTCCCTCCCGTAGGACTACTGCTTTGTTACGTCCCATCAGTCCAATCCTGGGCCGGTCCGGAGGGATGCTAAGGAAGGAGAAATTAGACCTTACCTGCTAATTTGCTTTCCTTTAATCCCTCCGGACCGGCCCAGGCCCCTCCCGTGTGATATATTTCTGTCTAGTTCTCTATGTTCCATGGTTTGCAGAGATGTGTTAAGTTCTTTGTTTGTTGAGCTGTTTTGTTTGCAAGTTAAACCATAAATATATGGGTTAAAAAAAAAAAAAAAAAAAAACAAACAGTTTCTATTATGGCCATACCGATGCCCTGGTTAGGGTACTTGGTGAGCCATTATGATAAGGCCATACCGATTCTCTGGTTAGAGTTTTCGGTGAGCCATTATGACAAGGCCATACCGCTGCTCTGGTGAGAGTTGTCGGTGAGCCTTTGAGCACGTCTCCAACAGTGCTCCCTGGTTGCTTGAATTCCTTGGGGCACAGACTGTTCTTCTTTCTGCTTTGTTATTTAAATACTGAGGCTAGGGTCACATGACCAGGGCTCTTATTGGCTATCTAGTCAAAGTTTTTTTCTCAGTCTCCTCCTGCTGGTAGACGTGCACAACCCATCAGTCCAATCCTGGGCCGGTCCGGAGGGATTAAAGGAAAGCAAATTAGCAGGTAAGGTCTAATTTCTCCTTCCAACTGAAGCAGCTCCCTATCTGACCTTTTTTTTTTTTTTTTTGTTAAATTTGTACCCCGCGCTTTCCCACTCATTGCAGGCTCAATGCGGCTTACATGGGGCAATGGAGGGTTAAGTGACTTGCCCAGAGTCACAAGGAGCTGCCTGTGCCTGAAGTGGGACTCGAACTCAGTTCCTCAGTTCCCCAGGACCAAAGTCCACCACCTTAACCACTGCCTTAGGAGTATCCCAGTATAAAATAGGATTATCCATAGGAGCAGCATTCACGTCCTTAAATATCTGATATTTCAGTAGAGCTGTACAGGGAACTTTCACTGATAGTGTCGTGGGACCTCACCGGGAAATTCCAAGCAAGATGATACCATAGCATTATCTTAGATTTTAATGGGTCCAATCTACGATTCCTGTATCATTGAATAGACAGCAAAAAATGAAAATGTAATTGATCCTGGCCATGGTGATGTGCGCCAGAGACAAGTGAGTATAGTCACGTTCTACTGGGTGCAAGGTGCGCCAAACATCTCTGAAATCCAGGATTTCGCTCAACAGTGAAATAACTTGGGAGTCATGATAAGGGCCACTCAACTCTTCATGAGATCTATCCAACCTTGGATGCCTAACTTCATTAAAATCCCATCCTACCAAAAAAGGAACCCATCAATACTTTGAAGATTATGAAGAATTTGCTTGTAGAAGTATTAGGGGCATAAACATTACAAAGGAGTAGTGGTTGGCGTTCAGCAGTTACATGAGCCAACAAAAATCGACCAGCCTCATCGTGAATAATTTTGTGAGTAGTGAGCTGGATCCCTTTCCAGACTAATATGTCACCCGCTTTTTTTGACCCGTGCCAGGGAACCAACCCACCAGTGACAAAGCTTTTGGTGCTCCCATGCATCTGTGTTTCTTGGAGGAGGGCAATGGACATCTTCTGTTGGTTTAGCGCTTAAAGTATTTTCTGACTCTTAATTGGGGAAGAAATACCTCCCATATTATAGGTCACTATTTTGAAGAACATAACGTGATTGCATTATACAAATGGTACAAAAAGATGATAACCACTCTAATAAGGCAATAAGGGCATTCCACCCCAACCATACCATCATCTGATGCAAATACTCCCATTCAACATTCCATGATTCCCTGCTTTCTTCCAAACTCCCAACCCTCACAACAGATTCCCTTCCCATCCTGGCCCATCTTACCTCCCCTTCCCCCAATCCCTCCCTTCTCCTAAAGGGCACCATATGGTACATGACTTTCAGGCCCCCAACTGCAGACCCCCATCTTGTAAAATAAAAAGGAAAAATGTCTATTGGCTCTATCTCCCTCCCAATCAAATATACCAGTACGGTCAGCAGAGACCTAACTTGCTAACTTGTGGAAAGAAAAAAATATATATATATATACACTACCACAGGAGCAATGCAGTATTTCACAACCACAAAACTCCCAGGCGGAATACTGTGAGTCTCAGAAGTCATTTGGATGTGCTCAGCCTCTCTTGTTCCAGCGGAGCCACAAAAGCTTGGGCTGTTTCAAGTGTATCGTAATAGTGGATAGTTCCATTGTGGTGAATCCGCAACTTCCTTGGCATCAAGCAGATGAAGCCGTTACATATGGGTTGTGTCCATCAACCAGCAGGGGGAGATAGAGAGCACTCTTCACAGTGCCTCATGGCCAGCCAGTGCCATTGCATCTCCAGTATTCTCTATCTCCCCAAGCAGGGTGGCTGCAGCTTCTTCAAGCTCCATCAGAAATCTGCCTGGGGGTGGCTCCTGGCTTGCCAGTTGTTAGCCGGGGTGTTAGAGGCTATAACAGCTTCACTTTGAAGGCACATAGGTCAGCCCATTCCGTGCCTTAACCATGCCCCCGTGGATGTGGACATATTAGCTTGCTTTTCCCTGTCCTTTCCCACTCAGTGGATGCAGGCACGTTGGTTCGCCTTTCCCTGCCTTTCCCACTCATCTGAGCCTCCGGAGTTCTTATTACCTCTGCTTTCCTCACAGCGTTAAAAAAAAAAAAAAAAAAAAAAAAATGGAACAGAGGTTTTCCTTTGATTCTTCTATGGGACCGGAGCTGTGATACTCGGTCCGGTGTGGTAAGAGTGTTTTCTAACTCCTCCGAGGTGGGCCCGCGATCGGGTCGTTTTTGGCGCAAAATCGCCATTTTGAATTTTCCCGCCGTTTTCGGCGATGGCTGCAGAGAATGTAAAGCGCTGTTCCCGGTGTGGCAAGCGCAAATCAGCAGCGGGGCTCTGTAAATCGTGCTGTACAGGTGTAAGAGCCGGCCCGAGCATGGCGAGCGATGATTCTTCCCGCTCAGAGCTGGCAGCAGACGCCATTTTGAAATCTCCGCATGGCGCAGCCGCCGTAGAGACGGAGAGCCCTGAGCCCGGGGGGGAGGGGGGACCTCGAATTGAGGCTATTCAGGGAGTGGCTAGCCCCGGACGGGATCTGGGTGCCCAGGGTGAGTTTTTCTCCCCTGATTTTGTGTTACTGCATAAAGCATACATGCTGAAAAGAGCTCTCCCTCAAGGGTTGTCTGAGGCCCCTTCTATTGTCCCCCCCCCCCGGTGGATTCTGGCCTGGGACTGCCCGCTGAGGCTATTTTCCCTGATAATTGGCATAAAGAAAAGCGTAGAAGGGCTAATTCCCCTTCAGATTGTGGTGCACCTTCTCCCCCCCCCCTTGGTCAGGCTGTGAGGATTCGGAGAGTTGTGGCAGGCCTTCGTGGTCTGAGGAGCCAGAGTCAGGTGCAGAATTACCACAGGATCTGGATGATCCCTCCGTGGTGAGGATTTTCCACCGTGATGAGCTGCCAGCGCTTATTTCAGATGCCCTACAGGTCCTTTCTATTGAAGAGCCTGACAGTGCCACGGCCTCCTCTGTGAATCTTAGGATGGCTAGTACCAAAAGGCCTGCTCGAGCCTTTCCTTTGCATGACTCCATTCAAGAGCTTATTTCCGTTCAGTGGGCTGACCCCGAGGGACCTTTAAAAGTTTCCAGGGCTATGGGGCAGTTATACCCTCTGCGTGAGGAGCATTTGGTTCGCTTTGCAATGCCTAAAGTAGATGCCGTAGTCACTGCGGTGACAAAGAGAACTACGCTCCCTGTGGAAGGAGGAGTTGCCCTGAAGGATATACAAGACAGTAGGCTGGAAGCAGCACTTAAACGGTCCTTTGAAATTGCAGGTCTTACTGTTTGGGCGTCTGCATGCAGTTGTTATGCTGCTAGAGCCTGCCTGGCGTGGTTGCAACAGGCAGTGGAACAGCCCGGAGATTGAGCAGAGCCCTTCTTGGATGTGGCTCCGCGGCTGGACTCGGCCTTGTCCTTTTTGGCTGATGCCCTTTATGATATTGTCAGAGCTTCGGCTAAACAAATGGCAGTAGCAGTGGTGGCTCGCCGTCTTATTTGTCTACGACATTGGGCAGCGGACATGGCCTCTAAGCAAAGGTTGATGAAGTTGCCCTTTCAAGGCCTTCTCCTATTTGGTGAGGAGTTGGAAAAAAAAATTGTTAAAGGCCTGGGAGATCCTAAACCCCAACGCTTGCCCGAAGATAGGCCAAGGCCTTCTTCCAAGGGTCAGGCGGTCCACTCCTCTTATAGACCTCGCTTCCGTGAAGCTAGAAGGTACCGCCCGGGGCGTTCTGCTGGGTTCACTTCTCGTGCCCGTTTTTCAGCAGAGGAACTCCTTTCGCTCGGACAAGTGTTCCGCAGCCACTGGCTCTAGGCCTGGAGTTCAGGGGCGACCCTCTCAATGATGGTGCGCCGGCCCCCTCCTCGCTTCCTGTCATCGGAGGACGTCTTTCCCTCTTTGCCGAGGAGTGGGCCAATATTTCCTCAGATCAGTGGGTTCTGGACCTGATCAGAGATGGCTACAGAATAGAATTCAACGCTCCAGTAAGAGACGTGTTTGTGGAGTCCCGATGTGGTTCTGCCGCCAAACGGGCAGCGGTAGAGGAGACTTTGCAAGGTGTGATTCAGTTTGGGGCCGTGTCCCCGGTACCTCTCGCCGAACACTGCTGCGGCCGATACTCCATCTACTTTGTGGTGCCGCGAAAAGGTGGGTCTTTTCGCCCTATTCTGGACTTTAAAAAATTGAACAAATCCCTGAGAGTGCGGCATTTCCACATGGAAACCCTGCGCTCCATCATTGCTGCGGTACAGCCAGGAGAGTTTCTCACGTCTCTAGACCTGAAAGAAGCTTACTTGCACATACCAATTTGGCCCCCGCACCAGAAGTATCTGAGGGTTGCGATGTTGGGAAAACATTTCCAGTTCCCGGCCTTGCCTTTTGGCCTCGCCACAGCTCCCCGAACCTTTTCGAAGGTAATGGTGGTAGTAGCTGCTTTGCTCAGGCGAGAAGGTATCAGGGTTCACCCGTACCTAGACGACTGGCTCATCAGAGCAGACTCTGTAACAGAGAGCTATCAAGCTACAGCCAGAGTGGTCTCAGTACTTCAATCTCTAGGCTGGGTCGTCAATATGGCCAAAAGTCACCTGACCCCCCTCGCAATCTCTAGAATATTTGGGGGCCAGGTTCGACACAGACTCGGGCTATGTATACCTACCCGAGCTAAGGCGGTGCAAGCTTCAGAATCAGGTCTGTCTGCTCCTGAGGATGCCCCGCCCGCGAGCTTGGGACATTGTCTAGCTGCTGGGATCGATGACAGCCACATTGGAAGTGGTGCCCTGGGTGAGAGCGCACCTGAGACCTCTACAGTATTCCCTACTTCAAAGATGGTCTCCAGTTTTTCAGGATTATCAATGCAGACTTTCTTGGCTCCCTGCGGCCCGACTCAGCATGTTACATCCCATACGTAATGGCTTCATCTGCTTGATGACAAGGAAGGGAAAATTAGGTTCTTTCCTTTGTAATTTTCTTTCCTTTAGTCATAGCAGATGAAGCCATGAGCCCTCTCTTTATGATTGTCCGTATGCTGTGAATCTGTTTCAGGTTCTGTTCTTGTTTCCTGAAGTTCCTTCCTTGGGAGAAAGTTGGGAAAACAGTCTTCAGGATTCATGTTCACTTATAGGAGGATGAGTCCATTCCCTCCAGTTTGTTTTGGAGGATGAGTTTATTCCCTCCAGGAGGATGTTCATTCCCTCCTTTTGAGTTCATGCCCTTGTTAAGGGGCCATCGTTCGCTGTGAGGAAAGTTCATGTTATTCCCATTGCGGTTTGGCATACTGCTTTGGAAGCTTCAAATACTGAAGAGGCAATGGAGCTGGCTGGCCATGAGGCACTGTGAAAAGTTGAGTGCTCTCTATCTCCTCCTGCTGGTTGATGGACACAACCAAGGTAAGAACCTAATTTTCCCTTAGCCGGATACGTCAAGTTAAAGCATACTTGCAACTTGTGTAAGTGCCCACATAGCGGAGAAAACTGCTTACGTTGAAGAGGCTGGGCTGACCGTAGCAGCTCTTGTCAAGGCTCTCACAATGTCAGAGTCATGGACGTGGTTGTCTCACATTCCCATCTCATTATTGCCTTGATCAGGACACCCGACGCGATGTCTGTTTGGGGTCTGTAATCCAATCCCACCCTCCTAGTCCCATTTTAGGCTGCACTGTCGCACAGTGTGCATAGTTTCACGTTGATCTGTTATGTTTTTGCCATTGCAAGGCCAAATTGACCTACGTTGGTTTTCAGTGAAGTCTGGTAGCTAGGGATTCCCCACTTGTAAGAATTATAGGCCTGCTTGTCCTTGGAGAAAGCAATTATACTTACCTGTAGCAGGTGTTCTCTGAAGACAGCAGGCCTTGTATTCTCACAAAACCTCCCTCCTCCCCTAGAAATTGTCGTCTTTTTTTTTTTTTTTTTTTCCATATGCTGTAGTATTGGACTGGCAGTCCTGCGCTCTCATGTTGGGCAGGAAGGTACCTCACACATGTGCAATGGAGTCCCTTGCTCCACAACGCTCTTTTTAGCTTGATATAAGCTCCAAGCTGGGCAACCTGCTACAAGTAAGTATCTTCGCTTCAGTGTATGTTTAATATAAATACTGCTACAATGTTGTCAAATATTTATATATATATATATTTTTTTAAATATCTATATTGAAATGTATGCGTCTTAGTGATTTTTTTTTTTTGTTTAAGGGGTTTCTAAAAGGCTAACATTCAGTTATTTATAATTCAGGGCTGCCTCCAAGTGGAAGTTGGCAGGATTTAAAGGATCACATGCGTGAAGCAGGTGATGTATGTTATGCTGATGTTTATCGAGATGGAACTGGTGTCGTGGAGTTTGTACGGAAAGAAGATATGACCTACGCAGTGCGAAAACTGGATAACACTAAATTTAGATCTCATGAGGTAGGTTATATACATATATTGGCCAGATTTGGATACTGGGTTTAACAGTGGGACAATAAAGGTAAGACATCAAGTGTCAGTGAGCCTCATCTAGTAATGTATATTGAAGTGTCAGCATGCCTGAAAAGATAGCTACAAAGGTTAGATCTTTCAATCGTAAGTTCTGTCTGTTTAATAGGGAGAAACTGCCTACATTCGTGTTAAAGTTGATGGTCCAAGAAGTCCAAGCTATGGAAGATCTCGATCCCGAAGCCGTAGTCGTAGCAGAAGCCGTAGTCGCAGCAACAGCCGGAGTCGCAGTTACTCTCCTAGAAGAAGCCGAGGATCACCACGCTATTCTCCCCGTCATAGCAGATCACGTTCTCGTACTTAAATGATGATTTAGTGGAGCCTTTTTGTAGACCTCATGTTGTACGCATTTTCCTTTACACCATACTGTCTTTAATTTTTTTTAATTCACTTTTATTCAAGTTGGCTAACATGTTGAATTACATTCTTATGTGATATTCCTAGTGAGTGTTTACTCCTTAACATCAACATTCCCCTTGTGTGTTTTGGTAGACTGTATTTTAACTGATAGACAGGTTTGTTTAAAATTAAGGTAGTTAACTGTGCTCTTCAGACTGTGATATTCCTGTGTAAATGTTTGTTGTGGTTTGTTAGAAGTGGGGATGTTGGATGGTTGTGGATAACATGCCTCTCTTTCTGGGGGATCTTATATTTTACCTTGCCTTTTCATGTGTCTTTCTGTAGACATATCTGAAGAGATGGATTAAGAATGCTTTGGATTAAAGGATTGTGGAGCACATTTCAATCATTTTAGGATTGTCAAAAGGAGGATTGAGGAGGATCAGATCAATAATGGAGGCAATGGTATGACTCCAAGTGCTATTGTCACAGATCAAAACAGCAGTATTGACTTTATACTGAAAAGAGATGGCTGACTGATTTTAGTCGTGGCATAACTTTTTTTTTTTTTTTTATTAACTACTAGAACAAACTAAATTTGTACAAGTTATGCTATCAGTTTGGCCCCTCCCTCTATTTTTTTTGCTCCATTTTGACTGTATACTTCCAATTGTAGGGGGATTGGGAATGATATAACTTGTTACAGATCATTTAGCTAGAGTTGTTAATGAGAATTAGTATACTTGTAATCTGTAAAGCTTGGTGGACCAGTATAATATCAATACTGCTAAGTCTGCATGTCCTCTGTGTGACTGATATAGCATTGGTATTTCATTTTTCAGTGTCAGAACACAAGTAAACTATTCTATAGTAATGTATGAGGAATTGTTCTATAATGTAGCTGTGGGTTATACCTTTTTTTTTTTTCATCTCGACCCTTTATCCCCTTTCAGACTAATCTGCACAGTTGACTTACTGGAATGGTAAAACTCCCCAACTAGCTTAATTCATTATCTTGCATAGGTTCTAGATTACTTGCTTTTAGTTTAGAATGTAGGCAGTTAACATTAGCTGTAAACTTACTTTCAAGCTCATTAAAAAAAAAAAAAAAAAAAAATTACCACCACAAAACCTATGACATTAAAGTAATGAATGTTGGCATTTATGTAAGTATGTTACCTCCCTGAATGAATAGCTGTGCTAAGTAAATTTCTAAATTTTACCTTTGCTTCACCATTCAAACATTTTGATTTGGGGAACTGATAGTTATTGGTGCCACATCATATTAGTAAGTGGCAGAGATAACTGATCATTCCCCAGGATCTTTTTTTGTAACAGTATCTAACTTTTTGCCTCCTCTTTTTTGGTTTTGCTGGTTATAAAGGTTTGGATTGGAGAGGGCTCACTGGATCCCAATCCTTGGAGCTGGATCATTGGATTCAAATCATAATGTGAATAGGATAGGGAGGATGAATTGCAAGGATTCATGGAGCGGGATCAAATAACCAGGAAAACAGGAGTGTGGAATCCTGCCCCAACCAAACCGCATTCATGTGGAGTGTTTTTTTTTTTATTTTTTTTTATTTTTTTATATATATATATACAACTTTTAATTGGCTATTCCAAAGATATTTTTTTCCTATTTTTGAGGATTGGACCCCTTAGGATGCACGAAGGAATTTGTTTCATATTTTGTAAAAGGAGCAAGGCGAGGACCTGGAGAGGTACGCTGGAGCAGTCTCCTTGGAAGGATTCAGCACAATAGATGGTAAACATAAAGGGAAAAGGGGGGTTTTGTTTAAAAAAAATATATATATATCAATAAGCTGCGTCTAAATTTGACAGAATAAATTGGAGCTGATTAAGTAGGTTTTCAATTGGCTATTGCAGTTTAATTTTCTTTGCCAAATAAAAATTTTTAAAAAAATATAAGCTATGGTTGTCTTTCTCTTTACCGAAGCGAATACTTTGTACCAGTAAATCAGCCATGAAGGAATCCAAAACCCTTTTTTATACTAAGGTAAGCTAACCAATTTATTAGGAATGACATATGGCAATCTTAAAGTACATTTTTAAAGTGTGTGGGGGGGGGGGGGTCAGGTTACTATACAGCACTGTATTATCTTTGACTGGGATGATGGAATAGTAGAACACAATCGGGACGCTTACATTTCCTTTTTTGGGTAACCTCTGCTGCCTGATTTGGATTTTGAGCTCATGATGTAGGGTGTTTGGCAGGACTGTGGAGTTGGAGATTCAGAAGGAATTTTGGGTGGAGTCAGAGTTGGTAAAAAATGTACCAGTTCTGCTTCAAAATTCCTGTGTCTGAAATAGTGAGAAACATAAGTTATACGCTTGGATCCAATGGGAGTCCAGACTGCCCCAATTTGACCATTCACTTGTCTACTAGATTGTAAGCTCTTTGAGCAGGAACTGTCCCTCTATGTAAATTGTACAGCGCTGCGTAACCCTAGTAGCGCTTTAGAAATGTTTAGTAGTAGTAGTAGTAGTAGTCACTCTTTGTCTTCAGAGTGTTCATTATGCTTATAGAGCAGGAACAGTGGGGAGAATCTGTACAATCGAGGAAAAATATCCCCAGTTCCTTGTGCATGAAGGCTTAGTGTACCAGAATCACAGCACTGGATCCAATTTCAACTAAAAGTGAAAATAGCCACCCCTCTCCCCACCCACTCCATTTTGCAATATATTGCTGTATCCACTTTGAGATTATAAATCTCTTGTACTACACAAGAAAATAATGTTGAGCTACTGAATCACAGTGAGAACAGTTTGTGAAAGTAAAATTTGCTTAATCCAAGATCAATTCTTAGTAAGATCACCACAATTTTGAAAACAAATTTTTATTTGTAGGTGGGATTGCCAGTTGGGAATTAGTTAATGGCTTAAAGTTTGTTTTTTTTTTTTTGGGGGGGGGGGGGGGGAAGAAGACTTCAACCTTTTCCTTCTTTCATTCTGTATCTGAGATGAGTTTCCAGCTGTAGAGGAACTTTAAAGGGTAAGGAAGAAAGGTGTGGAGATCTTAAGGAGTTTCCCTACTATATAACTCCCAGTAAGTGGCTCTATTGTTCCATGATTTTGTCCTCAAATCGGAGCTTGCCATTAGTGGAGTAAATTTTAATTCCTTCCTCAGCGACCCTCCAGACCGGTCAAGACGCGTGGGTTATGCTCGCCTACCAGCAGAGGGAGACTGAGAACACTAACTTCAACTATGTACATATAACCTGTGCCCATCCCACAAAAGCCAGTATTTTCTCAGTCTCAGCAGAGGGTAGACAGGCAGCCTGTGCAGCTTGTCCGGTCTGGTAGGAGTCAGGGATCAGTTGAGAGTTTTAGGCTGGTCTATTGGTCATTCCTGAGGAGCATCCCTGTGCCTGGAGTACTCTATGTGCTGGGGGTTGGTGGGGCCTGCCATTGTCCCCCCTGGGGTGTCACACCCGGGTGGCCGGGTCCCTCCCCCGACCTAGCTCTCCAGTTTGGGAAGCTTTGTGCCTCGGCTGCAGTTTTTATATTGCAGCCTTGAGTGCCAGGGATTTAATAGCAGCAGGGCTCAAATTGTGCTGCAATAAAGTTGAAAAAAAAAAAAAGACCCAGACGGTGTGGAGAGCTGTGCAGCTGCACTCCGGAGTGCCGGAGCTGGGCAGCCGTTCGAGGTGAGCTGTGAGTGGCTTCTTTGGGGTGAGTTCCCATTTTTTTTTCCTTTGGGGAGGATTTGGCGCGAAGATGTCCACGAAGCCGCTTCGCTGTCGTTTTTGCGCGCGTCGGGGGGTCGATGCGATTGGCGGTTCCTGCCACTTTTGCGGGGAACCGAAGACTCGGTCCTCTGCTCCGCCAGTGTTAGCGGCGGAGCTTCCCGCGCCAGCCTTGCAGGAGGTTGCAGGGGCTTCGGCTAGCGGTTCAGCAGCGGTCCCGGTTTTGGCGGGAACCGCCGCCATCTTGGATTCGGGCTTGAGAATTCCGGATTTAGTCAGCAGCCCTCAGGACAGCCCGGTGGCTGGTGCTTCTGGAGGGGACGTTTTGGGAAGGATGGGTTTCCCTCCGGAATTTGTTTGGTCCTTATTTCAGGCCTGGCAGGCGGGACCGTCGCGCACGGAGCCCCTTAGTGTGGGGGCGGGCTTGAGCGCTAAGAGGCCACGTGTTGAGTGGGCTGAGGACTTGGACAGTTTTTCTCCTCCAGAGTCAGAGGGCGACTTTAGTCCCCTGGAGGAGGAGGAGGGGTCCTTGTCCGGACCAGATAGAGAGACAGTGCTCGGGAAGGATCCGTCGGTGGTCCGCATTTTTCACAGGGACGAATTGGCGGATCTTATTGAGCAGGTGTCTGCTATGCTCAAATTTGACCCGGCAGTAGATCCGGCTCCCTCTGAAAAGCAGGACCCGCTGGTTAAGGGGATCCGAAGGGTCTCTCGGACTTTTCCTATGAATGCGGATCTTAGAGAGATTGTAACGCAGGAGTGGCTCTCGCCGGAGGCGCCGTGTAAGGTGGCACGGGCCATGGCTAAGCTCTATCCCCTTCCGCAGGAAGATTCTTTAAAGCCTCCGACTGTGGATGCCGTAGTGACGGCGGTGACTAAGGCTACTGCAATTCCTGTAGATGGAGGGGCTGCCTTGCGGGACCCTCAGGACAGGAAATTGGAGACATTTCTGAAGCGCAGTTTTGATTTATCGGCGCTGGCTTTGCAGGCTTCAGTTTGTGGAGGTCTGGTGGCTCGAGCATGGTTCCGCTGGGCTGAGCGGCTGCTAGATGCTCCGCAGGTTGATAGAGCCGCCTTAGTGCAGGATTTGGCAAAGTTGGAGATGGGCTCGTCCTTCTTGGCAGATGCGCTATATGATTTGTTGCGTGCATCGGCGAAGAACATGACCCTCGCAGTGGCGGCTCGAAGGGCCCTGTGGTTGCGGGGCTGGCTGGCAGATGCCGCGTCCAAGGCAAAGTTGTGTTCGCTTCCCTTTAAGGGCGCTTTGCTTTTTGGAGAAGAATTGGATAAGTTGGTTAGGGGTCTTGGTGATACTAAGATCCCGCGGCTTCCAGAGCTTTGGCCTAAGGCTAAGCTAGACGGTATCGGCCGGGTAGGTCCTCGGGGGGGGGGGGGGGGGGGTTCCGGGGTCGTTATTTTCAGAGAACCCAGCCCTTTCGTGGGGGCCGCCGGGGGGGGGGGGGGCGAGCTGCCTCTTCGGGAGCGGCCAGCACGTCCCGTGTGTCGCAATGATGGTTTGGGGGTCCAGCCTCTGGTTCGTGTGGGGGCTCGCTTACGCTTGTTTTACCAGAGGTGGGCCCAAATCACGTCAGACCAGTGGGTGCTGCAGATAGTGCGAGACGGGTACGCGCTGGAGTTCGACGGTCCTCTGTCCAATTTCTTTCTCGTCTCTCCCTGTCATTCAAGGCGCAAGGCAAGGGCAGTGCGAGACACTCTGTCACGTCTGGTAGATTTAGGCGCTGTGGTGCCTGTTCCGCTAGAAGAACGAGGTACCGGTTGTTACTCCATTTACTTCGTGGTGCCAAAGAGAGGATTCTTTTCGGCCCATTTTAGACCTCAAGAGGGTCAGTGCGGCTCTAAAGATTCCTTCCTTTCGGATGGAAACATTGCGCTCGGTCATTGTAGCGGTTCAGGAAGGGGAATTTCTGATTTCATTGGATTTGACAGAAGCTTATTTACACATCCCCATTCTAGAGGCGCACCAGCGTTTTCTTCGTTTTGTGGTGTTAGGGAGTCACTTTCAGTTTTGTGCGCTCCCGTTCGGCCTGGCTACAGCTCCTCGCACTTTCTCCAAGGTGATGGTGGTCGTGGCAGCGGCTTAACGGTTGCAGGGCATTTTGGTGCATCCGTATCTCGACGACTGGTTAATTTGAGCCAAAACGCAGGCGGAGAGCGAGGAGGCTACCGCCCGGGTGGTGACCTTTTTGCAGTCGCTGGGTTGGGTTGTCAATCTGGCCAAGAGTCACCTAGTTCCGTCACAGTCTCTAGAATATCTGGGAGTTTGGTTCGACACGGAGCGAGGCCGGGTGTTTTTGACGGCTCCTCGCATTTCCAAACTGCAGATTCAGATACGTCAGCTCCGAGCTCAGGGGGCGCCTGCGGCGCGGGAGTATCTTCAAGTGTTAGGTTTGATGGCTGCATCTATAGAGGTAGTACCTTGGGCCAGGGCCCACATGAGACAGTTGCAGAGTTCGTTGTTGACTCGTTGGTCCCCTCAGTCCCAGGAGTTGGAGGAGCGGTTAGCGCTGCCGGAGAGGGTTCGGCGCAGCCTCCGCTGGTGGCTTCACACTCCGAATCTAACGAAGGGTATGCTGCTAGAGGTGCCGAATTGGGTGGTACTGACCACGGATGCGAGTCTGTTAGGCTGGGGGGCGCATTGTCTAGGGCAGGTGGCCCAAGGGCGATGGATGTCGGAAGAGGGGTCGTGGTCCATCAACCGCCTGGAGACTCGAGCAATTTGGTTGGCTCTTCGGTCCTTCCAGAGTCTGCTAGAGGGCAAGGCGGTCAGAGTTCTTTCCGACAATGCCATGGCCGTCGCTTATGTGAATCGGCAGGGGGGGACGAAGAGCCCAGGATTAGCTGTAGAGGCAGCGGAGTTGTTGGGGTGGGCAGAGGCTCATCTTCAGGCTCTTTCGGCAGGCCACGTAGCAGGAGTGGACAATGTGGACGCGGATTATCTGAGCAGGTACATGTTGGATCCCGGAGAGTGGGCTCTCCATCACTCAGTGTTCGAGCGGATAGTGTTGCAGTGGGGTCGGCCGGTGTTGGATCTCATGGCATTGGCCGACAATGTGCAGGTCGCGCGGTACTTCAGTCGTCGAAGAGATGCTCGAGCCGAGGGTCTCGACGCGTTGGTTCTGCCGTGGCCGACTCAGCAGTTGCTCTATGTGTTTCCGCCGTGGCCGCTGGTGGGCCGCGTGGTACAGCGGATCGGTCATCATCCCGGCTTAGTGATTCTGATAGCACCCAATTGGCCTCGTCGGCCATGGTACGGAGATCTGGTGCGGTTGTTAGTGCAGGATCCTTTTCCCCTGGGGTCTTGGGTGAGACTGGTGCAGGGGCCGATCGAGATGGCCGACCCCTCTCCATTCTTGCTTACGGCTTGGCTCTTGAAAGGCACAGATTGAGAAAGAAGGGTTTCTCGGCCAGAGTCATTGATACAATGTTGCGGTCGCGTAAGAAGTCCACGTCGTCGGCTTATGTGCGGGTGTGGCGCATCTTTGAGAGTTGGTGTCTTGAACGGAATGTTGTCCCTTTGCGGGCTTCGGTGATGGAGGTTTTGGAGTTTTTGCAGGATGGTTTGGACAGGGGGCTCTCCCTGTCTTCCCTGAAGGTGCAGGTTGCTGCTTTGTCTTGTTTCAGAGGTAAGATTCGAGGAATCTCCTTGGCAGCTTCTCCGGACGTAGGGCGGTTCCTGAGGGCAGTGAAGTTGATTCGGCCGCCCCGTCGTCCGATGGTTCCACCTTGGGATTTGAATTTGGTCTTGGAGACTCTGGTGTGTCCTCCGTTTGAACCATTGGCGTCCATCACATGTAAGGATCTTACCTTGAAGACAGTTTTTCTGGTGGCCATTGCTTCCGCTCGTAGAGTTTGAGTTGCAAGCCTTGTCATGTAGGGAGCCTTTTCTGTCCTTTGTGAATGAGAAAGTGACTTTGAGGACGGTTCCTTCCTTTGTTCCTAAGGTGGTTTCAGCGTTCCATGTGAATCAAGTGATTTCGTTACCGGTGTTGGGGGATCGTTTGGGGGATGCCTCTCGGCATCGGTTGGCTAAGTTGGATGTTCGGCGCGCCTTGCGGTCCTATTTGAGCAGAACGCGAGAATTCCGGGCTTCGGATAGGTTGTTCGTTTTGTTTGGAGGTCCCAAGAGAGGGGCTGCGGCCTCCAAGGGGACTCTGGCTAGGTGGTTGAAGGAGGCTATTGCCTCGACTTATTTGTTGAGGCGGCATTCGGTGCCCCCGTTACTTAAGGCACATTCAACTCGGGGGGTTGCTGCTTCCTGGGCGGAGAGTAGTTTTGTTCCTCCGCAGGATATTTGTAAGGCAGCGGCATGGTCGTCCATTCATTCCTTTGTGAAGCATTATAGGATTGATGTTCAGGCAAAAGAGGATGCATGTTTTTGAGCAGCTGTGCTGTCTTCTGCGTTTCGAGGGTCCCACCCTTAAGTTTCTACTGCTTTGGTACTTCCCACGCGTCTTGACTGGTCTGGAGGGTGGCTGAGGAAGGTGAAATTAGGCCTTACCTGCTAATTTTCTTTCCTCTAGACCCTCCAGACCGGTCAAGAGCCCGCCCTATGGATTTTCAGAGATATTTATCGTATCAGAAGTATTTGAGCCGTGTTCTGCTATGACTATTCCTTTTCTTTCACTGGGCCGGAGAGTTTTCTTCGCCCATACTACTTGACAGAGCGGGGTGCTTGACGTTCCGTCTGTCTGAGCACACTGTTGGTGTTGACTATTGGTTTTCCATGTACAGGGGTTTTCTAGATTCAGAGTTCAGGTTGCAGGGGGTTTTCTCTGCTTTGCTAAGTGTATACTGGCTTTTGTGGGATGGGCACAGGTTATATGTATATAGTTGAAGTTAGTGTTCTCAGTCTCCCTCTGCTGGTAGGCGAGCATAACCCACGCGTCTGGAGGGTCTAGAGGAAAGAAAATTAGCAGGTAAGGCCTAATTTCACCTTAGCGTCCCTCCGGACCGGACCAGAATTGGACTCTTGGGTTGTGCTCGCCTACCAGCAGGTGGAGACTGAGAAAAACTTGTGACTCTGGAGAGCCAATAAGAGCCCTGGTCATGTGACCCGAGCCTCAGTATTTTCTCAGTCTCCTAGCAGGTAGGAAGCGAGCCCAAATCGGAGCTTGCCATTAGTGGAGTAAATTTTAATTTGTTTATACTCCTACAGTTTGGATGTTTTAGCCAACTGTGAGCAACTTACCTTCAATCTCAGGCTGCTTCTCGTTTCCTTCCTCTTAAGCATTTTTGCTACTTAAAAATAACTAACTATTCTCTGCTGAGAATTCGGTAAAAAGTTCAAGTTGTAAGGTGAGAACACTAAATCTACCCAATTACCTCGGATCCCCTATGATTGTACATAGCTTCCTGTTATGAACTAGTTATTGCTACCAGTGGAGGGGGTGTTCCTTCTTTTGGTGAAATGGGGTTCTGGTGTATATGGGTTTTGCAGGACCAGAAATGTGTTTGGATGCTACTTGTTCTCTGGAGCTGTAGGCCTAAGATGAATATTATTTATGGGATTTCTAGCCCCCATTAGCCCAAGTGGAACAGAACTCTGGTTCAATGTGGCTTATAATTTAAACATAAAAGAATTAAATTCTTTACATTTAAAGAATATATCATAAAAACATAATATGGGAAGTGATAGGGGAAAATTCAGTGGGGTGTCATGAAGAAGTGAAATAAGGAACTAAATGTTCAGCACTGAATTCTAACATTGTTGAAGGTTGAGCTAAAACAGTAAGTTTTAATAAATTATGAAATAACCCATAATCACTAGTAGATCACTATTATAACTTTGTATTTGTTATCCACCGACTGGGCAAACTTCTTTGACGGTACTATGTAAGCCACATTGAGCCTGCAAATAGGTGGGAAAATGTGGGGTACAAATGCAACAAATAAAATATCTAATTTGTTTAGGAAGAGAATGCCAGATTTTGGTGCATTGATAAAAGTTAGCATTGTGGATTGTTTGTAGGATACATTTCTGCAATTTAGGAAATGTAAAATGAGATACTCTCTGGATGACATGAAAGCATTGTGTGGAGGTAAATTAATGAGTTTGTATAGGACAGTGACATACCAAATAGAATTTGATGGAGCACTGCACATAGCTTGAATGAAATTCTCTTTATAGGTAACCGGTGTAGATTATGAAGGAGTGGGGTAGCATTAGCAAAGCGTGATCTAAAAATTAGACGGGCAGCAGTGTTTTGAACAGTTTTTTTTTTTTTTAAAGGCGGCTGCATTTAATTCCAATATAGATGGAATTATATAGTCCATTTTTGTTAGAACAAGAGATTGGGTTAAGGTATGGAATACTGGTCTTGTGAAAAATGATAGCAAAGTATCTGATCAGTTGTAGCCCAAGATTTTCATTGAGGATACAAGAGGGTAGGTTATATTATCAGTTGTAAATAGACAGCATTCGAGACTTGACTTTCTAAGGATAAAAACTGATCTTCCTTGTCACTTGCAGCAGATGAATCCAGGAACTAGTGGGTGAAGTCCACCTATCAGCAGGTGGAGATAGAGAAGAAAAACTAAAGGCAGTGATGCCAGACGGCCAGCTCCTTCCTCAGTTAGTATGTCTCTATCTCAGAAGGTGGTGGACTGCTTTTTCTCCAGCTCTTGGGCTGAGGGTGCTCCGGCGAGGGTGGCGGACTGGTGGTGTCCCCTTTGGCAGCATACTCAGTTGCTGGGTCGCTGCTGTACCTCAAATTCCCTCTGAACAGGCTTTTGCTGTTCCTTTCCTTCCCTGTTTGTTTCTGCATAGGGAAGTGTGTTTTTGCTGAGAGCAGGTTTGTGTTACTGCTGTTCGAGTCCTGTTTTCTGTTGCCTGCTTGTCAGCCTGCCTCGAAGTGGAGTCAGAGTTTTTTTCTTCAGCTCAGTTGTCAGTTCCCACGCTTTCCTGGTCCGGGGTAAGTCCTGCTGGGTTCCGGGGAGAGGCGATGGAAGCAGAGGCGGTAAAATGCTGTTCCCGACAGCGGGCCTTTGCAGCGCGGGGTGCGCTGATTTGGTGGGACTTGATGGAGCGGTGCCCCCCCCCCCCCCCCCCGGCTGTGACAGCTTCGGCCTTTGATCCTCTCAGGGGGTCTGGGGGTAACGAGATTTTGGGTTTTTCCCCCAGAGGATTTCTCCTCCCTTAAAAAGCCTAGGTTTTTTTTTTGGGGGGGGGGGGGGTCTGAAGAGGGGTCCTGCATACAGTCGCCTGCAGCTCCCTCCGTGGTGGCTGTCTCGGAGCAGACGGGTAGAGGACAAGGGTGGAGGACGGTGTCATCTCTGACCAACCGGAGGACTCTTCTGCCATGAAGATTTTCAATAAGGAGGAGTTGTCCTCCTTTATCTCTCAGGCGCTGGAAGCTCTAAGTATAGAGGACCCAGAGGTTGCGGCTTCTCAGGCGGTCAACCCCAAAATGGCTAGTACCAGACGACCTTCTAAGGCCTTTCTGGTACATAAAGCTATTGAAGAGTTGCTATCGGCCCAGTGGGCGGATCCGGATGGGGGGCTGAAAGTGGCCAGGGCTATGGCCTGGCTGTCTCCGGTTTCAGTGGATCGTTTAGAGAAGTTTGCTCTACCTAGGGTGGATGCTCTGGTGAGGGCGATCACTAAGAAGACTACTCTTCCAGTGGAAGGTGGTGTGGCACTCAAGGACATGAAAGACAGATGGCTGGAGGCCTCTTTGAAATGTGCCTTTGAGGTGGCCGCTTTGACACTTCAAGCTTCTGTTTGTAGTTCTTATGCGGCTAGAGCTTGTCTCAGTTGCCTACATTCTGTCATGGATTCGATTTCGGAGTCTGATATGTCAGACGCTCCTCAATTGCTCCTGATGGATATTGGGCTGGCGTACTTGGCGGGTGCCTTGTATGATTTGGTCCGTGCTTCGGCCAAACTCATGGCCTTGACCGTTTCCTCTCGACGTCTTCTATGGCGCCGTCGTTGGGCCGCGGATATGGTCTCTAAGCATCGGCTTATAAATTTGCCTTTCCGAGAGAAATTGCTTTTTGGGGAAGACCTAGAAAAGATTGTTAAAGATTTAGGGGATTCCAAATCTCACCGCCTCCCAGAGGATAGAACCAAGTCTATGCCCAGGCAGGGAGCTTCAAGGTCACGGTTCAGGGAGTTGCGACGGTATCGCCAGGGGCGCTCCAACGCACCCTTCCACCCTTCTCGTCAGGGGGCTCCGGCTCGATCCTCCCAATGATGGAGCGCAGGTCCACTCGGGAAGAGAGCAGATCGCTTTCTGTCTTCCAGAGTGGGCCAGAATTACTTCAGACCAGTGAGTCCTCGATGTAGTGCGAGAAGGCTACAATTTAGAATTCTTCTGTCCCGTCACAGATTTTTTTCTGGAGTCCTGCTGTTTATCACGGGCCAAGAGGACAGCGATTCTGAAGTGTTTGTGAGACCTGCTAAGGATAGGGGCTATCATGCCTGTTCCTCCTCTTGAAAGGCGCACAGGTTGGTACTCCATTTTCTTTGTGGTGCCAAAGGAAGGAGGGGTTTTTCAGCCTATTCTCGATCTCGGAAAAGTAAACCAGTTTTTGCGGGTTTGTCAGTTCCGCATGGAGACGTTGAGGGCAGTTATTGCTGCTGTTCAACCATGCGAGTTTTTGACAGTTCTCAATTTGAGGGAAGTGTACCTACACATTCCCATTGGCAGCCCCATCAGCGATTTCTCCGATTTGCAGTGCTGGGTCAGCACTTCATTTCGGGCCCTTTTGGGATGGCCACTGCCCCATGCACTTTTTCCCAAAGTAATAGTAGTAGTGGTGGTGGCGGCGTTCCTGCAAAGAAGGGGATTCGGGTGCATCCATATCTCAACGGCTGGCTGATTCGGGCGACTATAGCAGAGGAGAGTCGTGGTCACCGACCGAGTGCAGTGTTGCAATCCTTAGGTTGGGTGGTCAATCTGGACAAGAGTCATCTGGTTCCTATTTAGTCTGGAATATATTGGAGTGCAGTTTGATACAAAGCGGGGGAAGGTGTTTCTCCCCGAGGGGCGAAGGATCAAATTGCTTTTTCACGTACAGACCTTATTGAGTTGTTGAGCTCCCCGAGTGTGGGACTATGTTCAGCGCCTCGGTTCCATGACGGCAACCTTGGAGGTCATTCCATGGGCAAGGGCTCAGATGCGGCCTCGTCAGAAATTCCTTTTGAGTAGATGGTTGCCGACGTCACTGGATAATCAACGGCGCCTTCCTTGGTCGAGCTGGGCCAGGGACAGTCTTGCGTGGTGGCTCTGGTCAGCCAATTTGCAGAAGGGTGTTTCTCTGGTGTCTCCCAATTGGGTGGTAGTCGTGATGGATGCCAGCCTTATGGGCTGGGGAGCCCAGGGATCGTGGACCCCTCTCGAAGCGACTTGGCCGATAAATCGTCTGGAGTTGCGAGCGGTCATGAATGCGCTGCGGAGTTTTCATGACCTTCTGCAGGGGCAGGTGGTTCATGTATTCTCGGACAACACCACGACGGCCTACATCAATTGGCAGGGGGGGGCACTCAGTCTTCCCTTGGCAGTGGAAGCGTCTCGTGTTCTAGTGTGGGCGGAAGCTCATGTTCATAGTCTGTTGGCAGCGCACATTGTGGGTCAAGATAATGTTCAAGAGGATTTTCTCAGCTTGGACTCCCTTGGACGTAGCAGAATGGACGCTGTCGGACTCAGCTGATCTGTCAACGTTGGAGAAGACCAGTAATAGATCTCATGGCCATGGCTTGCAATACCAAAGTTCCCCAGTTCTTCAGCCGCAAACAGCAGTTAAGATCCGCAGGATTAGACGCTGTTCTCCAGCCATGGCCGGAGCAACAGCCACTGATGTTTTTCCTCCATGGCCTCTGATAGAGTTCTTTGTTGCATAGGGCAACATCGGGGGCCGGTCGTTCTAGTGGCTCCAGACAAGCCCCGAAGGCCATGGTATGCGGACCTCGTTCGAGCACTCTGAGCCACCACTGCGACTTCCGGTGACTCCCAATCTGCTGCATCAAGGGCTAGTTCAGATGGAAAATCCCTCCCGCTTTGGTCTTACGGCCTGGCTATTGAGAGGCAGCAGCTGAGGAAGAAGGGATTTTCTGGACCAGTCATTGCCAGTCTTTTGGGGGGGGGGGGGGGGGGGTGGGCACGGAAGCAGTGTACTTCAGCAGCGTACTCGCGAGTGTGGAAAGCTTTCTCGGCATGGTGTGCTTTGCGTGCTGAATCACCTTTTCTGGTTATTCTGGAGTTCCTTCAGGATGGTCTTCAAAAGGGATTGGCATATAATTCCCTTCGCGTGCAGGTGGCCGCACTAGCTTGTTTTAGGGGCAAACTGGACGGTTCCTCTTTAGCAGCTCACTGTGATGTGGTCCGTTTCCTACGCGGGGCTCTTCGGCCTGCTCTGCGGCAGCCGTGCGTGGCATTTGAATGTGGTACTGCGAGTCCACCAGGCCCCACCGTTTGAGCCATTGAATAAAGGTTTCTGAGAAGGATCTAACACATAGTGTTTTTGGTGGCCATTACTTTGGCTAGGAGGATTTCTGAAATTCAGGCTTTGTCTTGCAGAGATCCTTTTTTGCAGTTTTCGGAAGCAGGGGTGTCGATCCGGAGGGTGCCATCGTTTCTACCTAAAGTGGTTTTGGCTTTCCGTGTCAGTCAGGCGGTTTATCCTCTCTTTTCGAAAAGAGGATTATCCAGGGGAGTTTCTCGCTACGTTTCCTAGACGGGCGGAGAGCCTTGTTTCGGTACTTGCAGATATCTAACGGGTTTCAACGCTCGGATCATCTCTGTGCTCTTGTCGAGATCGAAAAGAGGTGAGGCGGCTTCTAAGGCTTCCATTGCTCGCTGGATTAGGGAAGCCATTGGAGCGGTGTATCTGCTACAAGGGCGGGCATCTCCAGTGGCCCTGAAGGCGCATTCTACTCGGGCACAGGCGGCTTCTTGGGCGGAGGCTTTGTCTCTGGAAGAGATCTGTCGGGCGGCTATTTGGGCGTCCTGTCATACTTTTGCGAAGCATTACAGGCTAGACGTGTCTGCTCAGGAGGATGCGAGTTTTGGGGCGGGATTGTTGGTGCGGGGAACGTCTGCTTCCCACCCTACTTAAGGAATGCTTTGGTACATCCCACTAGTTCCTGGATTCATCTGCTGCAAGTGAGAAGGAAGGTAAAATTATGTCTTACCTGATAATTTTCTTTCCTTTAACGTAGCAGATGAATCCAGGATCCCTACCTAGTTCAGCCGGCGGTTTTTTTTTTTCATTTTCTGCGGTGTGGCTATTTTTTCCTTCCGGGTTCTCTTGCAGAATTCAGACAGATATGGGAACACGGAAAGGATTCCTATTTCTGGATCAAGTTGCAGTTTATTTCAAAGTTCTTGGTTCTCTGTTTTTCATAGTGAGGATGGGTTCTGGTTGTTATTGGTTTCCTATTTTTGGCCTTGGCAAATGCTTACAAATGACATACTAACTGAGGAAGGAGCGGGCCGTCTGTCATCACTGCCTTTAGTTTATCTCATCTCCACCTGCTGGTAGGTGGATTTAACCCACTAGTTCCTGGATTCATCTGCTGCGTTAATGGAAAGGAAATAAAATTATCAGGTAAGACATAATTTTACCATTTGTTAACACCCAAGATTTTTATTGAGGATACAAGAGGATAAGTTATTTTATCAATTGTAAAGTCTTTGAGATTAGTTGGATAAGGATTTATTAATAAAAATGTTGTCTTCTCCGTATTAAGTTTCAATTTAAAATTAGAAGCTGAGGATTCAGTTAGTGTGATACTTAATCTGATTTTGTTAATGATATAAAGTTTTGGAAAGTGGGATGTAAATAGTGATGCCATCAGCATAAATAAAAGTAGAAAGACTGTTGCTCTCAAGTAGATTACCATGGGGGACATCGAAAAGAACCCTGTGCTACTTCATAAGTAGAAAGCCAGGATGAAGGGAGAGTGCCTACTTATTTAAGTTTGTATGATCTAGATTTTCAAAATCCTGAGAACCAATCATGGACAAATATCATGATGGATCAAGAATATATTGTGGTTGACAGTGTTGAATATGCTAGACATACCTAATTGGAGTATTATAATTTTATTACCAATACTGAGTTCCTGTTTAAAGCTGGTTGAGAGGTAACAGTTTTGGTGCTGTAGGAAGATCTAAATACAGATTGTGATTTGTGCAGAATGGAGTTGGAGATATTCCATTAGTTGTTGGAAAGACGTCCTTTAATGATCTTGACGACAAATAAAGGCTGCTGGTCTGTATTTGGAAACAGTGCTGTGGCTTGTTTAGTAATTTCTAGGGATAGGAGTCGGGGTAATATTGCCACTTTTTAGAGGAAATAGACCCATAGATAACATTAAAGTAAGAGAGGAGTGTAGATAATTAAAAACAGTGTGGGGGCTATCCTAAGCAGATGGGACAAATGTCAAGTGCGATTTATCATAGTCATAATTGACGATCCACTGAAAAAATGAAATGTAAACTGATTCTGTCTGCCTGCCTGCATGAGGATGTCTAATCATGTCAATTCAGGAAATGCCCAGTTGAAGAGGGGGAGCTATATACTGTAGTTCGTCTGATAATTATTTTCTGTTTGAAATAGTTTGCCAATTGATCTACTGAAGATCAGGGATTAATTAATTTTAGAAACAGATTGAGCATTAAATAAGTTATGAACCAAAGAATATAATTTCCTACAGTTTAATTTTATTTCACCTATATACTTTGAGTAATAAGTAGTTTTAGCCTTAATAATTATCTGCTTCTATTCTTTTGAGGGTTTTTTCTCCAAAGAATCCATTGGTCCATGGGTTTTGTTTTAGCCCAGACTCTTTCTTGCTGTCTGCACGAAATGCTTCATTTCTAAAAGAGTCATTAAACCAGGGGGCTAACTTTTTATTGGGTCTAGTTTTTTTTTTAATTTATAGAAGTCTTTATTGAGCATTGCAAAATCAATACATCATCTACTCAAATTGGTGCAATAAAGTTATCTACATATCCACACAATCATTCAGTGAGTAGTTGACAAAAGAAACATCAGTTAACAATGCTAAAACAGAGGCATTTGCTACTTCAAATTTTTGAATATTTTTTACAGAAAAGCTCCCTACCCCTTATCCTCCCCTCCCCCCCCCCCCCCCCCCCCCCCCCTTCCTTGCGCTCATGTACACACCAATTAACCAGAACACTGTTGTAGAAAGGGTTCCCAAACCCTTTCCCATGGGGGCAGTTTTCCTTCTTACTGCAGTTAATCTCTCCATTTCACATATGTATCTCACCTTGGTGAGCCAAGTCACCATTGAGGGAACCTTAGGTGATTTCCAGTTCTGCGCTAAATTTATGCGAGCTGCATGCAGGGATCCTCTCAACAAGAGCCACTGGTCAGACGTGATGGCCACTGGCCGCTACCCAAGTAAGAAAACTAACGGATGCCACTGTACAGATTTGCCAACCCAGACCTGAAGACGCGCTTGCACCCCCTTCCAATAGGCCTGAGCTTTAGGGCAGGACCACCAAATATGACCCATGGTCCCCATTCCACCACAATTCCGCGAACATATGATGCAGTCTGACCGGAGTCAGATACCATCTGTAAAATACCTTAATAGCATTTTCCTGCATTGCCACAGCTAAGGATGATTTCAAGGTCTGTTTTTCCTACGCCTGCCACCCTGCATCTGATAAAGAAAACTGTAATTCCTGTTCCCACCTCTTCCTATGGAGTACATATTGTTTAATATTTATCACCTGGTATGCGTATAAACGAGATATCATTCCACACGATATGTTCAAGTCTACACAGAGCTGTTCCATTGGATGGATGTCACGCTTCATACACCCTATATAGCCTTGTCCTAGCAAGAAATGTTGCAACTGTATATAGGCATAACGGTCACCAGGCCGTAGCCCAAAATCTTCCACCAACTTTTCAAAGGGTACCAGATTTCCTCCCACATGCAACTGTCCCAACAGGTCCAACCCAAAATCTGCCCATTTGCTAAATGTAGTGTTCCCTATGCCGGGCTCAAACATAGGGTTGTCTACTATCGGGGCTAAGCCCGACACTGGTGGTTGACGTTCCGGAAACATAAGGTCCCAGTAATGGAAAGTAGCCTGTACCGTAGGCGGGAACCTATCTACCCTTCCTCTATACTTACTAGCAAACCACATTATATGTCCTAGCTTTCGAGTTCCCACCAAGGATTGTTCAATATCTACCCACAATTTATGATCTTCCTTCCTGAACCAGTCTATCGCCGCTCTGGACTGCGCCGCACAATAGTACCAAAACAAATTTGGTACCCCCAACCCTCCCTCACGCCTGCTTTTATAGAGAAAGGCACGAGGCAATCGCGGTCTCTTTTGATTCCAAATAAAGCGAATCAATAAGTCCTGCAGTCCAGAGATAAAAGTGCGAGATAGACGCAAAGGAAGGACCTGGAATAGGTACAGAATAAGAGGCAGAATGTTTATTTTTATCGCCGCTATCCTCCCAAACCAGGATAATCCCATAGACATCCATTTATTCAGATCTTCCTGCACTTCCTTCTTAATTGCCGGATAGTTTGCCTCAAATAACTCAGACAGGTTACTCCTTAATCTTAACTCCAAGGTAGCTTACTTCACGCGCTTCCCACTTAAATGCAAAGGAAGTGTTCAGTGTCTCCATCAAACCCTGAGGTACTCCCACTGCCAATCCAATAGATTTACTAGCATTTAACTTGTAACCCGATACCCGAGTGTAGTCCTCTATCTCTCTCAATAAGTTAGGTAGAGAGACCAGTGGGTTCGTCAGGGTCAGAAGCACGTCATCTGCAAATAATGCAATTTTATATTCCCGCGCCCCTACCCTTACTCCAGCAATATCCTCGTTCTCCCTAATAGCTGTCGCCAAGGGTTCCATCGCCAGGGCAAACAGTAAAGGGGACAATGGGCAGCCCTGCCGAGTTCCACGTCCTAACACAAATGCCTCCGAATTTCCACCATTTACTCTCACACATGCTTGCGGGGAGGAATACAGGGCCTGTATCCAGGTTCTAAAAAGCTGTCCAATCCCCACTCTATGCAGGACCTTGTCCAGGTATCCCCAGTGTACCCGGTCGAATGCTTTTTCAGCATCCAATCCGAGCAACACTGTGGGCCTGGCTTTAAGCTGAGTGACATACAAAAGGTCCACTGTTCGGCGTATGTTGTCCATGGCCTGTCTTTTAGCTATGAATCCTGCCTGGTCTGGGTGGATTAGGTTAGGAAGTACAGTGCCCAATCGGTTCGCCAACACTTTTGCCAAAATTTTGACGTCCGTGTTTAGAATAGATATAGGTCTGTATGAGGAACACTCAGTTGTATCCTTGCCTGGCTTTGGTATTACCGCCACCCAAGCCTCCATCATGCTCTTAGGAAGAGGTGCCCCCTCCCTCACAGAGTTGATTATCATTGTCAGGTAAGGTGCCAGCTCACCCACATATACCTTAAAGAACTCATTTGTGAAGCCATCTAACCCTGGCACCTTCCCCGTGGGCAAGGCTCTTACAACCCTAATAACCTCCTCCACCTGCACCGGTTCATCAAGCTCCCTTTTTTGCAATTCAGAAAGGACCGGCAATCCCCTGGCCACCAAATAATTGGGTCTAGTTTTTACGTTTAGTGGAGCCAACTCATCTAATACTTCACATGTACAGTGGGGGAAATAAGTATTTGATCCCTTGCTGATTTTGTAAGTTTGCCCACTGACAAAGACATGAGCAGCCCATAATTGAAGGGTAGGTTATTGGTAACAGTGAGAGATAGCACATCACAAATTAAATCCGGAAAATCACATTGTGGAAAGTATATGAATTTATTTGCATTCTGCAGAGGGAAATAAGTATTTGATCCCCCACCAACCAGTAAGAGATCTGGCCCCTACAGACCAGGTAGATGCTCCAAATCAACTCGTTACCTGCATGACAGACAGCTGTCGGCAATGGTCACCTGTATGAAAGACACCTGTCCACAGACTCAGTGAATCAGTCAGACTCTAACCTCTACAAAATGGCCAAGAGCAAGGAGCTGTCTAAGGATGTCAGGGACAAGATCATACACCTGCACAAGGCTGGAATGGGCTACAAAACCATCAGTAAGACGCTGGGCGAGAAGGAGACAACTGTTGGTGCCATAGTAAGAAAATGGAAGAAGTACAAAATGACTGTCAATCGACAAAGATCTGGGGCTCCACGCAAAATCGCACCTCGTGGGGTATCCTTGATCATGAGGAAGGTTAGAAATCAGCCTACAACTACAAGGGGGGAACTTGTCAATGATCTCAAGGCAGCTGGGACCACTGTCACCACGAAAACCATTGGTAACACATTACGACATAACGGATTGCAATCCTGCAGTGCCCGCAAGGTCCCCCTGCTCCAGAAGGCACATGTGACGGCCCGTCTGAAGTTTGCCAGTGAACACCTGTATGATGCCGAGAGTGATTGGGAGAAGGTGCTGTGGTCAGATGAGACAAAAATTGAGCTCTTTGGCATGAACTTAACTCGCCGTGTTTGGAGGAAGAGAAATGCTGCCTATGACCCAAAGAACACCGTCCCCACTGTCAAGCATGGAGGTGGAAATGTTATGTTTTGGGGGTGTTTCTCTGCTAAGGGCACAGGACTACTTCACCGCATCAATGGGAGAATGGATGGGGCCATGTACCGTACAATTCTGAGTGACAACCTCCTTCCCTCCGCCAGGGCCTTAAAAATGGGTTGTGGCTGGGTCTTCCAGCACGACAATGACCCAAAACATACAGCCAAGGCAACAAAGGAGTGGCTCAGGAAGAAGCACATTAGGGTCATGGAGTGGCCTAGCCAGTCACCAGACCTTAATCCCATTGAAAACTTATGGAGGGAGCTGAAGATGCGAGTTGCCAAGCGACAGCCCAGAACTCTTAATGATTTAGAGATGATCTGCAAAGAGGAGTGGACCAAAATTCCTCCTGACATGTGTGCAAACCTCATCATCAACTACAGAAGACGTCTGACCGCTGTGCTTGCCAACAAGGGTTTTGCCACCAAGTATTAGGTCTTGTTTGCCAGAGGGATTAAATACTTATTTCCCTCTGCAGAATGCAAATAAATTCATATACTTTCCACAATGTGATTTTCCGGATTTAATTTGTGATGTGCTATCTCTCACTGTTACCAATAACCTACCCTTCAATTATGGGCTGCTCATGTCTTTGTCAGTGGGCAAACTTACAAAATCAGCAAGGGATCAAATACTTATTTCCCCCACTGTATCATTCCATTCTTGTATAAAGCATGTGACAGGAGCTGAGATGAGCAAGTTAGTCATTTGATCTTACTGGATCAATTTTGCGTGTGGTATTAAAGGTAAGTTTATTGGCTATATTGGGAAAACTTGTAGCTTTTCAGTTAAGTTTGAATAGTAGTCTACTGTGATCTAACCATGGAATACCAGACCACTGTGTTCTGATATAAGAAAGTTTGTAGGATCTCAAAATTTAGTTGCTAATTTATCAAATTGATGATTCTGATATGAGAGGATAAAACAATAAAATTGTGAGAATCACCAACGACAAAGCACAGGGAAGAGGCAGTGCCAGCGTACCAGATGCTTAACCACTGCTTATTCTTTCCTATCTGTGTTCCACACGTGTGAACATTGTGTCTGTATGTTCATTTTCTCATAGGGTCATGGCCCTCTGGGCTCCTTTTACTAAGGTTTGCTAAATAAGGCAGAAAGCTACCAATTCCTTAGAGCTGCTATTATAAAGCTAACAATTGTGTATGTAAAGGTAACCCCAGCAACTAGATAATCTTGGCATTCAATCCCAGACACTCCCCCCCCCCCCCAATTCTCCTAGTTTGTCTTTACCTGATTGTAGAGGCTGAGGCCTGTGGGGGTCTCTCAGCCTTGGGGGTGTCACAGTCTGAAGGCTGGGTCCCCCCCCCCCCCCCAAAAAAAAAAAAATTCTCCTGCTGCAATGACCTGAGCTGCTTATTTTAATTGCCTGAGTCTATGGGGAAAGAGAGCACTGCCAGTATTAAAAAAATAAATAAACACTCTGGGCCGGTTGCAGCACGCTATCAGGTGGGGGAGCATCTTGTGCTGTGGTAGACTTTGGCATGGCCTCCCAGGTGGAGAAGGCACGTAAGTGTGCAGCCTGTTCTGATCAGCAGGTGGTCTCTGCTGCAAATGCAAAGAAGCGGTGATGGGTGCTAACCCATAATCGGGTGTCCCGATGCTGGGGAGTGCTGGGAAGGCCCCTTGGCAAAGTAAGGAGGATTCACTCAGGGAAACTGTGCTTCTGACACTGTTTTGGCAGGAACATCTGCCATTTTGGATCCGACTGCTGCAGGGCTGGACTCTGGAGAAGGACCGCAGACATGGGAACTATCTGTTATAGGTGTTAAACGTATTATGATGGGGAAGACCTTGCCATCTGATATCAATCCTACAGTCCCATCTCCTCTCAACCATCCCCATAGGGGAAACCCCCTCCCCATAATACATAGTTATCAGATATCTAAATGAAATTGACTAAATGTGTAGTTTGTCATACTATGAGGTGTATTGTCAAAGTACTACAAACTTCCTATGTAATTTGTAAGTCTAAATGCTTTGAAAAAGAGCCCATAGTAACCTATGGAACTTTAAGTCTATGTGCTTTGAAAATTAGCCTCCACAACAGTCAAAAATTGTTTCCCATGTTTAAAGGTGAGACCAGCATCCCTAGCCTAATGTAATCAAGGAGTGCAACATACAATACATGGGAGGGTTATGCTGGATCCAATGTTGCATTATGCATTTCTTGATTGTGTAGGCTTTATGAGAGAACAAACTTTCACCCTTAACAATTAATAAAAATCCACACAACACCAAACTCAGAAGACCCAATACCAAAAACTTAAATTGGGCTACATCAACGCCAGATCCGTAGTAAATAAAACAACACTAGTAACCGACTGTATTACATCAGATAACTTTGACCTACTTTTCATTACTGAAACATGGATCCATGACCAAAAATGACCCCATAATCCTAGACCTATGCTCCCCAGGATACAAAATCACTCATTGGACCAGGAAAGAAAAAAAAAAAAAAGGTGGAGGTATAGCACTAATCCACCGATCCCACTTTACCACCAAAACCACTAGTGAGTCCATACAATCTGCACTGGAAATCGCCTCAATCAGAATCCACAACAAAATCTTGGTTGACCACCTGAACTGTGTCTTGTTTTATAGACTACTAGGTGACTGGAATGAAAGCCAGTCAAACTTCATGGACTTCATTTCTAACATTTGCGTAACCAACTCCAACATACTAGTACTAGAATATATTAACCTTCACCTTGAAGACCCATATTCTGCCACTGCACGTGAATGTAAGTATTCCTCAACCTATGGGACCTCAAATGGCCACATCCACAAGCAACCCACGCCAAAAGACACACACTTGACCTCTTCTCACACAAATTATCTACAGACCAAAATCTAATAATAAATGATATCACATGGACAGACCACTACAAACTAAATCTATCTCTAAAATGGCGGAAGAAGGGTTCCCGCCGTATACAGGAACACACAACCTACAGTAAAAGAGACCAAATTGACCTGAAAATATTTTGGCAACAGATTTTATGATAACGCATTGACAGCACAAACAGACTCCATACACTACCTCTCAGAATGGGATAAAAGATGCAGTAGCATACTTGACGAACTAGCACCCTTATGTACAAGAACCTCACGAAGACAAAACTCGATACCATGGTTCGATGAGGAATTGAAAAACCTAAAGACACAATCCAGAAAACTTGAATGAGCATGGAAAAAATCAAAAGACAAACACTCAACGAATGGAAACAAATACAAAGAAAATATACATATGCAATAAGACAGAATTAAAGGTCATACTATAAAACTAAAATAGGGCCAGACTACAGAGATGCGAAGAAACTATATAAACTCGTGACCAAATTACTAGACCCTACCCTAGTCACCACAACCAACACAGACATCCCATTGGCTGACAAACTTGCCAAATACTTCTATGAAAAAAATTGCAAAACTATGCAACACGTTATCTCAGACCACCACAAATATCGAATATTTCATTAATGGCTTGGACCCAACCCCAAGAGAATACCCAGCGGACTGAACCTGGTCCAACTTCGCCCTCACTGCCGAAAAAGTTACCCAAGCGCTTACAAGGTTCTCCGACAAACACTGTAAACTGGACACCTGCCCCAGCTACCTATTAAAATCCACTCCCGACCGCTTCATAGCTGATCTCACATCACACCTAAACCACATGCTCCAAGAAGGTCTCTTCCCTAAGGAAAATGGCAATATCCTACTCACCCCAATACCAAAGACATCAAGAAGAAAACAAACAAAATCTCTACCGCCCAGTAGCATCTATCCCACTGGTGAACAAACCCATAAATATAATGACCCCAGACCACACCCTCCATATCTCAGCTTGAAAATTCTCGGCGTTACAATCGACCGAAACCACACCCTAGAGAGCCAAGTGAAAAATACAACAAAGAAAATGTTCCGCTCCCAATCAAGGTACGTATTGCTTTCAAAATCTACACCATGGCTCACAAAATTATCTACGGCGTAGCCCCGGGATATATGACAGACCTCATAGACCTACCTACCAAAAACACAATCGTATCAACAAGATCATACCTCAATCTTCACTACCCAAGCTGCAACGGACTTAAATACAAAATCAACTTATGCAACCAGCTTTTCCTACATAAGCACGCAACTGTGGAATGCGCTACCAAAAGCCGTGAAAACAGTATATGGCCATCTAAACTTCAGGAAATCATTAAAAACCTACCTATTCAAAAAAGCAAAACTTACTGACAACCTAATGACTGAACCCTGCAACACAATTACCTAAAGCTAGTACTGGACCCAACGCAACCCCTCCTCTCTACGATTCACAAATGTGTCAGTAACACGTATCTTATTCTACCATGATACCACTCTGTATTCATTACCGGCTTGGCATACACCTACATTATAATGTAAGCCACATTGAGCCTGCAAACAGGTGGGAAAGGGAAAATTAGGTTCTTACCTCAGTAATTTTCTTTCCTTTAGTCATAGCAGATGAAGCCATTACGTATGGGTTATGTCCATCAACCAGCAGGGGAGATAGAGAGCACTCAAACTTTCACAGTGCCCTCTTGGCCAGCTAGCTCCACTGCCTCTTCAGTATTTGAAGCTTCCAAAGCAGTATGGCAAACCGCAATGGGAATCACAAGAGCTTTCCTCACAGCGAACGATGGCCCATCACAAGGGCATGAACTCATAAAGGAGGGAATGCACATCCTCCTGGAGGGAATAAACTCATCCTCCTTATTGTATAAGTGGAGGGGAACACACGCGCCTCCTGGAGGGAATCACACATCCTCCCAACACACTGGAGGGAATGAACTCATCCTCCTATTTATAGAACTGGAGGGGAACACACGCGCCTCCTGGAGGGAATCACACATCCTCCCAACACACTGGAGGGAATGAACACATCCTCCTAAATTTAAACTGAACATGAATCCTGAAGATTGTTTTCCAACTTTCTCCCAAGAAAGGAACTTCAGGAAATTAGAACAGAACCTGAAAAACAGATTCACAGCATACAGACAATCATACAGGGAGGGCTCATGGCTTCATCTGCTATGACTAAAGGAAAGAAAATTACCAAGGTAAGAACCTAATTTTCCCTTGTCATCAAGCAGATGAAGCCATTACGTATGGGATGTAACAAAGCAATCCCTAGATAGGGTGGGAACAAGCCACACCACGCGCTAGCACTTGTGCACCAAAACGCGCATCCCTCCTGGCAGCCACATCCAGCCTGTAATGTCGGGCAAAGGAGAGCTTAGAAGCCCATGTTGCTGCACTGCAAATCTCTTGAAGAGAGAGTGCTCCAGTTTCAGCCCAAGAGGAAGAAATCGCTCTAGTAGAATGTGCCTTAAAGGCTACAGGCGGAACCCTGCCGGTCAGCAGATAAGCTGAAAAGATAGTTTCTTTGAGCCAGTGGGCAATAGTGGCTTTAGACGCTGGAGACCCTCTGCGAGAACCGGATAGCAAAACAAACAGATGATCAGAAGTCCTGAAAGAGTTAGTAACTCGCAGATACTGCAGCAGAGTCCTGCGCACATCCAAAAGGTGCAGCTGCCCAAAAGATTCTGGAAACTCTTCCTCTGAAAAAGAGGGCAAGAAAATAGGCTGGTTTAGGTGAAAGGCTGAAACCACCTTAGGCATAAAGGAAGGCACGGTCTGAACCGTGACTCCGGACTCTGAAAATTGCAGAAATGGGTCTCTACAGGACAGCGCCTGGAGCTCTGACACCCGTCTCGCCGAGGTAATGGCCACCAGAAAAACGGCCTTCAGTGTCAAATCTTTCTCCGATGCTCGCCAAAGCGGCTCAAAAGGAGATGCCTGCAGGGTTTTCAAAACTAGCCCCAGGTTCCAAGCTGGACAGGGTGCGCGCACTGGAGGTCGGAGCCGAAGCACCCCTCTAAGAAACCGTGCCACATCTGGGTGAGCAGCCAAAGACACGCCTTCCACCTTACCACGAAGGGAGGCCAATGCTGCCACCTGCACCCGCAGGGAATTATAGGCCAAGCCTTTTTGTACACCTTCCTGCAAAAAGTCCAGAATCGGCGAGACAGGAGCCCGCATTGGAGCAATGGCTCTGGAAGCACACCAAGACTCAAACAGGCACCAAATCCTGGCATAAGCCACGGAAGTGGACCGCTTGCGGGCTTGCAGGAGAGTGGAAATAACTTTATTGGAATAACCTTTATCCCTCAATTGCGCCCTCTCAATAGCCATGCCGTAAGACCAAAGCGGCCGGCGTCCTCCATGGCTACCGGTCCCTGAGTCAACAGGTTCGGTACCAGAGGTAACGGCACAGGAGCCTCCAGGAGCATCTGTCGGAGGTCTGCATACGAAGGTCTCCTTGGCCAATCCGGGGCAATGAGGACCACTTCTCCTGGGTGCAGCCGAATCCGCAAGAGCAGGCGCCCTATCGGGCCATGGGGGAAACACATAAAGTAGACCCGGAGGCCAGGGTTGAGCCAAGGCATCCAACCCCGCCGAGCGAGGATCTCTCCGTCTGCTGAAGAAGCACGGGACTTTGGTATTGGCACTTGACGCCATTAGATCCATCACGGGCTTGCCCCATTTGGCACAGATCTGCAGGAATACTTCGTCTGCCAGATTCCATTCTGCTGGATCGATCTGATGCCTGCTCAGATAATCGGCCTGCACATTGCTCTGACCTGCAATATGAGCTGCCGACAGACACTGAAGATGCAGCTCGGCCCAGTGGCAAATCAGTTCGGCCTGCGCGGCTAGTGCTCTGCACCTTGTTCCGCCTTGTCGATTTATATAGGCCACCGTTGTCGTGTTGTCCGACATCACTCTGACAGCCAATCCTTCCAGGGTCACTTGAAAGGCCAGAAGCGCCTGAAACACCGCTTTCAACTCTAGGCGGTTGATGGACCACTCCGACTCCTCGGGTGTCCATAGACCCTGGGCATGCTTCCCCTTGTAATGTGCGCCCCAGCCCTTCAGGCTGGCATCTGTTACCACTAGGCACCAAACGGGGAGCGTCAGCGGCATTCCTCGCCGCAGCATGCTGTCCGAGAGCCACCACTCCATGCTGAGTCGGGCCGCAGGGAGCCAAATAAGTCTGCATTGGTAATCCTGAGAAATAGGAGACCATCTCCGGAGTAGGGAATACTGTAGAGGTCTCAGGTGCGCTCTCGCCCAGGGTACCACTTCCATCGTGGCTGTCATCGATCCCAGCAGCTGGACAATGTCCCAAGCTCGCGGGCGGGGCATCCTCAGGAGCAGACGGACCTGATTCTGAAGCTTGCACCGCCTTAGCTCGGGTAGGAACACATAGCCTGAGACTGTGTCGAACCTGGCCCCCAAAAACTCTAGAGATTGTGAAGGGGTCAGGTGACTTTTGGCCATATTGACGACCCAGCCTAGAGATTGCAGTACTGAGACCACTCTGGCTGTAGCTTGTAAGCTCTCTGTTGCAGAGGCTGCTCTGATGAGCCAGTCGTCTAGGTACGGGTGAACCCTGATACCTTCTCGCCTGAGAAAAGCAGCTACTACCACCATTACCTTCGAAAAGGTTCGGGGAGCTGTGGCGAGGCCAAAAGGCAAGGCCCTGAACTGGAAATGTTTTCCCAACACCGCAAAACCTCAGAAACTTCTGGTGCGGGGGCCAAATCGGTATCTGCAAGTAAGCTTCTTTCAGGTCTAGAGACGTGAGAAACTCTCCTGGCTGTACCGCCGCAATGACGGAGCGCAGGGATTCCATGTGGAAATGCCGCACTGTCAGGGACTTGTTCACTTCTTTTAAGTCCAGAATAGGGCGAAAGGACCCACCTTTTCGCGGCACCACAAAGTAGATGGAGTATCGGCCGCAGCCTTGCTCGGCGGGAGGCACCGGGGTCACTGCCCCTAACTGAATCAGACCTTGTAAAGTCTCCTCCACCGCCGCCCGTTTGACGGCAGAACCGCATCGGGACTCCACAAACACGTCTCTTACTGGGGCGTTGAATTCTATTCTGTATCCATCTCTGATCAGGTCCAGAACCCACTGATCTGACGAAATCTTGGCCCACTCCTCGACAAAGAGGGAAAGCCGTCCTCCGATGACAGGCATCGAGGAGAGGGCCGGCGCACCATCATTGAGAGGGTCGCCCCTGAACTCCTGGTCTTGAGCCACCGGCTGCGGAACGCTTGTCCGAGCGAAAGGAGTTCCTCTTCTGACCACGAGCACGTGAAGTGAACCCAGCAGAACGCCCCGGGCGGTACCTTCTAGCTTCACGGAAGCGAGGTCTGTACGAGGAGTGGACCGCCTGACCCTTAGAGGAAGGCCTCTGCCTATCTTCGGGCAAGCGCTGGGGTTTTGGATCACCCAGGCCCTTTCACAATTTTCTCCAACTCCTCACCAAATAGGAGAAGTCCTTGAAAAGGCAACTTCACCAACCTTTGCTTAGAGGCCATGTCCGCTGCCCAGTGTCGTAGCCACAGACGACGGCGAGCCGCCACTGCTACTGCCATTTGTTTAGCCGAAGCTCTGACAAGGTCATAAAGGGCATCAGCCAGAAAGGACAAGGCCACCTCCATCCGCGGAGCCACATCCAAGAAGGGCTCCGCTCCATCTCCGGGCTGAGCCACTGCCTGTTGCAGCCAAGCTAGGCAGGCCCGAACAGTGAGACCTGCAATTTCAAAGGACCGTTTCAATGCTGTTTCCAGCCTATGGTCTTGAACATCCTTCAGGGCAACACCTCCTTCAACAGGGAGGGTAGTTCTCTTTGTCACCGCAGTGACTAGGGCATCCACTGTAGGCATTTGAAAACGAGCCATATGTCCCTCACGCAGAGGGTATAACTGCCCCATAGCCCTGGAAACTCTCAAAGGTCCCTCGGGGTCAGCCCACTGAGCCGAAACAAGCTCTAGGATGGAGTCATGCAAAGGGAAGGCCCGAGCAGCTTTCTTGGTACTAGCCATCCTGGGATTACCCGAGGAGGCCATGCCACTGTCAGGATCTTCAATCGAGAGGGCCTGCAGGGTATCTGAAATAAGCGCTGGCAGCTCATCACGGTGGAAAATCCTCACCGCGGAGGGATCATCCAGATCCTGTGGTAAATCCGCACCTGACTCTGGTTCCTCAGACCAAGAACGTCTGTCAGAGTTCTCCGAATCCTCACACCCCGACCACGGGGGGGAAAAAGGTGCACCACAATCTGAAGGGGAATTAACCCTTCTGCGCTTATCTTTAGGCCAAGCATCCGGGAAAAAAGCCTCACTGGGCAGTCCCAGGCAAGAATCCATCGGGGGGGGCAATCAGAGGAGCCTCAGGCGACCCTTGAGGAAGAGCTCTTTTCATCATGTATGCTTTATGCAGCAAAAGCACAAAATCCGGGGAGAAAATCTCACCCTGGGCACCCAAATCCTGTCCGGTGCTAGCCACTCCTGAAATAACCTCATCTCGAGGTGCCCCACCCGGCTCAGGTCTCTCCGTGTCCACGGAGGCCGCACCATGCGGTGTAAGCAAAATGGCAACCGCTGCCAGCTCAGAGCGGGAAGAAACATCGCTCGCCATGCTCGGGCCTGCTCCTACGCCAGTACAACACGATTTACAGAGCCCTGCTGCTGATTTGCGCTTGCCACAAGTGGAACAGCGCTTTACATTGTCCGCAGCCATCGCCAAAATACGGCGGTAAAATCCAAAATGGCGGTTTCGCGCCAAAATCGCCCCGATCGCAGGCCCACCCCGGAGGAGTTGGAAAACACTCTTATCTCAAAGGATCTAGTGTACAACTACGATCCTGCAGAAAATCAGGTCAAAAACCTCTTCCAGCGTCTCTGCGTTTAAAAACGCGACGCAACTTTTTTTTTAAGCTGTGAGGAAAGCAGAGGTATTGAAGACTCCGGAGGCTCAGATGAGTGGGAAAGGCAGGGAAAGGGCGAACCTATATGCCTGCATCCACTGTTGGTGGGTAAGGACAGGGAAAGCAAGGCAATATGTCCACATCCACAGAGGTATGGGTAAGGCAGGGAAAGGGCTAACCTATGTGCCTTTAAAGTGAAGCTGCTATAGCCTCCAACACCCCGGTTAACAACTGGCAAGCCAGGAACCACCTCCCGGCAGATTTTTCTGGAGCTCGAACAAGCTGCAGCCACCCTGCTAGGGGAGATAGAGAATACTGAAGAGACAGTGGAGCTAGCTGGCCAAGAGGGCATTGTGAAAGTTTGAGTGCTCTCTATCTCCCCTGCTGGTTGATGGACATAACCCATACGTAATGGCTTCATCTGCTTGATGACAAGGAAATGTTGGATACAAATGTAACAAATAAATAAACAAAAGACCCACATCTCTTCCTTTCCAACAGTACACCCCAAGAAGTAGATGTAGTGTTTTCCTCAAAACTCTGCCCAGAAATTATATAATCATATTCCAAAATCTTTGTACAGTAGAGCAAGACCATTAAAAGCTATCTATTAAATTGTTTTTATCTTGTGTTGAACGTTGTAACATAGCATACTATGCCATACTTTATTGTAATTTAAATATTTTTTACAGCTGTTGTCTATTGGCTTATGTTTGACTTATTCTTACTGTACACTGCCTTGAGTGAATGCCTTCAAAAAGGCAGTAAATAATGTGTGAGAAAACATACATTCCTGAACCTTACACTTTGAGCAAATAGGGAACGTAGTACAGCCAGTATAATGAACCTGCACTCTGCAAAAGTAGACCTTGGTAATGATATGGTAGTTACATTCCCTAAATTATTACTACAAAGATTATATAATCCCAAAGAACGATAACTTTGTATGTTGTTCCACTCTGCCCTTATAAAATACACATTCACCCTGTTATCCAACAGCTTTTATGAAAGAGCAGAATATGGTTGAGAGGAGGCAGCAGTATGCACCATTCACCATGGCTTTGGGATTGCTGTAGAGGGCCTGCACCTATTGGCTAAAGTTACTGCCCAACTGTTGCAGGTCTTAAAAAAGAAAGGGACAACAAACTCTATCAAGGCTTCTCGGCATCTATAGCCAAGAGTGACAGGGATGTTATGGGCCTGGGAGATTCACATTAGGTTTACATAAGAATAGCCATACTGGATTAGACCAATGGTCCAAGTATCTGGCAGAAACTCAATTAGTAGCAACATTCCGTGCTACCAATTCCTGGGCAAGCAGTGGCTTCCCCCATGTCCATCTCAATAACAAACTATGGACTTTTCCTCCAGGAACTTGTCCAAACCTTTTTTAAACCCAGATAGGCCAACTGCTGTTATCACATCCTCCAGCAATGAGTTCCAGATAATACACTGAAATCTGCTCAGTGTGCAGCGGCGGCCACAAAAGCAAACAGGTTGCTAGGAATTATTAGGAAAGGGACGAAGAATAAGAACAAAAATACTATAATGCCTTTGTATCGCTCCATGGTGCGTCCGCACCTTTAGTATTGCGTTCAGTTCTGGTTGCCGTATCTCAAGATATAGCGGAATTAGAAAAGGTTCAAAGAAGAGCGACCAAAATAATAAAGGGGATGGAACTCCTCTCATATGAGGAAAGGCTAAAGAAGTTAGGGCTATTCAACTTGGAAAAGGGATAAGGGGAGATATGATTGAGGTCTTCAAAATTCTGAGTGGTGTAGAACGAGTAGAAGTAAATTGATTTTTTTACTTGTTCCAAAAGTACAAAGACTAGGGGACACTCAAGGAAGTTTTATGGAAATACTTTAAAACCAAATAGGAGGAGATATTTTTTCACTCAACGAATAGTTAAGCTCTGGAACTCTTTGCCAGAGGATGTGGTAACAGCGGTGGAGTGGAGGAGTGGCCTAGTGGTTAGGGTGGTGGACTTTGGTCCTGGGGAACTGAGGAACAGAGTTCAATTCCGGGCACAGGCAGCTCCTTGTGACTCTGGGCAAGTCACTTAACCCTCCATTGCCTGCCGCATTGAGCCTGCCATGAGTGGGAAAGCGTGGGGTACAAATGTAAATAAAATAAAAATAAATAAAATAACTGGGTTTAAAAAAGGTTTGGACAAATTCTGGAGGAAAAGTCCATAGTTTGCTATTGAAACAGACAAGGGAAGTAACGGCTTACCCTGGGATTGGTAGTATGGAGTGTTGCCATGATTTGGGTTTCTGCCAGGTACTTGTGACCTGGCTTGGTGACTGTTTGGAAACCAGGACACTGGGCTAAATGGACCATTGGTCTGACCCAGTATGGCTACTCTTATGTTCTTATGTTTCCTGGTCTTTGTACTTTTTGAAAGAGTGAAAAATTGATTCACTTCTACCCATTCAGGATTTTATAGTCCTCAATCCTATCCCCCCTTAGCCATTTCTTCCAAGTTGAAAAGCCCTAACTTCTTTAGCCTTTCCTCATATGGGAGAAGTTTCATCCCTTTTATCATTTTGGTCACTCTTCTTTGAACTTTTTCTAATTCCGCTATATCTTTTTTGATATTGTAACCAGAATTGAACACAATACCTAATGGTGAGGTTACACCATGGAGCGATAGAGGCATTATAATATTCTTGGTCTTATTTTCCATCCCTTTCCTAATAATTCCTAGCATCCTGTTTGCATTTTTTGGCCACTGCTGCACACTGGGCAGAAATGTTAGCATATTGTCTACAATGACACCTAGATCTTTTTATTGAGTGCTGACTCCTAAGGTGGACCCTAGCATCAGGTAACTGTGATTTGGATTATTCGTCCCAATGCGCATCAGTTTGCATTTGTCCACATTAAATATTTCCTGAGGTCTTCCTGCAATTTTTCACAATCCGCATGTGTTTTGACAACTTTGAATAGTTTGTCTCATCTACAAGTTTAATTACCTCACCCATTCCGTTTTCCAGATCATCTATAAATATGTGAAATAGCACTGGTCCCAATACAGATCCCTGCGGCACCCCACCATTCACACTCCTCCATTGAGAAAAATGGCCAACCATACCCACTGTTTCCTGACCAATAACCAATTCCTAATCCACACCAGAACATTGCCTCCTATCCCATGACTTTTTAATTTTCTCCGGAGTCTCTCATGAGGAACTTTGTCAAAAGCTTTCTGAAAATCTAGATACACTACATCAACTGGCTCACCTTTACTCACGTGTTTATTTACGCCTTCAAAGAAATGAAGCAAATTGGTGAGGCAAGACTTTCCTTTGTTGAACCTATGCTGATTCTGTCTCATTAAACCATATTTGTCTACGTGTTCTGTAATTTTATTCTTTATAATAGTTTCCACTATTTTCCTTGGCACTAAAGACAGGCTTACCGGTCTGTAATTTCCCAGATCACCCCTGGAACCCTTTCTAAAAATCGGTTTTCCTTATCGTCTGCTCCAGACCATCCCTGACCAGTGGATAATATGCACTCCTACCAGCAGAGGGAGATTTAGAACTATTGAATATTGACACCTGTATAAGGAAGTGTGCAACCCTGACCTCAGTATTTCTCAGTCTCCCATCAGAGGTAGGTGAATTTGTGCGGCCCTGCTCTTCTTTGGTTGGGTGTGCTGTTTTGGCCGCGTTAAAGAAAAAACAAAACGGATTCTTCAGGAGTGTCCTGAAACAGACTTGTTATCTCTGCTACTGGTGCATTTAAAAGGACAAAAAAACCTTGGGACAAAGAGAAACAGAAAAATAACTTGGAGAGATCTCTTTCTGGTCTCGGGCTTTGGGCCCCTGTGCCTTTGGGGGTGTATACTCTGGCTTCCGGTTCCCTCCCCCCGCCCTCCCTTTGTGACTGATAGTGCCTCGGCCTTCTCCCCTGCTTGACTGGGAGGAGTTCCTTGAGGTGAACCGCTGGTACTTCAAAAAAACAAAAAAAAGGTGTATCATTTTGAAAATAAGGAATAAGACAGGTTGCCTGTTGCAGCAGGTTATTATGTGGGGGTGCGCTTCTTGCTGTGGGAAACTTATGGCTGGGCTCCACTGGGGCAAAGCACGACATGGCCTCTCGGTCCAAGAAGGCGCACTGGTGTGCGGCCTGTTCCACTCGGGTGATCTCTGTGCACAGCGGTCTTTGCTGTATGTGCGAGAAGGCAGAGCCAGAGGGTAGCACTGAGCCAGAATCAGATGTCCCAGCGGCTGGGAGTGATTCTGGAAAGGCCCCTTGTCAGAGTAAAGAGACCACTCCCAGGATGTGGCATGCCAGACACCATTTTGGTGGGAACATCTGCCATCTTGAGCCCAAATGCTAAGGGTCTGGACTCAGGAGAGGGATCACTGGTTCTTACCAGGCATGATGCCTCTATTGTCTCCTCTCATTTTTGCCCCAAATTTGTCCTCTTGCTTAATCAGACTTATTACCTGAAGAGGGGACTCTCAGTGGATGCTTTTGGGGAAACCTCAGTGCCCTGGAGGGGTCTCTAGGGGCTCCTGGGGTGGCCCTTGGGGCCAAGAAGGCCCGTATGACGTCTGAGGAGGACCTTGAGGAGGTGCTTTTCCTTGAGTCGGAGCCTCTGCTGTCTGAGCATATGGATCAGGGAGATCCCTGGGACGCAGAAAGCCTGGGCGAGCCTTCTCAGGTGCCTATTGGGGAAGAGCCTTCCATTGTGCAGATTTTTAGTCAAAAGGAGTTGCCAACTTTGTTGGTGGAGGATCTATGAGCTCTAAAGGATTACCCTCCAGTGGCTATGAAAGGCGACCCACTGTTAAAAGGGCTGTCCATATCATACATATTTGCGGGAGCTGGTGTAGGGTGAGTGGCAGATGCCAGATTCTCTCTTGCACATTGGTTGGGCAATGGCTCGGCTTTATCAGCTCCCTTTGGTGGACCTGGAGTCTTTCCAAGTTCCTAGAGTGGATGGTCTGGTGATGGCATTCACCAAGAAGATGTCTATTCCTGTAGAGGGGGGTTGGCCCTTAATGATCGTTGAATAAAGGCTCTAATTGTGGTCTTAGGTACTAACCTTGGTATTACAATTCAGTGGGCTGTAGCACCGAGCGTGCTTCTTCCGAGGTCCCAAGCAGCCTGACACTGCCCTGTACATCTGGCTTCACTGCTCTGTTAATTCCAAACGCCAAAGTAACTGGTTGCAGAGGGAGTCTGGGTTCCTTGGGTGATAATGATGGCTTTGAGACATGGGGAGAAGCTGGCTCTCCTCCCAGTGGCCATCCTTTGATATCAATCAAACCAGTGACTGGGGTTGGGTGGGAGGCATGGAATACCTCAAGTATGGCCCTTTCTCTTGCCCATGGTTGTTGAAGAAGGAAACATTTCACAAGGTAAAAGACTCCCAGAGAATGGCCACCCTCTTATTTTCTGTTTCTTCAAATCCTTTGAATAATTAGAATCTGAATATCTGCATAAATCCAAACCAATCTTTATGCATTTAGGGGAAAAACTGATTTAAACAAGGTTTGACTATTCAATTAAACTGTATTCAAATCTTTACAAGAACCAAACCTGTATTTAAACCAAGTTGTCTCGGGTTCTCCCAACCTTTGTTAGTATAAGTAGAATGTGATTGTGAAAACATCTAAATTTCTTTTTACAGCAGTCATACACCCCCAGATTCTATACATGGCACCCAAAGGTTTCCATACAGCAACAAGGAGAAAGGGGGGAAATAAGGGAAGGACCTGGCACCCACCAGGTGTACCCTGAAGCCTACCTAGGCCTCTCAACTCTGAAGCTCAACTGTCCCACTGAAAAGGCCAGGAGCCAGCACCCATACAGAGCTGCATAGGATATGTATGTCCACCTGCTAGAAAGAATACTGATACTGAGGCATTGGGTTCATGATGCAGGTCCTATGGGACACCCTGAAACAGACAAAATGCAGTCTATCCTTAACATGTTGGAAAAGTTAAGCTCTGGAACTTGCTGCCAGAGGATGTGGTAACAGCAGTTAACGTATCTGGGTTTAAAAAAGGTTTGGACAAGTTCCTGGAGAAAAAAATCCATAGTCTGTTATTGAGATGGATACGGGGGAAGCCACTGCTTGCCCCACATTTGGTAGCATGGAATGTTACTAAATATAGGTCTACTTTGCAAGATTAATCTATTGAATTAGGTCTACAACCAACCAGTAATCAGAAAAAACCCCAAAACAAATACCCCCAAAGGAAAAAGCTCGATTACTGAATTTCAAATAGTCAGACACATACATTAAATTCAACCCACACAGTAAATCTTAACAGGTTTAGCTGGTGGTTGGGAGGCGGGGATAGTGCTGGGCAGACTTATACGGTCTGCGCCAGAGCCGGTGGTGGGAGGTGGGACTGGTGGTTGGGAGGTGGGGATAGTGCTGGGCAGACTTATACGGTCTGTGCCCTGAAGAGGACAGGTACAAATCAAGGTAGGGTATACACAAAAAGTAGCACATATGAGTTTATCTTGTTGGGCAGACTGGATGGACCGTGCAGGTCTTTTTCTGCCGTCATCTACTATGCTACTATGTTAGGTTCTCAGTTCTTACCCTAAAACTACACATTAACTACCTACCCCCTATATCCCATAGAACAGGAGTAGGAGAAATAACAGGTAGTTGTGTGACAGGCTACATATTTGATTATCACAAGTACTACAGCCCCTACAGTTGAAACTATGGTAAAGAAACAAAGAACCCCTAAAGCTACTACTTTCAGTACAGCTTCTACCACTGTCAAGACCAAACCCTTGGACCAAGTCAAGATTCTGGTTTCATGTGATAAATGTACATACATTGAATCCCTTGTGAAAGTAGTACAAGAACTAAGAGAAGAAGTGGTAAGGCTAAGAAACATCTGGGACAACCAGAAATTTGACCCAGAGACACATGTCAAAACACTAAGGACTTCCAGCAAAGGGAGAGAAGATCTTGGGCTGACAGAGCATAGCTGGAAGCAGGTCACCAAGTCCCACAAGATCAATCCTCCAACTCCACCTTCTATTCAGCTAAAGAATCGGTTCACAGCCCTGGAGGTAGAGCTAGAAACATCTAAAAAAACCAGGAAACAATGACCATCACAGCTGGACAATTGGCCCTAAGAAAGCGAAAGGTAGTGGTGGTTGGAGTTTCACTTCTAAGGGGTACCGAAGCGTCCATCTGCTGGCCAGATATGTTGTCCAGAGAGGTGTGCTGTCTGCCGGGTGCCAAGATTCGCGATATTGCCTAGACTCATCAAGCCTACAGACCACTCTCCTATGCTACTCATCCATGTTGGCACAAATGATACAGCTAAGTATCCTACTGAACGTATCGTACGAGACTTTGTGGCTTTGGGTCAGAGGGTGAAGCATCTAGGTGCGCAGACGCTGTTCTCATCGATCCTCCCTGTCGAAGGTAAAGGTCGAATGAGAGAAGCTCGCATCTTGAATGCATGGCTGCGTGGTTGGTGCCGACAAGAGGGCTTTGGTTTCGTAGACCATGGGATGATTTTCCAAGAGGCACTGAGCGGTGATGGTGTCCATCTGTCAAGGAAGGGAAGGAGTGTCTTCAGCAACAGGCTGGTTAAGGTACTAAATAGGGCTTTAAACTAAAATTGATGGGGATGGGTATAAAAGGCCATGAAGCCATAATTAACCCCAAGGAAGGTAGGACATCTAATGCCTCTAAAGAAGTGAATAAAAAGAGTAAAATCTGGAGAACCTTGTATACCAACGCCCATAGTATGGGAAACAAACTTCTAGAACTTGAGGCTACAATGATGGAAGCAGACTTGGATTTAGTGGCGGTCACGGAGACATGGTTCATGGAGAACCATGACTGGGATGTTGCTATACCTGGCTATAATCTATTCAGGAAGGACAGAGTAGGTAAAAAGGGTGGCGGTGTGGCATTATATGCTAAAAATGATATCCAAGTGACAGAACTGCAGGACGCGTGGGGTAGGGAAGAAGTGCTGTGGGTTAAACTGGAAAGAGGGAAAGAAAAATGTATCTATGTCGGAGTGATATACAGCTCCCACACAGTCGGAGGAACTGGACAGGGACTTGAAGACCATCCGCAGGATAGCTAGGAAAGGGGAAGTACTACTGATAGGTGACTTCAATATGCCGGATGTTGATTGGGGTGTCCCGACTGTGGGGTCACCTAGAAGCAAAGAGATCTTATTCCCTACAGGAAGAACTGTTCCGGCAGTGGGTAACGGAACCGACGTGGGATGGAGCTGTTCTGCACCTGGTGCTTACGAATGGAGAGTACGTTTCTAATGTCAAGGTGGCGGACCATTTGGCATCTAGTGATCATCGTATGGTATGGTTCAATATTAAAACAGAAGAGAGGGCTCACTCGAGATTGAAGGTCCTGGATTTCAAAGGAACTAACTTTGCCGAGATGGGGGAATTTCTCAAGGAACAGTTAGTGGGATGGGAACAGCTGAAGGATGTAGAACAGCAATGGGCAAGACTGAAAGGAGCTATATTAAAGGCAACTAACCTTTATGTTAGAAAATTACATAAAAGTAAGAGGAAAAGAAGGCCTCTCTGGTACTCGAATGTAGTAGCTGAAAAGATAAGGGAAAGGAGGCTAGCCTTTGCTCGTTATAAGAAGACTCAGAAAGATGAAGACAGGAGAGAATACTTAAATAAGCGAAGAGAAGCTGGAAAAGCTATCAGGAAAGCGAAGCGGCAAATGGAGGAAAAGATAGCTAATACGGTAAAACTGGGGGAGAAGACCTTTTTCAGATATGTAAGTGACGAGGAAATGCCATAATAGCATTGTGAGGCTCAAAGCTGAGGGAGAGAAATATGTGGAAGATGATATGGATAAAGTTGAACTGCTTAACGATTATTCTCCGAGGACAAGCAGGCTGCTTGTTCTCACTGATGGGTGACGTCCACGGCAGCCCCTCCAATCGGAACACTTTACTAGCAAAGGCCTTTGCTAGTCCCCGCGCGCTCATGCGCACGCGCGGCCGTCTTCCCGCCCGAACCGGCTCGTGTTCGTCAGTCTTCTTTTGTCCGCGCTCGGTATGGTCGTGCTTTCGCCGTGTCGTGCCCCGCAAAGTCGACCTCGCGCGTTCTTCGTGTTGTTTTCCAAAAAAAAAAAAAAAATCCATTCTGTGTGTGGAAAGAGACTCTTTAGTCTTTTTCCCCCCGCTATTTCCAGCTTTTTCGCCCCGGTAAGTTTTCTTTCGTCGTCGGGGTAGGCCGCTTTTAGGCCTCGGGTCGAAGTTTTCTTCCCCTTGTTTTTCGGGTGCCTTTTCCGCCATTTCGACTTTTGATCTCGCCGGCGTGATTTTTCCACCCATGACATCGAAGTCTTCCTGCGGCTTCAAGAAGTGCACCCAGTGCGCCCGGGTCATCTCGCTCACTGACAGGCACGCGTCGTGTCTTCAGTGCTTGGGGGCTGGGCACCGCCCGCAGGCCTGTAGTCTGTGTTCCCTTTTGCAAAAGCGGACTCAGGTAGCGAGATTGGCCCAGTGGAACGTTTTGTTCTCGGGCTCTTCGTCGGCATCGGCACCGGGGGTATCGAGTGCATCAACGTCTTCAGCGTCCAGAGCTTCATTCTCGGCCGCCAGTGCATCGGCCCTCTGCATCGGCGCTGAGACATCGGACAGCTGCATCGATGTCGGTGGTACCGGGACCTCGTCGGCTGATGTCGTCGGACGGTGGTGCTTCGTCTGGAGTGCAGGTGTGGGCTGTCCATTCCCCTGCTGGTGGCGGTGAGCCTTCGGGTGGGTCTCCCCCTACCCTGAGGGCTCCTGCGGTACAGCCCCCCCGAGACCGACCTCCTTCGGCCTCGGCCCCGAGGAAGCGACGGTTGGATTCTACGTCCTCCTCGTCGGTGCCGGGAAGCTCCGGTGACATGCTTCGTCCCAAGAAGTCGAAGAAGCATCGTCACCGGTCTCCTTCGCGTGTCGGCACCGAGAGCTCTGGGTCGCCGAGGGAGTCGGCACCCAGAGGACCGCTCACCCTCTGTCCAGGAGGTGTCGATGCGCTCCACTCTGGACAGCCCGGAACAGCCTCCACGCCCGGAACAGGTTCTGACGTCGACGCCTGCATCGACATCCATGCCTTTCTCTGCAGCCACTCTGAAAGAGAGCCTCCAGGCCGTTCTCCCAGAGATTCTGGGAGAGCTGTTGCGCCCTACCCCTCCGGTACCGGCGGTGCTTGCGCCACCGGTACCGTCGAGTGCGGCGCCGGCTGGTCCATCGCCCGAGGTGAGGTCTCCGGCGTCGGTGCCGTCGCCTCCCAGGAAGGCTCCCCGACTACGTCGGCGGAGGGAGCTTCGCCGATGCGGGCGAGGGAGTCTACCTCTCGACGCCCCCATCGTGGACGTGGCTCCACGGAGTCGAGTCGGGTGAGGTTGCAGACACAGGTCCGTGAACTTGTGTCTGACACCGAGGGTGAGGCCTCGTGGGAAGAGGAAGAAGACCCCAGATATTTCTCTGACGAGGAGTCTGAAGGTCTTCCTTCCGATCCCACTCCCTCTCCTGAGAGGCAGCTTTCTCCTCCCGAGAGTCTGTCTTTTGCTTCCTTTCTCCGGGAGATGTCTACGGCCATCCCCTTCCCGGTGGTTGTGGAGGACGAGCCCAGGGCTGAAATGTTTGAGCTCCTGGACTATCTTTCTCCACCTAAGGAAGCGTCCACAGTACCCATGCATCATATCCTCAAAAAGACATTGCTGGCGAACTGGACCAAGCCTCTAACTAATCCCCACATTCCCAAGAAGATCGAGTCCCAGTACCGGATCCATGGGGACCCAGAGCTGATGCGCACTCAGTTGCCTCATGACTCTGGAGTTGTGGATTTGGCCCTAAAGAAGGCTAAGAGTTCTAGGGAGCATGCTTCGGCGCCCCCGGGCAAGGACTCTAGAACCTTAGACTCCTTTGGGAGGAAGGCCTACCATTCTTCTATGCTCGTGGCCAAAATTCAGTCCTACCAGCTCTACACGAGCATACACATGCGGAACAATGTGCGGCAGTTGGCGGGCTTGGTGGATGCGCTCCCCCCTGAGCAAGCGAAGCCTTTTCAGGAGGTGGTCAGGCAGCTGAAGGCGTGCAGAAAATTCCTGGCCAGAGGGGTGTATGACACCTTTGATGTTGCGTCCAGGGCCGCTGCTCAAGCTGTGGTGATGCGCAGACTCTCATGGCTGCGTGCCTCCGACCTGGAGAATAGAATCCAGCAGCGGATTGCGGACTCGCCTTCCTGTGCGGATAATATTTTTGGAGAGAAGGTCGAACAGGTGGTAGAGCAGCTCCACCAGCGGGACACCGCATTCGACATGTTCTCCCGCAGGCAGCCTTCAGCATCTACCTCTACAGGTAGAAGATTTTTCGGGGGAAGGAAGACTGTTCCCTACTCTTCTGGCAAGCGTAGGTACAATCCTCCTTCTCGACAGCCTGCGGCCCAGGCTAAGCCCCAGCGCGCTCGCTCTCGTCAGCAGCGTGCGCCTCAGCAAGGCCCCTCGGCTCCCCAGCAAAAGCAAGGGACGGGCTTTTGACTGGCTCCAGCAGAGCATAGCCGACATCCAAGTGTCAGTGCCGGGCGACCTGCCAGTCGGAGGGAGGTTGAAAGCTTTTCACCAAAGGTGGCCTCTCATAACCTCCGATCAGTGGGTTCTCCAAATAGTCCGGCAAGGATACACCCTCAATTTGGCCTCAAAACCTCCAAATTGTCCACCGGGAGCTCAGTCTTACAGCTTCCAGCATAAGCAGGTACTTGCAGAGGCACTCTCCGCCCTTCTCAGCGCCAATGCGGTCGAGCCCGTGCCATCCGGGCAAGAAGGGCTGGGATTCTATTCCAGGTACTTCCTTGTGGAAAAGAAAACAGGGGGGATGCGTCCCATCCTAGACCTAAGGGCCCTGAACAAATATCTGGTCAAAGAAAAGTTCAGGATGCTTTCCCTGGGCACCCTTCTTCCCATGATTCAGGAAAACGATTGGCTATGCTCTCTGGACTTAAAGGATGCCTACACACACATCCCGATACTGCCAGCTCACAGGCAGTATCTGCGATTTCAGCTGGGCACACGTCACTTCCAGTACTGTGTGCTACCCTTTGGGCTCGCCTCTGCGCCCAGGGTGTTCACAAAGTGCTTGGCTGTAGTAGCAGCGGCACTTCGCAGGCTGGGGGTGCACGTGTTCCCATATCTCGACGATTGGCTGGTGAAGAACACATCCGAGGCAGGAGCCCTGCAGTCCATGCAGATGACTTTTCGCCTCCTGGAGCTACTGGGGTTTGTGATAAATTATCCAAAGTCCCATCTTCTCCCAGTGCAGAAACTCGAATTCATAGGAGCTCTGCTGGATTCTCGGACGGCTCGCGCCTACCTCCCAGAGGCGAGAGCCAACAACTTGTTGTCCCTCGTCTCGCGGGTGCGAGCGTCACAGCAGATCACAGCTCGGCAGATGTTGAGATTGCTGGGCCACATGGCCTCCACAGTCCATGTGACTCCCATGGCCCGCCTTCACATGAGATCTGCTCAATGGACCCTAGCTTCCCAGTGGTTTCAGGCTGCAGGGGATCTAGAAGACGTGATCCACCTGTCCACGAGTTTTCTCAAATCCCTGTATTGGTGGACGATTTGGTCCAATTTGACTCTGGGACGTCCTTTCCAAATTCCTCAGCCACAAAAAGTGTTGACCACGGATGCGTCTCTCCTGGGATGGGGAGCTCATGTCGATGGGCTTCACACCCAAGGAAGCTGGTCCCTCCAGGAACGCGATCTGCAGATCAATCTTCTGGAGTTGCGAGCGATCTGGAACGCTCTAAAGGCTTTCAGAGATCGGCTGTCCCACCAAATTATCCAAATTCAGACAGACAACCAGGTTGCCATGTACTACGTCAACAAGCAGGGGGGCACCGGATCTCGCCCCCTGTGTCAGGAAGCCGTCAGCATGTGGCTCTGGGCTCGCCGTCAAGGCATGGTGCTTCAAGCCACATATCTGGCAGGCATAAACAACAGTCTGGCCGACAGGTTGAGCAGGATTATGCAACCTCACGAGTGGTCGCTCAATTCCCGTGTAGTGCGACAGATCTTCCAGGTGTGGGGCACCCCCTTGGTAGACCTCTTCGCATCTCGAGCCAACCACAAAGTCCCTCAGTTCTGTTCCAGGCTTCAGGCCCACGGCAGACTGGCATCGGATGCCTTCCTCCTGGACTGGGGGGAAGGTCTGCTGTATGCTTATCCTCCCATACCTCTGGTGGGGAAGACTTTGTTGAAACTCAAGCAAGACCGAGGCACCATGATTCTGATTGCTCCTTTTTGGCCGCGTCAGATCTGGTTCCCCCTTCTTCTGGAGTTGTCCTCCGAAGAACCGTGGAGATTGGAGTCTTTTCCGACCCTCATCACACAGGACGAAGGGGCACTTCTGCATCCCAACCTCCGGTCCCTGGCTCTCACGGCCTGGATGTTGAGAGCGTAGACTTTGCCTCTTTGGGTCTGTCAGAGGGTGTCTCCCGAATCTTGCTTGCTTCCAGGAAAGATTCCACTAAGAGGAGTTACTTCTTTCTATGGAGGAGGTTTGCCGTCTGGTGTGACAGCAAGGCCCTAGATCCTCGCTCTTGTCCTACACAGACCCTGCTTGAATACCTTCTGCACCTGTCTGAGTCTGGTCTCAAGACCAACTCTGTAAGGGTTCACCTTAGTGCAATCAGTGCATACCATTACCCGTGTGGAAGGTAAGCCAATCTCAGGACAGCCTTTAGTTGTTCGCTTCATGAGAGGTTTGCTTTTGTCAAAGCCCCCTGTCAAGCCTCCTACAGTGTCATGGGATCTCAATGTCGTTCTCACCCAGCTGATGAAACCTCCTTTTGAGCCACTGAATTCGTGCCATCTGAAGTACTTGACCTGGAAGGTCATTTTCTTGGTGGCAGTTACTTCAGCTCGTAGAGTCAGTGAGCTTCAGGCCCTGGTAGCCCAGGCCCCTTACACCAAATTTCATCACAACAGAGTAGTCCTCCGCACTCACCCTAAGTTCTTGCCAAAGGTTGTGTCGGAGTTCCATCTGAACCAGTCAATTGTCTTGCCAACATTCTTTCCCCGTCCTCATTCCTGCCCTGCTGAACGTCAGCTGCACACATTGGACTGCAAAAGAGCATTGGCCTTCTATCTGGAGCGGACACAGCCCAACAGACAGTCCGCCCAATTGTTTGTTTCTTTTGATCCCAATAGGAGGGGAGTGGCTGTGGGGAAACGCACCATATCCAATTGGCTAGCAGATTGCATTTCCTTCACTTACGCCCAGGCTGGGCTGGCTCTTGAGGGTCATGTCACGGCTCATAATGTTAGAGCCATGGCAGCGTCGGTAGCCCACTTGAAGTCAGCCTCTATTGAAGAAATTTGCAAAGCTGCGACGTGGTCATCTGTCCACACATTCACATCTCATTACTGCCTGCAACAGGATACCCGACGCGACAGTCGGTTCGGGCAGTCAGTTCTTCAGAACCTGTTTGGGCTTTAGGATCCAACTCCACCCCCCGAGGGCCCTGTTTGTTCTGTTCCAGGCTGCACTCTCAGTTAGTTGGTAAATTTTTTAGGTCAATCTCAGTTATGTCCTCGCCGTTGCGAGGCCCAATTGACCATGGTTGTTGTTTTGAGTGAGCCTGGGGGCTAGGGATACCCCATCAGTGAGAACAAGCAGCCTGCTTGTCCTCGGAGAAAGCGAATGCTACATACCTGTAGAAGGTATTCTCCGAGGACAGCAGGCTGATTGTTCTCACAAACCCGCCCGCCTCCCCTTTGGAGTTGTGTCTTCCCTTGTTTTGTCTTGCTACATACGGGACTGACGAACACGAGCCGGTTCGGGCGGGAAGACGGCCGCGCATGCGCGGTGCGCATGAGTGCGCGGGGACTAGCAAAGGCCTTTGCTAGTAAAGTGTTCCGATTGGAGGGGCTGCCGTGGACGTCACCCATCAGTGAGAACAATCAGCCTGCTGTCCTCGGAGAATACCTTCTACAGGTATGTAGCATTCGCTTTTTAGCTCTGTGTTCACGAATGAAAGACCGGGGGTAGGGCTGCAGAAAACAAAGGCTAAAGGGGATGGATGTATGGTAGACCAAGACCTGTTTACAGAGGACTGTGTTCGTAAGGAGCTTGCCAAACTAAAAGTAGACAGAGCGATGGGGGGGGGGGGGGGGGGGGGGTCCAAGAAAGCACAGAGGCAGACGGTCTGTGAACTCCAAGATGGAAAACAAACAGAGCAGATCGTAGGCAAAAATATAACCCAATTGTAATATATGTATACACGTACAAAAGTTTTCAGAGATACATGACTGTCGGATTGACTCTAAGTCAGCATTCTGCTTTGCGGCATCTCTGATCCAGCTGTTTTTTTTTAATCAAGATGGTCTTCTCTATATGTGAGTTTTATATATATATATATATATAAACTAACTTTGAAGATCTACTTCTGTGTGCACATTTTATTATTTTTTTATTCTTTTCTAGCCATTACAGTATATTGAGCACATATCTATTATACTTGACAGTAAAGGATTACTGTGTAGCCCCTGAAGCAGCCCTGTGCCGGGCTGTTTTTGTACGTGTATACATATATTACAATTGGGTTATATTAATAAATCAGGTTTTGTTTGCCTACGACAGAGCGATGGGGCCTGAAGGGATACACCCGAGGGTGCTTAAGGAACTCGGGGAAGTTCTGTCGGCTTCGCTGACGGACCTCTTCAATGCTTCCTTAGAAACTGGAGTGGTCCCGGTGGACTGGAGAAGGGAGGATGCACAAGAGTGGAAGTGAGGAGGAGGTTGGGAATTATAGACCTGTCAGTCTGAGCTCGGTGGTAAGCTAATGGAAATGCTTCTAAAGGGAAGGATTGTGACATTTCTTGAACTACATGGAATGCGGGACCCGAGGCAGCATGGCTTCACTAGTGGCTGGTCTGTCAGACGAATCTGACTGTCTTCTTCGACTGGGTGACCAAACAGTTGGATGTGGGAGGGGCGCTTGATATGGTATACTTGGATTTCAGCAAAGCCTTTGACACAGTTCTGCACAGGCGACTGATAAATAAATTGAGTGCCCTCGGTGTGGGACCTAGAGTAACTGATTGGGTAAAAAGTTGGTTGAATGGTAGGAGACAGAGGGTAGTGGTAAATGGAGCTTGCTGTCACGGTTGTGCCCAGGTCCCTGGCTCGCAGTCACCTCAGTCCCCGGGGTTTAGACCTGGGGAATGCTGCGAAGTGATGGTTTACCGTTTCTCGTGTTCCAGAAGATATGCTGGTCCGGTCCGGATCTTCCAGCTCTCCAGATTGTTTTGGGAGTTTTTTTTGAACCAAGCAGCACCCATACCTGGTGAACTCCCTTGTGACCTGCCTTTATTAACCACCTGGTAAGGTTCCTAGTTGCCTTGCAACAGTGTTCTTCAGAGGCGTTCCTTTGGTGTGAAGTGTTGCAGTGCCTTTGTGCTTTTCGTGTAGGTGACTTTTTCTCTGCTTGTTTTTTGAACTATTCTTCTGCCTGCCGCCTGCCCAGACCTGGATTGTTTATTGGACTATTCTTCTGTCTATAGCCTGCCCTGACCCGGCTTGTTTCTGGATTGTTCGTTTGCCTGTTGTTTTTCCTGGAACCCAGCGTCTTTCTAGTGTTCCTGTTATTTGTCAGCCTGTTACGTGTCCTACCTTGTCCTGCAAGTCCTACCAGCTGCCTGAAGCCCAGAGCTCAACTCTTGGTGAAAGGTGGCCAAGTTTAGGTGAAGCCTTACTCCAGTCCACTGTGTTCCAGTTCTGGTCTGCCTTATCTGGTGTTGGGGTGATTCTCCTGCCGCTGCTGCTCCTCAGCAGTGGCCCAAGGGCTCACAAACCCAGGTTCCTGCTTTGTATACGTGACACTTGCTCTGAAGAAAAGGAGGTAGTCAGTGGAGTACCGAAGGGATCTTTTCTAGGGCCGGCCCTTTTTAACGTCTTTGCGAGCGATATTGCGGAAGGGCTGTCTGGTAAGGTTTGTCTCTTTGCGGATGATACTAAACTCTGCAACAGGGTGGACACCCTGGAGGGTGTGAATGACCTGAGGAAGGACCTAGCGAACCTAGAGGAATGGACCGATATTTTGGCAACGAAGGTTTAATCCCAAAAAATGCAGGGTCATGCACTTTGGTCGCAAAATCCGAGGGAACGGTACAGTATAGGGGGTGTAGTACTTCAGTGTGTGAAGGAAGAGCGGGAGTTGGGGTGATTGTGTCTGACGACCTTAAAGCTTTCAAACAGGTAAAAAAGTGATGGCCAAAGCCAGAAGGATGCTTGGGTGCATAAAGAGAGGCATGACCAGCAGGAAAAAGGAAGTGATAGTGCCGTTGTGTAAGTCTCTGGTGAGGCCTCATTTGGAGTACTGCGTGCAGTTCTGGAGACCGCACCTACGGAAAGATATAAACAGGATGGAGTCAGTCCAGAGGGTGGCTACAAAATTAGTAAGCGGTCTTGAATGCAAAAATAATAGGAACAGGCTTATGAACCTCAACATGTATACGCTGGAAGAGAGGAGGGAGAGGAGACATGATAGAAACGTTTAAATATCTCAAGGGCATTTATGTACAGGAGGAGAGCCTTTTTCAAATGAAGGAGAGCTCTGGAATGAGGGGGCATACAACAAAGTTGAGAGGGAATAGGCTTAGGAGCAACCTGAGGAAGTATTATTTCATAGAAAGGGTGGTGTTGAGGACTGTTCCAGAGTTTAAGCATGTGGGATCGCTTAGGAACAGGAAGAATTAGGGGTTACAGAGGATGGGCAGACTGGATGGGTCATATGGCCTTTATCTGCCGTTATGTTTCTTACTACTAATTGGGTTTCTGCCAGGTACTTGTGACCTGGATTGGCCACTGTTGGAAGCAGGATACTGGGCTAGATGGACCATTGGTCTGACCCAGTACGGCTGTTCTTATGAGGCTGCTGCACAGGGTCCTACATAGCAGAGCTCTGGAGTTCTCTATCTACACCTGTAGGTAGATGTACATAACCCACAAGTCTCTGGATTGATCTGTGGGATGCTATGGAACAATCAAGTTACCTTAATAAGCGTCAATGGCGGCCAATTAGTAGTTATGAACAGAAATGCCTTACATCCTATTCTATAACCCACACACCTAATTTCCATCATGCTCAACTCCAATGTGGGTGTGGCCATAGGAGGGGCGTGCCTAGAAATTAGGCTGTCATAAATGCTCACAAGCCCAAAAATAGGAATGAGAATGCAGACTTAAGCTAGTATTTCATAGAGGCAGTTCCACATGGAACTGCCATTATAGAATTTAACTCATATTTTCCCAGCAGCTAAATTTGGGTGACCTTTGCTGAAGTCCCCTCATAATATGGAAAAACATTGCTAGAAACTGGCACTTGTGTAAGGCAGTCTTTAGATTTAACTATTTGCCTTTCCAAACCAATATCGAAGGCTAGATATAATTTATTTATGTGTTACATTTGTACCCCACATTTTCCCACCTATTTGTAGGCTCAATGTGGCTTACTTAGTACCGTGAGGCGTTAGCTACCTCCGGTCAATGAGATAAATGTGTTCCAGACATATTAGGGAATCATAGAGATGAGGAGTTGTATAGTGTTCATTACAAGTTTTGGTTTTGTTGTGTCGCTGGGTTCAGGCGTTAAGTTGGGTCTATAGGGTATGCCTTTTTCGAACAGGTTGGTCTTTAGTGATTTCCGGAAGTTGAGGTGGTCTTACGTTGTTTTTTATGGTTTTTGGTAGTGCATTCCAGAGTTGCGTGCTTATACAGGAGAAATCGGATCCATAAATTGATTTGTACTTGAGTACTTTGCAGCTAGGGTGGTGAAGATTTAGGTATGGGACACTGTGCTATTAGATTGTAAGCTCTTTGAGCAGGGACTGTCTTTCTTCTATGTTTGTGCAGCACTGCGTACGCTTTGTAGCGCTATAGAAATGCTAAATAGTAGTAGTAGTATATTCGTGATGATCTGGTTGAGTTTCTGGTTGGCAGGTCTATGAGGTCAATCATATATCTCAGGGCATCGCCATAGATAATTTTGTGGACCAGGGTGCAAATTTTGAAAGTAATACGTTTCTTTGATTTGGAGCCAATGTAGTTTTTCTCGAAGGGTAGTCCCTGCTACAGAGGGCTTACAAAGTAAGGGCTCCTGTTACAAAGTGGCGCTACCTATTAGCGTGTGTTGAATGTGAAGACACTCATGGGAATTGAATGGGCTTCTTTGCATTCACTCTGCAGCTAATTGGCATCACCGCTTTGTAAAAGGAGCGCCCTAAGTTGGTACCTAACATAATAGAAGGCAAAGTGACTGACTTGTCTAAGGTCATAAAAAAGCATCACTGGGAGAAGCAGGATTTGAACCCTGGCTTCCTTGGTTCTCAGTCTCTTGTTCTAACCACTAGGCTACTCCCACAGGATGATTTTGTAAAGGCTCTTTTTAATGTGTTTCACACAATAAACAGTTTCCTGGACTGTACAGAATCAAAGTGATTATATAGCATTGACTGTGCAATGCAGTGCAAGGCAATTCGATATATGGATACAATGAATACCCAGTAGTGGCCCTGGTATATCATATGTGCAGGAAGGAGGGAGTGGTGGTAGCATTAGATCTAATGGCAACATATGATACAGTAAATCACAAGATTGAAGGATTACAGTGTGTTGAATATTCCAAATGGTTGGTTTTATTTGGATCTAATTGAACACATGAGTGGGAAACTGTACTTCCTGGGTGGCTTCAGCTGGGATGTCACAGAGATCAGTTATTATTTAAGGTGTACTTGCAATCTTAGCTCACGTAATTCACTGTGGTTTCTTGCATTATATCTATGCAGAGGATATACAGATTTTTGTGAATTGAGGACTAAGTGATTGTTTGGTTAGGTCTGAGGAAATTGCTTAACCACTCAAAAACAGATTTATTGCTTGATAGCAAACCACTTGCCCTAGATTTTTTTTTTGTCTGATCTGAGGTTAGAGCCCAAGGAAGAGATTGGGTTTCTATGAATTATGGTCAATCTAGTGCGGTGGTCTAAATATGCTGGTATCATCTGTGGAACATTTGATTTATGTGCCCATATTTATGAAAAGCTGAATTAGTTACAGTAGCGTGTGTAACTCTTTAGATGCAGGCTTGCCTAAAAAACAGTAGTACAGATGGCAGCTGATACAGAATACAGCTGTTTAAGGCTCTTCATTGGTTGGGAAGAGAGTGATAAGTAGAATTTAATTTTTTTTTTTTTAATTTTGTGGCTTGGTGCCTCAAAGTCAGGCAGTTAAGTGTTCAATGATACCCATCAAAAGCTCTCCATTCATCTTTGCAGATTTATTATGAATTTGAGTGAAAGAAATTAACGTTCTGTCTCATATATAGGCCCAGTATGCTGGAATGTGCTCCATAAGGAATTAAACCTAACAAATAACATTTTATTGTTTCACAAAAATGTAAGGCATGGCTGCTTAAATCAGCTTATGGGTCATGAAGTGTGAAGGTTTTAAGGATTTATCTGCGTGGCTGTATACTTTGTTCTGTAAACAGTTTCATAGCCTTGTTAGGCAACAGAAATAAATACCATACACAGCTATAATAGCTAAGGGAAAAAAAGAAAACCTATATGAGATGGGAGGACAGAAACATTGAAGCAACAGGATCAATTCCTTCTGTAGTCATGTGTGTGTTGAGCAGCTGGTGAGCCTGACTGCCTGAATTTCTGTATTATTAATGCTGCACCAGAATGGTACTAAGAAGACAGGGGAAGCCTCCACGGAAAGTCAAAGCAAAACAGCAAAAGTAGAGGCTGACAAATGCGCAAAACAATAGGGAGCTAATATCAAAAACCAGTTTATTCAGAATATTCATATCAAGGACCCGACACGGTCCATGTTTCGGCGCCAAAGCACCTGCCTTGGGTCATAATCAACTGTCTCTGAGAAGAAGCTGATAGGCTTGAATAATTCCTTTATGTATGCAAGTTAATCCACAGAGAGAACAAAAGAACAGCCAACCGATCAGCAAACACCATGTGACAAGAAAAATAGTGGCCTTAAAATCAAACTTTTGAAATAAGGTTTACAACAGTAAGGTAAAAAGGCTTAATAAAATGTAAAACAACGCTTGGATAATAAGATATAAAATTTTTAGAGATTAAAAAAAAAACCCTAAGAGCATCCCTTGATATCTACAGGAATTATAGGCTTGTAGCTGCAATTTAGCCTTCTTTAAAGGTTTCCAAACCTGGTAATACATTCATATAATTAAAGATATTTTTTCTTCAAAAAGTATGTAGTTGCATTTTACAGCTAACAATTGTATAAAACAAAGATTCCACTGGGATGCTTGAAATATTTTTTTCAGTTAAGTGTATTCAGTCAGTATTATTCTTTGATATGTTTAATAAATATCTGAATTGCATATGTTAAATCTTGCAATAGTTTAGGTTCCCTATTTCCCCTGTACAAGGAAGGCAGGGAAATAACATTTTTGTGTCAAATAATTGTATATATTTTCCCAAGCATTCTGTGGGTAGTTGCTGGAAATAAGTTTTTATGGAATCATTTGCAGCTACTTTTTTTTTTTTTTTTACTATTCTGATGAAGAGAACATATTTTGAATTGTATGATCAAATTAAAGTGCTTTTCAAAGTTTTGGTATTCTAATATTCTGGTAGCCTAGGATGGGGTGGGTGGCAAAAAAAAAGGCAGAAAAGTGGAATCAGGAGACCGAGACTCTTGACTGGAGAGAAAGCTCCATTGTTGACTTTCTTGGGCCTAGTATGTGTGGCGTCCCGTACCCTGCCTGTGTCCGCATGCTCACGAACATTTACCCCTCGGGGTGCAGTCCCAGCAATTTTTATTTCGAAAGGGTGGGGGAGAAGTACAACAGGATCATACAGTCGGAAAATTTCCGCACACCAAGTTAAAGAAAAACTGTCCCTTTCATCAAAAGAAAGGAATCTTTCAAGTTATATTCAGGTTGGGTTTTTTTTTTATATTATCGGGAGTTTGTGTGAAAGTAGAAACATGAAGCTAAAACAGTCAATACGAAAATATATATTATATTAAGAAATGCGCTCCTTTGTGTCGGCGACCAAAGATTAATGTGAGCGATGAGGTAATTCCGCTCATTAGAGCCGTGCGCGCGGACAGGGGCCATCTTCCCTCCTAAAGAATCGGGCAACACGGGAAAGAACAAGAGGATTCAGGGAGAAAGAAAAGTACATGTACTTCCAACTGACAAACCCCAGATTCCGCTTCTCCTCCGAAGAACTTTCGGACGATACGGTTGTTCAACCTCTTCTGGACCGGAATCCCCGAGCCCAAGTACAAGGCTACAGTAGGACCAAGTCTCCTCTGGTCAACCCCCCCCCCTCTTTTTTCCTGGGACAGTAGTAGCTTCCGGAGGTTACCGGAAGTTGTCGGCGCTGCCATGTTGAGTTGCTTTGTTGTAGGCTTCATGTAGGTTTTCTCACAGGAGAGAGGACTGTGCTTATTCCCCCTCCCTTTTGGTGGTGTACCTCTAATGCGCGCCCGAGTTCGCCATGGAGGCCAACTGGACCGCTTTCTTGTTCCAGGTAAATGAGCGGCGCGGGAAGCTGTGGCGGAGAAGGGGGGGGGGGTGAGGAGGAAGATGGTTGGGGGGGGGGGGGAGGGGGAGAGGTGGGGTAAAAGGGCTTCTCCGGGCCGGTGAGACATTTCCAGCTTGCGGTTATGCGGCCTGGGCTGGCCCGGATAAGGGGAGGGGGAGCAGGAAACAACCTTAATTTGATGGGGACTGAGCGCAACCCTTTCTGTCTGGGAGCGACGGGAAATCTCTGCCGAGAGCACAACAATAGTGCACAGATATTGTGCCACCAGCTGTGCCTGTGCGTGGACCCTGATGCAAGAGAAACACTGCTTCCCCCCCCCCCCCCCCCCCCCCCCGGCATCATAAAAAATAATAATACTCTTCCATATGCTGCTGCCTGTCTGTGATGAGTTTCGCACTCTATTACCTGCTGTGATCGAGAGAATTTTATATATGTCCATTTTTTTCGTTCTTTAGATCTCCTTGGTTTTTTTTTCTGTTGGGTAAATATGCATGGTTAAACTCAACAACGATCATCATAATTATATCCGGTATTATTTGGCCTAGTATTATCGATTATTCGGTGTAATGGATGTAAGGCAGCCTTTTTTTGTGTGTGTTTTCGAATTAGGAGTCAAACACTGCACATATTAACAGATTGGCGATTTAAATTAAAGCGGGATTTTTTTAAACATTGGGCTCAAGATGGAACCATAGAAATTCTTAGGCAAAAGAAATCAAAATAAATAAAGATGCATAGAATGTGTCTTTTATAAAATTGGATTATATGATAGAAAAGTTTTTGCGAGCAATTTTTTTTTTAAAATAAAGCTTTTTATTGCTAGTTTTTCTTCCTCATCTGGCTACGAGCCCAAATCCTAACACGGAAAGTCGTGGTGTTTAAGATTTCATTATTTGAGGACAGGCGAAAGCAATATTGGGATTTTGTTTGTTATATTAGTTTTAACTGCCAACGGTGAGACAAGCTATAGTAGGCCTTAGTACGTAAAAAAAAAAAAAAATCAATATTTTCCAACAAGCGGTTACACTTTCTAGTCAATGAAATCAAAGAACACTTAATATCTTCTGTAAAAAATGTGGCTGCTGTTGATATATCCGTTGTAACCTTTTAATCGGAATGTTTGTTAGGTCTCATTTTTAAACTGCCTCCCATTATTTGGAATATTTGATTAAATAATCTGGCAATGAATTAACTGTGCTTTTTACTTTTTAATTATCAAGATATTTGGCTGTAAGTTTTAATGTTAAATGTAGATAAGTTATTTACTGACAGGCAGGTGCTAGAAAATAATTTAGGATGTACAGATAATCTTGATTTTAGTACTTCAGATTTTAAGGCACAATGTAATGAATTAGTTTTCTGGGGGCTATTTTTGCTGTTGGACTACATAAAGCATTTTCTGACAGTGTCATAAGCATTCAGTTCAGTGTTTAGCTTATAGATGGTACTGCAATTAGATGGTTATAGAAACAAGGTATGTGAAGACCATATAACTGACCATAAGCACCCTGGTTTAGGTTGTTCCATGGACACCAAAATATTATACGTTGTTAAACGTTGTTGATAATGTTGTCAATAACACCATGATCCTCTACCCTTGTCATTTAAAAAAGGCACATTATTGGTGTGTGACTTATTATTTTTATATTTTGTGTTTAGTACTACACAGTATCATACTTTACATAAGTCATGTCTCATAATCATTTGTATGTCGTCCACTTCTTCAACATAGAGACAGAATGTGGCAAAAAATTGTTTTTCTGATGATGATCTTGATTTCCACACCTTGAAGTCTCATACATGGATTCTGGTTCTGGAACTTCCTTTTTGCTGAAAAAGGTTTACCACATGTTGTGTTCTGTTTATACCTTTTTGCTGAAAAAGGTTTACCACATGTTGTGTTCTGTTTATACCATTTTGAGGTATGCCAGTGTATCTGTCATAAAGCCCTCTCCCCCTACCTTGGTCCGTCTTCTCTTCTGAAGTATACATGTGTCAATAGTATACTAGAAATCATTTTTTCTCTGCATTTATAAGAGTTGTAAAGAAGAGCCACATATGGTCACAAGTGTTTACGAGTGCGTAGTCACCACAGAGGGTGAAATCAGCTAACAAAATATTTTAGAAAAATGCTATCAAAATATGCCTTCTGAGAACCCCTGAGTTAAGAGTCTTAAAGAGCAATGGATGTCTCCTATTCCTTGGGCATAATCTTGTGGATATGAGCAATCATAGCCTCCCAAATAACTGTATTATAGAATAAACTTGGATCTAAGCATTTTGGGCCCTGTTTACTAAGGTGCGTTCATGTTTTTAGCGTGTGCACAAAATTAGTGTGCGCTGTGTAGGCACCCATAGGAATATTGTGGGCACCTACCCAGTGCACACTAAAAACACTAACACAACTCTAGCGCGACTTAGTAAACAGAGCGCTTGGTATGCTATTGTTGTTCATAGCTTCTTAAATGGCCGCTTCTCCTTTTTTTTTTAAATATTTCATTGAAATTTATGGTTAATGGCATTTAATATAATAGTATAGCATATCATTTGAAGAAATTTGGTTGTTTTCTGAAAATGAAAATAGTACATCTCCATAGTTTATGGCTGTGGTGTCTTTGCCAGTGTTAGTTGCATTTTCAGTTAACTAGATTTTCTGTAGCAATGGTTTTGCTATCCTAATATTATCTTGCATTGCTAGAGAAAGTGTCTGTTAAATGTTAGGAGGAAGCATCTTTCCAGCGGAGCATTTAAGGTTCATGACTCATTGATGCTAATTTGCTGCTCTGACATTAAGGCTTCCGTGCAAAATCCTTTACCCTCTGGCACCAGAGATTGCCGGCACCACATCTTGCCACCCTAGGTGATGAAATAGTATATTTTTGTTTTGTCTTGCCAACTGCATGGAAGCAAACTTCATACTGTGCTACAAACCACGTGAAAGTGTTCTTTGCAGAATATAAAATTGTAAACATGGATTTCCAAGCCAATTAACATTAATCTGCAGTGGGAAGAGAAATGAATTGCAAACATTCTGTGTTTCACCCACAATTGATGGCCAGAAGAAATTTCAAATGCTTTCTCATTTAAAAGCTTTAATGTTGCATATTTGTATCTTACAAAACCAGCAATTTTGATCACTGATACAAAAAAAGTTCCAAAGATAGTATTGATATTTGCTTCAAAATTGTTGGGAGTTAAGAAAAATGACTTTTGTAATACAAGATGATTCTGTATTAGAGGTGCCTTTCATATATGTAAATTGTATGTGCTGTGTGGTAGGCAAATGTATGTTGGTGCGACAGGAGAAGCTGAGCCATATGCTTCTTACTTTTTCATCCAGAAGATTTCTAAGTGCCAGAAAATAAGTTGCTATAATCTTCACAATTTGAATCTTTTTCCAGAAAATTTTGTTTTTCTCGTACATATATATAGTTTCTAGCAGTGTCTTTGAAATCAAATATCTTGATTTAGGATAATTATCATTTCTCCAAAGACAAGCAGGCTGATATTCTCACAAGTGGGTGACGCCACGTCGGCCCCGGAGGATTTTAAAGCAAAATCTAAAAATCTGTTCTACGGTGTTCTGTCGCGCGAGCGATCGCACTGCGCACACCTCTTCCCTCTCGCTGTGCGGACACGCCCCTCAGTTTTTCTTTTTCCGCGTCTGAGGAGACACGGAGTTCGTTAGTGCTTCGTGTTTTCTTCAGGTCCTCGGAGTAAAATCTCTTTTTTTATTTTTTCATTTATACTTTTTCATGGCAGGCTCATTGTGGCTTATATATACAGGTACTTTTTGTACCTGAGGCAAGGAAAAGTTAAGTAATTGCCAGAGTCACAAGGGGCTGTGCCTGAAATGAAAACAAAGCATTTAAGCTTCTCTTTTTCTTTTTTCTTATAAAGTGCTGGTATATTGTTATCTGTGGGCTCTCTCTCGCCAGCAAATAAAACAAGCCCACATTTTTAGGATCCATTTATTAAAACTTAACAAATGGCTCTTGAGAGCTGTGAGAGCCTGCTTCAGCACACCACTGTCTTTAAGCCTCACAAGTGGTGAAGGTGTATGTCACAGGAGAAAAGCAGGAGCCTAAGCAGGTGCAACCCTGGTGAATGGGCAATCTGGTGACACAAAATCAGTGGTGTAACCTTTGAAGTGAGTCTCCACCCGCCTCGGCGTCTCCTGCTTTGCAGGTCATTCGGGCGCATAGGCGGATGTGTCTTGGGCCGGATCATCTCCCTGTGAAGCGCAAGTAGTGTCTCAAAGACGAGACGTATGCTACTTGTCAGGGATGCCCGAAGGAGATCAATTCTGGAGTCCGACAGAGACCGATGCACGCTGGGTATAGTTATGCATCGAGTAGGTCTCCACCTGCCTCGGCGCCTCCTGCTTGGCAGGTCATTCGGGCGCATCAGCGGGTGTCGGTACCATCGGTGCCCAGAGCTTTGCTCCCTCTATTATGGAGGTATCCGGGCTTCAGACATCAGTCGGTGCCGAGAGCGTTGCTCCCTCTGTTATGGAGGTATCCTGGCATTGGACGTCGATACACAGGTACCAGGTATCAACGGTGCCATCGGTACCGGGTATCATCTGTGCCATCGGTACCGGGTATCATCGGTGCCATCGGTACCGTCGGTACCGAGTATCATCGGTACCATGGGTGCCGTCGGTACCGAGTACCATCGGTGCCATGGGTACCGTCGGTGCCGAATATCATCGGTGTATCGGTACCAGGAACATTGGTGCCATGGGTCCCGTCGGTACCGGGTATCATCGGTGCCATGGGTCCCGTCGGCACCGGGTATCATCGGTACCATGGGTCCCGTCGGCACCGGGTATCATCAGTACCATGGGTGCCGTCGGTACCGAATGTCATCGGGGCATGGGTGCCGTCGGTACCAGGTATCATGGGCACCATCGACCATCGGTACCAGGTATCATCGCCCATCGGTACCGAGTACCATGGGTACCATCGGTATCGGGTGTCGTCGGTACCATGGATACCATGGGTATCAGGTATCATGGATACCGTCGGTACATGAGTACCATCGATACCAGATATCATGACCAGGTACCATCAGTGCCATGGGTGCCATTGGTACCAGGTGTCATGAGCACCATCGGTACCGTTGGTGCCGGATATCATGGGTACCATCAGTGCCATTGGTACCAGGTGTCATGAGCACCATCGGTACCGTTGGTGCCGGATATCATGGGTACCATCGGTACCACATATCATGGGTGTCATGGGTACCATCGGTACCAGGTATCATGGGTACCATCGGTACCAGGTATCATGACTATCATCGGTACCAAGTACCATGGGTACCATTGGTACCGGGGGTCATCGGTACCATGTGTATCATCGGTACCGTCGATGCCATGGGTACTATCGGTACCATCGGTCACATCTCTGTTATGGAAGTCATCTGGCAGTCTGGTTTCGATTCCCTTGCATTTCCAGATTTTGTCCTTGGCTTCGGGACCATGGATACCATTGGATGCCATGGGTGCTACCGCCTCCTGCGGCATCTAGCTTTTCACCTGGTCTCCTTCACCGATGCTGCCTCTGGTAGGGGTGTTCGCGGCCTACTGGGGCAACTTCTCGACCCCGTCGTAGACCTTACCGCGCCTCCATATCGGACGCGTTTGGATCTGAGCTGCTCGGTTTGAGTAGTTAGCTCAGTTCAATGATGGTTCATCTGATGAACATGAAGGTCATGGGGTTTTCTCTGCTGAGAATCCTCTAGATCTTCTATCTGTCTTGACATTACAGTGGAGATTGTGAACCAGCCCAATGCCCAGATGCTCGAGGTCCTGGACTACCATCTTCTCCTGAGTCTTCTGCCACTCAGAACAGATAGGAGTTCTAAGAACTTGCTTCGGCGCCCCCGGGGCCAGAGCATACATCCTTAGCCTCTTTTGGAGAATGGCGTACCAGGCTGGCATGATCGCGTCCACAATCAAGTCCTGCCAGATCTTTACGAGCATTCCCATCGGAGTAGGCTAAACCTTTTCACCAAGTGGTCAGGTAGCACACGGTGTGTCGCAGGTTCCTGTCCAAGGGCATTTTCGACACTTGTAATGTAACACCTAGATTTCTGATCTAGGTACAGTGATGCGCAGACTCTCATGACTGTGTGCCTCTCACCTGGAGGGGGAGACTCAGCAGAAAATTGTAGATATGCTGTGCATACACTTCCTCATCTCGGAAGTTCTTTAGAGAGAAGAGTAGTTTTCCTTGTGCCTTAAGGGGTCGTACCTATACTCCTACTTCTCGACAGCCGGTTCAGGCTATGCCTCAGCACGCTCGTTCTAGTCAGCGGCGTGCACCTAATCAGGCCCCTGCAGCTATTCCGCAGGAACCAGAGAGGGGTTTTTGACTGGCTCCAATTCAGCATAGCCACTATAAAAAAAAAAAAAAATGTCCGTACCGGCCAATCTGCCTGTCGGGGGGGGGGGGGAAGTTTAAATTTTCTCCACCAAAGGTGACTTCTTTTATCCTCCAACCGGTGGGTTTTTTCAAATAGTCCGGTTAGGATACATTCTCAATCTGGAATCAAACCCTCCACATTGTTCATTGGGAGCTTAATCCTTTAGCTTCCATCAAAAGTGAGTACTTGCAGAGGAACTCTCTGCCTTTCTCAGCGCCAATGCAGTCGAGCCCGTTCTACCAGGGCAAGAAGGGTTGAGATTCTATTCCAGGTCCTTCCTTGTGGGTTGCGTCCCATCATAGACATAAGGGGCCTAAACAGATTTTGGTTCAGGATGCTTTCCCTGGGCATCCTTCTTCCCATACTTCAGGAAAACGATTGGTTATGCTCTCTGGACTTACAGGATACTTATACTCTCTTTGCATCCAGAGTATGTTTTTCCTAGTGCCTAGCTGTTGTTGCAGCGTATCTTCATGGACTGGGAGTGCATGTGTTCCCTTAACACAATGATTGCCCGTCTCAACAGATTACAGCACAGTAAATATTGAGACTTCTAGACACATGGCTTCCACAGTTCACGTAACTCCCATGGCACTTTTGCACATGACATCCGCTCAGTGCATCCTAGCTTCCCAGTGGTATCAAGTTTAGGGTATCTAGAGGATGTAACCCAACTTGTTCGCCAGTCTTCGGAATTCCCCTCAGAGGTGGTTAATTCTCTCCATTTTGATTCTGAGGCGTCCCGTCCACCTTACTCAGTCAAAAGTACTACTACTACTACTACTATTTAGCATTTCTATAGCGCTACAAGGCATACGCAGCGCTGTACAAACATAGAAGAAAGACAGTCCCTGCTCAAAGAGCTTACAATCTAATAGACAAAAAATAAATAAAGTAAGCAAATCAAATCAATTAATGTGAACGGGAAGGAAGAGAGGAGGGTAGGTGGAGGCGAGTGGTTACAAGTGGTTACGAGTCAAAAGCAATGTTAAAGAGGTGGGTTTTCAGTCTAGATTTAAAGGTGGCCAAGGATGGGGCAAGACGTAGGGGCTCAGGAAGTTTATTCCAGGCGTAGGGTGCAGCGAGATAGAAGGCGCGAAGTCTGGAGTTGGCAGTAGTGGAGAAGGGAACAGATAAGAAGGATTTATCCATGGAGCGGAGTGCACGGGAAGGGGTGTAGGGAAGGACGAGTGTGGAGAGATACTGGGGAGCAGCAGAGTGAATACATTTATAGGTTAGTAGAAGAAGTTTGAACAGGATGCGAAAACGGATAGGGAGCCAGTGAAGGGTCTTGAGGAGAGGGGTAGTATGAGTAAAGCGACCCTGGCGGAAGATGATACGGGCAGCAGAGTTTTGAACCGACTGGAGAGGGGAGAGGTGACTAAGTGGGAGGCCAGCAAGAAGCAGATTGCAGTAGTCTAAACGAGAGGTGACAAGGGTGTGGATGAGGGTTTTGGTAGAGTGCTCGGAAAGAAAGGGGCGGATTTTACGGATGTTGTAAAGAAAGAAACGACAGGTCTTGGCGGTCTGCTGGATATGAGCAGAGAAGGAGAGAGAAGAGTCAAAGATGACCCCAAGGTTTCGAGCTGAGGAGACAGGGAGAATGAGAGAGCCATCAACAGAAATAGAAAACGGGGGGAGCGGGGAGGTGGGTTTGGGGGGGAAAATGAGAAGCTCGGTTTTGGTCATATTTAATTTCAGGTGGCGTTGAGACATCCAGGCAGCAATGTCAGACAAGCACGCTGAAACTTTGGTTTGGATGCAAGGTGAGATATCAGGGGTAGAAAGGTAGATTTGGGAGTCATCAGCATAGAGGTGGTAGGAAAAGCCATGGGATGAGATTAATGAACCAAGGGAAGAAGTGTAGATAGAAAAGAGGAGGGGACCAAGAACAGAACCCTGAGGTACACCGACAGGCAGAGGGATAGAAGTAGAAGAGGATCCACCAGAGTGAACACTAAAGGTGCGGAGGGAGAGGTAGGAAGAGAACCAGGAAAGGACAGAGCCCTGGAATCCAAGTGAGGACAGGGTATCGAGAAGTATGCTGTGATCGACAGTGTCAAAAGCAGCGGAAAGATCAAGAAGAATGAGGATGGAATATTGACCTCTGGATTTAGCCAGTAATAGGTCATTGGAGACTTTAGTAAGCGCAGTTTCAGTTGAGTGGAGAGGGCGAAAACCAGATTGTAATGGGTCAAGAATAGCATGTGAGGAGAGAAAATCAAGGCAGCGGCGGTGAACAGCACGCTCAAGTAATTTGGAGAGAAAAGGAAGGAGGGAGATGGGTCGGTAATTAGAGGGACAAGTAGGGTCAAGTGAAGGCTTCTTAAGGAGAGGTGTGACCACAGCATGTTTAAAGGAAGCAGGGACAGTCGCAGTGGAAAGTGAGAGGTTGAGAATGTGACAGATAAAAGGAATAAGAGTAGGAGAGATGGCATTAAGAAGGTGGGTGGGAATGGGATCAGAGGAACAGGTGGTACATTTTGAGGAAGAAAGGAGAAGTGTAGTTTCCTCAATAGTAACTTCAGGAAAGGAGGAAAGGGAATGAGGGGAAGGAGAGAGAGGGGAACGGACTAGTGGAGGGAGAGCTGGTGAGGTAGAGAAAGCAAGGTTTATCTTTTGAACCTTGTTGTGAAAGAATTCAGCAAGGGTCTGAGGAGATAATGAAGGGGGAGTTGGGGGAGGGGGCACCTTGAGGAGAGAGTTCAATGTGGTGAAGAGAAGTCGAGGATTAGAGCCAAGAGAGTTGGTCAGTTGGATATAATAATCCAACTGCTGACGAAGGTTGCATCCATCCTGGCTATCCAACCAAATTATTTTAATTCAACCAAACAATTGGGTTGTGATGTACTCGATCACAAAGGAGTACTGGATCTTGCCCTCTGAGTCAGGATGCCATGCAAATGTAGCGGTGGGCCCGCAACGCGGCATGTTTTCTTCAAGCCACTTATCTAATTGGCGTAAACAGCAGTCTGGCCGACAGGCTGAGCAGGATAATGCTACAGTCATGGTTGTTGAGCATGCCTATAGTTTCGATAGATCTTCCGGAAGTGAGATACCCCCTCAGTGGATCTTTTTACTACTTAGTCCAATCGCAAAGTCCCTCAGTTCTGTTCCAGGCTGCAGGTTCACGGCAGGCTACCATCGGATGCCTTTCTCCTTCTTTGGGGGACAGGTTTTCTGTATGCGTATCCTCCCATATATCTGGTGGAAAAGACTTTGCTGATTCTCAAGCAAGATTGTGGAGCCATGATTCTGATTGCTCCTTTCTAGCTGCGTCAGATAGGATTCCCTCTTCTTCTGGAGTTGGAATGTTTTCCAGCTCTCATTACGCAGAACGAGGGGGCACTTCTACATCCCAACCTCCAATCTCTGGCTCACACGGTCTGGATGTTGAGAGTGTGGGTTTCGTTGAGTTTTCCAGAGAGTGTCTCCCGACTCTTGCTTGCTTCCAGAAAAGATTTCACAAAGAGGTGTTATTCTTTTTCATGGAAGAGGTTTGCCGTCTGGTGTGACAGCAAGGCCCTAGATCCTGCCTCTTGTCTTATACAGACCTTGCTTGAGTTCTTTCTACACCTGTCTGAGTCTGGTCTCAAGACCAACTCTGTCAGTATTCATCTTCGTGCAATAAGAGCTTATCATCAACGTGTAAAAGGTCAGCCTTTAGCTGTCCACTTCATGACAGGTTTATTTCTCCCCCAATATTGAGAGAATTCCTTGTATGTGTCTAGGGGGGATTCTTTCTGTTGGGCTTAGCACCCCCAATAATTTTGACAATTGGCTCTTCTGCTTCGGTCAGAGCCCCTATCACTCCTTATCCAGTATCTTGGGGTCTCAATGTCGTTTTCATCCAGCTGCTGCAAGCTCAATTCGGGCCACTGGATTCCTACCATCTGAAGTATTGGACCTGGAAGGTCGTTTTCCTTAGTGGCTGTTCCTTCAACTCGTAAGGTCGGTGAGCTTCAGACTCCAATAGCTCAAGCGCCTTACCTTACTTCTCATCTTAACAGAGTAGTTCTCCGCATGCAGATCTTACTGGCGCTGGTATCAGAGTACCAGCTGATCCAGTCAATTGTCTTGCCAACATTCTTTCTCCCTCATCTTACAAGCCCTGGCGAAAGCAAGCTGCGCACTTTTTGCGTGGAGTAGACGAGCTCCCTCGGACGTCCGCCCAGTTATTTATTTCTTTTACTGCCAGTTGCTGTCGGAAACCGCATCATTTCTTCTTGGCTAGCAGATTGCATCTCCTTCATTTTTGTCCAAGCTGGACTGACTCTAGAGGGCCATGTCACGGCTCACAAAATTAGAGCCATGGCTGAGTCGGTGGCTCATCTAAGATCAGTCACTATTGAAGAGATCTGCAAAGCTGCGGCGTGGTCATCAGTCCACACATTCACATCTCACTACTGCCTTCAGCAGGATAGCCGACGCGTCAGTCGGTTTGGGCAGTCGGGGCTGCAGAACTTATTTGGGGTTTAGAATCCAACTCCAACCCTCCTAAGCCCATTTTTGTTCTGTTCCAGGCTACACTCATTTAGATGTTTCTTCTTTTCAGGTCAATTTTTATTCTGGCCTCGCCGTTGCGAGACTCAATTGACCACTGTTTGTTGTGTTGTGTAAGCCTGGAAGCTAGGGATACCCCACTTGTGAGAATATCAGCCTGCTTGTCTTTGGAGAAAGAGTAGTTACTTACCTGTAACAGGTGTTCTCCGAAGACAGCAGGCTGCATATTCTCACAAACCCTCCCACCTCCCCTTTTGGAGTTGTCTCCTCCATCTTTTGGATTTAACTGAGGGGCGTGTCCGCACAGCGAGCGGGAAGAGGTGTGCGCACATGCGCAGTGCGATCGCTCGCGCGACGGAACGCCGTAGAAGAGATTTTTAGATTTTGCTTTAAAATCCTCCGGGGCCGACGTGGCATCACCCACTTGTGAGAATATGCAGCCTGCTGTCTTCGGAGAACACCTGTTACAGGTAAGTAACTACTCTGTACTGTATAAACTCATGGTTTTATCTATAGTTAGGGAAAAAAAAAAAAGCATACAAGTGCTCTCTCTGTTTATACAGATGTTTGATTTCTCCTGATGCCTTTGAAGGCTTAAAAAGCTAATGCAAGCTCTTAGAAACTAAGGGGCTCATTTTCAAATCACTTAGAGGGTCTTTTACTAAGCTGCTGTAGCTTTTAGTTCACACTTATTTTTAGGTAGTGCTAAAAATGCTAGCATAGCTTAGTAAAAGACCCCCCCCCCCCCTTAGACTTACAAAGTTCTATAGGTGTATTTTCGAAGCACTTTGTTTTAACCAGTGGAACTTTGTAAGTCTAAGGAGATCGTGTACAAAGACGCGGTAGTGTTTTTAGCTTGCGCTATTGCTTAACTTGTGCTAAATTCTAGAGAAGCACACAGGAATATATGGGTGTCTCTAGCATTTAACGAACACTGAAAACGCTAGCGTTCCTTTGTAAAAGGCCCACTAAGTGATTTGAAAATGAGTCCCACGGTAACCCTAAGGAACCTTTTACTAAAAATGCTTTGAAAATATTCCTTTTATTTTTGTAGATGAAAAAACTACATTCTAATACATGGTGTGTACATTATAGGTGCATTTGAGATCAGAAATTTGAAGCAGATCAATATAAAGTTTTATAAATCCAAATATTTGTTTTTGTTAAAATTCTTATATATTGCTCTACAGTACAAATGAATGATCTAAGCAGTTTACATAAAAACCCATCCCTTTTGATTAATTTTAGTTTCGAAGAGTACGAAGCGATAAGCTAGCAAAACTGAGATTTTTTTTCTTTCTTTCTGAATGACTGTAATGAATGATGGTCTCTGTCCTATAGTTCCTTTCTATCTTTTAGATTTTGTTCTTTTTTTTTTAATACATTGCTCTAATTTGTTCTGCAACATGAGCGATTTTTATCAAATTTTTAGTAAACATAAAATCAAAATATTACTAACACAAAAACAACTAATTCTTAAACTATAAGAAACATTTTTTTACCAAAACTTCCCCACAGTTTAAGCCAAGGTTTGACAACTTTCAATTCTTCCGACAGATCTGCTCTTTTTATTTAAATTTTATTATATGGAAAAACAGACGTGAAGGGGCATTTTTGATATGATGCCTAAAACAGATTTTGGATGTTTTGCTTAAAAAGTCCAAAAATTAAGTGGTGAACATTACTACTACTGCTAATAGCATTTATATAGCGCTACCAGATGCACGCAGCGCTGAACACTTGACATAGAGAAACAACCCCATATGTTCCAATAGATTGAAACAAAAATGGTCACAAAAGAAAAATGCACAGAGCACAAAGGGGGAGACTCTATATTTGGCACCTGGAAAATCTGCTGGAAATCATTTTCACCTGCGTATTCTATAAGATTTAGGCGGGGTATATAGAATATGCTTAATTGATATCCCAATGCCTAAAACTAAGCACATCCATTTACACCAAAAACGTGGCGTAAATCCCTACATGTAGATTTACGCGAAATGAGCCATATTCTATAACAACGCGGGTAAATTTGGGCACACCCACGAAAAGCCCATTTCCCCATCCATGACCATTCCCGTTTTTGGATGTGTGAATTAGAATTTAGGCACAGTGAGTTACAGCATATGCTTAGCGAGTTATGTGTGTAAATTCTAATTATTGCCAATTAATGCTCATAAGTGCTGCTAACAATGCTAATTGGCTTAAGTCAATTAAATTACATGTGTTATGGAATACGCTTAGATTTATGCACAAAATGCTAAGAGCAATATATAGAATCTGGCAGAAAATGTCTACAAAACTTCTATGAAATGCAGGTTCAATGCGGCTTACATAGTAATTTGAAATACAGAGTCTAATAAGGAGAGAAAAAATTTCAAACTGTAATGAAACATGATAAAGTTGAAGCTTGATAATGAATTATTAGGATAAGGGAGAGTAAACAGGATAGGATAGTATAGGTTGGGGAAATAGGGTAAGGAGGGATATAGTAAAGGAGAGATGGAGAAGAAAGATTGGGATGAGTATAGGGAGAATGGGGAGGTGGGGTAAGTAAAGCCAATGATAAGGTCGGTATCAGTGTCAGAACACAATTGGGACCTCCAGAGGTCATCTGGTAATTTAGGGCACCTTTTTGTGGCTTAGTCCTGATTTGAAATAGGTCTAGACGAAAACATCTAACTTTTAGGCATGGATGTTTTTGCTTTGTTCTATTATGGCAAAAACATGTCCAAGTTTTGGAAATCTTCAAATCCCATCCCTGACACACACCCTCTTTTGATTTGGATGCAGTGCAAACGGACAGCATAGAAAAACGTCTTAAAATGGGTTTCGAAAATAGTGATTTGGATGTTTTGGCAACAAAAACTTCCATCTGCTGTTTTGTGCTGCGTTTTGGACTTTTTCTGTTTCAAAAACGAACCCCCTAATGTGTAATAGTAGATGACGGCAGAAAAAGACCTGCATGGTCCATCCAGTCTGCCCAACAAGATAAATTCATATGTGTATACCTTACCTTGATTTGTACCTGTCTTTTTCAGGGCACAGGCCGTATAAGTCTGCCCAGCAGGATTCCCCGCCTCCCATCACTGGCTCTGGCACAGACCGTATAAGTCTGCCCTCCACTATCCTCGCCTACCAACCACCAACCCCTCTTCCCCCCACCTGCTCCGCCACCCAATTTCGGCTAAGCTTCTGAGGATCCATTCCTTCTGCACAGGATTCCTTTATGTATATCCCACATGTGTTTGAATTCCGTTACCGTTTTCATCTCCACCACCTCCCGCAGGAGGGCATTCCAAGCATCCACCACCCTCTCTGTGAAAAAATACTTCCTGACATCTTTCCTGAGTCTACCCCCCTTCAATCTCATTTCATGTCCTCTTGTTCTACCGCCTTCCCATCTCCGGAAAAGGTTTGTTTGCAGATTAATACCTTTCAAATATTTGAACGTCTGTATCATATCACCCCTGTTCCTCCTTTCCTCCAGGGTATACATGTTCAGGTCAGCAAGTCTCTCTTCATACGTCTTGGAACGCAAATGCCATACCATTCTCGTAGCTTTTCTTTGCACTGCTTCCATTTTTTAAATATCCTTCGCAAGGTACGGCCTCCAAAACTGAACACAATACTCCAGGTGGGGCCTCACCAACGACTTGTACAGGGGCATCAACACTTCCTTTCTGATCACACCTCTCTCTATACAGCCTAGCAACCTTCTTGCTACAGCCACCGCCTTGTCACACTGTTTCGTCGCCTTCAGATCCTCGGATACTATCACCCCAAGATCCCTCTCCTCCTCAGTACCTATCAGACTCTCACCGCCTAACCCATAAGTCTCTCGTGGGTTTCTGCTCCCTAAGTGCATCACTTTGCATTTCTTCACATTGAATTTTAATTGCCAAACCTTAGACCATTCTTCTAGCTGCCTCAGATCTTTTTTCATGCTTTCCACTCCCTCCCGGGTGTCCACTCTGTTGCAAATCTTAGTATCATCCGCAAATAGGCAAACTTTACCTTCTAACCCTTCGGCAATGTCACTCACAAATATATTGAACAGAATCGGCCCCAGCACCGATCCCTGAGGCACTCCACTACTCACCTTTCCCTCCTCCGAGTGAACTCCATTTGCCACCACCCTCTGTTGTCTGTCCGTCAACCAGTTCCTAATCCAGTTCACCACTTCGGGACCTATCTTCAGCCCATCGTGTTTATTTAAGAGCCTCCTGTCGGGAACCGTGTCAAAAGCTTTGCTAAAATCTAAGTAGATTACGTCTATAGCATGTCGATGATTCAATTCTTCAGTTACCCAATCAAAGAATTCAATGAGATTCATTTGGCACGATTTCCCTCTGGTAAAACCATGTTGTCTTGGAACTTGCAACTTATTGGCTTCCAGGAAATTCACTATCCTTTCCTTCAGCATCGCTTCCATTACTTTTCCAATAACTGAAGTGAGGCTTACCGGCCTGTAGTTTCCAGCTTCTTCCCTATCACCACTTTTGTGAAGAGGGGCCACCTCCACCGTTCTCCAATCCCTCGGAACCTCTCCCGTCTCCAAGGATTTATTAAACAAATCTTTAAGAGGACCTGCCAGAACCTCTCTGAGCTCCCTCAATATTCTGGGGTGGATCCCGTCCAGTCCCATGGCTTTGTCCACCTTTAGCTTTCCAAGTTGTTGATACACACTGTCTTCTGTGAACGGTGCTCTATCCACTCCATTCTCAGGTGTACTTTTGCTAGTCCCTCGTGGTCCTTCTCCAGGATTTTCTTCAGTGAAAACAGAACAAAAGTATCTATTTAGCAAATTGGCTTTTTCTTCATCATGATCTACATAGCGTTTCGCTGTGTCTTTTAGTCTCACAATTGTAATTGTAGTTGAAGGGAGAATCTTATGCAAGATTTTCTATAAAGATTATAAAGGAACAAGTATTTTGCTTTAAATGCAATACAGAATTCATTAAAAAAAACTTATATACCACCTTTCTGTGATACAGTATGTGAACCGCTTTGATTGTATTCAGGACTTGTACGCAGAAACTAAAATGAGGTAAAACGTAAGCTTCAGATTTTTTTAATGACATAGGGGAGATTTCAGTTTAACTATTTATTCCATGGTGTCCCACAGATCAATCCAGAGACTTGTGGGTTGTGTCCCTCTACCAGCAGGTGGAGATAGAGAGAACCTCCGAGGTTTGCTATATGTGGACCTGTGCAGCCAGCTGAACCTCAGTATTCTCTCTGTCTAGCAGGTGGAGGGACATCTCTGTGCAGCTCTGGTTTGATCTGGCTACTGGTGTCCTTTGGGCCTAGTTTAGCACAGACAGGGGTTGAGTGGCTGTTTGCAGCTTGTGGTGTACACCTAGTGGTGCCAAGTCCCTCCCGGTTTCCCCCTACCTTTCCTCCGTTGCCCGGGGCTATTGGCCTGATCGGGTGTTTCCTTTCTCTCCTGACTAAAAAAAAAAAAAGGTAAGAGACTTTGTTTTTGTTTAATCATACAGAATACAGAGAAACTAGACATTCTGCCGAGTCAGTTTTGGTTCAGGCATTTGTGGAGTATGTCAGTGCCTTCTGAGGCGGCTGAGCGCTGCTCCCGGTTTGGGGGGCCAGAGAGCAGCATCGGGGGAGTGTGAGCCCTGCTGCTGACAGCCCGCAGCGGGTGTTCAGCGCGACAGGGGTTTCCCTCAGGCGTCTGGTGAGTCGGACACGCAGGAGATAGTTTTGGCGGTTTCCTCAGAGCAGTTAGTGTAGCGCGCGTTGGCGGGCACCATTTTTTCCTCTCAGGCGCGACCCGCTCTGCACATGGCGGTTGATAGACAAGAGGCGCAGCACACTTCTGTGGCACAGGCTCCGATGGAGGGAAGCGATGTACAGGAAGCAGGGGAGTCCCTTTCAGTTCCTTTTTCCCCGGATTTTGTTTTATTAATGCACAATGCCTTTCTTTTGAAGAAGTCAGGAGCTTCTCTTCAGGAAGCCCCGTCTCTTCCTCAGCAAACTTCGGTTGCTGCATCCTCTCAGTCTTTCCTGTCAAAATGTTCCCGGGTGGAGATTTTGTATCCCGAGGAGCTATCTGACACAATGACCCAGTTTTGTCTCCGGGCTCTCCCTCAGAATCTTTGGATTTGGCAGATGAGGTCACCCTGCCCTCTGAGGAGGGTGATGATCCGACAGCTGCCTGCCTTTTTCGCAGGGAAGAAATTCCCTCGCTGATTGTTAGGGCTTTTGAGGTTTTGGCCATTTCCCCCCTGAATCGTCAGGGGGAGCAGGTCCGGTGCCCTCTATTGTGTCTGGTAGCAAATGCCCACCTCGTTCCTTTCATGTGCATGAGGCCATGAAGATCCTTATTTCGGCGCAGTGGGATACGCCGGACAGTGGGCTTTAAGTTGCTTAGAGCTATGTCGCGTCTTTACACGCTACCTGCTCCTGACTTAGACTTGCTGAAGGTCCCTACGGTGGATTCCTTAATCACAGTGGTCACTAAGAAAACCACTCTCCCTGTGGAGGGTGACACAGCGCTCAAGGGCCCTCAGGATCGTAAGTTGGAGACTTGCTTGAAGCTGTCCTTTGAAGTAGCGGCCCTTTCCCTGCAGGCCTCAGTTTGTGGCTCCTATGCGGCGCGGGCATGCTTATCGTGGGTACAGAAAGCCTCCTTTCCAGAAGATCTCATGGCTGTTTTGCCAGCCTTGGCATTCGGTTTAGCCCTCCTTGCGTATCTTCTTTATGATTATTTTGAGGGCTTCGGCGAAGGAGGTTTCCCTAGCGGTCACCGTTAGTTGCTGGCTGTGGTTGCAGCATTGGGCTGCAGACGTGGCCTCTAAGTCACGTTTAGCAAGGCTTTCTTTTAGGGGAAAGCTTTTGTTTGGGACAGACTTAGAACAGATTGTGAAGGACCTCGGTGACTCTTAAGGGCCAACGCCTCCCAGAGGACAGGTCCAAGTTTGTATGACCGGCGGGACCTAGACCTAAGTTTAGGGATATACGGCGTTACCATCCAGGTCATGGGGCCTCTTTTCAGAGAGCAAGGTCTTCTCAGAGGCCTCAGCCCTTTCGAGGGGACAGGCGGGCCTTCCATTCCAGTAACATAAGTACGTAAGTATTGCCATACTGGGAAAGACCAAAGGTCCATCAAGCCCAGCATCCTGTTTCCAACAGTGGCCAATCCAGGTCACAAATACCTGGCAAGATCCCAAAAAAGTACAAAACATTTTATACTGCTTATCCCAGAAATAGTGGATTTTCTCCAAGTCCATTTAATAATGGTCTATGGACTTTTCCTTTAGGAAGCCGTCCAAACCTTTTTATAACTCCGCTAAGCTAACCGCTTTTACCACATTCTCTGGCAACGAATTCTAGAGTTTAATTACACATTGAGTGAAGAAAACTTTTCTCCAATTCGTTTTAAATTTACTACATTGTAGCTTCATCTCATGCCCCCTAGTCCTAGTATTTTTGGAAAGCGTAAACAGACGCTTCACATCTACCTGTTCAACTCCACTCATTATTTTATAGACCTCAGCCTCCTTTTCTCCAAGCTGAAGATCCCTAGCTGCTTTAGCCTTTAGTACATAAGTAATGCCACACTGGGAAAAGACCAAGGGTCCATCGAGCCCAGCATCCTGTCCACGACAGCGGCCAATCCAGGCCAAGGGCACCTGGCAAGCTTCCCAAACGTACAAACATTCTATTCGCTTTCCTAGTCGCAGCAGCACACTGAGCAGAAGGTTTCTGTGTATTATCGACTATGACACCCAGATCCCTTTCTTGGTCCGTAACTCCTAACGTGGAACCTTGCATGACGTAGCTATAATTCGGGTTCTTTTTCCCCACATGCATCACCTTGCACTTGCTCACATTAAACGTCATCTGCCATCTAGCCTCCCAGTCTCGTAAGGTCCTTCTAATTTTTCACAATCCTGTCGCAAGTTAACGACTTTGAATAACTTTGTGTCATCAGCAAATTTAATTACCTTGCTAGATACTCCCATCTCTAAATCATTTATAAATATATTAAAAGGCAGCGGTCCTTGCACAGACCCCTGAGGAACCCCACTAACTACCCTTCTCCATTGTGAATACTGCCCATTTAACCCCACTCTCTGTTTCCTATCCTTCAACCAGTTTTTAATCCACAATAGGACTTTTCCTCCTATCCCATGACCCTCCAGTTTCCTCTGTAGCCTTTCATAAGGTACCTTGTCAAACGCCTTTTGTAAATCCAGATACACAATATCAACCGGCTCCCCTTTGTCCACATGTTTGGTTACTCCTTCAAAGAATTGAAGTACATTGGTCAGGCAAGATTTCCCCACACAAAAGCCCTGCTGACTTGGTCTCAGCCTTTCCTCATATGGAAGTCGTCCCATCCCCTTTATCATTTTCGTTGCCCTTCTCTGCACCTTTTCTAATTCCACTATATCTTTTCTGAGATGTGGCGACCAGAATTGAACACAATATTCGAGGTGCGGTCGCACCATGGAGCAATACAAAGGCATTATAACATCTTCATTTTTGTTTTCCATTCCTTTCCTAATACCTAACATTGTATTTTCTTTCTTAGCCAGTGAAGAAATTTGTAGCTTTTTTTTTGTCTTTCAAATCAGATTTTCCAAACATTGTACAGAATGTATAGGAATTTGTGCCTGGCACATTTTCTTTACACAGTAATATCTTAAATATCAGATTGAGAAATAGTTTTCATATACGTACAGAACATAAAAGGAATTTGGTTTTAATCAAGGCTTTCATGGACCTGTACTTCAGATTGCTTGCAAATTAGTTTGTTACAAAGCCAAGGACAGGCCAAGACTGCAGCAAGTTTGGCTGCTGAAAAGGCTCTTTGATGCTTTTGCTAAGAAAACACAGGACCAATGGAGTAAGAGGCACTGTACTTTAGCATGGTGATTTAGTGCAGGAAAATACTGAGTAAATGTTGCATACCAATGTAGTAAGGGTTTTCTGTTGACAAGCAGGATTGAGTTAGGCACACAACAGCTCCCTTAGAATTCAGAACTAAATATCAAATTATTTGTTTTACACCTCCCACATTGCAAAAACGTGATCTACAAAACTGTCCACTCTGCAAACTTCACTTACCTAGGAACCATATGGTGAAACTCTTTACCACACAAAATAAGAAATATACAGGAATATACTAGATTCAGCAAAATCTTCAAATTGTTCCTATTCAAACAAACCCTCACAAAGAACAATCATATCTCAAACAACTAATTATTACCTGAATTTATTATTACTCTGTTTACCATTAACCTTCTCTTTGCTTCATGTACAATTTCTCATTCATAATAGATTTTCTAAATGTTAAACATCCATAGCTATCTCAGTACGTTTATGATACTGTATTGTAAAATTGGATTCTTGCAACAAGTTACTTTCTTATGCATTATTCTTTATGTATCCTATACTGTTTATTGTAAGCCACATTGAACTCAAACTTGTTTTGGGTAATGTGGGATATAAATGTCACAAATAAATTTGTGAGTGACGTTGCTGAAAGCTTAGAAGGAAAAGTTTGCCTTTTTGCAGATGATGCGAAGATTGTTAACAGAGTGGGCACCCCAGAGGGAGTAGAAAACAAGAAGATATCTATTAGAGCCTGGCTGAGTTTCGGGTTTGGCTCTAAAACCGACCCGAAATTTCCAGTTCGAGTTTCAGCTGACATGAAACCCTCTCCCTGCCCCTCCCACCACCTGAAAGCCTACTCTGAGCCTACCTTTAAACCTTCTGGTGGTCTAGTGGGTCTTCAGGACAAGAATGATCCCTAGTCGCTCTTGTGCCCTCTAGTTCAGAGATGTCCTGCGGCAGCCTCACAAGACTGCCATGGGAGGTCCTGGCAGCTATCTTGGGATTGCTCCTAAATTTTAAGAAGCCCATAGGTTTATAATTAACTTCTTAGCACTTAGTGCCGCTAAGCTTTAGTAAAAGGGCCCCTAAGTCTGTATGGTATAATAAATGCATAACATCTGTCAAAAGATGCAAACTTTCTCACCCAGCCTGTCCCTCTGGCAGTATGCACTTGCAGTGATTACATGTAAGAATTTAAGAACTGCCATATAGGGCCAGATCAAAGGTTCATCAAGCCCAGTATCCTGCATCCAAGAGTGGCCAATCTCGGTCACAAGTACCTTGTAGAATCCCCAAAATAAATACCGTGTTGCATATCTCCAGGGCATGGTATAACCTCTGGTGGCACCCACTTTGTACTCAGGCCTACCAAAAACTTCAGTTCCCCTTACTATGGCTGGTGAGGATCCCCAAGCCTCGCCAGCAAAGAGGTGGTCCTCTGGTGGTCAGAACACTCCCCTATACGCAACAATTGGCTGTACAGTGGCCTCCCTGTACATGCTTGTGTTTTGCACATGCTTGTGGGGGTGGGGGGGGGGGGGGCAGCGCAGCAGCCAGTGTATGGTGCTGCTTATTGTAAGGTATAGAGGAATGCTCTGGCTTCTGGAGGAGGACCTTTCCAGCTGGTGGGGCTTGGGGATCTCCACTAGTCATAGCAATTGGAGATTGCAGGGTGCAAGGGAGGAGGAAAAATGTGCCCACCCACTATGGACTCACCCACCCAAAATTGCACATTTTGGCTATGCCACTGCACTAGGGATAAGCAGTGGTTTTGTTCAAGTCTGCTTTGCTAACATGTATGTTTCCTCTATGAATGTGCGCTATCCTTTTTTAAACTTTGTGCACTGAGTGGAAATCAAATGTTCTCCAATTTGTTTTAAATGTGCTTGTCCCCTAGTCTTTATACTTTCTGAAAGGATAAATAACTGATTTTTCCACTTCACCAAGGATTTTGTGCACCTCTTATCATATCTCCCCATAGCCATCTTTTATCAGAACTAAAGAACTCTAACCTTGCTGCTTTCACTGCCGGTTCGCTACAACAGAGGTTTTGCGGCGCGGGGAGCACGGCCGGGTGCGTGAGCGGAGGGGAGCGGGCAGGTGGGGCTGGGGTTTGAATGATCTCGGGGGCAGGTGGAGGCTGGGGCGAGTCAGTGGACATCGAAGGAAGGGGGAGAGAGGAGAGGATCGCTGGGCATGGAGGGGAGAGAGGAGAATTGCTGGACATGGATGGGAGAGGAGGAGAATTGCTGGACATGGATAGGAGTGGAGGGCAGGGGAGAGGGGAGAATGGCTGAACATGGAGGACAGGGGATAGAGGAGAATCGCTGGACATGAATAGGAAGGGAGGGCAGGGGAGAGAGGAGACATGCTGGACATGGATGGAGGGAAGGGAAGACAGGAAGGAGATGCACATGGAGGGGAGGGGAGAGAGGAGAAATGAATTTAGAATATGGTAGATAGGAGAAAGTTTTTCTTTACTCAGTGTGTAGTTGGACTCTGGAACTCGTTGCCGGAGAATGTGGTGGCAGCAGCTGGCCTTACGGAGTTTAAGGGGGGTTTGGACAGATTCCTGAAGGAAAAGTCCATTGAACATTATTAATTTTTTTTTTTTTTTTTTTTTGGGGGGGGGGGGGGGGAGGGTTGCCAGGTTCTTGAAGCCTGGATTGTCCGCTGTCAGAGACAGGATGCTGGGCTTGATGGACCCTTGGTCTTTTCCCAGCATGGCGGTGCTTATGTGCTATTTAGCCTTTGCTCATAGTTCCATCTACTTTTATCATTATTTTGGTCACCTTTTATAGTTTTGTGTCTACCTAAATATAATTTTTGATGTGATGAGCAGAATTGCACACAGTGCTCAAGGTATAGGTCCACCATGGACAATACAGCAGTCATATGTTCTCCATTTGTTCTTAACATCCTATTTGCCATTTTATTTGGCTGCTGCTGGACACTGAACAGAGGGTTTCAGTGTATTGTCTGCGCCGAATCCTGGGTACTTTTCCTTTGAGTTGACCTAATATGGAACCCTAGCATCATGCACTAAACAGAAGAATCCAAAGTACAGCTATATTACTTTGCACATGTTCATATTAAAAGTCATCTGCCACTTGGATTTGCAGTCTTTCAGTCCTGCAAGGCTCTCCTGCAATTTTTCATAATCTGTATATTTTATATATGTATTTTTTTAACCTCTCATATATATTCCATCCCAGTACAGATCCCTCGAATACTCCAGTACTTACTTTTCCCCATTGAGCAAATTGACCATTTAGCCCAGCTCTCTGTAGTGTACTTTTAACAAGTAGTAAAGTATATTTAGCGCATTGTATTCTATCAGGAATACAATGCCCTAAATTTCTTCAGGAGTATCTCATTAGTGACTTCATCTGAAATTTCTGAAAATATTCGACACAATATGGTGCTCATTTTCGAAGCACATAGACTTACAAAGTTCCATAGTAACCTATTGGCAGTCATTTATCGACCCCCTGATAAAGCTCTTTCATCCTTTCTCACTGACTTTGACGCCTGGCTTTCCTTCTTTCTTGAACCTACATCCCCCTCCATTATCCTTGGTGACTTTAATATCCACGTTGATGATTCCTCTAACTTCCTCCCAATTCCTTGCCTTAACGTCCTCATTCAATCTTCAGCTATGTTCCTCTGCTCCTACCCACCAAAATGGTCACTGTCTCGACCTTATTCTCTCCTTCAACTGCTTCCCCTCCAGCTTCTGTTCCTCAGCTCTCCCCCTTTCTGACCATCACCTATTAACCTTCACACTTAAGCACCCTCCTCCCCAGTCCCACCCAATCTCAACCCCCACATCTAGGAATCTTCAAGCTATTGACCCCCTTACTCTGTCCTCTTGTGTCTCTAACCTTTTCTGTTCCACAACTCCATCTAAATCTGTCAATGAAGCCGTTTCTTCCTATGACACTATTCTCTCCTCTGCTGTAGACACTCTTGCCCCTGCCATCCCCCGTCCTACTAGACGTACCAAACCCCAGCCCTGGCTAACCCCTAAAATCCGCCACTTTCATTCCTGTGCCTGCGCTGCTGAACGTTCTTGGCTTAAATCCCGCACCCTTGCCAACTTCATTCATTTCAAATTCATGCTTAACTGCTTCCAGTCTGCCCTTTCGCAGGCCAAACAAGACTACTTCACCCAGTTGACAAATTCCCTTGGCTCTAACCCTCGACTTCTCTTCGCCAGACTGAACTCTCTTCTCAAAGTGCCTCCGTCCCCAATTCCCCCTTCTCTTTCTCCTCAGATCCTAGCTGAGCACTTCCACGATAAAATCTGTAAGATTAACCTTGAATTTTCATCCAAACCCTCCCCACCTCTCTCTCCCTTAATCCGTACCCCCTACTCTCCTTCCTCTCCTTCTTTTTCCTCCTCCTCTGAAGTTTCTACTGAAGAAACTAGCCGCCTTCTTTCCTTCTCTATATGTACTACCTGTTCATCTGATCCCATCCCCAGTCATCTACTTAGCATTATCTCTCCTACTATCATCCCTGTCATCTGTCACATCCTTAATCTCTCACTCTCCATGTCAGCTGTTCCTATGGCCTCAAACATGCTGTTGTCACTCCACTCCTTAAAAAACCCTCACTTGACCCTACCTGTCCCTCCAACTATCACCCCATCTCCCTTCTTCTTTTCCTCTCCAAATTACTTGAGCACTCTGTTCACTGCTGCTGTCTTGATTTCCTTTCTTCTCGACCTGTTCTTGACCCACTCCAATCTGGTTTCCACCCTCTTCACTCTACTGAAACTGCACTTACCAAAGTCTCTAATGACCTGCTGCTGGCTAAATCCAGAGGTCTATATTCTATTCACATCCTTCTTGACCTATCTGCTGCTTTCGACACTGTTGACCACACCATACTCCTTGATACGCTATCCTCAATTGGATTCCAGGGCCCTGTTCTTTCCTGGTTCTCTTACCTCTCACTTCGCACTTTCAGTGTTCACTCTGGCAGTTCCTCTTCAACTTCCATCTCGCTTTCAGTTTGTGTCCCCCAGGGTTCTGTCCTTGGACCCCTCCTTTTCTCCATCTATACCTCTTCCCTTGGTACCCTGATTTCATCTCATGGCTTTCAATACCATCTTTATGCAGATGACTCTCAGATCTACATCTCCACCCCTGAAATCTCAACCGTAATCCAGGACAAAATCTCATCCTGCTTGTCTGACATTGCTACTTGGATGTCTCAATGCCATCTGAAACTAAACATGACTAAAACTGAACTTCTAATTTTTCCCCCTAAATCCACCTCCCCTCTTCCCCCATTCTCTATCTCTGTTAATGGCTCTCACATCCTCCCTGTCTCCTTGGCTCGTAACCTTGGAGTCATCTTTGATTCCTCTCTCTCCTTCTCTGCACATATTCAACAGATCGCAAAAACCTGTCGTTTCTTTATCTACAATATTAGCAAAATCCGCCCCTACCTTTCTGAATACGCTACCAGAACCCTTGTCACCTCTCGTTTGGATTATTGCAATTTACTTCTCACTGGTCTTCCTCTTAGCCATCTCTCTCCTCTCCAGTCTGTCCAAAATTCTGCAGCACGACTTATTTTCCGCCAAAATCGTTATACCCACCACACTAGCCCACTCCTCAAGTCACTTCACTGGCTCCCTGTCCGCTTCCGCATACAATTCAAACTTCTCTTACTGACCTTTAAATGCATCCATTCTGTAGCTCCCCATTACCTCTCCACTCTCATCTCTCCCTACATTCCTCCCTGTGAACTCCGCTCACTGGACAAATCTCTCTTGTCGTCCCCTTTCTCCTCCACTGCTAACTCCAGACTTCGTTCCTTTTCCCTCGCGGCACCCTATGCCTTGAATAGACTTCCTGAGCCTGTACATCTAGCTCCATCTCTACCTGTTTTCAAATATATGCTGAAAACCCACCTTTTCACCACTGCTTTTGGCTCCTAGCTACTACTCATTTGCCTCCCCTTGTTCCTTCTCACCCAATACTTCCCGCACCCTTAATTGTCTTGACTTAATTGTCTTAATTACCTTAAGTACATAAGTACATAAGTAGTGCCATACTGGGAAAGACCAAAGGTCCATCTAGCCCAGCATCCTGTCACCGACAGTGGCCAATCCAGGTCAAGGGCACCTGGCACGCTCCCCAAACGTAAAAACATTCCAGACAAGTTATACCTAAAAATGAGGAATTTTTCCAGTCCATTTAATAGCGGTCTATGGACTTGTCCTTTAGGAATCTATCTAACCCCTTTTTAAACTCCGTCAAGCTAACCGCCCGTACCACGTTCTCCGGCAATGAATTCCAGAGTCTAATTACACGTTGGGTGAAGAAAAATTTTCTCCGATTCGTTTTAAATTTACCACACTGTAGCTTCAACTCATGCCCTCTAGTCCTAGTATTTTTGGATAGCGTGAACAGTCGCTTCACATCCACCCGATCCATTCCACTCATTATTTTATACACTTCTATCATATCTCCCCTCAGCCGTCTCTTCTCCAAGCTGAAAAGCCCTAGCCTTCTCAGCCTCTCTTCATAGGAAAGTCGTCCCATCCCCACTATCATTTTCGTCGCCCTTCGCTGTACCTTTTCCAATTCTACTATATCTTTTTTGAGATACGGAGACCAGTACTGAACACAATACTCCAGGTGCGGTCGCACCATGGAGCGATACAACGGCATTATAACATCCGCACACCTGGACTCCATACCCTTCTTAATAACACCCAACATTCTATTCGCTTTCCTAGCCGCAGCAGCACACTGAGCAGAAGGTTTCAGCGTATCATCGACGACGACACCCAGATCCCTTTCTTGATCCGTAACTCCTAACGCGGAACCTTGCAAGACGTAGCTATAATTCGGGTTCCTCTTACCCACATGCATCACTTTGCACTTGTCAACATTGAACTTCATCTGCCACTTGCACGCCCATTCTCCCAGTCTCGCAAGGTCCTCCTGTAATCGTTCACATTCCTCCTGCGACTTGACGACCCTGAATAATTTTGTGTCATCGGCGAATTTAATTACCTCACTAGTTATTCCCATCTCTAGGTCATTTATAAATACATTAAAAAGCAACGGACCCAGCACAGACCCCTGCGGGACCCCACTAACTACCCTCCTCCACTGAGAATACTGGCCACGCAATCCTACTCTCTGCTTCCTATCTTTCAACCAGTTCTTAATCCATAATAATACCCTACCTCCGATTCCATGACTCTGCAATTTCTTCAGGAGTCTTTCGTGCGGCACTTTGTCAAACGCCTTCTGAAAATCCAGATATACAATATCAACCGGCTCCCCATTGTCCACATGTTTGCTTACCCCCTCAAAAAAATGCATTAGATTGGTGAGGCAAGACTTCCCTTCACTAAATCCGTGCTGACTTTGTCTCATCAGTCCATGTTTTTGTATATGCTCTGCAATTTTATTAATAATAGCCTCCACCATCTTGCCCGGCACCGACGTCAGACTCACCGGTCTATAATTTCCCGGATCTCCTCTGGAACCTTTCTTAAAAATCGGAGTAACATTGGCTACCCTCCAGTCTTCCGGTATTACACTCGATTTTAGGGACAGATTGCATATTTCTAACAGTAGCTCCGCAAGTTCATTTTTTAGTTCTATTAATACTCTGGGATGAATACCATCAGGTCCCGGTGATTTACTACTCTTCAGCTTGCTGAACTGACCCATTACATCCTCCAAGGTTACAGAGAATTTGTTTAGTTTCTCCGACTCCCCCGCTTCAAATATTCTTTCCGGCACCGGTGTCCCCCCCAAATCCTCCTCGGTGAAGACCGAAGCAAAGAATTCATTTAATTTCTCCGCTACGGCTTTGTCTTCCTTGATCGCCCCTTTAACACCATTTTCGTCCAGCGGCCCAACCGACTCTTTGGCCGGTTTCCTGCTTTTAATGTATCTAAAAAAGTTTTTACTATGTATTTTTGCTTCCAACGCTAATTTCTTCTCAAAGTCCTTTTTTGCCCTCCTTATCTCCGCTTTGCATTTGGCTTGGCATTCCTTATGATCTATCCTGTTACTTTCAGTTGGTTTTCTTCTCCACTTTCTGAAGGATTGTTTTTTGGCTCTAATGATTTCCTTTATCTTACTGTTTAGCCACGCCGGCTGACGTTTAGTCTTTTTTCCCTTTTTTCTAATACGTGGAATATATTTGTCCTGAACCTCCAGGATGGTGTTTTTAAACAGCATCCACGCCTGATGCAAGTTTTTTACTCTGCGAGCTGCTCCTTTCAGTCTTTTTTTCACCATTTTTCTCATTTTGTCGTAATCACCCTTTCTATAGTTAAACGCTAGCGTACTTGATTTCCTAGTTTCACTTCCTTCAATGCCAATATCAAAACCGATCATATTATGATCACTGTTATCAAGCGGCCCTCGTATCGTTACCCCCTGCACTAGATCATGAGCACCACTAAGGACTAAGTCTAGTATTTTTCCTTCTCTTGTCGGCTCCTGAACTAGCTGTTCCATGAAGCTGTCCTTGATTTCATCAAGAAATCTTATGTCCCTTGCGTGTACAGATGTTACATTACCCCAGTCTATATGCGGGTAATTGAAATCCCCCATTATTATTGTGTTGCCCAGTTTGTTTGCGTCCCTGATTTCCTTTAACATTTCCGCATCCGTCTGTTCGTCCTGTCCAGGCGGACGGTAGTACACTCCTATCACTATCCTTTTCCCCTTTGCACATGGAATTTCAATCCACAGTGATTCCAAGGAGTGTTTTGCTTCCTGCAGAATTTTCAATCTATTTGATTCAAGGCTCTCGTTAATATACAATGCTACCCCTCCACCAATCCGATTCACCCTATCACTACGATATAATTTGTACCCCGGTATGACAGTGTCCCACTGGTTATCCTCCTTCCACCAGGTCTCAGAGATGCCTATTATATCTAATTTTTCATTTAGTGCAATATATTCTAACTCCCCCATCTTATTTCTTAGGCTCCTGGCATTCGCATATAGACATTTCAAACTATGTTTGTTGTTCCTAAGTACATCATGCTTAGTACTTGACAGTATTAATTGGCAATCTTTTGTCTGATTTTTATTGTTATTTAAAGATACCCGATCTACTACAATCTCTTTTGCAACCTCACTATCAGGATACTCTATCTTCCCTGTTATGGTGATATCTTTGAAAGATACCTTATCCCGAACCATGCTCTTTTGAGCGACTGTCGGCCTTCCCCCCATTTCTAGTTTAAAAGCTGCTCTATCTCCTTCTTAAACGCCGATGCCAGCAGCCTGGTCCCACTCTGGTTAAGATGGAGCCCATCCTTTCGGAATAGGCTCCCCCTTCCCCAGAATGTTGCCCAGTTCCTAACAAATCTAAAGCCCTCCTCCCTGCACCATCGTCTCATCCACGCATTGAGACTCTGGAGCTCTGCCTGTCTCTTGGGCCCTTAATTGACATCGCCCTTAATTGTCTTGTCTATCTGTATTACTTTTTAGATTGTAAGCTCTATTGAGCAGGGACTATGTCAGGTGTTCAGCGCTGCGTGCGTCTAGTAGTGCTATACAAATGTTAATAATAATAAGTGCTTTGAAAATGAGCCCCATAGTAACCTATGTAATTTGTAAGTCTATGTGCTTTGAAAGTGAGCCTCTGTATCAACCAGCTCACCTTTTTATCTACTTATTTATTTATGCCTTAAAAAGTATAGCAGATTTAATATCAGTTTGTTCTTTATAATAGTTTGTACTAGTTTGCTATGCACTGATATCAGGCTCACTGATCTGTAGTTTTCCTGAATCACACCGAGAACCCATTTTAAACACAGATGTTGTATTGTCCACCTTTCATTCTTAAGGTGTGGTGGTTTTAATGATAGATTACAAATTACTAATCAGTCTCCAGTTTATTTCTTTCAGTACTCTGGGGTGTATATTATTTGGTCCAGGTGATTTGCTACTCTTTAGTTAATTGATTGTCCCTATTAGAACTTTCAGGTCCACTGAAATTTGTTTTTCTGATTGATCACCATGAGTATCTCCTCGGTAAAGAATGAAAGAAAGAATCGTATTTATTTTGTCCACTATGATCTTCTGCTTCCTGGTTGCCCCTGATGATTTGCCTGACTCCCTAGGCTGCAGGGCTGAGGGTTGAGTCTTTGGCTGAGAGTCTGCGGGTCTTTGCTTAGTCATGTGCAGAGCAACTTTGCCCCTTGGGACACCAGCTATAGTCTACATGTTTCTTGGCAACCCCTGGTGTATTTCTGGACAATTGACTGATTTCAAGTGGAAATGGATTCACATGGCAACATCCATGATTGATGATTTTTCTTAGAGAACCTAGGCTGGGTAGTGAACTATGCCAAGAGCTATTTAATTGCTCTCAAGTCTTAGAGTGGTCCAGTGGTCACACTTCTTCTCCCATCTCATGCTGACATGTGGACCAGCCATTTCTCTGGCATATGTGGAGGTTTGGAGACTGTTCCAGCAATTAATAAGAGCCTTTCTCTTTGGCACCTTTTTTTCTCTGGAATTCTTTCCCCCTTGATATTTGTTCAAAGCTTTCTTATTTTTGGTTTGGGATCTTGTGAAGGCTCATTTATTTATATAAGCTTTCCATAATTAGACATATTTGACCTGCATAGTTCCTGGCCTTGTGTTTGCGTTGGCGGCAGCAGCTTTTGATGGACCTCCTGGATTTTTTGGAGACTGTTCAAGCAATTAATAAGCTCTACAGTCAATCCTTCTTCCTCAGAAATCTTGTTTGCCTGCCCCATGCTTTCTTGAATTCAGATAGTCATAGTGTCCACCATCTCTGCCATCTGGAGACCGTATCATGCTAAGGATGTAAAAACACTAGAAGTGGTCCAGAGGAAGGCAGCAAAATTAATATGGGGCTTGTGCCATAAGATGTATGAGAAGATTAGAAGCCCTAAATATGGAAAGAAGGGACAAAGCTGATGATACAGACGTTTAAATACTTGGAAGAGGAAATGATAAAACTAGAGGACAAGCTGAGGTTGCTGGGTGGTAGGAGTAATGCCAGGAAATTCTTTTTCATGGAGAGGGTGGTCAATGCCTGGAATGCCCTCCCAAGGGAGGTGGTAGAGACAAAAACAATGATGGAATTTACAAAGGCGTGGGTTGAGCACAGAGGAACTCTATTTAGAAAATAGTTGGTAGAAAACAAAAATAAATTAAAACAAAAACCTTAACTGGCTATTCCTGTTGTAAAGAACTAAGACCGGTGCCAGGCAGACTTTGTAGGTCTGTGTCTGTATATGGCAATCTGGTTTATGATAAGCTGGAAAGGACTTCAGTGGCAACTTAGTAGCTGGAATCAAAGACAGTTCTGGGTAGCCTTTTATGGTCTAGGTTTCACAAATGACAAGACGGATTTGGATAGGCTGGAGTGGACTTTGATGGCAACTCCAGTAGATGGAACATAAGGATAGAGACTAGTGGACTTCTACAGTCTATGTCCCAGAAATGCCAAAGAAAGACTAGTGATAAAGTTTATAATATCGCATTCATTGTTGATTTTTAATCATGAGTTGGTAATGAGTGTGACTATTGGTCACTGGATGGTTCAGGTCTTTATCTGCCGTCACTTACTATGTTACTGTCTGCTCCCTTCCCTTCTCCTGGAACCTGGCTGCCACCGAGACAGGATGAAGGAACTAGAGAAGGGAGTAAATGCTTTTGTCGGCCTTTCCTCCTTTCTCACAACCAGTAGCAATGGATGAAAGAAGAGGAATCAAAAGTTAGAGCTATTGGGAAAGAAGTGCAGTCAATTAACTCCCTGCTGCAGCAACCCTGTCTTCTTTTCCTCCAAGCCTGCCTACTGCTCAAAATAGAGGGGTCTTTCTTATTTGCTTTCCAGGTGGAAGGGACTAGAAATCATTGCGCTGTCAAGACATGGGGTCCAGCGAACAGATGTGGGGAGGAGGAAGTCGCCAAAAGGCCTAGTCAAGCCATACTGATTTTTAGGGAAGGAAGGGAGGGGAATGTTGAAGTGTGTGCTGCTTTTTTTTTTTTTTGGGGGGGGGGGGGAATAGTGTGAAAAGTGACGTGTTGGGAGGGGTGGATAGTGTGATAAGTGACAGGTGAGGGGACTGTTCAGGAAGTAGCGTTTGTAGAAAAGGATATGGTGCATCAGTGGGTGAATACTTCTGGGGGCAGTGGCATGAAAAAGGATTAAACCTGGGGGAATTGAGAATTGGGGGGGGGATTCTGAGGGGCTGGAAAAAAAAACAGAGTGATAGGTGAGACAAAGGCAGAAGTAGAATTTGTGATAGAGCTTGAGACTATAAAGAAGGAGAAAGCAGGTAACAGAGCTGGAAGTTGTGATGGGGAGGGGTGAGAATGAAAGCCACAGGTCTGATGAGGATGAAAGAGGAGGTAGAGAGCCAGAAATGGTGATTAGATGGGGGGAAATGATTAAAGACTGAGAGACAGATGGGGGAGTGGGTAGGTATGCTGGACATAAGGAATGGGTGAGGTGGGTAAAGGGAGGGAAAAAGAGGGTGGGCAAGTGGAAAGAGGAAATTAGAAGGTACTGGCAAGGCAAACTAGCACGAGGGCTGGAGCCACCAAATCCCTGTAATTCTTGAGGATGGGTTATGTATTAGTTCCATTGAGCCTCTGTTGTTCTGGTGCAAAGTGTTGGGCTGGCTAAGCTATCATCTTTCTTGTGGAGGGAGGGGGTTATGAATAGAGTTTGAAGGAAGAGGGAGGACTGATAGAGAATACCTTGATTATACTTTATGCTTTTCAAACATGCATCGGTACAAGGCAGATTATAGCAATTAAAAACAATAATTAAAAGATATCAGTAATAAAACATCAGTAAAATAACAACCTAGTTTAAACCAAAACACATTTGAGCGTTTGTTCATTTACTCTCTTGCTTCAGATCCATAAACAGTGAACCCCCTTTATCTATTTTCTCTTACAGTCCAGATATCTCCCATAGTCAACTTTTCTGAAACTTTTCTCGATTAATGTTCAAAAATACAAAATAACCAGTTCTTTTAGCTTTTTATGAAACACCATAATCTTTTAATTTATGTTTAAATAGCCAATTCCAAAATGCAAGTTCGGAACTTATGAAGGTGCAATATGAGACAAGGAAGGATTGAAAGGAAAGAGAGGGATTGAGGGGGAGATACTGGTTCCTTGGCTCTTTCTGGATGAAAGGTTGGTCATTCTTGGCACATGAATGTTTATGGTGATTCCTTCAGTAGAACACACACATGATTGGTGACTGAGAGAATAGCATCAAAACATTGGCAGCCCTACAGAAGAGATTTTTCTCATAGTAAAACACATTTGGAGAAATTGCCACCGAGATTAAAACATCAGCCTGTTTTTCACCTTTGGCAAAAATAAGCTGTGCTATATTTGTATAAAATGAAAAACTATGAACAGATCATATGAGTATCAGAAAAACGGGCTTGTGAATGATCAGCACTTTAGCACATGAAGGAGGATATATAATGGTATACAACTTTCTTTTACTCAAAGCATAATGGTCTTTGTTTGGAAGATGTGCCTGGAGGCTCTGAGTTTTTAACACTTAATGTGGACTTAAATGTTTGAATGCTGCCTGTGAGCATATTTTGTGTTTAAGTTTGAATGTTTGGTTTTAGGCACATGAAGCCTCTCACCATCACCACCACCATCACCATCAACAGCAGACAGCTCAGAACAGCCTGCTGCCACTCCTGGGTTCTCCCATTGAGCCTATTGACCAGAAACCCATACTGCCCATACCTATAACTCAGAAACCGCAGCCGCCAGCAGAACCAATTAAGGAAATGGTCGTGGTGAAAAAGGAGAAACCCAAAACCTCTTTTGTGTGTACCTATTGCAACAAAGCGTTCAGGGACAGTTACCATTTAAGACGCCACGAGTCCTGCCATACTGGAATAAAATTAGTGTCCCAACCAAAGAAAACACCCACAACGGTGGTACCCCTTATGTCAACTCTTGCTGGGGACAACAGCAGAACTTCATTGGTGTCAACTATTGCAGGAATCCTGTCGACTGTCACTACATCTTCTTCAGCTACTAATCCTAGCAGCAGCAGCAGTACTAGTATTACAAGCACCCCAGCCACCATGCCTGTGACACAGACCGTGAAGAAGCCCAGCAAACCAGTGAAAAAGAATCATCCATGTGAGATGTGTGGGAAGGCATTCCGTGATGTATACCATCTCAATCGGCACAAGCTGTCTCACTCAGATGAAAAGCCGTTTGAATGTCATATTTGCAATCAACGCTTCAAGAGAAAGGACCGTATGACCTACCATGTGAGATCTCATGAGGGAGGCATAACCAAACCATACACCTGCAGTGTTTGTGGAAAAGGCTTCTCCAGGTAACAATAAGTAAAAATATATATATTTATTATACATATTAGGCCAGGGGTGCTAAATGTCAGTCTTCGCAGGCTGCAACCTAGTCATGTTTTCAGGATTTCGCCAATAAATGTGCATGAAATCTATTTGCATGTACTGCTTCCATTGTATGCAGATAGATTCATACATATATTCCTTGGGGAAATCCTGAAAACCCAACTGGGTTGTGGCCCTCGAGGACTGACATTGAGAACCCATGCCTTAGGCTTTTTTATAAGATGGCATTGATAAGAACCTGCCTGTTTATCTTTTGTTATTGTTCTTGTGCTTTCTCTTTATACAGAGAGTTTACTTCATAGAAGTTATTTTTGGTGGTATTTTTATTTTGTTATGGGTGTAAATATCTATCTTTTACCTTTAATTTTTTTTAAATTTTAATTACTATAAAGCATCTTTCTCATGGGCATTCATAATCTGTTTGTATTGTATTTGAATGTTAGGTGAATGACACATGGTTTTGATGATGGACAGCCCAGCAATATCCTGTTTTAATTGGCTTTATAATGCTGGAAGTAGCTAGCAGGGTAGTTTTCTAAACCCTAAACACTTATTTCTTCCAGAGAGTGATACAAAAATAGAACTCGAAAAGGGAGATCTTAATTTTGTTATGTTGATCCAAGTTCATTGAAAAGTGTTTGTAATAGTATAGTTGCTTTTAATATTAAGCTAAACTTAAAAACAGGCTATTTTAATGCCAGGTTTTAAAACAATGTATTCAACATAATAAGAACTTCCTTGTCATCAGCAGCAGATGAATCCATTACGAATGGGTTGTGTCCACCTACCAGCAGGGGGAGATAGAGAACACTGAAAACTATAGTGCCTCCTGGACGGCTAGCTCCATCTGCCTCTCAGTATTTATTTATTTATTTTTCTGTTACATTTGTACCCCACGCTTTCCCACTCATGGCAGGTTCAATGCGGCTTACATGGGGCAATGGAGGGTTAAGTGACTTGCCCAGAATCACAAGGAGCTGCCTGTGCCTGAAGTGGGAATCGAACTCAGTTCCTCAGTTCCCCAGGACCAAAGTCCACCACCCTAACCACTAGGCCACTCCTCCACTCCTATCTCCCAGCAGGGTTGGACGCAGCTTATTCAGCTCCTTCAAGAATCTGCCTGGGGTGGCTCCTGTGCTTTTGCCAGTTGTAGCAGGGGTGTTGTGGCTATTGCAGCTCCACTTTAAAGGCACATAGGTTAGCCCTTTCCCTGCCTTACCCTTCCCCCTATGTGGATGCAGGCATATTGGTTCTTCGTTTCCCTGCCTTTCCCACTCTCCTGGACCTCCGGAGTGCCTCTGTAGCTGTTACCTCTAACTTTTCTCACAGCGTTAAAAAAAAAAAAAACACAACGCGCTTGTTAGCGTTGCGATTCTGAGGCTATCTTCTGTCTATGCAGCATGACCGGACCTCTGGGACTTGGTCTGTTCAGGTAAGAGCGTCTTGTAGCTCCTCCGGGGAGGGCCTGTGATCGGGGCGTTTTTGGCGCGAATCCGTCATTTTGAAATTTTCCGCCGTTTTTGGCGATGGCTGCAGAGGTTGTTAAGCGCTGTTCACATTGTGGCAAGCGCAGATCAGCAGCGGGATTCTGTAAATGTGCTCTTCAGACGTCAGGGCCGGCACAAGCATGGCGAACGATGTCTCTTCCTGCTCGGTGGAGCTGGCAGCGGGCGCCATCTAGGATGCGCCGCATGGCCCGATCCCTGCAGGAGCGGAGGGGTCTGAGGCCGGAGGGGAGTCTTGGAGGGAGGCTACCAGAGGAGCTGCTTGCCCCGGATTGGAACTGGGAGACCAGGGTGAGCCTTTCTCCCCTGAGTTTGTGTTGCTTTTATTTAAAGCGTTCATGTTAAAGAGGGCTCTGCCGCAGGTGTTTGACTCTGCGTTGCTACCTGGTTCCCCTCCGGTGGAGGCCGGCCCGGGATTGCCATCAGGCATTCTTTCCCCAGACAGTTGGCCGCATGACAAGCGTAGAAGGGTAAATTCCCCTTCAGTGGTCTGAGGAGCCAGAGGAAGGTGCCGGATTGCCACTGGATCCAGATGATCCCACCGCGGTTAGGATTTTCCACCGCGAGGAGCTGCCAGCGCTTATTTCTGACGCCTTGCAGGCCTTCTCTATTGAAGATCCTGTGCTTGGCGAGGCCTCCTCTGGTAATCCGAGGATGACAAGTACTAAGAAGCCTGCTGGAGCCTTTCCTTTGCATGACTCCATCCAAGAGCTTATTTTGGGTCAATGGGCTGACCCCGAGGTTCCTTTGAAAGTTGCCAGGGCAATGAGGCACTTATACCCTCTTAGTGAGGAGCACTTGGCACACTTGGCCGTGCCTAAGGTAGATCCCTAGTCTGTGACGAAGAAGACTACCCTCCCAGTAGAGGGAGGGGTCGCTCTGAAAGACATGCAGGACCGACGGCTGGAATCAGCAATGAAACGGTCCTTTGAAATTTCAGGCCTAGCCTTACGGGCGTCTGTGTGCAGTTGTTATGCTGCTCGAGCCTGCCTCATTTGGTTGCAACAGGCAGTGGAGGTGGCACCGCGAATGGAGTCGGCCTTGTCATTTTTGGCTGACACCCTTTATGATCTGGTCAGAGCCTCGGCTAAACAGATGTCTGTGGCGGTGGCCACTCGCTGCCTTCTATGGCTACGGCATTGGGCGGCTGACATGGCCTCTAAGCAAAGGTTGGTGAAGTTGCCCTTCCAGGGCCTTCTCCTATTTGGTGAGGAGTTGGAGAAAATTGTCAAGGGCCTGGGGGATGCTAAACCCCAGCGGTTACCCGAGGATAGGCCGCGGCCTTCTTCCAAGGGTCAGGCGGTTCCCTCCTCTTCCAGACCTCGCTTCCGTGAAGCTGGAAGGTACCGCCCGGGGCGTTCTGCTGGGTTTACTTCGCGTGCCCGTTTTCAGCAGAAGTACTCCTTTCGCTCGGACAAACGCTCCGCAGCGGCCGATTCAAGACCTGGAGTTCATGGGCGACCCTGTCAATGATGGTGCGCCGGCCCACTCCTCGATTCCTGCAGTTGGAGGACGTCTTTCCCTCTTTCTCAAGGAGTGGGTCAAGATTATCTCAGCTCAGTGGGTTTTGGACCTGATCAGAGACGGCTACAGATTGGAATTAACTGCCCCGGTGAGAGACATGTTTTTGGAGTCCCGATGTGGCACTGCCGTCAAATGGGCGGCGCGGTAGAGGAGACCTTGCAAGGCTTGTTGCACCTGGGAGCGGTGATCCCCGTGCCTCCTGCCGAACACGGCTGCGGTCGTTACTCCATTTATTTTGTGGTGCCGCGAAAAGGTAGGTCTTGTCGGCCCATTCTTGACTTGAAGAAAGTCAACGAGTCACTCAAAGTACGGCATTTCCACATGGAAACCCTGCGCTCCGTCATTGCGGCGGTACAGCCAGGAGAGTTTCTCACATATCTAGACCTGAAAGAAGCTTACTTGCACATTTCTATTTGGCCCCCGCACCAACGGTTTCTCCGGTTTGCGGTGTTGGGAAAACACTTTGTTTCGGGCCTTGCCTTTTGGCCTCGCCACAGCTCCCCGAACCTTTTCCAAGGTAATGGTGGTAGTAGCTGCCTTTCTCAGGTGAGAGGGTATCCGGGTTCACCCGTACCTCGACGACTGGCTCATCAGAGCGGACTCTGCAGAAGAGCGTCGTCATGTAACAGCTAGAGTGGTTTCAGTACTGCAATCTCTGGGCTGGGTCGTCAATATACCTAAAAGTCACCTGACCCCCCTCTCAATCTCTAGAGTATTTGGGGGTTCGGTTAGACGCGGCCTCGGGGTTGGTATTTTTACCTGAGCAAAGGCAGTGCAAGCTTCAGACCCAGGTCCGTCTGCTCCTGAGGATGCCTCGCCCGCGAGCTTGGGACATTGTCCAGCTCTTGGGGTCGATGATGGCCACCCTAGAAGTGGTGCCTTGGGCGAGAGCGCACATGAGACCGCTGCAGTGTTTCCTGCTACAATGTTGGTCTCCCATTTCCCAGGATTATCAGTGCAGACTCAGTTGGCTCCCTGCGGCCCGACTCAGCATGGAGTGGTGGCTCTCAGACAGCAAGCTGCAGCAAGGAATGCCGTTAGCGCTCCCCGACTGTTGCCTGGTGGTAACCGATGCCAGCCCTGAAGGGCTGGGGAGCTCATTGCCAGGAGAGGCATGCCCAGGGTCTGTGGACACTTGAAGAATCGAAGTGATCCATCAATCGCTTGGAGTTAAAAGCAATTTTACAGGCATTACTGGCCTTTCAATTGACCTTGGAGGGATTGGGTGTCAGAGTGCTGTCGGACAATACGATGGCAGTGGCCTACATAAATCGTCAAGGCGGAACGCAGTGCAGAGCACTGACCGCACAGGCCACTCAGATTTGCCACTGGGCCGAGCTGCATCTACAGTTCCTGTCAGCAGCTCATATTGCATGTCAGAGCAACGTGCAAGCCAATTATCTAAGCAGACACCACATCGACCCATCGGAGTGGGAGTTGGCAGACGAAATGTTCCTTCAACTCTGTGCCAAATGGGGAACGCTCGTAGCGGATCTGATGGTGTCAAACACAAATGCCAAAGTCACGTGCTTTTATAGCAGACGGAGAGATCCTCGCTCGACGGGGTTTGATGCCTTGGCTCAACCCTGGTTTCTGGGCCTCCTATATGTGTTCCCGCCTTGGCCCTTGATAGGGCGAGTACTCCGAATTCGGCTGCACCAGGGAGTGGTGATTCTCATTGCTCCGGATTGGCCCAGGCGGCCCTGGTATGCGGACCTCTGACGGATGCTGGTGGAGGCTCCTCTTCCTTTGCCTCTGGTACCGAACCTGTTGACGCAGGGCCCGGTAACCATGGAGGATCCCTGCCACTTTGGTCTTACGGTATGGCTTTTGAGAGGGCGCAATTGAGAGACAAGGGCTATTCTAACAAGGTCATCTCTACTCTCTTGCAGGCCCGCAAGCGGTCCACTTCCGTTGCGTATGCCCAGATTTGGCGCCAGTTTGAGGCTTGGTGTGTTTCAAAGGCGATCACACCCATGCGGGCTTCTGTCTCGCCGATTCTTGACTTTTTGCAGGATGGTGTACAAAAAGGCTTGGCCTATAATTCCCTGTGGGTGCAAGTGGCAGCATTGGCATGCTTTCGAGGGAAGGTCACTGACCTCTCCTTAGCTGCGCATCCAGACATTGCACGGTTTCTTAGAGGGGTGCTTTGGCTCCGTCCTCCCGTGCGGGCACCTTGTCCAGCTTGGAACCTGGGGCTGGTATTGAAGGATCTGCAGGGTTCGCCCTTCGAGCCGCTGCGGCGGGCTTCAAAGAAGGATATGACTTTAAAGGCAGTCTTCTTGGTAGCCATCACATCGGCGAGACGGGTGTCTGAGTTCCAGGCGCTGTCCTGTCGAGACCCATTTCTGCAATTTTCGGAGTCCGGAGTAACGGTACATACTGTGCCTTCCTTCCTGCCTAAGGTGGTTTCAGCGTTTCACCTAAACCAGCCTATTTTTCTGCCCTCCTTTTCTAGGGAGGAGTTTCCAGAATCCTTTGGGCAGTTGCACCTTTTGGATGTGCGCAGGACTCGGTTGCAGTACCTGCAAATGACTAATGTTTTCAGGACCTTGGATCATCTTTTTGTATTGTTATCAGGTCCTCGCAGAGGGTCTCCAGCGTCTAAAGCCACTATAGCCCGCTGGCTCAAAGAAGCTATTTTTTCTGCATATCTGTTGGCTGGCTGGCTTCCGCCTGACGCCTTTAAGGCACATTCCACAAGAGCGATTTCCTCTTCTTGGGCTGAAACTAGAGCACTCTCTCTTCATGAGAGATGTGGTGCGGCTACTTGGGTTTCGAAGCTCTCTTTTGCCTGACATTACAGGCTGGATATGGCTGCCAGGAGGGACGCGTGTTTTGGAGCACAAGCGCTGGCGCGTGGTGTGGCTTGTTCCCGCCCTATCTAGGGATTGCTTTGATACATCCCATTCATAATGGATTCATCTGCTGCTGATGACAAGGAAGGGAAAATTAGGTTCTTACCTTGGTAATTTTCTTTCCTTTAGTCACAGCAGATGAATCCATGATCCCTCCCTGATTGACTCTGTTTTGTTTCCTGCAGATATGTTCCCTCATTGGGAGAAGTTGGAAAACAGTCTTCAGGATTTCTGTTCTACTACAGGAGGTTGAGTTCGTCCCTCTTTTGTTATTGCTCCTGTTCTGGGGTGTTTGTTTGCTGTTAGGAAAGTTCATGTTATGCTACTTTGCGGTTTAACTCTGCTTTGGAAGCTTCAAAATACTGAGAGGCAGATGGAGCTAGCCGTCCTAGAGGCACTATGGTTTTCAGTGTTCTCTATTGCCCTCTGCTGGTAGATGGACACAACCCATTCGTAATGGATTCATCTGCTGTGACTAAAGGAAAGAAAATTGCCAAGGTAAGAACCTAATTTTCCCTTGAAAAATCATCGAACCCTGGTGCTGAGCCCAACGGCAGAGCCCTCAAGACCTTTTGCACTTCTTGCGCCCGAGCAGGGGCTGACAATGCCCGCTGTGCCTCATCCGTTAATTTTGGCATTCCTGCATCCTCCAAGTAATCCCACATCAGAGGCCCTGGGACTCTATCCCTAGGGGAATACATTTCTGTGAAATGGGCACGAAAAGTATCTAGTATTTCCTGCAACTTAGTGGCACGAGCCCCTGAGGGAGTCACCACCGAGGGGATAAATTGGCAGGGTGAGCTCGCCCGAGCCACCCTCACAAGGAGCCCTCCCGCTTTATTGTCAAAACGCTGAAAGTTCAGTCGCCTTGCCAACAGCTGTTTCATAGCCTGTTCGTGAATAAGTGAATTTAACGCTACCAAGGCCGATGACATCAGCTCTTTGTTTACCACGTTGGACTGGCAAGGTACCTTCTCTTCGCTGTCTTATATGCTTCCTCTAACCTCAAGATACCTGTTGCCAGATGTTTCGCCCTTGCACTCATAAAAGCTATCACTTCTCCCATCATGACTGCCTTGGAAGCCTCCCAGAATAGTGGTGACTCGCATTAGTAGATATTGGTATCCACATATAGTTGCCACTTCATATGAATATGTTCCCGAAAGTGTTTATCCTGGAACAAATAGGAGGGGAAACTCCACAGCCTGCCCATAGGGTTTCCCACTGCCAGATCCAAATCTATCCATATCATATTATGGTCAGAAATCTCCATTGAGCCAATATTAGTTTTCTTAACTCTAAAGAACCAGGACTGGGAGATTAATATGTAGTCTGTTCTTGACCAGGAATGATAAACTTTTGACTGGTGTGTATAATCCTTTGTGGTGGGATGGAGCGCCCGCCAAGGGTCTATTAAATGGAGATGTTTTCATAACGCCGGCATCACCCTCCCTCTTCCCACTCCTGGGATGGTCTTGGGAGATAACCTGTCCAAGGCCGGGTTCTGTACTTGATTAAAGTCTCCCGCCCATACCCAGGGGGCATCTGCGTATTGCAATCCTAACGCTAGAAGAGATTGAAAAAAACTAGGGCAATAGGTGTTAGGACCATAAACCGCGCACAAGTAAAACTTCTGTCCCTGATAATTAAGGTGAAGCAACACAATACGCCCCTCTGAGTCTTTATAAACCAGCCTTGACTGACAGGGTAATCCTTTTTTCAATAATATGGCCACTCCACTTTTTCTTTTACCTGACGAGGAAAAGGGGCATTCACCCACCCACTGTTGTCGCAGTTTCCCATAGTCAGTATCGGACAATTTTGTTTCTTGCAAACAAGCTATAGTTGCGCCTTTACGCTTGAGACAGAATCTTGTAACGCTTCACTGAAGACGTTCCAAGATAATATCTTTATATTAGATCTATTAATCTCCTATCCTGTCTTCATCAAAAGCGCCCTCAAAATCCCGCCAACAGAATCCCTGGAGGCCCAGCCCCTCCCCCAGGAAAATGCTACTGTCGCTCCGAGCAGGGAACCACCATGTACCACATGTTATCGTATCACAAACTGAGGAAAGGGGGAGTAGGAGGAGTAGGCTCTTGAGCAACACCAGTAGGCGACGTAGATAGGAACAATCTCTTTATTTAAATATACACTCGACTCAACACAGCCGTGTTTCGGCGCTACAGACGCCTTCTTCAGGAGTCTATGAAATAAAACCAAACAATGGTAATATAACAAACATGCAGAACAAAAAGTAAAATAAATGTAGAACGTTAAATGTGTGATAAACATAAATTCCATGTAGAATTAAAAAATTAATTAAAACATTTTTTATTAAAAAAAAAAAAATTTATTATTAGTATTGCAGAAATGCTATAATATATATACAAATATACATATATACATATATATATATATATACATATACATACACATACATATAAAATCCATACATGTAAAAATACATATACTCAAACATACATGCATATATAGTTTTCAAATGTATAATAAATACTTAAATTATTAAAAATATTAGATTATATATAACATACGATAAAGGTGTTGTATATTACCAATCAAAGAAGGATGACATCTAAAAATTAGCAGAAAAAACATCAAAATGAAGTATAACGAAAAAACTCAAAATACAGTGAAATAAATAAATAAATAAAACACACAACCAATTATAAATAATATATGATATATATGATGTAACCATATAAGTTAAGTATCATAGATAAACTGACCTTGTGATATATAGATGTACGAATATTAAGCTCAAAGAGAATGAAAGCAAGGCTTCTGCTACAATTGTAATCCTATAGATAAAGCAGAAAACGCTCAGTTATTTATGGCAACATGGCAGGCTTAAAGACATATTCTTTAAGCCTGCCATGTTGCCATAAATAACTGAGCGTTTTCTGCTTTATCTATAGGATTACAATTGTAGCAGAAGCCTTGCTTTCATTCTCTTTGAGCTTAATATTCGTATATATATCACAAGGTCAGTTTAGCTATGATACTTAACTTATATGGTTACATCATATATATCATATATTATTTATAATTGGTTGTAAGTGTGTTTTATTTATTTATTTCACTGTATTTTGAGTTTTTTCGTTATACTTCATTTTGATGTTTTTTCTGCTAATTTTTAGATGTCATCCTTCTTTGATTGGTAATATACAACACCTTTATCGTATGTTATATATAATCTAATATTTTTAATAATTTAAGTATTTATTATACATTTGAAAACTATATATGCATGTATGTTTGAGTATATGTATTTTTACATGTATGGATTTTATATGTATGTATATGTGTGTATATATATATATATATATATATGTATGTATATATGCATGTATGTATATACAGTGGGGGAAATAAGTATTTGATCCCTTGCTGATTTTGTAAGTTTGCCCACTGACAAAGACATGAGCAGCCCATAATTGAAGGGTAGGTTATTGGTAACAGTGAGAGATAGCACATCACAAATTAAATCCGGAAAATCACATTGTGGAAAGTATATGAATTTATTTGCATTCTGCAGAGGGAAATAAGTATTTAATCCCTCTGGCAAACAAGACCTAATACTTGGTGGCAAAACCCTTGTTGGCAAGCACAGCGGTCAGACGTCTTCTGTAGTTGATGATGAGGTTTGCACACATGTCAGGAGGAATTTTGGTCCACTCCTCTTTGCAGATCATCTCTAAATCATTAAGAGTTCTGGGCTGTCGCTTGGCAACTCGCAGCTTCAGCTCCCTCCATAAGTTTTCAATGGGATTAAGGTCTGGTGACTGGCTAGGCCACTCCATGACCCTAATGTGCTTCTTCCTGAGCCACTCCTTTGTTGCCTTGGCTGTATGTTTTGGGTCATTGTCGTGCTGGAAGACCCAGCCACGACCCATTTTTAAGGCCCTGGCGGAGGGAAGGAGGTTGTCACTCAGAATTGTACGGTACATGGCCCCATCCATTCTCCCATTGATGCGGTGAAGTAGTCCTGTGCCCTTAGCAGAGAAACACCCCCAAAACATAACATTTCCACCTCCATGCTTGACAGTGGGGACGGTGTTCTTTGGGTCATAGGCAGCATTTCTCTTCCTCCAAACACGGCGAGTTGAGTTCATGCCAAAGAGCTCAATTTTTGTCTCATCTGACCACAGCACCTTCTCCCAATCACTCTCGGCATCATCCAGGTGTTCACTGGCAAACTTCAGACGGGCAGTCACATGTGCCTTCCGGAGCAGGGGGACCTTGCGGGCACTGCAGGATTGCAATCCGTTATGTCGTAATGTGTTACCAATGGTTTTCGTGGTGACAGTGGTCCCAGCTGCCTTGAGATCATTGACAAGTTCCCCCCTTGTAGTTGTAGGCTGATTTCTAACCTTCCTCATGATCAAGGATACCCCACGAGGTGAGATTTTGCGTGGAGCCCCAGATCTTTGTCGATTGACAGTCATTTTGTACTTCTTCCATTTTCTTACTATGGCACCAACAGTTGTCTCCTTCTCGCCCAGCGTCTTACTGATGGTTTTGTAGCCCATTCCAGCCTTGTGCAGGTGTATGATCTTGTCCCTGACATCCTTAGACAGCTCCTTGCTCTTGGCCATTTTGTAGAGGTTAGAGTCTGACTGATTCACTGAGTCTGTGGACAGGTGTCTTTCATACAGGTGACCATTGCCGACAGCTGTCTGTCATGCAGGTAACGAGTTGATTTGGAGCATCTACCTGGTCTGTAGGGGCCAGATCTCTTACTGGTTGGTGGGGGATCAAATACTTATTTCCCTCTGCAGAATGCAAATAAATTCATATACTTTCCACAATGTGATTTTCCGGATTTAATTTGTGATGTGCTATCTCTCACTGTTACCAATAACCTACCCTTCAATTATGGGCTGCTCATGTCTTTGTCAGTGGGCAAACTTACAAAATCAGCAAGGGATCAAATACTTATTTCCCCCACTGTATATGTATATTTGTATATATATTATAGCATTTCTGCAATACTAATTTTTTTTTTAATAAAAAATGTTTTTATTATTTTTTTAATTCTATATGGAATTTATGTTTATCACACATTTAACGTTCTACATTTATTTTACTTTTTGTTCTGCATGTTTGTTATATTACCATTGTTTGGTTTTATTTCATAGACTCCTGAAGAAGGCGTCTGTAGCGCCGAAACACGGCTGTGTTGAGTCGAGTGTATATTTAAATAAAGAGATTGTTCCTATCTACGTCGCCTACTGGTGTTGCTCAAGAGCCTACTCCTCCTACTCCCCCTTTCCTCAGATTCTACTTTTCGTAGGAATTTGTGTACCTCCACCCTTGTGGTGGTTTGGCTTGATCGTATCACAGACACCACGTTGCCCTTTCACTCCCCCCCGTTCCACTTACAGCCCCCATCCTTAATGTCTCGTCCCCCTCCCCTTACTCAACTCCTCCCTTCTCTCCTGCCCTCCCCTTGCAAACATCATTGGAGTCACCTACATGTTGAGACCCCCCGAGCCCCATAATATCAACATACAATACCCTACATTCTACCAGATATATATAGTCCCGCAAACTTCTTCTTATAACCACATATACCAATCCTGGTTCCAAGCCATGCGGTCATTAGGCCAGCATTTTAGCCTGGACTACTATTGTTTCCGCTCCGTTCTAAGTTTTCCACATAACCCTTGGCAGCCGATTCCGAAGTAAAGGAGCGCCAGGTCCCGTTCTGCTTAATTTTGAGCACTGCTGGATAAATTAGCATGAACTGAATTTTCAGATGATGCTGTCGGCTACACAATGGGGTAAACGCCTTCCTTTTCTCTTGCAGGGAAACCGAGTAGTCTTGATAAATCCTTACTGAGCAGCCTTTAAACTTTGTGGACTCCCTTTTCAAGCGATAGCCATTCAGTATTTCCACCTTATGTAATTAATTGTGGACTTTCATGATCACTGCCCTAGGCGATTGGCGGCCTTCTCTTATCCGTCCCAGCCTATGGGCCCTCTCTAGGCTCAATGTCCCTGCATGGTCTGACAAGGCAAACTCGTTTTTGAGCCAAGCTTCCAGCTCTGTAGCCAGAGTTCTATCTCCCACCGATTCCGGAATACCGATCAGCCTTAAATTAGCCCTCCTTGACCTGTTTTCGAGGTCATCTATTTTAACATTGAGTGACTCGATCTTATCCTTTTAATTGTTTGAGAAGTGAGGGTGCTAGCGCGGTAGCATCTTCCAGGTCTGACACTCGTTGCTCGAGTTCACCAGCACGCCGTAACAGCTCGAGTTGGGTAGTCTCAAAATTAGTAAGTTGACTTGAAAGTTTCTCCAGCCTTGGCTCCATTGCCGCCTCCACTGCTGTAGTAAACTGCACAAGTTGTTCTTTAGTAAAACCCACGCTCCCGCTCTGTGGCCATTTTTGTTCCACCGGTAACTCTTCCTGCCGGGGCTTCTCTTTCTCATGTTTGCTAGTTCTGGTGGCCATAATTTTTGGAGTTGCCTCCACAAATTTGTCCATAGTCTTTCTGCTCTCCTCGAAGCAAATTTCGGGCAATTTCGACCAGATTTAGGGATAGATTTTTAAGCAAAAAGGCCCAGGCGCCTCAGAGAGAGCAAATCACGCGTCTTGCTCCCTCTAACACATCATGTGACCTCCCCCCTTTTTTTTTTTATTTTAATAAACTGAAAAAATAGACTAGCTATGAATCAATAAAGACTACAGAATTGAAAATGGACTTGCTGAGCCTCCCGCATTTGCAGGTTGTCTCCTGCAGTCCTTCCGGGGAGCTGGGATCTCCCACTCAACAGCCTTTCCAGCAAAAGCAGGAAATGCCTTCCTAAAATGTCGTCATCTACTGCCACTGGAAAGGGAGGCTACTTCTGGTGCCCCTGGCTTCGAATTGGTGTTTGCCAGGGGCAGAGCTGTAGGCAGGGCTATAGACGGTGTGGGTCAGAGCTGTGGACGGGCCCTTAAATCTCCTGCTCAGAAGGTCGGCCCCCTTGGCAGCTCTGTGAAAATACTGCATGGCAGAGAGAGGTACAGAACGCCATTTTGAGAATAGTTGAGTAATACTAGTGCTGTTAATAAAATAAGACATTAATTGTTGCCTAAAATGTCACTACTTACTAGGCCTCCATTGTGGGCTTAGTGCACATTGTGATGAGCAGCGTTTCCCATCCAGTGCATCTTTAGACCTGTCATGGAAAAATCACCATTGCTTGATGCTCAGTTCCAGATTAGCACATCTTTGCTGTCAACAAGGGTTACCATCACTGACCTTTAAATATGCAGGAGCTCCTTTCTGAGAACATGTGTATTAACCCATACATCTCCTTCCCAGCAAACTATAGGAGCCCGCACACGGTACTACTTGATCTTTCCGCTCCTTCCAGTGCTTCTGTAGTCCTTTTGGCAATGAGTCCTCTCAGTTTCCACATTGCCTGCCCTACCCGAGTCAGTGTGTTTTTGTTAATGTAAGTGTAGTAGTGTCAGAAAAGCAGGGTGCAGAGGTACTTGAGTAGGGGATCACTTTGTAAATTGTGGTGGAAAGCAGCCTAAATAAGAACCAGTGCTCGGAGCTCCCTAAACTTCCACTCTTCCCTCTCAAATAACTCCACATTCCTCAGCCAAGTCTTTCTTAAACCCACCCCCTCTCTAGCTATATCTAACTCTTTTGTTCCACCACTGAACGAAATAGTAGCTCACTTCCTCTGACCTGATGATGAACAGGGCTGTCTTGGCCTGTTAGGGCCAGTGACAATGCCTTCCTTTTGGCCATATGAGCCAGTGATGCCTACTCAGCCATTGACCTGCATAGACTGCTGAAGCTACTTGCTGTTCTTCAGGCCACAGATACTTTATCGTATTCCTCCCATTAGCCTGTGAACACTGGGGTAAAATTTCTTCTCACTATAGTGACATTACCAGGGGTTTGTCTAGCATACATTTTGAGCTATTCAAGCTTTTATTTTGAGTTTAATGAGCATACCTGGACAGGTAAGATGCTTGTAGCAATTTATTTTGCAAATCAAAAATGTAGATTTTGTAGATGCAGAGTTGATGCTTAACTTAAATGTTATGTGACTTTCTTTTCCCTCTCTTCACAGGCCTGACCACTTAAGTTGTCACGTGAAGCATGTCCATTCTACAGAGAGACCCTTCAAATGCCAAGTAAGGGGAACACTGGCCATACCCAGTATGCACTACAGCACCAGTTTTAAGTTATAACATAAGATTTGCTATACTGGGTAGACCAAAGGTCCATGAAACTCAGCATCTTACTTCCAACAGTATCCAGTTCAGGTCAGGCATACCCAATAGGATCCCAAAGAGTAGATCATTCATTGTTGCTCACTCCCAAGTAATGGCTTTCACGAGTATACATGGCTAATGATGATAATTTATGGAATTTTTCTGCAGAAATTTGTCTACATTGTTTTCAATCCCAGCTATGCTAATGATCTTGTCAGCATTTTCCAGCAACAAGACCATATCAGAAATGAATAAGCCTTCATCTTGATCTTTAAAAATATGGTGGCTGCTGGGGTTGCTGGTGTGTGTGTGTGTATTTTTTTAAGCTGATGACATTTGTCTGAAATGCTTTCCTTCTTGCACTACATGATAAAGACATCTATTAGAACTTTTAATGGTTCATATTCATGAGGACTGTAATCGTCTGGCTGCCAACACTGTAGGGCAAGTGTACTAATGTATAACACTGAAGGAGGAAAATAAGTTTTTCCAGTGTTGTGTTAGCAACCAAATAAAAAGCCAAAATCAGAAACCAACGGTTGCCTGTAAAGTTATTCACATTTTGTGTTGAACATCCCTGCTAACAGATGGCAAAAAAAAGGGGTCAGACGGCAAAATTTGAGCAATAAAAAATCTTTAAGAATGTAATGATTCAGGCTAACTTTTAGAATTGCTGTCCTTGCTATAGCTAATGGTTAAGACTAATTTAGTAATATGGGTAAACTTTATTACTGAAGCAGAATTCAGACTTTACATTTTCTAGCTTTTATTAATTGGAGACTTTTGGGGGTTTTTTCATAGCCACAGAATGGGAGATAAACCCTAGTGATTCAGACTCATACTGCAGAGCAAGCATTGAACAGCAAATACCCCTTGAACATTTAATGTGCACGTTGTTTTATTGATCTGCCTTTCTGTAAAATCCTCTTGCTCAAGACCTCCATGATAAACAGGATTATAACAGAGCAATGTATGAAGCCAGCTTGTTAACTCCAGCAGCATCCTCAGAGAAGAACTGATAATGATCATAACCCTGCAGCCAGGTTAAGATACCCACAATCCTCAAACTGCAAAGTGTATTCTACCTCCCTTTTCAGTCTTCATCAGGTGATGATGGTCCGTTAGAAAAACTATCTACAAAGTTTCGGCAAAATATATTTGGATTGGCCAACTGCTGTTGTGGAACTTAACACGAGAAAAGCTGTGCTGAATAAAATCTAATCTAATCTAAATTGACATTTATAGCCCACCTACTCCCTATAGAGGTTCAAAGCGGGTAACAATAACAAGTTAATGCAGTTTACAAATCATAGACTAAAAACTATACATACTGAAAGCTTAATTCATATTCCTATCAAATAATAGTTTTCAAATCCCTTTTGAACAAGTCTTAAGTAGCTTGATACTTAAGACCTAATGGTAACATATTCCATACACAAGGGTATTGATAAAGGAATGAAGATTGTAAAAACGCTTGGAATTTAACACCTTTAAACGAAGGACTAACAAGATCCATACAATGTAGCAACGTAACTTATTCATAAATGTCATACAGGCTGTCATATTCTGAAATAACTGCAGATGATTTCTAATTTAGTTGATATTCCCAGATACAGGACGAATTGGGCTAGTATGAAACTTTGAACCAACAGTCTGAAATTATCTTTGTGAAAATATGATCTTACTGATGAAAGCTGCCTTAATTGCCAGAACACCCTCTGAAACAAATTATCTATCTGTGGTTCAAAAGACAATTTTGCATCAAGGATGACACCTAATACTCTTGGCAATCATTCAGCCTTCAATTTATCATGTGACCCTGTTTGAATATCATGTGATGTATTATATTCATTTGAAGGTCCATTGAGCCCAGCATCCTTCCTCTGGCAGTGGCCAGTTGAGGTCATGAGAACCCAGCAGATACCAACATAGCAGTGAGCTTACCTGCATCCTCAGAAGAACTTCATACAGAGATAGGGACAATAGGGCACTCCACACATGCAAATAACGTCCTATCAACTCCAAATTCCATATAAAATGACTATTCATGTGTTCATTTTTCTTGACTATGTAAGTATCAGCCTGATTTTTGAGTGGGTGCCCTTTGAATTATAAATTGCCAACAGCTAAAATCATTCCATTTTCTGAGATATTTAAGGTTAAAAAAACATTTGCAGTAATAATGGTAGGAAAAAAGCCGGTAAAATAGGGTGATCTGTGTTCTTTTTAGTGGACTTTGAGTAGAGAGAGACTAAAACTCCATTGTAAATGCTAGTAGAGGGATTATGCTAATTTTGACCCTTATGTAGAAAGCTATAGGAATTCAGGAATATGGTGGTGGTGGTTTTAATATGGAGTGATTTTATCAGTAACAGTTTGAATTGAAAGAGATTACTTGGGCTTTCTGCAGTTTATGAAATCTTATTTCCTTAGCATCTAGGCAGTACAATCTTTAACAAGCAGTGTTTTCCCTTCTGCCAGCAGATGAAGGTATAGAAACTGAACTTGCCTAGTGGCATCACCAGTATAACAGCTCAGAAAAGCTGCTAATGAGTGGTATATCAAAATCTGAATAAACTTGGAAAGCTTCAGTATTTCTCTACCTCCATCAGATGGTAGATTGTTCAGGCCTAGCTCTCAGCAGTGCAGGAAGGTGCCGGACAGCTTTTCAGAGCCCAATGGCTGGCTTCAAGGCTCCCGGATCAATGGACCGGACCTGGTTGAGGGTGGAGTACTGCTCCACTGTCCCCAGTCATTACCTGTTGGTGACCACTACTATTGGGAGGGGGGGTCCCCTCCTCCCTCCTTGCAACTTTTTGGATGCTCCCCCTTAGCTTCAGGCAAACAGAATTAGAGTGGGGTTGCCTGGTTTAGCTTTATTCCGTAGCATATGGAAAACAGCCAAGTACAAAAAATATCCCCACTCACCAGACAGAGTGAGACAGGGAGAGGCAAGATCACTGGGGTCCTAGGCTACAGTTGGTCTGGAAGAGCGGACATATGGCCAGGCACGCCCACAGACTGACGCTTCAAAGCCTGTGTGAGTACCTTGCCATTTTCTTCCTTCTGAAAGGGGTTTAAATAAGTGACTGGGAAGTCTCTTCCTCATCTTAAGACAGGAAAACTCTGCAGTATTCAGAGTGACTAGATTGAAGCACTGGTCTTTCCTCGCAGCTCAGCCCACACACCTGAGGTAGTTTTCTGGGTGCAGGCCTTGGTGGAGGAGGTGCACTTCTGGATGAAGATTTTAGAGGGAGATAACTCTGTTTTCTTTCTCTTCAAATGTGCAAGAGTGGGACTTTAGTACCCAGCCAAAAAGTAAGGCTGGAGAAGTTCCCTGTATTGGACTGTGGCCTGTATGGGGTATAAGACCTGGCACTGTTTCTTTAGCCTTTTTATTAGTGCTTCGGCTTCATATTTAAAAAAACAAACGAAAAACTGTGAACCATGCTGGGTTTTTTTTCTCTCTCTCTCTTTCTTTTCGTGAACTTTCCTGTTTGTGTATCTATCCTCGGGTATGACAGCGCTTGTACTGCTTTAGTTCTTCACTGTTAATATTTCATCAGGTGACACACATGTCAGAGCTCCTCTCTCCTCCCAGCTTTGGGGGAGGCGGGGGAAACAATAGTGAAACTTCTCAGAGTGCTTTTAAGGCAGGATTAGGCTTGTGATTCACGGGGGAGACCCTATTCTGAAGGTTCTGTCAAGGCCTCTGAAGCATTTTCCGCTCCATAAGGCATTCTTTCTCATGATGTTGGTGGAGGGGGAAGACCCTGGATAGCGCTGTCAGGATCCAAGGTTTCAGACAGGTTTATATCCTTTCATGCCAGAGGAGGTGGATAGATGCTAGAGTATCCAATATGGATGGCTTTCTCATGACACTTCGAGAAGAAGAGTTGAGAAGTAGCCTAATAGTTAGTGCAGCAGGCTGAGAACCAAGGGACCAGGTTCAAAATCGCCTTCAGCTCTTCTGCCAGGGCTCAGCTTTCGAGGAGGTGCATGAGAAGAAGATGGAGCAGCTGTTCAAGCTGGTTTTTTATTGCCTCAGGTGCTTCAAGCTTATAGGCTGCCGTTTGTGATGGTGACCACTGGGTGAGTTGTGGGGCTCTGCCACAGGGGAAGTGGGTTCTCCCCCCCCCCCCCCCCCCCCCCACACACACACCTTTTTCTACCCTTGAGTGCTTTTCATCTGGGCTCCCCCACAGCTGTAGGCAAACAAACAGACAAAAAAAAGGCTGCTTTTGCAACATCAAGATCCTGGTCTAGCTGGCAGGTGCTATAAGACCTATGAGAGCCAGCAACTGAGCAGAGTTGACAGTTCTCTGTCTGGACTCTTAGGGGATCTCTGTCTTTCTGTCCAGTGATAGTTAAAAAAAAGTTCAAATTAAGAAAATTGATTCAGTATAGCTGCAGTGGTTGATGGATAAAGGGGTGTAGTTTAGGGGAACTTCCGCTGCTTTGGCAGAGACGTACTGGAGCTTTCCACTGAGCATCAGCAGGTTATACTGGTGATGTCACTCAGAAAGTTCAGTTTCTCTACCTCCATCTTCTGTCAGGAAGGGACAGCACCCACTTGTTATGAATGGTACAGCCCAACTAAAGGAAAGGAAATGAATAGGTATTACTAAATTTCACTTTGTTTGTACTGGGTTATGCGTTGTTCTTGTATGGTTTTATGAATGGGGGGGGGGGGGAATAATTTTTTCAGGTGTCATCAGCTGTATTTTGTCCTTTATTGTATATTGTCTTACTTTTGACTCTGTATGTATTGTTAACAGCCTAGATCAGTTTTGTTTACTGAATGGATGTTGTATAAGACTGTACAGTTGATTTATTTTAAAATTTATATCCCTCCTTTAACAAGGCAGGTTATAAATATACATACATAAACAATATAAACATACAATGAATAACAAATCTAATACAATTACACCCGAAAATCCCTATGTGTTCAGAGAGGGACATGCAAAAACAGTAAGCCCAGAAGAACTTGCTCTTCTAAAAAAGCTTTAACAATGCAGCGAGTTTTCAATAGTTTTATAAACAGTGCTTAAAGCTGTTCTCCTGTGCTATTAGAAGGAAATGTTACACAGCTGGTAGCATCATGGGTTGTTCTACATCAGGTTGCATATGCCATCAGCATGCAACCATTGCCTTCATTTTGGGCTGCTGTGATTAGGTGATGCAGTTGAATTAAGTGCCTCAAATATATTTAGAAAGATAATTCTCAGAGGACAAGCAAGCCATATAATTCTTACATGTGGGTGACATCATCCATGGAGCCTGGTGCTGAAACACTGCCTAGCATACTATTTCTTTAAAAGCTTGAGGCAGTGCTCCCAGTGTGCATGTGTGGGTGGGTGCCTTCCCGCTTGACAACTCTGCAGGCTGCCTTTGAACCGGTGCCCTCGATGAGCGGATCCGTGCCATACTCCAAGAGCACTTGGCGAGGCTCCTTCAGAAGCAGAGTCCATCAGCACTGGGAGCATTTATGCCAGCTGTGACTCGACTTCTGCCTGCCCTGCAGGCCTCTCAACCTGTGGAGTGGTCACCGACATTGGTGCTGCACGAGGTACCAGCATTGACACCTGTCCATGCGGGCATGCTTTCAACCTCTGTGAAGGAAGCTTTGCTGGAGTTTAGAGGCGAACTTGCATCTTGGCACCATTTCAGGAGTGTCCATGGTTCCTCTTGTCCAAGGCAGACGTAGACTCTGCCCTCTCATGCGGAGTATTTTGCTGACTCCAACTCGGCTCATTCATGGGAGTGTGGTGATGATGATCCATGGTAATTCTCAGAGGAGAAGTCCTATGGAATTCCACCAGACTCCTCTCCTCCTGAGGAGAGACATAATTCTCCACCTGAAAGTCTCTCTCTTCCTGCTTTTGTTAATGAGATGGTAGCTGCCGTCCCCATTAACTTAGAAAAGGAGGTTGAGCCCAGAGCTGAGATGTTCAAGGTTCTGGACTACGACTCACCACCTAGAGAGGCTGCGACTGTCCTTCTTCATAAGATCCTTTGAGGCATTCAGGTGAAGAATGGGGAGTCCCCTCTGTCTGTTGCAGTTCTCCCCAAGAAAATTGACATCATGTATCAGATTCAAATTTCACCTGGATTTGATAGGCAGCAGTTGCCTCATCAATTCTTAGTGGTTGAATCTGTGCTCAAGTGAGCCAAGAGTTCCAGGGATTTTGACTTGCCTTTCCTAGGTAGGATTTGTTCGGGCATAAGACGTACCAGGCGTTGATACTCACTTCTCATATATAATTGTACCAGCTCTATGTGAGCCCTTACTTGCGGTCCTTGATGCGCAGTCTGTATGACTTTTGACACTTCTGATATAGCATCCAGGATCTTCCCAGAGTATAGCAATGAGTAGACTCTCATGGCTGTGTGTCTCGGACCTGGCAGTTCAGTAGAGGTTGGCAGATGCCATTTGCAGTGGAGACAACCTTGTTGGGGAAAAGGTGGAAGAGATCACTGACTTTGTCAAGAACCACACTGATAACATCGATACCCTCTCCCGGCAGACACCACCTCCACCCTCCTCCTCCAGGAGGTTTTCTGGCAAGTCGGAGGTGCTTATTACTCTCAAAGGTGTAGGGTACACTAATTCTTCTTGCCCTGTTCAACCAGTTCATCCCCAGCATGTTTGTTCTTGTCAATAACGTGTGCAAAAGGCTCAACCGGCTCCCCAGTCAAAGCAGGGGATGAGTTTTTGATTGCTTCAGGAGAGCATAGCCGCCATCAAAGTGACTGTTCCGGACACCCTTCTGGTAGGGGGAAGCTGTGTTTTTTCTAGGAAAGGGGGGCCCCTTTTAACTTCCAGCCAGTGGTGGGTTCTTCAAATAGTCCGTCTCAGTTATGCTTTGCATTGGAAAAAGAAACACCAAATTGCTTTCTGAGAGTGTCTTACCTCCTCTCTCTGCCCTTCTCAAGGCCCGTGCAGTTGAACCCATCCCACCAGGGGAAGAAGGGAAGGGATTCTATTCCAGGTACGTCTTGTGCCAAAGAAGACAGGAGGAGTGTGTCCCATCCTAGACCTATGGGCCCTAAACAAATACTTGGTAAAGAAAAGTTCAGGATGGTTTCCCTGTGCTCACGTCTCCCCATGATTCAGGAACAAGACTGGCTATACTCTCTGGACTTAAAGGATGCCTATACTTCCCAGTCACAAGAAGTATCTCTGATTCCATATGGGGAAACACCACTTCCAGTATCGCTTTGTGCCATTTGGCCTTGAATCAGGTTCCAGAGTATTTACCAAGTGTCTTGCAGTGTTGCTACGCAGACTGGAATTCCACGTGCTTCCCTACCTGGACAACTGGTGGGTCAAGAGCATGTTGAAGGAAGGTTATCAGGAGTCCAAGTGAAGAACTATTCAGTTGTTAGAACTACTAGGGTTTGTCATCAGTTGCTCCAAGTTCCATTTACCACCAGTTCAGAATTAAAGTTTATAGGAGGGGACAAATCAGTTCAGTTTGACCCTCAGATTGGCATTCCAAATTCCTCTGCCCCAGAGGGTGCTGCTAATAGATGAAACTAACCTGGGATAGGGAGCTCATGTAGATGGGCTTCACACTTGTTCTTTGATGTGCCCAAGAGACAGATCTTCAGATCAATCTTCTGGAACGCCAGAAGGCTTTCGGAGATTGGCTGTCAACGAAATTGTGCTCATTCAAACAGACAGTCGGGTTGCAATTTATTACATCAGCCAGGAGGGAGGTGTGGGTTTCTACTGTCTGTATTAGGAGGCTGTCTGTATGTGTAACTGGGTCATCCAACACTGGATGGTTCTCGGAGCCACATACCTGGCAGGGAAACTGAACAGCCTAGCTGACAGACTGAGCCAGATGATGCAACCTCACAAGTGGTCTCTCAGCATAGATGTTGCCCACAAGATTTTTTTTCAAGAGTGGGGCACCCCTTTGGTGAATCTCCTTCACCAGTCAATACAACCACAAAGTCCCTCAGTACTTCTTCAGTCAGGTCGGATGCCTTCCTCCTTCATTGGGGGACAGGTCTTCTTTATACGTTTCCTCCCATTCCTCCCCTTTGCTGAAACTCAGGCCACGACTGGAGAACCGTGATCCTGATTGCCCTTTTTTGGTCCAGGCAGATATGGTTCCCACTTCTTCTGGAGTGTCCTCTGAAGAACCATGGAGATTGGACTGTTTTCTGACACTTATCATACAGAATGTGGGGTCTCTTTTGCATCCCAATCTCCAGTCTTTGGCCTTCACAGCCTGGATGTTGAGAGCATAGTCTGGAGGGTGTCTCCAGGGTCCTACTGGCTTCAGGAAAGATTCTACTTGGAGGTGTTATACTTTCAAATGGAGGAGGTTTGCTGTATGATGTGAGGGTAAGGCCCTAGAACCTCTCTTGCCCTATACAGAACCTGCTTGAATACCTTCTGCATCTCTCAGAGTCTGATTTCAAGACCAACTCTGTAAGAGTTCACCTCAGTGCGAGTAGTGCTTACCATCACCGTGTATGTTGCTACTGTTTGGGTTTCTGCTAGATACTTGTGACCTGGATTTTCCCCTGTTGGAAATGGAATACTGGGCTACATGGACCATTGGTCTGACCCAGTATGGCTATCCTTGTTTTCTTTTGTTCTTGTCCATCTCTGGACAGTCTCTAGTTCGATTTTATTTTTAAAGGTTTGCGTCAAACCACCTGTGTCATGGGACCTCAGCGTCGTCCTTACCCAGCTGATGAGAGCTCCTTTTCAGCCACTAGATTCCTGTCTTCTGAAGTACTTGACCTGGAAGGTCTTATTTTTGGTAGCAGTCACTACTCACAGGGCAATGAGCTTCAAGCCCTAGTAGTGGATCCACCTTACATGAAATCTGATCACAACAGAGTAGTTCTCCACACTCACCCTAAGGTGGTGTCAGAATTTCATATTAATCAGTCAATTAATCATCCTGCCAACATTTTTTCCCAAACCGCATGCCTATCCTGTCGAAACCACACTGCTCACCTTGGACTGCAAGTGAGCCTTGGCCTTCTACCTAGAGCGGACTAAGCCCCATAGACAGTCCACCCGGTCTTTTGTTTCTTTTGAACCCAATAGGATGGGGATAGCTATTGGTAACACATTCTTTCCAATAGACTAACAAACATCTCTTTCTAGAGGGCCAGGTCACGGCTCATAATGTCAGAGGCATGGCTGTATCGGTAGCCCACTTGAGATCAGCTTCCATTGAAGAGATTTGTAAGGCAGCAGTCCTTAGCCAGTTTGTAGCTGGTTTGACAGTCCTGCAGAATTTGTTTAGGGTCTAGAATCCAATTCCCACCCTCCTAAGTCCAGTTTATTCTGTTCCAAGCTGCACCTTCACAAACAGTGTATGTATGGTTTCAGGTTAATTGATCTAATTGCCTTCGCTGTTGTGAATCCCTATTGTCTTAATGTTCCTGTTTTCAGAAAGCCTGGTAGGTAGGGATTCCCACATATGAGAATTATGACATGTTTGTCCTCTGAGAAAGCAAAGTTACTTACCTGTAGCAGGTATTTGAAGACAGCAGTCCAATTATTCTCACATACTTTCCCACCTCCCCTTGGAGTTGAATTCAGTTTTTAGCTATGTAATTGTATTCTCCGAGGACAAGCAGGCTGCTTGTTCTCACTGATGGGTGACGTCCACGGCAGCCCCTCCAATCGGAAACTTCACTAGCAAAGTCCTTTGCTAGCCCTCGCGCGCCCGCGCGCACCGCGCATGCGCGGCCGTCTTCCCGCCCGAAACCGGCTCGAGCCGGCCAGTCTTCTTTTGTCCGCACTCGGTACGGTCGTGTTTTCGCCGTGTCGAGCCCCGGAAAGTCGACCTCAGGCGCGTCCAATTTGTTTGAACGTGTTTTTTTTTCCTTCGGGAAAGCTTTGTCCTGTCGGGAAGTGCTCCGGAAACCCCCCGCCGGGTTTCGTGTAAATCCTCCCCGTACTTCCAGCTTTTTTGCCCCGGTAAGTTTTCTTTCGTCGTCGGGGTAGGCCTTTTTTCGGCCTCGGTCGAGATTTTTTCTCCCTCTAAATTTGGTGCTTCGAATTTCGCCATTTCGGCTTTTGATTTCGCCGGCGTGATTTTTCCGCCCATGACATCGAAGCCTTCCAGCGGCTTCAAGAAGTGCACCCAGTGCGCCCGGGTTATCTCGCTCACTGATCGACACTCGTCGTGTCTTCAGTGTCTGGGGGCCGAGCACCGCCCTCAGAACTGCAGTCTGTGTTCCCTGCTTCAAAGGCGGACTCAGGTAGCGAGACTAGCCCAGTGGAACGTGTTGTTCTCGGGCTCTTCGTCGGCATCGGCACCGGGATCTTCGAGTGCATCGACGTCGTCAGCGTCCAGACCATCTTCCTCGGCCGCCCCTGCATCGAGTGCATCGAGGCATCGGGCCTCTGCATCGGCGCCGAGACATCGGATAGCTGCATCGACGTCGGTGGTACCAGGACCTCGTCTGCTGATGTCGTCGGACGGTGGTGCATCGGGTGGAGTGCAGGTGAGGGCTGTCCATTCCCCTGCTGGTGGCGGTGAGCCCTCGGGTGGGTCTCCGCCTACCCTGAGGGCTCCTGCGGTACAGCCCCCCCGAGATCGACCTTCTTCAGTCTCGGCCCCGAGGAAGCGACGGGTGGATTCGACGTCCTCCTCGTCGGTGCCGGGGAGCTCCGGTGACATGCTTCGGAAGAAATCGAAGAAGCATCGACACCGGTCTCCTCCCCGTGTCGGCACCGAGAGCTCTGGGTCGCCGAGGGATTCGGCACCCAGCAGGCATCGGCACCGAGAGGACCGCTCACCCTCTGTTCAGGAGGTGTCGATGCGCTCCGCTCTGGACAGCCCGGAACAGCCTCCACGCCCGGAACAGGTACTGACGTCGACGCCTGCATCGACCTCTCAGCCTTTCTCTGCAGCCGCTCTAAACGAGAGCCTCCGGGCCGTTCTCCCAGAGATTCTGGGAGAGCTGTTGCGCCCTACCCCTCCGGTACCGGCGGTGCTTGCGCCACCGGTACCGTCGAGCGTGGCGCCGGCTGGCCCATCGCCCAGGTTGAGGTCCCCGACGTCGGTACCCGCGTGCGGTACCGACCGCGGCCACCTCCCAGGAAGGCTCCCCGACTACGTCGGCGGAGGGAGCTTCGCCGATGCGGGCGAGGGAGTCTACCTCTCGACGCCCCCATCGTGGACAGGGTTCCACGGAGTCGAGCAGGGCGAGGTTGCAGACACAGGTCCGTGAACTTGTGTCTGACACCGAGGGTGAGGCCTCGTGGGAGGAAGAGGAAGATCCCAGATATTTCTCTGACGAGGAGTCTGGGGGTCTTCCGTCTGATCCCACTCCCTCTCCTGAGAGACAGCTTTCTCCTCCCGAGAGTCTGTCTTTTGCCTCCTTTGTCCGGGAGATGTCTACGGCCATCCCCTTCCCGGTGGTTGTGGAGGACGAGCCCAGGGCTGAAATGTTTGAGCTCCTGGACTATCCTTCTCCACCTAAGGAAGCGTCCACTGTTCCCTTGCACCATGTCCTGAAGAAGACATTGCTTGCGAACTGGACCAAACCATTAACTAATCCCCACATTCCCAAGAAGATCGAGTCCCAGTACCGGATCCATGGGGACCCAGAGCTGATGCGCACTCAGTTGCCTCATGACTCTGGAGTTGTGGATTTGGCCCTAAAGAAGGCTAAGAGTTCTAGGGAACATGCTTCGGCGCCCCCGGGCAAGGACGCTAGAACCTTAGACTCCTTTGGGAGGAAGGCCTACCATTCCTCTATGCTCGTGTCCAAGATCCAGTCTTACCAGCTCTACACGAGCATACACATGCGGAATAATGTGCGGCAGTTGGCGGGCTTGGTTGATGCTCTTCCCCCTGAGCAAGCCAAGCCTTTTCAGGAGGTGGTCAGGCAGCTGAAGGCGTGCAGAAAATTCCTGGCCAGAGGAGTTTATGACACTTTTGATGTTGCGTCCAGGGCCGCTGCTCAAGGTGTGGTGATGCGCAGGCTCTCATGGCTGCGTGCCGCCGACCTGGAGAATAGAGTCCAGCAGCGGATTACGGACTTGCCTTGCCGTGCGGATAACATTTTTGGCGAAAAAGTCGAGCAGGTGGTAGAGTCTCTCCACCAGCGGGACACCGCATTCGACAAGTTCGCCCGCCGGCAGCCTTCAGCTTCTACCTCTACAGGTAGACGATTTTTCGGGGGAAGGAAGACTGTTCCCTATACTTCTGGCAAGCGTAGGTACAATCCTCCTTCCCGACAGCCTGCGGCCCAGGCTAAGCCCCAGCGCGCTCGCTCTCGTCAGCAGCGTGCGAATCAGCAAGGCCCCGCGGCTCCCCAGCAAAAGCAAGGGGCGAGCTTTTGACTGGCTCCAGCAGAGCATAGCCGACATCCAAGTGTCAGTGCCGGGCGACCTGCCTGTCGGAGGGAGGTTGAAAGCTTTTCACCAAAGGTGGCCTCTTATAACCTCCGATCAGTGGGTTCTCCAAATAGTCCGGCAAGGATACACCCTCAATTTGGCCTCTCAACCTCCAAATTGTCCACCGGGAGCTCAGTCCTACAGCTTCCAGCACAAGCAGGTACTTGCAGAGGAACTCTCCGCCCTTCTCAGCGCCAATGCGGTCGAGCCCGTGCCATCCGGGCAAGAAGGGCTGGGGTTCTATTCCAGGTACTTCCTTGTGGAAAAGAAAACAGGGGGGATGCGTCCCATCCTAGACCTAAGGGCCCTGAACAAATATCTCGTAAAAGAAAAGTTCAGGATGCTTTCCCTGGGCACCCTTCTCCCCATGATTCAGCAAAACGATTGGCTATGCTCTCTGGACTTGAAGGATGCCTACACACACATCCCGATACTGCCAGCTCACAGACAGTATCTGCGATTTCAGCTGGGCGCACGCCACTTCCAGTACTGTGTGCTACCCTTTGGGCTCGCCTCTGCGCCCAGGGTGTTCACAAAGTGCCTAGCTGTGGTAGCAGCGGCGCTTCGCAGGCTGGGGGTGCACGTGTTCCCATATCTCGACGATTGGCTGGTGAAGAACACATCCGAGGCAGGAGCCCTGCAGTCCATGCAGATGACTATTCGCCTCCTGGAGCTACTGGGGTTTGTGATAAATTACCCAAAGTCCCATCTTCTCCCAGTGCAGAAACTCGAATTCATCGGAGCCCTGCTGGATTCTCGGACGGCTCGCGCCTATCTCCCAGAGGCGAGGGCCAACAACTTGTTGTCCCTCGTCTCGCGGGTGCGAGCGTCCCAGCAGATCACAGCTCGGCAGATGTTGAGATTGCTGGGCCACATGGCCTCCACAGTTCATGTGACTCCCATGGCCCGCCTTCACATGAGATCTGCTCAATGGACCCTAGCCTCCCAGTGGTATCAGGCCGCCGGGGGTCTAGAGGACGTGATCCACCTGTCCACGAGTTTTCTCGAATCCCTGTATTGGTGGACGATTTGCTCCAATTTGACTCTGGGACGTCCCTTCCAAATTCCTCAGCCTCAAAAAGTGCTGACCACGGATGCGTCTCTCCTGGGATGGGGAGCTCATGTCGATGGGCTTCACACCCAAGGAAGGTGGTCCCTCCAAGAAAGCGATCTACAGATCAATCTTCTGGAGTTGCGAGCGATCTGGAACGCTCTGAAGGCTTTCAGAGATCGGCTGTCCCACCAAATTATCCAAATTCAGACAGACAATCAGGTTGCCATGTACTATGTCAACAAGCAGGGGGGCACCGGATCTCGCCCCCTGTGTCAGGAAGCCGTCAGCATGTGGCTCTGGGCTCGCCGTCAAGGCATGGTGCTCCAAGCCACATATCTGGCAGGCGTAAACAACAGTCTGGCCGACAGGTTGAGCAGGATTATGCAACCTCACGAGTGGTCGCTCAATTCCCGTGTGGTGCGACAGATCTTCCGGGCGTGGGGCACCCCCCTGGTAGATCTCTTCGCATCTCAAGTGAACCACAAGGTCCCTCAGTTCTGTTCCAGGCTTCAGGCCCACGGCAGACTGGCGTCGGATGCCTTCCTCCTGGATTGGGGGGAAGGTCTGCTGTATGCTTATCCTCCCATTCCTCTGGTGGGGAAGACTTTGTTGAAACTCAAGCAAGACCGAGGCACCATGATTCTGATTGCTCCCTTTTGGCCGCGTCAGATCTGGTTCCCTCTTCTTCTGGAGTTATCCTCCGAAGAACCGTGGAGATTGGAGTGTTTTCCGACCCTCATCACGCAGGACGAAGGGGCTCTGCTGCATCCCAACCTCCAGTCCCTGGCTCTCACGGCCTGGATGTTGAGGGCGTAGACTTTGCCTCTTTGGGTCTGCCAGAGGGTGTCTCCCGCATCTTGCTTGCTTCCAGGAAAGACTCCACTAAGAGAAGTTACTTCTTTCATTGGAGGAGGTTTGCCGTCTGGTGTGACAGCAAGGCCCTAGATCCTCGCTCTTGTCCTACACAGACCCTGCTTGAATACCTTCTCCACTTGTCGGAGTCTGGTCTGAAGACCAACTCCGTAAGGGTTCACCTTAGTGCAATCAGTGCATACCATTACCAAGTGGAAGGTAAGCCGATCTCAGGACAGCCTTTAGTTGTTCGCTTCATGAGAGGTTTGCTTTTGTCAAAGCCCCCTGTCAAGCCTCCTACAGTGTCATGGGATCTCAATGTCGTTCTCACCCAGCTGATGAAACCTCCTTTCGAGCCACTGAATTCCTGCCATCCGAAGTACTTGACCTGGAAGGTCATTTTCTTGGTGGCAGTTACCTCGGCTCGTAGAGTCAGTGAGCTTCAGGCCCTGGTAGCCCAGGCCCCTTACACCAAATTTCATCACAACAGAGTAGTCCTCCGCACTCACCCTAAGTTTCTGCCAAAGGTTGTGTCGGAGTTCCATCTGAACCAGTCAATTGTCTTGCCAACATTCTTTCCCCCGTCCTCATTCCTGCCCTGCTGAACGTCAGCTGCACACATTGGACTGCAAGAGAGCATTGGCCTTCTATCTGGAGCGGACACAGCCCCACAGACAGTCCGCCCAATTGTTTGTTTCTTTTGATCCCAACAAGAGGGGAGTGGCTGTAGGGAAACGCACCATATCCAATTGGCTAGCAGATTGCATTTCCTTCACTTACGCCCAGGCTGGGCTGGCTCTTGAGGGTCATGTCACGGCTCATAATGTTAGAGCCATGGCAGCGTCGGTAGCCCACTTGAAGTCAGCCACCATGGAGGAAATTTGCAAAGCTGCGACGTGGTCATCTGTCCACACATTCACATCTCATTACTGTCTGCAGCAGGATACCCGACGTGACAGTCGGTTCGGGCAGTCAGTTCTTCAGAACCTGTTTGGGCTTTAGGATCCAACTCCACCCCCCGAGGGCCCTGTTTGTTCTGTTCCAGGCTACACTCTCAGTTAGTTGGTAAATTTTTAGGTCAATCTCAGTTATGTCCTCGCCGTTGCGAGGCCCAATTGACCAATGTTGTTGTTTTGAGTGAGCCTGGGGGCTAGGGATACCCCATCAGTGAGAACAAGCAGCCTGCTTGTCCTCGGAGAAAGCGAATGCTACATACCTGTAGAAGGTATTCTCCGAGGACAGCAGGCTGATTGTTCTCACAAACCCGCCCGCCTCCCCTTTGGAGTTGAGTCTTCCCTTGAAGTGTATTGTCTTGCTACATACTGGACTGGCCGGCTCGAGCCGGTTTCGGGCGGGAAGACGGCCGCGCATGCGCGGTGCGCGCGGGCGCGCGAGGGCTAGCAAAGGACTTTGCTAGTGAAGTTTCCGATTGGAGGGGCTGCCGTGGACGTCACCCATCAGTGAGAACAATCAGCCTGCTGTCCTCGGAGAATACCTTCTACAGGTATGTAGCATTCGCTTTGCTGGTCCCACGCTTGTGAGTTAGGTGGGAAACCCACGCATGCTTGATGAGAGCACTGTCTCAAGCTTTTAAAGAAATAGTATGCTAGGCAGCGTTTCTGCACCAGGCTCTATGGATGTCATCACCCACATGTGAGAATAATTGTCCTGCCGTTCTTGGAGAGTACCTGCTACAGGTAAGTAACGTTTGCTTTATAGAAGTACTGTAAAAACTTTGTTTTCCCTCTTTCAGACTTGCACTGCGGCCTTTGCCACCAAAGACAGACTGAGGACACACATGGTGCGCCATGAGGGCAAGGTATCATGCAATATCTGTGGGAAACTCCTGAGTGCAGCATACATTACCAGCCACTTAAAAACACATGGGCAGAGCCAAAGCATCAACTGCAGCACCTGTAAACAAGGTAAAAAGTATCAAGGTAAGCACATGGCTCTAAGGTGGTGGTGTTTTTTTTTTTTAACAATAAATACTTCTGTGGTGCTTCCAGATAAGTCACTTTTAAATTGCTTGAAGGGGCACTTGTCACTTGTAATTAGCAAGCTGTTGCTTGTCGTGTTATTTAGGTTGTCTTTTGACTTTAAGATATTCTAAGCCAAAAAAAAGCAGTTGCAGCAATTGGAACAAACAAGTAAGCAAGTTTTGGTTTTGGTGGTACCATAACTGATGTTTCAAAATTTAAATATGTAAAAATAAAGGTTAGCAGAAAACATAAGGTGATGCTATTTTGTTGAACCAACCTAATGTGTTTTTTCTTTTAACACATTTCCTTATGGACATAAAGAATAAAGAATTAAACAAAGGAGTCATAGATGCATCCTTCACAATGCTTTTGGGAGATGTGTAAAATGACCTGCACAGCCCATTCGTTGAGGTCACTCATGACTCATGGCTCCCTACACCATCATTCTGTGAGACCATCAGCAGCACTGTAGCAGGCCACATTCATATATGCTTAGCCAAACCCAGGGAACCAAACATTAGCTAACCAGCCAGCTATCAGGAAGCAGAGCACACCTAGACAGACTCCCCATGGGGCAGGGAAAGTACACAAATAGACATTGAGCCATGGGATGGGGGAGAAGGAGTTGGGAAATGTGGATAGATCAACAAAAAGAATAAATCACAATGAAAAGGAGTAAAGGTACGTAAAGAAACAGATGACAGTCAGGCCAACAACCTCTAATCAGATCTCCAGTCACCACAAATGCAAGAGGTCCCAAAAGACAAGCAAGGTTAATGTTTGTACGTGATTTATAGTAGCTGTAAATGCTACGTCTTGCTCTGTCCACTTGTATACTGCTGTACACTTCCCAAAGCACATCCACAACCTGCCTATTTTGTATACAGTGATATCTGAATGTAGCTAGCACATCCACATGTAGGGACTTGTGGGTTGTGTTCATCAACCAGCAGGTGGAGATAGAACGCTGAACTTCACTGCCTTATAGGATGAAATTCTCTTTGGTCAGTCAGTATTCTCTGTCTCCAGCAGGTAGATGGATGGTCTGTCATGAGCTTCTGGTTTCATCTGTACGCAGCTCCTGTTCTGGGTTTCTCAGTTCAGTTGAGCTAGGGGTGTGCGGCTGAGTGGTACCACTTTTAGGGGGTACACCTGGTCACCCAGGTTCCTTCCCCACCCTTCTACTCTCTCCAGCCTCTCTCTTTTCTCCTTCCTCACAACATCTAAGTCTGTTAAAAAAAAAAAAAAAAAAAAAAAAAAAAGGCCTACACTTGGTTCCTGGAGAGATGCTGGTGCCCCTGGTATCTGGGCTGGGAAAAGAGAGGGCAGCGGTGTGTCTCCGGTGACTGTGAGGCATCAGACTTCTCCCAGCAGCGCCACGGGGTGAGTGTGGAATTTTATTGTTGTTGGTATATTTTACCGGTTTTCTTTTCTGTCCCTGAAATGGTGGCAAGGTAATTCCTCACTACTCCTGCTATCCGCAGTGCCGTGCAATGCAGGATTTTTATCCAGGCTCTGCAGGCTTTCTGCCAAATACAGCTGTTGTAGTCGGAGGCCTCTAGTTTGTTTTCCTGCTCAAGTGGGTCGCGGGCTGGTCTGTTTCGGCAGCTGTCAGGTCCTTGGTGGCCATCTTGTTAGAGCACAAGCTGAGAGTCTCTTCCCCTCCCCCCTCCCGTTTCTCACCTGGTTTTCTGTTAAAAAAAAAAAAAAAAGAAGAGCAAGGGGGGGGGGGGGGGTCCTTGTCATTGCCTGTTCCCCATGAAAGGGAGTGCCCTTGGGGTTTCCGCCTTTTTTTCTGCCGACTCTTATCAGGTGGAAGCTATTTGGTCTTTCGTACACCGCTGCTTTCAGAGGGGGTGTTTGAGGAGGACTACTATCTCGGCCCCGCTGCGGCAGGGCTCAAGGGACGGTGACATCTTCCAGAGGTGCTCAGTGTTGCATCCGTATCGCAGGGGACTCATAAGCAGTTGCCTGAGTTTTGCTTCACAGCCCTTTTCAGGTTTGCCCACTTCTTTTACCTCATGGAAGCCTCAGATGACAGGGTCCTATGCGGCTGCCTTCCTTTTCAGGACTTGCAGCAGTGCCAGAGTTCATGTTGGTTCGGTGGCTTAATGACAGCCGTGGGGCGTCCTTGCTCCTTTATACACCTGGAGTAGTATCTTGAGTACAGTTCTAGGGTATCCCATGTACTAGGTTACCAGGCCTCGCATGGGCAGTGTTGGATCACAGTCTACAATGGCAAAGTATAGGAGAGTGTCTGCTTCCTTTCCGATACTGGGAGAGGTACAGGCACAGTGACTGTTTCGTGGCATCTTGGCACTGGGTCCTGGGTGGAACTGCGTTTCCTCCCGTGGATGTGTAGAGGGCAGTGGCCACCTAGAGACTCCGTCGCCTGCTGCTCCAGCCACTTCTTGGCACTCTTAGCAAGCAGCTACCTCTGGCTTAGAGACCACTTCATACCAATACCTCAGTCTTGTTTGGCAAGCTCCATAGTTCGGTTAACTTTGTTTTTGTTCTGTGTGGATCTAGTCCAGTTGTTTAAAGGCTTAGGAAGCCTTAAAATCCTATCAGTCTCATCTTAGTGTCTTGAGGTCTAGAGTTCCAGACCAGGCAAATCAAAATTTCAGGGTTTATTTATTTATTTAGATCTTGCTCACACCTTTTTCAGCTCAAGGTGAGTTACATTCTGGTACACTGGATATTTCTCTGTCCCAGGAGGGCTCACAATCTAAGTTTGTACCTGAGGCAATGGAGGGTTAAGTGACTTGCCCAAGATCACAAGGAGCAGAAGTGGGATTTGAACCGGCCACCTCTTGATTGCAAGACCGGTGCTCTAACTACTAGGCCACTCCTCCACTCCACTCAGGGTTCTTACTTCATCTCAAGACAAACCATTGTTCATGCTGTTTAAGAATAAAAAAAAATACAAAATAAATTCAGATTCAAGCTGTAGGTCTCCCTAAGTCTTTCTCGCCTCCAGCTGATGGAATCTGGTTCCCTTCTCGGGTTTCATAGTAGCAGAACACTTTTCTGTTTTTTATGAGTAGTTAACCACCTTTGTCTCAGCCCGATGTGTCTTCAGCATACTTAAGCATGGTTCCATGCTGGAGTTCTTACATTTCTCTATGGATTTCTTTTAGAATCTTCATGCAAGCTCCAGTCCTTATATCAGCCTGTGATAGCCACCTTGCAAATGCTTTGTTGTTTAGACACGTTTGAGACTGTTCCTAGTTGCAACTGGAGCACGGGAACTTATTCTTTTTCCTGGATAGTTCCACAGAAGGGAAATTCCTTCCTCGTGGCAGTGAATTTCAGAAGACTCCACTGAAGGTTTATGGTTCTCCATTTTACAGTGGCAGTGTTGCTCTCTCTAATAGTTTCTCTCCAGCAGGGACATTTTGTCCTCCCTGTATCTCTCGGAATTGGGTTTTCCTGTTCTCCTTTCACCTTCACACGGGATTTTGGAGCTTTGCAATCCTTCAAGGCCATTTTCTCGTTATTCCAGGTCATTCACCATTTCCACTTCTCCAGGGTTATTTATTTATTTATTTTTTCAGGGCCATGGAAGTACTGTCAACCTTCCTTCGCACGGATAGGTTGCGGGATGTTCCATGCCTCGCACCTATACCATTTCTGACTCTTTCTCTCTTGATAGTCTACAAGTTCTTCCTGGGTAGTTATTCCCTTTGTCTATGGATTTGAGTTCATTTTTTCCACATGTCTGTTCTTTCCAGCCCGCATCTGGCATTATCTGGGTGTGATAGTCAACATAGGCTTGGGAAACACATTTCTTTCTGTTGTTTCTCAGCAGGAGATTCACACCCAGGTCAGCGTCTGCTTCCCCTACCAGATTGTCAGATCTGGGATTATGTTCAAGGTCTGAGGGCAAGAGCCTCTATTTTCAGCATTCTTCCATGGGCCAGATCCCACTTCCCTGGCTCCTTCTCAGTTGTTGGTTTTTCTCTTTCTTGGTGCCTCCAAGCCAAACTTGAACACAGGTAGTGGTTCCAGCGCTTCCTTACTCAGATAATTCAGAAGTTCTTTCTTTCTCGGCAGGTGCCTATCTGCAGCTCATATGTTGCTAGGATGTGCCTTAGCTAGCTGCAATAGATTTCAAATTCTTCCAGGAGTCTGACATTCAACCTCTGCCTGAGATTCCAGGGGGAAAGTCAGGGCTGGTGTCTTTTCCAGTTCCTTGTATGTTTTGATTCAGGTTTTAACCGAACAAGATGTCTTTGGCAGTCACAGCCTGTCGTTTCATCTGGTTGCACCATTGGCCAGCTTTTGCAGTATAACATAATGGTTGTTTAAACTCCCTTTATGGGCAGGCTGTTTGGTACAGACTTACTAAAGTTGGTGGTAGATCTTGGTGACTCATGGTTTCGGCGTCTTCCTGAGGGCACGTCTCGATGTTCTTTCCATTGGGGTTCTCACTCGCCTTTGTTTTTTGAGATACCATGTGCTATCGTTTGGCTCGGCTTGATTGGTTTCTGAGATCACAATCTCAGTTCAAGCAGGGTTTCGGAACTCCAGTTTTCGCCCTGTCAAGCTCCACCGGAGTTCTGCTATGGTGGCCCAATCCCCTTGTCCTTCTTTGGGGGATTTCTGCTTTTCATTTCTGTTAATCTTTGCTTTTCCCTGCTTTTTAGGTATTCAATGTGTACTTCTACAGTTTTGGGATATGACAACAAGTTCTTTGCTCTGATCTTTAGTTCGTGCTTTCCTCAGGAGGTCAAGGGAGCTACCGTGTCCGTGGGTCTTCTAGCAAGTTAGCCTCTTCCAGCCGAGTTCTGGGCGCCTCTTTTTGCGGACTGTGGCACCTTTCTGGAAAGAAGCCTGTCTGTTTTCCATGGAGAACATTAATTGAATAGTGACAGGGTCTTCCTTGTGTGCCTACTCCAGTCGCGCCCTTTTGGATACTCTGCTACATTGAATGTATCTTTTGGAGTATCTGTGCTATTCTCAGGAGATTTTGATTCCCACCCGATGAATCTAGAAGCCCACCCTGTTTTTGGCGACAGTTCTTGGTTGGTTTTCTCTGTTGGACCATGTTGCTACCTTTTTATGTTTTTACATTTTAGATGGATCAGTTTCTGTGTTTGCAGTTCTTGGTTTAGCATGTTTCCCTGTGGAGAAGGTATGTTTCATTCTGCTTTGTTATGAGAAATACTGACTGACAAAGGAGCATCCTATCATATATGGCAGTGCAGTTCAGTGCTTTCTATCTCCACCTGTTGGTAGATGGACACAATCCACAAGTCTCTAGATTCATCTGCTGCGACTAAAAGAAAGAAAGTTATCAGGTAAGATATTTTTCATTCTTAAGTCACAGTTTATATGTATAAATGCTGGCATTCTGTGTGTGAATTTCATAAATAGAGTTTCTAAAATAAGCACAGGAGTGTGGTAGCCGTGTTAGTCCACTCTTAAAGTTATCAATAGAAATCAAACAAAAACATGGAAAAGAAAATAAGATGATACCTTTTTTATTGGACATAACTTAATACATTTCTTGATTAGCTTCCGATCTGACGAAGAAGGGCAACCTTCGAAAGCTAATCAAGAAATGTATTAAGTTATGTCCAATAAAAAAGGTATCATCTTATTTTCTTTTCCATGTTTTATTTTGTTTGATTTCAGAAAATTGTCCAAACCTTTTTTAAACCCAGATATGCTAACCACTGTTACCACCTCCTTCGGCAAAGAGTTCCAGGGCTTAACTATTCATTGAGTGAAAAAATATTTCCTCCTATTTGTTTTAAAAGTATTTCCATGTAAGTATCCCCTAGTCTTTGTACTTTTGGAACAAGTAAAAAATTGATTTACTTCTCGTTCTACACTACTCAGGATTTTGTAGATGCCAATCATATCTCCCCTCATCCTTCTCTTTTCCAAACTGGAGAGCCCTAACCTCTTTACCCTTTCCTCATACAAGAGGAGTTCCATCCCCTTTATCATTTTAGTCGCTCTTCTTTGAACCTTTTCTAATTCCGCTATATCTTTTTTTGAGATATGGCGACCAGAACTGAACGCAATCTTAAAGTGCAGATACACCATGGAGCAATACAAAAGCATTATAGTCTTTTTGGTCTTATTCGCCATTCCTTTCCTAATAATTCCTAGCATCCTGTTTGCTTTTTTGGCCACCACTGCACATTGAACAGATTTCAACGTTATTATCTGCAACAACACCCAGATTTTTTTCTTGAGCGCTGACCTCCAAGGTGGACGGTAGCATTAGGTAACTTTAATTTGGATTAGTTTTTACAATGTGCATCACCTTGCATTTGTCCACATTAAATTTCATCTGCCATTTGGACACCCAGTCTTCCAATTTCCTAAGGTCTTCCTGCAGTATTTCACAGTCTGCATGTTTTTTAACAACCTTGAATAGTTTTGTATCATCTACAAATTTGATCACCTCGCTCGTTGTTCCATTTTCCATATCATTTATAAATAGTACCGGTCCCAGTACAGATCCCTGTGGCACTCCACTGTTCATCCTCCTCCATTGAGAGAAATGACCATTTAACCCTACTGTCTGTTTTCTGTCCAATAACCAATTCCTAATCCACACCAGAATCTTGCAGACTCTTTATTTTTTTCAGGAGTCTGTCACGAGGAAATTTATCAAAAGCTTTCTGAAAATCTTAGATACACAAAGAGGCATATTTTCAAAGCACTTAGTCTTCCAAAGTTCCATAGAAACCTATGAAACTTTGGAAGGCTAAGTGCTTTGAAAATATGCCTCTATATCAACCAGCTCACCTTTATCCACATGTTTATTCATACCTTCAAAGAAATGAAGCAAGTTGGTGAGGCAAGACTTCCCTCGGCTGAACCCATGCTGACTCTGTCCCTCCTGACCTCTCCTCCTTCCTGGTTTATCACTGATCTCACGGACCACCTTAATTTTATGCTTTGGGAAGGTAGTTTCCCAAAGGAACATGGTAGTATTCTGCTTACCCCAATTCCAAAGGACCCGAAGAAAAAGGCTAATATTACTAACTATCGTCTGGTGGCTTCTATCCCGCTACTAGTAAAACTTATGGAAAGTATGGTCACTACTCAACTAACATATTACTTGAACCAATTTAATATTTTTCATGAATCTCAATCAGGTTTCCACACTCAGCATAGCACTGAAACAGTTCTGATTACTCTGTTGTCCAATTTTAAAAACACCATTTCTGTGGGCAAAAATATTCTTTTACTACAATTTGATTTGTCCAGTGCGTTCGACATGGTTGACCATGCCATCCTTCTCAGCATCTTAGATAAATTTGGTATTGGCGGCAATGTGCTAAACTGGTTCAAGGGTTTCCTTTCCTCTAGGTCTTACCAAGTCAAAGTGAACTCCACTCTCTCACCGCCTTGGACACCTATCTGTGGAGTACCACAAGGATCTCCTTTATCTCCGACGCTGTTCAACATTATGATGATTCCTCTTGCTTCTGCATTATCCAAGCATGGCCCTTACACCTTTTATCTATGCAGATGATGGTAACCATCGCCATCCCTTTTAAGTCTACCCTGTCTGAAATTACTGGCACAATCCAGGCCAGTTTTTCCATTTTGGAATCCTGGGCTAATGCGTGTGGATAAAACTCATTGCATTGTTTTTTCTTCCAAACATAACAAGTCTCTCCCTACAGCTCTGGTTACTCCTGACACTACTCTCCCAATCTCAAACAGCTTGAAAATTCTTGGGGTCACGCTGGACAGCCAACTGTCGCTTGATTGTCACGTTAAGCAAATTACGAAGAAAATGTTCTTCTCTTTGTAGAAGCTTAAACGCATCAAACAGCTCCTGCCTAAGTATATTTTTCGAACCCTGATTCACTCTTTGGTCTTAAGTCACATCGACTACTGCAGTGGTGTTTTTGCTGGTTGTACACACTATATTCTGAAGAAGCTCCAGACGGTTCAAAACACCGCAGCCAGACTGTTTTTTGGTAAGTCTCGCTTTGACAGTGCGCAGCCTCTTCGTGTGAAACTTCACTGGCTTCCCATTAAGGACCGCATTGATTTCAAGATCTGTGCCTTAACTCACAAGATCATTTACGGTGAAGCACCTGTGTACATGTGTGATTTGATCGATTTGCCGTTGAGAAATTCCTTGGTAACATCTTAAACTTATCTTAATCTGCACTATCCTTCATGCAGGCATCTAAAATATAAGACAGTCTACGCCTCTTCCTTCTCATTCATCAGTCCGCAAACCTGGAATGCTTTGCCGAGACTTTTGAAAGAGTCAACGGATCATCAAACTTTTAAAAAACTGCTTAAAACTCATTTGTTTAACAAAGCCTACCCCAAAGTCAACATTGCTGTTTAACACCCTTATTCTTTTCCCATTTTGTTAGTTTATCCACTCTTTTCCCTTCCATCAGCTTCTCTTACCTTGCCAATTTTTGTAACTTTGTTAGCCACATTGAGCCCGCATAAGCTGGGAAAATGTGGGATACAAGTGGACCAATAAATAAATAAATTAAACCATGTTTGTCTTCCTGTTCTATAATTTTATTCTTTAAAATAGTTTCCTCTATTTTGCCTAGCACCGACATCGGGCTTACCAGTCGGATTACCAATTCCCTGATCACCCTTTTTAAAAATTGGCATCACATTGTCCACCCAATCTTCAGGTACTATGGACAATTTTAACGACAGATTGAGTAGGAAGGCTAATGCTTGGCCAGCTGTGGTGGAGAAGGGAAAGTTCAGATGGGATGGAATGTTCTGCGATTCTGGAGATGCTGAGTTGGGGGATGGGAAGGGGCTCCAAGTCACAGGAGGTATTTATGGAGGCTGCTCCTTCGGAGTCACTATCCAGTGTGGGCTCTAATTAGAAGATTGGATGGGGTGGTGGAGTAGGCAACCATGTCTCTGATATGGATAGTGTAGCTGACTGTGGAGTTGCCTTCACGGGTGTGATGTCATACAGGGCTGGAGTCCGGGTGGCTTGTGCTTCTGGAGTTGATGATGTAAGGTGTTGTGTTATAAATTATAAGAACAAATCCAGGAGTGTGGTTACGGCCTCCCACTGGGGTATAGGGCACCAGGTTGGGTGGCTGCAGCATCCCCTTCCTAGTCTGGTGGTGAAAGTGTAGCTCGTGCTTGGAGTAGTGGCTCGAAGAGGGTGAGCAGAACCTCTGATTCATTTGGTTAGAGTTATGGTGATGAGGTCTCTTTGGCTCATGTTCCTCACTGGTGTGATGGTACCTAGGAGTGTCCTCCAAAAGTGCAGCCCTTGAGCTGGTTCTGTGCTTGTCCTTATGTGCGCTATGTGCTAGCTCTAGGCCATGTCAGGAATCTCTTGCCTTGTTTGAGCTGGCTGGGAGATACTTACAGGGGACCTTACAGGCTTCCCCCGTTGCTCTGGATATCCCTGATCTTCAGTGCAGAGGGCTTCCTTTGGTGCCATGATACCAACCAGTAGTCTGCGCCGGGGTGAAACCATGGGGAGCATTGGGCTGTGTCATGGGAACTGGCCTGGAGTAAGGCTGCAGCAGTGGCCTTTTTTTGTTACGGGTCCCAGGCAGGGGATGAAGGCTGCATTAGGCATATCCTGGGCTGCAGAGAAGGCCTTATTCTTGCCCTGCTGCCACCACCACCATGAGGGCAAGAATAAGGCTCAGGGTGAGCTGTCCATGCCTGCTGCTGGGGTACAGGCTGTGATACTGTATGAGAAGGAGTCATTTTCTGGTGTAGCCCCACTGAGAAAGTACCGGAGAGCATGTTGTCAAAGGTGGCGGGCCTGTGGGGACATCTTAATGTAATGTGGGCAGTAATCCACATGGTGGGAAGAACCAAGCATCAGATGCAGCGATCATGTGAATTGGTGGCAGCAGTGAGAGCCATTTTTAAAACCAGTTGTGTTGTGCATTTTCTTCTATTTTTAAAGAGTTTAAAATAGTGAGGAGAGCAGGAGAATTCAGTCCATTGGTCAGGTTGGACAAACCTGGTGAGGGAGGCTAATTTTCAAACTGATCTGGGAATAGGTGGGCAAACCTCGTGAGGGAGGCTAATTCAAGCCTTTCTGAGCTGTAGAAGAACTGCTTCTGTTTTTGTGGCGCCATCAGATGATGTCATCATGTGTGGCAGACTTAATCTGCTTGTCCATGAAGGACTTATGTCCCTGCTTGTCACTTACCTTGACCTCGGATTTGGAAAAGGCAAGTAAATAAGTCTAAGTTGGAGTTTTCTAAATAATGTACTTACTAAACAGTATGCAGAAAGCAGCCTGGATGAATTAATTGGTATTGGTACACTGAAAAAATGCAAAACAAAATCTCTGATTTTGCACTGTTCTCACATTCTTCACAAAATGTAACTAGACCAGTACACCATGCTCTTCCCTAATTAATGTTCTGCAAACCAGAAGGCCTTTGGGTTATCACTCACAGCTCTTTCTTTTTCCTGCTAAGCAAATTTGTTTTATTTTCTATTCAAACAGCAAACATTTGATTACGCAGCAAGCTACCATTTGAAGCCTTAAATCTGCAATATAGAGCTAGCAAAAAAATAAATCAGGAAGTAGATAAATCACTTGAATACCCTCTCTTGTATTCTAACCTTTTATGACATCCCTCAGAAAACACTGGTGTTTAAGGGTTATGTCCTTTTGTGTGATAAATAGTGTGGTTTGAAAGCCCTTCATAAGTTGTATTTCTTGGCAGTTAGTCATTTCCATTTAAAAAAAATATATATATATATATATTTCTATTTTCCACACCAAAATACAGCAGCTAAAAATGTTTTGCGCTTATCTGGCTAGTTTTAGTTTTGTCATGACAACAGCCTACCTTACCTTCAGATGCTGTAATTTATTTTTCCTCTCATGAAGAAGAACATGACATGTGATGTTTGGGGCTGACCTTGGATGTGATTCACAGCCAAAGCTTTGAACAATCCATGCAGTTGCAGTCAGATCTATTTTTAACAAAAATTGTAAACTATTACTGGGAAGCATCTGACTTCTCAGAAGTAATTAATAAAAGGCATTCAAGCCGAGTTGTGTATGGAATGGGTCTGAAAAGCAGGATTGAATCAGAAATAGCATTATCCACTTGTATCTTCTGTCTTTGAGACAGAACTGCATTCTCAAATTCAGTATGAAGTTATTAGTATGTGCGGTCTTTTTCATGCACAGCAGTCTCCTCAACTGAACAGATGCTAAATAAAGCTCTCCCAATGTTACATTTTTTCTATAAATTATCTTTTTCTTTCAACGTTGTTTTTTGTTTTTTGGTCCCGTTTTTGGCGCCATCAATTTCTATGGGGACAAACTGGTTTAGCGCACCACTTATAAGTGCAAGATTCGCTTATATGCATGGTTTAAGACCGCTCCTCTGCAGGAAAGATTCAGCATAAGCGCGCGCACGGAATATGGAAGCCGATTGGGGCGTGACAACCAACGAGATTTCAAATTTACTGCCCCTTTAACTGCCACAGGCAGAATGAGCAAAAGAATGTTGTTAGAGTGTACACTGGAGTCATCGCACAACTGTAAGACTTTGAACACTGACTGAACGAATAGAAGTTCTTAAAAAATTAGAAAACAAACAAAGCCACGCATCTGTTGCTAAAGAATATGGTGTAAATCCCAGTCAAATTTCACTTGTCTTGAAGTAGAAAGACCAGCTTCTGGAAGACTGGCAAAACAATACAAATCCACACCAGCAACGAAAATGGGCGGGAAAAGCTCAGGAGGTAGAAGATGCTCTTCTTTGGTGGTTTTCTCAAGTCAGGAGCAGTATCCTGTCAGTGGTCCACTGCTTATGGAGAAAGCTAATCAGCTAGCTGAAAGTCTTGGACTAACTGAATTCAAAGCCACTGTTGGATGGTTGGAAAGATGGAAGGAGAGAAACAACATAAAATTCAAGAAACAGCATGGTGAAAAACAAGACACTGATGACTTTAGTGCTGAAAATTGGGTTGTTTCAGTTCTTCCTACCATTTTGAACGAGTTTGCACCTCGTGACATTTTCAATGCTGACGAAAACGGTCTCTACTGGTGAGCGATTCCTGATGGAATACTTGCATTCAAACAAGCCTAAACTACAGGAGGTAAAACATTGAAGGACAGACTGATGATCCTCCCTTGCAGCAATATGAATGGGAGTGAAAAGTTGGAACCACTCATCATTGGAAAGAGCAAACATTCCCATTGCTTCAAGAATGTTAAGCGACTTCCTGTGTCATACGAGGCTAACTCAAATTCATGGATGACTGGTGAAATTTGGACGCAGTGGCTAAAGAAGTTGGACACTAGAATGCGGGCACAAAAGCGTCAGATTTTGTTGCTTTGTGATAATTGTGCAGCACACAGTGATGATGTCAGGCTGTCTAACGTCAAGGTGGTCTTCCTGCCACCAAACACTACCTCTCTGGCATAATAGCTAATTTCAAACAACATTATCAGGCTCTTGTGCTACGTCGTCTGATGAGCGTTATGGATGATCAGACTGGCAAGGATAAACGTGCTGTTGAACTGGCTCGTAATCTATCACTGTTGGATTCCCTACATATGCAGAAAAAAGCCTGGAATCATGTTACACAGGCAACCATTGTGAACTGCTACAAGTGAGCAAGCTTTGTTAGGGATGTGGAGAGGGACGAAACAGATGCAGCTGTTGCAAACGTGTCAGATGAACAGGCTATTGACATCCTAGCTGGTGTTACTGAAGAGGAGTTTCATCACTATGTAGCTGTTAATTATGATCTACAAACAGCTGACGACAGCACTGATGTCCAGCGCCTACACGCAGGCGGCTGATGATGAAACAGATGATGATGAAATGAGCAGCGAGGCACATGCTGACGAAATTCAGCAACCTCCTGTCACTTTTGCAAGAGCGCTGGAGAGTTTCAACACCGTGTGGGCCTATCTGGAGGCCACTGGATGTCAGTGCTATGAGTTTTTACCGTCTGGCAGACAGTCTGTGAAACTCACAGACCCAAGAGTGTACAGAGGACTATGACTGATTACTTCAAGTAAGCCTAACGTCAGTTAACGGAGACTGTATCCCTTTGGGTCACAACGGGTAAGTGCACGCTCCGGTTAACTGCATGTATTTCTTTGGTCCCAGACTCTTCTTACACAAGTAGCCACATCCAGGAATGGCCTGCACAGAGTACACAGATAGTACTGTGCACTATGACGTGTCAAGTTCCTTTGTGTACCTACAGCACTTAAACTATGCAGCACAGATCTCTGCTTCTTGATCCACTACATACCGCTCCGGTTAACTGCATGTATTTCTTTGGTCCCAGACTCTTCTTACACAAGTAGCCACATCCAGGAATGGCCTGCACAGAGTACACAGATAGTACTGTGCACTATGACGTGTCAAGTTCCTTTGTGTACCTATAGCACTTAAACTATGCAGCACAGATCTCTGCTTCTTGATCCACTACATACTAGTGGCCTATTTGTAGATAGGTTCATGGTACAGATTTTGCATAGACTGAGACTACTATTGCTTTTCATCAGCAAAGAGAACTCCAGGACTCTGCATCAGATAGAACTGCCCTACCAGAAGACTAACTTTTGGAGTGGTCAGACTATCATGTGCATTCTCCATGCTTGTTCTTACAAAGCAGGATAGAATATTTTAGGAAAGGCTGTGGTAAAGATGGGCTTAATCTGCAGTTACATTTCTCGGATGTGCCCTCTTAAACTAGATATGCCTCTTTGCATGAGCAAATTTATTTTTCAGAAAAAGAAAGATTATAATTTATTCTGAAATTGAGTGAGTTGGTATTCAGGTGGGGCAATCAGTGTTTTTTTTTTTTTGTTGTTTTTTTAAATGCCAGCTGCTGCAGCTGAATTAAATCCAGTTGTTCAGTGCTAGTATCTGGATTCAAAGTTGACTGTCGGCACTATCCACATAGCAGCAATATTCATCCTGCTCTCCAGCTTTGTTGCTGCCCTGACTTTATCTGGTTAGTGGACTGAATATTGCCATTAACCAGATAAGTGTCAACCCTGCTGCAGCTCCATCTGCAGACTCCCACCGTGCTATACAAATAGTGCTGAAATGGTCTGTAAGGATATTCCATAAACAATATAAAGGGAGAAGGAGATTCATTATAACAAAGTAAGTCTTCAGCTCATCTCAAGTGTTTTGAGTGTTCCACATAAGAGGAAATAATGTTACCTACTTTCTGCTCAGTGCACAGAGCTTTCCACAATCTAGATTTGAAATCCATTATCAACCTAACCTGCTTATCAGCAGATTGTGACCTTTTGGTTCACCCAGTTTGCCCAGTTAATTCCTTCCTGTAGACGTTACATTATATTATGTGACATTTGCATCCCACACATACAGTTCATAAGAAAGGCTGGCCATTCCCAGGAAAATTATAATAAAAATAGAAATTCAAGACACAACCCCAATATTAGGTCATGTACTTCCTGAACAGGAATGTCTTCAGTGATTTCCAAAATTTAAGATAATTCATCTGATGTCTATAATCATTTCTATAAATAACCCTCTTAGGATTAGGAAAATGCGGTATTACTACTACTACTACTGTTTAGCATTTCTATAGCGCTACAAGGCGTACGCAGCGCTGCACAAACATAGAAGAAAGACAGTCCCTGCTCAAAGAGCTTACAATCTAATAGACAAAAAAAATATATATTTTTTTTTATTTTTATTTTTTTTTTGTCTATTAGATTGTAAGCTCTTTGAGCAGGGACTGTCTTTCTTCTACCTTCTTGTACCTTCTTCTTGTACCTCGGAATCAAGGAAGTTTCTGATATATTTTTTTTATTTTTATCAGAAACTTCCTTGATTCCGAGGTACAGTTCCTAGCTGATGGATAAAAGGAACTAAGTAACTCAAAGCAGAGCCATGCAAAATTTAAAAAAAAAAAAAACCCAACAACAACAAACACAATTTGAACATAACATAGCCAGTGCAATTGCAGCAACAAAGGTGTAGCTCTTTCAAACTTAGACAGCTGCATGGGAACGGGATTCATGGGAATCCTGCGGTTTTTGCGGGGATCCTGCAGGGATGGACCTGGGTCCTACGGGGATCCTGCGGAAGTGTAGGCTAGATGAGTCTAGTCTCCCCTCCAGCCCTGGGTACCCTCCCCAAACGTATCTCAGTACATCCTGGTGTTCTAGTGGCCTCTTATGGGCAGGAAAGATCCCCACTCTTTCTTGCCTGCTGCTGCTGTTTCTTTAAAAATGGCTGCCGAGACTTCAAGTGATGGCCTTGCAAGACTTTCGCAGAAGTCTTGCAAGGCCATTGCTTGAAGTTTCCGCAAGCATTTTAAAGAAACGAAGACAGTGAGAGGATCAGCGGCATCAGGCAGCAAAGAGTGGGGATCCTTCCTGCCCACAAGAGGGCACTAGACTACCAGGGTGTACTGAGGTATATTCGGGGAGGGCACCCAGGGTTAGAGGGGAGGGGAAAGGGAATGTGGATGGATGGAATCGTGCTTGTGGGGGTAGGAGGGAGGCAGCTGAAAAAATTTTGATAAAGGGACGTTCATGGAGAGGGGGAAGGGAAAGGGAACCTAGAGCATGATGGAGAGGAAAGGGGGACATGCTGTTCATAGATGGGGGGGAAAGCAGGACATGTTGCTCGTGGATGTTTGCTTTTTTTTTTGAAATGTGCATCTTTTAAAATTTTTTATTTAGCAGAGTGTGGAAGAAAATACACTTAGGTTACTTTTATCATTGTTTATAGAATCTGGCTTTCTTGGGGGGGTCAAGGTGGCACTAGTGAGGTGTGGTATGGCGGGTGCAGGGTTGGGTGGGCTGGGGGTGGGAATGGAGGAGATTACTTGTGGCGGGGAGGGTCAGTTTCCCATAGGGGTGGGTTAGATTTCTGTTCCCGTGCAACTCTAAAGATCATGCGGGCTGTAGTATTTAACAGTGTTTGGAGTATCTTTATAATACATTCATTCTCCGAGGACAAGCAGGCTGCTTGTTCTCACAGATGGGTGATGTCCACGGCAGCCCCTCCAATCGGAACACTTTCTAGCAAAGTCCTTTGCTAGTCCTCGCGCGCCGATGCGCACCGCGCATGCGCGGCCGTCTTCCCGCCCGAACCGGCTCGTGCCGGCCAGTCTTCTTTTGTCCGCGCTCGGTACGGTCGTGTTTCGCCGTTCGCGCCCCAAAAAGTTGACCTCGCGTTCATCGACTTTGTTCTTTAAAAAAAAAAAAGGTGTCGGGAGGAGGCCTCTTGGTTTTCTCCCTTCCCGTACTTCGAGTTTTTTGCCCCGGTAAGTTTTCTTTCGTCGTCGGGGTAGGCCCTATTTAGGCCTCTGTCGAAGTTTTTCTTCTCCCTATTTTTGTGGTGCCATTTTCGCCATTTCGAGTTTTGATCTTGCCGGCGCGATTTTTCCGCCCATGACATCGAAGTCTTCCAGCGGCTTCAAGAAGTGCACCCAGTGCGCCCGGGTAATCTCGCTCACTGACAGGCACGCGTCGTGTCTTCAGTGTCTGGGGGCTGGGCACCGCCCTCAGGCCTGTAGTCTGTGTTCCCTTTTACAAAAGCGGACTCAGGTAGCGAGGTTAGCCCAGTGGAACATTTTGTTCTCGGGCTCTTCGTCGGCATCGGCACCGGGAGTATCGACTGCTTCGACGTCGTCGGCGCCTGGACCTTCATCCTCGCCCCCGATTGCATCGAGTGCATCGAGGCATCGGCCCTCTGCATCGGGGCAACATCGGAAGGCTGCGTCGGTGGCATCGAGACCTCCTCGTCTGCTGATGTCGTCGGACGGTGGTGCTTCGTCTGGAGTGCAGGTGAGGGCTGTCCATTCCCCTGCTGGTGGCGGTGAGCCTTCGGGGGGGTCTCCCCCTACCCTGAGGGCTCCTGTGGTACAGCCCCCCCGAGACCGACCCTCTTCGGCCTCGGCCCCGAGGAAGAGACGGCTGGATTCTACGTCCTCCTCCTCGGTGCCGGGAAGCTCCGGTGACGTGCTTCGCTCCAAAAAATTGAAGAAGCATCGTCACCGGTCCCCTTCCCGTGTCGGCACCGAGAGCTCTGGGTCGCCGAGGGAGTCGGCACCCAGTAAGCATCGGCACCGAGAGGACCGCTCGCCCTCTGTTCAAGAGGTGTCGATGCGCTCCCCTTTGGACAGCCCGGAACAGCCTCCACGCCCGGAACAGGTTCTGACATCGACTCCTGCATCGGCTTCCATGTCTTTTTCTACAGCCGCTCTGCACGAGAGCCTCCGGGCCGTTCTCCCAGAGATCCTGGGGGAGCTGTTGCGCCCTTCCGCGCCGGCTGGCCCATTGTCCGGGGTGAGGTCTCCGACATCGGTGCCGCTTGCGGTACCGACTGCGGTAGCCTCCCAGGAAGGCTCCCCGACTACGTCGGCGGAGGGAGCTTCGCCGGTGCGGGCGAGGGAGTCTACCTCTCGACGCTCCCACCGTGGCCGTGGTTCCACGGAGTCGAGTCGGGCACGGTTGCAGACACAGGTCCGTGAACTTGTGTCTGACACCGATGGTGAGGCCTCGTGGGAAGGCGAAGGAGACATCAGATATTTCTCTGACGAGGAGTCTGAGGGTCTTCCTTCCGATCCTACTCCCTCTCCTGAAAGACAGCTTTCTCCTCCTGAGAGCCTGTCTTTCGCTTCCTTTGTCCGGGAGATGTCTACGGCCATCCCCTTCCCGGTGGTTGTGGAGGACGAGCCCAGGGCTGAAATGTTTGAGCTCCTGGACTATCCTTCTCCACCTAAGGAAGCGTCCACAGTACCCATGCACCATGTCCTCAAAAAGACATTGCTGGCGAACTGGACCAAGCCTTTAACTAATCCCCACATTCCCAAGAAGATCGAGTCCCAGTACCGGATCCATGGGGACCCAGAGCTGATGCGCACTCAGTTGCCTCATGACTCTGGAGTTGTGGATTTGGCCCTAAAGAAGGCCAAGCGTTCTAGAGAACATGCTTCGGCGCCCCCGGGCAAGGACTCTAGAACCTTGGACTCCTTTGGGAGGAAGGCCTACCATTCTTCTATGCTCGTGGCCAAGATTCAGTCATACTAGCTCTACACGAGCATACACATGCGGAACAATGTGCGGCAGTTGGCGGGCTTGGTGGACAAGCTCCCCCCTGAGCAAGCCAAGCCATTTCAGGAGGTGGTCAGGCAGCTGAAGGCGTGCAGAAAATTCCTGGCCAGAGGGGTGTATGACACCTTTGATGTTGCGTCCAGGGCCGCTGCTCAAGGTGTGGTGATGCGCAGACTCTCATGGCTGCATGCCTCCGACCTGGAGAATAGAATCCAGCAGCGGATTGCGGACTCGCCTTGCCGTGCGGATAATATTTTTGGAGAAAAAGTCGAGCAGGTGGTAGAGCAGCTCCACCAGCGGGACACCGCATTCGACAAGTTCTCCCGCCGGCAGCCTTCAGCCTCTACCTCTACAGGTAGAAGATTTTTCGGGGGAAGGAAGACTGTTCCCTACTCTTCTGGCAAGCGTAAGTACAATCCTCCTTCTCGACAGCCTGCGGCCCAGGCTAAGCCCCAGCGCGCTCGCTCTCGTCAGCAGCGTGCGCCTCAGCAAGGCCCCTCGGCTCCCCAGGAAAAGCAAGGGACGAGCTTTTGACTGGCTCCAGCAGAGCATAGCCGACATCCAAGTGTCAGTGCCGGGCGACCTGCCAGTCGGAGGGAGGTTGAAAGCTTTTCACCAAAGGTGGCCTCTCATAACCTCCGATCAGTGGGTTCTCCAAATAGTCCGGCAAGGATACACCCTCAATTTGGCTTCAAAACCTCCAAATTGTCCACCGGGAGCTCAGTCTTACAGCTTCCAGCACAAGCAGGTACTTGCAGAGGAACTCTCCGCCCTTCTCAGCGCCAATGCGGTCGAGCCCGTGCCATCCGGGCAAGAAGGGCTGGGATTCTATTCCAGGTACTTCCTTGTGGAAAAGAAAACAGGGGGGATGCGTCCCATCCTAGACCTAAGGGCCCTGAACAAATATCTGGTCAAAGAAAAGTTCAGGATGCTTTCCCTGGGCACCCTTCTCCCCATGATTCAGAAAAACGATTGGCTATGCTCTCTGGACTTGAAGGACGCCTACACGCACATCCCGATACTGCCAGCTCACAGACAGTATCTGCGATTTCAGCTGGGCACACGTCACTTCCAGTACTGTGTGCTACCCTTTGGGCTCGCCTCTGCGCCCAGAGTGTTCACCAAGTGCTTGGCTGTAGTAGCAGCGGCACTTCGCAGACTGGGGGTACACGTGTTCCCATATCTCGACGATTGGCTGGTGAAGAACACATCCGAGGCAGGAGCCCTGCAGTCCATGCAGATGACTATTCGCCTCCTGGAGCTACTGGGGTTTGTGATAAATTACCCAAAGTCCCATCTTCTCCCAGTGCAGAAACTCGAATTCATAGGAGCTCTGCTGGATTCTCGGACGGCTCGCGCCTATCTCCCAGAGGCGAGAGCCAACAACTTGTTGTCCCTCGTCTCGCGGGTGCGAGCGTCCCAGCAGATCACAGCTCGGCAGATGTTGAGATTGCTGGGCCACATGGCCTCCACAGTTCATGTGACTCCCATGGCCCGCCTTCACATGAGATCTGCTCAATGGACCCTAGCTTCCCAGTGGTTTCAGGCTGCTGGGGATCTAGAAGACGTGATCCACCTGTCCACGAGTTTTCTCGAATCCCCGTATTGGTGGACAATTTGGTCCAATTTGATTCTGGGACGTCCTTTCCAAATTCCTCAGCCACAAAAAGTGCTGACCACGGATGCGTCTCTCCTGGGATGGGGAGCTCATGTCGATGGGCTTCACACCCAAGGAAGCTGGTCCCTCCAGGAACGCGATCTGCAGATCAATCTTCTGGAGTTACGAGCGATCTGGAACGCTCTGAAGGCTTTCAGAGATCGGCTGTCCCACCAAATTGTCCAAATTCAGACAGACAACCAGGTTGCCATGTACTACGTCAACAAGCAGGGGGGCACCGGATCTCGCCCCCTGTGTCAGGAAGCCGTCAGCATGTGGCTCTGGGCTCGCCGTCACGGCATGGTGCTCCAAGCCACATATCTGGCAGGCGTAAACAACAGTCTGGCCGACAGGTTGAGCAGGATTATGCAAGCTCACGAGTGGTCGCTCAATTCCCGTGTAGTGCGACAGATCTTCCAGGTGTGGGGCACCCCCTTGGTAGATCTCTTCGCATCTCGAGCCAACCACAAAGTCCCTCAGTTCTGTTCCAGGCTTCAGGCCCACGGCAGACTGGCATCGGATGCCTTCCTCCTGGACTGGGGGGAGGGTCTGCTGTATGCTTATCCTCCCATACCTCTGGTGGGGAAGACTTTGTTGAAACTCAAGCAAGACCGAGGCACCATGATTCTGATTGCTCCTTTTTGGCCGCGTCAGATCTGGTTCCCTCTTCTTCTGGAGTTATCCTCCGAAGAACCGTGGAGATTGGAGTGTTTTCCGACCCTCATCACACAGGACGAAGGGGCGCTTCTGCATCCCAACCTCCGGTCCCTGGCTCTCACGGCCTGGATGTTTAGAGCGTAGACTTTGCCTCTTTGGGTCTGTCAGAGGGTGTCTCCCGCATCTTGCTTGCTTCCAGGAAAGATTCCACTAAGAGGAGTTACTTCTTTCTATGGAGGAGGTTTGCCGTCTGGTGTGACAGCAAGGCCCTAGATCCTCGTTCTTGTCCTACACAGATCCTGCTTGAATACCTTCTGCACTTGTCTAAGTCCGGTCTCAAGACCAACTCTGTAAGGGTTCACCTTAGTGCAATCAGTGCATACCATTACCGTGTGGAAGGTAAGCCGATCTCAGGACAGCCTTTAGTTGTTCGCTTCATGAGAGGTTTGCTTTTGTCAAAGCCCCCTGTCAAGCCTTCTACAGTGTCATGGGATCTCAATGTCGTTCTCACCCAGCTGATGAAACCTCCTTTTGAGCCACTGGATTCCTGCCATCTGAAGTACTTGACCTGGAAGGTCATTTTCTTGGTGGCAGTTACTTCAGCTCGTAGAGTCAGTGAGCTTCAGGCCCCTTACACCAAATTTCATCATAACAGAGTAGTCCTCCGCACTCACCCTAAGTTCTTTCCAAAGGTGGTGTCGGAGTTCCATCTGAACCAGTCAATTGTCTTGCCAACATTCTTTCCCCGTTCTCATTCCTGCCCTGCTGAACGTCAGCTGCACACATTGGACTGCAAGAGAGCATTGGCCTTCTATCTGGAGCGGACACAGCCCAACAGACAGTCCGCCCAATTGTTTGTTTCTTTTGATCCCAACAGGAGGGGAGTGGCTGTGGGAAAACGCACCATATCCAATTGGCTAGCAGATTGCATTTCCTTCACTTAAGCCCAGGCTGGGCTGGCTCTTGAGGGTCATGTCACGGCTCATAATGTTAGAGCCATGGCAGCGTCGGTAGCCCACTTGAAGTCAGCCACTATTGAAGAGATTTGCAAAGCTGCGACGTGGTCATCTGTCCACACATTCACATCTCATTACTGCCTGCAGCAGGATACCCGACGCGACAGTCGGTTCGGGCAGTCAGTGCTTCAGAATCTGTTCGGGGTTTAGAATCCAACTCCACCCCCCTAGGCCCATGTTTGTTCTGTTCCAGGCTGCACTCTCAGTTAGTTGGTAAATTTTTTAGGTCAATCTCAGTTATGTCCTCGCCGTTGCGAGGCCCAATTGACCATGGTTGTTGTTTTGAGTGAGCCTGGGGGCTAGGGATACCCCATCAGTGAGAACAAGCAGCCTGCTTGTCCTCGGAGAAAGCGAATGCTACATACCTGTAGAAGGTATTCTCCGAGGACAGCAGGCTGATTGTTCTCACAAACCCGCCCGCCTCCCCTTTGGAGTTGTGTCTTCCCTTCTCTTTGTCTTGCTACATATGAGACTGGACGGCACGAGCCGGTTCGGGCGGGAAGACGGCCGCGCATGCGTGGTGCGCATCGGCGTGCGAGGACTAGCAAAGGACTTTGCTAGAAAGTGTTCCGATTGGAGGGGCTGCCGTGGACGTCACCCATCAGTGAGAACAATCAGCCTGCTGTCCTCGGAGAATACCTTCTACAGGTATGTAGCATTCGCTTTACAGCCAAATCTATATATATAAAACTCACCCTCAACGTTCTATTGTCTGCTGACATCACTGAAGCCAAGGTTCGTATGTTCGAAGCTTTGAAGCCACAAAAAATCACAGTCTCTGGGCCCCACCCTCGCATCAAACGTTATGACATTGAGGGCGGAGCAGATTCTCACCTCCAACGATCTACTCAGGCCACAAACTCCGGATTTCCACACTGTAGCTGTGCTCCGCCCTCGCGTCAAAACGTGATGATGTCGAGGGCGGGGCACGAAAACCACCACCCACACAGAGCTACAACGGAAACAACAGCGGTGCACGCCATGAACCAGGTAAAACCGCGGCGAGCCATGCAGCCATGAAACCCTTGCTAGCGTCCGTTTCATTGCGCTCAGAAACGGGCCTTTGTTTACTATTAAACAATAATACAGTAATTTATGTGAGCCAACACCAAAGTTTGTGCAATCATCCTGAATACTTCTGGTGTGAAACTGGATCTCATGTGTCTCAATTTCCATAGTACTGTAAAAACTTTAGTTGTTACTGCTTGAATCTGAGACTCAAATGTAAGGTATCCATCGAAAACCAGTCTTTCAGAGTGGTCTCTGTCAGGAACATGATTCCATCAACACACAGTTGCTTAGCATCAGTCATTTTAAAAGGACAGGCAAACAGTAGGAATTGTGTTTTTTCTTCAGTTTTAGCTGAAAGGTTGATGCCCAGGATTCTAAGACCTCCAGTCCCATCTTTACTTTTTGGAATAATATTCAAAAGATCTCCTATAAATGGGTTAAATATTATCATCAAAACACAAAGAAGAACAGTCCACACTACACAGACGTAAAACAGGAACAGTGAAGAAGATGAGCACACAATGACTGAAGAATCGAGGTGTAGCTGTATAAAATTGTATTGGTTGATCTACAGCTACACTTTGATTCTTCAGTCATTGTGTGCTCGTCTCGTTCGCTGTTCCTTAAATATTGTTATGTCATCGGTGTAAATTAGAATCCGAAAGCTGCAACTTGTGAGTTTCCTTCCCAGGGACACTATTAGTAAATTAAATTGCATGGGAGAAATAGAACTCTGGGGGGACCCCACAACCTGGGTTCCATGCAGCTGACATCTCGCCTGTCATTTTCACTTTGTGATATCTAGTTGGTAGAAAACCTTTAAACCATCATAAAACAGCTCCTCCAATGCCATAATAATCCAGAACAGAGAGCAAAACCTCGTGGTCTACCAGATCAAAAGCTCTGGACATGTCGAACTGCATTAGGAGGATCCTTTTTCCTATGTTAATTTCTTGCCTTACCTTAGCTTTAAATGAAGTAACTACTGTCCTCCATGCTGTAACCACTCCTGAACCCCAATTGGGACTCATGTAAGATGTTATGTTGGGCCAGATGGCTATTTAGTTGTTCATCTACAATACTGTACGTAAAATAAAGGAATGGAGTGGCCTGTAGTTTGACACCATATTCAATTGCTTAGAAGGGTTTTGAAGGACTTGACACTCAAGGTGGTTTTTCTTGTGGCCATTGCCTTGGCTAGAAGAATGTCGGAGTTGCAGGCTCTTCCTTGCCAGTCCCCGTTTTTGGAATTTGCTAAGAGCAAGGTGGTGTGTACTGTCCCTTCCTTTCTTCCCAAGGTGTTATCATGTTTCTCAGTCTGTGATTTTGCCTGTTCTGGGCTCTTCCTCCTGGTCAGAGGAGCAGCGTCGTCTGAAGTGTTTAGACGTCAGATGAGTTCTCAAGTATTATTTGAAGGTTACGGAGGACTTCCGACAGACGGATCGTCTGTTTGTCTTGATTGGTGGGGCTGGAAAGGTGTTAGTGGCCTCTAAGCCTACTCTTTCTAGGTGGTTGAAAGAGAAGATAGCTTCCTCTTACCTTCTGGCGGATAATCTCGTACCTACGGGAATGAAAACTCACTCCACTAGAGGCTTGGCAGCTTCTTGGGCTGAGCATTCTCTAGTTTTGCCTTTAGAGATCTGTAAGGCAGCAACTTGGTCTTCTTCACAATCTTTTTCTAAACATTACAGATTGGATGTTCAGAGTCGTCAAGATGCAGTTTTGGGGCGTATGTCCTCACAGCGGGGTTACTAGGGTCCCACACATGATGTTACTGCTCGGTTACCTCCCATCAGTCACAATTTGGGCCAGTCTGGAGGGACACTAAGGAAGGAGAAATTAGACTTTACCTGCTAATTTGCTTTCCTTTAGACCCTCCGGACCAACCCAGAACCCACCCGGATATGCTTGTTTGTTGTTTAGAAGTATTCTTTGGCATGTGCCTAGGTTCTTTTTCTCAGAGAAAGCTGCGTGCTCTATTTCCTTGATTTAAAACAGAAAAATAAATTATAATGTTCATGCAGTCCTTTCAGTGTCCTCTTGGAGAGGCACAAAAAGCTTGTTGCACAGGCTGTGGCCTGGCAGCTGTTCAGGTTCACAGATGCATAGAACGGGATCTTTCTTTCCCTGCTTTGGTACAATATACTAGATCTTTATCTGGCTAGCAAGGGCTCTTATTGGCTCTCTAAAGAGTCAGAATTCTCAGTCTCCACGTGCTGGAAGGCGTGCACAACCCATCAGTCACAATCTGGGCTGTTCCGAAGGGACTAAAGGAAAGCAAATTAGCAGGCAAGGTCTAATTTCTCCTTTGTTTACAAGGGCGTAAAGCTTCTTCACATCTAAATAATCATTACCTACATAACTTGAGTAATAGTCTAGTTTGGCTTGTCTGATAGATATTTTATATTTGTTAAATGATTTCCTCCATAGTCTCTTGTGTAATTCTGTTGATACTTTGCACCACAACCTTTCCAGCTGTCTACACTTTTTTTTCTCCACCAGTATCTCATTAAACCAGCCTAGTATCTCATTAAACCAGCTATATCATCTAGGGTCTCTCCACTTATTTTTTCCCACAGTATTACTGGGTTCTGTAATTCAGTCTGATGGTTAAGAGCCTTATCCCAGAACTGCTGTTCATCAATCTCGCCTCTAGTTTCATATTAGTAACACAGTAAGTGACGGCAGATAAAGACCTGAGCGGTCCATTCAGTCTGCCCAACAGTCACATTCATTATCAATTCAAGATTAAAATCAACAATGAATGTGGTATTATATACTTGATCATGGTCTTTCTTTAGTGTTTCTGGGACGTAGACTGTAGAACTCCACCCAGCTCTGTCCTTTGTTTTAACTACTGGAGTTGCCATCAAAGCGTACTCCAACCTAACCAAATCCATCCTATCATTTGCAGGACACACCGTAAAAGTCTGACCGGCACTGTTCTCAAGCTCTAAATTACTGGAGTTTCCAACAAAGCTCTCTCCAGCCCAACCTAACTGGATTGCTATATGCAGGACTCAGACCGTACAGGCCAGCCCAGCACAAATCTTAGTTGCTACAGCCAGAGTTGCCACCTAAGCACCCCTTGACATGCAAGCATATATGCAACACCATAAGTTCTGTTTTTTTACACCATTCCTTTTCTAATTTTGAACATCCCTTGAGAGGGCATTCCAGGCATCAACCACCCTCCATGAAGAAAACGTTTCCTGACATTACTCCTAGGTCTTCCCCCCCCCCCCCCCCCCCCCCCCCCCACAGCCACCTGAATTCATGTCCCCTAGTTTTACCATTTTCCCTCAAGTAGTTAAATGCCTGGATCATATTTCCCCTATCTCTCAACTCCTCAAGGGAATACATATTTAGGTCTTCCAGACTCTTCTCATATGTCATTTGGCACAAGCCCCATATCACTTTTGTCACCATCCTCTGGACCACTTCAGGTCTTTGAAAAAAAATAATCCATTGGGAGACAAAAACATATAGTAAAAACAATTTTAGGGATATTACGAGCAAGAAGCCGGCAAAAGAATCAGTTGAACCGCTAGATGACCTAGAGGTAACTATGCTCCACCTCCCCCACTCATCAAAATGGTCACTGTCTTGATCTCATCTTCTCCTCCAACTGTTCACCCTCTAGTTTCCTTGCCTCCGATCTTCCCCTCTCTGATCACCATCTTATAACTTTCACACTTAAATCTCCTCCCTCCCAGTCCCGTCCTATCCTATCTAATTTATCTAGGAATCTTCACGACATTGACCCTTCATCTCTATCCTCCCATGTTTCAAACCTCCTCTCTACTGTGGCACCATCCACGTCTGTCAACGAGGCTGTTTCCTCTTACAACAATACTCTATCCTCTGCCTTAGACACTCTTGCACCTTTGATGACCCACCCTGTAAGGCGTACAAAACCCCAACCTTGGCTGACTTCTAATATCCGCTACCTACGTTCCTGTACCCACTCCGCCGAACGCCTCTGGCGGAAATCTCGGGCCCTTGCTGATTTCTTACACTTTAAGTTCATGCTGACCTCCTTCCAATCTGCTCTTTTACGTGCCAAACAGGATTATTATATCCAACTGACCAACTCTCTTGGCTCTAATCTTCGACTTCTCTTCACCACATTGAACTCTCTCCTCAAGGTGCCCCCTCCCCCAACTCCCCCTTCATTATCTCCTCAGACCCTTGCTGAATTCTTTCACAACAAGGTTCAAAAGATAAACCTTGCTTTCTCTACCTCACCAGCTCTCCCTCCACTAGTCCGTTCCCCTCTCTCTCCTTCCCCTCATTCCCTTTCCTCCTTTCCTGAAGTTACTATTGAGGAAACTACACTTCTCCTTTCTTCCTCAAAATGTACCACCTGTTCCTCTGATCCCATTCCCACCCACCTTCTTAATGCCATCTCTCCTACTCTTATTCCTTTTATCTGTCACATTCTCAACCTCTCACTTTCCACTGCGACTGTCCCTGCTGCCTTTAAACATGCTGTGGTCACACCTCTCCTTAAGAAGCCTTCACTTGACCCTACTTGTCCCTCTAATTACCGACCCATCTCCCTCCTTCCTTTTATCTCCAAATTACTTGAGCGTGCTGTTCACCGCCGCTGCCTTGATTTTCTCTCCTCACATGCTATTCTTGACCCATTACAATCTGGTTTTCGCCCTCTCCACTCAACCGAAACTGCGCTTACTAAAGTCTCCAATGACCTATTACTGGCTAAATCCAGAGGTCAATATTCCATCCTCATTCTTCTTGATCTTTCCGCTGCTTTTGACACTGTCGATCACAGCATACTTCTCGATACCCTGTCCTCACTTGGATTCCAGGGCTCTGTCCTTTCCTGGTTCTCTTCCTACCTCTCCCTCCGCACCTTTAGTGTTCACTCTGGTGGATCCTCTTCTACTTCTATCCCTCTGCCTGTCGGCGTACCTCAGGGTTCTGTTCTTGGTCCCCTCCTCTTTTCTATCTACACTTCTTCCCTTGGTTCATTAATCTCATCCCATGGCTTTTCCTACCACCTCTATGCTGATGACTCCCAAATCTACCTTTCTACCCCTGATATCTCACCTTGCATCCAAACCAAAGTTTCAGCGTGCTTGTCTGACATTGCTGCCTGGATGTCTCAACGCCACCTGAAATTAAATATGACCAAAACCGAGCTTCTCATTTTCCCCCCCAAACCCACCTCCCTGCTCCCCCCGTTTTCTATTTCTGTTGATGGCTCTCTCATTCTCCCTGTCTCCTCAGCTCGAAACCTTGGGGTCATCTTTGACTCTTCTCTCTCCTTCTCTGCTCATATCCAGCAGACCGCCAAGACCTGTCGTTTCTTTCTTTACAACATCCGTAAAATCCGCCCCTTTCTTTCCGAGCACTCTACCAAAACCCTCATCCACACCCTTGTCACCTCTCGTTTAGACTACTGCAATCTGCTTCTTGCTGGCCTCCCACTTAGTCACCTCTCCCCTCTCCAGTCAGTTCAAAACTCTGCTGCCCGTCTCATCTTCCGCCAGGGTCGCTTTACTCATACTACCCCTCTCCTCAAGACCCTTCACTGGCTCCCTATCCGTTTTCGCATCCTGTTCAAACTTCTTCTACTAACCTATAAATGTACTCACTCTGCTGCTCCCCAGTATCTCTCCACACTCGTCCTTCCCTACACCCCTTCCCGTGCACTCCGCTCCATGGATAAATCCTTCTTATCTGTTCCCTTCTCCACTACTGCCAACTCCAGACTTCGCGCCTTCTGTCTCGCTGCACCCTACGCCTGGAATAAACTTCCTGAGCCCCTACGTCTTGCCCCATCCTTGGCCACCTTTAAATCTAGACTGAAAACCCACCTCTTTAACATTGCTTTTGACTCGTAACCACTTGTAACCACTCGCCTCCACCTACCCTCCTCTCTTCCTTCCCGTTCTCATTAATTGATTTGATTTGCTTACTTTATTTATTTTTTGTCTATTAGATTGTAAGCTCTTTGAGCAGGGACTGTCTTTCTTCTATGTTTGTACAGCGCTGCGTATGCCTTGTAGCGCTATAGAAATGCTAAATAGTAGTAGTAGGTAAAATAAATAAAAGGGGAACTCAGAGAAGACAAAGCTATAGCAGAGAGATTAAATGAATTATTTGCTTCGGTCTTCACTGTATAAAAAGAAATACCAATACCAGAAATGGTATTCAAAACTGATGAGTCAGAGAAACTGAATGAAATCTCTATAAACCTGGAAGATTTAATGGTGCAATTTGACAAATTGAACAGTAGCAAAACGCCTATATTTAACAACCTGTTTCTAGGTATTAACATTTTTTTTTTTTTTTACATTTAACTGTAAACTGCAGTCTACAGTGGTCTGACCATATGCTGTCAGTTGCATTCATCAACAGTTGCCATCTGAAGATAGATTTATTTGCATACAGGTTACAAACTGATGACCCTTAGTGAGTGATTGCAGTAGGAGAAAGAGCATATTCCAAATTTTGTAACAGATCAGTTCTAGACTCTGGATCATTTACTTTTTCCAAATTAATATTAATGTCTCCCACCAATAACATTCACATAATTCAGACTGGTAAATGAAATAAAGTCCATGAAATCCTTTGTGTCTCTCCTTTCTTTGCCTTTGCCAATGCCATCTGTATCTGCCTCAGTCATGCTTGAATTTTGTTTTAATTTTGGTTTCTTTTTTAGTGAGAGGATGGAAGCATCTTTTTAGTTTCAACAATTTTTATTGATTATATAGCATGTGAACATGCCAACAAACTCCACAACATACTGTTACATACTACATGTCAAACAGAGACAAAATGATATTCCACCATCAATAAATTTTTTCCATGTTTTCCCCTCCCCAACTTACGCTAATAACCCCCCCCCCTCAAATTAGACATAGTACTGTTAATTAAAGTGATTAACAAGCCCTCATAACATCCAACAGGTAGCAACCAACTATATTTAATTACTTACCCTCCCACACCTGCCCCATTTTACTTTTCATGGAACAGCATATGAGAAGAAATAGGTCAATCAGCTGTTAAGTTCTCCTAGTACTTGGCCACATATACCATGCCCCCCCAACCCACCTTCCCCGCCCCCCCTACATGTGTGCCATCTGTACGAGTGAGGTATTGCATCAAATTGAGACACACCCATCTTACTAAGAGTGAAGGTGGATAGCCACCCCCACCCACCACTCCCCATGATTAGACGGCTTAAGACCAATGTGTGGACTAGCACCCGGTCCTCACCCCACAACCCTCAACCCAGTGCCTGACATAACCCTCTCTTAACCTTAGGAGACCTAAACTATAAGTCCCCTCACCGATATCTATTGCCCCCCCCACCTCCCTGTTTCCTACCCAGCATGAAGAATGATAATTAAATGCCTCCTTTATCCCAGCATATTACACAGAGTCCCATCCAATCATAGCTCATTTAGCACCAAGCTCCTCCCCCTAGAAGATAAGGTTGACAAGCATGGGTCCCAAAGCTTCAAGAAGTGCGCCTTTCTTTTATCTGAGCCCCTCGCCTTCCAGACCATTACTTGGTGGAGTTGGTTGCGCCAGTGCCAGTATGCTGGCAGCCCCTCTAATAACCAAGCTTGCAGGATGCATTTCCGTGCCAATAAATAAGCTTTCCGAAGCAGCAACGTATGCAGTGCTGCCCGTCCCACTCCTGGGCCAGGATTATCTAACACCAGTATGTCTGGGGTACAAGCCAGCGGTCGTTGAAGAGATATCTAATAATTTGTTTCCAATACCGTTGAATCTTTTCACACCCCCAAAAAGCGTGATAGTATGTATTATCTGATAGCTTACATTTGGAACACACCGCTGAGGGCAGTTTTCCAACTCGAGCCATCTGCACCTGAGTGAAATAGGCTCTGTACAGGACCCGAAAGTAGCACTCTCTATAACTTGCATTACTCGTAAGTCTCGGTATACTTTTAATCAATGCCAGCACATTCAAGTAACCAGCGTCAAACCTGGAAGTATCTTTTTAGCTTTATACTATAACCCCTTGTTCTTGAGCTGATTTTTTTTTTTTCTAAATTGCTGCTGCCATGTAATATATGGAAACTGGCTAGATACTTGAACATTTTAATCCTGTCCTTGGACCCCTCCTTTTCTCCATCTACACCTGTTCCCTTGGTGCCCTGATTTCATCTCATGGCTTTCAATACCATCTTTATGCAGACGACTCTCAAATCTACATATCCACCCCTGAAATCTCAACAGTAATCCAGGACAAAATTTCATCCTGCTTATCTGACATTGCTGCTTGGATGTCTCAACGCATCTGAAGCTAAATATGACTAAAACTGAACTTCTCATTTTTCCCCCTAATTCCATCTCCCCTCTTCCCCTTTCTCTATCTCTGTTAATGGCTCTGAAATCCTCCCTGTCTCCTCGGCTCGTAACCTTGGAGTCATATTTGATTCCTCTCTCTCCTTCTCTGCACATATTCAACAGATCGCCAAAACCTGTCATTTCTTTATCTACAATATTAGCAAGGTCCACCCCTTCCTTTCTGAATACGCTACCAGAACCCTTATCCAAACTCTTGTCACCTCTCATTTGGATTATTGCAATTTACTTCTCACTGATCTTCCTCTCAGCCATCTCCCTCCTCTCCAGTCTGTCCAAAATTCTGCAGCACAACTTATTTTCCGCCAAAATCGTTATACTCACACTAGCCCACTCCTCAAGTCACTTCACTGGCTCCCTGTCCGCCTGCGCATACAATTCAAACTTCTCTTACTGACCTTTAAGTGCATCCATTCTGCAGCTCCCCATTACCTCTCCACTCTCATCTCTCCCTACATTCCTCCCCGTGAACTCCGCTCACTGGACAAATCTCTCTTGTCGTCCCCCTTCTCCTCCACTGCTAACTCCAGGCTTTGTCCCTTTTCCCTCGCGGCACCCTATGCCTGGAATAAACTTCCTGAGCCTGTACGTTTAGCTCCATCTCTACCTATTTTCAAATCTATGCTGAAAACCCACCTTTTCACCACTGCTTTTAGCTCCTGGCTACTACTCAATTGCCTCTCCCCTTGTTCCTTCTCACCCAGTACTTCCCTCGCCCTTAATTGTCTTGTCTGTATTTTTAGATTGTAAGCTCTATAGAGCAGGGACTGTCTCTCTATGTCAGGTGTTCAGCGCTGCGTGCGTCTGGTAGCACTATACAAATGTTAATAATAGAAAGATTCAGCTTTCCTGAATGTTGTTGTTTGAGCTTCATTGGAAGCATCTCTGTTGCTGACCTCTGTTGCCTCCCTGTACCAAACTGAAATTGTGTAATAATGTTAATACAGTAATGGCTAATCCTAGAAAGATTCAGCTTTCCTGGATGTGGTTGAGTTTGAGCTTCATTGAAAGCATCTCTATTGCTGACTTCTGTTGCCTCTGTACCAAACTGAAATCCTATATAATAATTCTCACCTCCAACGTTCTGTGCTTGAGACCGTCCGTGAACCTGTCGACCCCCGGCCCACCGAAAACCGCCCCCCGCCGCCGTTGTGGACTACCTGTGCTGACGGGGGACCCAAACCCCCGATAGCCGAAGTGCTGTTGTGCCATTCGCGTTGCTTCCTCAGTCATCTTCTCTGGAAGTTCCTCTGCGTGCATCTGACGTCCGACGCATGCAGAGAAACTTGCAGAGAAGATGATTGAAGAAGCAACGCAGGGCACAACAGCACTTCGGCTGTCGGGGGTTTGGGTCTCCCGTCAGCACAGGTAGTCCACAACGGCGGCGGGGGCGGTTTTCGGCGGGCCGGGGAAGGGGGTCGACAGGTTCGCGGAAGGGGGGGGTCAGACGCACGCAGAGGAACTTGCAGAGGAACTTCCAGAGAAGATGATTGAGGAAGCAACGCGAAGAGCACAACAGCACCTCGGCTGTCGGGGGTTTGGGTTTCCTGTCAGCACAGGTAGTCCACAATGGCGGCGGGGGGGGGGGGGCGGTTTTCGCCGGCACGGGGGGGGGGGGTCGAGGAGGCCGTAGCACCGGGGGGGGGGGGGGGGGAGAGAAATTGCCTGCCTAGGGCCTGTTTCCTTGCCTTCAGAAACGGGCCTTTTTTACTAGTTATATAATAATGTTAATACAGTAATGGCTAAACCTAGAAAGATTCAGCTTTCCTGGATGTGGTTGAGTTTGAGCTTCATTGGAAGCATGACCTCCCTACCTCCCTTGCCTCTCTATACCAAACTGAAATTGTGTAATAATGCTAATACAGTAATGGCATCCCTTCCCTCCAGGAAATTGACTTGTTTTGCAAGGTGGTTCAGCCCAGCGGTAACTACACGTGTGCTGGAAATGCTAAGTGATTGTGTTAAAATGCAGTATTGTTGGCTGGAACGCATATATTGTAAACCTCATTAGCTGATGTATGAAATATTTGGCTCCTGAAGGCACAGGAAGTCACTGGTTGAAATTCAGGTTCCTGCATGTTTGGAAATTTGTAGATTCATAATGTTCATTAAGGAAATGTCATGTACATTTTTTTCTGTTCTCATTTTACCTTACATAAGTACATAAGTATTGCCTGGGAAAGACCAAAGGTCCATTAAGCCCAGCATCCTGTTCCCAACAGTGGCCAATCCAGATCACAAATACCTGGCAAGATCCCAAAAGAGTACAAAACATTTTATACTGCTTATCCCAGAAATAGTGGATTTTCCCCATTTAATAATGGTCTATGGACTTCTCCTTTAGGAAGCCGTCCAAACCTTTTTTTAAACTAACCGCCTTTACCACATTCTCTGGCAACAAATTCCAGAGTTTAATTACACGTTGAGTGAAGAAATTTTCTCTGATTCGTTTTAAATTTACTACATTGTAGCTTCATCGCATGCCCCCTAGTCCTAGTATTTTTGGAAAGCGTGAACAGATGCTTCACATCTACCCATTCAACTCCACTCATTATTTTATAGACCTCTATCATATCTCCCCTCAGCCACCTTTTCTCCTTCATTTCATGTTCTTACAAAAAACAGATACACAACACTTGGATGAGATAAGCTGATATTTTTCTATATGAAAGCAGCAGTCCTGGTAAGTAGTTCAGCTGTCAGAAGGAAGATCATTAAAATCATATTTTAACTTTCTGGGGTTTTTTTTTTTAATTTCTCAAGAGATTTTAAGAGTTATGGTTCTGGAATGTCCTGCTTAGCTGCTTTTTATTATGACTTCCTGTTTAGTGAGGCTTTTAAATGAGAAACCTTTTATGCTATTGTTATAAGAATAACCATAGGTAAAACCTGAAGATTTGTCTGGTTAGGTTTTAATTTGAATTTTGTCTTAGTTTTTATTGAATGATATTTTGTTGATTTTTTTTTTGTATTTTTGTTGCTATGTGTGTTTTATATTGTAGCATGCCTAGTACTAATATAATAGGTGGGGTAAAAGTTTTAGTAAATTAAAATGAATCTAACTACATGTTTATCTTTACCAGAACTTTAAGCAGGTACCACACTGATACATGGACCGTGCAAATCTTTATATGCTGTTATCTACTATGTTATATTAATGTGATAATGGCATAAAGTGATACTGGATATGGAACTAAATTTTCAACATGGGAGAGTGGGGGTATACATCTCTTGTTTTTAAACTATAAAAAGCACAAGTGAACTGCTATTTTCAGAGCACTGTTTAATATTACTTGCCAGAATATTGGTGTATCTTAGGGGGTGAATCCTTGGAAAGTGAAATAAGCAAATAAACCCTGAGTTCCGTGCTTGGCATTGCAAGGTTCTTTTGGAAATATTGGTCTGTGAAAGAGAGTTGGGTCTGTTTAAATTGTGACCACTTGGTCCATTCTCTGATTGTACATACTGACTGACTGCGACATGACAAATTTGTTTACCTTTTACTTTTTTTTCCATCCCCAGATTCTGGTAACATGTGCCAAACTTCTACCGCCGCCACAACACCTGCAACTCTGACATCTCCCTTCAGCATTACCTCCTCTATGGCTGTGTCCGGGACAATGACGAATCCAGTCACTGTGGCAGCCGCAATGAGCATGAGAAGTCCAGTCAATGTATCAAGTGCAGTCAATCTAGCTTCTCCTATGAATCTTGGGCATCCTGTAACTATCACATCTCCCATATCCATGGCCTCACCGTTATCACTTGCATCACCTGTCAACTTACCCACCCCAGTCACCACTCCAGTCAATATAGCGCATCCGGTTACTATAACAACTCCTATGAATCTACCAACACCAATGACATTAGCTGGTCCTTTGAATATAGCAATGAGACCTGTAGAAAGCATGCCTTTTCTATCCCAGGCTTTACCATCCTCACCTCCCTGGTAGAATAATCTTCTTTAAACAGTATTATATTAAAGATGCTCAGTAGTTAACTTTCCAGCAGTTTTTGGTAAGAGGATGAAAGTTAAAAGCTAGGTGAGCTGAAAATTCATCTACTTAAAGGTGGTAGTCAAAATCCAGCTTCCACTTTTTACATGCTGTCATGCTTTTTCACCTTTTAGGGTATCCGGACTTTTTGATAACGTTTTGGCTTTTCCCTGTTTTCCCCATCGGTTAGGCAGCTACTGCTTCCTCCCTTTGCCTGACCTTTTGGGTATTTGGTATCAGTTACCCCACACACTTGCTGTTGAGGGTTTCTTCTTAACCTTTTGAACCCTATTCCCTAACTAACAGACAGATCCCTGGCAGTAACAGTATTTGAGTAGCTATCTTACAGACTGTCCAAGAAGTGTGAATAGAGAGAACAGGATCCAGTGAGGAGAAGAAGTGAGCGGCAGCAGAAGCTAGAATGATGGAGCACATCTGATGCTGTGGCACCTCTGGCAGGACAGGTCGTGTTCTTAGTGAAAAGTTCTCTTGTTGCTTTAATTGACAGGAGCTTCAGTCATTTTAGTGACTTCCTTGTTTATTCATGGTTACTGTTCAGATTTTGGTGTTTGTGATTTTTGTTAATGGACCATTGCATTGTAAGCAAATCATGTTGAGTAGAGCAGTAGCAGAGACAGTATGTCAAGTCCTTTGCAACCATCCAAAGATGCAGAATCCCTTCCAGCATCATGTGAGAGCAGAGTAGCATATCCATATTTAGAAAAGAAGAAAATATTTTTGGTAGCATTACATAGATGAATAGAACAACTTTTGACTTCAGGAGAAAGGATATTTTGAATATCTAGAAAAGCTTCTCCAGCTCAGAGAGAGCTAGCAGTACTGGCAACAAGAATTTTTTTTTTTTTATAGGTTTCCTCCAACGTTTTGGGTTACAGCTTTGTGTGCCTTCATAACTATCCATGATTTTACCCCTGTTTTATGCATATGCCTCACCTCATTCAACTCATAGCAGTTAACAGTCCTTGGCATGGAGACAAACAATGTAGTTTCCTCCAGATTCTGATCCTGGTACATATTCACTCTAGCAATTTAACTGGCCAGAAATGGCTCCTAGCTTGTTAAGTTGCTTATTTGTGGCTAACCGCTCATTTTCAGCAGCACTTAAGCAGTTGGTGTCCAGCTCAATTTGGCTATTTTGGGGGTAGAGTCAGCAGTTGACTGGTTAAGTGCCCATATTTAGCACTTAACCAGATAAGGTGACTGCATAAAAGTCAGTCCTGTTGTTATGTGGTGTGCCATAGCTGGTTAAGAGCTGAATATCTCACTTAATTGGCTATGGTTTAGCTGCCTCTGTAAACCCTGAAATTCAGTGCTACAGCTTAGATGTGGCCCAACATTGAATTCCAGGCATAACACAGACAGCAGTCAGCAAAATGCTGAGGGCCACCAGCTGATTATTGACCCCTCAAACTTCAGCCTCACTTTTTACAATGACTGAGACTCCCTTTACACCATGGGCTGTGAATGTTACATTTGAAGCACACCCAGGGAACAAAACGCCGAGTCCAAGCATCAAACATGGGTCTTCTGCACAACAGTGTGCAGCATGGCTGCTTAGGCCTTGCATCAGGCCCAGGAAGCCCTTCTCAGTTAATCATGTTTTCATATATAGTGAAATGGCCATTTAAGTAAATCTTACTTTCATTTCGTCCCAAGGATCAGTCCAGACAAATGGGTTGCGACCATCTGCGAGCAGGTGGAGATAGAGAACTTTGAGTTGTGCCTTATAAGGTCTTGCACTTAGCAACCAAGCCGGTATTCTCTATCTCCAGCAGGTGGAATAGCAGCTCCTGCGTTCTGTGGTGACTTCTGTGTGGCCTCCTGTCCTGCTTGCAGGTTCGTTTGAGGTTGAGAATATCCTATGCCTCAGGTGGAAATCTAGAGATCTAGATCCCTCCCTGCTCCCCCGTTGCCACTTTCTACCTGTTCCTTGTGACTGGGAGCAAGTCACTTAACCCTCCATTGCTCCAGGTACAAAATAAGTACCTGTATACCACAGAAAGGCGGTATATCAAGTCCCATTTCCCTTTGCGGTTCTTTTTGAGATCACATGTGCTGTGGGAAGATTGTGGGGCATCATTGCCTTGGAGGTCACGAGACTGGCTGTTTTTTGTGAGTATTATTCTCTGTCTGAGCCTATTCAGTCTTGTGGGCACTGTGGGGGGGGGGGGGGGGGGGGTAAGCTCTTGGCTACCAGTTCATGCAAGTTTTGTTTTACTTCTGTGGACATGCCGCTTTTGCCTACTTTGGCCATCAGTATTCCATCTCTGGGAGTTCTGTCTGGTCCCGCTCTGATGATGGTTTTGGCGGGCTCAGCATCAACGGCTCTTGCACTCCACAAGACTTCGGTGGCCATTTTGTCAGCTGGCTTGCACTACGTCCTCTTCTGCCATCTGATTTACAGCAGTTTGCTCTGTCTAAGATGGGTGCCCTTATTACGGTAGTTAATAAACTTACCATTACCCCTGTTGAAGGCAGCCCTGCATTAAAGGATATGCATGACCGCAAGCTTGAGGTTTCCTTGAAGCTTGCCTTTCAACTAGCTGTGTTAAATTCTCATGTAGTAATTTCTTCTTCTAGCCAGGGCTACTTTAATTGTGGATTCAACAGTTGTCCACGTTGGACTCACCTCTAGACTTTCTCCCTACCTTAGAGGCAGGGTTGTCCTATTTGTCCATCCCTCTTTGATATTCTCTGAGCGTCAGCTAAGGATATGGCCTTGGCTGTTTCGGTGTGACACTGGCTATGGTTGAGGCATTGGGCCACTGATGTGTCTAAATCTTGTCTGGTGAAGTTCCCTTTCGGGGGAAACTACTTTTTGGTGCAGATTTGGAGAAGAATGTTAGACCTAGGAGGTTTCAAGGTTCAGCAGCTACCTGAGGACAAGCCTAAGCCTCATTTCCAGGTGGCTAAGGCTCGCATTTTCGAGGTATAGGCCAAGGAAGGCTAGTACTTCCCTCAAAAATCTCACTTTTCTCACTCAGTCTTCCTTTTCAGGAGTCAAGAAGCCCCTTTCCGCTTCCTCAAGACCCTCCCCCTCTTCGCAGCCCTTGCAATGACTGGGTCGAGGTTCACTCCTTGTAAGTAGACAAATGGGCGTCTTTCCCGCTTTCACAAGGAGCGGACCACCATTACTGCAGATCAGTGGGTCCTCGATATCCTTCGTCATAGCAACAACCTGAAATTTTCAAAGCCACTTGCAGATCTTTTCATGCTGTCACCATGCAGCAGCTCTGCAAAGAGTTGGGCAGTGTTAATTTGGGGAGGGGGGGCATTCAGCACGTTCCTCCAGCAGAGGGATATGGGTCCATATTTCATCTTTTTGTCATCCCAAAGAAAGAAGACTGTCTTCGCCCGGTTCTGGATCTCAGAGGGGTGAACAAGTGCTGCACTAACTCATGGAGACTCTTCGTTCTGTCAAAGCCTCGGTCCAGCCAGGCGAGTTTCTCATCTAATTGGACCTCAAGGAGGCTTATTTTCATATCCCAATTTGGCCACCTCATGGGAATTTCTCCGGTTTTGCGATCCTGGGAGATGATTTTCAATCGAAGGCCATGCCTTTTGGACTCACCACTTCACCTCGCACTCTTTCAAAAGTTATGATGGTGATGGTAGCCTTTCTTCACCGGCAAGGGATCTAGGTACATCCTTACCTGGACGATTGGCTGATTTGAGCACCTTCTTATCAAGAGAGCCTTCACAGTACACAGAGAATCCTCTCTTCTTTTTGCGCTAGGTTGGGTGGTGAATTACAGCAAGAGTCATCTCACCCCAACCCAGATCCTGGAGTTTCTGGGAGTGTGCTTCAGTACCCAGGTGGGGAAGGTTTTCCTGCCTCAGCATTGTCGACTCAAGCTCAAACAGCAAATTCTCAGGCTTCTCTCTCTTCCTTGCTCGCGGGCATGGGATTATACTTGGGTTCTCAGCTCTATGGCAGCAACTTTGGATGTTCACCCAAGTTCCACATGTTGTCCCTGTTGAGCCGTAAGTCTCTGGTATCGGGGACTTACGACAACCTGGTGCCAGGGACACCTCAAGCCAGATGGATTCTGACTTGGTGGCTTGGGGTTGTCCTTGCAGTTGGTGTGTTCTCACCTCAGATGCCCACCTCTTCGGATGGGGAACCCATTATCTTCACTACTATGCACAGGGCCACCGGTTGAAAGTGGAGGCTTCCTGGTCCATCAACAGATTGGAACTTTGAGCCTCTTCTTTGCGAGAGGCCAGGTTACGTACTCTCGGACAATGTCACAGCCGTGTCTGAAATCAACATACAAGGAGGAACAAAGAGTGCTTCTCTAGCCCAGGAGGTGTGTCTTCTTTTTCAGTGGGCAAAACGGAGAGATTTTAAGCTGCATCCAAACATCAGCATAAGCACGAAGTTGGTCTCCTTGACAAAGCCCATACTTCAAAACGGGACCCCGTCGGACGACTAAGATAAGTGCTACAGGCTTATGCTTCAATACAATAATGACAGATGTATAACTTAGATACTCGACTCAGAAAATTAATTTGTAAATGAAAAGAAAATTTGGAGGTTTTTTGCCGATGAAGAATTCACCTCGTGTGTTACAAGATTATAAATTTTGACCAGGGTTACAGAGGCTTTTTCCTTCGTTACATATAAGAATTATTACCATGTTGTTCATAAACCACTTTGACACACTTAGTAGCACATGATTGCATGTCATCCTGGAAAGGTCGTTCTTGTAGCTCCAGCTGGCCCAGATGTCCTCAGTATGCGGACCTCATCCATCTTCAAATTGTTCCTTGGTTGACTTCTTCCACAGACGGGCTTATTGCACCAAGGTCCAGTACTTATGGAGGATTCCTCCCGCTTTGGTTTTACAGGCCTGGCTCTAGAGAGGGTGCGATTGAGGAAGAAGGGTTACACAGATTATGTTATTACTACCTTGCTGCAAGCCCCAAAAGCAGTCCACTTCTCCTTATGCTAGAGTGTGTAGAACTTTTGAGAGCTGTTCTGCACAGAATGGTGTTTCTCCATTTCATGCTTCCTTGTCTCAAATTTTATCCTTCCTTCAGGAGGGATTCAAAAAAGTCTTGGCTCTCAATTCGCTCAACGTTTAGGTGGCGTTGGTATGTGATAGAGGCAAGATACAGAATGCCTCATTGGCTGCTAACCCTGATACAGTGCGATTCCTCAAGGGAGTCGCTCAGCTACATCCCCCTCTCCACAATATTTTTCCTCAGTGGAGTCTTTAAGTGGTTCTTAGGGCTCTTCAGTCAGCCCTCTTTGAGCCCCTTAGTTCGGCAATGATCAAAGATCTTACTTTAAAGGCAGTATTTCTAGTTGCCATTTTGTTGGCCCAGAGAGTTTCAGTGCTTCAAGCTGTCTCTTGCAGGGATCCCTTTCTCAGCTTTTGTGACTTGGGAGTTTCCAAAGATTGTATCTCCATTTCATGTCAATCAGACTGTGTTTATTCCTTCTTTTTCCAGGGAGGTCTATTATTCAGAATATGCATCCTTGTGACTGTTGGGTGTGAAGTGCATTCTTATGTGCTGTTTTACTGCTACCAACGATTTTAGGTGGTCTGATTATCGTTTTATCCCCTTTGCGGAATCCCAGAAGGGGAAAGGCGAAATGGGACTTGATAATACTGCCTTTCTGAGGTTTTTGCAACTACATTCAAAGCGGTTTACATATATTCAGGTACTTATTTTGTACCAAGGGCAGTGGAGGGTTAAGTGACTTGCTGCAGTGGGAATCAAACTCAGTCCCCCAGGATCAAAGTCCACTGCACTAACCACTAGGCTACTCCTCCTCCGGCATCCAAAGCGATGGTGGCTTGATGGCTTAAGTTGCCTATTTCTTTTGCTTACATTCTGTGGGGTAGATCTGCTCCCATGCACATCAAGACTCTTTCTACCAAGTCTTTAGTAACTTCTTTGGCAGAGTCTAGGGCAGTTTCGTTGGCAGAGATCTATCAGCTAGCGACGTGGTCTTTTTCTCATTCCTTTGTTAAGCATTACCCTTTGAATGTGTCTGCTCGAGCAGATGCTTCATTCAGGGTCACAGTTCTCGCTGCAAGGATATCACAGACTCTCCCCTCATAAGGATTTGTCTGGACTGATCCTTGGGACGTAATGGAAGGAAAAATTAGTTAATTGCTTGATAGTTTTCTTTCCTTTAGTCCCAAAGGATCAGTCCAGAGCCTGCCTTTCTATGATGGTTTCGGTTTTTCCGGGTTCTTTATAATTTCGGGTGTTTGTATTGTTCTGGCTCTGTTATTTCTAAGGCACAAGTTTTGCTCTTTATTTCATAGTTCCTTTTTCTGTCTAGAGGCTGGAGTTTATTCTCTGGAAGTCACTCTCACTGCTTTGTTATCGAATACTGCCTTGATTGCTATGCTTAGGAGCTTATGAGGCACAACTCAGAGTTTTCTATCTCCACCTGCTGGTGGATGGTCACAACCTATTTGTCTGGACTGAACCTTTGGCACTAAAGGAAAGAAAACTATCAGGTAATTAACTAATTTTTCCATATAACTCAGCCAAGACCTCTAGTTGACAGGGCATGATTATGGCATAGGCAAACTAGGCACTGGCTTAGAGCTTAGATATTTAGGTGGAACCTCTTTAGATGTTCTAATTCAATGGATCCCAAGGCAAATTTACCCTGCTAAGTCAGCTGCTGACAAAAGGAAGTGTAGGGGCAGGGGGCCAGAACCACCACTGGCTGCAGAGGTCTGTCTACTCTGCCTCCCTGTCTGCATTATCCTCCAGTCAGCAGGAGAGCTCCATGAGCAGTGCTGCTTATTAAAGTGGAGAATTCATCATGCTTGTTTGCCTAGAACCTGCTGGTAGATAACAGGGAAACCAGAGGAAGCAAGCTGCTTATTCTTCACCAGTGCAAGGTACTGTTCAAATGTTGCCTCATTACCCCTTCAGAAGGAAGTCTGAATCAGACTGAGGGAGCAATGCAGAAAGCCACCACAAGCAGAAGTGCACATCAGTTACTGAGAAGTATGTGTGCATGTTATTGGCTGTAGAATGGAGAAAGTGGTTTAGCACATCAGCTAACTTGTGTAGTATACATGGGTGCACAGTATATTGCAATGAATGGTAATGAGACCATTAGATATTCCTCTATACAGTGACTAGAAGTAAACGGGGGTTATTGAAGAAATTCACTGCCAAGCCTATAACCAGGGCCGATGAGGTGTGTGTGTGTGGGGGGGGGGGGGGGGGGGGCAAAATTCCAAGGGCCAGGCCTCCAAAGGGGGTCCGGACTGTGGCCTGGGGTGGGCAAGCTTCTTCCTGCCTGCTTCCAGGTCTGCCCTCTCCTGTGTGCCATGCCGCCTAGGACCCAGATGATTACATTAACGCAATATTGTGTTAATGCAATCATCTGGGTCCTGACTCCCAGCACACATGAGCACTTGAGCAGGAGAGGACAAAGCGAGGGAGTAATACAGCAGTAACTTGGAGATAGAAAGGTGCAGAGGTGGGTCTGGGGGGGGGGGGGGGGGGGGGCCTTCGTGCTGCAGGCCTGGCCCAGGCCTGGCTGTGTATCTCAGCAGCCTCGCTTATAGCAGTGTAGAAAGGTTAGTCGAGAAGATTTACTGTCAGTTCTTTTTTTTCTTTTATTCTGCAACCATAGCTAGTTCCTGCAACTTCAAAATACAAGAAGGGAAGTAGCATCAGCTTCACTGTGCACATGTCCAAAGAAAAATGTACTAGCACACAATTGCGCATGTAGTTCTCATAAATATTAACCTCTCAAAAACTTTGTGGAAGAAATATTTGTGAGGCTAATATGTTCAGAACAACATTCTGATTCATATGCAGATGTGTGCTGGCACTTTCATTCTCCGAGGACAAGCAGGCTGCTTGTTCTCAGTGATGGGTGACGTCCACGGCAGCTCCCGATGACCAGAAAATATTCCTAGTAACAAACGTTTTCTAGAGCCTTTGAGCGCGCACACCGCGGCCATCCGCTTCCCGCGAGTCCCGTCAGTTTTTTCTCTTTCCGCAGTAGGGAGCGGTTGTTTTTTTCCCGTCTCTGTGCCCCTGAGAAAGAGCCTTTGGTTTTTTCGCGAGTTTTCACGCTTTTTTATTCGTTTTCTTTTTTTCTTCTGCGCTCTGTTGAGCTCTTATTTAAAAAAAAAAAAAAAGTTTCTTTAAGTTAATAGTTGAACCCTCTTTAAGCTTCCTTTCGCTGCCGTCGCAGCCCCTTTTGGGCTGCGCGTTCGCGTTTCTCCCTTTTTTGTGCCCTTTTTTCTTGGCACCATCGAGAATTTTGACCTCGCCGCCGCTATTTTTCCGTCCATGACATAGAGGATTCCCAGTGGTTTCAAGAAGTGCGGTCGGTGCAGCCGGGCAATCTCGGGTACCGATCCCCATTCGTGGTATATCCAGTGCCTTGGGCCCGACTATCGCCCAGATGTGTGTAAGTTGTATCTTAGCCTTAAAAAGCAGACAGAGGCGTCGAGAAAAGCTCAGCGGGAACGTCTGTTTGGAGCTTTGCCCGGCACGTTGACATCAACAGCAGTACCAAGGTCGGTGACATCGGCACGGGAGATGGCATTTGACATCAGGAGAGCAGGTAATACCTGTCCGGAGACCACTACGCGCTGGGAGCAGTGAGCCATCGAGTGGGTCTCCACCTGTCTTGACGGCTCCTGCAGTGCAGGTCCATCGGGACCGACTACTTTCGGACCCGACCTCGAGGAGGCGTGTGGATTTCATGTCCTCCTCGTCGGTACTGAGGAGTACCGATGCCGTGCATCAAACAAAGTCTAAGAAGCATCAGCATCGATCGCCTTCCACACACGGTACCGGGAGCTCCGGGGCGTCGAGGGGTTCGGCACCCGAGAAGCGTCGACGCCGGGAGGACCGCTCACCCACCATCCAAGAGGTGTCAATGCGTCGGTCTTCAGACAGTCCGGTACCGCCTCCCTGCTCTGCACAGGTTCTGCCTCCGGTTCCTACACTAGCCCCACAGCCTTTCCTGACAGACGCTCTGGACAAGCGCCTCCGAGCTATTCTGCCAGGTTTCCTGGAGGGGCTGCTGCGTCAGTCTGTTCTGGTACCGGGGGTGCTTGCACCCTCGGTACCGTTGATAGAAGCGGCAGCTGGCTCTGTGCCTGTGGTGAGGTCCCCCGACCTCGGCTGCCACCCAGGTCGATTCCCCGTCGACATCGCTGGAGGGAGCTTGATCGCCACGGCACAGGAGTCGACTTCTCAACGTCGTCATCGACGTGGTTCCTTGGAGTTGAGACGGGCCCGGTTTCGGACTGCAGTTCGCGAACTCTTGTCCGACACCGAGGAGGATACTTCGTGGGAAGAAGAGGAGGATCCCAGATATTTCTCTTCTGAGGAGTCTTGTGGTCTTCCTTATGATCCCACTCCTTCGCCTGAAAGAAAGCTTTCTCCCCCGGAGAGGCTTTCTTTCTTCTCTTTTGTACAGGAAATGTCTGTGGCTATTCCCTTTCCTGTGGTATCTGAGGTTGAGCCCAGGGCCGAGATGTTCGAGGTCCTTGACTATCCTTCACCACCTAAGGCATCGTCCACTGTTCCTCTGCATAATGTCCTTAAGCAGACATTGCTGAAGAACTGGACGAAACCACTCTCTAATCCCACCATCCCCAAGAAGGTTGAGTCCCAGTATCGAATCCATGGAGAGCCTGAGTTGATGAAGTTGCAGTTACCTCACGACTCTATGGTTGTGGATTCTGCTCTCAAAAGAGCCAAAAGTTCTAGCGATTTTGCCTCAGCTCCCCCGGGACGAGAATCTAGAACTCTGAACTCTTTTGGGAGGAAGGCCTATCAGTCCTCCATGCTCGTGTTTAAGATTCAGTTGTACCAGCTCTACACGAGCATCCACATGCGGAACAATGTCAAGCAACTGGCGGACTTGGTGGACAAGCTCCCTCCGGAGCATGCCAGGCCTTTTCAGGAGGTGGTCAGGCAGCTGAAGGTGTGTTGTAAATTCCTGTCCAGGGGTGCTTACGACTCTTTTGATGTTGCATCCAGAGCCGCTGCACAAGGTATAGTGATGCACAGACTCCCATGGCTGCGTGCCTCTGACCTGGACAGTAGAGTCCAGCAGCGGCTAGCGGATGTTCCTTGCTGGGGGGATAATATTTTTGGCGAGAAAGTCGAGCAGGTGGTAGAGCAGCTCCACCAGCGTGAGAAAGCCATCGACAAACTCTCCCACTGGGCGCCTTCAGCAACTACCTCTTCAGGTAGACATTTTTTCCAGGGAAGGAGGACTGCTCCCTATGCTTACGATAAGCCTAGGTACAGTCCACCTTCCCGACAGCCTTCTCAGGCTCAACCCCAGCGCGCTCGTTCTTCTCAACAGTGTGCACCCAGACAGGCCCCTGCAGCTCCCCAGCAAAAGCAAGGGACGGGCTTTTGACTGGCTCTAGTTGAGCATAGCCACTATCAAAGTGTCGGTGCCGGACGATCTGCCGGTCGGAGGGAGGTTAAAATTTTTTCAACAAAGGTGGCCTCTCATAACCTCCGATTGGTGGGTTCTTCAAATAGTCCGGCTTGGATACTCCCTCAATTTGATTTCCACACCTCCAAATTGCCCACCGGGAGCTCATTCCTTCAGCTCCCAGCACAGGCAAGTACTTGCAGAGGAACTCTCCGCCCTTCTCAGCGCCAGTGCGGTCGAGCCCATTCCACCAGGGCAAGAAGGGCTGGGATTCTATTCCAGGTACTTCCTTGTGCAAAAGAAAATGGGGGATGCGTCCCATCCTAGACCTAAGGGGCCTGAACAAATACCTGGTCCGAGAAAAGTTCAGGATGCTTTCCCTGGGCACCCTTCTTCCAGTGATTCAGAAAAACGACTGGCTGTGCTCTCTGGACTTAAAGGATGCTTATACACACATCCCTATACTGCCAGCTCACAGGCAGTATCTTCGATTCCATCTGGGAATGCAGCATTTTTAGTATTGTGTGCTGCCCTTTGGTCTCACGTCTGCGCCCAGGATGTTTACCAAATGCCTGGCAGTAGTTGCAGTGTCGCTACTCAGACTGGGAGTGCATGTGTTCCCTTATCTCGACGATTGTCTGGTGAAGAACACTTCAGAGGCAGGAGCTCTACAGTCCATGCAGATGACTATTCAACTCCTGGAGCTACTAGGTTTTGTCATAAATTACCCAAAGTCCCATCTTCTTCCTGTTCAGAAACTAGAATTCATAGGGGCTCTGCTGGAATCACAGACGGCTCATGCCTATCTTCCAGAGGCGAGGGCGGACAACCTTCTGGCTCTTGTTTCCTTGGCCAGAGCGTCTCAGCAGATCACAACTCGGCAGATGTTGAGACTGCTAGGCCATATGACCTCCACAGTCCATGTGACTCCCATGGCCTGTCTTCACATGCGAGCAGCTCAATGGACCCTAGCTTCCCAGTGGTTTCAGGCCACAGGGGATCTAGAGGATGCAATCCAGTTACCCACCGACTTTCGCCATTCCCTTCAGTGGTGGCCAGTTCGATCCAATTTGACTTTGGGACGTCCCTTCCAAATTCCTCAGCCGCAAAAAGTGCTGACAACGGATGCATCTCTCCTGGGGTGGGGAGCCCATGTAGACGGGCTTCTCACAAGGAGCTTGGTCCCTCCAGGAATCAGGTCTTCAGATCAATCTCCTGGAGTTGCGAGCGATCTGGAACGCTCTAAAGGCTTTCAGAGATCGGCTGTCCAATCAGATTATTCAAATTCAGACAGACAATCAGGTTGCCATGTATTACGTCAACAAGCAGGGGGGCACCGGATCTCGCCCCCTGTGTCGGGAAGCCGGCCAGATGTGGCTATGGGCTCGTGCCCACGGCATGTTTCTCCAAGCCACGTATCTGGCAGGCGTAAACAACAGTCTGGCCGACAGGTTGAGCAGGATAATGCAACCTCACGAGTGGTCGCTCAACTCGGGCGTGGTACGCAAGATCTTCCGAGCGTGGGGCACCCCCTCGGTGGATCTTTTTGCCACTCAGACCAATCACATGGTCCCTCAGTTCTGTTCCAGACTTCAGGCCTACAACAGATTAGCGTCGTATGCTTTTCTCTTTCATTGGGGGAAGGGTCTTCTTTATGCATATCCTTCCATACCTCTGGTGGGGAAGACTTTGTTGAAACTCAAGCAAGACTGCGGAACCATGATTCTGATAGCTCCTTTTTGGCCGCGTCAGATGTGGTTCCCTCTTCTTCTGGAGTTATCCTCCGAAGAACCGTGGAGATTGGAGTGTTTTCCAACACTCAGAATGAGGGGGCGCTTCTGCATCCCAACCTCCAGTCTCTGGCTGTCATGGCCTGGATGTTGAGGGCATAGACTTTGCCTCCTTGGGTCTTTCTGAGGGTGTCTCCCGAGTCTTGCTTCCAGGAAAGATTCCACGAGGAGGTGTTACTCTTTCAAATGGAGGCGGTTTGTCGTCTGTTTTGACAGCAAGGCTCTAGACCCTCGCTCTTGTCCTACACAGACCCTGCTTGAATACCTTCTACACTTATCAGAGTGTGGTCTCAAGACCAACTCCGTAAGACTTCACCTTAGTGCAATTAGTGCTTATCATCAACGTGTAGAGGGTAAGCCTATCTCTTGACAGCCTTTAGTTGTTCGCTTCATGAGCAGTTTGCTTTTATCAAGGCCCCCTGTCAAACCTCCACCAGTGTCATGGGATCTCAACGTCGTTCTCACCCAGCTGATGAAACCTCCTTTTGAGCCACTGAATTCCTGCCATCTGAAGTATTTGACCTGGAAGGTCATTTTCTTGGTGGCTGTTACTTCAGCTTGTAGAGTCAGTGAGCTTCAAGCCTTGGTAGCCCATGCTCCCTATACTAAATTTCATCATAACAGAGTAGTCCTCCGCACTCACCCTAAGTTCCTGCCGAATGTGGTGTCGGAGTTCCATCTGAACCAGTCAATTGTCTTGCCAACATTTTTTCCCCGTCCTCATACCCGCCCTGCTGAACGTCAGACAAACAGTCCGCCCAAATGTTTGTTTCTTTCGATCCCAACAGAAGGAGAGTTGCTGTCGGGAAACGCACCATTTCAAGTTAGCAAGCAGATTGCATTTCTTTCACTTATGCCCAAGCTGGGCTGACAATAGAGGGTCATGTCACGGCTCATAGTGTTCAAGCCATGGCAGTGTCAGTGGCCCACTTGAAGTCAGCCACTATAGAAGAGATTTGCAAGGCTGCGACATGGTCTTCAGTCCACACATTCACATCTCATTACTGCCTTCAGCAGGATTCCCGACGCGACAGTCGGTTTGGGCAGTCGGTGCTGCAGAATCTGTTTGGGGTTTAGAATCCAACTCCACCCCCCTAGGCCCCTTTTTTGTTCTGTTCCAGGCTGCACTCTCAGTTAGATGTTTTCTTTGTAGGTCAATCCTTGTTATGTCCTCGCCCTTGCGAGGCCCAATTGACCTTTCTTTGTTATTTTGAGTGAGCCTGGGGGCTAGGGATACCCCATCAGTGAGAACAAGCAGCCTGCTTGTCCTCGGAGAAAATGAAGATACATACCTGTAGCAGGTATTCTCTGAAGACAGCAGGCTGATTGTTCTCACATACCCGCCCGCTTCCCCATTTGGAGTTGTCTTTTCCTTCTTTGCTTTGTTATTAAACTGACGGGACTCTCGCGCAACAGGCGGGAAGCGGATGGCTGTGCATGTGCGGTGCGCGCGCCCGAAGGCTCTAGCAAACTTTTGTTGCTAGGAAGATTTTCCGGTCATCGGGGGCTGCCGTGGACGTCACCCATCAGTGAGAACAATCAGCCTGCTGTTCTCGGAGAACACCTGCTACAGGTATGTACCTTCATTTTTTCTCTGGGCATGTGTACTGTGTAACCACCCTTCTGGTAGAACCTTTGTGTGCATAGGTCTGGCAGACTAATTAGTGTGCAAATTCTGCACACTTCAAATTTGTATCATTGACTTATTGCATTTTGCTGTGGAATATTTTCTTGCTAATCTTCAGCCAATGGTACATGCCTCTTATCATGTGGCTTTCTGCATCGACCCCCAGAATAGGTGAAACAGCCTTTGTGGAAGGATATCATGAAACAGTGGCTGCTATCATCAGTTGATTTAACTCTGCCTGTATGTAGCAGTTATTCTATTTTTAGACATTCTCAAATTATTTTTCTTCTGAAACTGACACGGGTCTGTAATTTTTCCATTTAGGACTATATGGTGAATTGAAGCCCTGATTGAATTTCCTCTTTTATAAGGACCCTTGTTTAAATAATGTGGAGCACTAATCAAAAAAAGTTAATAGAATGATAGGAATTGAGAGAAAATTTGGAAACAAAATAGCTTAATGCCAGTATACAAGCCCATGTTATATCTGCATTTTGAATACTGTGTGCAGCTTTGGACATTTTTGCCTAAAAAAAAAAAAAAAAAAAAGATACAATATGTGACTGGCCCTTTGTTTCAGACCCAAGTTTCAGCCCAAGGCACTGAAGATCCAAATCTGGATGCTTTGTGTAACAGAACCAGTCAGGTTTGGGCATACCACTGAGGTGTTGTGGCCAGGGAAGATGGCAGCTGTTGCTCTATTGGCTCCCACTGACCAATCTGATGTACTGGAGTACTATGGAAGAGGTAGCCTTTGGACTGTTCTGGGTGCCTGTGCTGCCTGGAGTAGAAGGGTGGGGAGAGAACCACAGGGGTAGAAATGTTGACAGACTGCAATAATAAAGACATAGTACACCTAGAAAAAGGGCAATAGAAGTGATTAGACAATGAAAGAACTTAAAACAAACAAACCTAGGACCTGTTTAGAAAAGAAACAATAGAGGGGAACTGTCATAGAGGTATATAAAAATCATGATTGATGTGAAGAAATCATATAGGTGTCTATGAGGCATATTTTCAAAGCAGCCTTCCAAAGTTCCATAGGTTTCTATGGAACTTAGGAAGCCTAAGTGCTTTGAAAATGAGCCCCTATGTCTACCAGTACAAGAACTAGGAACATAAAGTACTAGGTGGCAGGTTTAAAATCAAATGAATTTGTCATGCAGTGCATTTATGGGAGACATCAATTTAAAGGGTCCTTTTACTAAGTTGTGTTAAGCTCTAATGCATGCCTAACACAGCTAAAAATAGAGTACTTCAGGACACGCTCAGGCGTCCTGTGGTAATTTTGAAATGTGCCTGCGTTAACCACATGCTAAAAATATATATATATTATTTTTTTCTAGGGGACATGTCATGGATGGAGAGTGGGTGTTCCTGTGCTAACCAATTAGCATATCCACATTACTGTGTACCAACTGGTTAGTGTAGGGATACAGTTTGAGCTCTTACCACCTACAAATTGGGTGGCAAGCACTCATGCAGTAAATGTAAAAAATGGCCACAGCGCATAGTCGTTAATTTAAAAAAATAGGTCATTTTACAGCCGCAGTAAAAATGGCTTTAGTGTGCAGAAAAACCTTTGCATAAAAGCAGTAAGGCAATTTTTTTATCACACCTTTGTAAAAGGACCCCTCTAGTATGTCATCCTGGGTTCAAGGCATCCCTAAACCATGACTGTATGTATACCTGGTTGGTTCAAGTCAGATATGCCAGGATTTTAGACATTTCTCTAAGCACTGGCTGCTTATCACTGAGATAGGATACCAGATTAGAAGGTCTTTGCTTTGAACATAAAAAGGACTCTAGACAGGATTTGTTAAGGTGTCCTTTATGATGGGGGTTTTTCCTTGTGGATATTTTAAATGCTTATCCGTAGGTTGTTTTTATTTGTTTGTTTTTTAAAATAGTAGGCCCATTTGTTAAAACAAAGTAAAAAGTATTGTTTATCCCTCATCAGCTAGATATTTTGTTAAAATAAATTTTTTTAATCCATTAATACCATCGTATCAGTACCAAGGAGGCTATCTCTTATAGAACGTCAGCTCTAAATCTGCCTTTTGCACAGGTGCAGTATCATCTGTTCCCTGCTTTTATTATTACAAGAAAATGCTTTAGAAATTAAATGCATCTCAGAAAATGTGTTTTACCTTGGGAATACGTTAATTTCAAGCAGTATTCCCTATGGGAAAGGCAATACCAGCTCTGATATGCAAAGCATATAATTTTATCATTTGAATGTCATTTACATACAATAGGGATTCTGACAAGATTTGAAGAGGAAAAAAGTTATGTAAATATCACTCAACATGTTACCTATGGGAGTATTAGCATTGTAGTTGATTATTTTTTTAATACTGTATATTATGTGTTTGGTTTGAAAGTAAAAGACCAAACAAAGAGACTGACAAATAGTAGAGAAGTGAGGGATTCAAGGCCCCCTTCAGCTGCCAACTTAAGACACTTTTTGGAAACAAAAAAAAGAAATGCTCCGTTAAAAAAAAAAAAAGTTAGTGCTTCTGTATTTTGGTAATTTAAAGTAACCCTCTGTGAAGCCTGTTATTGTAATAGGCAACATATTAGTTTACTAAAAAAAAATTTGTTTTATATGAGGGTGCCTTTTTTTTTTTTATTATTCTAACCACTAACTAGGTTGTGTGCCCCCTTTCAGGACAAACCAACAGCTTGATTTCTGTATGACTTAATTTAATTTTTACCCCTTTGGTTTTTAATCTAGTGTGGAAATCTGCTTCAGATATACATGTAAATATTTATAAACTTCATTTTTTTATTCTTCCCCTCCCCTCTTTTTAACATGTTTCTGTCCAATTCATGAACATTGGTGACAGTCGAATGTTCTGTCCAGCCAGACACCCACTGCAATAGCGCTAGCTTTGTGCTGGGCTCAAATTGTACACATAAATCTGAGCAATGTGGTGATACACACACATTTTTTTTACCTCCTAGCAAGATATATGTAAAGTAGAAAACCAAAAGAAAAAAATGCTTTTAGACCATCATGTCACATATTAACATTTATTTTATAAAACATTGTTTCAACAACCTAAACCAAGAGTCTTAGGATAAAAAACCATCTCACCTTTATTATTATTATTATTTTTTTTTTTATGGAAGTCAAGATGGTTAGAAATTACTGTAGGTATGTATGGATGTTTCTCTTTGGAGGCTTCTGAGAAGTATTCGTGCTGAATTATTTCAGTTCCTGCTCTTGCTGTGTCGGTGGGTACAGCCAGCCTCCACTGAGAAAAGGGAAATTGTACTATTAACATACAAACAGTTTTAGGACCTTGGCTACATATAGTTAAAATAAAAAAACAAAATAGAACTAAATGTAAAATAATTTTATAAATGATCTTTTGTACTCTAGGACATTAAATGTACAACTTTTGTATATATAAAAGCATAGGAACTTTCTGTTTAGCAGAAAGCAAACACATTCCTACACTTTTAATGTATATGTTTGTTATATTGTCCCTGTATAACCACATGCCCCATGTTTTGTGCCTTTTTAATTAGTTTGTCTCAATAAACAAAAATGTAGAGAAAACGTAAGACCCAGTGGATTTGTTGTGGTTCCTCTGGGTCCACAGTGTGGAAATTGCTGTCTCCATTTGAAGGGCTTTTTTTTTTTCATCTAGCAAGGCATGTGAAAGTGATCATGCTATCCTACAGTGTGTGGCTCAGCAGTTGGATGAAGTAAGTGAAATAGTGTAGTATAGACTTCACAATACAGTTGTAGACAGTCTCCCTCCTTCTAGCTAATTCTTGGTGATCCAAAGAACAGTAACATTGATTTCTTGTTTATATGCCAATTTCAAAGATGTCAAAGCAACTCATGACAAAGTTATAATACATTTAAAAGATGATTGTAAACTACCTCACGTAAGTTTGGTGATGGATGGATGACATCACATACTATTGTCTGTTTAACTTTTTTTTTTTTTCTTTTCCATCAACAAGTGAGACTGAGTCAGGCACACAAGTGGATTACATTGCATATCAACAGGATGGAAGTGCTTTCCCAGGGCTCAGAATTAAGTTGAAAGCTTTAAGCATTCACAACCCTTCTCATGTGCAGCAGTCTCCTCAGTACCTCGGCTTTGGGTTTTTTTCTGCTTTATCACAGATGTGAAAACAGAGCTCTCACAATGTAAAGAAATTAAGGTTAATTTCTCTGCAGTCTGTTTTGTCATTTTCAAACAGAAAAAAAAACATTTTTTTTTAATCTTTAAAATTGATAGAATTTACATCCAAACAGTAACCTGCTTGTACAGAAAATGTACAATGATTACCACAACTAAGAAAATCTTATAGAAGAACATAAACCAGAACTGTGTACAGAATAGTCCACTATAATAGAAAAAGTCCAATACCGATAAACTTAAAGGAAAATGTGAGCTCACTAACCCCATAATCTACTCTAACCATACAACATTAAGAAGTTGAGACTGTGTAGCTCAACATCCATTTTGGCTAAAAGCCCTGCGTTCTGCCCAATTACTGCTGAGTTAGCATAGGAGGCGGTAAGGAAATGGTGGTGCAGCCATTTCTGGGGGAGCCCGTTCTCACCCCCTCCCTCTAACATGGCATGCAGTTAATGTGTGAATTAGCATTTGCTGTCATGCCAGTCTGGTAAATTACTGTACTCATACACTAACCGCATTCACTAATTTGCATGTTAACTATTTATTGCACTTTCATATAGGGCCCCTAAATTTTACTGCTGGAGCTTTTTCTCCTAAGTTTTTTTTTCTAGAAACATGACTACTCTTAGGAACATTTATGGTCTTTCACCAGTTTGTATACTGGATATGGTACAGTTGAGTTACTCTTCACAAAAAAAAAATGGTTGATGCCAATTAAGACTGGCTTCCTTTTCCTAAATACTTCCATCATTGAGTACTTTTGAAGATTATAAAATGGAATAATTTTTCAGCTGAGATCAGATTGATTATTGTATTGATCTTTGTGTGACTTCATGGCTCTCAGAAATATTTTTGAGTAGAAACTGATTACGGTAAACAATCCAAGCAGCCTACATTTTACAATTACAATGTAATACTGTAATATTTAACTGCTATTTAATGTATTTTCTGTTTATTGTAAAAGCATGACTACTTTAGAAATATCTGCAGTGGGAACTGATTAAATAACATAAGTAGCCTAAATTCAAGATTATAATTTAATATTATGTTTAGGGCTGCATGTTAATAGCTAATCACAATTTAAAAAAAAATTGATCTCAGTGATTAGCTGCCTGTCCAGTCCAGCATTGCTTCCCTTCTGGACCACTGGCGGCTCTCCCCTCTCCTCCTAGTTTACCTCCTTAGTTGTCTTGCAGTAAATCTTTGCCTTCCAACGGCTGGCAGCATATTTAAATGCTGCCTCGCCCTGCACTGGGCCTTTCCTTCTGACCCATCCTTCTCCTTCTGATGCAACTTCCTATTTTCAGAAAGGGGCGTTGAGTCAGAAGGAAAGGCCCAGTGCATGCCGAGGCAGTATTTCAATACACTGTCGCCCACTGCAGGGTGAAGATTTACTGCAAGACAACTGATGAGGTAAACCGGGCGCGGAGGGGAGACTCGCCACTGCTGCCGCCTGGGAGAGATGGCAGGTACGAGAGACAGGGACAAAGCGGGAGGAGAGGCATATTAGAGAGAGAATGGGTGAAGGCACAAGGGGGGCAGATGGAGGGAGAGAGAATGGGTGAAGGCACGGGGGGGGGCAGATGGAGGGAGAGAATGGGTGAAGATGGGGGGCACAGAGAGAATGAGAGGTGAAGGCACATGACAGAAAATGGGTGCAGCCCCCCCCCCCCCCCTCCAGCTACAGTACCTGTTCAATGGCTGGTGGAGTCACTGATGCCCTGCCAGCTGCTGAAATCCACTTCCTGAGTCACCCCCTTCCTTGTACTGCCTCAGGAGCGAGGAAGTCAGTGGGGTACTTCCAGCCACTAATGCTTGCACTTCCCAAGCTTGCTCAGTTTGTGCATGAACTGAGTATGTTCGGGGAGTTCCAGTAGCGGCAACTGGAGCCGCACCACACTGCTGAGGCAGCACAAGGAGGACGGGATGCTTTGGCAGTGGATTTCTTTGACTGGCTTTGAAATCCCCACCAGCAAAGATAAGATAAATGGGGGGGAAGAAGGAATGTGCCCCCTGCCTAAGCCCCTCCCCCATGAGCAGCTGGCTATGGCCCAACTTTAATCACATGATTATATTTAAAATTTTAATCAAAATGCAACCCTAATTATATTTAATGTATTTTATTACTGTTAATTTGGAGTGCACTTCTTTGTAACCTGCTTTGAACCATTAACATGTTTAAGCTGCTATTAAGTGCTCAAATTAAAAAAAATAAAAGGCTGTTGCATACCCTCTCCCTTTCCAGCTTAGGATGAATTCTATGATTCATTCATCTCATACTTTATGCCTAGTGTCTTTCTATAGGTGCAACCAGACTTAAGTTATTGGCAACAGCAAATGAAGCAGGAATATATCATTGTATGTAAATCTTACGATGTACTCAACAGCTTTAAGTGGTTCTCAACTGCCAGAATTGCTATACAACACTTTATATAGTCTGTGTGACATAAAAGAACAGGCTTTGCTGTGCCATTAATATCTACATCCTCTACACATAAAGCACATCATATCCTAGACTAGTGCGTTCTGCCCTTCCATTCTTGATGTGGTTAAGCCTTTTTGCAAGAAAAAGAAACAAACTCCTTTCCAAAATATACATGCCTGGTCTCTAGAGTTGTCTGCTTCTTTTAGGGTAAGGGACATTTTTTTTCGTTGTTAAAAAAATTTTTCAGCTCACCTTTGTATGTGTGTGTGTCGGGGGGGGGGGGGGAGGTTGGACTAGTTGCAAGCCAGGAAACCTGTAGATTTTGGGCACAGGATATATATTTCACACCAAGAGAAATTTGAGATCCTCCCAAGGCCATTTATTAGAAGTCCCCACTTCTAAGTCAGTAATATGAGAAAGAAACGCATTTAGAGCAAGTGGCCCTTTTAATTGGAACTATAACTTTCTACTGATTGGGGCAAATCCTGACTTATTCTTTCATAAAATAATAAACATTTTTCCTATCTCCAGATCTGAGGTGAATTGTGATTTGATATTCTGTTTTTGTATTATTTGAACTTTTTGTGTCATTTTTTCTTTGGTAATTTGATATATTTAGAATGTAAACCATTTTGAATGATGTTGATCATGAAAATAGTATGTATAAATGAATGCATACATAAGTAGAAACTCATGTTAATGGAGAAGAGAGGCTGTATTGCAGTCGGCTTCAAGATGTGGCGCCAAGCCTAGTACAGTATAAGTAAGAAAGTTTTAGATATATAGGTGGCTGAGGCAATAAATGGAACAACATGAGCCTATACTCTGGTAAGAAAACAGGTTCTAAGTGAAAAAAATAAATCAATCTGTGGACAGGTGTTCACACTAGAGGAAGAGGGTGGCAGCTGGGAGAATACAAGTTCAGGATATCACCCCAAAGTGCCATGGTGGTGGGGAAAATAACAAGATTGACAATACACTTAGCAGTGACAGGGGAAGAGGAAACCAGAATAAAAACCTTAAACTATAAAAGTGAACAATCCAAAATTTAGTTGAAGGCTGTGCTATGACCACAAATGCTCACAGCATTGGCAATAAAATTCTTTATCTCGAAGCCCTGATGATGAAAATGGACTGACATTGTAGTCACTTATGTAGATGTGGTTCAATGAGTCTTCTGACTAGAATATCACCATACCTAGCTATAATCTTCTGTGGAGAGATTGAAGTGGCAAAAAAGGGGGAGGAGCGGCTCTTTGTCAGAAATAACTGGCTGAAATGCAGGGGGTGTGGGGAAAAGAGGAAGCCCTGCATATCATGCTGGAAAGAGGAGAGGGCACTGAAGAGAGATCTGATTAGTAATATTGCAAAAGTGAAAATGGAAGGAGAGAGAATGAGAGAAAAACTACACTGGCTTCCACTCAACGTATTACATTCAAAGTAGAGAGCTGCACTGCTTCCATCCCCGCGGAACCCGCAGGGACGGAGGCAGTTCTGCGGGGTTCCCGCAGGGATGGAGGCAGTTCCTGCGGGGTTCCCGCGGGGATGGAACCAGTTCTGTGGGCTTCCCGTGGAAGTGTAAGCTGCACCTGCACCAGCCTCTCATCTACCGAATACCAATTTATTTGAGTGCTGTCTTCTCCTCCTCCTCCTCCTCTTCTTCCTTGCTTTAACAGCATAAATGTGGAAAGTCTTCCATTAAGGAGGTGGTAGAGTCACAAATGATGACGGAATTCAAAAAGGCATGCTAACCTTAAATGGCTGCATGTGTGTGGATATGTCAAGTGACACTTAGATGGCGACTCTGGCTGTGATGAACTAGAGCTGATACCTGGCAGACTTGTATGGTCTGTGTCTCATACATGGCAATCTGGTGTAGGATGGGCTGGAAAGGGCTTAGACAGCAACTTCAGTGGCTGGATCATGAGGACAGTGCTGGACAGACTTTTATGGTCTGTGTCCCACAAATGAGAACATGAATAGGCTGGAGTGGGCTTCGATGGCAACTCCACAGTTGGAACATAAGGATGGGGCCAGATAGACTTCTGTGGTCTTTGTTCCAGAAACATGAAATAAAGACCATAATCAAGTATATAATATCACACGTTGATTTAATGATGAATTGATCATGAGTGTGACTATTGGGCAGAGTGGATGGACCGTTCAGGTCTATTTGCTGTCACTTACTATGTTACTATTAATCCTCTTTGCTCCCAGGCTGGTGCACAGACCTCAGCTCTAACACAGGCACGAGAATCAGATGTCACCTGACCTACTGGCGCGTGCATGAGGCGACCTCTCAGCACACACTGCCAGTGAATCAGAGACAAATCTTACATGTGCGCACCAGAGTGTTCCAAGTTCCAACTTCCGTTCCTTCCTTGCCTACAGTGCTGTGGCTCAAATCCAGAGAGAGACTGAGGGAGCTGACTGGAACTTTCTTTTATGTACTATTAAATTCTTGTGGGGATGGGTTAAATTCTTGCGGGGATGGGTGGGGACGGGTTGGGATGGTTTAAATTTTTGCGGGGATGGGTGGGGGTGGGTAAGATTCCAGCAGGGACGGGCGGGGATGGGTAAGATTTCTGTCCCCGTGCAACTCTCTAATTCAAAGTCTGTACCCTTGTTCATAAAATCATTTACGGAGAGGCCCTGGTCTACATGTCAGACCTCATAGACTTACCACCCAGGAATACTAAAAGATCAGCTTGAACATTCCTGAATTTCCATTTCCCTAGCTGCAAAGGACTAAAATGCAAATTAATACATGCTTCCAGCTTTTCCTACATAAGCATGCAGCTATGGAATGCACTACCACTTGGCGTGAAAAAAATAACTGACAACCAACTTTTGGAAATCACTGAAGACCTTCCTCTTCATCAAAGCATACCGCAACAATTCATCATATAAACCCTAATGCAGTACCACTTTTTCTCTGGTCCCGAAATGTGATCTCTTCATACTTGACTGATCAACTTTGCTATGTTACTTATGTTCTTTGTGTGTTACCACTTGTATCTCTTACTCTGGTATGGCATCTGCCATGTCGGAACAATGTAAGCCACATTGAGCCTGCAAATAGGTGGGAAAATGTGGGATACAAATGCAGCAAATCAATAAATAAATAATGGGTGATTGTAATATATCAGATGTGAATTAGAATATCCCACCTGGAAAGAAGCAGACAGTGGATGCCTTACAAGAGGCATTGCTGATGGAACCCACCAGGGGAGGGAGGATCAGTGTTGGATTTAGTACTTACAAATGTAGATAGTGTGTCTAATGTCTGGATGGGCACCCACATGGGTGGCAGTGATTGCTACAGAGTGTGGTTTCTTATAAAAGCTAAGGTGGAGCCCAGGGTGTTTGAAATCCAGACTTTTGAGTTTGGTGTGTCTAGACTCCAACACACCAAACTCAAAAAGTTATGGCTTTCAAACACTCTGATTTTGGTAAAATGGGGAAGTTTCTGAAAGAGGAGCTGGTGGGATGGGATGAAATAAGATAAATGGGAAAATAGTTGGCTCATCTGAAAGGGGCTATCAAAAGGGCTACTGATCTTTATGTAAAGGAAATAAAAGCAAGATGAAAAGGAAACCAATGTGGTTCACCAATGAAATTATTGCAAAGGTAGCTTTCAGAAAATACAGGAGATCACAAAGAGGAGGAACACATGAATACCAGGGCTGCATTTTGATTAACATTTTTAATCACAATTATGCAATTAAAAAGTTTTAATTGCAATTAATTGAGCTATTACACCAATACAAGAAGCAAGCTGAGATATACAGTCCAACATGTCTCCCTCCCTCCCCTCTACCCCCCCCCCCCCCGCTTCAACATGATTTCCTCCCCTCTGCTCCCTCAGTCCACTTGTCTCTTCTTTTCTCCTACCCAACCCCTCCAGGTCCAACATTTCTCCCTCTCTCCTCCCTTCCCTCTGTTGCCCCTCAGCCTGGCATTAACCACATTTATCATGCAGCCCAAAAGCTGAAAGAGTCCAAGAAAGAAATCTGAATAGCAAAAGCACAGACTGAAGTAAAAATGGCTAAAGATAAAGAGGTGATAAGATATGTTTTAGGTATATTGGGGAAAGGAGAAATGACAGACGTGGAATTATGAGACTCAGATGTTTTGCGCTGATATATGGAAAGTTGATGAGGAAAAAGTGAAAATGCTCTACAAGTACTTCTGTTCAGTGTTTATGGAAGAAAAACCTGGAGAAGATTCGCAGATGATTGTCAAAGGTATATAGGGGGATGGTGCAGATACCCACCATTTTATTATTATTATTTATTGCACTTGTAGCCCACATTTTCCCACCTATTAGCAGGCTCAATGTGGCTTACAAAGACCTGTTATGGCATCGCCATTCCAGGGTAAAAGATACAATTGGTGTTACAAAAAGATCTAGGATGACAAAAAAGATCTAAGCAAACAGATATAGAAGTATGACTTTCAGAATAAGGGTGGAGTGGTGAAGTGTTATAATTAAACTATGGGTTCTCGTGGTAGGCCTTGTTGAAGAGGATAGTGGACAAAGTCATTGAATTTAGGCCATGATGCTCAAAACTCCAGCGCTGTATTGAACGGTGCCAGAGAAATAGCACTGGAACAGTGCATCAGACCAACTCCCCCTATATTTGCATATCCTTAGTGTTGAGCATCAGATAGTTGTTCTGGCATGCTGTTCTGGTTTGTGCCAGACACATTAGAATTTATTTGTACCACTTTACAGAATATGGTTAGAAAGCTGCACACGTAAATTCAAATTAGTGCTGATAATTGCTTCTTACTGGCCAATTAGTGCTGATTAGCTTGTTAAGCAATTAAGTTGCATGCACAAATTGGCTATTCCCGCTGATTTGCACGAGCAGCTTTAGTCGCCAGTTATAGAATCTGGGGGTAAATATGTGCACATTTTTAGCCAGTCAGCCTCTTATTCTAGAAAGAAAATTAGGTGCCTACTTTTATTTATAGAATACACCAGAAATAGGTGCCATAATCAGCACTTTTAATAGGTGCCCTGTTATACAATGACCTTAGTGCAAACTAATTTTTGTGTTAACTGATAAATGTGGAATGGGTGTGGTGCGGTATCTCATGTTGTTAACAAATTAATGCATCCGCATTCTGTGCAACGTATTATCTCTGTTAATTGTATGGAAAGATGCTGGACATACCCACAACAGTAAATAAGCTTTGCAATTACTGTGCATTAATGTTAACAAAATGTGAATGCATTTTAGTAAAAAGGGCCTAAGTTATATGTTGACAGTGAGAGTGTGTCTTTATGTTAGTCTGGTTGTGAGCCCGGGCCGAGGCCTAGTATAGGTGTTAGGCTGAGGGTGGGCCGAGCAGGCACTACACACTACCCCAGCTACCAAGTCCTGTACACACACGCAGCAATCAATTTGCACTTCCAGAAAAGGGAAGATGGGCAATCAGGCAGGCCTCACGGCCGCTCAGGAACCCAGTTACTCAGAATTCAAGCATGCGGGTCTCACGGCCTAACCACAACTGACTCATACGTAGGGAGGGGAGAAAGAGACTAAACAAGTGGTCCCCATGGGGACCAGAGCACCAGCAACACCCTCAGTGCTGTCAATCAAGGAGAAAGGGAAGCATACAGAGAAACATGTCAAGCCATACCCCACCACACACAAACAAAATGAGGGACTGCAAAATAAAAGATACTATAGGTAGAGACCCTCAGCAGACAGGGAAGAGAAAAATCCACAAAATGGAGTGTGGAGCCCCCCCTCCCCCCCCCCCCCCCCCCCCCCCCCCCCGCACAGAAAGGGACAGTGCTCAGCAATACAGGAGGTAGATACAGCAAAGAAAGGACTGACACGGTCACAAAGGGAAGACTGCAGTAAACAGACAACTGCCAGAAACCGGGAAACTCTGCAGGAAGGGTTAAACCAAGCTCAACACACACAGCTGACAGGGGCAGGAACACAGCAGACAACGGGTTAATCTGAAGTACAAGGAAAGAGCAAACAACCCCCATGGAGAGAAACAAAGGGTCCCAAGGCTACTACAAGGGCAAAGCAGAATACAAACACAGCACAAAGGGAACTCCGAAGGAAGGGGAAGCTAAACAAACAGGAACGGGACAAGGTAGGAACTCACCACACAGCACCACAGTCAAACAGAGAGAATCCCAGGTGCAGTGTAGAGAGGTAATTAGACACACACTATAAGCAGCAGGCAGACAGAGCAACAGAAAACTACAAGCAAGGTAAGGATTAATCAAGCTCCATGAGCGCATAGAGCTAAAAGCTCAGACAGAGCGCAGGTAAGGCTTCAGCAGAATAGGAATAACGCCAAAGCAGGGGTTGTAGGGAAAGGTAAGCTTAAGTAGATCAGACTGACATCAGCTCAGCCCCTGATGGCCAATCAGGAGCGGTTCCAAGCATACCCTTGTCTGATTTTCAGAATTCTAACAATCATAACACTTTACTCTTTGACTTATCTTGTTTGAGGAGCTACACTATGCAGTAAAACTACCTTATTGCACAAATACCAATATGGCAGCCATTAATCCACAACTTTCAGGTACAATTTGTGTTTTGAAGTCTTTGATTTGGAAATTACAAAAAAACAAATTGTCAGAACTCACTGCCATCCATGATACAGTCCACTAATAGAAAGGCTTTGTTTTTCAGTCAAAAGGCTTCCAATTCTTAAAATTGTTAAATAAAAATCAGAATATCTTCAGCTACTCGCATTGGCCAGTGGTATGCGACATGTGGCATATTGTTTTCAGGGTTCATCTTTTTTTTCAGTGCATGATGCAGAGGTCCAGCTGGGGGAACCTTGGCACTTCAGTTACTTGTTCCGCACAGCTAATGTGGAGTGGGGCTGGCACCCTCTTCTATATGCCTCTCCTGGTGGTATGGAGAAAGGTGGGACAGATGCTGGGTCAAAGTTCTCGAGTAACGTCTTTCTTGCCTTTGGTGGGGAATTTGGAGTTCCTGCCTGATTTTTCAGAGGGAGCATTTAAACACTGGGTGTCAAACAGTGCTCTGTATCTTTTTCATGTGGTGACTGATTAGGGTCACTTAAGGGCAGAATTTCAGTTGGGAGCACAAGCCTATTTACAATATTACCAATTGCACCATTATGTGGCTCCCCTGCCGGTAAAGGTGCTATCCTCGTCCTCTTATGAAACTTTTACACTTAGGTTGGATCCTCAGTTGTTGGTCCCATTGATGTGCTATCATAAACAACTTCAGGAGTTAATCCCCGATCTTGATTATAAAAGTTATATGGATAAATGGAATGCAGATCTAGATATTACTATTACTGAGGAGCAATTGAAATGCTGTGTCCTTCAAAAACAGGCTCTTACGCAGGATGTGCTGCATGGTGACTTGTGATATCGCTTTTATCTGCGACTATGTCTCTCTGCATAGGGTATATTTGGCTTTTTTATGACCTACTGTGGAATATCCGACTTGTACTCAGGAACCAGCCACTTTAGGTCACATGTTCTGGAGGTGCCCACATATTGTCTTTTTGGAGAAATGTAGTTTCCTATGGGGCTCATTTTCAAAGCACTTAGACTTACAAAGTTCCATAGGTTGCTATATAACTTTATAAGTCTAAGTGCTTTGAAAATATGCCTCTATGTCAACTATCTCTGGAGTTGTAGGTGGCAAACCAAGCCTGAAATATTGTTTGACAAGATTTCAGTTACTTGACCTACTCCCAGAGGATTATTGGGCTTTCTAGAACCAACTGTCCTTTTGGGAAAGAAATGTATTTTACAGAAGTGGCTGGACGGAGATTCGCCAACCTTGGTTCAGTGGAGATTGGCGATGCTGCATCTGGTGGCTCTGGAGCGCCAGTCATTCTCATCCTTGGACACGATCCCGTGGCAAGGCTTTCAAGCTCGTTGGGAACCTTTCTGGAACTCAAAGATTGAGAACCTTTCTGGAACTCACCGACAGTGCTGGCTCATAGCTGGTTATTGAAGTAGAAGCGTGTCTATGGAGCATGAGAGGCAAATGAGTGGACGTTTATTTTCTGAAAATTGGGTGCCTGTTTACTTACATATTGCACTGTATTAGTATTATATATACCCAATAAAAGATGAGTTATAAAAATCAGAATTTGAATTCTGTCTTGGGAATGTGTTAAGTCTTCGGTAGAATCATACTACCGGATATAAATAGCATTGTGCTATCCAGTTACAGAATTGTCCCCTTAGATTGTAAGCCCTTTGGGACAGGTCCATATTTTACTTGAAATTAGAATATGAATGGTATAATAAAATAAAACTTAAATAGTTGAATGTTTGCATGTCGCGGGGCGATTTAAACAGTGACTCTGGCTATGAAAAGCTAAGGCCGATGCTGGGCAAGCTAGTACAGTCTGGGTCCTGTACATGGCAGTCCAATTTCGGATGGGCTGGAGAGGGCTTTGATGGAAACTCTAATAATCTGGAACGTAAGGACAGTGCTGGGCAGAATTTTACAGTCTGTGTCCTGTAAATGACAAGATGGATAGGCTGGAATGGGTTTGACAGCAACTTCAGCAGTTGGAAATAAGGACTGGGCTGGGCAGACTTAAGTGGTCCACGTCCCAGAAACACCAAAAAAAGACCACGATTAAGTATTTTCTATCAAATTCATTGTTAGTTTAATCATGACTTGATAATCAGTGTGACTGTTGGGTAGACTGGAAAACTCTTTTTATTGGAAAAAACTAAAAACAAATAACATACAAATCAAAAACAAGCCCCTAGCTATACACGGTCCTCCTATCTATGTACACCCCCTCCCCCTCCTCAATAGTACAGTGGAAACTGTTTATTAGAAAAACCAAAGAAAAAAAAAACCGGACATGCAAATCAAACCCCAGGCTCCTAGCTAGACATGGTCTGCCTATCTATATACACCCCCTCCCCCTCCTCAATAATACAATGAATCAACCCCCCGACCCCCCCCCCCCAAACCCCCCAAACCCCTTCAGACAACTGGCACACAATCCCCTGGGTAGCATGTCCCCTCATGGCGGCTTAAGCCTCACGTGTCTCCACCACCTCGAAGCCACCCCCACCCCTTTTTCCACCCTTTCCCACTTCGCCGCTTCCTGCACTGCCCTTACCACATCCCAGCTGACTACCTCCGCCGGCCGAACCTCCTGGTACAGGGACACCCTGCAGCGCGCCATCCAGAGGCAGTACCGCACTATCACCGAAATCAGAAAGCGTGTTACCGGATCCCTGCGTCCCCCTCCACCCTCTGGGCCGTACACCCAGTCCGCATAGCTGTAGTTGCGGAAACTGGGGATCTGCAGCAACGAGGAAACCCGGTCAGAGACCTGGACTGTAAATGGGCACCTCACCAGGAAATGCTCCATCGTCTCTTCAGTTCCAGCACATTCCTCCCGTGGGCACCCTCTATCTCGCACATTGCGATATTTCAAATTTCCTCGGACGTACAGTCTACCGTGAAAGGACAGCCACGCCAGGTCTTTATACTTCACCGGGATGCGGTTCGAAGCAATCAACCGTAACCCCTGCTGCATCCGTGGGGCCGGCGCGTCCCTCAGCGCCAGAGGAGCTGAGAACACCTGCGCCCGTACTCTGTCCATCCAGACCCCCCGTTGTCCTGCCTTCACCTCCCCCACCGTCAGCCCCCACACCCTCACCAATTTCACTAGGGTCTTGCAATAACTCACCCCCCCCGGGGCCCCCCTTCGCAGTGCCACTACCCTCCCCCCCTCCCGCCATAGGTCCCAATATCTCGGCCACCACTGCAGGACACTCCTAGCCCACCCCGGTGGCTCCCGCCCTACCGCCCTCCCCAGATTGAACTGCAGGAACAAAGCGCTGAAAAACAGGACTGGGTTTATCATGCCCACCCCCCCCTCCCTCCTAGGCAGATATGTAACATTCCGTTTTACCGGATTCGTCCTGTTGCCCCAGAGCAGCCGGAAGAACACCCCATACAAGGCCGCGTACCGGCTCTCCGGCAGCAGGCAGATGTAACTGACGAACAGAAACAAAGGAACTAAGTGTGCCTTGATGAGCTGTACCCGCTCCCCCATGGTCATTTTCCACCCCTTCCATCTATCCACCCTCCCCTTCACTTCTTGGAGACACCTATCCCAGTTGTAGAGCCTATAATCCCCCTTCTCAAAGTATATTCCCAAGACCCGTATACGTTCCACAGCTGTAGGAAACCTACCTCCCAACTCAAACTGCAGCCCCTGATCCCCAACCCACAGGCTATTGGACTTTTGAAAATTGACCTGGGACGCTGTTGCCTGCGAGTATTCCTGGATCAGGTTCTGCAATCTACCTCCCTCCCTCTGGTCCGCTACCCACACTGTAACGTCATCTGCATACGCCACGACCCTTAACTGGCTATTGTCCCCCACCTCCACCCCTTCCAGCCCCTCCGCCCCCCCTTCTCCAGCCGTCTTATAAAAGGGTCGATGGCGTATGCATACAACAGCGGGCTGAGCGGGCACCCCTGCCGGACCCCTGCCCCTACCTCAAACCCCTGCCCTCTCCACCCGTTAACCAGGGGAAAACACCCCGCATGCCGATAGAGTAGCTGTAATTGCTCTATCCAGCCCTTCGGAAACCCATAGCGCTCCAAAATGCTCCATAGGACACCCCACTGCACTCTATCAAACGCTTTTTCCTGGTCGAGTGTTACCAACAGCCTACCATGCCCTCCCACTCTACTGCGTTCTACCCCCTCCCGCACCCACGCTGCCGCTTCCAAGACCCCTCTCCCTTTAACCCCACATGCTTGTGAGGCTGCCAGCAAATCCCCAGACACCTGCCTCATTCTCTGGAATAGCATTCGCGCAAAAATTTTCCGATCTGTATTAAGCAGTGCTATAGGCCGCCAGTTGGCCAGCATCGCCGGGTCCTTCCCCTTACTTAGTAGGATAAGAGCCGCCTCTGTCAGGGACCTAGGCAAGGAACCCTCCAACTGGGCTGCCCCCCATACCCTCACCAGGATCGGCACCAGCTGCTCCTTAAAGGCCTGGTAGAACTCAGTTGTTAGCCCATCCGGCCCCGGCGAGGTCTTCCTGTGGAGCGCCCCGATGGCTTCCTCCACCTCCTGTTCTGTCCACGGGTTCAAGAGGGCCTGAAGCTGGGGTCCCCCGTGACCTATCCCCGGGGTTTCTTCCACATAACACTCCATCTGCTCTATATCAATCTGCTGGGCTGAAAGGAAAGCCGCAAAGTGGTCCCTCACTGCCCCCAGAATCCCCTCCCTGGTGTCCTGCAGGACCCCCTGTGCGTCCCGCACCCCCTCCATCACCCTGCGTGCCCTCCGCTCCCGGCAGCATGCGAAGGGGTCCGGGCTACACATTTTCCCGAAGTCCCGCTCGTACACCAAGGAGGTGTAGCGGTTGTACTGTACCTGTTCCAGGAGTGCTTGGAGATCATGTATTTCTTCCTCCCTCCCCCCTTGTGAAATCAGTGTGTCCCTCTTTTTCTTTATCGCCATGCCCAACTTTGTCCTTTCCCTCCCCTCCCTTCTCGCCTGTCTGAGAAAGAATCCCCGCGTTCGTCTTTTCACTGTATCCCACCACTCCCCTAATGACTGAAATGCCCCCTGCACTGACACCTGATCTTCCAAAAACCGGCGGTACTCCTCCCGCACCTGCTCGCTACCTAACCACTTTAAATTCAGTCGCCATAACCCCCTCCCTGGCCTCTGCGCTGCCGCCCCCCCCACCTGAAGGAGGACCATGTGGTGGTCTGAAAAGTCCACGTCCACGTTTCGTGGACCCCCCAGACAAACTCCCTTCTTTACCAGGAATCTATCGATTCTACTCTTACACTGCCCTCGAAAGAACGTGAACCCCTCCTGTTCCTCACAGAAGGCCACGTGCGCGTCTACCAGCTCCGCCTCCCGCATGATCCCTGCCAGCCTCACCCCGTCATAGCCCACCTGTACCGATCGTCCCCCACTATCCTTTTTCCGCAATATGGTGTTAAAATCTCCCCCCCAGACTACTTGGCGCGAAGTGTATAGGTAGGGCTTGATCTTCCCAAAGAGGAGCACCCTTTCCTTCTTGCTTTGGGGCCCGTACACATTCACCACCCTCAGTGCTCTATCCTCCCAAATCACATCCACAACAAGACATCTCCCCACCCCCAGCTCCACCACTCGCTGAATATTCACCCGGTGGGACTTAAATAAGATCCCCACCCCACCATACCTCTCCCCCGCCAACCCCCACACCGAGGGACCCCACTTCCAGGCCCGCCTCGCCCGCCTGATCACCTCAATGGACCGCAGCCGAGTCTCCTGGAGCAGGAAGCAATCTGCTTGGACCCTCGCGAACCAGTCATACGCTAAACCCTGCTTCTTCGGAGAGGCGATGCTGGCCACATTCAGCGTTGCAAATGTCAACACTAAGCCTGCCATCCTTATTGCGAGTCACGAGTCTGCTCACTCCCACCTTCTTTCCTTATCTCCTGGGATACCCCCTTCTTACCCTGAAGCAGGTCCTCTGCTATGCGGTCTACGTCATCCCCTGCCAGATCCCCCTCCCCCCCCCCCAGCCGTCCTGTCTGCACCTTACCCCCCCCTCCCCCTTTCTTCCTTCCTTTCTTCTTTGCTCTATCCGGACCCACCCCCTGAACCCTCCCTCTCCCCTCTCCCCCCCCACCCCCTACCTCCTCCTCCGAGTCCTCCACCTCTCCCAAGTCCTCCAGGTCCTCCAGATCCTCCTCTAGCTCCACTCTGTCCCCCCAAGCTTGCACTTGGGCCTTCACCACCTGCCCAGCCCCCTCAGCTTTCCTCTTACTCCCCTTTCCCCTCCCTCCCTCCCTTCCCTCTTCCTCCTCCCTCCCCCCTCCCCCTCCCTCCAGAGCCTTCCCGCCCTTCTTCCTACCACCAGTACCCTCCTCCAGTGCATCCTCATATTTCCGTTTGCCCTCTCCAATCCCCCCTGCCGCCCCCTCTTCCTCCATTAACTCCACCTCTTCTCCTTCCCCCTGTTCTTCCTCCTCCCTCCCAACCTCCCTATCTTCCTCCTCCTCCTCCAACACCTGAAATCTGTTCCCCCCCTCTTCCCCTGCAGCGACCCCTCCCCGCCCACCCCTAGTTTCCCCCCCCTCCGAAACTTCCCTTTCTTCTGTGGCACTTGTACCCACTCCCCCTCTCCCCCCTGCTCCACTCCTAACCCAGCCCCCTGCCGCCCCCCCTCCTGCATCCCCTCCTCCCCCCCTTGCCCCTCCCTGCCTATCACCCCCTGCCCTATCCCCTCCTCCCTTACCCCCCCTCCCTGTCCCTTCCCCCACATATCCCACTCGTTATGGGCCGCCCTAGGGCAGTTCCGATATGCATGGCCTAACCCGCCGCAGAGGTTGCACCTGATTGCGGTGCAGTCCTCTGTGGCGTGCTGATCCCCGCATCTTCCACACTTTACCACTGGGCATGACATGCTGAAGTGCCTAAACGAACCACATCTGAAGCACTGCCGCGGCTGCCCCTTGTAAAAGCACAGTATCCTGTCGCGACCGATAAAGGCAGCCGAAGGAATGTGCTGGACCACATGGCTCTCCTGTCTCAATTTGACCAGGGCTCCCCAACCTCCTGCCCAAACCCTGCTTGGATCCGGTAACTTTGTAAGCGGGGATCTCAGCTCCGCGTACCTCTGTAGCCAGTAGGCTAAATCTGCCCCAGAGATAGACTCATTTCTCACGAGCAGGGTGACCTGCACCAGGTCCGGCTTGCTGATTGGAATGGCCCTGAGGTCCCGCCACTCCCCCTTTCCCCTCACCCCCTCGTACCTTTCCCAGAATATTTCCATCCCCCTCTGGGTCATGAAGCTCAAGTCATATTCTGGGATGTTGATGGGGTGTATACACGCGTAAAAGTCCTCGGGTATAAACCCCATCCCCATCACCAGCCTCAAGACCCGATCCCTGGAGGGCATTGCCCCCTCCCCTATCCATTTGAGCTGTACCACATTTCGCCGCTTAGGCAGCTGTCCACCCCCTGTCCCCGCTCCCCCCCAACCCCTCCCTGGGCCCTCAAAACCACCCGATCTCCCCCCCTCCTTCCTTCCCCCTCCCTGGACTACTGCCGCAAAGGACTTGGATCCCAGCCCCCACCGCCCCCCCTCCACACTTGTTCCAGCCCTTCCCTCTGCCTCCCCCCCCTTCTGTCCCTCTGCCCCTCCCCTCATCCCTCTCCCTCCCTCAATCTCCACAGCCCCCTCCCCCTCCCGCTGTCCCCCGACCCCTTCCCTCTCAGACAAACATCCAGCAACGTCCATAGTCAGTTCTGCTGCTTGGGCTGCCTCCAACTGATTGTCCTGCCCATCTCCACTTCCTGGAACGTCCCTGCTCGTCCCTGCCACTGCAGGCTCCAGCCTCTGGGCTAATCGCCTCCTCTCCTCTGTCTCCTGGCGATACTCTGGCTCCTGTCCAGTCAGGTCTGCAGCTGGCGATACCAGACTCCCTGCTCGCTCCGCCCCTGAACTCCCTCCAACCTCCGGCACCAGGGGCGAAGCCTCCGGAACTCCGCCGCTCCCCTTGGCTCCTCGCTCCCAGCCGTCCTGCTGGCAGGTCCGCTCCACCACCCGCTGCACATCTGTTGGACTTGCCATGTCCACTTCTCTATTCAACGACAGTCTCTCAACAATCGGGTTACTTCCCTCTTGCTTCTGGTGCAGTCCGTCCTGCGTTCTCCCAATGGCTGGCGCTTCCCGGGGGCATGGCTTGTCTGTTCCTGATACCGCCACAGGCTGGCTGTTAGCACCCCCCGATTTCACCTCTTGTAATGGACAGCTGGTCAAATGAGCTCCCAGCTGCTGCCCGCTCCTATTCCTCTCTCTCCGACCCCTCTCCTGTAAACCGCCAGCTACTCCATGCTCAGGGAAGACCTCCCCTGCTCCCGGACTTCGTGGGCGGGGCTTCTCCAGATGCCATGCTGCTTCGGTTTCCACTTCAGTCATTGCAGACCCGGCCAAAAATACCGGAGTCTGCCTCTGCTGACCCTTTTCCAACAGGGCCTCCTTCACGGCAACTGTCTCTGCTGTTTGCACAACTGCAGGTAAGCCCTCTGAGACTTCGACCACCACCTCTGTAGAAAACAGGCTGCTACCTGCGTCTCCCTCTGCTGCCTCCATTATCTGGAGTTTTGACAATGTACTGAGTTCTGTCCTCCCCTCCACAGGTAGGATCTCCGCTCCAGCCCCCACCTCAGAGCCATGTCCTGCCGCTGCCTCCTTATCCTCTGGCTGCGGGGTAAGTGCTCTGGACTGTGTTGCCAACTGTCTCATGTATTTTAAAGTGGGGTCACCTCTGAACCCAGACAACTCTTTAGATTCTAATGCTGCTGAAGACACTGAAGCTTGCTGCAACTGTAGTGTTCCTGAACCCCCAGACTGTGGTATAGAAGCCATCCTTTCTCGGTTAACATAGAGCTCCCTCAAAGGATTCACAGAGCCCTTTTTTAAACAGTTCAACAAGTGTTCTTTTTTCCCCAACAACTTCGATATCCGGGCTTCCTCTTTAACATACATTTGTCTGTGCTCCGCTGGGGCAAATTTACACATAGTTCTTGCCATTTTCAGACGTTTTCCTAGCTCCACTACTTCTTTTTCCACCAGCTTAATTCGTCTTACAATATTTACCACACTACTTGCTGGATCATCAGGGTCATAGCTCACTTCAAGGAACTCCTCATCTGACGATCCACTCTCCTCACTCTCACTCTCATCTGCCTCCAGCATAGGCTTCTGGCAAACTTCCATCGCCTCTTCCTTCTCCCTTCCTTGGAAGCGCCCTTCTGGGGCCTGTACTATTTTCCTCCCCCCTCCACTGTCTTCTCGCTTACCTTCCGCAAGCTGGGCCATGGAGGGGGAAATGCTCTTGTGGCCTCCACCGGGCTGCTTCTCCCTTCGGTCCACTGGACTCCTTTCCCTTCTCCCGGTAGTCAAACCAGGGAGAGAGCCACTCCTTTCGGCCTTCTGGTCCCGGGCCCCAGGAGGCCCCACAGCCTGGGACTTTCCTGAGGCCTTCTCCCCAGGGACCCTCCTCATCTTTGGGGAGGGAGCTAGGTCTCACACCCTTTCCACTGGAAGTCAGCAGAGCTCTCTAAAACACCTCCTTCCTCCTCAGCAGACTGGATGGACCATTCAGGTCGTTGTCTGTCATCATTTACTATGTTACTATGTAATAAAACTAAAAAAAACTCTTTCAATTAGATAAGCACCGAGTATTTTAAAATATCACAAAATGTCTACTGGAGTACAAAAATATAAATTCAAGGGGATAAAGCCTCAGAACCCTTTTCCTCCACTTCCACTATGGAAGAAATAATAGTAGGAATAAATACAGGTAAGATTATTTCACTGCCATAAAAAACCCCTTGAACATCAATTTGTTAAAGCTTCTAGCGGACTACCTATAGAGGATCAATAAATGAAATGTAACCAAAAGTTGATTTTACAACCTTTACTTGAACTGCTCCAAACACACACCAACAGTGGCCAAAGTTTCGCCAATAGAGCTGTGTCAAGGTGCTAAAAGTATCTTCTAAAATAAAGCATATAACAATAAATCAGTGTCCAAATTCAACGTGCAAATCCTATCCTTGCCAGGCTGCTCCAAATTTTCCTGTGAAACCTACTGATTGAGCCATGTTTGCTACTGGTTGCTATGTCTATGACCGCCTAGCAGTAAAGAAGCCTGGCAATGCCTGTTGCCTTGGGCACATGGCACCCTGGGTTGAACTGCAGAATACATCCTTTTGAAATCTGTTGATGGTGCCATCTAATGGTTAGACATGTTAGTACACTTTTATTTTTTTTATTCTTTCTAATGCAATGGAATGGTTGGATATTGCTCAACCCGTTTCCTTCTAGGTCATATACACAAACACTAAGGAAAGAATTGCGTGAGCCATGCTCTGCTTGTTTTTCTTTGCTGGTTGGGGAAGAGCTTTTATAGTTTCTAGTGTTTACATGAAGTGAAGAGAAACCCTTTTACTCCAATGTGGTTGTGACATTTCTTTTGTTGCTGGTCCTTGAGCTTGACCTGACCACTGAATCCCATTGCTTAAATTGTCAACCCTTTGTCCTGCACCACAATTTTATACAAATATGAAATATGCCTGTTGCATCAGTCCTAACTGAAGGCCTTTTTGAAATGATTCACTATTAATTAGATCTTAGTGAGGTAGATCTGTTAGGATAACCAAAAAATCAAATTATATAAATAAAAATTGTGTGTGCAAATGTACATAAGCATTAGTTGGAAGGTGACAGCTGTCCCTCTCTTAGGGCAGTTGTCATTTTGGAAGGGATTTTTCTCAAACATTGTAAGCAAACACTGTGCCTATTGTTTTCCTCATTCCTGCCAAATGTTTGCCCCTTTGTGTCTTCAATTTCTGGTGCCACTCGTCCCGACAGCTGTTCCCCTTCTGAGCCAAAACTCTGCAAATCCACAAGTTGCATCCATCTTTCAATAGTCTTAGTAGGCGGATACACAAGTGTCTGCTTGCGAGGATCAATATTTAAATGTCTTTAAATAGCCACCATTGCAGACTGATCCAATCTGTCTGATGACTGTTGCCAGTATGCTTCACATTGAAGCCAATCTAAACTGGCAGCCTTCCTGGAGGGATAAACTGGTTCTTCTAATCTGGACCAGAGGGCAGGCCTAGGTGCCATACAATGCCATAAGGCACAGGATTCAGTAAACGGCACCAGGAAAAATTCATGCTCAGTGCTATGGTATAAAGCAGAGGTTTAGCCAGAGCTTGTGGTGGGAGGGGGACAGAGCCCGAGGGAGGGGGGCACATATTGGTCTGCTGCCCCACCGCCGCCCCCCCTGCTACCTTGCTGCTGCTCCCGACCCACTACTGCAGCAAATAACTTGGCTAGCAGGGGTCCCCAACCCCCGCTAGCTGAAGCCTTCTCCAGCGCCGGTCTCCGGCGCTGCCACATTGTCTGCCTTGCTCTCTCTTTCCCCTCATGTCTTGCATGCTCCTTTTAGTGAAATTGAGAATGCTTAGTTTCACTAAAAGGAGCACGTAGGACGTGAGGGGAAGAGACAGCAGGGCAGGCAATGCAGCAGCACCGGAGACTGGTGCTGGAGAAGGCTTCAGCTGGCAGGGGTTGGGGACCCCTGCCAGCAAAACCAGGGGCCCAGAGGAAATTTGGGGGGCCCCAGGCCCCAATGGCCCCACATAACTACGCCACTGCTATAAAGGGCACTCCATGCTGAGCACGGATTCTCGCACACAACTTTGGACACGAGGACTTGTGCCAAGTGAAGCCTGGTGTAAGGTCTGGCATGCAAGTTGGGTACTCATCCTCTGTATTCTAAAAGGGAAAGGGGATAGGACTTGATATACCGCCTTTCTGTGGTTACAATCAAAGCAGTTTACATAATCCCCCAGATTCGATATGTGGCACCTTGAGTTACGTTTGCAAATCTGGGTGTATTCTGATTTGTACACGTAACTTAATTTGATAATGAGCCAATTGGCACTGATATTTGGATGCTAGGAAGCAATTATCAGCACTATTTGACAATAATTAGAATTTACACGCACTACTTGATAAGCATATTCTATAATGTAGTCCATGTAAATTCTACCGTGCAGATCGCAAAAGGGGTGTGGCTGTGGGAGGAGCATGGACAGGTTGAAGGCATTCCAAAAATGTATGTGCAACATTATACAATAACCTGCTCTATGCCTAAAGTTAGGAATGGGCATTTACACCAGGTTTTCATTGGTGTAAATGGCTGCACCTAAATTCTAGTTATGTGGATGGATTTAGGTATATTCTGTAAGCTGGACCTAACTTTAGGCACAGTTTACAGAATACATGACCTATATAGAATTAGGTCCATTATGTACAGGTACTTATTTTGTGAGGGTTAAGTGACTTGCTCAGTGTCACAAGGAGCTGCAATGAGAACTGAAGCCAGTTCACCAGGATCAAAGTCCGCTGCACTAACCGCTAGGCTAATCACACCTAAACATTGGCCCAAATATTCAGAATGCCCGTGACCCGCCCATGCCCTTCCAATGGCCACACCCCCTTTTGGGCTGCATGCTATGGGTTTTGGGCACTCATTGTTATAGAATAATGACTTGTTAACCAATTAAGTTGCTCACGCATCTCTGGATTGTGCCCACGTTTGGTGACCTTTATAGAATCTGGGGGAATGTGTATGTAGTAGGTCTGAACAGCTGTAAGATGACCTTGTCTGGTTAAAACATTCCCTGGGTGCAGCAAATCATATGTCAAACAGAAGAAAGTGAGGCAAATACAAGGAGGATTCCAAAACAATTGAATTTTATTGTAATAGTCATATAAAACATCCCGACACGGCCGTGTTTCGGCATGTAGGCCTACCTCAGGGGTCAATGAACCAATTATATTTTGTTAGCCTTGGTCCATTAGGTGTCAGAGTCCATTTCTTTAAGAAATCTCTTTTTCAAGATGAACAGCAAATGTGACAGCTCAGTAACAACAACTGTGCAAAAACAACTGTCCGGGAAACCAGTGAGATAGTATGTGCTGGTCTAAAGCACAGTCTGCAGGTATTGCGGTGCTGTGACCATTTATTTCCATAACTCTACTTGATATATGCTGTGTGATACAGATATTCATAAGCCACAGTCTGGTTTATTAGAATTTGCTATACCACCATGGCAGCTCTCTTTGGTTTACAGTAGTCCAAAAACAATTGGAAAAGGAAAGGAACTACAAAATTGATAGGAAAGTGGATAGAACAGGCACTCAGAGGAGCGAAGAAAGATGAGGGATGGGTTTATAAATAGTAACATAGTAGATGACGGCAGAAAAAGACCTGCACGGTCCATCCAGTCTGCCCAACAAGACAAACATATGTGTATACCTTACCTTGATTTGTACCTGCCTTATTCAGGGCACAGACCATACAAGTCTGCCCAGCAGTACTTCCCACCTCCCAACCACCAGTCCCGCCCATCACCGGCTCTGGCACAGACCGTATAAGTCTGCCCTCCACTATCCTCGCCTCCCAACCACCCACTCCTCTTCCCCCCACCTGCTCCGCCACCCAATTTTGGCTAAGCTTCTGAGGATCCATTCCTTCTGCACAGGATTCCTTTATGCATATCCCATGCATGTTTGAATTCCGTTACTGTTTTCATCTCCACCACCTCCCGCGAGAGGGCATTCCAAGCATCCACCACCCTCTCTGTGAAAAAATACTTCCTGACATCTTTCCTGAGGCTGCCCCCCTTCAACCTCATTTCATGTCCTCTCATTCTACCGCCAACCCAAATGATACAAAACAATGCAAAAAAGTGGGAGAAGGGGAGAGGGCAGGAATAGACTTTAAACAGGGAGAGAAAGGGGTAATAGCAGCAGTAGGTCACAATGGGTGAACAGCCAGGTCTTTGAAAGTCTTAAATGAGGTTTCTTCAGGGATGCCTAAGGGGAGGGAGTTTCAAAGAAGAAGGTATGAAGATGGGTAGATTCTAACTGAGCAGTCCACATCCTGTGGAGCTTGTAACCTAGTGGAGATGGACAGAAAAATCAATTTGCATTGGAGGGACTGTGTCTGCAGACTGCTTTAGAACTGAAGAGAAACTGGAGTGAGTTTACTAGTAACAAAGCAGTACATTCTAACTTTCACTCTGACATCATAGCTCTGCTTTACCTAAACCAGGCTCTGATCATGAACAGATCCCTGCTGAGAGTCTCATGAGCAAGGAGGTGCAGCTTTGCCATTTAGACCTGCGGGCACAGTGCCAGCATCTTTAATTCACTTGGGCTTTTCCGCAATTTTCAGAAATCTTTTTAAGTGTGTTTTGCAAATGTGAATAAAACATTTTTAATATGTTTTAGAACTCAGTACGTGCTATTTTGTAAGTTAATGTGTTAAATTTGGTGTATTGAGCATTTTTTTAAAGGTGAACTCTCAAATGCACATCCCCAGGAGCTGGAAAGCATGAGTTAAGACTTGAACCCATGAGTTGGTGTATATTCCTGACTGGTACTGTTTCCAGTGTTTCTCTGTTTCCTTGTACATAGCTGTCATTGGATACTGATACCTCCCCAGACAACTGTGTCCTGTTCTAATGCTGGAGATTCAACCATGTAACCACACACTCTAGACATGGCAACATGAATTTAAGTGCTATGACTGTAAAACAGTTTCAGATCCTGGGCTTCGCTCCCAGTCCTTGTGAGCTGCCAACAGGTCAGGTTTTCAGGATAGCCCTAATGAATAAAATCCAAAATGGGTGTGAAGACACCAAATGCAATAATTGTTAAAAAAAAAAAAAAAAAAAAAGAAGTCTTAGTTCAAAATAACTGAACTTGTTGGAGCCTAGGGGTTTAAACTCTAGGATTGAATGGTGTCATTTTATGTAATTACCCCATTCCACTGTGACATTGTTGAACTTTAGTGCTGTTTTTTCACCTGTTTTTTGTTCCTTTATACTGATTGATGGGGCTTTGGGTTGGTGTCTGATGTCATTATTTATGAGAGGCAGCCAATTTCTTGATTGTGAAGCAATTTATATAAGCAGCAAGATTCTACAGCACTCTGATAAACAATAAGTTGATGCTTTGATAGTGTATGTTGGGAAAATGGTTTAATTTTTTCTGCTTTTTTTTAGCAACCCTGATGTAGTGGACCCTGATGCAGCAATAAGAAATAAATGTATGCGAAATGCTAACCATCGTTGGTCCTGGAGAACAGAGAAGCTAGCTGTGACATACTCGAAAGTTAAGTTGGTCTGCTGTAAATAAGTTTATATTGACAAAGTATCATTGAAGGGGTGACCAAACATGTGGATAAAGGGGAGCCGGTTGATATTGAGGCATATTTTCAAAGCACTTTGGGAGGCTAAGTGCTTTGAAAATATGCCTCATAGTGTATCTGGATTTTCAGAAGGCGTTTGACAAAGTACCTCATAAAAGACTTCAGAGGAAATTGGAGAGTCATGGGATAGGAGGTATTTGTTACATTTGTATCCCACATTTTCCCACCTATTTGCAGGCTCAATGTGGCTTACATAATACCGTGAAGGCGTGTGCTAAGTCCAGTAGAGAAACAAATACAAGGTGATATTGTGGTCGAGTAAGGTGCCTGTATTTCAGATACAGAAGGGGTCGAGAGGGAAGGTTATATAGTGTCCATTACGAGCTTTGATTTTGCTGTGTTGCAGAGTGTGGGTATTTATGTTGGGTCGGTGGCATGTGCCTTTTTGAACAGGTAGGTTTTTAGTGATTTCCTGAAGTTTAGATGGTTTAAAAACTGGTTAAAAGATAGAAAACGGAGAGTAGGGTTAAATGGTCAGTTTCTCAATGGAGAAGGGTAGTTAGTGGGGTTCCCCAGGGCTCTGTGCTGGGACCGCTGCTTTTTAACATATTTATAAATGATCTAGAGATGGGAGTAACTAGTGAGGTAATTAAATTTGCTGATGACACAAAGTTATTCAAAGTTGTTAAATCGCAAGAGGATTGTGAAAAATTACAAGAGGACCTTATGAGACTGGGAGACTGGGCATCTGAATGGCAGATGACATTTAATGTGTGCAAGTGCAAAGTGATGCATGTGGGAAAGAGGAACCCAAATTACAGCTATGTCATGCAAGGTTCCACATTAGGAGTCACCGAGTAAGAAAGGGATCTAGGTGTCTTAGTTGATGATACGTTGAAACCTTCTGATCAGTGTGCTGCGGCAGCTAAGAAAGCAAATAGAATGTTAGGTTTTATTAGGAAAGGAATGGAAAACAAAAATGAGGACATTATAATGCCTTTGCATCACTCCATGGTGCGACCGCACCGTGAATATTGTGTTCAATTCTGGTCGCTGCATCTCAAAAAGGATATAGTAGAATTAGAAAAGGTGCAGAGAAGGGCGACAAAAATGATAAAGGGAATGGGACGACTTCCCTATGAGGAAAGGCTAAAGCAGCTGGGGCTCTTCATCTTGGAGAAAAGACGGCTGAGGGGAGATATGATAGAGGTCTATAAAATAATGAGTTGAACGAATAGATGTGAAGCGTCTGTTTATGCTTTCCAAAAATACTAGGACTAGGGAGCATACAATGAAGCTACAAAGTAGTAAATTTAAAATGAATCGTAGAAAATGTTTCTTCACTCAACGTGTAATTCAACTCTGGAATTCATTGCCAGAAAATGTGGTAAAGGCGGTTAGGTTAGCAGAGTTTTAAAAAGGTTTGGACGGCTTCCTAAAGGAAAAGTCCATTGACCATTATTAAATTGGACTTGGGGAAAGTATTTCTGGGATAAGCAGCATAAAATGTTTTGTACTTTTTGAGGGATCTTGCCAGGTATTTGTGACCTGGATTGGCCACTGCTGGAAACAGGATGCTGGGCTTGATGGGCCTTTGGTCTGTCCCAGTATGGCAATACTTATGTACTAAAAAGATTATAAGGAAGGTTTTCTGCCAATGATGAAGAGTAGATCATGAACTGATCAGTTTAGCTCTAAATAAAACCAAATCATCAACATATGCAAATTGTTGTCAAATGATGATTTAGTTGTGTACATTTGTCACTGGAAAAGAATTCACTGTGGCGGTCTGTGGTATTTCTTCATGACTTTGAGTAGCTAATTATCTCCATACTTTATGGTCATTGAAAACTGATCCCATTTTCAGTATTTGTAATGTTATACTGTGCTTTGTAACATTATTATATAAATGGAATGTATCAATGGGTCTGTACATCCTGCATAACTCAAGAGACAGCAGTGAAATAGAATTGACTGAAAGCTCTCTTTTCCTTTAACTGAATTCTGTTTAGTACTGCTCTGTTGCTTCCCACTCAATCAATTTCTAACCTAGACAGCCACTTCAGGGCCCATACCAAGGGTGCTCAGTTTATTTAAAAAGCCTGATGCAGTGCTGCTGACCTAACTCCCATTAGAAGCTCAAACTCCTGTCCCTTTGCAGTCCATTATTTCGGAAAGGAGGTGGGTCTTTTACAAAGGCACGCTAGTGTTTTTAGCTAATGATTAGCATATGCTAAATGCTAGCGATGCCCATAGAAATATATGGGCATGTCTAACTTTTAGCGCGTGCTTACGCACTAAAAACGCTAGCATGCCTTTTGTAAAAGGATCCCTTGTTTTACAACAAACATTAGATTAAAATCTCACAAGTGGTAGTGGTGGGGGTAGGTAGGTTGACAACACAAATTTCTACTATTCGCAAAAGTTGTACTGGCTAATGTGACAAAGTACAGATTGAAAATGAGCAAATGAAAAAAGGCGATTCCAAATCATCTGATGTTTGTTTACAGAAGTTAAGATATCAGTATAGAGGGTGAGGGGAATAATGCAATAGTTAGAGCACTGGACCAAGAGCTAGGCAAGAAACTTAGGACACGTCTTCAAGGTCCCCTCATGTCACAGGTACCAAAACTTAGACTGGAGGGACCTTAGGAAAGGAATTGGTTTGCATTGACACTAATGAAATATAAAGCTTCAAACCCAGCTGATCTTGCTTAAATAAATAATGAACTGGTCACCATGGATGGGCACGTATATGTTAGGGGAATAAAAAGAAATATTCAAAAAGAAATATGGCTGTGTAAAATCTAGTACCACTAGTCCCTTGTAGGATTTAGTCTACTGTATGCTCTCTTGGTTTTTAAACATTTACGTAAACAATATTGCAGAAAGGTTATCATGAAAAGTTTTGCAGAAGATACCAAAATCTGCAACAGGGAGACAATCTAGAAGGTGTGAAAAACTTGAGGAGGGATGTAGCAAAGCCAGGGCCAGAGTGTGGGTGTTCATAGGGGGGGGGAGCAGAGAAAGGAAATTCCGTCCTCCTTTCCCCCCTCTGCTCATGTCTGCATCTATCCTGTAAAATATAATATATGGCATGCGGCATCCCAAGAAGAAAATTAGAAAAGGTTCAAAGAAGGGCAACCAAAATGAATAAGAAGAGGAAGCTCCTCTCTCGTGTGGAAAGGCTTAAGAGGTATGATGTAGAAGAAATGGCTGAAGAGGGATATGATAGAGGTGTACAAAACCCTGAGTGGAGTAGAACAGGTAAACATGAATCAATTTTTAACTCTTTCAAAAAGCACAATGATGAGAAGACACTCCATGAAATTATATGGTAATACTTTTAAAACAAATAGGAGAACATACTTTTTTTCACAATAGTTAAGCTCTGGAACTTGTTACTGGAGGATGTTGTAAAAGCAGTTATTGTATCTGGGTTTAAAAAGGTTTGGAAAAGTTTCTGGAGGAAAAGTCCATAATTTGCTATTAAGATAGACGTGGGGAAAGCCACTACTTATCTCTGGGACTGGTAGCATGAAATCTTGCTAGTCTTTGAGATTCTACTAGTTAGAATGGATTGGCTACTGTTGGAAGCAAGATACTTCGTTAGATGGATCATTGGTCTGACTTGTGTCTCTGTGTTTAGGCTCCCATGTGCACATCCCCAATTGACATTACACTGTGCAAGAACTATATTATAATTGATTCCACTTCCCTCCCATTGAGGTTATATTTCTTCTGGAGTCTCATATCTTTTAGAAACAGAAGCAGAAAAATGTAGGCAGATAAAGACCATACGGCCTATCCAGTCTGCCTATCCATGCCATCTACTCTCCCCCATCACTCCCTTAGAGATCCTATGTACTTGTCCCAAGCTCTCTTGAATTCAGATACTGTTTTCATGTCCACCACTTCCACTAGGGAGGCTGTTCCACGAATTTGCCACCCTTTCTGTGAAGAAGTATTTCTTCATGTTATTTCTCAGTCTATCCCCTCTCACCTTCATCCTATGCCTCCTCGTTCCAGAGCGTCATTTCAATTGAAAGAGACTCATCTCCTGTGCATTTATGCTGCATAGGTATTTATATGTCTCTATTATATCGCCCCTCTCCAACCTTTCTTCCAAAGTATACATATTGAAATCTTTAAGCCTGTCCCCATACGATTTATGGAAAAGACTACTGACCATTTTAGTAGCCAAATTGATGTGTAAACTTCCAGTACATAGGGCCAGAGTCAGTAAATGGCGCTCAAACTTCAGAGCCGAAAAACATCGGCACTCAATGTTATTCTGTAATGGGCACTCAAAGATGGAGCCTATTTTAGAATAGCATTGAGTGCTAATTTTGGCACCAGGATTTAGGCCTGCTGAAACCAGGTATAATTCCCAGCGCCCAACTTGGGTGCACATCCCCGATATTCTAGAATGATGCATGCAAATTTTAGGAATGTCCCTGACTCACCCAAGCACCTCCCATGGCCATGCTCCCTTTTGAGTTGCATGCAGTGAGATTTGGGTGCACGTTGTTAGAGAATAGCACATAGCAAAATGGGCACCCAGTGCCAAATTGGTGCCGATTAGTGTCAATTAGCACCCAACTCTGGGCTCCTTAGCTATCTTGGATCGGCGTCCAAATATCAGCACTCAATTTTGGGCACCATATATATTATCTGGGGGATAATGTACAAAACTGAGCAAATTCTAATCACACACACAGAAGGAAAGATATGTTATATATGGAAAATCTCATCTATCGAGAACAGAGGGATGCTACCTGTGAGACAGGGGCGTAGCCAGACACCCAAGTTTGGGTGGGCCTGGACCCAAGGTGGGTGGGCAGCACTCCGCCTTGTCCTACAAGTGATTTGGTTTTTCCCTCTCTTGCCTGCATACCATATGGTCTTTCAAACATCCCCTCTCCCCCATATACCTTTTAAATACCAGATTTTCACCGGCAGCAAAAAGATGGGAGTTTTGGGCTGGTGGGGCTTGGGGTCCCTGCCAGCCACATTATAGGTATGCTGCTACTTGGTGGGCCTGAACCTAAAGTGGGTGGGCCTGGGCCCACCCCAGCCCACCCTTGGCTACGCCACTGCTGTGAGAAGAGAATCTCAGCGCAGTTAAAAGCGACTAATAAGATAAGTACTTTCTATGGAGCAGTATTTTCAAAAGGTTATGGAGTTGGGGCATGAGAAAGAAGGAAGTGAAGGCAACAAGTGTGCTAAGTATTGAGTGCTTCTACTCAACCCAGTGGTGAATGACTTTTTTCTAAGAAGATATGGAGGTAAGTTGCATGGAGCAGCAATTACAACCGTAAAACCTCACTGAGTGGACAAGATGAGCTGCTTCAGTCTTTATCTCCTGTTATCTACTATGGTACTAGGGACCCTTTTTACCAAGCTGCGGCAAAAAGGGGCCTGCACTGGTGTCGGCACGTGTTTTTCACGCGTGCCAAGGCCCCCTTTTACCACAGTTGGGTACAAGGGAAGTCTCTCTTTCCTGCAGGAAATGGCCATGCAGCAAGTAACGTACTTGCCGCCACCCATTGAGGTGGCGGTAAGGGCTCCCGCGCTAACCCTGTGGTAACCGGGCAGCGTGTAGCACTGCCTGATTACCACCGGATATGATGGTGCACTACGGATGGGAAGTATCACCGGGCTGCTGCGGTAGCTCGGTGGTACTTCCTGTTTAGTAAGCAGTAAGCCTACATTGGGCTTACTGATGCTTAGTAAAAGGGACACTAAACTAAGGGGCCCTTATACTAAGCCATGGTAGGCACTAGTGCATGCCTAATGTGCACCAAAAAACAGTGCTACGGGATGCACCGAGGTGTCCCGTAGTAGTGTGCCAAACAATGTGCACTAATCCCGTGCTAAAAAATAGTTTGTATTTTTTGGCATGGGAGGCGTGGCTATGGACATGCTCAGCACTAATCAGGTGGCACAGTTACATTGCTGTGGGCTGCCCGATTAGCACGGGTGTAGCACCTAGTAAATAGGTGGCAGTAAAGGATCCTGTAGTAACGGCCATGCGCTCATTGGATAGCGTGTGGCCATTACAGGAAATTAGACAAATGCGGCCATTGTACTGACAAAATGGCTGCAGAGTGTGGAAAATCCATGTGCTACAAACAGCGCCAGCCACTTTTGAGCGTGGCTTAGTAAAAGGGCCCCTAATTACTTGAGATGATACAGACAAGGTTAGGAGTGAAGATGAGGAAAAGGTTGAAGTTGACTGAGGTTGCAGGGAAGAAGAGGGAAAGTGATTTGGGCATGCAGAAAAAGAAAGATGAAAGTTACATTTCCAAGAAGAAACTCAAAATACAGGTGGAGAGGAAAAGACACAGCAAAATACCAATAAAAGATGTAGGTCAACACTGTTCACCTAGACATTGAGGTTTGTGGCTCCAGCAAGAGAACCATGCTTGATGGGATACCATAGTTGAGGGTGGATATGACTATTGGTAATCCTACAATTTGGCAAAATTCCTGAGCGAATAGAGTTCATGAAGGAAACCCACAGCAGTCATTCAGGCTCTCGTGGCACATACGCGGCTTTGTTCCGAGGCGATGTATTCCCAAGCACAAGATTTTATATATGCTACACATTACAAGGACTATATATGAGTTGAAAGCAGAAATGAAAATGAATGAGACAGATTTTCATGCCTGTCGCCTCTACATGCAGACCTCTTCATGCATATTTATTAGGGATAGCCTGAAAACCCGACTGGCTGATGGTCCTACAGAATAAGTTTGAGAACCACTGCCATAGGCAAATCTTCAGCTTTGCTGCTCCCCCCCCCCTCCAATTAACTGCCAAGTCCCTAGTACCACTCCCATTCAAATGTTGATAATTAAACCCAACAATCACAATTATCCCATCACCCTTCCCAGAACAATCTGCACAAAATGAACATTATATTTTGTCCTCTTTGTGCACATACATACAAATTGTTTTCCCAAAAACCATTTATCCAGGACATGAGATAGCAGAAAATTGCCAGACCCCTTGTGAGTGAAAGTACATGTTGATGGTTCTTTCATTTGTATGACCATCAGGAACTATTGTATTGTCTTGAATGCTCCTACTCCTTGCAGGCCTCTCCCCCCCCCCCTACCAACTTCACTCCAGAAGCTGCTGCCTTAGACCATGGTTAAGCTTACCCTGATGCTAGGTCTTCAGAGCACCACCTTCACAAAACTGTTTAGGGAAAGGTATTGCTGTTTTCTATTCTGGCTAGTCTGTGCCCACATTCCAAGTGCTGATTATTTTGAATCTGAAACAAAACCATTGACTGCAAAAAAAAAAAAAAATCATTCTGAATGCAAGAGGATTAGTCACAAGTCTGTTCAGCCATTCAAACAGCTACAGCTCAGGCTCTTAATTCTCACTTTAGCATGCTGAGAGCAAAAATGGGTTTTTTTCTTCTTTTTATGAATTATAACCCTTGTCATTCCAGCTTGGACAGTGTTTGATTTTAATTTTTTGCAGGCCAAATTTTTTACCTGTGCCAAATACTTTATTTAGCAAACTGTCTTAAAAGACTTTTTTTTAGCGTGAGAGGAGCTTTCAGCCTATTGGAACTTGGGCTGGGATCTGGCACCATAAACATGCATTTTGTTAACCTGCGGATTTTTTCCCCTGCTTTATATCCCCCTCCCAACTCACTTAGCCCAGTCTTTGCTCATTGCACAAATAGTCCTCAGCCAGGTCCATATAGCAATGCTCCAGAAGGAACCGTGCAATCATGGGCCCTAAATCCAGCCACTGTGTTTCACCATTGCACAATGAGTAGAATCCATATATCAAGGCTCCAGAAGGAACTGTGCAATCATGGGCCCTAAATCCAGATAATGTGTTTCACCTTTGCACAATGAGTGGAATCCCACATATCAAGGCTCTAGAAGGAGCTGTACAGTCATGGGCTCTAAATCCAGCCACTGTGATTCACCATTGCACAATGAGTAGAATCCATATATCAAGGCTCCAGAAGGAACTGTGCAATCATGGGCCCTAAATCCAGATAATATGTTTCACCATTGCACAATGAGTGGAATCCCACATATCAAGGCTCCAGAAGGAACTGTGCAATCATGGGCTCTAAATCCAGCTGTTGTGTATCACCATTGCACAATGAGTGGAATCCATATATTTAGACCACCGCAGTAGACTGATCATGCTTCATAGAAACCCAATCTCTTCCTTAGGCTCTAACCTCAGATCAGACTAAAAAATCTGGGGCAAGTGGTTTGTGCTATCAAGCATCGGAAGTACAGTAAATCTCTTTTTAAGAAGTTCAGCAATTTCCTCAAACCTAGCCAAACAATTATTTAGTCCTCAATTCACAAAAACCTGTATATCTTCTGCACAGATATAATGCAAGAAACCAGAGTGAATTACGTGAGCTAATGATTGCAAGTACACCTTACACTCCATCTTTGCTTACACCCTATGCTGTCTATGAAAATGTTTTATTGCGTACTGTGTTGACATTGTAATGTCGCATTCTATGCCATACTTTGTATTGTTGTTTGAATATTTTTACTGCTGTAATTGTCTATTGCTTATGTTTGACTTATTCTTGTTCTACACCGCCTTGAGTAAATTCCTTCAAAAAGGCGGTAAATAAATCCTAATAAGTAAATAAATAAAATACCTTCATAGGCCCTAAATCCAGCTACTGTGTTTCACTATTGTATAATGAGTGGAGTCCGTATATGAAGGCTACAGAAGGAGCTGTACAATCTTGGGCCATAAATCCAGCTACTGTGTGTCACAAGTGGCTCAATCACAGCCCTAAATCCAGCCAAAAGAAGAATCTAAATAACAAGCTCCAGTAGGAGCCCGGCAGTCATGATTCCTAAATCCAGCCATTTGTCTGTCCCCATTGCACAATGAGTGGAATCCATCCCTACTACTACTACTTATCATTTCTAAAGCGCTACAAGGCATACACAGCACTGTACACCATACACAAACAAGACAGTCCCTGCTCAAAGAGCTTACAATCTATATAAGATAGGCAGACAGACAGAACAATTAAGAGTAAGGGAATAAAGAGGTGAGGATAAAAGGACAGGGCAAGTGAGCAGTGGTTAGGAGTCAAAAGCAGTGGTAAAGAGGTGGGCTTTAAGTTTGGACTTGAAAATGGCCAAAGACGGGGCTAGATGTACAGGCTCAGGAAGTCTATTCCCCATAACATTTTGTTCTGCCGCATCTCCAGCTCTGGCTGTTCCAGTGAACTGAAGCCCTGACTTGGAGGTTGAATCCAGGTCCTTCACATGGCAGTGTGCAGTACAACCGCTGAGCCATGAGGTCAGATGAGGACGGTCAGCTTAAAATGTTTTTTTTCCCCCCATATTGTTTTAGATTTATGATACAATAAGGTAGAAGCTTTATTTATTTATTTATTTGCCTGCTTGTTTACTTCTGTAACAAAATGTCAGAAATAAGTTGTGTAGGGTTCATGTGTTCACAATATGAGATGAATCTTATTATGGAGCTTGTTAATTAGGTGCCATCCACTGATGAGTGAGCAAGGACCACTTCTTGCTCTTTTCCCCTAATTCACACACTGTGGTAGTGGTTACGCATGCATGAGTGTGGCAGAACCAGGATGAATTCTACTGGATCTCAGACTCAGGTGTTAAGACAAAGAGCTGATCTCAGCAGCCATCGGGATGGCCAGTTGTCACGTTTCTGAGACATATTAACATAAGGTGGTTCTAATTTAATTAAGAATCTAATTGCTTTGTATAACTGGCAAGCTTAGAATTAGTCCTTCCCATGTGCACCAAACATCTTTTTGTTCTAAATAGTTCTAAATTCATCTAGAGCATGGAAATTCAAGAATGAAGGGGCTGAATTCAGAAGGGTCTTACTTATTGGGAAGTCAAGGTAAAGCTGGTCTGCATCACTGCAGTGGTACAAGCAGTTAGCTTAGCAAGGTTTTAAAATGGTTTGGCCAATTTCCTGAAAGAAAAGTCTATAAATCACCTGCGAAAATCCACTGCTTATTTCTAGGATAAGCAGCATAAAATCTGTTTTACTCTTTGGGATCTTGCCAGATAGTTGGACCTGGATTGGCCACTGTTAGATATTGGGCTTGATGGACCTCAGTCTCTCCCAGCAATTCTTATGTTCTTATTACAGTTTATGAAAAGCCCTGTTTGTGGCACAGGGGAGAGGGTGATTTGCTACAAGTGTAAATAAGTCAGAAGGAAATTTTGCTCCAGAAACCATTAACAGAAGTCTTCAGATGAGATCAGAGCCTTGTATCCACCCTATTCATACTGTTCAGAAACAACATTAAACAACCTAAAAGGGGAAGTGAGGAGCTGGGCACCCTTGAATTCCAGGGCACAGGTATTCTAGACAACAGTCGAATTCAGTTTGCTGTAAAAGTCTGTGGCTGGTACTTTGTCTTCATTTTGGATGTAAACGAGAAATTTTCTTAGGCAAGACCAGGCCATTTCTTTGCAGAATATCCAGTCATTCCGTGCACATATCCAAATCACAGCCGGGTCAGTAGATCCTGGAGCCTCCCTCAGGGGCCCCTTCTACAAAGCGGAGATGCCACACGGTAATCTGGAGCTACCGCTGACCCAACGCAGGCGCTGGCGGTAGTTCCATCTCCAGCACACACCATTTCCTGTGCTAGGAAAAATCAGCCTGTATTTTTTAGCATGGCACTAACCTCTGGCAGTAATCGGGCAGTGCCACGTACTACCCAGTTTCTGCTGGGTTAGCATGGGAGCCCTTACCACCACCAGGGGCGTAGCCAGACTTCAGCAGGAGGGGGTCCAGAGCCCGAGGTGAGGGGGTACATTTTAGCCCCCCTTGGTGCCACCGACCCCCTGCAGCCATTATCGACCCCCCCGCGCTGCCGCCGACCCCCCGCCATTGCCGACCCCCCTGCTGCCGCCGCCACCGCCAACTTTGACGACCCCTGCCGACAACCCTCTCTACCCTCCCTCCCACCGCCAACCCTCCCCCACCATTGCCTACCTTTGCTGGCGGGGGATCCCAATCCCCGTCAGCCAAGGTCCTCTTCTTCCTGCGAAGGCTTTGTTCTGCTTCTGTCAGAAACAGTACAAAGGCTTTGCGGGAAGAAGAGGACCTCCTCAGCTGGCGGGGATTGCGGTCCCCCGCCAGCAAAGGCAGCCCATGGCGACGGTGGGGGAGGGTTGGCGGCAGGAGAGGAGGTCAAGAGGGTCATCGGCAGGGGGGTCCAGGGCCAAATCTACGGGGGCCCAGGTCCCCCTGGCCCCACGTAGCTACACCACTGACCGCCACCTCAATGGGTGGTGGTAAGTGCTCAGATTAATCTTACCTACATGGCCATGGCTATTTTCAGCCTTTTTTGTCTGCTGTGGTAAAAAGGGTCTCAGCGCGCAGCAAAAACAGCTCCCGCTGCTAGCATAGGGCCCTTTTTATCGCAGCTTGGTAAAAGAACCCCTCATTTCTTTCTTGGCTCCCCTCAATATGCTTTATAATAACATAGAATGCCTTTAACACTGTGCAAATGAAAGGTATTCAAGGCCTCTCTGGGTCAGGGGCTTGCTTTGGGAATAGAAAGGTGAGCAATTACATTCAAACCCAAATATTGCACAGCTATGAGCACGGTGGAAGGGGGCCAGAGCCCAAATGGGGGGCATATTTTGGTGTGCCGCCCCCCCCACCTCACCACCCCCCTCTGCCACTGCCCCGACGCCTTGCCGTTGCAATACCTTGGCTGGCGGGGGTCCCGAATCCCCGCCAACTGAAGCCTTTATCCAGCGCCGGTCTCCAGCGCTGCCACACTGCCTGCCCTGCTCTCTCTTCCCCTCACATCCTGTACACTCCTTTTAGTGAAATTGAGCATGCTCGGTTTCACTAAAAGGAGCGTGCCAGATGCGAGGGGAAGAAAGAGCAGGGAAGGCAACTCGGCGGCGCCGGAGACCGGCAGTGGATGAAGGCTTCAGCTGGTGGGGTTTGGGGACCCCCGCCAGCAAAACCAGGGGCCCAGAAGAAATTTCATGGGGCCCCCGTGGCCCCACCTAGCTACGCCACTGACTATGAGGCTCAATTTCAAAGCACATAGACTTACAAAGTTACATAGGTTACTTACCCCCCTGTTTACTAAGCTGTGTTAGCGGCTGCCATGCGCTAATGCCGTAATAGCCCATTCACTTTTTCAAAGGCACGTTTGCATTTTTAGCATGCTAAACGCTAGAGATGCCCATAGGAATATTAAACTTGAAAGAGCAAAGATGGATATTTCAGTTGAAAACATTATTTACGGGTGGTTTAAATGCAGAAATAGATTGGTGGTCTTTGTTGTAGTCTCATTGGCTGTTGGGTTTTCTTGAGTATCCAATCGGCATAGTACCTTTATGATCAGCTGTGGTTTATTTAAATAGTAAGGTCGCGTGAAAACGCCGCGGCCATCTTTTGTATGCAGGAGCGCTTGCAGGATGGAAAGGTATGTTAGTAGAAAGTTGGTATAAGATGTTTTATTAATATTTTTGATAATGGGGGTTGTTAAATTTAAATTTTTGGTTTAATTTGGCTTTTTTATATTTCAGTGAGCCTCTTCCTTGAAAAAGCGTCACGCGAAACTTGGCCATGTCGGCGGGGGTTCTCTGATATCTCTAATATCTTCAAACTGCTTCCTTGAAAAAGCGTCACGCGAAACTTGGCCATGTCGGCGGGGGTTCTCTGATATCTCTGATATCTTCAAACTGCTGCCTTTTAAGATAAGTGTTCTTAGAAACACTAGTTTTTTCATGTGATTATATACTGTTTAAAAAAGAAAAATAAGAATGAAATAAATAGTTGTAAAATAATGAGGAGAGCTCATGAGGATTTGCACCACACCATTTCGCTTATTGCAATGGAACAAATGTTTGTTCTGATGGTTGTGTGAGGCAGTTAGATCTGATGTTCTCCAGATACTAGAATGTTACTTATCATGACCTGTGCTCCATATTGATGTCTGGGACATGTTCATGTATATGATTTAATAGTCCCCACATCTTCTTTTTTGGTGGTTTTTTTGTGTCATAGGAATATACGGGCATCTCAAACATTTAGCGCATGTTAAAAATGCTAGCATGCCTTTGTAAAAGAGGCCCTATGTAACTTTGTAAGTCTATCCCGTTTACAAAACCACACTAGCAGCTACCGGTGCACTAATGCCAGAATGGGCTTTGTCGGCATTGCCGCACGACAGCCGCTAGTGCAGCTTTGTAAACAGGGGGGATATGCGTTTTAAAAATGAGCACCCTATACTGTACTTTTAAAGGATCTTATTCTTCCCTTTAAAAAAACTGCTGTAGTTTAACTTGAATATTCTTTCAAATCTCTGGCCACAAAGGTAAAATAGAAAATATTAAAATATTTCATCCCTACAGCATTTAGACAGGAGAGAACAGGGAAGGGGAAAGGAGACTTCAGGAGACCCATGACAAAGTTTACACAAAGGGACAAAAGTCTGGTTATTCAAGAACCTGAAACTTATTTTAATCTCCTCTGTGGCAGCCACAAAATATGATTAAACCTGATCTTCAGTGTTTGTCTCTGATTTTATCATTTTTTTTACAAGTTGTTCTAGCTACTTCCCCTCCCTCTGAGAATATGATATTAAGAGACAATTCAATGTCGTAAAAGAGGTATATGTTAGTACAAGAACATCTTACATTTCATTTTACAATGAAATGGAACTGAAATTGTATTGCAGATTTTCAGGCTTCCCTCGTAGGAAAAGAGTGCTTCTCTGCAGTGTCTCTGTTTTCCTTTACATGCTTCAGTGGAATACAAATGTCATGATTTTACTTATCATTGAAAACCACAGACTCTCACTGACTATGGACAGAGCAATGAGAGTATTTAATGAGTAACTGGGAATGCGCATAGAAATATCCATTAATGTATCAGGCAGACCATGTAATATTCATTAGCACTGACCAGTTCGGGCTTGTTTAGTCATAAATAGTACTTTAGCATGGAAACAGTGGTGGGTTCTATTGTGTCTTTGGGAAAGACATCGAGTCAAGGAAAGTGCGCTATTTTAATACAGGTTAATCTTTCAAGCACTTTTGATTTGGCGGACCGTGAGATCCTGTTATTTGTGTTGAGTAGTTTTGGTGTTCAAGGTGTAGGTCTCGCCGTGGGTTTTATCGTTTTCTCACCAATCGGTCTTCCCATGTTAGGGGCAGTAATACTATCTCAGCACCTTGGACAGTTCCTTGTGCAGTTCCGCAAGGCTCCCGCTTACATTCTTCAGGGGTCCTTTTACTAAGGTGCGCTGAAAAATGGCCTGCGGTAGTGTAGACGTGTGTTTTGGGCACGTGCAGAATTTTTTAGCGCACCTACAAAAAATGGTGGAGTTTTTTTTGCTGAAAATGGACGTGTGGCAAAATGAACATTGCCACGCGTCCGTTTTGGGTCTGAGACCTTACCGCAAGCCATTGACTTAGCAGTAAGGTCTCATGCGGTAACTGGGTGGTAATGACCTACACGCGTCAAATGCCACTTGACGCATGTAGCTGCCGCATGCCAGAAAAATGTTTTTTCAGATGCGCGTAGCGGATGCACGCCAAAATTGAAATTACCGCAAGGGCCAGCAGCAACTGGTGGTAACTCAAATTTGGCATGCATTGGGTGCGCATAGGCACCTACGTGGCTTACTAAATGGGCCCCTTAATATTTTGTTGCAGTCATGGGGAGCATTTTTAGAGAAAGCCAAATTGCATTTTTTGTACGTATGCTGATATCTCAGTTCTTTGTCCTGTCATCAATGATTGGATTATGACTCAAACAAAAAGTTGTAAAGTGTTTTAACTTAATTGAAATCTGGATTACATCTTGCAGGCTTAAATTAAATAAGGAAAAGACTAAGGAACCCTTTTATCAATAGGCAGTAGAGCTACTACAGAAGTAATGTGCAGCAAATTGGCCTTACCACCAAGCTCACCCAGGAGCCCAGCGGTAGTTCCGATTTTGCCACGCACCATTTCTGGCGCTAGAAAATAGTTTTTATTTTCTAGAGCCAGTGGGTGTGGAGTAGGAGTGCCTGGCAGTAATCAGGCAGTGCTGCACGCTGCCCAATTACCACCAGGTTAACGCCGGAGCCCTCACCACCTTCTAAGTAGAAGGCAGTAAGGGCTGCAGCAGTAAATGGCCATGTGCCAAATTTTGAAGTAGCGCGTGGCCATTTACTGCTCCAGCTCAGAAAATGCCCTTTTACCAACTGCGACCTCAGTGCACGGCAAGCCCAAGTGTCAACGCCAACACGAGCCACCTTTGACCACCGCTTGGTAAAAGGTTGACATCATCCGTTTCGATGATGAAAATGTACTATTAGAGCGAATTGTTTTTCGTTTTGAGAACTCTTCTAGAATTCCTGTGATAGAGGTGGACAGTGCTCTTAATGTCCCGTTCCCCGGTCCTACCTGCGCTCCGGGTGTAGGGGGCGATGATCGGCGGCCCTCGCGACGCCCGGGGTGGCAAGGGGGGACCTCCGGAGAGACCGACGCTGTCGCGGGGACCGGCGACCCGCTGGAGCGAGTGCCGGCCTCGGAGAGCGGGGCGTTGCGCCAACTAAGATGGCGGCGCCAGCATCGACGCCTCCAAGGGCGGACCAGCACGGAGGCTCCGCCCACCTCACGCCGGATTGGCGCGCCAGTCCTGAAACCCCGCCTGGAGAGTGGGCCGACCAATCCCGAGGCCCATTGCCTCCTGGGGTCGGGTTGGTTGGTTCCTCTCCCGGGGAGGGGGCGGGACGGCGCGATATTTAAACCTGAAGACAGGGGAACTCACTGCTTCCGTTTCGTTGTTTGCTGAAGCCGTCACAGTGGTTCTCCCTGTGCTACTTGCTGGCCGCCCTTGCCAGCTATCCTCCAGAGACTGTGCCTTTGGCTAGCCGTCCTGCTAGCCCTCCTTCTGAGACTGTGCTACTTGCTGGCCGCCCTTGCCAGCTATCCTCCAGAGACTTTGCCTTTGGCTAGCCGTCCTGCTAGCCCTCCTTCTGAGACTGTGCGACTTGCTGGCCGCCCTTGCCAGCTATCCTCCAAAGACTGTGCCTTTGGCTAGCCATCCTGCTAGCCCTCCTTCTGAGACTGTGCTACTTGCTGGCCGCCCTTGCCAGCTATCCTCCAGAGACTGTGCTACTTGCTGGCCGCCCTTGCCAGCTATCCTCCAGAGACTGTGCCTTTGGCTAGCCGTCCTGCTAGCCCTCCTTCTGAGACTGTGCTACTTGCTGGCCGCCCTTGCCAGCTATCCTCCAGAGACTGTGCCTTTGGCTAGCCGTCCTGCTAGCCCTCCTTCTGAGACTGTGCGACTTGCTGGCCGCCCTTGCCAGCTATCCTCCAAAGACTGTGCCTTTGGCTAGCCATCCTGCTAGCCCTCCTTCTGAGACTGTGCTACTTGCTGGCCGCCCTTGCCAGCTATCCTCCAGAGACTGTGCTACTTGCTGGCCGCCCTTGCCAGCTATCCTCCAGAGACTGTGCCTTTGGCTAGCCGTCCTGCTAGCCCTCCTTCTGAGACTGTGCTACTTGCTGGCCGCCCTTGCCAGCTATCCTCCAGAGACTGTGCCTTTGGCTAGCCGTCCTGCTAGCCCTCCTTCTGAGACTGTGCGACTTGCTGGCCGCCCTTGCCAGCTATCCTCCAAAGACTGTGCCTTTGGCTAGCCATCCTGCTAGCCCTCCTTCTGAGACTGTGCTACTTGCTGGCCGCCCTTGCCAGCTATCCTCCAGAGACTGTGCTACTTGCTGGCCGCCCTTGCCAGCTATCCTCCAGAGACTGTGCCTTTGGCTAGCCATCCTGCTAGCCCTCCTTCTGAGACTGTGCTACTTGCTGGCCGCCCTTGCCAGCTATCCTCCAGAGACTGTGCCTTTGGCTAGCCGTCCTGCTAGCCTTCATTCTGAGACAGTGCTTTTTCCCTCTCGGAGTGCTAGCCGCCCTTGCTAGCCGTCCCTTAAAGACTACGTTACTGACTACCCGCCAGGTCAGCCGTCACCCCGCGGTTCCAGCAGTCCTGCTGGCCGCCTGCAGCTGAGGGCTCAACCCTTGGTGAACGGCGGTCGCCGCGGGTGAAGATTCGGGGTGCTCGGCTGTCCTCTGGGGCCTTGCGGAGCCTTAGGGAACCTAAGGGCTCACCACTAGAAACAGGACACTTAACATGAAATCTCATATAAATTCCGTTGTTAAGAAATCTTTGTTTTTACTTTAAAAACTTTACCTTAGAAAAAAATATTTTGACATTTCTATTTTAGGCTTGTTGTTCAGATTTTGATTCTGTCCAAAATTCATTATTTCAATATAGTTTATTCAGGTTTCACTAAGTTCTCTTTGAGATGATTGCAAGTTGTGCAGAATACAGCAATACGACTAATTATTTCTTTGAGCAGATTTGATTCCCTGATCCCTTATTTGGTTAAACTGCATTAGCTCCCTGCATTGGTCTATTTTAAATTAGGGGTTACAGTGTTTTAAATGTTGTATGGTGAAGCTCCTCTTTATATGGTGACTAGGGTTAATTTGCTGCTAGGGTGTAAATCGAGTCGGTTGCGCAAGCAACTTTTTAAATCTTATCCTTTAATGCGTAAGGTTAAGTCTGTTAGATTTTTGTCTACTTCTCTTTCTTATCAGGCTGCAACTTTTTGGAACTCTTTGCCTCTCGATCTTAGAATGACAAGAATTTCTCAGCTTTTTAGGAGGTCGCTTAAGACCTTTTTCTTTAGGAAATATGTAGTATCTGTCTCTGAGATCTGCCCCCCGATATTGAAAACCATTTAACCGGCCAGGAACGACACCTGGCTGGTTAAATGGTACTTAACCGGCTATCTGGAAATATTCAGCAGGGGAGATAGCCAGCTATAAACTGCTAAATACTCCCGGTTAGCAGCTAGAAAGATAACTGGTTATATGGCACGATATAGCCAGCTATTATAAGTGGTCACATTGGGCCACTTAAATAGCTGCAATTTGCTTGGTAGGTTTAAACTTAACCGGCTATCTCTGAATATCTATGTAGCCAGTTAGGTTTTAACCTAACCGGACATTCAATGCCTGTCAGTAGAAACAACCCAGCATTGAACATCTGGGCTGACCACCAACCAAGGACGGGAGTTAGCCGGGCTCTGTCCCACAGTCTGAATATTGGCCCCATTAGCTTAACTTTGTATGGTATTAGTTTGTATATTTGTTATATATAATCGAGAATATCATTTGAACGATGGATTCATTTTTTTTTAACTATCATAATCCACAGTGAACTATTCTGGTATCTGTGGGCTATAAGTCCATAATAATAATAATAAAATAGAGAAAAGCTACGTGATTCTGTGCTGGTTTAAGGAAACATGTATGTTCCTTGTCAAAAATGTTGTTTTTGTAGCCCCTGCTCTGCTTAATATTTGGGCAGACTCTGTCATCTGAGATGTGATGCGTAATTCGACTCTTTTCATAGGGGTCTCCCAGAAGTTTTTATGGGTTTTTTTTTTTTTCTTTCTTCATTCAGTCTGGTCTCTCTTGCCCAGCATTTCTGACGGTAGTTGAGTGTCTGCATACGGTGTTTGTAGATCTCAGTTGGTACAGGACTCTGCACCTGCGCCAGTCTAGTCAGACATGGCATTTTATTCCCCTAAATGTAAGACTGGGTCCATAGAATAAACATAAACACAATCCCCTCAGCTCAGGAACAGTCTACTTTGTTCAAGTATTAGAAGCCCTATATTGACCTGTGGGTGTTATTATTCCTCATCACAATCTGAAATATAAATGTCTACTCAGTGGCTCAGGATATTTTCTGCTAGTATCCCATAGTCCTAACCATCCAGTTAGCAGGACCCTACCCAAGAGAACTTGCAATTTAAAGGCCCTGTTTACTAAGGTGCGTTAGTGTTTTATGGTTGAACATTTTTTATTGGTGAGTTGGTATAAATTACAAATTTTTCAAGCTGATGATAAACAAATAAAACTTCTGTACTAAGAATGTAGCTCATCGTGACAACTCATTATCAAGCATCACCAATCTTTTAACTTTAAGCCCCAACCCACCCCTTTCCCTTTGTATTCCAACCTTCTTATTAAGACCGATATCAAGCTGTCTACATATCAGCATGTATATGCAAAGCCCCACAAACAAAATCAACTTCATTCCCTCTACTCTCCCCCCATTAACCCTGTCCCTGATGGCTCCCCGAGCCTGTGTGCTGATAACCTGGGTAAGCCCCTACCCCCCCATTTCCCAACCCACTCCGGAATGAGTAATCAGCCCATTTTCACTTGTCCCCCCTCCAAGCCTACAGCAAGTTTAAAACCAAGCTAGCACGCCTACACTTAGCGCAGGCACTAACCATGTAGGCATCTATAGGGATATTGTAGGCACGTATATGGTGTTTGCTGATCGGTTGGCTGGTCTTTTGTTCTCTCTGTGGATTAACTTGTTTTTATAACCACGTGCATACATAAAGGAATTATTCAAGCCAATCAGCTTCTTCTCAGAGAAAGTTGTTTGTGACCCCTGAGGCAGGCGCTTTGGCGCCGAAACACGGACCGTGTCGGGTCCTTGATATGAATATTCTGAATAAACTGCTTCTTGATATTATCTCCCTATTGGTTTGCGCATGTCAGCCTCTACTTTTGCTGTTTTGCTTTGACTCTCCGTGGTGGCTCCTCCTGTCTTCTTGGATTAATGCGCATTAAAAACATGAATGCACCCATAACACTGCTTAGTAAACAGGGCCCTAAGTTTTTGCCTGAGTCAACGGATGGCTTAGGGCCTCTTTTACAAAACCCCGCTGCCGATTCTCGGTGCGGCAAATGAGAGGAAGCCTATTCAATTCCTATGGGCTTCCTCTCATTTGCTGTGTGGGAATCACTAGCCTGGCTTTGTAAAAGAAGCCCTAAGTGAAGTGTATTTTAAATCCTGGCTTCCCTGGTTCTTGGCCTGCTGCTCTTTCCATTAAACTATTTTTCCATTAAGACAAGATGGAGTGGTTGTAGAATGACTGAATGTGTAATTAAACAAAAGGAAAAAGGATTTTCAACTGGTAAACTATTGAGATATGACCTAGAAGTCACATCACAGTTAATGATACATTAATAAAAGGTTTTATTTCCACACAATCACGTTAATGAAAGCTTTTATTTCTACACATTCACAGACTATTTTGAGATGGTGAGCAGGTAACATTTCCTCCTCAGTAAGGACGAGATAACAAAGGGTAGGCAAGTCACCCTTTTGAATCATTCTATGAGTCTGCCAGAACATGAACCTGAAAGGGAAGTGAGAATTGCTAAAAGTAGCTTTTGCCCAAGGTGGCATTTTGTCTAGTAATTGCTGTGAAATTAGTAAATTGATTGCTCTCCAGAACTCCTGGCATGAAGGAGGGATGCGACAGTTCTGATAACTTTCTGTCATTTTCAGGTAAAAAGTGTTCCATTGCTAAAGATATGTTACTCAAAAACAAACCACAAATCAGAAAACACTGAGACCCCCTTTTTTCAAGCTATGGAAAAAGGGAGCCTGTGATGCGGCTGAGACCCCCTTTTACCGCAGTGGGTAAAAGGTAGGTGTTTCTTTTTTTCAAGAAATGGACGTGTGGCAAGTGAAGCACTTGCCGTGTGGCCATTTCAGGGGGGGGGGGGCCCTTACTGCCACCCTTTGAGATGGCAATAAGGGCTCCAGCGCTAACCCAGTGGTAAATGGGCAGCATGCAGCACTGCCCGATTACCGCCGGATATACACCAGCATTACAAAAATAAATATATTTTTGTAGCACCAGATATGACAGCCTGCTGGGGGTGGGAAGTACCACCTTGCTGCTGCAGCAGCCCAGCGGTACTTCCTTTTTAGCAAGCGGTAAGCCTGCATTGGACTTGCCACCGCTTTGTAAAAGGGGCTCTCAATAAAACAGTACTGACATCTAAAGAATTGTGTTTACAGAGAGTGTATATACAGTGGGACCGATATTCAGACCGCGGCAGGACCAAAGGCATTTTGAAGCACGGTGGATTACTCAGTGCACACTTCTCTTTTTGAAGACATTGATGTTTGGGTTCCTGAGGAAGGCGTTTTATCCGAAATGGAGCTCTGTAGAACAGAGTAAACATTACAGCATATTTATTCAGATGAGACTATTGCATTGTTCTTCGCACAAGAGAAGTTGCTGTTTATATCTCATTTTGCAGAATATTGAGAGTCTCTACATGATATATTGCAGTGATCCACTCAAGAATGTGTTTTGGTGTTTAAATGATAGCCAATTTTGGGCTCGTTCATTGAAACTGGCAATAGCCCTATTATACTAAGGGCCCTAGTGCCACAGTTAGACCACTGAGAGCGACCACTTTCACATAAATATTTTGTAACAATTTTATCTACCCACATAGTTTATACACTCTCTGTAAACCCAATTTTTTTAAATTGTGTTTTTAAATGCAATACAAAGGAAGCAAAAATCTGAACAAAAATGGCAGAAGTGACATAGAAAACAAGCTGTGAAACAAACAAGCATAGTATCAAGTGGATTGACATAGCCTTGTCGAAGTCTTAACTGAACTCATATAACCTCAACAGGATAATCAGCGTTCTTCCTCTTTGCGATTGGGCCATTGTAAACCCAATTCTATATACAGAAAACTTTAAATGTTGTCATGGGTAAAGATGACATTGGATCAAATCCATTTTCTGTGGCTATCAGGAACAAAATAGGAGTAGAACATGGTGGTTTCCATCAAAGACGAGGACCATCGGTTCTTTTGTGAGAAGATGTAGATTGGCATGTTCAAAGTAGAGAGCTGCATGGGACAGGGATCCCCTCTAGGTCTGCGGGGATGGACCGAGGTCCAAGGGGATCCCATGGGGATGGACCCGGGTCCTGTGGGGTCCCTGCAGAACCATCGAACTGAGCTTTGCTTTCACTCCCCGCACATACCTCACCACCCTGGTGGTCTAGTGGCTTGCTTCGGGGCAGTAAAGATCCCCACTTTTTCCTGCCCACTACTGTTGATCCTCTCGCTGCCACCTCTTGTTTAAAATGGCTGCCAAGACTTCAAGCGGCGGCCTCATGAGACTTCAGCGGAAGTCTTGCGAGGCCACCACTTGAAGCCTCGGCAGTCATTTTAAACAAGCGGCGGCAGGGGCAACAGGAGCGGTTGCACAGGGCCTCATGCCTCCAGGGGCCCCGTGGTGCTTCCTGTCGCTCCCTGCCATATTGTCACTCAGCTGCTTTCCTTCCAGCTGCCCTGCGTTTAAAAAGTCGCAGCGGTGGCAGTGAAAAAGTAGCTTCCCCTTCTCTCTCAGTGTGCAGTGATGCAATGTCCTGTTTCCGGTTTCCGCGAAGGTGGTTTTGGGGCAGGAAAGATCCCCACTCTTTCCTGCCTGCTGAGTTTACAATGAGCCGATCGCAAAGAACAGAACGGAAAACTAGCTCTCCAGTGCTCAAAGGAAATGATATTCAAATTATAAACGCACTGTAAAAGCGAAAGCAAGGGGAAGAACGTGCTGCTTGGTGCACGTGCAGAGCAGTGTCATGATAAGCGCAGCTCTTGTGCGCATACACCAGGCAAACTTGACCATGAAGCACACACATTAGCGTCACTCTTCTGTGCCTTTAAATATAAGCATTTCAAAATGTTCTTGTACTTGGAAAACTTATATTTAAGTACAGAGAATAGATGGCAATGTGTGCTTTCACTTTTGGGTTTGCTCTTGAAGTCGTGCACCAGGGGGGTAGCCAGACTTCAGCGGGAGGGGGGTCCAGAGCCCGAGGTGAGGGGGCACATTTTAGCCACCCCCCGGCACCACCAACCCCCCCCGCCATTGCCAACCCCCCCCCCCCCCACCGCCACCACCACCACCAACTTTGACGATCCCCCCTCCCGCCGCCGACCCTCCCCCACCACCACTGTCATCGCTTACCTTTGCTGGCGGGGGACCCCAATCCCCGCCAGCTGAGGTCCTCTTCTTCCCACGCAAGGCTTCGTTCTGTTTCTGACGTCCTGCACGTTGTACAGATCAGCTGATCTGCAAGGCTTTGTTCTGTTTCTGTGAGTCTGACGTCCTGCACCCGTCAAAAACAGAACGAAGCCTTTGTGGGAAGAAGAGGACCTCGGCTGGCGGGGACTGGGGTCCCCCACCAGCAAAGGTAGCCCACGGCGATGGCGGGGGAGGGTTGGCGGGGGGAGGGGGGGTCCAGGGCCAAACCTACAGGGGCCCAGGCCCCTCTGGCACCACGTAGCTACGCCACTGTCGTACACATTTCTTTTTCAGTACTGGCGCTTACGGGCTTTCTTCTGCTTCCAAAGAAATCAAAACTGGCAGATGTTAAACTGGAAATCAAGAGAAATCCTCTCTTCAACCCCCCCCCCCCCCCCCAAGCTCCGAGCTGGCGTTATTTTTCCATTGATATGAGCAGGGTTTGTTTGTGCGCTCTACTCTGAGCATTGGAAAGGCATAGCGAACGACATCATTGCCATACTTTGAATTACATTTAAATACAATTTATTTATTTAAATATTTCTCGTCCACCTACAACTAGGTGGATTACAAATCAACATACACAATAAAAGAAACAGTAAAACAATAACAGGCACTAAATTATACAATATTCAAAATAAAACAGACAGCATCAGCTCCATGTATGTTTTATTTATTTGTTACATTTGTATCCCACATTTTCCCACTTATTTGTAGGCTCAATATGATTTACATAATCCGGAGAGGTGTTAGCAGACTCCGGTGTTAACAAATACAAGAATATTTCATGAAGTGTATTTCTCTAGGTTGTCAGCTGGTGGTGCATGCTTATGTTTAAAGCTGTTATAGGGCTTTAAACTGCTCCTTCTTTAGTTTAACACAGAGACGTAACGTAGTTAACCAGCAGTGCTGTGGCCAGCTACTTTTAAAAAATGTTGTTCTGGGCTTTGATTGGCCCAGGAGCTCAAATTCAACTAAGATGTACTGGCTTTTTCTCCAGTTTTAGTCAGGAAGAGAAAGAAAAATCTATTTGCTGAGGCCCTGTAAATAGTTATATTTGATAACCTATGAGTAAGCTATATGTCCTGAACTCCCCAGGTACTATTTACATAGTAAATAACTGCTTAGATAGTGTTATAATTGATTCATATTTCAGTTACCTGTTATTATTTGCTGATTGCACCTTTTCTGTTCATTGTTCTAATTTTTCATGACAAACATTTTTAGTTCATTGCCACTGCTTGTCTGGACTGACTAAGAATCCTGGTGGTTTGTGCGTTGGGTCTGTGGGTGCTTTCTAGGAATTGTGGAACCACTGGGAGTGTGGTCCCAGTAACCTAGGAATCACTGGGGATAATTTGAGAGTGGGGAACTCACCCAGAATGTCTTCAGTAACTTAGGGGTCCTTTTACATAGACGCACTGAAAAATGGGTTGCTGTAGTGTAGGCACGGGTTCTGGGTGCGTGCCAATCCATTTTTTAGCACACCTGTAAAAAAGGCCTTATTAAAAATTTTGCTGAAAATGAATGTGTGGCAAAATGAAAATTCCCGCGCGTCCACTTTGGGTCTGAGACCTTACCTCCAGCCATTGACCTAGCGGTAAAGTCTCATGCGGTAACCGGGTGGTAATGACCTGCTTGTGCCAAATGCCACTTGGCACGCATCTGTTACGCGTGCCCGAAAATAAAAAATATTTTTCAGACACACGTATTGGACTTGCGCCAAAAATGAAATTACCGCAAGCACCACATGGTAATCAGGTGGAAACTCCATTTTGGCACGCGTTGGGCACGCGCAGACGCGTACACGGCTTAGTAAAAAGGACCCCTTACTGAATTGAACCCTACTACTACACAGTCTCAAATAACTTGGTAATTTGTTCCAAATTTGTGGACCTGCTATCAAGAATGCAGTGTTCCATGCGTTACCATATGCCACAGTTTGCAATTTAACATTCGCCAAAAACTTCAGATTTTCAGAGTACAAGGATCTACCGGGTTGGTATTCCTGAGTTACATCTTTAAGATATCGGTGAACAAAATAAGAGTACAGTGCTTGGTGTACCAACTGTACCACGTTGTTCTGTACTCGAGCGTGGACTGGCAACCAGTGCAAAGAGCGTAAGATTGGAGATACATGGTTAAACTGGGCCACACCCGCCAACAATCGAGTAGAAGCATTTTGTATCGCTTACAATGCCATCTCTGGTACGTATGTTGTTTCCCGCGGTAAAGCCCTGTGAGCATTCCATCCAGATTGAAATGCGTGCTATTCCCGTGTTAACTGGCCTTACCGCTGCTGATAGGTTTTGAGAATTGGCCTGTGAATAAGGTTTCACCAGAGACTTATACAGAAGAACCAACCTCTTCTTTTTTTCCTGCTGCCATTCCTCTCCTTATGCACCCAAGTATCTGCTGCTTTTTTATCGCAGTTAACTAGGGGGGCTTTTTTACCAAGCGGTGGTGAAAGGTGGCCCGCTGTGGCATCGGCGTGTGGTATTGCCACGTGCCACGGCCACCTTTTTCTGCAGCGGATAAAAAGGACATTTCCCCAACAGAGGCAGTAAATGGCTGTGCGCTACTTAAAAATTTGGCTCCTGTAGCCCTTACCTCCTGCTATTTAGGAGGTGGTGAGGGCTCTGGCAGTAACTTGGCAGTAATCGGGCAGCGCTGCTTACCGTTAGACATGCCTACTCCCCGCCCATCGGCTCTAGAAAATAAAAGCTATTTTCTAATGCCGCAACTGGAACTACCACTGCGCTCCTGGGAGAACCCGGCAGTACGGCCAATTCGCTGCACTCTACCCCGGCGGTAGGTAAAAGGGCCCCAATGTTTTCTGTCTTGAGTGTTCTGCAAAAGGGACATAAAACAAATATCAACGTATTATTTTATATTATGTGATTGGATCTGATGTTTTTTTATAATAATAATAAAACTTTATTTATAACCCGCTATATCTTTAAAGGTCTAAGTGGGGAACAAATCACATACAAAATATTAAAAAAACAAAGCAATAAATATTATTTCTTTACACAACAAACTATACAAAAAAACTCTACAATTCAAACATACAACAGATTAAAATTTACATGGTATTAAAATAATTTATACCTCAGAGGAACCAAAAGCCTGAAGAAATAAATGAGTTTTCAATGCTTTTTTAAACTGGTCCATATTTTGTATTGAACGAAGTTCAATGGGCAAAGTATTCCATAATTTCGGACCTTTGATGTAGAATATAGATGACCTGCATTCTTCTAAATAAACCTGATGAAATGAAGGCACGTCAAGTAGCTGTTTCTGAGATGATCTCACAGAGCGAGTAGGTTGATAGCATCTTAGAGTGGCACTAAGAGTTGGTGAAATATTACCATTCAATATTTTGAAAACTAGCAATGAAATTTTAAAATCAATGCGAAATTTTACAGGGAGCCAATGCAGTGATTTCAAAATTGAAGTAACATGTCCATAATGAGAGCCTCCTTTAATCACTCGGGCCATAGCGTTCTGAACTACTTGTAGCGCCTTCAGTGTGTTACCGGTAATCCCCATTAGCAAACCATTACAGTAATCTAACAGTGGACAAACTACAGACTGAACAATTTTACGAAAGTTCGACAGAAACCAGTGATCTAATACGCCGTACAATTCTTAATTTATAAAATATTGCTGTTATGTTTCCAATGTGTTTATAAATTGTTATTATTTATTTACATTTTTGCTCACACCTTTTTCAGTAGTAGCTCAAGGTGAGTTACATTCAGGTACTCTGGATATTTCTCTGTCCCAGGAGGGCTCACAATCTAAGTTTGTACCTGAGGCAATGGAGGGGTAAGTGACTTGGCCAAGATCACAAGGAGCAGCAGTGGGATTTGAACCGGTCACCTCTGGATTGCAAGACCGGTGCTCTAACCACTAGCAATAGCTATTAAAAATATAACATAATACAGATTAATGCAAAATTTATTAATATAGCATTTATCATAAAGCAAAGTTAACGGATATATGGTACATTCATTGGGATTTTAGAACACTTTGCAGGATACAGATGTGTTGAATGAATTGTTTTAGCTTTACAGTAGATCTGTGTACACCTAAATTTGATTACTCTCCACTTTGATCACTGTAACAGTTTGCTTTTTGTGGTACCAAAGAAAATTTTGCGATCTTTACAGATAACACAAAACGCCACATCTCATGTTCTTTTTGGACTCCCAAATCTGAGCACATTTCTCCAAAACTTGTCAAACTACGCTGGTTACCAGTGGAATTTAGAGTTCAATACACGGCTTTATTGCTGATATTTAACGCATAGACTGGTCGTGAGCCTGTGGTGATCTCCTCAAGGGGTCCTTTTCCTAAGCTGCGGTAAGCACTAATGTCTGCTTACCGCAGGTTAAAAAGTACTAGCACAGGGCGCGCTCAGGCATCCTGCAGTAGTTTTGGGATCGGCACGCGCTTCTCACATAGAATTTATTTTTTTACGCTGGGGCATAGCCGCCGAGAGGGGAGGGCAGGGGGACAAAATTCCCTGGGCCTGGGCCTCCAAGGGGAGCCCGCGCCGCAGTCCCACCCTCCCTCCGTCGTCGACCGTCTGCCACCGGGCCTGGCCCCCTGCATTGAAATCACAGTGCCTCTCGCCTCCGTGTGAAAGCGCTGCAGGCAGCAGGGCAGCAGATCATTTCCCTCCGGGCCTTCTTCCCTCCCTGTGTCCCGCCCTCGTCTGACGTAACTTCCGCAAGGGCGGGACACAGGGAGGGAAGGAGGGCGAAAGGGAGATGATCTGTGCCCTGCTGCCTGCAGCGCTTTCATACGGAGGTGAGAGGCGCTGTGATTTCAATGCAGGGGGCCCGGCCCGGTGGTGGACAGAGGGGGGCCTCCTTAGTCTTTCTTCATAGGGAAGCCGTCCCATCCCTGCTATCATTTTAGTCACCCTTCGCTGCACCTTTTCCAATTCTACTATATCTTTCTTGAGATGCGGCGACCAGAATTGAACACAATACTCAAGGTGCGGTCGCACTATGGAGCGATATAACGGCATTATAACATCCTCACACCTGTTTTCCATACCTTTCCTAATAATACCCAACATTCTATTTGCTTTCCTAGCCGCAGCAGCACACTGAGCAGAAGGTTTCAGTGTATTATCCACGACGACACCCAGATCCCTTTCTTGGTCCGTAACTCCTAACGTGGAACCTTGCATGACGTAGCTATAATTTGGGTTCTTTTTTCCCACATGCATCACCTTGCACTTGCTCACATTAAACGTCATCTGCCATTTAGCCGCCCAGTCTGGTAAGGTCCGTCTGTAATTTTTCACAATCCTGTCGCGAGTTAACGACTTTGAATACAATTACAATTTAGGCAGGAGGGGGGTGGGAGGAAGGTGCATCTCACTTGTGCCTGTGCGAGTGGACCTGGGGGGGGGGGGGGGGGAGGGATTTTACTTGTGCTAATGCATGTTGTAGGGGGGATCTTTTCTCACCCTGTGAGTGCGTGTGTTGAGTGATGTAAGTAGGCAGATAGCACTGGTGTTAGTGTGAGTTATTATGGGAAGGAGAACTCAGAGTGAACGTGAGGTGGGGGGGGGGGGGGGAGGGTGTTGATGTGTTAGGGAATGTGAAGAGGGGAATCTCGCTTGTGTTTTGGGAAATTGAGTTTCTTATATGGCCTCACCCTGCACATTCACATAATGCCTGATCCCATTGGGGTCAGAGTCTTACCCACCTGCAGGACGTCCCTGGAAAGGGCACAGCTCCGGGAAATCCCCGGCCCCATCGGGATCTCTTTCCAGCTCTCCTCAGGCGCCCCTCTGTGCCCTGAGCTGCAGCTGCTGCTGTACTTCTCCCTGCCTACCGCTAGGAAGCTGTCTGGGCTTCTGGTTTTCCTCCGTCCCTGCCATTTTCAGGATTCCCCTCGCCAGACACTCGTGTTTTCGGATCTTTGATCAGAGAGCACCCTTCCCCCGCCCCCTGCAAACTTGGGTCCGCCACAGCGCCCTGCTGGATCCGGATCGGCTGAGAGGAGTCGCCTTTGTGTCTCCGGTGGGTAAAAAGTCGCTTCGGCTTCGCGCCGCTTTCTCTTGTGGTCCTGGTGGTTGACTGGGGATCGGCGCGGTTTCTCCTACCCCTCCAGGACCGGGGGCGGTTCTCCTCCCTCCGTGGCCGGATTGGCCGGGGTTGCATTTGTCTGGAGGTGTTGGAAAGCAGGATCCGGGGGGGGGGGGGGGGGGGGGGTGGAGGCCTCCTCCGATCCACCCGGCTAGGCGGAACCCGAATCCCCCTTTCTGTCCTCCGGACCCAGATCCGGATCGGGAACTCCCTGCTGGGGAGCTGCGCAGGGCTCTGCTTGTGCCTCTCTCCCGGAAAAGTTTTCGCACGGCCGGGCCGAGACCCCAATCCCGGCTTCTCCTCTCCTGGTCCTGGTGAAAGAGCGCAGCTGCCCTTTAACCTCGGATTTTGGGGTGGAATGGAAGTGAATGTGCTGCAGCACAGCAGGAGGTAATCCCCAGATCGGCAGCCAAAATCTATTGAACCAGCAGGAAGAAAGGTTAGATAAAGCCATGTACTGTGGTGGTAACATCTGTGTGTTTGGGGTGAGCCACATCCACTCTAAAATGACACAACCTGCAAGCCTTCTGTTCATTGCACTTAGAGCTGCAGACCTTTTATTCCCTTTCTTATATGTTTAGGATGCAGTTATAATTATATTTGGGGGTTCTCCTTGCTGCTATTGTGCTCTGGTGTGGGAAGAATTTTTGACTACCAAACCTTGTACAAGTGTCATCAGTGAGAATGTGTTAAAAAAGGATGAGAAAAAAAGCAAAAATCTAAATGCCTCAGGCACAACCTGGTTTTGAAATGGGTGGAACAGGTACTAAACAGGTTTAAGTGTGAGGCATCAAGTTTGGATTTGTGGAAGGCTGGTGTGTCCTTAATGTTTTGTAGCGTTCTCCTTGGTTTGCCTTATAGGATTTGGGATGAAGGAGGGCAAGGGTACATCACATGCCACATCAGCTAAATGTGTCCCCTCATCAGCTTAAAATGAAAGAACAATCTTTAGTTGTTGGCCTCCGATAATATATGACATAGTGTTGGTGACTCCAGAGCCTATTGGTAAATGGCAGAGGCGAAGACCAGTGCGGTCCATCAGTCTGCCCAACAAGTTGACCCCAGCATAAGCTTAGTCATACAATGTTATGTGATGGCAACATGCAAAACAATGTGTCATTACATCCATCCCGTTACTAAGCCTAATTATAGGGCAGGTTAACCTCAGAGTCACACAGTTATTTATTTCAGTACTTGATATACCACAAGTGCTCCCTGAGGTGACTATGCAGTTTACAATTTCTATTACAGGTATTTTGCACTGTGTCACAGTCTAAGTTATTGTAACTGGGGCAGTCGAGGGCTAAGGGGGGTCTTTTACTAAAGCTTAACTCGAGTTATCTGCAGCAGGGCCCATGTTATTCCTATGGGCCCTACTGCAGATAACTTGAGCTAAGCTTTAGTAAAAGACTCCCTAAGTGACTTGCCCAGGGTCACACTGAGCTGCAGAGAGAATTGAACATGGTTCCCCAGGTTCTCAACCCACTGCTGACTGTCAGGCACCAGCAGGGATTGAAACCCAATGCCCCAGGTCTCCAACCCGCTCTACAAACCATTAGGCCACGCCTCCATTCCAAAACCAGAAAGCTGCTAACTTTCAAATTCTTTCCCAGAATTAAGTTATAGAAGTCTCTGCACAACGTCATCTTTTTGCTTAACCAAGACTGTCGTTAAAGAACGTGGCCCACAATCAAATCACTTATCCAGATCTTCAGCTGTCCTGCCCCCCTCCCCCAGGAGCCCATGGTTATTGTATAAAAACAAAGATTTGTTCCGGTGAGTGGAGCACTGGTGGCAAATCCCCTGCATTAGAAGGGTAGCACGAGGTGAATCCATACATGGAATATGTGATGCTGTTGTCTGCACTATGCATGATGTTACTCTGTTTTGTTTTTCTGTAAATAATTTTTATTGGAAAACCAACCGACATGGTTCTTATGTCTTGACATACTGTGATACCGTGAGGGAGGACAGGCTCAGGGCCTGGATAAGGTGACATGCAGCGGGTTAGGGGGAGCAAAATGAATGTTTATTAAAGGTGTTGGGAAAAGGGGTCTTGTACAGTTTTTTTTTTTTTTATTTGTACCCCGCGCTTTCCCACTCATGGCAGGCTCAATGCGGCTTAGGTACTTATTTGTACCTGGGGCAATGGAGGGTTAAGTGACTTGCTCAGAGTCACAAGGAGCTGCCTGTGCCTGAGGTGGGAATCGAACTCAGTTCCCCAGGACCAGAGTCCACCACCCTAACCACTAGGCCACTCCTCCACTCCACAGGAGAAGGAGAAATCAAATGCAAAACCAGTCTATAAACATACAAATGTCCTCCGTGGCCTGCTCCTGCAAGACCACTGCCTGCACTACAGTCTCTTGGTAAGGAAATACTTTCTCTTGACTCTGGCCTGGTTTCCAGAGTTAAAAGTACAGTTCTTAGTACTTCATTAGCCAGCCTGCACAAGGTCCAAGTTTAACGTGGCCTACCTGACTGTTGCCATTCCTTTTCACAGGTACCTGATGTGGTGTATGCAGTAGGTCTTTGCTCCTTTTCCCTGGGCCTTCTTAACCCCAGTCTGGCCTTGCCTTTTATAGTTCCTGGTTTCGGCTCCACCCCTCCCTTCTCACTTCCTCCCTGGGCAGGGCTAAGGTTTCAAGGTGGTTTGCAGTACCTGAGGGATCCTTCTTAAGGGTGAGGGTAGTGTTCTGTGTACCCCCTCACAAATATTTATATAGCATTCTTCTGAATTATTTGGTTGGTATATAGCAGACTGTTCTAATGTCACTGTAGTGTGTGGTGATATGCTACACCCAAGCTGTACACTTGCTGGTCTGGTTCCCCTGTTCAATTCCATAAGAAGAGGAGGGTTACTTCTCCCTGTGTGCAATGGGGTAAATCCTGGACTGTCTCCCCCACCCCCTCAAACCTGGGATTGAAACTATATGGTCATTCTAGTGATAGCTCTAGAGTTCACGTTTATTTATTAGGATTTAGGATTTGCCCTGAAAGTGTGAGGAAAGGCTTAAAGCTACACCAATTGTAGAGGATCCGTGTCTGGTTAAAATTGATCAGGGAAACAGAGCTGGTTGGGGATGGGCTCTTGGGGTGGTCCTGTATTTCTGTGATGCAGCATGCAAAAACATATAGACATTACACATTCACGATGGTCCAATAGTATCAATGAACAACGTACGTTTTGTGTTTGCATAAAGAGTTCCTCCTAATCGGCTCCTAGCAAGCTGTTCATTTATTAATATTTCTGTGGTTTCATGTAATATTCTGGCTTTTTCCCTTTATACTGTAAGAAGCTGTTAAAGATACAGAAAATTCTCTCCACACATATCACAGGCATGGACTAACCCCCAAATTCTGTATAGGGCACCTTAAGTTGTGTGGCCAAATTGCGTATAAACTTAATTGATTATTAGGCCAATCAGCACCGATAATTGGCACTTAACCAATTAGCAGCACTAATTGGCTTTAATTAGAATTTAAGCGCACAACTTTCTAGGCATGTTCTGTAACGCGGTGCACATAAATTCTAATGCGCACAGTCGAAAAGGGGGCATGGTCATGGGCGTAGAATGGGCGAGTTGTGGGCGTTTCAAAAACTATGCGCAGTATACACCTGATCTGTGCCTAACTTAGGCGGAGGTATTTAGGCCTGGTTTTAGTTGGCTTAAATGAGTGTGCCTAAATTTTAGTTGCAGGAATGGCACATGCGCATAGTCTATAAACTACACCTAACTTTAGGCATGGTTTATAGAATCATGCTAACCACATGGTTTTATGGTGCCGATTTTTAAGGTACCATTTATTAAGTTTCCCCTGTATGTGTATGGTAAAAGCTAGAGTCAGGTCACTTAGGACTATATTCTATAAATGGTGCCGAAAAATCGGCACTGAAAAATGTAAGCGCTGAGGGTCCGCACACTTTATAGAATAGCGCTAACCCCTGGATTCTACATAGTGCGCTTAAATTTAGGTGCTGAAATCTGTGCGTATTCTATAACACCACGTGTAACTTAATTGGCTTAACAAGCTAATGAGCGCTAATAACAGCACCTAATAAGCAATAATGAGCACTAATTGGTACTGATTAGAATTTAGGCGCACAACTCGCTAAGCCTATTTTGTAATGATGTGCGCCAAACTTCTAATGTGCAGAGGCAAAAAGGGGCGTGGTTATGGGCGGGGGAAATGGGCGTTTAATAGGCGTTCCAAAATTTAGGCGCCTAGTTTATAGAATATGGCCCCAGTGCTCCTAAATATATGTGCTGAGATTTACACCAGGTTTTCGTTAAAAGGATGTGCACAGGTATTGGTGCTGAAATATCAACTAAGTGTATTCTATAATTGGCGCCTAAATCTAGGTGCCAGTTATAGAATACGCTTAGTCGGCACTGATTTCAGCTGTGATTTTTTTTTTTTAGGCGCCATATATAGAATCTCCTCTTGAGCGCATAAATGTCACCAGCAATAAATGCCATTGCCTAAATTAGGTGCCGATGGGGTCTATTCTGTAACAATGCACGTAAATTCTGGGAACACTCCTAGAATGCCCCTGGCCACACCCCCTTTGACTTTACACGCTATAGGATTTACACACAGAACATTATAGAATACGATCCACTCGTATATCTCAATTAAGACCGATAATTGGTTGTTAGCAGTCTAATATTGGCACTAATTGGCTTATTAATCAATTAAGTTGCGCATACAAATCGGCAGTGTGCGTGCTGATTTGCTCATGCAACTTTAGTCGCCGTATACAGAATCTCCCAATTAGAGGATAACTCTCTACAGGTCGCCTAAAGTTAGGCAGCGGTAGGCTGCGCACTAAACACAAAATCTAGATCGTCAGTTGTGCACGTAATTACGCGTCAACATTTAGTAGTGGCCGCATACACCACGTCAATGGCTGGTGTAAATGTCCATGCCACAGTTTCACATGTAACTGTTGGTGTTCTCTAGCCAAAGTGCTAAGCACGCCCCTGACCCTCCCATGCCCCTCTCATGTCCACACCCCCTTGCAGTTATGTGCTATAGAATTTACGCACTGAGATTAGCGCAGGTATGTGCGTAATTGCAAATTAGTGCCAGTTATCACCAGTAGTTGGTTTTGTGCCAATTAGCAGCAAATTTGTCAATTCACTTATGCGCAGAACTGTAGGTATTCTGTACTCTGCATGCGCAATTTTGCACGCTAAGTATATAATTTTGCATGCAGAATTATAGAATGAGGGCACTGGGTTGCTCTCCTTCATGCAGGGACTGCTACACAGGCAGGTAGCAGTATAAATACAGCAGGATCTCTTCTCCAGCAATGTGCCCAAGGCAAATTTCTTCATCTGTGTACTTCCTGCTCACCATGGCTCCTGTTCTTTAAGTTGCCTTCTTAAGGTCCATTTTGAGCCAGTGGGCCCAACCCATTCTTGGCTCAGGCCCACCCAGCGGTGGCACCCCACATCATTATCTCTCCTCCTCCGCAGTGCCTCGGCATCTGCCCGCCTGTCGATGAACCCCGTCTCTCCCTGGTGTACCTTACAGGCGTCCTCGGCGCCTGCAGTGATTCAATTATTGCTGCCTGCGCCGGCCCTGCAGGCTGCCGGGTCCCGCCAGACAGGAAATGGTGAAAGCGAGGGCGGGACCCAGCTGATGGAACTTTCAAGTACAACCTGTCCATAAGAATGCTTTACAGATCAGACCACAAAAAAGGATCATTGACTTTATCTTAGTTGCCAATTAAATTTAACTCCCTTCCGCCACCCACAACCCACCCACCCTTTTTTTTCTAGTGCTCTTGCTTCAACTTGGCATGGTTTGCTCCCTAGGAAAATGAGTAAGTGATATATTTCTCCATAAAGCAGTGATTCACATGTGCTGGTATGAGGCCAGTCTTGCAAAGTTTCTGGTGGTTAAATTGTGAACTTCAAAGCTGGTGTTTTCATGACAGGAACACAGTTCTGTTTTCCATATGATTCATTATTAAGAACTTTGAAACTAAAAAGTCTTGCATGAACCAAACAGAGTCTACTTAATGTTGGAGCAGACAGATATTGTGGTGTGACATTTCTGGGATCATTTATGGAATTTGGGTCCTGTGTCCTCTGCATTTTCCTCATAGACCATACATGGGCAACCCCCTCTGCCAAAAAACCCCCACTGGGGTCAATATTCAAAAAGGTTTTACTCCTGCCCAGTTAAACCTTGCTGAGTTGGCCATCTGGCAATATTCAGCTGCATTTAGGTGGGTAGTGCAACTGAGTATTGCCTGTGACGGTCCAGGGGCGGAACATGGGTGAAGTCAGCTCTTTTTTTTTTTTTTTAATCTTTATTGAAAAGAAAAGAATAACAGCAAGCATAGGCACAGCCAAAATTCAGATAACAAAAGTCATATAGCCAAAACTTCCCTCCCTAATGCAATGCCTCAGTCCCCAATATCCCTCCCTTCCCCCTGTCCCCCCCCCCCCCCCCCCCCCCCGTCCCCAAAAGAAAAACCTCTCCTGCAAAACAAATGCAGGTTAGGGAGCAGTCTGGCGTGAAGTCCATTGAACATATAAGTCCCAGACCTTGTGATAGGTCAACAGCTGGCCAGTGCGCATAGCGGTTAATTTGGACATCAGATGAATATAATCCAACTTGTGTAGAATAGCTTGTAAACCCAGGAGTGTAGGGCTCTTCCACTCTGCTGCTAGGACCAGCTTACCTGCCACAAACACCTGCATGGCAAAACAGTGAATTGGTTTTTTTATTCCCCATGGTTTAAAGTGTAAAAGACAATGATCCATCTTCATAAGGTATTGGACCACAGTTACCTGAAAGATAAACTGTAATATCATAGACCAAAACGTTTGTGCACAGGGACAAGACCACCAAATGTGAAACATATCCCCCTCCAGCCCACATTGGCACCAGCACAGAGCTGACCCCGAATGAAACATTGTAACTAGGCGCTAGGGCGTATAGTACCAACAATAGAGTATCTTATGTCCATTTTCAACCAGGGCACTGGAAACAGAGATCTTGAGGAGGGATTTAAATACTCTTTCCCATTGCAGATATTCATAAGAGGCGCCTAATGCCTTCTCCCACTTTGCGTGAAGTCAGCGCTTAACTAGATAGCAGTGATATTCAGTCCATTAACCGGTTAAGATAGGGGTCTTTTTACCAGGGGCGTAGCCAGACTTCGGCGGGAGGGGGCACATTTTAGCACCCCCCCCCCCGGTGCCATTGCCGACACCCCCCCTACCATTGCCGACAACCCCACTGCCGCCAGCACCACCAACAACAACTTTGACCCCCCCCCCCCCGCCGTCAACCCGCTTTCGCCGTCTGCTACCTTTGCTGGCGGGGGACCCCAACCCCCGCCAGCCGAAGTCTTCTTCCTTCGTTTTGTTTCTGAGTCTGACGTCAGACTCACAGAAACAGAACGAAGCCTTGCGATCTGCAGGACGTCAGACTCGGAAACCAAACAAAGGAAGAAGACTTCGGCTGGCGGGGGTTGGGGTCCCCCGCCAGCAAAGGTAGCAGACGGCGTGTTGGCGGCGGGAGGGGGGTTGAGAGGGTCATCGGCAGGGGAGTCCAGGGTCAAATCTACAGGGGGCCCAGGCCCCCGTGGCCCCATAGTAGCTACGCCACTGCTTTTTACTAAGGTGCACTGAAAAATGGGTTGCGCTAGTTTAGGTGCATGTTTTGGGACCCGCACAGATCTATTTTTCAGCGCGCCTGTAAAAAAAAAAAGCCTTTAAAATTTTTTTGCCGAAAATGGATGTGCGGCAAAAATAAAAATTGGCGCGCATCCATTTTGGGTCTGAGACCTTACCGCTAGCCATTGACTTAGCAGTAAGGTCTCTCATGTTTAATCACCTATGCGCGTTAAGTCAGAGTTACCGCTCAATTTTCGCCGTGCGCCAGAAAAGAAAAGATATTTTCTGGCGCAAGGAGCGGACGCGCGTCAAAAATGAAATTACCGCACTGGCCACGTGGTAGCTGGGCGGTAACTCCAAATTGACGCACACCGGGCGTGCGTAGGCACCTATCCAGCTTAGTAAAAGGGCCCCTAAGTGTATTTATTTATTTATTACACTTGTATCCCACATTTTCCCACCTATTTCCAGGCTCAGTGGCTTACATAGTACCGTAGAGGCGATCGCCAATATCGGTATGAACAAATACAGAGTGAGGTTGTGGTAGAGTAAAGTTCATGCGTGACAGACAGATTTAGGAATCATGAGGAGGAAGAGTTAATTTATGTCCAGTTCGAGCTTTGCTTTTGTTGTGTTGCAGAGTTGAGGCATTTAAGTTGGATCGTTCGGGTATGCCTTTTTGAACAGGTGAGTTTTTAGTAGTTTCCAGAAGTTTAGGTATAAAGTGAGGACAGCAAAAAGGCTGTCCTAACTTTACGTACCAAACTAACCATGCACTCATCTGAATATCAGCCGGTTCTCAATTAGTTTTCAGGTGAGCATCCTAATCCGGGTATTCAACTCCAGTGCCCAGACATGGCTGGCATTGAATATCCAGGCTCAGTTCAGCTCATAGCTGTAAGCAGCTTAAAAACCACAGACCACTGCAGGCTGAATATTAACCCCCCCCTCCCCCTCCCCCTTTGGTGGATAAGTTCCTGAGTGATCTAAAATCCACTGAAATACTGAATCTCTCAGCGTCGAGCAGTTTAACTTGAAATTGTAGAGGAAAAACCTCTACAAAATCCACTTTATTTGGTCTGAAAATCCCACTGCGATGCTGGTGTGGCTAATTATTTAAGCATTTATTTTATGGATAGTCACTGGTACAGCGTTCTATAACTTAGGACCAATCAATTTAAAAATAGACACTCTGTACAGTTCCAATCTGAAAATGCAGAAAGAAGGAACTTCCAACAAACTACTATTGACTGAGTGTAAAGCTGTAGCTGGTTGAGAAATCCTTAAATTGGCAGCAATAATTGGAGAGATTTCATTGTTTAATGTTTTAAAAACCAAAGTACTTTCAATTTTTTCTTTGATGAATTGGCAGCCAATGGAGAGATTTCATTGTAGTGGTAATGTGGGCCAGGGGCGTAGCCACCTAGATTTAGGCGTGATATGTAGAGTTTGCTTAGTTTATATCCTGGCGCCTTACACTACGTGCCTCCATTTACACCAAGGAAAATGTGGTGTAAATCCCTACGTGTAGATTTACGCGCACTGGGCCATATTCTATAACTACATGCATAAATTTTGGAATGCCCATGAAATGCCTATCTCCCTGCCCATAACCATGCCCCTTTTGAACTGCGCGCATTAGAATTTAGGCGCAGTTCATTACAAAATACGCTTAGTGAGTTGCGCAGGTAAATTTTAATTATTGCCAATTAGTGCTCATTATTGCTTGTTAGGTGCTGTTACCAACGCTGATTAGCTTGTTAAGCCAATTAAGTTACGCACGTTGTTATGCAATTGGCTTAGATTTCAGTGCGGAACGCTAGATGTGTGCTAATGTAGATGCACTAACTGATAGCGCAGGAACGCCCACTCTTCACCCTTCAGACATACCTCCTCAAACAAAAATTTTAATTCAGAAACTTCCGGTTTGGCGCTCATCCAAAATGGCTGACTAGGGTATTTGCTCTATGCTTGCAGAGATTGTAATTATCCTGCAGTTCTTTATAGCATCTTTCTTGCTTTAAATAATGGCATCTTAACTAAGAAGATGCCCGGTATGAAACAGAACGAAATTGAGTCTGTTATTCCTCTTGTTTAGGTAAGCATCCTAAACAAGAATTTCTGACACCTATTAAAATGGCAACTCCACGTGAAGTAAACAGATTGTTGGAACCTTTATTAGCGGAGCTCACACAAATAAAAATACGATTTAGGACAGTACTTTAGCAATTACAGCTTTAAAGGAAGTTGTTAATAACATTAAAGAGAAGTTAGGCTCGGTGTGTGAACAAGCGTTTCTTGAGGGCTGTGCGGTACAAAATGAACTTGTAGTTAAAGATTTACAACAACCAGTCAAAGGGCACTAAGCCAAAAGTAGGGGACTAAGGCCTCAAAGCCCCCCCCCCCCCCCGTAGCTATGCCATTGTGAGCATACCAAGAAGGCCTACAAAGAGAACCCATAGCCAGACTAAACTACCTCACCAACCCACCCAGTTATTCAAGTCCACCGTTAACACTATCCTGCCTAACATTTTCCTTCTCTCTTCCCTTACTTAATCTCTGAACATTATTACTTGTATCTGACATCTTGGAATGACTATGTCATAACCAAACTCTGAAAGCCACATTGAGCCTGCAAATAGGTGGGAAAATGTGGGATACAAATGCAATAAGTAAATAAATTCCTGTTAAAATCCTAGCAGTAGCATTTTGAGCAGATTGTAAAGCTTTCAGGTAATGCTTAGGTAACCCTCTTACTAGAATGTGACAGTAGTCGAAACAGGGAAAGTTCACACTTTGAATAACTAACCGAAACTTGGATGGATTCAAAAAGTGTCTCAGGTGCCTCACAAGCCTCAGTTTCGAAAACACCAGGCTAATAATCTTAGAAACTTGATATTTCGTTGTTAAACCGGAGTCAATTATGACTCCCAAATTGCGTATTTTATCAGCAATTGATATTATAATATTTTCCATGGTGAAAAACTGTGGAATATCAGCAGAAGAGTAATCAGATAAATGCAAAATTTGAGTTTTGGCCATCATGTCTCATTCCCAGGTCACCTAAACAGGTTTAGTTGTCTCTGCACGCATGGAGTTGCAGTTTTGTATATTTAGGGCAGGGTTTCACGAACCTGTCCCAGCCACTCTGGTCTTTAGGCTATCTGCAATGATAATGCACGAGAGAAATGTGTGCATGGAGGGGTTTCCAAGGCATAGAGTCAACCTACCTTTCGGGATCCTGCCAAGTACTTACGACCTGGATTGGCTCCTGTTGAAAACATTCAGCACTTTACCTAACACAGCTTAGTTCAAGGGCCTCTTAAGTATTTTTTTTTTTAAATGATGTCTTATACTATTTGTTTGTTATGCTTACTCGTTTTTTTAAATAATAATTTTAGCTAATATAAATTATGAGGTGCTTTAGCAAAGCGACACTGAAAAGTGGTCGTACTGGTGTCAGCGTGTGGGTTTTCCGCATGCTGTGGCCACTTTTATCACGGTGGTTAAATATCCGCCTTGCCATATTTTTTGTAATGACCATGTTTTAATTTCCCCATTAGCTCATGGCCTTTACTGCAGGACACCTTACTGCCACCTGAAAACAGGATGCTGCGCTTGATGGATCTTTCGGTCTGACCCAGTATGGCAGTTCTTATGTATACAAATTTATTTCTTGCATATTCATTGTTCATGTCCTGAAAAACCTGTCTGGCTGTAGGGTCTCCAGGATACGCTTGGGAAACCCTGTCCCAAGATTTTCAAACAACAACTCAATGCATGCACTGGAGGCTAAACGGGACCAGATCAGCCTGTTCGGTTGACCTGGGGATGAGGTGGCAACCCCAACCTGCTACTTTTCTCAGTTTTCCTTCAGAAAGCGATCATGAGTTTAGCGAAATGAGAAGAAAAGCACAAAGTCTATTCATAGATCATTCCTCACCAGAACAGTCACAGCTGTGAAAGCTGCCACAAGCGTTGGAGACTGAATGCCCTGAAACCAGGACTGCTAGTGAGGGAAGCAGTGGGTTTAGTTGTCTGAGGGATCTTCAGAGCGGGAGAGAACTTAGGGTTCCTTTTACAAAGGCGCGCTGAAAAATGGCCTGCAGTCGTGAAGGCGCAGGTTTTGGGCTTGCGCAGAATCATTTTTCAGTCCACCTGTAAAAAAGGCCTCTTTATTTTTTTTCTTCCCAAAAATGGACGTGTAGCAAAATCAAAATTGCCGCGCATCCATTTTGGGTCTCAGACCTTACCGCCAGCCATAGACCTAGCGGTAAAGAATTTGGGCGGTAATGACCTATGCACGTCAGAGGCCACTTGGCGTGCATCCGCTATGCGCACCAGAAAATAAAATATTTTTCAGACGCGCATAGCCCACATGCGCCAAAAATGAAATTACTGCAAGAGCCACATGGTAGTTGGGCAGTAACTCTATTTTGGCGTGCGTAGGCGCCTATGCGGCTTAGTGAAAGGGGCCCTTATTTATTTAGATTTAGTTCACAGTAGTAGCTCAAGGTGAATTACATTCAGGTACACTGGATATTTCCCTGTCCCCAGAGGACTCACAGTCTGTTTGTACCTGAAGCAATAGAGGGTTAAGTGACTTGTCCAAGATAGCAGTGGGGTTTGAATTGGGCTTCCCTTGTTGACCTCCCAGCACTCTAACCACTAGGATATTCTTCCACTCCAACCATATATCAAATTGGAAACACAAAAAATGAAAATGGACTGTTATTGAATGATGAGAGGCAAAGTCTTCTGGGGGCCCTTCGGTTAAGATACATCTGTTAGATTTAAACATTAAGGGCCAGATTCTACTACTACTACTTATTTCTATAGTGCTACTAGACGTATGCAGCGCTGTACACTTGAATATGAAGAGACAGTCCCTGCTCGACAGAGCTTACAATCTAATTAGGACAGACAGGACAAATAAGAGATATGGGTACTGAATAAGTGAGTAAGGGTTAGGAATTAAAAGCAGCATCAAAAAGGTGGGCTTTTAGCCTAGATTTGAAGATGGCCAGAGATGGAGGTTGACATACCGGCTCATGAAGTCTATTCCAGGCATATTGTGCAGCAAGATAAAAGGAACGGAGTCTGGAGTTAGTGGTGGAGGAGGAGGGTGCAGATAAGAGGATTCTATCAATCGCACTTAAAAATGGGCACCAGAAGAGGTCAGTGCTAAGCCCAGTTCTATAAAGGGCGTGTGCCGATTCCAGTGCCCAAACTTTATGCACCATACTGAAACCTGGGGTCAATGCTGGTGCCCAAGTTGGACGCGCTGACCCAGTATTCTATAACTATGTGTGCAACTTTTTGCAATGCCCCTGAAATGCCCCTCCCATTACCACACCCCCTTTTCAGTTACATGTTATTGGAGTTAGGTGCGCTGCCTTGTAGAACAGTGTACAGCCAGATGTGTTCTGAGCTCATTATTCAATTAATTTCCACATATAGAATTCAGGGCTAAGCCCGGAAGAATGCTCACATAGAACAAGATTCTATATACAGCGCCTCAAAAATCGGTGCCAGAAGTATTTCCACCTAGGACTGTTCTATAAACCGCACCTTGAGTTTGGCGCGGTTTATTGAATACGCCTAGCCAGTTTACAGAATGCATCTAGTGACCGTGCCTGCGCCTAACTCTAGGCACTTCCATTTACGCCAAGTAAAACTTGGTGTAAATACCGGCGCCTGCCTTAGGCGCAGAGCAGGTGTATTCAATACTTGTGCATGTAGATTCTCGGAATGCCCATGGCCCTCCCATGGCTACGCCCCCTTTATGGCAGCTCGCATTAGAATTTACACGCATCACTTGACAGAATACGCCTAGCAAGTTGTATGTGTAAATTCTGATTAATACCATTTATTTATTTACTAGTAAAAGAAGCCCGTTTCAGAGCAAATGAAACGGGCGCTAGCAAGGTTCTCTTCGCCAGCACCCCCCTCCCTCCCTGGCCAACCCCTTCGTTGTTCTGGCATTGCTCCACCCCCAACGTCATAACGTTTGACGTGAGGGCGGGGCCCGGAGCGATTTCCCACCTCCCTGCCTCCCTCCCTGCCAACCCCTTCGTTGTGCCATTGCTCCACCCTCGAGGGCGGGGCCCGGAGCGATTTTGGTGGCTTCACCACCACGAACCTTCGAACCTTTTTGAAGGAAGTCAGAGCTTGGCTTCACTGACGTCAGTGTCCTCAGAACGTTGAGGGTGAGTTTTATTATAGTAGATTTGTTACGTTTGTATCCCATATTTTCCCACCTATTTGTAGGCTCAGTGTGGCTTACATAGTACCGGAGAGGTGTTTGCAGACTCCGGTGTAAACAAATACAAAAAGATATTGTGGTAAGATGTACAGCAGAAGAGTTGTGTTATGTCCATTACGTACTTTAGTTTTGTTGTGTTGCACAATTAGTGTCAATAATGGGAAGGGAAAAGGGACTTGATATACCGCCTTTCTGAGGTTTTTTGCAACTACATTCAAAGCGGTTTACATATATTCAGTTACTTATTTTGTACCAGGGGCAATGGAGGGTTAAGTGGACTTGCCCAGAGTCACAAGGAGCTGCAGTGGGAATTGAACCCAGTTCCCCAGGATCAAAGTCCACTGCACTAACCACTAGGCTACTCTTCCACTGTTAAGTGGCAATTGTCTGTGCTGATTGGCTTCTTAAGAAATTAAATTGCACACACAAATCCAGAATATGACTGGATTTGTGCATGCAGTTTCAGTCATGCTGTATAGAATCCAGAGGATAATGGAAGCTGAGAATGTGCAGATTTTCACTATTTGATTCAGTGCTAAATTCTGCTTGGCAGTAAAGTAAGATTTAAAAGGGGGTGGGATTTGATATACCACCTTTCTATGGTTACAGTCAAAGCAGTTTACATATTATATACAGGGGCAGTGGAAGGTTAAATGACTTGACCAGAGTCACAAGGAGCTGCAATGGGAATTGAACCTGGTTTTCAGGTTACTGCACTAACCATTTGGCTAGTTTATAAATGTTTTCTATACTGCCTTCCAGTCATTACTTGTGCCTTCCATTTTCTAGCCATATCATTTTGTTGTTCCTGCTAGCCTGGTTCTTTCTTCTTATGCAGTGTGAGCCCCATGTGTGCTACAGGCCTAGTACATGTTAGACCGTAAGTACATAAGTATTGCCATACTGGGACAGACTGAAGGACAAAGGTCCATCAAGCCCAGCATCCTGTTTCCAACAGTGGCCAATCCAGGTCACAAGTACCTGGAAATATCCCCAAAAAGTACAATATATTTTATGCTGCTTATCCTAGAAATAAACAGTGGATTTTCTCAAGTCCATTTTAATAATGGTCTATGGATTTTTCCTTTAGGAGGCCATCCAAACCTTTTTTAAATCCCACTAAGCTAACTGCTTTTACTACATTCTCTGGCAACGAATTCCAGAGTTTAATTACATATTTCTGCTGACCAGCCACTGACATTGTACTTCACTGCTGCTATCTTTCTTTCCATAAAATAAAGGGGGTTGGAGGTGGGGGGAGGGTCCATGGACCTCTCATGGCCTAGCTTAGCCTGTGGGTAGGATGCCACATTGGCACCAGTTGAGCTGCAATTACTCTCAGCAATGTGAGGTGCCAAAAGGAGAGACAGCAGCTCTTAAAATAAAGCAACACACATGTGTTTCCTAAAGGAAAGCTTTGATAATATTTTTCAAATATTATTCAAATACATCCTGCATTGTATGTTAGCCAACTCCAGTTGAAGCGCCTCATGTTGTGAAAATATTGAACAGATGCAGAGGAGAGAGCGAGAGAGACAGAGAGAAACTAAAGGATTTGTAAAATAAAGCAATTTAAAGTCTGGGCTTGTGCAGACTTTCCTCTCTGTAGAATAGAACCAGAGTCAATAAAATCTGACATTTCTTGAGCTTCTGGTTTACAGCATTCATACCCATGCTGAAATATTTATAACAAGGCATTTTAGCTGCTGAATGTGTTTCCAGATAAGCTACAATCAATTAACCTGTGAGCCTTCAGAGACACTGTCCCCTCCTCTATAAGTAGATGCATGCTTATGGGGTGCTGAGCCCAGCAGAGCAGGCCAAGCTGCTGCCCAGACTGCATTCAAAATAAATGAAATTCATGATGTAGAGGAAGGTCAGAGACAGTTAAGTACATTCATAGATATACACAACAGCAGTGCATTTAGGGGTCCTTTTACAAAGGCGCGCTGAAAAATGGCAGTAGTGTAGGCATGGGTTTTGGGCGTGCGCCAATCCATTTTTTAGCACGCCTGTAAAAAAGGTCTCTTTTTTGGGGGGGGGGGGGGGGGGGAATGGACGTATGGCAAAATCAAAATTGCCGCGCGTCCATTTTGGATCTGAGACCTTACCGCCAGTCATAGACCTAGTGGTAAATAACCTGGGTGGTAATGATCTACGCGTGTCAAATGCGTCTGTTACGCGCCAGAAAATAAAAATTATTTTTCAGGTGCGCGTAGTGGACGCGCGCCAAAATTTAAATTACCGCAAGGGCCGCACGGTAACCGGGCGGTGACTCCAGTTTGGTGAGCGTAGGCGCCTATGCGGCTTAGTAAAAGGGGCCCTTAATATACCGCTGTAACCTATAGCATTGGGCTGTTTACCGTGGTATAAACAGCGTCATTTCACAGATAAAGCAAATCGATAATATAGGGGCCCTTGTACTAAGGCACAGTAGGCCTCATGTGGGCCTACCGCGCACTAAAAGGGCACTACCGTGGGACACACTAAGGCATCCCACGGTAGTTTTTCATTTAGCGTGCTCTAATCCCATACTGGAAAATGGGTGGAGAGTAGGCGTGCATGTGCTAATCGGGTAGCGTGGGCACATTACCTCACACTAACCAATTAGCACGGGAGTAGAGCGGGAGCTCTTTCTGCCTCCTGACTAGGTGGCAGTAAGGACTGCTGTGGTAATGAGGAAATTAGCGCGTGGCCATTACAAAAAATATGGCCCACCTTGGTAAAAGGACCCCCTAGTCAGTTATTCTATTTTCCATCCATGATGCCCTGGCCACTTTTTAGTTTAGCTTAGTAAAAAGGCCCCAAAACCTTCCGCTAAATAAAAAAAACCATTTTTACTCAAAGCTATTTTGGCTAATGTGACTGCAAGCGATATAGTAATTCTCTGAGATCCAGGGCATTGTTTTACAAGGTCTTGAATAATTTGCAAAGTGGGTCCTTGAAGAATGTTAGTATGCAGAGAGTCTACGTTGAGAGTTGCTAAGAGCATCTGAGGCAATGCTTAAGGTAACTATAGCATTGCCTCAGATGCTCTTAGTAAAAAATGACAGGTGTCTTGAATGTATTATGTATTTTGAGAAATCTGAGGCTTCAAAAATATATCCATAATGTTAGACAATAGTTCCAACACTGGAGCAACTTGGAAACTATAAGCCGCCCTGGGGGACAAGTAATCGATTTATGCATCTTTGGTATTGTATATAAAACAGGAATTTTTGGATGAGCTACCTTAAGATATGAAATTTCTTTTTAAGTCAAAAAGACAGAATATTTTGCTTAATCAACTATCCTAACTATCTCACGTTGCAGAGTTGAAGTTGTTTCATTTCCAAGTAGCTGATAATACTTTTTATTTTTACAGTTGTTTTAATATTTCTTGCTTGTACATCTCTACATTCTGAATAACAACCCCCCCCCCAACCTCCTTTTTCAGCTGGTTTTATGACTTTAAGAATAATTATTTGCCAGTCCCTGTAATGCAACTCTTTCATCTCATGATAGATTGAAAAAGGACAATGTGAGGACTGTGCTAAAATAGATAAATCTTTCAACACCAAATCACAAAAGGTTTCTTTTTTTATTATTATTTATAAACTTTCAACAAGTACATCAAGCACCATTTCAGGAAACCAATGTAGCTCACATCATGGGAGAAAAAAAAAGGAAAAATAACAGGAAACAATAAAAGAGATGAAGACAATTAGTCTTAAAGCAATATTATGTTAAACCACATGTGATGTTATTAGCATCCTTATCTAAAATCGATCTTTCCAACTGATCTGGTTCAAAGAAGTCATAATTAATACCAGATAATGAAAGCAAACATTTAGAGGGAAACTTCAAAAAGAAAGTAGCCCCCAACGCTAAGGCCCCAACCTTTAACTGAGATGGCCGGTCCCGACCTTGTGAATGTTGCTGGTACTGGGACACTTGATGATGGTGTCTCTTCTACTGGAACCTCGATGGAGGATTCGAGCTCTGGGGAGGAAGTGAAACTGACTCTCCCTGTGGTGGTAAAACACCAGACGTTCTTTGGAAGGCAATTGAGGAGTTGAACACTACCGTAACAAAATCAACTCGAGATTTTGAATTTCATTGCTAACCCTCCATTGCCTCGGGTACAAACTTAGATTGTGAGCCCTCCTGGGACAGAGAAATATCCAGTGTACCTGAATGTAAAACTTATCTTGAGCTACTACTAAAAAAGGTGTCAGCAAAATCTAAATAAATAAATAAGTAACAGGGCTGAGATCTTTGCTGTTCTGTGATGGGACTTTTGAACTTGAAATTGGTTACTGTGTTATTTTTGGCTTCCAGATTAACTGAATAGAAATCTTGTGCTCTATGTGTGGACTTTAGAACTGGTTAGATTTATTTTATTATATCCCACATTTTCCAATTTGCATTGCTTCAGTGTGGCTTACAAACAAAATAGAATTGTTATATTTGATTAAATGATCCATTTCTGTGTCAGAGATTCGAATATGTTATTTGTGTGTTTGTGAGAAACGGTGGTTGTGTATGCCTAGGTTTTGTGGAAGGTGTGTTGTTGGAGTTGACGGCCAGTAGCTTGTCTGTGGTGGGAAAGATGGGGTTCAAATTAGTGGCGAGGATCAAGTTAGCAAGGTGCGTTCTGGCTGAAATGTTTAATGAGACCTATGTGGAGGGGCATTTTCGAAAGGGACGTCCAAGTTGCGATTTGGACGTCCTTGCAAAATGGCGAAATCCAGGGGCGGGGAAACCTGTATTTTCAAAACAAGATGGACGTCCATCTTTCGTTTCAAAAATACCGTCAGAGACGTCCAAATCCTTAAATTTGGTCGTCCCTAGACATGGATGCTTCTGACTTTCGGCGATTTTCAAAACCAAAGACATCCATGTCAAAAACGGCCAAATGCAAGCCATTTGGTTGTTGGAGGAGCCAGTACTGGTCCCCCTGACATGCCAGGACAGCAACTGGGCACCCTAGGGGGCACTGAGGTGGACTTCATAAATTGCTCCCAGGAACATAACTCTCTTACTTTGTGTGCTGAGCCCCCCAAAACCCATTACCCACAACTGTACACCACTACCATAGCCCTTACGGGTGAAGAGGGCACCTATATATGGGTACAGTGGGTTTGTGGTGGGTTTTGGAGAGCTCGCTGTTCCCTCCACTAATGTAACAGGTAGGGGGGTATGGGCCTGGGTCCGCCTGTCTGAAGTGCACTGCAGTACCCACTAAAACTGCTCCAGGGACCTTCATGCGCTGTCATGGACTTGAGTATCTAAAGAGAATCCACGTACGTGGAGAACTCAATAGATCCCACAGAGTGTAAAATGAAAATAAAAAAGGTGGGAATATGAACCAGGCTATCCAAAAACTGGAACCAAAATGAAATTTAATAAATATTAAAATAAACAATGTTTAATAATTTTCAGACTAAAGATAATAAAATTGCACATTAAAAGTGACTTGATACAATGTTGTGTTTCGGCCAGATGGCCTACATCAGGAGTCTTATAAATTGATGTTATGAAGAAATCTCAAATCACAAATGAAAAATCTGCAGACAAGTCATTTGTGATTTGAGATTTCTTCATAACATCAATTTATAAGACTCCTGATGTAGTAGCAACATTCCATGTAGAATCTCAAATAGGGAAAGGGAAATGGGACTTGATATACCGCCTTTCTGTGGTATTTTGCAACTACATTCAAAGCGGTTTACATATATTCAGGTACTTATGTTGTACCAGGGGCAGTGGAGGGTTATGTGACTTGCCCAGAGTCACAAGGAGCTGCAGTGGGAATCAAACTCAGTACCCCAGGATCAAAGTCCACTGCACTAACCACTAGGCTACTCCTCCACTAGCAACATTCCATGTAGAAGCCTGCCCTTGCAGATCAGCAATGCGGCTGCGCAGGCTTCTATTTCTGTGAGTCTGACGTCCTGCGCATATGTGCAGGACGTCAGACTCACAGAAACAGAAGCCTGCGCGGCCGCATTGCTGATCTGCAAGGGCATGCTTCTACATGGAATGTTGCTAGTGGAATAGCAACATTCCATGTAGAATCTCAAATAGTAGCAACAGAATCTCAATAGTAGCAACATTCCATGTAGAATCTCAAATAGGGAAAGGGAAATGGGACTTGATATACCGCCTTTCTGTGGTATTTTGCAACTACATTCAAAGCGGTTTACATATATTCAGGTACTTATGTTGTACCAGGGGCAGTGGAGGGTTAAGTGACTTGCCCAGAGTCACAAGGAGCTGCAATGGGATTTGAATCCGGTTCCTCTGGGTCTTAGGCTACTACACTAGCTATTAGGCTACTCCTCCACTCCAACTACTAGGTATCATCTTTAAACAATCACCATGACCCCCATCCTCTATTCCTGTCCTCAGATTCCTTAGTTGATTGAGGGAGCGCAAAACTTAGGGCCATACACAGCCCTTGCCACCCCTATCACCAGGTTGCCCCCAGTATATATGTTTCTACACTGGATTATAGACCATATTGCAGTTCTCTGTGACCGGAACCTCTAGATAAATTTGATTATTTTTAACGACTAAAGTGTTCAAATTGTGTCACTCGTCTTGACGCTAGTAACATGCCCCAGGCTATGAAAAATTGCAGGAGATGAGCGTTCTGACTGCATGTGGTAGTGTTGTGACACATGCTAGGAATAATTCCATGTGAGCAGGTTCTGCTGTGTGGCTTATTATCTGCAATTGTGTTGTTAAAAGCTTGTTCATGTTTCTGCCTGCAACTGGAAGAGGACAATAGCACTTTTCTTATCTCGCACCGGGTGATTTGTCTTTTCAAGGGTTTCCACATGAAAGCTTTGCTTTGAAAATTAATTTTCTGTCCTTTGAGTGGAGTACAGGATTAGGAAATTCATTATGAAGTATTTATAGAACAGTGCTCTCTTGGGTTCCTCTTGCAGAGATATATTGTATATAATATGTTTCTTAACATTATGGCAGTGTTGTTCAGTCGTGTTTTTTTCCCCCCATGCATTAGGAATTCCCTTGTACCTGCATGGACCAAATATATTCTGGAGTATATCCAGTGTGAGTTGATCTGTCCTCCTTATATTCTAGTGTAGACCTCAGAAAACCAGTCCCACCATTTCACCATTAGTAGGAAATATGACACCGTATAGTGTGCTGCACCAGTGTGGATTTGGAAAGTTCTTGTAAATCCTTAGGGAACTGAAGTGGTGTGAATGTCATCAATTGTAGTTTCTAAGGTTGTGTTCTTGGTTTTGAGGGGGAGAGAGAGGACATCATACAGTGATGGGGAACCCAAAGAACAGAGGTTGTGAAGAGTAGTGTTCTCACAGCTGGAAGTATCTCTTCTGTAAAGTTATTATCTTCTCATAAGAAGTTGTTCTTCCATCATGTAGAAGTTTCATCATGGACTTTGCCCACTGAAAGTGATTACTTGAGATTTTGAAAAATAAAATTTGAAATTTTGGCTTTTTTTTTTTCAAAATAGTATCTTTTTATATTTTTGTGGTTGATTTTTGAGATTGTTTGTAATTTTGTTGTGATTATTGTTGCTTAATCTATTGTTACAATTTGCTTTGTGATCCGCCCAGAGCCATTGGTTGTGACAGTATATAAAATGTTTATGTTACGTCCATGAAGGTTTGGCAGAGCTGAGCAGCTTCCCCACAAGGGAAGCCTACTCAGTTACACCACTGACATGGATTGTTGAGGGTTTGTTTAAAAAAGTAAAATGCTTGTCCTAGAGGAAACTGTTCTTTGCAAGTTGGGGTGTATTTTCTTGGGCCAGCATCAAAATTAGGCAAAGATTATACTGCTTATGATGAACTCTGGATGCCAACCAACTGAAGAATGGTGTTATGTTGCCATGGAAGCTCCTCGTTGACCAGTGAAAAGGTGGTGTAGCCCTATAAAAGAAAGTCAAAAGAGCATTTGTGCAAAAGTGCATATGCTCTGTACTTCTTGGGCAGCTTCCAGATTCATTCTCTTGGCTGTTTCTGACAGATCTCTTACTGAAGGATGATAACAGATCATTAATAATTTCATAAACATTGTGAGGCTTGGTTCTTTGAATGAGCATTTAGCTGAATCTTGTTTTTTTTTGTTTATCATTTTTCTTTGTTTTTATATTTCCATATATATTTATAATTTACAGTTTTATTAATTATATTGTATGTGTTTTGTATTATATTGCAATCACTTTTATGCATGGAGAGGTATAAAAATGGAAGACTTAAATACAAGAGAATGAGATATTAAGAACCTAAGAATTGCCATACTGGGTAAGACCAAAGGTCTGTCTAGCCCAGTATCCTGCTTCGTACAGAAAAAATGAGATTGCTTCCAAATTTGGATCTATAGAATTTGTGTGGTCATAGAACGTGACTGAACCCTTGGCATTTGGTAGTTCAGTCAGTCAGTGAAACATTTCTAGCAGTGTCTTCATCTCCTCTTTTCCGATGGCACTGTGGTGCCTTTTCTCTGCTTTTCAACAGATCCTTTTACCACTGGACTCTGCCCAAATATTTTATTGCTAGCTTTGCACCTTTACAGTTACCAGTTGGTTCCAGGTCACAAGGGAGAGGTTGTCAATTCTCTTCTGGGCTTTAAGTATCTGCTGTTCTTAAAGAAATCTGTATAATGAATCCAAGCATGTCTTGGGGTACAATGAGGACCAGCTAAGCCTATCCAGGTGATGTGGAGCTGGTTGGAAACCATAGTTACCAAGTGTTTCAGTTGATTACCTTACTCTATGTACAACGCAGGGCCACCGAGAGTCAAAGTTGGGCCCTGCTCCCATGGTCTGTCATCTCTGGCCCTCTTCCTCTTGCCTGCTTACTGGCATCTCCCTCTCTGCACACAAGCTGACATCTTTGGCCCTTCCCCCCCCCCCCCCCAGAGGTTCAGTATTGTTATCGTCCTTCCCTCTTCCCCTTTGGCAGTCCTCCATCATTTCTGCAGGCTACCAGCAGCGTCAATAAGGAGAGCTAGCTGCCTCTGGCTGTCCCTGGAAGCGTTTCCTCTGCTGTGTGTCACCTACATGGACATAGAAAGTTGTGTCAAAGGAGGAAGCACACAGCAGAGGGAACGCTTCCTGGACCAGACAGGGGCAGTAATGTTCTCCTTATTAACGCTGCAAGCAGCCTATAGAAATGAAGAAGGACCGCTGAAGGGGAGGAGTGAAGGATGACAGTGATATCAGACCATGGAGGGCATGTTTGGTTTTTATGGCCAGCGCTGGGCCCTCCTTGGAGGCCAGGCCACGGGAATTTGGTCCGCCTTCCCCCCCCCCCCACCCCCTCAGCGGCCCTGATACAACAGTATAGGTGGGTCGGTTGTAGGATTTCAATTCTGCTTCAAAGTGTTTTAATACTGAGTAACTCTTCAAGTGGACCTGAAGAGCCAAGAGCTTTAAAACAGGAGTGACCCTTCTGTTTCATATGGAGCCAAGTAATCATGCTGTGTATATGTGATAGGTCCAAGTTCAGTGATGACTATCCACTGAGGGCCTTCCTGTACAATCTCTAGTAGTCTAGTGGACAAAGGGCAGGAGCGATAAACCACTCTCTCCTGCTCAATGCAGTTAAGAACATAAGAATAGCCATAATGGGTCAGACCATCCAGCCCAGTATGCTGTTTCTAACAGTGGCCAATCCAGGTCACAATTACCTGGCAGAAACCCAAATAGTAGCAACATTCCATGCTACCAATCCCAGGGCAAGCAGTGGCTTCCCCATGTCTATCTAGCAGACTATGGACTTTCCTTCCAGTAACTTGTCCAAACCTTTTTAAAACCCAGATACTCCAACTGCTGTTACCACATCCTCAGGCAACGAGTTCCAGAGCTTAACTATTCTTTGAGTGAAAAAATGCTTCCTCCTATTTGTTTTAAAAATATTTCCATGTAACTTCATTGAGTGTCCCCTAGTCTTTGTACTTTTTGAAAGAGTAAAAAATTGATTTACTTTTACCCATTCTATACCACTCAGGATTTTGTAGACCTCAATCATATCTCTCCTCATCTGTCTGTCTCCCAAGCTGAAATCTCTAACCTCTTTAGCCTCATATGAGAGAAGTTGCATCCCCTTTATCATTTTGGTCGCTCTTCTTTGAACCTTTTCTAATTCTGCTATATCTTTTATGAGGTACGGTGACCGGAACTGAATGCAATACTCAAGGTGAGGTCGCATTATAATATTCTTGCTCTTATTTACCATCTCTTTCCTAATAATTCCTAGCATCCTGTTTGCTTTTTTGATCACTGCCACACACTCGGCAGAAGATTTCAGCGTATTGTCTGCAACGACTCCTAGATTGTTTTCTTGGGTACTGACCCCCAAGGTGGACCCTAACATCAGGTAACTATGATTTGGATTATTCTTCACAATGTGCATCACTTTGCATTTGTCCTCATTATTTATTTATTGCATTTGTATCCCACATTTTCCCACCTATTTGCAGGCTCAATGTGGCTTACATTATGCCGTAGTGGCGATCGCCATATCCGGGATGAGAAATACAACGTGATATTGCTTTAGAGTTCATAAGTGACAGAGTAGAATAAGCATTCAAGTATAAAGAGTTCAATTCCGGAATGAGAAATAAAGTGGAATTGCGTTAAAGTTCCTTGGTGTCAGAGTAAGTGAAGCAGTCAAGTGTAGAGAGTTCGGTTTAGTCCAGTTCTGGTGTAGTTTCATTGTCTGGTATTTAGGTAGGGTCATTGTGGTATGTCTTTTTGAACAGGTTGGGTTTTAGTGATTTTCAGAAGTTTGTTAGGTTGTGTATTGTTTTTATTGCGTTTGGTAGTGTATTCCATAGTTGGGTGCTTATGTATGAGAAGCTGGATGCATATGTTGATTTATATTTTAGTCCTTTGCAGCTGGGGTGGTGGAGATTCAAGAATGTGCGTGCTGATCTTTTTGTGTTCCTGGTTGGTAGGTCTATGAGATCTGACATGTAGGCCGGGGCCTCGCCGTGAATAATTTTATGAACCAAGGTGCAAATTTTGAACGCAATATGTTCTTTAAGTGGAAGCCAGTGTAGTTTTTCCCTTAGAGGTTTGGCACTTTCGTATTTCATTTTACCAAATATGAGTCTGGCTGCTGTGTTTTGGGCAGTTTGGAGTTTCTTAATGATTTGTTCTTTGCATCCGGCATAGATTGCATTGCAATAATCTAGGTGGCTTAGTTCCATTGATTGTACCAGGCTGCGGAATATTTCCCTTGGGAAGAAAGGTTTTACTCTTTTGAGTTTGCACATTGAATGGAACATTTTCTTTGTAGTATTTTTCGCATGGCTTTCTAGTGTGAGATTTCAGTTGATTGTGACTCTAAGAATTTTCAGGCTATCTGAGACAGGAAGGGTGTAGTCTGGTGGGTTTATACGTGTTATATTGTGATGAGAGGATGAAACATTGTGTTTTTTCTGCGTTGAGTTTTAATTGAAATGCATCCGCCCATGAATTCATGATTTGGAGGCAGTGTTTGATTTCATTTCTGATTTCTGTTAGATCATGTTTGAACGGGATATAGATCTTGACATCGTCCGCGTAGATGGTTGCCATTTGGTTGCCCAGTCTTCCAGTTTTCTAAGGTTTTCCTGCAATTTTTCCACAGTCCGCATGTGTTTTAACAGCTTTGAGTAGTTTTGTGTCATCTGCAGATTTAATCACCTCACTTATCTTTCTGATTTCCAGATCATTTATAAATATGTTAAATAGCACCGGTCCCAGTACAGATCCCTTCTGCACTCCACTATTCACCCTCCTCCATTGAGAAAAATGACCATGTAACTCTACCCTCTGTTTTCAGTCCAATAACCAATTCCTACCCCACAGCAGACCATTGCTTCCTATCCCATGACTCTTTAAAATTGCTTCAAAATGGCTGACAGTCTCACAGTACTTCGATAGCATTATGAGGCTGCCACTACAAGTTGTTCCATCCCCTTTACCATTTTGATTGCCCTTCTCTGTGATGTTTCTAATTCTGCTATATCTGTTTTTGAGATGCACCATGCAATACAGTGATATAATATGGTAGCATAATAATTCCTAATATTCTGTTTCCTTTTTTGGCTGTCACCTCACACTGAACTGAGGATTTCAACATGATGACATGTGGATCGTGACTTCCCATACCTGTCCTGGGGATCTCACAGCCAGGAGAATTTTCAGGATATCTACAGTGAATATGCTTTGAGACTTAGTATATGCAAATTGATATCCTGAACAACCAACCAACTGTAGGGTCCCCAGGCCATGTTTGGGAACCTCATGGCTAGATTCTTCTCTGGGTGGTAACTCCTAATATGAAACCTAGCATTGTATGCGGAAGTTCGTTCCACGAAAGAACGAACTTCCGCATATTACTGAAGACCCATCTCTTTGATAGAGCATACCAAAAAGATCAACCTATGTGAATATGCACAACTCGCCCATCTAAATTCAGAACTGTTTCTTAATATCTGCTTGTATATTATTACTTTGTTTTATTATCATCATGCTGACCAAGATCCTGCAGTACTAAATGTTTATTTACTAACATTCTTCCACCACTCATGATGTATTGTAAGCCACTTTGAGCCTGCAAAAGTGGGATACAAATGCAACAAATAAATAAAATAGAATAAGTAAACCGCTTAAATGGGGCTGCATAAACAGCAGTCCTATCTTTAAGCGTTTTGGCTTATGCTGTCAAAGGCTGACTAGTAGCTAACCGGCTATGTGTTATCCAGCTCTAAAAAAAAAACCCAGATATTGAATTCCGAAGCCCTAACAGGGCCTGGCATTGAATAATCCAGGAATAATGCCTGTGGCTGAATATCGGGGGGGGGGGGGGGGGGGGGGGGATTTTTGTACCCTCCTCCCATTGTTACATTCTAAATATCCAAAATTACAAAAAATATATATTTGTTTCACTACTAAAGAAAAAAAAATAATAACAGACCATCACAGGAGAGAGATTTTATATTTCCCTGCCTCCTTCCCAGTCAGCTGTGTACGACATGTCATTCATGTTGTGACAGAACATTTGTGTTTCTCAACCTCTCCTCCTAGAAACACACTCCTGAATCTCTCTCTCCTTTGAAGCTGGGCCCAGGCTGTGGCCTTTCGTCTTGTGGTGTGATGTGAAGAAAGGGCCCTGTGCGGAAGGCATTCTGTTCTGTATTCCGCTGAGCCTAAAGGCACTCTGCCCCTTTAATTAATATCCTTTTTTAGTAGACAGCTGGTACCATGGCTTCTCCCTTACAGCCATTGTATTTGCCTATGGCTTAGTGACCTGCCATTCTTACTAGCTCCTAGCTCTCTGCCTTCCATATGGCGCTGGGGTTTCTCCCAGCTAAGAGAAGCCCCCTTTTGGTGGGAAAGCTGTCTGCAGAAGCTTATTACAATTTATTTATTTGTTTTCTTTAGCTCCTTGAAGGCTTTTAAGGGTTTAGTGGATTTCACTCTGATGTTCAGAGGAATTTTGTAGCATGTGGTATGGTTAAAAACAACTGAGAATTTTGGTGTGGGCTCAGGCGTACTGGTGTTTGCATCTTTTACCTCAGCAGTGCTCTTTCAGGGGCTCTCCCTAGTGGAGATTTCTTATATTTTTTTTGTAAGGTGCCTGTCATGTTTGCTGCTCAAGTTGTTGTTTTGATTGTTCTGAAATTCTATGTGACTTTCTCTGCCTTTGCTGTCCTTCAGGGTTCCAGCACTTTGTAGGAAGCTTAATACGGAGGTGGTGGGGACCATCTTAACCATCTTACTAATCTCATTAACAATTCCATCCCCCTCCCACAAGAAAACACCACCTACATACTGTAGCCTAAAGCTGCTTGTGATGTACAAGTGTGGGATGTACAGTAAGCTTTTCTTTATTGGAGATTTTAACATTTAAATATGATTCCCTCCCCCCCTGCATACAAGGTTGAGTTTGCAGACAGCACTTTATAAATCATTGCCAATACACATAAGAGCAGGACTTACCAAACCTGGCCCGGGAACCCCACAGCCTGTTGGGTTTTCAGGTTATCCTCAATGAAAATGAATGAGGATGAATTTGCGGCACTGGAAATCTGATATATGTTAATTTTATCCAGTGGCATCTCTAGATCAGGGATTCTCAACCCAGTCCTCAGGCTACACCAAGCTGGTCTGGTTTTGAAGATATCCACAATGAATATGCATGAGATAAATTTGCATGCACTACCTGCATTGTTTGCAAATCTATCTCATGCATATTTATTGTGGGCATAGGCGCCCCGTATAAGAGGCTTGGGGAGGCTAAGCCTCCCCAGCCAAGCTGTGACCTTTCCTCGCCTTTTCCACCGCTGCCCGCCCTCAGCTCCCCGACCTTTCCATTCCTGCCGTGGCCGCCCGGCATTTAAACCTTTTTAAGTTGCAGCGACGGCTCACCTCCGCTCCAGCCTTTCCCTTCTCCCTTCTCGCTCAGTGTCCCGCCTTCCTCTGATGAGGTATTTCCTGTTTCCGCGAGGGTGGGACACTGAGCGAGAAGGGAAAGGCTAGAGCGGGGGTGAGCCGTCGCTGCAACTTAAAAAGGTTTAAACGCCGGGCGGCCACGGCAGGAATGGAAAGGTCGGGGAGCTGAGGGTGGGCGGCGGCGGAAAAGGCGAGGAAAGCGGTCACAGCTTCTTATACAGGGCGGCTATGATTGTGGGTATCCTGAAAGCTTGACTGGCTGGGTGTTTTTAAATGCTGACCGTCACTCACTGTGTTAGACCTGGATATTCAGTGCCAGGTCATGTCCGAGCATCGGCACTGAATATCCAGATCTGACCGGACTGCTGCTGTCTGCTCGCATTTATATTATTGCTAGGATAGAATGTGCGGCAGCCATTTGAGTACATGGAGCTGCTAGAGGGTGTAGGTAGGCCTGGAGGAGGGGGTCTGAATTGGCAGGGGGGGGAGTATTTGGGAGGTTGAATCTAGAAGGGAGGGGTATTCTCCTGCTTTGGACTTGGCCTGGCCTCGGAATGACATCCTATAGTATATCTCCTGTCGGGCTGAGCTCTCTTTTTCATCGGGCGCTGCCGTTTCCTCCCCTCGCCCTCCCCACTGGCGGTTTGAACTTCGTGGGTGTGGCTTGGGTCTCTTTCAGGGAGAGAAGGCTGGCAACTTGTAGCGGCAGCTTCAGAGAGCATTTTCCGTCTCGCGGATGGGCTGCAGAGAATGCCTTCTCCTGCTTCCACCCACCCTACCCCTCTACCCACCCACCCCTAGAGTGACATGTCTTATATAACCTCCCTATCAACCCACTCATTACTTTACCTCACCCATTTCTATTCTTCTATCACCTTCTCCCACTACTCCAACCAGAGTTACACCTAATCACACTGACCACCCTTCAACATCTTCTGTCCTTCTGTGACTGTTCTCTTGTGCTTGACTGCTTAAATATTTTAAATTTAAATGCTTTACTTTTTGTCTATTAGATTGTAAGCTCTTTGAGCAGGGACTGCCTTTCTTCTGTGTTTGTACAGCGCTGCGTACACTTTGTAGCGCTCTAGAAATGTTAAATAGTAGTAGTGTTAAATAGTATTCGAGGAGGATGAATTGGTGGAAGGGGTGTTGGGGGACTGGTTGGGAGGAGTTCACTTTTCTTGTGTTGGTCTCCTCCTGAATTATTTTCTAGGTTTGTTTGGAGTTTTTTTTGCCAATGTTCTCTGTCCTCTTGACTTCTTCCTTCTCTACATCTCTCTGACATTACCTTTATATCTACTCATATCTGATTTTATCCCATTCTTCCTTTCTCTCACCTTCTACTGCTTATTCTCCTTCTTTTCACACCCCATCCTTCAGCACTCCCATTGCCCTCATCTCTCTCTCCTCAGTCTCCTATCCCCATCTATTTTTTACCCACTACTTATTCCTCCATTTCCATCCTCTGAACTCCCCCTCTCAGCTCTCACCAGGACAAGCTGCATCCCTGATTCTCCTTCCTTCCCTCTCCTTCAAGTCATTCTTCTATCTCTTACCCTCTACACCATCTCCTGTTGCCCCTCTTTCACTATCTTTTTAGCCCCAATCCACCCATACTCATTCCTTTCTGAGACCCATCCTTTCTCTCTCTGATACCCTTCTATACAGCACCCCATCCTTTTCCACTGTCTCTCATCCTCTCTTCATTCTTTTGAGTCATTCACACTATGTCTTAGTCTCTCCCCCCATTTCAGACCCATACTCGCACTCTCAAACCATCTATCATACCCAACACTCTCCCACTCAGTCACAAAGTACAAGTCCTTCCAGGTCCAGTTCTTGCTCTGTTTCACCCAATCCCTGAGTCCCATACTTCTTCCACTCTGGAACCCTCACCACTCTCCCATTCAGCCACCAAGTCTCTGTACTTCCCCAAGTCTGATTCCTCTGCTCAGTCCTTGGGCCAATCCTTCTACTCTTCCATCTCCAGTCCCTAAGTTCCTTCCTTCTATTCTGCTCCCTAAGGTTACTGAGCTCAAGTTCCTCCTTTTCTCCTCAATCTCTGTTCCTTGTTCCAGCACCTGTAAGCTGGTCTGACTGGGGCTGTGGCCCGGACTGCGGCTCTGTTGCTAGCCACAAATCACATGGCCCCCACTTCCTCCTTCCTCCTTCCTTCCTTTCTATGCCACTTCCTCCTTCCTTCCTTTCTATGCCACTTCCTCCTTCCTTTCTATGATTGCCGGGCCCTTGTGTTTCAAATCTGCTCTGTTTGAAGCATGGCTTTCTGCAATTATGGAACCCTACAAGGTTCAAACTTCATCTGTTTCAAACACACAGTTCAAACATGCAGTTCAAACTGATAATGTTTGAACCATATAGGGCTCCATAGACATAGAGCAGGTTTGATTCACGTGGCTCAGCTGCTGTAGAAAGGAAGGAGAAGTCGTGTGACCCATGGTTGGCACTGGAACCAGAGCAAGGGACCCAGCCAGACCAGCTTAAAGATATTGGTAGTAATTCTGTAAGTGGGCACCTGCTTTCAGGAACACTGGTGCCATGAAGGGAGAGCCTGTTCTGTACAGGCTGGACACCCAGATTCCTTTTAGAATACTAGTGTAACCTGATATCGACTCACCTTACATTTAAAAACCTGCAGTTACACCAGCATTAGAGCTGGCGTAATTGAGCTTAAATGTGGCAAGGACGTATACACATAGGGGCCGATATTCAGACCGCGGGAGTTAGCCGGGCTGCCTCCCAAGGTCAGTGGTGAACCTGGAAATTCAATGCTGGGCCATATCTGGCACATAGCTGGTTAAGTCGATATTCATTGGCTGACTAGCTAACTTATAGCGGCCAAAGATAGACCTGCTATTTATGTGGGTCTATCTCGCCACTAAACTTAGTTGGTTAGCCAATGAATATTAGCGCTAACTAGCTATGTGGTGTGACATAGCTAGTGATTGGGCTATCTGCTAAGCGCTAATATTCAGCTGAGATCAGGGGCAGACTGACCATTCGGGCAACTGGGCAGTGCCCGAGGGCTCAGAGACTCTGCCCAGTTGCCTGCCGCCCAGGGCTGGGGGGACAAAATTCCCCGGGCCTCCAAGGGGGGCCCAGCACCGCAATCCCTGATCTCACCCGCCCTCGGCTCCGTCGACCGTCCGTCACCAGGCCAGGCCCCCCGCATTGAAATCATCACAGCGCCTCACCTGTCACCTCTGTGACTGAAAGTGCAGCAGTGGCAGATCGGATTCACCTGCCTTTGGGCCTTCCCTCCCTGTGTCCCACCCTCGTCTGATGTAACTTCTGTGAGGGCGGGACAAAGGGAGGGAAGGCCCGACGGGAGGTGAATCTGATCTGCTGCTGCTGTGCTTTCAGTCATGGAGCAAGGTGACAGGTAAGGCACTGTGATGATTTCAATGCAGGGGGCCCGGCCCGGTGGCGGATGGGGACTGCGGCACAGCGGCCTGGGGAGGGGTGGCGGCAGCGATGACCTCGGGGGCGGGGCCCGGCCCAGTCTCTCGGCGGCCCTGCTGCCGCCACCACCACCGCTGCACACTACAACCCTCCTGGACCTACCTTGAAGGGCCCTGGTGGTTTAGTGACCTCTGCGGGGGGAGGGGGGGAGGAAAGAACAATACTCTTTCCTGCCTGCTGCCGCTATTCTGCTGGCACCACTGTGTGTTAAAAATGTCTGCCAAGATGCCCTGTGGCAGACTTGTGAGATTGTCGAGATCCATGAGACTACCGCGGGAAGTCTCAGCCACCATTTTGAAAACACAGTGGTGCCAGGCAGAATAGCAGTAGTGGGCAAGAAAGAGTGGGGTTCGTTCCTGCCCCGAAGAAGCCACTAGACCACCAGAGCCCTTCAAGGTAGGACTGGGAAGGGCTCACTGAGGCTCAGGCGACTGTGGTGTGTGGGAGGGGGGCGGTGGTATTGAGGCAGCGGGCAGCGGACGGGGGGGACCAGATCACCCTCACTGTCTGGGGACCCAGACCACTGTCAGTCCACCCCTGGCTGAGATAGATGGCGATCTTGCACTGAACATTAGTGCTTAGCTGGCTTTAGGCTATTTAACTGGCCAGGAGCCGTTCCTGGACGGTTGAATAGCGCTGAATATCGAGTAAATGTAGTAAGTTGTATGTGTTACTGGGAGACATACCCATATCATACCCGTGCTCCATCCATGTGTTTTTCCCCCTCTGTATTTGCACACAATAGCACTTGGGACACTTGTGTGTGTCCTAAGCCCGATATTCAAAATGATTTAAATGGCAAGGAGAGGCTCCTGGCCCTTTAAATCGCCAGTCTGGGGCTAACCAAGCTTTTTCAGCGGCACTTAACCAGATAGTGTCACTGAAAATGCCCGGTTAGCAACCAAGCCAAAACTGGCTATTTTGGAGGTGTTCTGGGAGCGGAGTCAGCACTTAACCGGCTAAGATTACTGCATAAACAGGACCTCATAAAAGTCAGCCTTATCTTTATGCTGTTGTTCATAGGTGGTTAAGTGCTGAATATCACACTTAACCAGCTGTGTTTTCACCGGCTGCATATACCCAGAAATTCAATGAGGAGCCCGGGCATGGCCCAGCATTCAATTTCTGGGTATAATGTGGTGGCAGTCAGAAAAACGCTGGCAAAGGAGGCCTCCTCTCTCTATCTGTGGGCGGAGAGGCATCTTTCGATTCTGTCAGCAGCACACATTGCGGGGGGTGCTGAATGTGGAAGCGGACTTCCTCAGCCGACATCAGTTGGATCGGGGGAGTGGGAGCTCTCCCAGCGGGTGTTCGATCAGATAACGGCCCGTTGGGGAGTTCTGCTGATCGATCTGATGGCACGTTCCTCGAATGCCAAGGTTCCCCCGCTTCTTCAGCAGGGGCAGGGAGGCCCGCTCCGAGGGCATAGACGCGCTTCTCCAGCCATGGCCAGAGGATCTTCTATACGTGTTTCCGCCATGGCCCATGATAGGATGCGTTATCGGTCGGATTGCTCATCATTCGGGGCCGGTAATACTTTTTGGTGCATATACACACACGCACGAATGTTGCCTAACTTCAGCCACCTAGTTCTAAAATTGCCCGTATTGTTTGGTTCTGGCTTGGATGGCAAAGCCATTTTTGAGGGTGGCACCTGCCACTCCAAGCCGTCCCGTAGTGACATCTACGATTTTATCTCACACATATTCATTGTGGATATCCTGAAAGTCTTTTTACTATTTTGCTCCATGGATAGAGCTACGTTCATGCACGACGGCAGTTTCAAGTTCCAAAGTCTTTCTAAAGACCTCGCCGTTATTCAGTGATAACATATCTGCACGCATATTATAGAGACTCCTGAGGCAGGCCTGTGGCCGAAACACAGATCTGTGTCAAGTCCGTAATAAAGTTTTCCATTTTCACCCAGTAGTCCCAGTCTCTGGAGTCGTTTGTCCACGTCCCACTTTTCTTCTCTGTTTGTTGGTTACGTGGGATTTTGTTGTTCATCCATCCTGGTGGATTCCTATCCCTGTCTTATCCTGAAAGTCCAACAGGCTGCTGGGTCTCCAGAGAAGAGGTTTTGCTCTGTGCTGCTTTTGTGTATCGATCAGAGGCAGGTGAGAGCACGGCCCTTTTATTTTTTTATTCTCTTGCATTGGCCATTTTTTTTCCAGTGTTGCCTTCTGTCGCTTTCTCTCCGATGACATATGGGCTGAGCTTTGCATTATTAATGTCGCCCGTCTTTGCTGTGGAATCACTAGACACTATAAGATACTGTGGGAGCTTGGATGCTGAGCATAGTTACTGAGCCAGGCACTTTGGCCTAGCTGTGAAATCTGGAGCCAGGCAAAAATATTAAACATGGGAAGAGATCTTGGCAGGACAGAGCCAAAGATCCCCAGTCCAACCCAACCCAAATGATGTTTTTGCACTTTCGCAGTGTGAGATGATTGGACATTTATGCAGTTTGGGGATTGTGCAGGGAATGTCATCTTGAAAGCTTATGAGGTAAGCAAGAGCTGTGCCCTCGTTAAGCAATGGTTTTGTGTAGATAAGTTGCAGTGTTCTTAGTTTTGTGTAGGTTCTTCTTCAGTCCGCAGTACACTCGCATATCTTGCACTCATAGTGGTACGGCCGGATTAATTTTTTGGTGAACCTTAGGCAATCAAGTACATTGGGCCCCATCGTAATATAAAGGCATTTTAAAACTCTCACAAACGGGACCTCATTGTTTTTAGTGAGAACTGACAGAAATAGAAGCAACAGGTAAGAAGCACTGCTCGCTGACGCCTTGTACCGACTGGAGAGCACAGCACTGGGATGGAGAGAACAGAGAGACTTCTATGAGCAGAAGTGAATATGCCCCCACCCCACTTCACCTCACCCCCATTTTTTTAAATTTCTGCTAGGGTAAAACCTGGCCTTGGGAGCCATTAAATTAGTATACCTGAGAAGGGTCCCTCCTAAACATTTGGACCCTAGGCACATACCTAGTTTGCCTATGTTTTTATTCATAGTGGCTCTTTGCGTGTCCTCAGAGGAGGTCTTATGGGAAGTGTGAGCTCTTCCCCTGTCTCCGCTCCTGTGGTCAGCTCACGGTTCTGGTGCTCATAGTGCTTCCCTACTGGAGTTACCACCTAGCTCCACAACATAAGGAACAGGCTAACCCAATCTTGGCTTTACCTCAATGCCTGTAGGGATTTGTAGTTTTGATTGTCATAAGGCAATCAATAGGGAAATGTGAAGCAGTGCCGCCTGCATCATGCACTAGGATAAAACCAGAACTGAATTAGTTAAGCGGCAGCCCTACTCTTTGCTGGTCCTGAAAGAGGATGTCAGACAGGTCAAGGAGCCTCCTCTGTCTGTGCTCTATTTCTGTGGCACCATCTTGGTGGTGGTCCAGGGAGTGTGGTATGTCTCTGGAAGCTTCTTTTATTGTTGCCTTGCTGTTTCAGGTGCTGTTTCTGCTGTCCACTTAGTACCTAGGGCCACTCTTAAAGAAACTGTTTCTGCCAATTAAAAAAAGGATTTAATTATTTAGGAAGCTATTAAAATAAATGAACCTGTCCTGATGTCTCCTTTCCCTACTGATTTTTCTTCCTCTGTTAAGAAGAAATGATTTTGAAGCTCCTGCAGGCCCTTAATGTTTACTCATACCTGGTGTCTTCACACTTATCTAACTCCAGGCTCTGTGGTGCCAACTGGAATCAGAAATAACTTATAATGTTTCTCTGACGTATCTAAAGTTTTAAAACAGAACAAAGGTTACCTAGAGGAAAAGACGTATTAACAGTAAGGGAATTAAGAAAAGGAGGGATGGCCTTAAAAACAGAAGAAAACCTTATGAATGGGTGTGGTAATCCCCCCCCCCCCCCCCCCCCCGTTCTGATTAAGCCACTAACCATGCGAAAGCTGTCAGGAAAAAGGTAAATATGCGAGGGCTCTTATCCCCCTAATTTTTGATGGGAGGTTACACACCCTTTTCAGTGCTGGAGTTTCAACAGAGATGGGAAGTATTCAAAAACAAGGGGATATGGAAATTTTGCTGATTAATTTGTGCAAGGACATTTTCTTTCTCTGCTTCAGCTGGACGTAGTCACTGCTGTGCAAATACCATTTCTTCAATATTTTCAACTCTGGCATTATGTAATGAAGCAGGAGAATACACAATGAAAAACCTCTCTCACAATATGCAATATTCCTGTGGAGTACAAAAGAGTATGGAAGGGAAAAAGCCTTGGCACCCACGCCTCCACCTGACAAACACTTCCTGGGTAGAAAAGACTTAAACAGGGTCAAATCTCTTCATCGGTATAAAAAAAAACCCCTTTCTTACAAAATCTTGTTAAAACTCGGGCAAATAGTAAAAGACATATGAAAATCAAGTCTGTGAACTGTACATCATTGTATTGTCATGAGCTACAAAGTGAGGGTGTTGTGCATCAAGAGGGAGGGGAAGACATCTTAATGTCAAAAATTAGCAAGTTAAATACCGTTAGCAAAACTGCATCATATTTAACTGCCTATATGTGGTCGGCATGATGACAAATTGCTAGCCAATATTTAATCATGAATGACTATAACCTGCACAGAGTGGCAGGTGCATCTCTGGTTGCCTTGTTGGACAGATTGGATGGACTGTTCAGTGCAGGCAGGGCCAGCCCAAGGCAAGATGCCACCTGAGGTGGAACTAATACGACGCCCCCCCCCCCCCGGCTGAGATACCGCCCCCCCCCCTCCCCGGGCGTTTTACCTCGTCATGGTGATGTTCCAAACCCTGCAGTGGCAGCGATTCCCATTCACTGCCCTAGCAACACCTGCCTCTTCCCTTTACTGCGGCTGCCTGAGCCTTTGACGAAACAGGAAGTTACTTCAGAGGGGCGGCCGCAGTAAAGGGAAGAGGCGGTGGCAGGGCAGTGTAAGAGAATCACTGCCGGGTTTGGAACATCACAGTGACGAGGTAAAAGGCCGCAAAGCCTCTCCCCAAGATGCGGCATCAGGTGGCCTAGTGGTTGGGCTGCCCCTGTGTGCAGGTCTATATCTGCCGTTATGTACTGTGTTACCGTGTATGTGAAAGTATAGTATCAACTTCACACAGGCTTTAAAAATAATTCATATACTGTTGCAGGGTGTCTCAGTCGCTGTCCTGCTGTTACCCAGCTGTGCAGAAGTCAAAATGAAAACCACTAAATTCTCCAACTGCTGCCCCTCTATAGCCTTGAAGGGTTGGTTGGATGACTGAATGGATCTGAAGTGGTGAAGACAGAATTCAGACGTTACCTCTCAGGTAAATACTTGAAAATGGAATTCTGGTTCTTACGTAAGGGATAAAGAAAAAAAAACATTTTAGTCCAGTTCTGGTTTAACGTCATACCCTCCAGTGCACTGTGGTACTCCTACTTCTATTTCTTCATGTGAAATCAGCACAGTGGATACCTTTAAGCCTGTACAGGCCGAACAAACTGATTTCTGGCCCTGTCTAGGGTTACCATAGTTGCCGTGACAAAAAAGAGAACCCAAAATAAAATTCAGTCCTGCCCCTACCCCGCCACACCCCTGTCCCACTTCATCTCACTACGCCACGGCCCTGCGCCTAACCTTGACCCCCCCCCCCCCCCAAGAAAGCTAGATTCTACAAACAGTGAAAATACTGGTAAAGTTACAAATGCATCTTCTTCAGTACTCTGCTAAATATAAAATGAAAAGATGTATATTTCTAAGCATTTCATGAGTATGTCCCCCTTTCTTTTCCCTCCCATCCATGAGTAGCATATCCCCCTCTCCTCTTCTCTCTATCCTCTTCTATGTATTTCCCTCTTTTCCCTCCCTCCCCCCCCCTCATATACATCCACCTCCACACAGGGGCGTAGCCAGACACCCAATTTTGGGTGGGCCTGGGCCCAAGATGGGTGGGCAGAACTCAGCCCTATCCCACAAATGATTTGGTCTCTCCCTCTCTCGCCTGCATGCCATTTGGTCTCTCAAACATCCTCCCTCCCTGGCCTGCAGCAACTAATACACACTGCTCATGCTGACCCCACAGCCTTCCCTCTGATGCAACTTCCTGTTTCTGCATAGGTAGGAATACATCAGAGGGAAGGCTGTGGGGCCGGTGTAAAAATAGTATGTATCAGTCACTGCTCGCTGTAGGCGAAGATCTGCTATTTACAAGGTATGCAGGAGAGACAGTCATTGTGAGTTTTTGGCTGGTGGGGCTTGGGGAGCCCTGCTAGCCACATCATAGGTGTGCTGCTACTAGATGGGCCTGAGCCCAAAGTGCCCTGGTAGTCTAGTGACCTCTTTGGGGCAGGAAAGAGCCCCACTTTTCCCTGCCCGGTGCTACTGCTGACCACTTGCTGCCAGCGCTGCTTCAAAATGGCTGCCAAGACTTCAAGCGGTGACCTTGCAAGACTTCTGCGGAAGTCTCGTGAGGCCACCACTTGAAGTTTGAGCAGCCATTTTGAAATGGCGCCAGCAGCGAGCGGTCAGTAGCAGCACTGGGCAAGAAAGAGTGGGGTTCTTTCCTGCCCCAAAGAGGCCACCAGGGCACATTAAGGTACGTGAGGGGTGGCCACCCCGAGGCTCACCCACCCACTCGCAAGCCTGGACAAATGCCCCTTGGTTCCCTCAAAAAGAGGACATGTCCGGTAACCCTAGCCCAGTCCCCAGTCTCTCTAGTTGCTGATGCTGTGTTGGGTAAAATATTGGTGGGGCCAGGACAGGAGTAACCCTTTGATGAGTCCTAGACATTTTGGGCTCCCATTGTAATATATATCCCTTCTAAAACTCCCAACACGAGGCCCTTTGTAGTTCTGAATGCAGAGGAGGGAGCAGCAGGTAAAAAGTGCTACGTACTGACTCCTCATGATGACTGGAGGACAATGCACAGGGGAGAATAGACAGACCATTGTGGGCAGTTGGTATCCTTGTTCCCCCCCCCCCCCCTTTCTGCCAGCAGCTGACTTATAAGGGCAAAACTCTGCATTAAGAGTCATTGAATCAGCATCCCTGAGAGGGTCCCTCCTACATATTTGGGCACTAGGCATTTGCCTAGTTTGCCTATTCTATAATCTTTCCCAGGGTGGAGCCGTGGCCCAGTGGCCCACCTGATTTTGCTGTCTACGCAGAGGGACCAAAATGCACCAGGAGGATGAATATCACAACCTGGCTTCCCCAGCTAATAACATCAGAGTTTATTTTCTTTTACTTGTTTCATGGGATGATGTCCCAGCAAACAACCCCCTGCAGCTCTGAACCCAAATAAGATTTTTAAACCACAAGAGGTTCTTCAGCAGCTAAAATGACATTGCGTGAGGAAAGCTGGGGCACGTACACTCTGCTCTGTAACTCGTGATGCCTAGGGATTGAGGAAGGAGCCTTGTGGGCTGGTTTATTTCCAGTCTGTGTAGCCTGGAGTTCCTCCTGTTAGCTGCACCAAGCTTTCAACCAGCATTAATTGAACTAATTATCCCTCATATATTTACTACCACTCGGAATATTGAAATGCTTGTTACGACTGCTGAGCAGAAAAGAGCAGGCTTCTAATGAGTGACTTAGGCACACATGGAAGGGACCAGGCCTTTTCCAGATGTGGTCTTGGATTCTGGCTTTTTCTGGTTGTGAAAACTTTCCTGGAAACTGTTTCCAGCTGTTTGAAAATCTGCATGTGTCATTTAGCTTTCTTGACTAAAGGATTTTGCCAGAGGGGCCAGTTACAGGAAAATGTAACCAGTAACATCTACCCCTTTTGTAGCCCTAGGCTTGCCAGCTCTGACTGAATCTGTCCTGATTAAGACTGTTTTTTTTTTATTTTTGTTACATTTGTACCCCGTGCTTTCCCACTCATGGCAGGCTCAATGCGGCTTACATGGGGCAATGGAGGGTTAAGTGACTTTGCCCAGAGTCACAAGGAGCTGCCTGTGCCTGAAGTGGGAATCAAACTCAGTTCCCCAGGACCAAAGTCCACCACCCTAACCACTAGGCCACTCCTCCACTGTTGCTACTATTTGGGATTCTACATGGAATGTTGCTATTCCACTAGCAACATTCCATGTAGAAGTTGGCCCTTGCAGATCACCAATGTGGCCGCGCAGGCTTCTGCTTCTGTGAGTCTGATGTCCTGCACCACTTCCTTTCTCCATTGTTTTATTTTGAACTGTGGGAAGAGGACTCCTGCATCTGGGAGAGTTTATGTGAGGTTGCGTCTTGCCTGTGCTCCAATTTGCAGGTGATGAAATAATTCATTAAAAGAAGATGGAATAATTCATAAAGGGGTCCTTTTACTAAGCTGCGGTAAAAAGTGGCCTGGGGTAACGTAGGTGCGTGTATTGGGCGCTTGCCAGGCCAGTTTTTACCGCATCTACAAAAAAATGTTGTTATTTTTTTTAATGGGATGGGAAAAGGGCCTGCGGTAAAAATGAAACCAGCGCATGCCCAAAACTGGTCTGAGCCCTTAACGTCACCCATTGATCTAATGGTAAAGGCTCATGTGCTACACACACGGTGACCGGTTGGCACGCGCCAAGTGCCAGTTACCATCAGAACCGGCGTGTGTAGGAGGAAATAAATAAATAATTCATCCAGGTGTTATGGGCGCGTGCCAAATCTGAAATTACCGCCAGATGGGCGTGCTGGCCTGGCGGTAGTCTCATTTTGGTGCACACTGTGCGCGCTTAGATCCTACCGTGGCTTAGTAAGAGGGCCCCATAAAGTTGCTTCCGCTTCTATTTAAAGCAAGCAGTTCAGTGTAGATGGGGAAAGAAAACAGGATGGAGAGAGCACACCCTGGCTACAGCCAGAGCGGGGGACAGACAGGTGAACTGCAATCTCTGGGTCAGATTTAAATTGTGGGAACAGAGTGGCCCCAAAGCATTTGCAGGTCAGCATACTTCTCACTGTGCACTTTTTGCCAAAGGGTTTGATTTCCTGTAACTTCTGGACAGGGGCATAGCTAGGTGGAGCCACGGGGGCATGGGCCCCCACAGATTTAGCCCTGGCCCTCTCTACTTTCAACCCCTGCCACCGCCGCTGACCCTCCCCCGCAGCTGCCAGGTAACTTTGCTGGCGGGGGTCTCCAACCCCCACCAGCCTTAGTGTTCAGCGCATTTGCTGATCTGTGCTGTGAGTCCTGACTGACGTTCTGCATGCGTCAACATGCAAGTCGTGCATGCAGGACGTTAGTCAGCACAGCACAGATCAGCGAACGCGCCGGAGACTGGCGCTGAAGAAGACTAAGGTACCTGGCAGCAGCAGCGGGGGTTGAAAGTGGCGGGGGAGGGTCGGCGGCGAGGGGAGGTGTCCGAAAGTGGCGAGGGGGGGGTCGGCGGCTGGGGCAGGTGGGCTAAAATGTGCCCCCACCCTGGGCTCTGGACCTCCCTCCCACCAAGATCTGGCTACGCCCCTGCTTCTGGAAGGGGCAAGAAATCATGCAAGCAAATATTTTTCTGCAAAAAGTGATGTGGGACTTTTGCCTGACTCTCTAAGGTGGCCATTTTACAAAGGTGCGCCAATTCGGTACTACTGCTGGGCTACCGCAGGAGGTAGTCCGGTGGTAGTTCTTGCCCCCACCGCACGCCATTTCCAGTGCTTGAAAAATATTTTTATATTTTTAGCACTGGGGGCTTACCCGGCCTGCCCAGTTACCACTGGGTTAGCGCGGGAGCCCTTACCACCTCCTAAATAGCTGGCGGTAAGGGCTCCCCCAGGAAATAGCTGCATGGCAAGTATTTAACTTACCGCACACCGACTTCTCTTTTTTTTTTTTACATTTAAAAAAACCTTTTACCCACTGCTGTAAAAGGGGGGCTTTGGCATGCAGCAAATCCATGTGCAGACGCTACTGCAGGGCCCCCCTTTTACCGCAGCTTGGTAAAAAGGGGCCCTACATTACCGTATTTTTCGGACTATAAGACTCACTTTTTTCCCCCCAAATTTGGGAGGAAAATGGGGGGTGCGTCTTACAGTCCGAAGGTAGAGATTTGGCAGGCCGCCCGCCCTCCCTCCCTCCGAGTTCGGGATCGCCCTCCCTCCAAGTTCGGGATAGCCCTCCGTAGGGTTACCTCCCCTCCCCCCGGCCCTGTCACCACCTCTCCCCTTACTCACGCAATCTTCCCTGGTGGTCTAGTGACGTCGGGGCAGGAAAGAGCCCCCTCTTTCCTGCCCAGCGCGCTGCTCTGCATCCGCTGTATGCTGCCTGTGATGACGGTCTCGGCGAGATTCAAAATGGCCGCCGAGACTTCAATTCTCGGCGGCCATTTTGAATCTCGCCGAGACCGTCATCACAGGCAGCATACAGGAGGATGCAGAGCAGCGCGCTGGGCAGGAAAGAGGGGGCTCTTTCCTGCCCCGACGTCACTAGACCACTAGGGAAGATCACGTGAGTAAGGGGAGAGGTGGTGACAGGGCCGGGGGGGGGGGGGGGGGGAGGAGGTAACCCTGAGGGCGATCCCGAACTTGGAGGGAGGGATTCGGACAAGACGCACCGGAGCACCTAGGTTTTAGAGGAGGGAAAAAGTGCGTCTTATAGTCCAAATTTTTTTTTTCCTATTTCCCTCCTCTAAAACCTAGGTGCGTCTTATGGTCCGGTGCGTCTTATAGTCCGAAAAATATGGTAGCTTTTCTGGTCAAAAGTTTTGCTGTACTTTTCATGGAATTATTTTGCTTTTTTGATGTTTTGTTTTTCTCCTGTCCCCTATCCTTACTAAAGTCCAGTGAATAAAAAAATTCCTTCTGCTGAAAATATGCTGTTTCTGAACTATGGGAACCAACTGAGCTGTGGGCTTTATTTCACTTTCAGTACCTAAATCTAATTCTTGTTCACCGCTGGTGGTTTCCAGCACTTCCAGCAAGATCAGGGTCTTTTTGAAAACAGCTGGGTTTGGTAGAGCTCAACCTGTGCTATCATTCCAGATTGTCAAATAGGGGGGCCTGATTCCTGGGAGGTAACCTCCTCAATGGTTAGACTCTTCAGGAAGTTACAGCTCTCTGATCATTTATTGGATTTAACTCACATCTTTGTTAGTGGTAGCTCATTCAGACAGAGTTGGTATTTCTCCATTCCTGGAGGACTCACAATCTAAGTTTATACCTGAAGCAATGGAGGGTTTAGTTGCCCAAAATCACAAGGAACAGCAGTGGGATTTGAACTGGGCTCCCCTGGTTGCCAGTCCAATGCTGTAAACACTAGGCTACTCCTCCATAATCAAAAGTGATGATTGTTTTGCAGTTGTTGGTGTACAAGCAGAAGGAGATCCCATTCTAGCTGACAGCAAAATCATTTTGATTTCATCAGGTGGTCAGTGATATGATCTAGGAGGCTTGGAATGTGCTGGATGGGAGATATTAAGGAGCAAGGCCTTCATAAAGCTCTAACCTCTGCCCAGTGCAGAGAAGGAGAGCCATCCCCAGAGTGGATACCATGGTTCATGTTTACAAAGCACTTCCATTCCCATAGAAAGGTGGGGGATGCTCCTCAGGTACCTCCATGACAGAAGGCTGGAACTCCATTTTAGATGGATCTTTGAGAAAGCACAGTTTTCCCTCCACTCAGCTATTTGTGGGACTGTATTATCTGAGCTCTGCTGTATTGGCTTTAGTAGGCCTAGGCCAAAGAATTCTCACAAGGGCCCATGTTGGAATCAGCAGCAGCATTTCTCACAGATGCTCAGGATGATCAAATTCAGTTAGTAGCCAGAGTGATGGCCTCAGTGGTCATGGGATGAAAACATCTTTGGCTAAGGGGCTGGTCAGGAGTGGGGCATCGAAATCTCACCTCAGTAGAATGCCTTGACAACTTGGATAGGCTTATCAGGAACTTTGGAGGACTTAGGCAGTGCTTCCTGGAGAATAGAACCAGAGGTAGAAAGTTCAGAAGATGATGTCAGGTTTCTTGGGCTGTCAAACAATTCAAAAATAGTTCCTTCAGTAAAAGAGTTCCATTGAACGAGGCTGAGGTCTAGGGCTTTCTGTCACGTGGATCCCACATTATGGAACAGCTTCCTAGAAGAGTTGAGATAGAAGAAGAATCATGGAGTGATTTAAAAGACTTTGAAGACATGGCTCTTCCCTAAATTAGGAGGGAGTTGGTGAAGGGAGAGATGTCCTTGTTCTCTACTTGCTGGTTTGGGGGGGGGGGGGGGGATTGGGGGTTATTTATGAAAAATATGTTTTGTTTGTTGATGGATAAATAGATACCATTGTTAACTGCTCAGAGTGATTGCTGTGGGGGTGGGGGGATTATATTTTATAGCTGATGTTTTTTTGTTGTTAACCGCTGCAAGTGACAGCTATGAGACATGTAGGTGGTATAATAAAATTTTAAATAAATAATTCCTGGCCCGTTGGCTATGCCATCTTGTTTTCATCACATATTATATATGATTTTTGTCTTTATTTTCCAACCCTTCAGTGGAAACTTGCCTAGCCAGTCAGGTTTCAAGATTACCACAACGCGAATGCATCAGAGAGATCCACATATGCTGGGTTTTTGATATGTACAAAACTATCTAATACATATTCATTATGACAGCTCTGAAAAACAGATCAGATAGCTATGGCTCCAAGAGAGATTTGGGAAACAATAGCTGAGACCACTTGGCAGTTTTTTTCTCTTCTCTGGCACAGTTCCATTGTGGTCTGTTTTTAAAGGGCATTGGCAGCCTCTGGCTGGTGGGAATACCGTACTCAAATTCTGTAGAACTGAGGCATTCAAGCTGTGTGTGTGTGTGGTGTGGTGCAAATGGATATACTGGTCACTTTGCTCAAACAGTACAAAGGTAGGGGAGGGGGGGTCAGCAGGGAGTTTTCTTCACAAGCTATAATGAGGAAAAAGGAACAAATTTTGTAAAGGTTCCAGGTCAATGACCTGGCAGAAAATCACTGCTGAGCACAGACCAGGACGCTGCCAAAACACACTGTGAGAGCTTGGACGCTGAGAGGAATGTGGTTTCCACAACACTTCCTGACTGCACACAAATATTTCAGAAAGAATTTAAGGACAGTCTTTTCAAAGCCTGGTTAGTCTTCCTCCTGATCAGGTGTGTTTGGGCCGAAGAATGAATTTCAGCTCTCTTATGTTAATCCCCTGCTTGACCTTGGACAACACCAGACTGGTAACCTTAGAGAAGGAAGGGAGAGAGAGGAAACATGGAGAAAAAAAAGGGGACAAAGTCAGGGAAAGAAAGACTTCCCTCTCCTCCATCCCCTACAGTCCTAAGCCCTCTAGGATGGGCTCATGTCTGCAATACCCTCCAATTTAACTAATTATCTTAACACTTAAAATAGGAGGACAAGCTGTTTTGTAATGTATACACTGCACAGTTAATTAGCATGTTTGTTATAATTGCAATTTTGAGAGCACTTATCCAGGGTGAACCATTGCCCCAGCAGCGCTTTTCAGCCTGAAGGGCTCAGTGACTGTGCACTTCTCATACTGGTGTAGGATATGCTAAGGCGGTGTGAATTTCAGGATAGCTTCACCAAATATTAATGAAATTTATCTGCATGTATTTGGACTGGAAATAAAAATCAATACAGCAGCTGGCCTTACGGAATTTAAAGGGGGTTTGGACAGATTCCTAAGGGAAAAGACCATTGAACCGTATTAATTTTTTTTTGGGGGGGGGGGGTTTTGCCGGGTTCTTGAAGCCTGGATTGGCCGCTGTCGGAAACAGGATGCTGGGCTTGATGGACCCTTGGTCTTTTCCCAGTATGGCGGTGCTTATGTACTTATTGTTTCTCCAAGAAAATACATCTTTTTCCCTAGTACCCCAAAATCTTGACATTTGAACCAGCTACACCTCCCATCCCCCACATTAGCGTAGGAAGAGTCAGTCATTGTTCAATGATAAAACCTAGAGGGTAACTCTATGGGGCAGTGACTCTCAACCCAGTCCTGGGGATACACCCAGCAGTCGGACAGTGAATATGCATGAGATAGATTTGCATGCACTGCCTCCTTGAGTATGCAAATCTGTCTCAGGCATATTCATTATAGATATTCTGACAGCCCAAAAGGCTGGTGGGCCGATGCAAACAGCAAACGTAGGCTTAGCTGCTGAGTTACCAATAGTTGAACGCCAGTTCTATGCGCTGAGCAAAGCTGAGAGGACTTGTATGCAGGTGTTAACTCATGAGGAAGACACAGCCACAAATTTCACATTATAGATTTATATAATAAAATGTCAATGTGTTTGTTATATGACAAAATTTAATGTATGCAGATGAGCTACTTTAGGTATTCCGTGCAATACAGAGATTATACTGCCCACTTTTGATGTATGCATAATGCGAGAAATTTACCGTGAGGGTCCAGGGTAGCGTAGAAGGTTTTGCAGAAAAGATTTCTTGTAAGTCTTTCACGTTTAAGTGCTGGTTTCATCTTGTTATAGAAGCCGAAGGAAACCCATGCAAGTTTTAAAGGCAGATATAATGAGTAACAAACGTGCGTGTGTCCAAATGAAACTGAAAGGGGAAGCAGACGTCGGTGCCTTTTGTTCTGTGCCTCAGTACGATCCTCTCAAAAATTTCAAGTGCGGGCAATTTTTGAAAGGCTCATCCTAAATGAAGAACGGGTGCCGACGTGTATTGAACTGAGCACAAAAAGTCGCGCTTACCTTGAAGCCTTATACGCATGCGTCTGGCATACTCTCCCCATTTTTGCCACACATAAATATGCTTACGATGAACTTACTGCATTCTGTGCTATTACACTTAGGGTTACCATGTGTCCGAATTTACCTGGACATGTCCTCTTTTTGAGGACATGTCCAGGCAACTGGGTGGGTTTTGCCAATCTGCCCGTTTGTCCGGATTTCAGGACGGCCTGCCCACCAGCCTGCCCGTTTGCCCAGAAATCCGGATAAACGGGCAGATTGCTAGCCTCCCCTCTCCTTAGTTACTACTGCCCTGGTGGTCTAGTGACCTCTTCCGCCTTCAGGGCAGGAAAGAGCCCCCTTTTTCCTGCCCGGAGCGCTGCCCTGCATGCATCCTTCCTGTTGCTGATCTCGGCGCGGATTCAAAATGGCCGCCGAGAGTTGAAGTGACCTTGCGAGACTTCAACTCTAGGCGGCCATTTTGAATCGGCGCCGAGATCACCAACAGGAAGGTTGCATACAGGGCAGCGCTCCGGGCAGGAAAGAGGGGGCTCTTTCCTGCCCCGAAGAGGTCACTAGACCACCAGGGCAGTAGTAAGGTAAGGGGGGGGGGTGACGGAGTGTGTGATGGGGGGAGGGGAAAATGTGACAGGGGGCGGAGCAAGGGCGTGAAAGGTGGCGGGGCGGGATATGTGGTGGGGGCGGTGCATGTGTCCTTTTTTGGGGGGGGACAAAATATGGTAACCCTAATTACACTCGAGGTAGAAGCCACACACTGACATCTGCACGTTTTCTGTACTGTGCACCTTTCTGTATCTCCCCATGGGTGTGCCCCGAGGACAGTGTCAAGAAACAATACTATAGGGACACACCTGGATTTAGGTGGTAAGTATACGCATAAAGGGGTGAATTCTATAAATGGTGCCTAAAAAAAATTAGTGTCAAAACCCCTCCACTTAACTGCTGTTCTGTAATCCGCGCCTAAAGTTAGGCACAGTTTATAGGACAGAGCTTAAGCACAGGGGTCATGAATAAACTTAGGCGTGTCCACTTGCACCAACAAAAATGTGGTGCAAACAATTTACACATGAAACCCTCTTATTCTATAATTGCATGCGTAACTGGAATCCATGCCCATGACCCTCCCATTTCCACCCTCCTTTTCCGGGATTCTTGAGCAGGGACTGTCCTTCCCCATGTTTAAACTTGTACAGCGCTGCGTAACCCTGGCAGCGCTATAGAAATGCTAAGTAGTAGTAGTAGATTCTTGTAAAATTTAGGCACAGATCACGTGCCTAAATTTACGTATGTAGATGTTAATTGATTTCAATTAGCATCGATAATTGCTTGTTAAAAAGCCAATTATTGGCACTAATTGGCTCATTCAATTAAATTTCTTGCACAATTTAGGTACATGCCAAAATTTGCACATGCAATTTTTAGCTCTTTTTATAGAATTAGGGGAAAATGCCAGTTTATACGTCCATGCGTAAATGAGCATTTTCCATCTACTTGCTGTTCTGTATGTATACACCAATATTTGATGATGTTTACTTTGCAGTTGGGCGTTCACATGGGTGGAGTTTGGGTGCAGTGCATATTTATATGCATAGATTAGAAAATGTTACTATTGTACTTTCACAATCTAGGCGCAGTCCTATACACTAGCTCATGCCTAAGATAAAGGTGAATATTTGACCGTTATGCTCATATTCTATAATGAAAAATAGATGCATTCTTTTCTTGATAGAAAAGGCTTGATAGATGCACAATTATAAAATTACCTTCCTAGGGCTCCGGTTAGCCGGATTTCTAGAGGAGGCTGCGGTCCCTAGCCAAGGATTGTAACATAGGCAGCCGAGATCCCTCGGGCCCCCATTAACTGCATTAACCACCATAACTCAATAAAGACTTCACACATAGTATTTGTTGACTTGGCACAACTTGGCCGCAGTTTTATTTTACATGCAAAAACATATCTTAACCCTGGGCATACCCAAGCCGCTACAGCCTCTGGCTCAATAACCCCCAAGCCAAGTCTGCCGCCCTAGCAAGACTGGCTAATCTTGAACAGAGCCCCCCACCGCACAGCAAGGGGGCTGTATCGTAATCGCAGCTGCCTAGCTAATACCATCCGGCTTGGGTACCCCGCCAAAGCTGCGACAATTTATCTGTGCGTACATCATGTTTATACTGGGGAGGGGGGGGGGCTGGGTGCAGTCCGCTTGCCCTGGCCACAGGAAGAGGTCGCCCCGGCCCTCCTCGTGGGCTTTTAACCCCCTCTGTAGCTCCTCCTGCTTGCCAGCGCGGAGCCTTTGGCGACGGGGTCCTGCCCCTTCCCTCGCCCCGCTCGCTCCCCGCTGGCCTCGGCGTACATGCCCGTCGGTGCACGGCGCCATGTTATTTACGGCTCCGTGCACATACGGGGCACTGCGCCTTGCATTCATTGCTGTCACTGAGCTAAGGGAGTTGGAAGGGAGATGACAAGAACAATAGGGGGAATAAAACATCTGCTGGTCGTTGTAAGTGAAATCTCATGATGCCAGATCTGAGTGCTGGTTCCTGTTAAGCTGGAAGTCTGGAGCTGCAGGAGGAAACTGCTGGATCCAAAAACTAAACAGCTGAGAGGCATTTTCAACTTGGCTGGCTCACTTAGCATGAAATGCTCTGTCTGGAAACATTACAATTGAGTTTTGCATACTCTCAGAAAGAGAAGTGTCCTGAGAGCTGCATGAAATATCTTCCTGGGGCTTTGCCTGTCTAGTTCTCTGAGTAGGCCCTGAAGCCTTGGTCAGGCTAAATTTCAAAGTAGGCCCTGAACATCACAGTGTCATGCTTGCATAGGACTGTTAAGGAGAATCTGTCATTTCTTTCCGTATAACATCTTCAAAACTCATCTCTTCCTATCTGACCACACCACCAAAACCCTTATCCACACTCTCATCATCTCCTACTTAGAATACTGTAACTAGGGTTACCATATGGCTCCAGAAAAAGGAGGACGGATTGAGCCAGCCGGGTTTTACTTCCATTGCTTTCAATGGAAGTAATTGGGCCACCGGGTTTTACTTCCATTGCTTTCAATGGAAAGCAATGGAAATAAAACCCGGCTGGCTCAATCCGTCCTCCTTTTTCTGGAGCCATATGGTAACCCTAACTGTAACTTGCTCTTCACAGGTCTCCCACTAAACCATCTCTCTCCCCTTCAATCTGTTTAAAATTCTGCTTCGTGACTTATCTTCTGCCACATAACCCCTCTCCTCAAGTCACTTCATTGGCTCCCTATCTGTATCTGTATGCAGTTGAAACTCCTCTTACTGATTATAAGTGTATTCATTCTGTAGTTCCTCAGTATCTTTCAGAGGGAACTCTCTCTTCCGCTGCCAACTCCAGACTTCGTTCCTTCTATCTTACTGGGCCTGATGTCTAGAATAGACTTCCTGAGTCAGTATGCCATGTCCCATCTTTGTCCTGATTCAAATCCGTGTTAAAAAAGTCAACCTTTTTGAGACTGCTTTTAACTCCTTATTCACCTGGTAAATGCTCATGTATCATTCCTATAATAAACATTACTTCCTATTCCCTTAGGTCTGTGTTTATATGGGACATGCAGGTTATGAACCATAAAGTAACTTTGCAACAGTAAAAGACCACTTCAAGACCACCTTATTTGGAATAGCTTACGCAATAGTCCCGCCATTGCATCCATAACTACTGAACTGTAACTATCTTAACGACATCCTCAACTCTATTACCCCTTCCCCTTCTCTGTAATTACTCACTGATCTCTCCTACTTCCATGTACTTGATTGTTTGTGACAGATTGATGTATGCCTTTTCAGACCGATGTAAGCCACATTGGGCCTGCCCATGGTGGGAAAATGTGGGATATAAATACTATAAATAAATAACTGCGAATTATGAGCATAGCTATGCCTCTGTGAACAGTCTATGAACAGGTTAAGAATCACTGAGAAGCTAAATCATAAGAAATTATACAGAATGCGAGTCTCATGTCAGCTTGCTCCTTCTGTTGGAGACACAGGCAGATATGGAGTCATAACAAAGATATGTGTGGCAAGAGAATACTATAATGTAAGAGGGAAAATTTGCTGTTGATCATGGAAGCAGATAATGAAGGAGACATAACTTTAGTTGCTAGGAAGATGTTTACTTATTATAAACAAACTAGGAAAAAATGCCCGTTTCTGAGCGCAATGAAACGGGCGCTAGCAAGGGGCCCCCTCCCTCCGTCCCTCCGAGCTACTTGCCTTGTTCGCTGTGGCGTTTCCATTTCGGCCCTCGTCGAGTGTCATAGCTCCGCCCTCGACGTCATGACGTTTTGATGCGAGGGCGGTGCAGACACTCCAGTGCACACCGGATATCTCGGGCGCCTCAACTTCCGTGGAGGCTTCAGAACGTTGGGGTTGCCTTTTATATAGAGAGATATGTTATGAAGAACTTTGCTTCTGTAAAGACAGAATTTGCTAGAATGGGCTGAAAGTGGAGGAGTGGCCAAGTGGTTAGGGTGATGGACTTTGGTCCTGGGGAACTGAGGACCTGAGTTTGATTCCCAGCACAGGCAGCTCCTTGTGACTCTGGGCAAGTCACGTAACCCTCCATTGCCCCATGTAAGCCGCATTGAGCCTGCCATGAGTGGGAAAGTGCGGGGTACAAATGTAACAAAAATAAAAAATATGAGAGAAATGCTGACTTTGTACTTCCAATACTAGTCTATGAGAGAAAATAGTATAAAAGGAGAATTATGGAGAGAGGCAACCAGAGAGCTAATGTCAGAGGTCACGTTTGTGTCCTGGCTGCTGTCTCATATGAGAATTAATTAATTATATTATGTAGTCTAATTGTATTCCTGATTGGTAAGTGTAATAAACAATTATTGATTATTCTCATATTATTATTATAGCCTTCTGTGTCTTTCTGTCTCTCCACCTGGTGATGTTAGGACCATATTCTCTGGAGTGCTGGATATTCCAGCTTGCAGGTAAATAGTACCTTTATACCTGGGAGAGGGCAGAAAGATAAACATCTGTTAAATAGATTGTAAGCTCTATGGTGTGGGGACTGTCTCATATGTGTATGTAAAGCACTGCATACATCTAGTGGCACTCCAGAAATAAGTAGTAATGATAAATGATAAAGGTCTACATAGGAAATTGGAAGGTCTTGGGATAGGAGGAAATGTCCTATTGTGGATTAAAAACTGGTTGAAGGATAGGAAACAGAGAGCGGGGTTAAATGGGCAGTATTCCCAATGGAGAGGGGTAGTTAGTGGGGTTCCTCAGGGGTCTGTGCTAGGACCGCTGCTTTTTAATATATTTATAAATGATTTAGAGATGGGAGTAACTAGCGAGGTAATTAAATTTGCTGATGACACAAAGTTATTCAAAGTCGTTAACTCGCGACAGGATTGTGAAAAATTACAAGAGGACCTTACGAGACTGGGCGGCTAAATGGCAGATGATGTTTAATGTGAGCAAGTGCAAGGTGATGCATGTAGGAAAAAAGAACCCGAATTATAGCTACGTCATGCAATGTTCCACGTTAGGAGTTACGGACCAAGAAAGGGATCTGGGTGTCGTCGTTGATAATACACTGAAACCTTCTGCTCAGTGTGCTGCTGCAGCTAGGAAAGCGAATAGAATGTTGGGTAATATTAGGAATGGTATGGAAAACAGGTGTGAGGATGTTATAATGCCGTTGTATCGCTCCATGGTGCGATCACACCTTGAGTATTGTGTTCAATTCTGGTCGCCGCATCTCAAGAAAGATATAGCAGAATTGGAAAAGGTGCAGCGAAGGGCGACTAAAATGATAGCGGGGATGGGACGACTTCCCTATGAAGAAAGACTAAGGAGGCTAGGGCTTTTCAGCTTGGAGAAGAGACGGCTGAGGGGAGACATGATAGAGGTATATAAAATAATGAGTGAAATGGAACAGGTGGATGTGAAGTGTCTGTTCACGCTTTCCAAAAATACTAGAACTAGGGGGCATGCAATGAAACTACAGTGTAGTAAATTTAAAACAAATCGGAGAAAATATTTCTTCACCCAACGCATAATTAAACTCTGGAATTTGTTGCCGGTGAATGTGGTGAAGGCGGTTAGCTTAGCAGAGTTTAAAAAGGGGTTAGACGGTTTCCTAAAGGACAAGTCCATAAACCACTACTAAATGGACTTGGGATACATCCACAATTCCAGGAATAACATGTATAGAATGTTTGTACGTTTGGGAAGCTTGCCAGGTGCCCTTGGCCTGGATTAGCCGCTGTCTTGGACAGGATGCTGGGCTCGATGGACCCTTGGTCTTTTCCCATTGTGGCATTACTTATATACTTATGGGACAACTTCCCAATGAGGAAAGGCTGAAGCATCTAGGTCTCTTCAGCTTGGAGAAAAGACAGCTGAGGAGAGTTATGATAGAGGTCTATAAACTAATGAGTAGAGTGGAATGGGTAGACATGAATCATTTGTTGTCTTTCCAAAAATACTAGGACTAGGGGGCATGCGATGAAGCTACAAAGTAGTAAATTTAATATGAATCGGAGAAAATGTTTCTTCTCTCAATGTGTAATTAAACTTTGGAATTCATTGCCAGAGAATGTGGTAAAGGCAGTTAGCTTAGCGGGGTTTAAAAAAGGTCTGGCCGGCTTCCTAAAGGAAAAATCCATACACCATTATTAAATTGACTTGGGGAAAATCCACTGCTTTTTTCTGGGATAAGCAGCATAAAATGCATTGAACTTTTTCGGGATCTTGCCAGGTATTTGTGACCTGGATTGGCCACTGTTGGAAACAGAATGCTGGGCTCGATGGACCCTTGGTCTGTCCCAGTGTGGCAATACTTAAGTACTTAAGTAGAGAATCGCACACCTGACTTGTCTTCCCAACCTAGTGCTGAGTCTGAAGAGATGACCCTTTCTTCTGGGTAATGCTGCTGTGCTGGAGCATTGCTACAGAGGCTTCTGCTGGCCCGTATCCATCCCCAAAGTATGAAGAAAATAAGTTTGTTTTAATTTTCTGGCCTTCTGACCAGTTATTTATCTGTCCTTTGCTGTTTGGCTGCAGACCACCTGGAGTGACGTGGGAATTCTTCTGAGTTTGCGTTTATCTGGCCTCTGACATTGACCACAAGAGCTCTTCACTGTCGTTCTTCTAATTTATTAGGTCATACTGTGGGAAGGGAGGCAGAGCAACAAAGTTGCTCAGGGATATTTAACAAAGTGCACTAATGCTCCATAGCTTTCCAAAGAGGGGATACTGTTCCCTCTAAGCTGAGCGGGAGTCCTCCAACTGCAGTGCTGCCAGTTGGGGGCGATGCTTCAATATTGTGTTTTCAATCGCTAGGGACAAGCAGGTTATCTGGTGTCCTGGGGAGCTTGCCTGTCCCTCCCCCTGGCAAGACTGTAGGTAAGGAAATGGAAAGGGGATAGGACTTGATATACTGCCTTTCTGTGGTTACAATCAAAGCGGTTTACATATTATATACAGGTACTTATTTTTGTATCCGGGGCAATGGAGGGTTAAGTGACTTGATCAGTGTCACAAGGCGTGGAGGAGTGGCCTAGTGGTTAGGGTGGTGGACTTTGGTCCTGGGGAACTGAGGAACTGAGTTCAATTCCCACTTCAGGCACAGGCAGCTCTTTGGGAAGTCACTTAACCCTCCATTGCCGCATTGAGCCTGCCATGAGTGGGAAAGCACGGGGTACAAACGTAACAAAAAAAAAACGAAATGCAGTGGGCATTGAATCCAGTTCCTCAGGTTCTCAGGCCACTGCCCTAACCATTAGGCTGCTACTCAGAGGAAGCAGTGACAGGAGCTAATTTTATAAAGGATTTTTCATGTGTAAAGGCTTTTTGATTATTTATTTTTATACATATGGAAAAAGCCTTTTATTAAATTGCCCTGTGGTACAGATGTAAATATGTGCACCAAGATGGCATGTACGTCCACACACATCTCATGTAATCATTCCTGGGGACATAGTTTGGAGAAACAAGGGTGGATTTGCAGTGTATCGTTGTATTTTGTAAAATTCACAAGTGTGTGCACACATTTACCCGTGCGTCAGGCATAGGTGTAAATGAGTGCATCAGCCGTGTCACTATTGGGGGTGGCATAGGTGCTTATATTACCTTTATAAGATATATATGATTGTGATGGGCAGTCAAATGCAATTCACCATTAGCATTTCATCATCAGTCTAAATGTTTATCATCTAGTCATTGTAAACACGATATAGTAGACACTATTCTACAGCATTTTACAATAATTTTTAAAATAAGTAACAAATTCTGCTGAAACTTTTTTTCTTGATTATTTCACAAAATATGGACCAATGATGAAATGCTAATAGTGAATTGATATTCCATTTTTTTCACCGTTTAATGGTCTATCACATTTAATTAATATTTTATTATCCCTACCTTAGTAATTCCCTTATCTCTTATTTGTCCTGTTTGTCTGTCTTATTAGATTGTAAGCTCTGTCGAGAGGGACTGTCTCTTCATGTTCAAGTGTACAGTGCTGCATACGTCTAGTAGCGCTATAGAAATGATAAGTAGTAGTAGTAGTAATTAAGTTCAGGTATGAGGTATGATTAAGATATTTATTTATGTATTCAAAATATTTATAACCCACTCCATCCCACTATTCTAGGCAGTGTACAAAAGACATGCATAATAAAACATGAAATGACATCAATCATACAATAAACAACACTACATTAAAACTAATAGCTGCTAAGGAATCCAAAATCAAAGAATCAAATGCCTGTGCCTTATTGCTATGTAGTTCATTTGGTAGAGTTTTTCTTCAATTTGCCAGCGCTAACAGGAGTCACGACTGGATTCTCTCAACAGAATAGGCTGCAAGTTTTCGACACATCTATTTAGCTGAAGTTGTACTTTTAGGGGGCCTTTTACTAAGGTACGCTGAAAAATGGCTTGCGGTAGTGTAGGCGCGGATTTTGGGTGCATGCCGATCCATTTTTCAGCACGCCTGTAAAAAAGGCCTTTTTTAGATTTTTGCCAAAAATGCATGTGCGGCAAAATGAAAATTGCCACGCGTCCATTTTGGGTCTGCGATCTTAACGCCAGCCATTGACCTAGTGGTAAAGTCTCACACGGTAACCGGGCGGTAATGACCTACACGCTTCAAATGCCACTTGGCGCGCATCCGAAAATAGAAATTATTGTTTGGCTGCGTGTATCGGACGCGTGCCAAAAAATGAAATTACCGCAAGAGCCACACGGTAGCTGGGCGGTAACTCCATTTTGGCGCATGTTGGGCAGGCGTAGATGATTGCACAGCTTAGTAAAAGGGCCCCTTAGTTACTTAAACGTCATTTTAGGAAAACATTCCTCAAATTGAAGGACTCAGGAAGGGACTACCCTGCCACACTGTGCAATTTCAAAATGGAAAATCCATTGTCACTGTAGCACTGGTGCCCCTGACAAAGAATTTGGTAAAGGCGGTTAGCTTAGCGGAGTTTTAAAAAGTTTTGATGGCTTCCTAAAGGAAAAGTCTATAGACCATTATTAAAATGGACTTGGGGAAAATCCACTATTTCTGGGATAAGCAGCATAAAATGCATTGAACTTTTTTGGGATCTTGCCAGGTATTTGTGACCTGGATTGGCCACTGTTGGAAACAGGATGCTGGGCTTGATGGACCTTTGGTCTGTCCCAGTATGGCAATACTTATGTACATATGTACTTATGTAATTTTGAAACAGGGATTTCTATTGGATGTCTGGTCAACGGACTCATGAGACTGTGTTTATATTATTTATTTATTTATTGCATTTGTACCCCACATTATCCCACCTTTTTGCAGGCTCAATGTGGCTTACAGAATGTTGTTATGATGCAGTCATATATGGACTCCTATTGAATTTTTCATTATCCTGGTTTGATATAAAAATTATAAAACATAAAACATGCATTTGATATAAAATAAGAAATAAAATGAAGGGATGCAAAATTAGGAGTACTAATGATGTATAGAGCTTTTTAAGTGAGCCGTTTTTGGCTAAACTCACTGAAATTAAGCTCATCTGTGGATACAGCCTATACTGAATTCTCCTTTGCTCCAGTGGAGTACCAAGGGGGGGGGGCGGTGGGGGTGGGGGCGGTCTGCTGTGGGTGCACGCCGCTGGTGGGGTGCTGTGCGCCGGTCAGCGTCGTTGGTTTCCATGCTCCCACTGCCCCGGAACAGGAAGTAACCTGTTCCGGGGCAGAGGGAGCATGGAAACCAACGACGCTGACCGGCACGTGGCACCCCCCCCCCCCCAGCGGCATGCACCCGGGGGGGTTCTTTCGCCGGGGTGGGGGGTGTCCCTTCGCCAGGGGGGGAGCGCTGCACCCGGGGGGGTGGGGCGCATCGGTGATCCGCCCCAGGTTTCAGCGCCCCTCGGAACGCCACTGCTTTGCTCCCTTTTAAAATTAGGTTCACAGGATTGTGCAGTTCTCTAGGCATCTGATATAACACACACACTCACATAAATATATATATATTTTTTTGTTGTTGTTTTTTTTGCACTTTGGGATGGACTGTATTTTGAATCCTTCAGTAAGCAACACTGCAGTTCAGTGAGAACCCATCTAATCTGCTTACATGAAGGAATGTCCAGCAACAATTTTTCTGCTAATCTGTACATTGAATGAAACGTGGATTTGTTTTGAATCTTTATAAACTAGGCACTATTTTGGACTTCTTACATAAGAGTTACGGGACTTGGGTGTGATTGAATGTGATGATCTTAAGGTGGCCAAATGAGTAGAAAAGTGGACGATAAAAGCTAGAAGGATGCTTGAATGCATAGGGAGAGGAACGCCGGTAGGAATAAGGAGGTGATGATGCCCCTGTATAAGACTCTGATGAGACCTCATAAGAACATAGAAATAGCCATACTGGTTCAGACCAATGGTCCATCTATCCCAGTATCCTGTTTCCAATAGTGACCAAACCAGGTCACAAGTACCTGGCAGAAACCCAAGTAGTAGCAATATTCCATGCTACCAATCCCAGGCATATAGTGGCTTCCCCCATGTCAATCTCAATAACAGACTATGGACTTTTCCTCCAGGAACTTGTCCAAACATTTTTTAAACCCAGATATGCTAACCGCTGTTACCGTATCCTCCAACATTGAGTTCCAAAGCTTAACTGTTCTTTGAGTGAAAAAATATTTCCTCCTACTTGTCTTAGAAGTATTTCCATGCAGTTTCATTGAGTGTCCCCTAGTCTTTGATTCACTTCTACCTATTCTACACCAGTCAGGATCTTATAGAGCTCAGTCATATCCCCCCTCAGCCATCTCTTTTCCAAGCTGAAGAACCCTAACCTCTTTAGCCTTTCCTCATACGGGAGGAGTTCCATCCCCTTTATCATTTTGGTCGATCTTCTTTGAACCTTTTCTAATTCCGCTATATCTGGGAAACAGTGATCATAACATGGTCAAATTTGAGCTACTATCTGGGATGAACCTGCAAAGGAAATCTACTGTAGCTGCATTTAATTTTCAAAAGGGCAACTATAACAAAATGAGGAAAATGGTTAAAAAGAAACTAAAAAGATCGGCTGCAAAGGTTAGGACACTAAACCAGGCATGAATGTTATTCAAAAATACTATCTTGGAAGCCCAGTTCAGATGCATTCCACATATTTGCAAAGGTGGAAAGAAGAGAAAACATCAGCCAGTGTAGTTAAAAGGTGAAGTAAAAGAGGCCATTACAGTCAAAAGATTGTCCTTCAAAGAAAGGAAAAAGGACCCAAATGAGGAAAATAAGCAACATAAGCACTGACAAGTCGGATGCAAAGCTAAAAATTAGCTTGTGCTAAGTGCTGAGATGCCCATAGGAATATAATGGGCATCTTGGTGTTTAGTGCCCGCTGATTTTAGGTCAAGCTGAAAATTCTAGCACACATTAGTAAAAGGCTCTCTTAGAATATTGTGTGCAGTTCTGAAGACCACTTCTTCAAAAAGTTATAACCTAAAGTCAGCCTAACCTTCCTGAGCCCGAAGTTGTGCTCTATCCATGTGGCACATCCCGTATCAAAAGAGTAAGGATTGAAGTGAGCTCAGTTGAATAGCTGCTGTGTGCTACACATCTCTCAATTCTGCACTAAAAGCATCAGGTAGTGAACTATAATAAGATTTAATGTCTTGATTGCTGATGCATATGAAAGCATTATATATATACTGACCTGTAGCAGGCCTTATTGCCATGCATGTTAAGTCTAAGCTTTCTGAGTAGATCTTTGCTACCTAGCTACTGATTATTTGCTCATTATACATGTGATAATAAGATTACACTGAACTGCAGTAGGTTTCACCGTGGTGCATACTTTCTCTAAAGCCTAAAACAATTCACTGAAATGCAATAGAATCTACGATCCTGTTTGTAGACTTTATGCTTACAATGTATCTATAGCTCTTTACCATACTATATTAGAACCTACTGTCCTGACTGTTGACCCCACGAACCCAAGACATACTATAATAATATACAGAACTCTAATAGAACCATACTACGGACCCGGACACGGGTCACACCTCACTACTTGCTTATTATACTGCTTATTGAACCGCTCATTGACTTCTAACTTTTAAAAAGTTTTCTCTGTGCTTTTATACATCTCACAGTACTATACTGAACTAACCTAACCACTGCCACTGCCAACCTCTAAAAACTTCATCAATGCTTTTACACACCTCACAGTATCATACTGAAATACCCTAACCACCCCCTCAGCTTCTCTCTGCACCACACTGAACAACACTACAAATTGCAAGCACACACACTGATCCACAAGACTGATAACAGATAATAACCGTATCTATCACCATTAGAGAACAGTACCGAATACAAACATATACTAACAACAACATGAACACGAACAAACTACTCCTAATCCTCTACTGCCTCTCCCTAATCCATCACGCACTAACAACTCCTCTCACAGACAATAACTCACCTACAATAAGAACACCATGCACACACCCCACAAACAATGCACCAACCCAAAAGATTAAAAAGTGGTAAAGCCCACCACCCACGGAGACAACCAACAGAAAGAAAAGAAAGGACAAAACAAATCCAAAAATCAAGAGAATAGACAACTAATAAAAATCATCACAACCTCGACCCCAACTGAACCCCATCAACTACTACTACTACTACTACTACTTAACATTTATAAAGTGCTACCAGGGTTACGCAGTGCTGTGCCAGATCCGCAGTTAACAAAACTGCCACAATAACAGATTGGATTACTACAGACAATCTCAATTTTCTATTCATAAGTGAAACATGGATCCACGACCTCAAAGATCCCATAATTTTAGAATTATGCCCCCCAGGGTACAAAATCACCCACTGGACAAGGAATGGAAAAAAAGGAGGAGGCATAGCCATAATCTATAGATCCCAATTCACCGTCACGACAACAGCCGAATCAATACTCCCTCAACTGGAAATCGCTTCAGTTAGAATCAACCACCCAACCCTACAAGATCAGCTAAACCTTATTCTGTTTTATAGATCACCAGGCAATTGGCAAGACTGCCAAACACATTTTATGGACTTTTTATCAAATACATGTGTCTCTGCCCATAACCTACTTATCGCAGGAGATATCAACCTCCACCTCGAGGATGCTAACTTAACAAATGTAACCGATTGCAAAGACTTCCTCCAACTTTGGGAGCTCCAATGGCCAAATATACAACCCACCCATAATAAAGGACAAGCACTAGACATAATCACATACAAATTCTCACCAGAACTAAACATCACACTAAGTGACATAAAATGGACAGCCATACCATTGTCTGACCACTACACTGGAGAATGAAAAATTCTCAACATAAACAAGAACAACTGACCTATACCACAAGAGGCAAAATAGACCCATCAACATTCTGACAATAACTCTATAACAACGAATGGGCAGCAACAACAAATTCAATCCAATTTCTGCATGACTGGGACAACAGGTGCAGAACCATACTAGACCACATAGCACCACTTGAAACCAGAACCTCTCACAGAAAAAACTCAATACCTTGGTTCAATGAAGAACTAAAAGAATTAAAAACACAAGTCAGAAGATTAGAACGAGCCTGGAACAAGAAAAAAGATGACTCTGCACTCAACGACTGGAAGCAACTACAAAGAAAATACAAATACACCATCAGACAAACTAAAAGATCTTATTATAAAACTAAAATCGGACCGGGCTACAAGGACACACATAAACTCTTCCAACTTGTAAATAAATTACTGAACACCACTCCGGTCACCTCTAACAACACAGACACACCATCAGCTGACAACCTGGCGAAATACTTCAAAGAGAAAATTACAAAGTTACGACTCACGATACCCATCAACACAAAGGACTATGCAAACCTTCTTGAATGTTTAGACTCATTACCTGGGGAATACCCAGCAGACCGATCATGGACTAACTTTGACATACTACCGATCGACAGCATCTCTCAATTGCTAAAAAATTACGCCAAATCACAATGCAAACTAGACATCTGCCCTAGTAATCTTATAAGATCTGCCCTCAACAATTCAAAACAGACCTCACGAGATACCACAAAATGGTCTCTTCCCAAAAGATAAAGGAAATATATTACTCACTCCTTTACCTAAAGACGCAAAGAAATCCACAAGTGACCTAACCAACTATCGACCAGTAGCATCGATCCCGCTGATAACAAAACTCATGGAAGGCGCAGTGACGAAACAGCTTACTAACCACCTAAACAAATACCCAATTCTGCATGAATCTCAATCAGGATTTAGATCGAACCACAGCACCGAAACAGTATTAGTAACTCTAATGAATAAATTTAAACAAACAATTGCAACTGGCAACAATATACTTCTCCTGCAATTTGACATGTCCAGTGCCTTCGACATGGTCAACCATGGAATACTACTACACATACTGGATTACTTTGGACTTGGAGGAAACGTGCTCAACTGGTTCAGAGGATTCCTGACAACATACCAAGTTACAGCCAAAACGGCGACATTAGCCCCATGGACACCTGAATGCGGAGTCCCCCAAGGATCCCTTCTGTCACCAACCCTCTTTAACCTAATGATGACACCTCTAGCCAAGCTTCTAGACAATCAAAATCTCAATCCATACATATATGCTGATGACGTCACAATCTACATCCCGTTCAAACACGATCTACAGGAAATCACCAACAAGATTAACCAAAGTTTCCAAATCATGCACTCCTGGGCGGATGCATTTCAGCTAAAACTCAACGCAGAAAAAACACAATGTCTTATACTCACCTCACAATATAACACAAGTAAATATTCCACCATAACCACCACAAACATGTCCCTTCCCGTCTCTAACACTCTGAAAATCCTGGGTGTTACCATCAATCGAAATCTCACGCTTGCAAATCACTACTAAGAAAATGTTCCACTCCATGTGGAAACTCAAAAGAGTAAAACCTTTCTTCCCAAGGGCCATTTTCCGAAACCTGGTACAGTCAATAGTATTAAGTCACCTGGATTACTGCAATGCACTTTACGCTGGCTGTAAAGAACAGGTTATCAAGAAACTCCAAACCGCTCAAAATACCGCAGCCAGACTAATATTTGGAAGGACAAAATATGAAAGCACAAAACCCCTAAGAGAGAAACTACATTGGCTCCCACTCAAAGAACGGATCACGTTCAAAATCTGTACGATTGTTCATAAAATTATTTACGGAGACGCCCCGTCCTACATGCTTGACCTTGTGGACCTTCCACCCAGAAATGCTAAAAGATCTGCCCGCACTTTTCTCAATCTTCACTTCCCCAACTGCAGAGGATTAAAATACAAACTAACTCACATGTCTAGCTTCTCATAAATAAGCACGCAGATGTGGAATGCACTTCCAAATCACTTGAAAACAATTAACGAAATAACGAGCTTTCGTAAATCGCTGAAAACCTACCTCTTCACCAAAGCTTACCATGAGAATCCGTAACTAACCACAACACTTCACCACTCCTCCCTTACTATAACTGGCTTCTTTCCAGAATTGCTTGATTAGATCGACTTGTTAGCCTTGTTACTCTTAATATATTTGTAACACCAATTGTATTTCTTTACCCTGAAATGGTGATGCCATAACAGGTCTTTGTAAGCCACATTGAGCCTGCAAATAGGTGGGAAAATGTGGGATACAAGTGCAATAAATAAATAAATAAATAAGAGGATCATGGCCACTGAGAGGGGGGAGGCAGGGGGAACAGAATTCCCCGGGCCTTCAAGGGGGGCCCGGCGCCACAGTTCCCGGTCTCACCTGCCTGCCCTCTGCTCCGTCGACAGCCCCTCTCCGTCCGCCACTGGGCCCCCTGCATTCAAATCGATTTGGCACCACCTCACCTCCGTGTGAAAGTGCAGCGGCAGATCGCCTCCCTTTGGGCCTTCCCTCCCTGTGTCCCGCCCTTTTGTGATGTAACTTCCTGTTTCCGCGAAGGCAGGACACAGAGGGAAGGCCCGAAGGGAGGTGATCTGCCACTGCATTTTCACACGGAGGTGAGGCACTGCTGAATCAATTTGAATGCAGGGGGCCCGGTGGCGGACGGAGGGGGCTGTCGACGGGGTGGGCGGGTAGAGACTGGGGACTGCGGCGCTGGCGGCCTAAGTAGCGATTGGAGGGGTGGCGGCAGGGCCCCGGGGGCGGACTTGCCCCGGGCCCGGTTCAGTCTCTCAGCTGCCCTGAAGAGGATGGAATCAGTTCAGAGGGCGGCTACTAAAATGGTCAGTGGTCTTTGTTATAAAGAGTGTGGGCAGAGACTTAAGATCTCAAAATGTATATTTTGGAAGAAAGGTGGGAGAGGGGAGATATGAGATATGATAGAGACATTTAAATACCTACATGGCATAAATGCACATGAGGCGAGTCTCTTTCAATTGAAAGGAAGCTTTGGAATGAGGATGCAAAGGATGAAGGTGAAAGGGGATAGACTCAGAAGTAACCATAGGACATTTCCTTTTTCATGGAAAGGTTGGTGAGTTCATGGAACGGCCTCCTGATGGAGGTGGTGGAGGCGTAAACTGTATCTGAATTCAAGAAAGCTTGGGACAATCGGATAGGATCTCTAAGGGAGATGAAAGGATAGTAGACTGAATAGACCATATGGTCTTTATCTGTTTTCATTTTTCTCTATTTCGGTGTTAAAATATCCAGACCCTGAGTGTACACCCTCACTGCCTTTAAGTTAATTTTCCGTGAACAGAGCACCCTGTGTTCCAGATTCTGATATGGTATAGAGGAGTAGCCTAGTGGTTAGAGCACCAGTCTTGACATCCAGAGGGGACTGGTTGAAATCCCACTACTGTTCCTTGTGATCTTGGGCAAGTCCCATAACCCTTCATTGCCTCAGGTACAAAATTAGATTGGGAACCCCCCAGGGACAGAGAAATGCCTAGTGTACCAGAATGTAACTCACCTTGAGCTACTACTGAAAAAGGTGTGAGCAAACTCCAAATAAATAAATAAAAATAATATTGTAGTGATCAGTGGAAGGAAGACAACATCTGACTTCTTTGTTAATTTTTTTTTCTAATATAATAATTTGCATTCCCAGACTACATTTCCAATTTTAGTGCAAGGTAATTTATATACCATTTTTCAAGTATGATAACGTGATAATATGCTCTCGCCACTCTTGTGACAGCAGCAGAGCAAAAGTGCTTCTGTCATCCACTGCAGTGACCCTGTCCCCTAGCTGGGACAGTGACCGTAGGGTTTCTACAGTCCTTGGGTTGCCTGCGTCAGCACTGCTCCTGCTCCTGAGCCTTATGACCAATCATGCGCAGCCTTGAGGGACTGCGATTTCAGCCTCACTCTTGTAGTCAGGCTCAGCCATTATCAGAGGTCACTGAACACAAACAGTGCAGTGGCTGCCCTTTGAAGCCTGAAACACCTCCCATCCTGCCAAGAGGACCTAACTATTAGGGCTCCTTTGCCTCTCAAACCTGATTGAAGTCATCATGGGGAGGTGAAGGGCAGCAAATGTTCAGCCACTCTAGACCAGAGCAGAGAAAGCATGTGAAATTGTTGACTTTCCTCTGGGTGGTAATGAAAGAAACCCCCATCAACAGAATGTTCATCTGCGACCCAACATTACAGGGGGGTCAGACAACCCTGACATACAAGGTGAGCCTAATATTTCTTAGAAGCCATACTCCTATAAATTGATTTTTTTTGTAACAGTTAATTTTTCTGTAGCTATGTTATCACCACCAGATTACAAATTTTACTCACTGAACACAGTAATAAGCAGCTGAGAAATGACCTTGGGGGAGGGGACAATTGACAGTCCGACACGTGACATAGCCATAGAAAGAAAGGCAATACATCGGTTTTACTGCAAATCACAAATGAAAATAGAATAAATAGTTGAGGCAGGGAATGGAAAGAGAAATGGGAATTGAGCCAAAACCCAGGGAGGTAGAGAGCTATGAACTGGAAAAATTTAAATTTTGACTCAACGGTGTTCTTCCAGCTAGCAGGCCTGCCGTCCTTTTCTGTGTTTTGTCTAATTAATATTACAGTGTTGGCATTTTTCTCCTCATTTCACATAACAGTTGTTTTTAGAATGTAGCTTGCTGTGTTAATTGCCAATGAGGGACATATTGTTAAAACAGCAGAGGAGGCAACCTCCCCTCCCCTCCTCTCCCCCCCCAGCTTAGTTTTCCGTTGCGCTTGGAATCTGGAGTTTGCTGTATGAAGTGTGGTCTTAGACCAGGAACAGGCTTTTTCATACCTGCCAACTCTGCTGTCATCGTCAAAATGGTCAGGGCTGGCCTTAGCAATTGCGGGGCCCTGTGCAGACCATTTCAATGGGCCCCCCGGTCCCTTGTCTAGCCCTGCCTCCTGCCCAACCCCACCCACCTAGCCCCAACCCTGCCCAACCCCAACCCCACCTAGCTCCATCCCCGATAAAAAAGCGTTTTCTGAATTTTTTTTGTTTAACATCTATGGTGAGGCCTCCTTTCCATAAAACATTTTAAAACAACCGAAACAACAAAACTAGACTCTCTGTCTTCTGCAAAGTCTCTCCTCTTCCTTCTTATCCTTAGCAGTAGGTTTTGTTCTGAAAAAACACAGTTCACTTAACCCTCCATTGCCCCAGGTACAAATAAGTACCTGTATACAATATGTAAGCTGCATTGAGCCTGCCATGAGTGGGAAAGCGTGGGGTACAAATGTAACAAAATAAATAAAAAATAAAATCATAGTAGCATCAGAAATAACTATCCACTGGAAGGGTATACAGCTCATAACATCAAGAAAATCAGTCTACAAAAACATGCGTGGTCAGACCCAGTCCAGCATCTTGTCTTAGTGCCAATCCAGGTTGTTTGGAAAAAGTTCTGAGATTCTAATACGGAGATTTCATTCCCTGGTGTATGATTCCAGCAGTGAGAGGTGTCATTCCCTAAGTCTACCTGGCTAGTAATCATGAATGGATCTGTCCTCCAGAAACATATTCACAACATTTCCAGTGCTAGCGGAAATACTTAAAAATTATTTCCGCAGGGGGTTACCCAGCGGTGATTGGGCAGTGTCACACACTACCTGGTTACAGCCGGGTTGGCATAGGAGCCCTTACTGCCACCTCAATGGCAGACCTGCCAAGGGGTCCCGATTTTTGAGAGGGAGATTTTAGTACACACCCCAGCCCCGCCCACTCTACCTCTTGTCATCTTTTTCTTTTGATGTAAACATGGGGGGAGGGGGGAGATTTTAAATGTTCCCAGGTTTCAACCCAATTCAACCCAAGTGGAGGAGTAGCCTATTGGTTAGCGCATTGGACTTTGATCCTGGGGAGCTGAGTTCAATTCTCACTGCAGCTCCTTGTGACTCTGGGCAAGTCACTTTACCCTCCATTGCCCCAGTACAAAATAAGTACCTGAATATATATAAAGTGCTTTGAATGTAGTTGCAAAAACCTCAGAAAGGCAGTATATCAAGTCCCATTTCCCTTTCCCTTTCTCTTCATGTTTAATGTAAGATATAAATAAATAGATTGAAACTCTGAATGTTGAACACCTGATTCTCATAACATGATGTCTGTTTTAGAGGCCCTTTACCTTTAGTAAAAAAAATCTTTGCACAAATATAACAGTGTCCCCATAACCAATCCCTCCAAATGACACACTGATTACAATTTTTAACAAATTACTACTCTACCTATGAAAAGTTATTCCCTTATTATACTTCCTTTATGTACATCTGTATACTGCACAAGCCAGCATGTTTGAAAATATAAGTGAGATTAAATTTAAAAAATGCTACCAACATTAAAGAATGACAACATGGATACAGCAGCTCATAGGTTTGCTTACTTTGTTTTGAAGGGGGAAACAGATCAAAACTAACCTATTGGCTTCAACATGTTTCATTTCATCTGTCTCCCTCCTGTGTCCATGCAATCTCTACAGCAGCCGCAACAAAAATAAAAAAACGCGGGGCCGCAGCTGCCTTCAGGCATGCGCTGTCGGCTCTGCTGGTGCTGTGCCCCCGCTGACATCAACTTCAAGTTCTGGGGGCACAAGACCAGCAGAGCTGACAGCGCATGCCTGAAGGCTGCTGCGGCACCGCGCTTTTTAAAATTTTTGTTGTTATTTGCCGGGAGAAGCAGCAGCGGCAATGAGAAAAATAGCGATTCAATCTCAGCGGGAGACTGTCCCGCTTTGGTGGGGGATGACCCACCAAAGCATGAGTCTCCTGCTGAATGCGGGAGACTTGGCAGGCTTGCAGCGGCTGGTAGTAAGTTCTTCTCACAGAAAGGCCGCATGGCAAGTGCGAACTTACCGCAGGGCCATTTCTTGTTCCCACTATGATAAAAGGAGCCCTTGTGCCAGGGACGTAGCCAGACTTCGGTGGGAGGGGGGTCCAGAGCCCGAGGTGAGGGGGCACATTTTAGCTGACCCCCCTACCATTGCTGATCCCTCCTGCCACCACCGCCAACTTTGACAACCCCTGCCGACAACCCTCTCGACCCTTCCCCCCCCGCTGCCAACCCTCCCCCGCCGTCGCCGTGGGCTACCTTTGCTGGCGGGGGACCCCAATTCCCGCCAGCCGAGGTCCTCTTCTTCCCGAGAAGGCTTCGTTCTGTTTCTGACGTCCTGCAGGACATCAGAAACAGATCAAAACCTTTGCGGGAAGAAGAGGACCTTTGCTGGCGGGGATTGGGGTCCCCCGCCAGCAAAGGTAGCCCACGGCGGTGGGGGAGGGTCATTGGTGGGAGGGGAGGTTGAGAGGGTCATCGGCAGGGGGGTCCAGGGCCAAATCTACGGGGGCCCAGGCCCCCACGGCCCCACGTAGCTACGCCACTGACTTGTGCGCAGCAAAAACAGTTGCTGTTGCTAGCACAGGGCCTCTTTTACCACAGCTTAATAAAATGACCCCTCAAAAAGTTAGGTCATGAAGCCCGTTGAAAACTGGCCTATTAATGCTTACACAAGCAACAGGTGCCTCACTAATGTTAAGCTGAACACTTCCTGGCTGGAATTTAAACTCTTATGGTCTGATTTTTTCAAAATACCAGCTTTTTTCTTTCAGCTATAGAAGGCACTGATGTTCTTATTCCTGTGTGGACAAAAAAACCCAAAAACCCTAGGTTTTGAGCCTGTCCTTTGGAGGTGTAGCGTGCAGAATGCCAGATGTGCTGTCCATCTGGGGGGAAAGAACGCATAACATTTGGCCCTAATGTGCCACAGAATATGAAGGGTACACAAATATGAGGGATTATGGTGTGCAAATCTCTCAGGCTGGTTCCTTCTCCCAATACATCCAGTTCAGCTGTTTAGTCTTGCAGTAGTTGTGGACTCTGTTCAACTCCTATGAATGCAAAGTGGGGAATAGATGGTGCAGAACTCCCATAACAACATAAGTATATAAGTATTGCCATACTGGAACAGACCAAAGGTCCATCAAGCCCATTATCCTGTTCTAGTAGTGGCCAATCCAGGTTACAAGTACCTAGCAAGATCCCAAAACAGTATATTTTATGCTGCTTATCCAAGAAATAAGCAGTGGATTTTCCCCAAGTGCATTTTAATAATGGCTTATAGACTTTTCTTTTAGGAAGCCATGGGAACCTTTTTTAAACCCGGCCCAAAGCGGGGGTTGGTGTAGTTCCACGCAATTTCCGGCGCCAGAAACATGGACATCCCACCCATCCAGTGGGGGCTGTGGAAGAGCTGGCATGGAGATTCAGACACCTGCCTCTCCAGCCCTTCCTACTCCTTAAGGAGTCACTTTTGTGTGGTCTTCTCTCTTCTCCCCAAGCTTATCTGAACATCTGAAAAGCATTTTAGCTCCCCTGATTCTGAAGGTTGTACTAACTATGAGGAAGCAGGTACCTGAGCTGACATGGTCTTCCATGAATGAAAGGGCAATTATTTTGTCCTTTTTTTCTTTATCGTCTCTCACTGCATAAGAAAAGAGAATGACAAATGGGGTGTATTGTAACCCTCTGGAGTGGGGCTGCATGAATTTCAGTACTATCCATAGTGGGCTTCAGCATTACATAATATTGGAACTGGAAATGCACTGAGCTCCATAGACTTTCTGTGAAAATGTGTATTTATTTAATTAAAAATGATGGAAACAAACTCTAGCATGGCTATTCTGAAAATATTTGCGAAATACAGTATTTTAAATTGCTGAAACGCTGGTTAATGACGTTTTCTGTGTATACTTTCCATGGTCTCATGGGCCTCATAAAATTCAGTGGTGGGCCACGTTCGGCTGCAAGGTTGCCCACCCCTGAGATAGGGCAAGTGCTGTGCACTGCTATACAGAGGAACCTGGGTTAGATTTCCAGGTTAGGCTTTTGTTCCCCATAGGCAGGTCTGGGTATGCTGCAGAGGTAGTGCCATAGCCCTTGTGGGCAGGGACGAGTGTTCGTTATTGTTCAGCAATGACACCTAGTAGTCGGACTTAGGAGCCATTTAGCCGGTTTCCAGAGGGAGCTTTGGCTCATGGCTCTTGACTGGGGACTATCCTTGTGATGATTGGGCTGATTTGTGAGGGGAGTATAAAAACTCCAAGCGGTAGCAAATGTCAGGTTATTACGTATTGTTTTGACATTGTAAGTAGTATACTATCAGGCTTATTTTTGAAAGAGAAGGGCTCCCATCTTCCGACACAAATTGGGAGATGGGCGTCCTTCTCTCAGGGTCGCCCAAATCGGCATAATTGAAAGTTGATTTTTGGCGCCCTCAACTGCTTTCCATTGCGGGGACGACCAAAGTTCCCAGGGGCATGTCGGAGGCGTAGTGAAGGCGGGACTGGGGCGTGCTTAACAGATGGACATCCTTGGCCGATAATGGAAAAAAGAAGGGCGTCCCTGACGAGCACTAGGCCGACTTTACTTGGTCCATTTTTTTTCACAACAAAGCCTCAAAAAGTTGCCCAAACTGACCAGATGACCACCAGAGGGAATCGAGGATGACCTCCCCTTACTCCCCAGTGGTCACTAACCCCCTCCCACCCTAAAAAAAAAACACATTAAAAAGATGTTTTCGCCAGCCTCCATGCCAGCCTCAAATGTCATACTCAGCTCCCTGACAGCAGTATGCAGGTCCCTGGAGCAGTTTTAGTGGGTGCAGTGCACTTCAGGCAGGCGGACCCAGGTCCACCCCCCCCCCCCCTACCTGTTACACTTGTGCTGGTAAATGTGAGCCCTTCAAAACCCACCCGGAACCCACTGTACCCACATGTAGGTGCCCCCCTTCACCCCTTATGGCTATGGTAGTGTTGTACAGTTGTGGGGAGTAGGTTTTGGGGGGGGGGGGGTTGGGGAGTTCAGCACCCAAGGTAAGGGAGCTATGCACAGGAGCAATTTGTGAAGTCCACTACAGTGCCCCGTAGGGTGCCCAGTTAGTGTCCTGGCATGTCAGGGGGACCAGTGCACTACGAATGCTGGCTCCTCCCATGACCAAATGGCTTGGATTTGTTCGTTTCTGAGATGGGCGTCCTCGGTTTCCATTATCGCCATAAACCGGGGACGACCATCTCTAAGGTCGACCTAAATGTTTGGATTTGGGCGTCCCCGACCGTATTATCGAAATGAAAGATGGACGCCCATCTTGTTTCGATAATACGGGTTTCCCCGCCCCTTCGCCGGGACGTCCTTAGAGATGGGCACCCTTAGAGATGGTCATCCCCGTTCAATTATGCCCCTCCACGCCATACATTGTATTGTTACTTGAATATTTTTCCTGCTGTAATTGTCTATTGCTCATGTTTGATTTATTCTTACTGTACACCGCCTTGAGTGAATTCCTTCAAAAAGGCGGTAAATAAATCCTAATAAATAAATACTGCATTTTTCGGACTATAAGACGCACCGGACCATAAGACGCACCTAGGTTTTAGAGGAGGGAAATAGGAAAAACATTTTTTTCCTTTTTCCCTCCTCTAAAACCTAGGTGCTCCAGTGCGTCTTGTCCGAATCCCTCCCTCCGAGTTCGGGATTGCCCTCCCCCCGGCCCTGTCACCACTTCTCCCTACTCACGTCACGCGATCTTCCCTGGTGGTCTAGTGACGTCGGGGCAGGAAAGAGCCCCCTCTTTCCTGCCCAGCGCGCTGCTCTCCGTCCTCCTGTATGCAGCCTGACGGTCTCAGCGAGATTCAAAATGGCCGCTGAGACTTCAATTCTCGGCGGCCATTTTGAATCTCGCCGAGACCGTCAGGCAGCATACAGGAGGACGGAGAGCAGCGCGCTGGGCAGGAAAGAGGGGGCTCTTTCCTGCCCCGACGTCACTAGACCACCAGGGAAGATCGCGTGACGTGAGTAGGGAGAAGTGGTGACAGGGCCGGGGGGAGGGCGATCCCGAACTCGGAGGGAGGTAGGGAGGGAAATCTCTACCTTCGGACTATAAGACGCACCCCCCATTTTCCTCCCAAATTTGGGGGGAAAAAAGTGCGTCTTATAGTCCGAAAAATATGGTAAATGGTACTGTATTCCAACAGAAAGCAGCTAGTTCTGATTGAGCTGGAACCCCACAGGCGCAGTAAAAGCTGCCAGGTAAAGAAAAACAAATACAAGACTAGAACAAAATGTTTCACTGCTTATGGCGTCACCTGAATACTGTGAATGAGTGTGCCAGCGCTGGCAGGACAGAGTTTGCATGCATTCCAGAGGCCTTGATTTGAACTCTAACCTCTGCCTGCTGCTGCCATGAGCATGTATGTTTGTAGCAGCTGTGTGCTTATTTTCTTGGAGGAATTTCAGAGATGCCATGGGATAAAACCAGGACTGGCTCAACATACTTCTTGTGATATGGAGCCTGTTGGCAGCACTGCACCTGCCAAGCTTTGGGCATTCACCACTTGCTTATGCTGTAGACCCTCCTCCTTCTCTGGATAGCTGCACCCAGCTCTTAGAGAATAGAATGAATCCTGATAAACAATATCATTTTTTTTTACTCTTATTTTTTTATCTTGGCGAATTAAAACGTTCAGGAAAAATATGATCTGTTTTCCTGTGATTGACAACAAAATACAGCCAAAGGCTGGAGTGATTGGTGCTGGCTCCTGACACAGATGGCCTTAGTGAGGTACAGATGTAATCTGCATGAAAGTGAATAATTTTAAGCTGGTTTCAGGGGGTGAATCTCAGCCACATGCAGCTACAAAAGAGACGTCCTCATTCACTCTTGCTTTGGCAGGCAGCCATTTTCTGCTTTATATTCCTCAGATGCTGTGCTGCCTGCTCTGATCTCTCTAAGCTTTTCCTGAAAAGAGCAGGAGAAAAAAAAACAACTTTATATCGCTAAACTCCTTTAGAGAAGGCACTGTCTGTTTGTACAGTTGTATCTTGTCATCCTTTATCCTTCCTGAATATTTAAAATGCTACAGTCGCTGGAGAACAAAGATCTTCAGCTGGCTTTGCATGTTAAATCATTTTGCTAGACTATTACTTCCTGCTACTGCCAGACTCGGTTCATTCCAATTGCAAAAACAAAGAGGAAAAAAAAAATCAGAAATTTAAACCAGATCCAGCTGCTGCGTTTCACTGTGTCAAGAGTAGAAATGGCAGATTTCCATTTGTTTTTGTCATTTGTGCTGGGGCTGGCAAGTGTGGGTGTTTCCTTCAGGATTGGGTGAGAAAGTTACAGACACTATGCTGCACTTAGGATGACATCTAGTGGCTGGTCACAGAGCAGCAACTGAAGTAACTGTAGAGGGCTGCATCCTGCTTTCTTCCAACTTCAAGATATGGAGTTTGCAAATGGCTCCATGTCTGCTGCACAGGCTGAGCCCACCCAGGTTTTTCCCTACTGATATCTATGGGTAGTTTTCAGTTTTTCTAAGAAGTTTGTGCATAGAGTTGAGGATAAGACCAGAACTTGGCCCTGCCTGTCCAGAGGACACGGAGTCAGTACCTCGGTGGTGATTTTCTACAAGGTCATCGATCCAGAATTTTCTTTACTTGCTTCCTTTTTTTTCTACTGCAACCAAATTGAAAGGTGAAACTCCCTGCTGGTCCACCTAGTACTGTATTTTTAAGAAAATGACCACTGGGTAACCTTACTAAGAAGTATGGAAAGGTATAAAGTGGGGTAACTTACCTGTAACGAGGGTTCTCCATAGACAGCAGCAGGATAAGTTAGCCCATGTGCTTGTCCACGCAGAAGCAAAAGATTCTTTGCTGTAGGGGATAAAGAAGCAAAGGGAAGTGTGACTGTTGTACTCTTACCACGATTGTGCTGTGTGTGTTAATTAATATGATTTCTCCATTCTAGGAAGCTGCTGTGTTGAGTGGATTCGGAGCCAGACTTCCCATGCGTAGACCAGAAAATGCCTCCTCCACCTTGTGCACCTGAATAGTGAGTTTGGCATGTATGTATTCAAACTATTATCAAAGAGGCTGAACCCAAAGAAAGGCAGTCTGTCTTCATGATAGAAAAGATACCTGGCAACCAAAGATTCTGTGGGGCGTTTTTACTAAGGTGTGCCGAAAAATGGGCTGTGCCAGGGGCATAGCTACATGGGGCCATGGGGGCCTGGGCCCCCATAGATTTGGCCCTGGACCCCCCTGCCGGTGACCCTCTCGACCCCCCCCTCCCGCCGCCACGCGCTGTTGCCGTCTGCTACCTTTGCTGGCAGGGGACCCCAACCCTCGTCAGCAAAGATAGGCGATGGCGGGGGAGAGTTGGCGGGGGGGGGGGGTCAAAGTTGGCGGTGGCAGGGGGGTCGGCAGCGCCGGAGGGGCTAAAATGTGCCCCCTCACCTCGGGCTCTGGACCCCCCTCCCGCCGAAGTCTGGCTACACCCCTGGGCTGCGCTAGTGTAGGCGTGTGTTTTGGGCTAGTGCAGATACATTTTGCAGCTCACCTGTTAAAAAAAAAAGGCCTTTTTAAAATTTTTACTGAAAATGGACATGTGGCAAAATAAAAATTGGTGCGCGTCCATTTTGGGTCTAAGATCTAGGCGCCATTTTCTTCCGCAGCCAGTATAGGTTCGTCCAGGGTCTGGCGAAATTAATAACGAAGTGATTTTTAATAAGTCATATCCCCTGATGTTGCGGACAGTGAAATGCAAATTTGTGTAGGGTGTGACAAACACTTGGAGCAATATACACCAGCGTGTGGACAGGACCGATAACTGGGGAGAGGAGTTGGTGGAGAACAAGATAAGAGACTGATATTTTGTGTGAATTGGAGTTTCTGACCAGGTTGATACACAGGCATTGCACATTGTTTAAGTCTGATTTAAGCCCAGCGTATGAAACGAATTGCTGTACTAGAAGTGTCCTATGTTAAGGAATAAGGACGATCAAGTCACTGAAGAAAAAGAGAACTTTCTAGTCTGAATTAATATCAGCTGGGTGAATGAACGTTGGATTCCTGTGGACATTTTGAACTAGCATTCCACAGTTGATATATATAGCAACACGTGCTATACAATAAGTTGGTGAAGGATGGAATGTAACAACATCTTGAAAATTGTGATAACAATGTATAATCAGGATTAGATGCAATGGCTGTGAGGTTTAGGTATGAATGAACTGTGTAAATGAGGGTAGTGAGGTTGAAGGAGACATATGAATAATAGTTTTATAGACATCTTCATGTCTAGAGAGATATACATGGTCATACGCTAAAATACAATTCCAACATAAACAATCACAAAACACAATATCCACATTAAGAACAAGAGCAAAACAAATTCATAATTAAAATAGAAAAGCAATTTAGGCAAAGAATTCCAATAACACAGTCCCACCTAGGAAAAGGCTGTTATGGGCACATTCTTCAGAGCAGGGAGATAAAATCAGCATTGGGCTGCAGAGGGACTCAAGGATTTTTATGTGTTGAATCTCATCCCTCAGACATTTTAGGCCCAAACCCTGTCAGCATTTATGCACAAGAGGCAGGATTTTAAACCTAACCTGATCAACAGCAGGCAGTCAATGAAGCATCATCAAACAAGTGTAGCAGGCTGCCAAAACGTATTTTATCTTATTTATTTATTTACTACAGTCTTATATCCCGCAAAACACCACAACGTTTGCTGCAGGTAACAACAGGCCAAGACTGAGCAAACTTCAGGAATTATAATGTTTTACAAAAAACAAAAGGAACAATAATTTCAACAGCACAGTTACAACAATTTAATAAAATTTCTTATAAAGAAATGTCCTGAACTGAATAGAATCACAAATTCCTAAAAAAAGAAGGAAGACAATTCCAAATTTGTGCAGCTTGATAAGAAAAAGTGGATTGAAAAATCCTCTTTAGCTTCACATTACGAAATGAAGAAAATGTTGTTAAGAACTGATTCCTAGTAGACCTTGAAATAAATAAAGCAGGATATACACCTAAGTAAGCAGGGGTAGATCCATACAGAGCTCTAAATATGGCCTTACAACCCCCAATATGCCTATCACACTTGATCATTACTCTGCCATAACCTCACTTTGTATTTGTTCATACTGGTATTGGCGATCGCCTCTACTTTACTATGTAAGCCACATTGAGCCTGCAAATAGGTGGGAAAATGTGGGATACAAATGTAATAAATAAAAAATAAATAAAGCTGCCACCTTAAATTGAACTCCTGCTTCTAATGGCAGCCAATGTAACCGAGATATCAAAAGATTAATATGATCGTATTTATCTGCTGCAAAAATAGTTCTAGCTGCTGCAGTTTGTACTCGCTGTAATTTAGTCTTCAACAGCTTTGTGCAACCAATGTAAACAGAATTACAATAGTCCAGTTTTGAAAGTATCGAGAACTGAACTAACAGTCTAAAATCAGCCGCATTAAAACGTTTACATAAGTACATAAGTACATAAGTAGTGCCATACTGGGAAAGACCAAAGGTCCATCTAGCCCAGCATCCTGTCACCGACAGTGGCCAATCCAGGTCAAGGGCACCTGGCACGCTCCCCAAACGTAAAAACATTCCAGACAAGTTATACCTAAAAATGCGGAATTTTTCCAAGTCCATTTAATAGCGGTCTATGGACTTGTCCTTTAGGAATCTATCTAACCCCTTTTTAAACTCCGTCAAGCTAACCGCCCGTACCACGTTCTCCGGCAACGAATTCCAGAGTCTAATTACACGTTGGGTGAAGAAAACTTTTCTCCGATTCGTTTTAAATTTACCACACTGTAGCTTCAACTCATGCCCTCTAGTCCTAGTATTTTTGGATAGCGTGAACAGTCGCTTCACATCCACCCGATCCATTCCACTCATTATTTTATACACTTCTATCATATCTCCCCTCAGCCGTCTCTTCTCCAAGCTGAAAAGCCCTAGCCTTCTCAGCCTCTCTTCATAGGAAAGTCGTCCCATCCCCACTATCATTTTCGTCGCCCTTCGCTGTACCTTTTCCAATTCTACTATATCTTTTTTGAGATACGGAGACCAGTACTGAACACAATACTCCAGGTGCGGTCGCACCATGGAGCGATACAACGACATTATAACATCCGCACACCTGGACTCCATACCCTTCCTAATAACACCCAACATTCTATTCGCTTTCCTAGCCGCAGCAGCACACTGAGCAGAAGGTTTCAGCGTATCATCGACGACGACACCCAGATCCCTTTCTTGATCCGTAACTCCTAACGCGGAACCTTGCAAGACGTAGCTATAATTCGGGTTCCTCTTACCCACATGCATCACTTTGCACTTGTCAACATTGAACTTCATCTGCCACTTGCACGCCCATTCTCCCAGTCTCGCAAGGTCCTCCTGTAATCGTTTACATTCCTCCTGCGACTTGACGACCCTGAATAATTTTGTGTCATCGGCGAATTTAATTACCTCACTAGTTATTCCCATCTCTAGGTCATTTATAAATACATTAAAAAGCAACGGACCCAGCACAGACCCCTGCGGGACCCCACTAACTACCCTCCTCCACTGAGAATACTGGCCACGCAATCCTACTCTCTGCTTCCTATCTTTCAACCAGTTCTTAATCCATAATAATACCCTACCTCCGATTCCATGACTCTGCAATTTCTTCAGGAGTCTTTCGTGCGGCACTTTGTCAAACGCCTTCTGAAAATCCAGATATACAATATCAACCGGCTCCCCATTGTCCACATGTTTGCTTACCCCCTCAAAAAAATGCATTAGATTGGTGAGGCAAGACTTCCCTTCACTAAATCCGTGCTGACTTTGTCTCATCAGTCCATGTTTTTGTATATGCTCTGCAATTTTATTCTTAATAATAGCCTCCACCATCTTGCCCGGCACCGACGTCAGACTCACCGGTCTATAATTTCCCGGATCTCCTCTGGAACCCTTCTTAAAAATCGGAGTAACATTGGCTACCCTCCAGTCTTCCGGTACTACACTCGATTTTAGGGACAGATTGCATATTTCTAACAGTAGCTCCGCAAGTTCATTTTTTAGTTCTATTAATACTCTGGGATGAATACCATCAGGTCCCGGTGATTTACTACTCTTCAGCTTGCTGAACTGACCCATTACATCCTCCAAGGTTACAGAGAATTTGTTTAGTTTCTCCGACTCCCCCGCTTCAAATATTCTTTCCGGCACCGGTGTCCCCCCCAAATCCTCCTCGGTGAAGACCGAAGCAAAGAATTCATTTAATTTCTCCGCTACGGCTTTGTCCTCCTTGATCGCCCCTTTAACACCATTTTCGTCCAGCGGCCCAACCGACTCTTTGGCCGGTTTCCTGCTTTTAATGTATCTAAAAAAATTTTTACTATGTATTTTTGCTTCCAACGCTAATTTCTTCTCAAAGTCCTTTTTTGCCCTCCTTATCTCCGCTTTGCATTTGGCTTGGCATTCCTTATGATCTATCCTATTACTTTCAGTTGGTTCTCTTCTCCACTTTCTGAAGGATTGTTTTTTGGCTCTAATGATTTCCTTTATCTTACTGTTTAGCCACGCCGGCTGACGTTTAGTCTTTTTTCCCTTTTTTCTAATACGTGGAATATATTTGTCCTGAACCTCCAGGATGGTGTTTTTAAACAGCATCCACGCCTGATGCAAGTTTTTTACTCTGCGAGCTGCTCCTTTCAGTCTTTTTTTCACCATTTTTCTCATTTTGTCGTAATCACCTTTTCTATAGTTAAACGCTAGCGTACTTGATTTCCTAGTTTCACTTCCTTCAATGCCAATATCAAAACCGATCATATTATGATCACTGTTATCAAGCGGCCCTCGTATCGTTACCCCCTGCACTAGATCATGAGCACCACTAAGGACTAAGTCTAGTATTTTTCCTTCTCTTGTCGGCTCCTGAACTAGCTGTTCCATGAAGCTGTCCTTGATTTCATCAAGAAATCTTATGTCCCTTGCGTGTACAGATGTTACATTAACCCAGTCTATATGCGGGTAATTGAAATCCCCCATTATTATTGTGTTGCCCAGTTTGTTTGCGTCCCTGATTTCCTTTAACATTTCCACATCCGTCTGTTCGTCCTGGCCAGGCGGACGGTAGTACACTCCTATCACTATCCTTTTCCCCTTTGCACATGGAATTTCAATCCACAGTGATTCCAAGGAGTGTTTTGTTTCCTGCAGAATTTTCAATCTATTTGATTCAAGGCTCTCGTTAATATACAATGCTACCCCTCCACCAATCCGATTCACCCTATCACTACGATATAATTTGTACCCCGGTATGACAGTGTCCCACTGGTTATCCTCCTTCCACCAGGTCTCAGAGATGCCTATTATATCTAATTTTTCATTTAGTGCAATATATTCCAACTCCCCCATCTTATTTCTTAGGCTCCTGGCATTCGCATATAGACATTTCAAACTATGTTTGTTGTTCCTAAGTACATCATGCTTAGTACTTGACAGTATTAATTGGCAATCTTTTGTCTGATTTTTATTGTTATTTAAAGATACCCGATCTACTACAATCTCTTTTGCAACCTCACTATCAGGATACTCTATCTTCCCTGTTTTGGTGATATCTTTGAAAGATACCTTATCCCGAACCATGCTCTTTTGAGCGACTGTCGGCCTTCCCCCCATTTCTAGTTCTTAATGTTTTCAGTAGCAGAAAAGAATCTCATACCACGTTATGAACCTTTATACCCAAAGATAGTTGACTGTCCACCTCAATTCCTAAAATTCTAGAAGAAACATTATCTGTGAATTATTAACCTGCATTTTAATTCATGTTAATTTAAATAGATAAATGGAGATAGTGTATGTTTTACCCATTTTGATTTTTATCAACCCATTGGGAGGGGGGGTCTTCTTTTTTACTTTGTAATCTGCGTTGCACTGTTAGGTTAAAAGCAGAATAGAAATGGCTTAATACAATACAATCAGTGCCTAAATGAAAACCAGCTATTTTGGGGGTGGAGACAGCACTTGTCCAGAGAAGAGCCAATATTCAGCAGTTAACCAGCCAGGGTAACCGCATAAAATAACTATCTTATGCGGGCAACTCATGGCCTGTTAAGTTCTCAGTATGGCATTGAATATCTGGGAGTAACACCGGCTGTGGTTAGCAAAGCATTCACTGCCACTGGCTGACTAGTTACCCCCAAATTTCAGTAAACTCATAAGTGTATGAGCATAAAAAGTGGGTAGCAACACGGATGGATTTAGGGCTGGGAAAAATTAAGAGCTTAGCACTGATTTTCAGCACTAGGCTCATAAGTTAGGCTCATTAATCTAGGCAAACAAACGGTAGGCCTGAATTTATGAGCAAAACTTTTAAGCCCCTAAACTAAAATGAATTTTCAGCTGAAACGTTATGCTCCTAAGTCTGGCTGAAAATAGGGCACAAATTTAGTAGCTCAGCTTTGTTTGAGTCTCAGGACCTAAGAATTTTTGTATCAAGAAAGGAGTCTTATCAGGCTCATTTCTGAAAAAGAAGGACACCCATCTTTCGACACAAATTCGGAAGACGGGCGTCCTTCTCACAGGGTCATCCAAATCGGTATAATCGAAAGCCGAATTTGGATGTCCCCAACTGCTTTCCGTCACAGGGACGGCCAAAGTTCAAGGGGGCTTATCGGAGGCGTAGCGAAGGCGGGACTTGGGCGTGCCTAACACATGGATGTCCTCGAACCACCTAATAAATAAATAATAAATAAATGAGGGGAAAAAGCGCGTCCCTGATGAGCATTTGGACGACTTTACCTGGTCCAGTTTTTCATACGACCAAGGCATAAAAAGGTGGCCAAAATGACCACATGACCAACGGAGAGAATCAGGGATTATCTCCCCTTGCTCCCCCAGTGGTCACTAACCCCCTCCCACCCTCAAAAAACATCTTTAAAAATATTTTTGCCAGCCTCTATGCCAGCCTCAGATGTCATACTCAGGTCCATCACAGCAGTATGCAGGTCCCTGGAGCAGTTTTAGTGGGTGTAGTGCACTTCAGGCAATCGGACTCAGGCCCATCCCCCTCCATACCTGTTATGTTTGTGGAGGAAACAGCGAGCCCTCCAAAACCCACTGTACCCACATCTAGGTGCCCTTCTTCACCTGTAAGGGCTATGGTAGTGGTGTACAGTTGTGGGTATTGGGTTTTAGGGGGGGTTGGGGGGCTCAGTACACAAGGTAAGGGAGCTATGTTCCTGGGAGCATTTTATGAAGTCCACTGCAGTGCCCCCTAGGGTGCCCAGTTGGTGTCCTGGCATGTCAGGGGGACCAGTGCACTAGAAATGCTGGCTCTTCCCGTGACCAAAAAGCTTGCATTTGGTCGTTTCTGAGATTGGGCGTCCTTGGTTTCCATTATCGCTGAAAATCAGGAACGACCAAGTCTAGGGACGACCTAAATTTCAAGATTTGGGCATCCCGGACCATATTATCAAAACGAAAGATGGACGTCCATCTTGTTTCGATAATACGTGATTCTCCGCCCCTCCATCGGGACATTTTGCGAGGACATCCTCAACAAAACTTGGGCGTCCCTTTCGATTATGCCCCTCTATATTTTGTCCCATTTGTGCAGGGTCCTCTGACGCTCTGCTGTAAGGCAATGCATTTCACAAATGTAATGTAACTTGTTTAACCACTTAACTACAGAAGGAGGCCCTTTCAGAGTATCAAAGAGCCTTGTTCTTTTGTGGTAAATCCTGGGATACACAAAATGATTTTGTTTTGAGATATGATTTTCCAGGAAATGAACTCCAGCACCCTAGTAACTGTCCACAGTGCAGATGATTCATTCAGCATGAAAGGGAGTCATGTCTCTGAAACACTGAGGTGCAGTAGACAGAAATAGTAACATAGTAGATGACGGCAGAAAAAGACCTGCACGGTCCATCCAGTCTGCCCAACAAGATAAACTCATATGTGCTTCTTTATGTGTATACCCTACCTTGATTTGTACCTGTGCTCTTCAGGGCACAGACCATATAAGTCTGCCCAGCACTATCCCCACCTCCCGCCTCCCAACCACCAGCCCCACCTCCCACCACCAGCTCTGGCACAGACCGTATAAGTCTGCCCAGCACTATCCCCGCCTCCCAACCACCAGCCCCGCCTCCCACCACCGGCTCTGGCACAGACCGTATAAGTCTGCCCAGCACTATCCCCGCCTCCCACCACCGGCTCTGCCAACCAATCTCGGGATTTCAGGGGCTAGTTTATCATACTGAGCCCTTTTTTCTGTTTTTGGGAAGACTGACACTCTTGTTGGTTTCTTTCCCCACCCCTTTTTTATGCTGGTGTGACATATAGTCCCTAGGTACTGTCAGAGCCACCAATAACCCCTCTCTTCTGCCTCCAGGAAGGTCATACGTTGACTAGGCCATGTGTCACTTCCATGACAGTGGTAGGCCCATGCCAATAATCTTCCTGGCCCTGTGTGAGCCTGAAAAATCGGCTTCTCTCAATGAAACATATAACCAAACTATACCGTCTAACAGGGTAGGTGGTGATCTCACAGCTCTCCTTCCGAAAACTTTGCTGTTCCTAAATTTTGTAAAACCCTGGTTGGCTTGTATGGAAGTCCAGACCTGTATGAATCAGTTTTGCTGTATCAGACTTTGGATCCTATTGCTTTTTTTGACTGGTGAGGCACCATATCAGCTGCTGGGGGAAGTCATATGATTTCATGGGTTTGGATAGTTTTTATTTATTTATTTTTTTGAAACTTCCCCTTTTCAGGATGACTTCTATGTTTAGTCATCACATCTGCACGTTCTTTCTTTCCTTTCCTTTTCTTTTTACTTTCGTGTGGTCTCGTCTCTTTTGTAATGAACATCTGCACTTTCAAGCTTTCATTCGCTTCACACCAGAAAGCTGAAATCTCCCTGTGAAATATTTGAAGACAGATCAAGGATTTGGAATGCCAGTGGTGCTTGTCCATGAGAAAGAAACTCCTGCAGATGCACTTAGAGGCAGATGCAGCAACCAAACGTAAAAAAATCTAAATCGTTAAAGTCCCTAACGATTTTAAAATAACGAAAAATGCACCAAAAAAAAAAGTCACACATGCTGGAATCGGTATTGAAACGTACAATGTATCAAAGAATCACAATACACATCGTTAATCGGCCCCCAAATCATGCGCAGAGCAGCCAAGCGTTATGTTAGCTGCTCTGCGCATGCCACAAACAGTCAAATCACAAGCACATGGCAAATTGAATTGACACATAAAAAAATAAAACTAAAAAAAGGATCGGGAGGGGGCAAGGGCGCTCATCAGGAGCGTCCTGTACGGACGGCCTTGCCCCCCCCCCCCCCCCGCCGCTGCTCCCCACTTTCCGCCGCTCCCCCCACCCCGAAAAAGCAAAATTGTAGCAGCCCCTGCCCCCCTCCCTTCCTCACTACTCTCAGCTCCGCCTCCCGACATCCTCCGTCTGTGCCCCGCCCCCTTTGGGGGTCGTCGCCGCCATTCCCCTTCTCCATCGGGCCCCCCTCCCTCTTACCGGGCCCGTGCAGCGCCTCTCTCCTCTGTCCGAAGGCGCTGCACGGGCAAGAAGAACGCTGAATCAGCTGATGCCTGCCTTCGCGATAGAGCGTCTTTCTCCTCCTGGGCCCGCCCCTGTCTGACGTCAGTAACACTGACGTCAGACAGGGGCGGGCGCAGCAGGAGAACGACGCGCCATCGCGAAGGCAGGCATCAGCTGATTCAGCGTTCTTCTTGCCCGTGCAGCGCCTTCGGACAGAGGAGAGAGGCGCTGCACGGGCCCGGTAAGAGGGAGGGGGGCCCGATGGAGAAGGGGAATGGCGGCGACGACCCCCAAAGGGGGCGGGGCACAGACGGAGGATGTCGGGAGGCGGAGCTGAGAGTAGTGAGGAAGGGAGGGGGGCAGGGGCTGCTACAATTTTGCTTTTTCGGGGTGGGGGGAGCGGCGGAAAGTGGGGAGCAGCGGCGGGGGGGGGGGGGGGCAAGGCCGTCCGTACAGGACGCTCCTGATGAGCGCCCTTGCCCCCTCCCGATCCTTTTTTTAGTTTTAGTTTTTTATGTGTTTTCTGAGGTCCTTTGGACCAATCACAGCGCTTTTAGCTCTGCTAATGCGCTGGGATTGGCTCAAAGTTTGTTTATTTTTTCACTTAACACTTTTTCCTGGCACAGAGCTGTCCTAACGAGAGGTCCAGACCTCTCGTTAGTTTTCCTGCCTTTTTCCTGCGTAAAGGCAATCGGAAAAGGTTAGTGCATGTCGTTTCAATGGGGTTTTCACACTAATTGCTCATCTCCATTCCGTTTTCGTTAGCTGCTACTGTCGTCGGAAAATAGGCTTAAGTGCATGGAAAGGATCGGAAATTCTTCCCCGAGGGCTCATTTAACGATGAAAAACGTTTAGTGCATCTGCCTCTTAGTTTCTGAAGCTGCTGCCTGTGGTTTCCACAGCTCTAAATGCAAGATATAGAATTTCACACTGTATATTTAGTGAACCCAATTAACTCTGAAGTTTGATACGGTGACACACTATTCCACACCTAGAACATTTTTTTTTCCTGATTCACTAAAAATGGTGGCATGAAGATTAATTCATATGATTTTGTTTGATCTCTCTCTGAACTGAAGTTATGAAGCACATTTAAACAAATAATACTTTTTCATTCAGTGCATAATTAATCTCTGGAGTTTTTGCCAGATGATATGGTAAAAGCATTTAGTGTATCTGGGTTTAAACATAGTTTGAACAAATCCCTGGAGGAAAAGTCCATAAAGTAGACCAGGGGAAATCTATTGTTTATCTGTGGGGGTAAGTTACACGGAAACTGTCTACTTTGTGGGTCATGACAGGTACTTGTGACCTGGATTAGCCACTGTTGTAAACGGAATACTTTGCTATATGGACCTTTGGTCTGACCCAGTATGGAAATTCTTTTTTTTTTTTTTTTCATTTATAAAATTTTATTGATCAAACAGGTTTACAACATTCCAGAACCTCAGGTTCCTTCAACAATTCAACTTATAAATATACGAACATTTTTCCACACGCCTCTTTCCCCCCCCCCCCCCTTACCCCCTCCCCTCCCCTTCCCCCCCCACCCCCCTTCTCTTATTTCTTTGGTTTTATCCCACCCTCCTCATTAAATTTCCCCTTCAACCAGAAAGAAAAAACTTTTCCAAATGTACCCATTCCTCTGCATTAGGATTATAGCGCCCCTTGCGTCTATCTGTCAACTTTTCCATAGCAGCCATCAATCTAAGTTTCTCTACCCACTCTGTCTTTGTGGGTCCCCTAGTTTGTTTCCATTTTAGTGCCACCATTGTTTTTGCAGCGGCCAGACCCATACGCAATATTCTGTTTTGCCATTTCTTCCGCCCTCTGTTTCCCCAACCTAGAAGACACCATTTTGGATCACGGGGGAACACTATACCCACCATCTTAGTTAATGAATTTATCACTTCTTTCCAGAACACCTGTAAAACTGGGCATTCCCACCAAATATGAAAATAGGTGCCCTTCTCTTTCTCACATCTCCAACATGTGTCTGAGGCATTGGGAAACATTGCCTTTATTTTATCTGGCGTGTAATACCATCTACTCAATATTTTGTAAGCATTTTCTTTGATAAGAACACAAATGGATGCTCTCTTAACTTCCATACATATTTTCTGCCATTCTGCTTCTGTAAATTCGGTCTCGAGATCTCGCTCCCATGCATACATAAATGGCAACTTTACAAAATCCCTTCCCCTGATATATTCGTAAAGTTTAGTGATCCCTTTCCCTCTCAGGTCTATGTCCCCCCACAAATTTTCAAACTTTTCACTTTTAATTGGGCCCTCTTTCATCCCCTTCTCTTTTATAATATAATCTTTCACTTGAAGGTATGCATACATGTCCGTCTCAGGCAAGTCATATTCCCTTCTAAGGTCCGTAAAATTTCTAATTGAACCATTGTCTAGGAAATCCCGGAATCTAATCAAGCCCTTTTGGAACCATGTGGAAAATATCCTACCGTCCCTCCCTCCTGGAAATCCAGGTTCCTGGGTAATCCAAGCATAAGTAGATCTGTGCTGTGTTCCCCGTAACCTTTTCTTGAGCATTCCCCACAGCGTAAGTAGATGTGAAACAAAAGGGTTTAATGCCATCTTCCTATAATTAACTTCTGGGGTAGAACCCCATAGAAGGGCATCAAGCCGCCCCCCCTGAACAAAAATCTGTTCCAACCTTGTGATAGGTGACAGATCCACTTTGCTCCAAACACCAATTTGTTTCAGTTGAGCTGCCCAGTAATACCAAAAAATATTTGGCATACCTCTCCCTCCTTGCTCCACCGCCCTCCATAGGGTCCTCCGGGAAAGTCTAGCTCGCTGCCCTCCCCACACAAACCCACCCAACTCTGTTTGTATCTTTTGAAGCTCCCCCTTTGGGACTGGGATTGGTAGGGTTTGGAACAAGAACAGCAATCTAGGTAAAATGTTCATCTTTATGGCTGTTATCCTGCCCCACCATGACAGCCAGCTCATCTTCCATCTATTTAGGTCCTTTCGTATTTCTCTGATCAGGGGAACATAGTTCAACACAAATAATCTATCTAAGTCACATGGAATCCAAATACCCAAGTATTTAAAACTAGTGGTTACTACCCGGAATGCAAAATGTCTTCCCATTTGTTCTTTTTCATGTTCTGATATTGTTATTCCCATTATTTCAGATTTGTCGAAATTTACTTTGAAACCCGACAATGCTCCAAATGCATCTAATTCCCTCACAATTATAGGTAATGTCAGCAATGGTGCTCCCACATAGAATAAGATGTCATCTGCAAATAATGCTATTTTGTGATCCCTCCCCCCCATCCTAACCCCTTTAACATCCCTTAATTATCTAATTCTTTGGGCCAACGGCTCTATCGAGATCGCAAATAGTAGTGGGGATAAGGGGCACCCCTGCCTAGTTCCCCTTTGAATAGCAAATTGACTTGACCAGCCCCCGTTTACTTTAATCTTCGCCACCGGAGTGGAGTATAGGCCTTTTACCCATCCCACGAAAACACTTCCCAATCCCATCTCCAGCATTACTTCCCATAAATACTCCCATTCAACCCGATTAAACGCTTTCTCAGCGTCGACCGTGAGGAGTGCAAGGGAGTCACCCCTTTTCTGTGCCCCCCAGGTGAGATTTAGGGTGCGTCTAATGTTGTCTGCTACCTGTCATCGTGCTATGAAGCCTGATTGGTCCTCATGTATCAGGGTGGGAAGTATCTCCTTCAACCTCTCAGCCATAATTTTAGCTAGGATCTTAACATCTATATTAATAAGGGAGATTGGTCTGTAGGATCCGCACACTGTTGGGTCTCGGCCAGGTTTTAACAATACTGAGATCCCTGCTTCTCGCATACTAAGTGGCGGATTGCCCTCTACAAAGCAAGCATTCCCAATCCTCACCAATAACGGCCCTAACTCCTGCTGGAAAACCTTATAAAATTTTGCCGTGTACCCATCTAAACCAGGTGATTTCCCTCCCTTTAGGCCTTTTATGACAGACAGTACTTCTTGTAAGTCAATCGGGGCTTCCAGTGCCTCCCTTTGCTCTGGTGTAATCCTCTGCAATTCTAAATCCTGCAAATATTCTTGTAGTACCTCTTTCTGGTGTTCTTTTCCTTTAGTATACAATTTTGTATAGTATTTCACAAATTGCTCTCTAATGTCTTCATCCCTATAAAACATTGCATCTTTTGCTCCTTTTACTTTAACAATAGTGTTTTTCACCCTTTTCTCACGCAGCCTCCTAGCGAGCATGCTTCCCGCCCTGTTGCTAAATTCAAAAAATCGCTGTTGTATCAAGCGTCTCTGAAATTCCATCTTTTTCATCTGTATAGTTTGCAACTCTGATCTCCATTTAAGGAGTTCCTGTAACTGTTGTTTGCCCCCTTCCCGTTGGTGCCTGGCTTCTTGCCTCACCAATTCTCTACGCACCTCCATTTCATGCTGTTCCCGTGTCCTTTTCTGATATGTTCCCTTTCGAATAAGGTGTCCCCTGATCACCGCCTTTAAGGCATCCCATAAGGTCCCCTCCCTCACCTCCCCGTTGTCATTGATTTCTAAATATTCTTTAATCGCTGTTCGAATCTCCTGACAATCCCCCTCCTGATCCAATAAGGTCTCATTAAGCCGCCAGACCTGTCCACCAACTCGGTGGCCCATACCTCCCAATGAGATCCATACTGGGGCGTGGTCAGATGCATGTATACTTTCAATTTCTGCATTATTCACCACTCCCCATAGCTCCCTACTACACCAAATCGCATCAATCCTTGAGTAAGCTTTGGGCATGTGAATAGTGAGTGAATGTTTTTTGGGCTGGATGGTGGAGTCGCCACACATCAATTAGATCTAGTTCCCTCATCAGTTTTAGTAGTAGGCGTCTACTATTCCCTCCCCCTCCCATCCGTCCTTTGGAATGATCCATTTCATCAACCGGGAAGTTAAAGTCCCCCCCCCAAAATGATCCTGCCTTCTACAAAGTTCGTCAATTCTGCTCTGATATGTTCATAAAACTTTCCCTGACCTACATTAGGGGCATAAACATTTATTAATGTGAGCGGACCACTATTAGTCTTCCCCTTAATTGCAATACATCTTCCCTCTCCATCTTTATAGAATATGGAAATTCTTATGTTATTTTAATTAGTAAAGCTTCCCACATTAGTGTAAGGGGGGGGGGTCCCTTGGCTTAGGGCAGTCCATAAGCAGTTTCACACCTCAGGGCACCCCAGAACACTTATTTTATCCCAGTTTTCTCCCTCTCTTCACTCAGCACACAGACACTCTTCTCTAAGAGGGAAAAGGATACCCCTTGGCCCAGGCATCCCTCTTCATCACAAGTACTCAGAGTCAGATATGGGGTACTTTGACTAACTTAAATGAAACTTGTGCAAAGTGGGTACTGCTTTTGAGGTAGTCTTTCTGGCCTGAGTTATACAGCATTGGATAAACATTATAGAGCACACATCTCATGTATTCTGTATCTGTGTCTGTGATGCTTTTCAATAGATGCTTGTCTTTTTGGAAGGTAGGGTTTCTCTGTTGCTGGGCAAACCTATTCCTTTCTGCACAAAATTTCCCAGTTTCTTCTTTCAGGGATCCTCTTCCACACACACACTCTGTGAACAAGGGAATTTTTCCTCACAATACCTTCTCCTGTAGTTAAGCTCCTGATTGGTGCTTTCCCTTCTCTTTTTAGTGCTCTAGCTTGTGACCCAAGCCTCCGATTCACTCCTTGCTTCAGCACTCAGGCAGAAGGGTAGGTAAAACCTCTTACTTTTACATGCACGTCACGCTTGAGGCATTAAAAACACAAGGACAGCTTCACACTAGTCCTAAACTCATTAGGCCCAAAGTCCGAGCCTTAAGCTTACAAGTCCACACAAATCCACCGCCAAAAATCCACCACACACACTGTAGGAGTTTCTGACTTATAGAAGGGTATGCAGAACTGTTTTGTGCCATTCCAGCAGGCATATTTTACCTGCAGGTTTTGCTTTAAATTTCAAAATCTGAAGTACACACATACTTTGTCTTTGAAACTCACTGTAGGTACATAGTACCTGCAAACATTTGGGTTGCAGGTAGAAAATAGGATGTGAGTCAGCGTGAGACGATGTGTTTCAGGAACTGTAACAGGTCATGCTAGTTGTTGGATAAGACTCAGGCATCTTAATGTTTCCAGTTCCTGTGTAACAGTATTGGTAGACTTTGCGATGGCTCCAAAGAGTAAGGGCAAGGCGAGGAGCCTCTGTTACTGGATCCTGAGCAGCAGCTTTCCCATCCCTACAGCTGCCCCAGTCGTGTCAGAAGTTTCCACTGGGGGTTGGCTAGAAGTACCGACCTTGGGTTCTAACAATGGAAGCATTCCTGAGGCCTCCAAAGTTAGGATGGCAGTAGCTGTATCCATCGCTCAGAGGATTAACATCAGTAGGGCTTTGTCTCTACTCGATGTAATGCTTGCTACTGTGGTAGAAATCTCAAACTCCTTACAGGTGAGGGTGTAAGAAGTGACAGCAGAGCTGGGGTGAATAAACCTGAGTCTTCCATCCAGGCCTCTGTTCTGCCTAAATCAAATCTTGTATACCCCTAATATCCCCTTTCCAAGGTTCAGTGCAGTTTACATTCTAGGTGAGACAAAAGCCGATAATGTTGGTGTGAGGTATGAGAACAATTAGAGACCATTGGTGTAATGCATGAGACCAAAAATATTATAGGAAAGGATAATGAATGATACTAGGAGTAGAAGTCAAATGGATTGTTATGAAGGAATCTTTGGGAACAGAAAAGTTTTTAGCTTCTTCCTGAAGCTAAGGTAGCTGTTTTCTGTTTTGATGGCAATAGGTAGAGAGTTCCATATTTTAATTCCAAATACAGGGAATAATAGAGAGCTGAAAATCTTCTGATTTCGAATTGTCTTTTGAAACGATGACCCTAGCATCTGTTGTTCTTTCAGTCTGTTAGACTGGACCAAACGTAGCGAAGTGGTCTTAGTCAGCAGTTCAGAGTTGAAGCCCTGCAAGATTTGAAAAACTAAACAAGCAGCTTTGAACCTGAGTCTTTCTGCTATGGGAAGCCAGTGCAGTTTGTTAAGATGAGTTGAAACACTGGTATATCTTTTCAATCTGTATATTAGTCTAGCAGCTGTATTCTGTGTCAGATGTGAGCTCCTTGTTTAAGTATCCAGTGGTAACCTTGGACTTCATCTGGGGCTTATTGATTAGTCTGGGGATCTCAGCAGCACAAAGTTCTAAGGACAATGAGTCACTGACAGGTAGGCTTAAGATACAAGCTATACTGCAAGAGACTGTTTTGATGAAAGTGACAACTGGGGCAGTGTTGGTGCAAGGTAAGATGGAGAACCATTGAGAGCCAGTGTAGACACCTCTAAGATTCTGCTCTAGGTGGGTAACAGAGACCTGTAAAGGCTCTACTAAAACAATGCATTGCGAGCTATGAATACCCCTGCAGTTTCCAGAACAAGGGGAGGCTGCTCCTGACCAGTGAAGTAATGGTAGGAGGATGAGATCCCCTTTGGAGGAAAACTGGGACTGGTATAAAACCTCAGCCCACTTGAATTCTGTGTCATTGGTTCCCCAACCATTGTACCAGAAAGTAAGGGGAAGACTCTTTGGCTAGCCCAGCCATTGTAGCAAAAGAAGTAGTAAGTTGCTGAGGCCTCTGCCCTTCCCTGAAAGTGCACTCTGGTTAGCATGTCCCACGCTAGGCCATTTTTTCTACACTAGGCAAGTGCCTTACGCAGGTTAGTGAAAGGGCCCCAAAGGTAGGAGTAGAAATCCTTTGAATATCTAGTCCATAAAGTGTTCTACAAAAATACATAAGGTAGAGCAGATGTTTAATGCTTAGTGGCATAGCACACAAGTGCTAGAGGAGTATTCACATGGGTGGGCCTCCCACTTACAGATTAGTGTCAGTTACACACATTCCTGTTGTATTTACACAACTGCAGTTATGTCAGGCCAACAGCTGGTGTAACTGCGGGCATGTAAATTTAAGGCATACTGGGCCCGATATTCAGCGTTTTGCTGACTACTACCGGCATTAAACCTGGAAATTCAATGCCAGGCCATATCCAGGCTCTTGCAGTGAATTTACGGGTTTGTGGAGCCGGCTAACGCATAGCTAGTTAAATGCAATATTCAGATCCCATTGCATTAATTCATGTGTTAGTGTGCACAAACGCAGTAGCACATTGTAGTAAACCTAGCCCTATATGCGTTAGTTTCTAATCCCGCCCACAATGCCCCCAAGAGATCCTTTACCAAATGTGGTCAAAAGTGTATGTGCTGTGAAACAGTGTTCAATATTTGTTAGGCAAATGAGGAAGGGCAGTTGTCGGACAGCTAATTTATAGAGCTAAATCGCTATTTCACAGCATTAATGACTTTGAAAATTGCCCTCTTAAATGATAGGTTCCTTGCTAGCAGGGCATTAAGAGATGCCTAAGGACTGGATAGAGTAAGTGCTTTTAGCATCACACTGGTGGCGTAGCGAAGGGTGGGCCTGGGTGGGCACAGGCCCACCCATTCTTGGCTCAGGTTCACCCAGCGGCAGCGCCACAATGCTCTCTTCCCCCTTCTCCTCTGCGGCGTCCCACCTGCGCCCCATGCCTCCCCAGTGTCAGTTCAAGCATCCTCGCTGCCTGCAGTGATTCATTCTCACTGCTTGTGCCAGCCCCGCAGGCTTCCATCTGCCACATTCCGCCAGACAGGAAACAGGCAATGATGTCAGCAAGGGGAGGGACAGGGTTCAGAGACAGGAGTGCAGATGCTGGGATGCCAGGGAGGAGATGTGGGGCAGGTGAAAAAAAAATCTGTATTCTTAAAAAATATCTCTGGTAAGATATTTTTTGTGTGGTATGTGTGTGTGTGTGTGTGTGTGTGTGTGTGTGTGGGGGGGGGGTGATACATGTGCATAGAAGGGCCCATCCAATTTACCTCGGCCTATCCAAAACACCGAGACTGGCTATGCCTCTGACTGGTCTCTTTCTTACTCTCCAGGATAAAGTAGTCTGGTTGCTGCTAGTCCACTAGTCAACATTAGAGCCATTATTTTCTAAGACAAGTTTTCTCTTTCTACCTTTTTTACTTTGCTTAAAGAATTCTCTACTGATGTTGATATACTTTTGTGAAAAAGTGCTGAGGATAGACATCTATACCAAAGTGTTTTTGCACTGGTATGTACTGGAATTTGTGTAAATGCACAAAAAAGTGCCAAGAGTCTGCAACGAACAGGAGAAAGCTCTGTATTTGCACAGCATAGATCAATCACATAGAGGCTCATTTTCAAAGCACTTAGCCTCCCAAAGTTCCATAGAAACCTATGGAACATAGCCTCCCAAAGTGCTTTGAAAATATGCCTCATAGTGACCCAACATTCAACATTTACTAAGCTATGCTGAGCTTAATGTCTAGCGTAGTTTTGGGATAAGGACCTCTGGGAAATCTTAATTTAAGAATTCCTGAAGACATGTAGGCACTTTGTGCTGAAACGCAGCCCATGTTAGGTGACGGTGTGGATTGATCTACGCTGTGCAAGTAAAGAACTTTGTCCTGTTTGTTGAAGGCTCTTGATGCTTTTTATGGCTTTTCAACTGTGTTCTGTGCTTTGGACCCTTTCTGTGTTGTTTCCTGGTATTTGTGTAGTCATATTTTTGTGTTTGAGTGCGACTGACCTCGTTTTCTATTGTTGTTTGGGTCTACTAGTATTGCCATCCTATGCTGTCATGACCTGAAGAAAGAGGTTGTAGCTTAAAATATGTATTAAGTTAGCACCATAGAAAAGGCATCATTTCATATTCTTTTAGCTTTGATCTGCTCCTCATAGGCTTTATGGCTGAAATAACAGTCCTGTAAGGACATATCCTTCTCTGAAGCTGATCTTTTCTCCTCCTGCAGATAGGTTTACAGTGTTGACCTATAGCGCATTGAATGCTCTTTTCTAGTCCGTACAATTTTCAGTGAATGGCCATGAGAAAAGACTTGTACTTTGTAGTTTAATGTTACCAGTGTAGCTTTTCAGCTCAGATAAAGTTTTCTCACAAAGGTAAAGATTTGTGTGATGGCTCTTCTCGCTCCACAGTCCAACCCACCCTACTCAGAAAAGAAACCATAAATGCCATGTTTAATTGAGTGTTGGGGAAAAAGTCAATACATCTGTTCTTTGCAGCAGATGGTTGTCTTTTTTTCTTTGTGTTTTGTTATTTGAATATTGTTACTGCTGTAATTGCCTATTGCTCGTGTTTGATCTATTCTTACTGTACACCGCCTTGAGTGAATTCCTTCAAAAAGGCGGTAAATAAATCCTAATAATAAATAAATAATATGTAGTCTGCTAGGGAAAGTTGCAGCATACATCTTTGGTAATTTATATATATTTTTATTTTGAGAGGGAGGAATCTTTAAGAAGAATTCTTTTCTTTAGTGTAGAATGTGTCTGGCTGGAATGTCACATATGGCTTCCCATGTGTTAAGTATCACCCTTGTGTGGAGAGAAAGCTGGGAAAGGGAGGGTCTAGTTATGCAAACCGCTGTGCCTTTAAGCCTAGATTTCTAAGGGGGGAGTCTGAGGCTGTTTTAATTATAATGCAGTCCCGGTTGGTCCATAGTATTGTTAAGTCTGAATCTAAGAAAGAAGTGCAACTTTAAGGGACATACTATTGGGTCATTGATCAACTGAGACTGGAAGACATGGTCTCTGTTTCAGTGACCAATCAGACTGTGTCTGCTACTCATTCTAGGGCTGCTTTGGATTCTACATCAGCACCCCAAACTCTGACGATCAGAGACCTGGATACAAACCCAGAACATCTTGGCCAATTTTCTCCATGCCATACTGTTATTGTTATACAGTGGGAATTCTCCCAACAAGTCTTTTAAGAGGGATTCTCAGGGTTTTTCCACACACAGAAGAGCTGTCAAGAATAATGTACCACCTTATCTCTTTGTGATAACTGCCTTGGCAATTGCAGACTCTTGAAATCTGAGACATTCTCCTGGTGCCTGTGAACACAATGTATGTTAGATACCAAAGTGATGCGAAAAATCTCTAAAATGAAAAGCAGAATGAGTATAATTCTAGGATTACTGGCAGCCTTTACTTGTATTGAGGACAACAAGTGCATTGATGTCATTACAAGCAAACTCCTGAACCCAAAGAAGAAGCATAATAATGACCAAGGTGTAAAGCAGCTAGAAAGAAAATACTGTACTTTTATCCCTTGAAAAGGGAAAGTTTGTGTGCGGGGAAGAATACCCGAGGCTTGCATAAAATCATAGAGGGCAGGGGGATGGGATTTACTATACTGCCTTTCTGTGGTTATAATCAAAGCGGTTTACATATTATATACAGGTACTTATTTTGTACCTGCGGCAATAGAGGGTTAAGTGACTCACCCGAATAGGCAGCAACGTGTATTCATTCAGCACAGTGTGACCTGGTTTTGAGAGGGAAGTTTCCTGGCAGTTTCTAAATTTTGAACTTCCTTCTTCTGCACTGAGCTATTTGTAGGTCTGCAGCAGCTTCCACTGCACATTGACACGTCAGTTACCTTAAAGGCCCGTTCGCTTATGGCATAGAGATCGGACTTCAAACGTCCAGGTGAAGACGTGCTCGGTAGGAATGGGCTGTCGTTTGCACTGATATGGGAAATTTCATTGACGTATCCTATATCGTTGCATGTTGCTATCGAACAAAATTCAGCAGAAGAAAAATAGGGGCCCTTTTACTAAGCTGCGCTAAAAAGGGCCCTGCGTTATTAGTTGGGGACATTTTTGCTGCGCAGTCTGAAGTCTGAAACTAGACGTGGCCATGCGGTAAGATTGCTCTTACCATGTGGTAATGTGAGGGGGAGCACTTACCGCCACCCATTGAGGTGGTGGTAAGGACTCTCACGCTAACCCGATGGTAACCAGGTAGCACGTGGTGCTGCCCAATTACTGACAGGTAACTGCCGCGCTTGAAAATAGTGTAACAAAGCACGTGAACCAGAAGCATAGACAGGTTGTGACGCCAGGGAGAACAGAAAGCTTACTACGTAGGAGCGACAGACCGCCTGAAAAATAGGTGCCATCGCTGTTGGAAGTCCATGTGGGGGACAAGTTGCTCCCCTGGCTCCCCACCTAGCTACACCTGCCCCCCTGGCCCCCCCCCCCTGGCATTCTCAACCTTGCTACGCTTCTGGTTCACATGCTTTGCTACACAATGATATTCTTGTTGATTCTTCTTTCTGAATAAAACGTATCATTTTTACCTGAGTTATTTAGTCAGTGGGGTTCTGAGGTTCATAGGTGCCAGCTCTGTGGGTGCTGTGTGCAGAGGAGTAGCCTAGTGGTTAGTGCAGTGGATGTTGATCCTGGGGAACTGGGTTTGATTCCCGCTGCAGTTCCTTCTGACTCTGGGCAAGTCACTTAACCCTCCATTGCCCCAGGTACAAATAAGTACCTGTATATACTATGTAAGCCGCTTTGAATGTAGTTGCAAAAACCACAGAAAGGTGGTATATCAAGTCCCCTTCCCTTCCCTCTGATGTGAACCCTCTACTTAGTAACCGGTGGCCCCTCCTTGAGCATCAATAACTTTCATGTAACTGTTGCTTGGTCTTTCACATTGCCCTTGAGGAATTTTGGTCCATTCTTCCAGGCAGAACTTTTTCAACTCTCTGACGTTTGAAGCAGGGGCGTATCTGCGTGGGGCCACAGGGGCCTGGGCCCCCGCAGATTTCGCCCTGGCCCCCCTCCCCGCCGTCAACCCTCCCCCGCTGCTTACTTTTGCTGGCGGGGGGCCCCAACCCCCGCCAGCCGAGGTCCGACCCGCAATCTCCATATTTCGTCTTCCTCCGTGGCCATGTGCTTCAAGGAAGTAACGCTGCAGTGCTGATTGGTTGAATCGGGGGAGGGTTGACGGCGGGGAGGGGGTGGAGAGAGGCAGAGGCGGCGGCGGGGGCGGGGGGGGAGGGAGGTAAAAATGTGCCCCCCCTCTCTGGCTCTGGCCCCCCCTACCGCCGGATTCCAGATACGCCCCTGGTTTGAAGCCCTCACTGCCCCCCTCCCAGTCCAGCTGCTTCCTACTACTACTACTATTTAGCATTTTTATAGCGCTACAAGGCGTACGCAGCGCTGCACAAACATAGAAGAAAGACAGTCCCTGCTCAAAGAGCTTACAATCTAATAGACAAAAAATAAAGTAATCAAATCAATTAATGTGTACAGGAAGGAGGAGAGGAAGGTAGGTGGAGGTGAGTGGTTACGAGTCAAAAGCCCAATGCAGCCACCGACAGTAGTTCTGCCTCCCAGGGATAAAAAGTGGCATAAGGGTATGGTATGATCTGCATAGAAGTATTATCCCAGCATTGAATGTCCTGGGATAATGCCACTGGTGGCCAAAAAAAAGCACAGCGGCATTATCCCAGGACATTCAATGCTGGGATAATGTTTCTATGCAGATCATAACAAAATCTGCAATATGGTAGACACCCATGATGGTGTGGATAACATGAGGAAGGACTTAGTGAAGGTCAGTGGCATACCAAGGTGGGGGCGGTCCGCCCCAGGTGCACGCCGCTGGGGGGTGCCGCGGCGCGTGGCTGTCGGCACGGAGTTCGCTAACTTCACTCGTTCGCTGCAGCTCCCTTTGCCCCGGAACAGGTTACTTCCTGTTCCGGGGCAGAGGGAGAATGCAGTGAACGAGCGAAGTTAGCGAACTCAGAGCCGACAGGCGCGTGCCGTGGCACCCCCCCAGCGGCGTGCACCGGGGGGGGGGGGTGTCATTTCGCCGGGGGGGGGGGGGGGTGCATCGGCGATCCGCCCCGGGTGCCATCCAGGCTAGGAATGCCACTGGCAAAGGTAGAGGAATGGGCTGGAATTTGGCAGCTTAGATTTAATGCTAAAAAATGCAGGGTCGTATGTAACGTGCTAGTTACTCGCACACAAGGTTTAACACCAGTTGCACATAATGTAGCAAGAGTTGCTTATCCACTGCTGCACTGGCTGAGATCATTTTCATGTAACTTTCTTTAATTCATCCACTTGTTTTCTAAACCCCCGATATACAAAACCATTTAACCAGCCAGGAAGGGCACCTGTCCAGTTAAATGGTACTTAGCTGGCTATCTGGCAATATTCAGCAGGAATATCGCCGGTTAGTGCCCAGCAGATAGCCGATTCTATAGCTTGATATAACCGACTACCCGCCAATTTTCAGTGCATCGCCAACTGTTAGAGGGGCCCTTTAAATGAAGGGTTGCCATGTGGCTACCCGGATCTATTGCCGGCCCAATGCAGCCACCGACAGTAGTTCTGCCTCGAGCACACACTATTTCCGGTGCTATGGGAAATTTTTTTCTGTAACTGTTAACGCTGCGCTAAACTGGAGGTGCTGGCAGGTTACCGTGGGAGCCCTTACTGCCACCTCAATGGGTGGCAGTGAGTGCTCCTCCCCCCCCCCCACGTGCCCACATGGTAAATGCAATTTTACCACATGGCCATGTCGATTTTCAGCCTCTTTTACCCGCTGAGGTAAAAAAAGGCCCTGGCGCGTGGCAAAAATGGCTGCTACCACTACCGCAAGGCCCTTTTTACTGCAGCTTGGTAAAAGGGCCCCTCAGTGACCAAATTTGGCCGTGTCAATAGCAGGCCTATTTTTGGCCGGTTCCAACTTAGTTGGCCAGCGCTGAATATTGCCTCGGCCAGTTAAGTTGGAACCGGCCAAAAATACATCAGATATTTAATGCCAGTCACTGGAAACAGCCCGGCATTGAATCTCCAGGATCAGCGCTGATGGCAGGAGGCAGGCCCAGCTACCTCCCACGGTCTGAATATCGACCCCTAAGTACCTAGTGTGCCTGAACGTAACCCACCCACTGAAAAAGATGTGACCAAAATCCAAATATCTTATCTGCTTATATGTTCCACCTTTGCTTACACCCTATGCTGTCTATTTAGATGTTTTATTGCGCATTGTGTTGACATTGTAAGTAGAATACGTTTGTATTGTTATTTGAATATTTTTACTGCTCGAATTGTCTATTGTCTATATTTGACCTATTCTTGCTGTATACTGATTTGGGTGGATTTCTTCAAAAGGTGGTAAATAAATCCTAATAAATAAATATTTTGGACCCAGTATTTACCAATATTTAACCAGACAGGAGAGGCTTATGCTCAGTTAAATTGTGCTGACAAGGTAAACCTGGACATTCAGCGGTGTGTAACCAGATAGCGCTACTGTATATCCAGGCAGTTCTGGGGCAATCTGGGCAGAACAGGAAGTTACCTGGTTAGCAGCAATTTTCAGTCTAACCAAGTAACTATCCGGATAAAGTTAGGACAGCAGAAAAGGCTATACAAACTTTATCCGGTTTGTTATCCAGGTACTGGATTGAATATCACCAGTATCCGAATAAATACCAGCGCCCACGTTATACCTGGATATACAGTGCCAGTATCCAGTATGTACGACCCAGCGCTGAATATCCAGGTATAAAACAGCCCACAACGACTGCTGTTTAAAAAAAAGGCTGACCACTGTGGGCCTAATGTTGCCCCCTTAATTAAAGGGTTGGAGATGCTTTGGAGATAGAATTTATAGCACCCATGGGAGAAGGGTGTCTCCACTGTTGTGGAACAGTGACGCCTTGTGGCCAGTCTTATGGTGCAAATGTACCAGGTTCTGGAGAGTACTGCTACTAAGAATTATTGCTATGATGGGTGGGCTGAGCAAGGGATGGTGTAATAGCTAGGAGGAAAATCACCAGTTAGTTGCAAATAAAGGATTATGAAGTCAGAGCCCCAGGAGAGGCCAGTTCTGATTGAGCTGGCAGTCCCCCCCCCCCCCAAAAAAAAAAGCAGGAAGAGCATGTAGTGAATATATTTTGAGAAAATATGTTTTGTTTCTTTACAGATCTAATATGTTCCAAAGCGCGAAGTGACTCAATATCTTCTTCAAATATTTCTTCCCCTTGGGAGGACCTGAAGAGAATATCTTGAAGGAATCTTCATATGTAGAAAGTCTGCATGGTAGCTGCGGACAGTTCTGGAAAGATTTTCCTCATGGCAATGACTTGCTGGAAGTATGGCATTGGAGCTTCCTTATAGGAGAGCCTGAAAGCACCCCTTTCTGCTCTCAGATTTATTTGTGGGGAGGGAGAGGGTGGCTGCATTTCAAAGAGAAATTTTTAAGCGTTAAACATTTTTCAAAAACAGTTATCCAAAATGACAAGTCTGTTCCGCCGGAGCAGCAGCAGCAGCAGCAATGGCGGCTCACGAAGGAGCTCTTCTACGCAGGAACTGAACAACAGCCGTCCCGCCAGGCATGTGCGCAGGCTGGAGTTCAATCAGGCCATGGAGGACTTCAAAACCATGTTCCCCAATATGGACTATGATATTATTGAGTGCGTGCTGAGGGCAAACAATGGAGCCGTGGACGCCACTATTGATCAGCTCCTACAGATGAGCCTGGACAACAGCAGTTACGATGACAGCTCGGACTCAGATGACAGTATTCCCCCAGAGGTAATTCCTGTCTCTTATGGGGGAACGTTTCTCACGGTTTCTCTGCTTTAGTAATTTGTAAGCCATGAGTTGGGTGGCAGCTGCTGTTGCCTTGTAGAGCCCTTTCCCGGGTTTTAATGAAAGATGTGAATTGTGGTGGAACTTCTTTATAATTATGAAACTGACTGTATGCAGCAATGGCAGCCCATAGCCTCTCTTGGGTTTTCTTCTTCCTCTGAATTCACCACAGGCCAAGCCACAACTTGTCTTCTGCTTCAGAAGCATCCCCATTCTGGAAGTGCTGTCTTGACTTTCAGAGGAGGAACGAGAGAGAGTCAGAGAAAGGAAGAAGAATATGGGACCAGTTTTCAACCAGCACAGTGACTGGTGCATGTTAAGCACCAACTGTAGTATTTCATTTAATCTAGGGGGGTTTGCCTCAGGATGACCTTACCTCGGATATTCAGTGTCGAGGCATGCATGGCTTCTGGCGTTGAACATCCAGGTATGTCTTCTGACCTGGAACTCACCACATAAGGTTAGGACAGCTGTTTTGCTATAAGAACATACGTGTTTGCCATACTGGGACAGACTGAAGGTCCATCAAGCCCAGTATCCTGTTTCCAACAGTGGCCACCCCAGATCACAAGTATCTGGCAAGATCCCAATACAGTAGAATACACTTTATGGTGCTTATCCTAGAAGTAAGCAGTGGATTTTCCCCAAGGTCATGTTAATAATGGCTTATGGACTTTTCTTTTAGGAAGTTAGCCAAACCTTTTTTATTAGGGACAGTATCAGTACCTGAAACAGAAAATTGTAAACCGCTTAGGTCTAGGCGGTATATAAATACTGAAAATAAATACATAAATAACTGCTTTTACAACATCCTCTGGCAACAAATTCCAGAGTTCAATTACACATTGAGTGAAGAAAACTTTTCTCCAATTTGTTTTAAAATTACTACTTAGTAGCTTCATTGCATACCCCCTAGTCCTAGTATTTTTGGAAAGTGCAAACAAGCGATTCACGTCTATCCATTCCACTCCACTTACTATTTTATAGACCTCTATCATATCTCCCCTCAGCCATCTTTTCTCCAAGCTGAAGAGCACTAGCCACTTTAGCCTTTCCTCATAGGGAAGTCGGCCCATCCCCTTTATCATTTTTGTCGCCCTTCTGTGTACCTTTTCTAATTTCACTACATCTTTTTTGAGATAAGGTGACCAGAATTGCACACAGTACTCGAGGTGTGGTCTGGGCTGCCGAGAGAGGGGGGGAAAGAGGGGACAAAATTCCCCGGGCCTTCAAGGGGAACCTGGCGCCGCAGTCCCCTCCACCCGCCCCCCTCTGTCCACCACCGGGCCAGGCCCCCCTGAATTCAAATCATAGCACCTCACCTCGACCTCACTCCGTGTGAAAGAAGCACAGCAGTCTGCAGATTGCCTCCCTTCCCTCCCTGTGTCCCGCCCTTGCACAAGTTACATCAGACGAGGGCGGGACACAGGGAGGGAAGGCCCAAAGGGAGGCGATCTGCAGACTGCCGCTGCTGCGCTTCTTTCACACGGAGCGAGGTCGAGGTGAGGCGCTATGATTTGAATTCAGGGGGGCCTGGCCCAGTGGTGGATGGGGTGGGGCAGGTGGAGGGGGAGCAGCGACGCCACGACCTCGGGGGGGTGGGGCGGCCTTGCCCCAAGCCTGGCCCAGTCTCTTGGGGGCCCTGGGTGTGGTCGCACCATGGAGCGATATAAAGGCATTATTGAATCCTCATTTATGTTGTTACTTAGCCGGTCAGCGGACTGAATATCACCTCTAACTGGTTAAGTTTCTGCTCCACACCTGGCCCACCCCTAACCTAACTGATTAGGGGATGGATGGTTAGTGGTAATATGCACAAAGGCAGGGAATGAAAGGATCCAAACTCCACAAGTCAGGATGTAAAAAAACAGGCTCAGTTTATTAACAGATACAGGAAAAGCAACGTGCAATGGGTACTCCAAATAAATAGATGACCCAACACTGTAGTGTTTCGGCAGAAACACTGCCTTCTTCAGGGGTCCTAATATGAAGTACACATGGCATGTATTCTACTAAACAAACTCCACTTGTGGACAGAGATGCCGTTCATTCATAGCGGCTTTTTAGAGCGTTCAGTGATATATATTTGGAGTTTGTTTAGCAGAATAAATGCCTTGTGTACTTCATATTAGGACCCCTGACGAAGGCAATGTTTGACAGCTTGAGGTATTATGGGCATTCTTAGCACAGCAGGAATCAAGTCTGAGGAGGAGCCTAGTGGTTAGTGCAGTGGATTTTTAACCAGTGGACCCAGGTTCAAATCCCACTTTAACTCTTTTATTTTCTTTTTTATTGTGAACCCTCCAGAAAAAGACCTGTTGTACCTAAATATATAAGCCACCTGCAAACCGGAAGGCTATTGAAGTGGTGTACATTCAGGTACAGTAGGTATTTTTCTGTTTCTGGAAGGCTCGTAATTCCAACATAAAGGAGTCAGAGTGGGATTTGAACCTGGGTCTCTTGGTTTAAAGTCCACTGCACTAAGTACTAGGTAGGGACATCTGTGTGGCCATGAATGCTGCCAGATAGACATCCTTGTCTCTGATTTTTTGCCATTCATATGTTGAACATTTCAATTTGTAAAATGGCTGTTCATGCTGGACGTCCTCGGCACATAGATGTCCATCTCACATATTTTTGAACAGGAAATCCTGATGTATTTTCTGTTGGAAAATACATGCGAGATGGACATCCATTTATGATGTTATGAGCTGTAGGCCTCTATCCTGACTTGGACATCCTTTCGAAAATTCCCCTCCATGGTACCTGGCTATGCTCGGTTGCATTGTTTTGAGTGAATTAATATTTTAATCAGTGGCTTAGCCTAAAAGCAGTTTTGGGTGGGTCAACAGGTAGGATGGGTGGGCACTAGGGTTGACAACGTTTTGAAAAAGAAGAACCTGACACTTGATGTACCCCTCCCCACCACATTGAAGGCTAGGGGAAGTACAAGAGATTACACTCTTCAGCCCCCATTGAGCTACAATCCCCAAGCAGACATATGCTTCCACCATATGGTATTAAAGCCAAATAAATTCAGCATCCACAGAACTGCCTGGCCCTCCCCCACCAATGGATGCAGGACAGTTCGCCATAAAACTCACCATACAAAGAAAGACATTTCTGATTCTAGTGTAATTTTAGTAACTGCAACATAAACTCACATACACAGAACACAAATGCCAAATACAGAATAAGTGATCACAAACTAGAAACTGAAAGTAAACTAAAAGTCCAAAACTGAAAGATCTTGCATGTAATTCAATACCAGAAAAATAGAAAGAGATGCATTTCCTCCTGTACTGTGCAAAATATAAAGATAGCACATGTCAGGGATAGTGTTAGTGGAGGTGCAATTACCCTTGGTTAGGGTTACCAAAGAGGCCCCACCCCCCGGCCTTCACCCCCCCAAGAAAGCCAGATTCTATAAGCAGTGAAAGTAACAGAAATGAATTTTCTTCTGTAGTCTAAATATAAAATTAGAAAAGATGTCAATTTCCAAAAAAGCAGACATCCATGAACAGCATGTCCCCCTTTCCTTTCCTTCCCATCCACAAGCAGCTTGCCCCCTTCTCTTCCCCCCATCTATGAGCAGCTTGTCCCCTTCTCTCCCGGGCCTACCTTACAGCCCTGGTGGTCTAGTGCCTCTTCTGTGAAGTCTCGTGAAGCCACTGCTTAAAGTCTCGGCAGCCATTTTCAAGAAGTGGCAGCAGCGGGGAGGTCAATGGCAGTGGGCAGGAAGTAGTGGGGTTCTTTCCTGTCCCGAAGAAGCCAATAGACCACCAGGGCACACTTCGGTAGGTTGGGAGGGGGGAGAAGGGCAGCCTGCCCATTTGCCTTCTCTCCCACCAGCCAACCAGCCGGCAGTCCAGATACCTAGACAAATGGGCTTGCTGAAAAAACTGTCCGGACCCCTGACAGTCCCCTGAAAAGGAGGATATGTCCGGGGAAATCCGGACATATGGTAACAGGGAGGGCCCCAAGGCTGATGGAACCTAAAGATGGCACAGCTTGGTAATGGGCTTTAGGGTCCTTTCCCAGATTTTTGCAATGGGACCCAGCCATGTCTAATGCCAACTCTAGCAGATATACCTTGCAAAAACTGGCATATTCTAAGCCCTAAATAGAAAATGAATGCAATTTTTGTATCTTTTTTGTCTGGTAATTTTATTTTTCTAATTATGTTGGTCCCAGTCTCTGGTTTCCTCTGTCTTCTTTTAACTCTCTTGCCAGGGTCTCCTGTCCATTTGACATTTCTTCTCGTTCCATATTCACCTGATCCCACCCCATCCAGCTTCTCTCCCTCTCTCTTCCCTTCCTCCTGCACCCCTCCTCAAGGTCCAGCATCTCACCCTGTCTCCCACTGTGTGTTGAGCATTTCTCCCCCTCTTTCTATTCCTGCAGTCTAGCATCTTTCTCTTCCTTCTCTCATGCAGGTCTTGCATCTTTCTGTCGTTCTCCCTCCTTCACTCTCCATTGTCCTTCCAACTTACTTTATTTCTGCTGGCAGCAACTCATACAGGCTGGCTCCAGGGTCTTCATTCTGCCATGTACTGCTCACATGTAAACATAAAGTTGCATAGAAGGCGGGACATGGCAGAGGGAAGGCCCCAGAGCTGACCTGTATGAATTGCTGCCAGTGCTGATAAAGTAAGTTGGAAGGACCAAGGGGGCTGAGGGAAGGAGGAGGACAGAGAGATGCCGGACCTGCAGGAGCTGGGAGGGAAGGGAGAGAGGGATGCTGAACCATAAGTATCTGAGGTGCGCTGATTTTAGGTAGGCCTGGGCCCACCTGTGGCTACTCCATTTAGGTTCAAGTGGGGTATAAATGTTATAAATAAATAAAACAAAAACACTTCTGATTTTAATAATATAATGTGACATAAAAAGAGGGTTTTTTCCCCACACAGATCTCTAAGTACCCAGTTCATAGACCCCCTGACACCCATCCATGGACCCTTCCGACCACAAGTTAAGAACTCCTGAGCTGAACATACTGTCTTGAGATACACCAAGTGCCTGCCGGTCTCATCAAGATAACAGTGTTATCTCACTGTTATGCTTCTTGAAGTGAGATGCAAAAGTAATTAGAGAAGCTGGTTGCTGCGATTTAAGGGTTCTGCTGTGGTAATGTTGTCTCGTGTTCCGTCTTTTGTGGTATCTTTACACCCAGCCCCTCATGTGCTTCTGTTTGGGGTTTGTTCAGATTTTGGAACGAACTTTGGAGCCTGACAGTTCTGATGAAGAGCCACCTCCTGTGTACTCCCCTCCAGCCTATGACCTGCACGTGTTTGACAGGCAGTACCCGCAGGCGCCGCCCACCCCACCACCTCGGTAAGTGCTACTTTTAACCAATCAGCTGATTCATTCCTGGCTTTTGCCCCATTGTATGCAGGGAGGTGTAGTCTGTCTTACTTACTTCATGTGTACTGTGAGGTAAAGCCAGAACTGGATTCACCTTTCTAGTAAAAGGGGACCTAGTGGGAAACCCTAGTTATAGCTAAGGTTGTCCTCTCATTTAGCTTATACTAATGACCACAACTCTCCCCCCCCCCCCCCACACACACACACAGCTGTGAGAACTGCCCTTGTTGCACCCAGACATGGCTGACCAGGGAAGTGGAAGACCTGACCTCAGTATTGAACTGTGGAGCTTCTGAAGGATACTACGTAGTGTATAGCAAAAGATTTATTGTAATCCACCTTGAAGTAGTTGTCGGCTAAGCAGAATATAAGTGCCAAAATAAATTGAATCTGTGCCAGTGACCAGGTTGGCCTCAATGCCCACCCAACTTGTATCCTACAGCAGGTACCCTGGTGTTAGTAGAAGCTACTCTTCCATTGTGCCAGTTCTAGAATCTTTTGATACAATGGAACACTAACCTGATTCAGACATGAAGGACAGAAGATACAGTGGGACTGGGGAGTAATAATAGGGTTAGTTTCTTACACTGGAAAGGAACAGAAAGCCTGGAGGTAGGAATCTAACCATTTGGATGAGGAAAGGAGAACACCACAGATGGGCAGACTAGGTGGACCTAATGATCCCTTTTTGCCAGCATCTTTTATCTTTCTAATTCTTAGCACCACAGTGGAGGTAGTGGAATTCAGGCTTATTATACTGGTCTTGGAAAAGGGCATTGGGGAAGCTTAAATTGTTCATCCATAAAGGAGGCACCTTCCATAAGGTATGATGTGATACTACATCTTGGTCTTGAATTGTCCTTGCCATTTTCAGGGCACAGACCATAGAAGTCTGCCCAGTACTGGCCTTGCTCTCCAACTGCTGAAGTTGTCATCAAAGACCCACTCCAGCCCATCCAAATCTGTCCAGCCATGATTAGGGCACAGACTGTAGAAGTCTGCCTGGCACTGGCCTTGTTCTCCAGTTACTGAAGCTGAATCTGTCCATCCACAGTCAGGGCACAGACATAAGTATATAAGTGCATAAGTATTGCCTTACTGGGACAGACCAAAGGTCCATCAAGCCGAGCATCCTGTTTCCAACAGCGGCCAATCCAGGTCACAAATACCTGGCAAGATCCCAAAAAGTACAAAACATTTTATGCTGCTTATCCCAAGTCCATTTTAATAATGGTCTATGGACTTTTCCTTTAGGAAGCCATCCAAACCAAGCCGTAGAAGTCCACCCAGCACTGGCTTTGCTTCTCAATTACTGGTGTTGCCATTGAATCACCACTAAGCTTGTTTGGTTCCATGCCTTATATACTGTATTCCTTTGTGTTTATCTCAATCATTTTGGTGAAAGTCAAATAATTGCCCTTCATGTCTCGAGAGAACAAGTCAGCAACTGCAGTCTGCAATGTAGGCCATTTTCAGTAGACATGAATCCAGGCCGTATTTCTCAGTCATATCCCACATACAGTGTGAATGATATGCTCAAATGAACCATTGATTTAATGTTAACTTTGAACATAAGAATTGCTATACTGCGTCCGACCCAAAGTCCATCAAGCCTAATATCCTGTTTCTAGCAGTGGCTGATCCAAGTCAGAAGTATCTGACAGGATCCTGAAGAGTTGATGTGACCCGGCACTGAACACCTGGCTATAGAAAAACCTATGGCACCAGCAGAAAAAAAGAAAAAAAAATCTCTTGTACCCAACTAAATCTTTCCGCTGAATGGAGTAGGGAGTGGATTCAGTTAAGGTTCAATAAATACTGAAACAAAAACTTACTAATATTTCTTATACTTCTCTGATAAGTATTCACACAGATATTCCTCAATTGTCTATAGGACATGCTTGGAACAGTCCTCTCCTTCCCCTGCCTCCTCCCATTTCCAGATTGTGTGGGTGAGAAGGTGCCCTGTCTCTCTGTGAGTGACTTTTTCTGAAGGTTGGTTCTCTTCTTTGACACACAGGATCGATCTAGCAGGCGTCAGTTTCCCTCAGGCACACAGAAGGTACCGGAACTGGAACCCACCCTTACTGGGAAATCTCCCCGATGACTTCCTACGTATCTTGCCCCAGCAGATGGATAGTGTGCAGGTGAGACACCTTCTGTTCCCTCTGAGTCAGTCCCACATGATAGCCAAAGCTTGTCTCTGCCACCAGTCCTCTCATTAGTGGTGAGGCTTTCACAAGCCACCTCCTCTTTCAGGCCTAGAAATGGGTCTGCTCATTACCAATGTCAGACCACTCTTCTCTACCTGCTGAATGACTACGGTAGAATAAAAACATGGAGGTAAATTCTGTGGGGAAGGGACTTCTAGCTTTTTCATCTGGGGCTTTATGATTCACCTGGAGGCTCACCAAGCCAGTTGGGATTTCAGGTTTTACTCCAATGAATATACATGAGGCAGATTTGCATATAATGGGTCTCCAGTATATGTAAATTGTTCTCATGTATATTTATTGTGGTAATCCTGAAAACCCTCCTGGCTGGGCGTGCCTCTAGGAGAGGGTTGAGAAGCACCTCCTGTAGTGATCAACCAGGAGTCAGGGCTACCAGCCAGGTCCATGTCACCTGGACAAGGCTGAGCCAGCCCTGATTTATCCCACTCTGTCTAGGGACTTACAGGTCATATTTTTCTATGAGAAAGAGGAGGCGCATATTCACAGATAAATTATAAACAGGACAGGCTCAACCCAACAGATAGCATGACTGGTACTCCTGGCCAGATAGGTGTCACAAATGCATACCTTGCTGAGATCTAGTTCCCACTTAAGCACAAAGAAACGTGATCTGGGTGTTAGGTTGGGGTTGCTCTTCGATGGCTAGTCAATAGTTTCTGTCCCGCTTGTGTCCAGAGTCCCCAGAGCTGTCCTGCACCAGTGCAGTGTGAGGTCAGCCAGAGGTCGCTGGACCAGGAGAGGAGGCTGAAGCAGTACCTGAAAGATGAACGGATTGCCATCTTCCTACAGAACGAGGAGTTCATGAGGGAGCTGCAGAGGAACAGGGAGTTCCTTCTTGCTCTTGAAAGAGGTAATAAATATGAAAGCATTTCACTTAATGCATTACTTAGGCAACACATATAAACTGTCATCTCAATAAAGTTATCCGAATCTGAATTCCTGATATGGCATTACAGGGGAAGCGGAACAGCTTTTTAGTTGTAAGAGCCAAACAAACTTATCTCCAGCCCTTCCTCCAAGCTCTCTAGTTGCTGGTTCTGGGATGGACAAAATATTGGTTGGGCTGACCCTAGTAGCACACCCAAATCCACTGCCTATGTGTAGGGTTACCATACATGTGGAGACAAAAAAGAGGACAGAAAAAAATTAAAATAGTTGCTATCTTTACTACAGAAATATTTAATTGTAGTGTAGTTAATGAACACACATCAAACAGTGACTTACTTACAGTACAGCAGTAGACATTCTACTTTTAATGAATTTCTGGTTTTGAGTTTGACTGAGTCTGAACCTAAGCGTACTTATCATAAGAGCAGGTATTCATTTTGCTGACTTCTGCGATACGTGTGAAAGTCTTTGCATGACATATCCTTAAAATCATGCTGCATAAACAAAATTCCTTTGACAGATTCAACCAGCAGGGGAGCAGAGAGGGGATCAGCGATGTCTTTTTCTCTCTTTAGCACCTCCATGTGTCCAGACTGACTGACTAATAAGCCAGAGATGGTTTCTCTCATTATGTGGGTAGGTGTATTGGTCATAGGCACATAATAGAAAAAAGAGGACATTTCCCTAAGAATTAAAAATCCTGTAGGACATATCTGAATATGTCCAAAAAGAGGTCATGTCCTCTTAAAAGAGGACATATGGTTACATCTGATTGCCACCCTGTGAAGGTTTTGGACCACTCTGAACTTTACTCATATCCAGGGCTAGTGTTAAGGGGGTGCAAATAGGGCAATTGCCCTGGGCTCCCATGATATAGAGGGCCCCTAAACCTGCTTAAAACTGAAGGAGATGTAGCCTGCTGGTGGGCTTTGTGGTCCCTTCCCAATTTTCTGCCCTGGCCCCAGTATTTTTAACACTGGCCCTGTCCAGCCCCATATGTCCGTAAGAGGGCAGGAGTGGGATACGAAGTGAGGTGTCACGGGCTATTATTCACAGCCCAAAAGGCCACTTGGTTTTCCCTTTTATTATTAAATCACACAAACCATGTCTCCAAGGCCTGGACTCTGATAGACCTGCCCCCCCCCCCAGACCATATCAACCCAAACATTCATAATGTTCCCCCCTCCCCCCTCCACATGCTAGAAGCCAACTGGATAGCAGGAGCAACAGTGGACATTATATTCATCATTTATAAAGTGTTGACAATCAGGCTACGGCCCCGAGGGCTTAAGATTTGTAAATAAGGGTTCCAAATCAATGTAAATAGTTTCTTACATTTAGGGGATCCCCTCACCTCCCTTAGCCTCCCAAGTTGCCAAAAGGTACAGTTCTCCAGTGCCAATAGTCCGGGGGTTCAGGTGATGTCCAGTATTGCAAAATGCTACTTTGCGACACAGTAGGATAGTGTGTTTGGGTAAGGCCTGAAAAGCTCTGAGCTTATTAAGTAGGAACTGTTTCATTGTACCTTGTATCCCATGCCCCAACATTCTAATCAAAAATCTCCTAATATGTGCCCAGAAATTACAAATTCGAGGACAATGCCAAAAAGCATGGTTAAAAACAGTGGGGAGATTGACCACACTTGGAACAGCTAGGATCCAGAGCCCCCCCCCCCCCCACACACACACACATGGGTCAGCTGTGCTTTAGTCATGTAGGCTTGAAGGACCACCCGATACCCACATTCTCTCACTCGCATCCGTTGTTAGAGCTGGGATGCTCCTCGAAATGTCCAGAACATCCCAATCTGCCAAGGGTGCTCTGAGTTGGCTGCCATTCTGCACTTCAGGATTGTAAAGTCTTTATGGGGTTCCCTCTTATTAAGGGATTTGTGAAGCCCTGAAACTGTAAAATCAGCATTTGACACCTCCTGAAAAAATTTCATATCCGGGTCCCCAAGTGGCATCCTAAAAGTGATTTATCCAAAGAGGTTATGTAGTGCTTAATTTGGGAATAAGCAAAGCGGTTTCCCCATGTGACTCCCACTTGGGTCTGTAATTCTTCAAACGGAAATAAGTCAACCTCCCCCACCACCAAGAGTGATATGCCTCTCCGCTCCCATAAAATAAAAGTGGAATTGTCAAACCCTGGCTCAAAATTGCTATGACCCCGAATAGAAAGCTGATCTGAAGTTAATGGATTCCCTCCCAATCTACCAATTATCGCAATCCACACCTCCCTTTGTGGATGAAGCAACATACTCCCTTTTAAATGACGAGGTATCTGGCTAAGTCTATGATGTAACAGGGAATAAAAATTATAGGGGCATAATAAGTGTGTTCTAACTCTAAAGGCATGCGAGTCTGAGAATGAAAAACCAATCATCCCAAACCAGCTTTTTACTAGCATAAATGGCTGTGCCTAAATCTAGGTGCATCCACCCGGCCTATGCACGAATCTATAAACTGCGTCTGAATGCAGACATGGCTTATAGAATACCACTAGGCGTGTGGATCAAACGCTCCTAGATTTTAGTCGCCATATATAGAATTCGGCCCTAACTGAATAAACACCACAGTTCTCGCATTCCTTTTTAAATCTTTTTTAATTGATTCAACAGAGGCACAAAAAAGACAAATTTACAGAATATTTCTGAGGCTTCTTAATTATTACTTGTCAGGTTCTGGGTACGGTGCTTCTGTCTCTTGAAACAGATACAAGCTGTGAATGAGTTATATCCCCCAGTGTCTTTTCTTTCAGTCTGCCCTTTTAATTGACAGCATTCACACCTCATTCACAGGCTGTGATATTTTCATTCTTCAGTGGTGCATTCCATTGGTTTGTCCCCTACTATTAATGTGCTCTTTCCTTGTGAACACCCTTCTAACAATTGCATGCTATGCAATTTTAGTGCATAATTATAGACTAGTGTACACTTACCCATGTGGATGGTGCTTAAATTTAGGTGACCTATTAAAGAATGAGCAGTTTAATGACATGAACATAGCCGCCGAGAGGGGGGGGGGCAGGGGAGACAAAATTCCCCGGGCCCGGGCCTCCAAGGGGGGCCCGGCGCTGCAGCCCCACCCGCCCTCCGTCGTCGACCGTCTGCCCCCTGACGTAACTTCCGTGAGGGCGGGACACGAGGGAAGGAGGGCCAGAGGGAGGTGTTCTGCTGCCTGCAGCGCTGCTTTCACGGAGGTGAGACTGCGATTTCAATGCAGGGGCCCGGCCCGGTGGCGGACGGAGGGGGAGAGTGGTGGCGGCGGCGAGTTTGGGGGGGTGGAGGGGGGAGCGGCGGCGGCGACCTCGGGCAGGGTGGAGGGGGGAGCAGTGGCTGCGGCGATCTCGGGGGGGAGCGGTGGCGACCTCGGGGGAGGGTGGAGGGGGAGCGGCGGCGGTGACCTCGGGGAGCGGGGCGGCAGGGGTGGGGCCTCGGAGGCGGCCCTGGACATGAAGAGGGGAAGTTAACAACATACTGTTAAGACATGTTATTTTACTGTTAACCCCAGTTATTAGTAACTAGGTCTCATTGCATAAAGTGGGACCTGTGCTAAAATAGCATGCGTTAGTGATAAAATAACATGTCTTAACAGTAGCCCACATTGATAACTTCTCCCCTTAGTGTGAAGAGTTTCAGTCTTTTAACTAGAGCTGATATTGTGACATCGTAATGCCTCATTCCACCAATGTCTAAGAGTCAACCTCAGCAGTGATGTCACAATGGCTTGATTGCCCTATACTTAACTCACTTTTATTACATATAGAAGTGATTTTGATTTCTAGAGACATTTCTTTTTTCTTTAATTAAAGGGGAAGGCTATCAGCACAGGCTACCGTTAAGATGTGTTATTTTACTGTTAACTGCAGTTATTAATAACTAGGTCCCACTGCATAAAATGGGACCTGTTCTAAAATAGTATGAATTAGTGGTAAAATCTTAACGGTAGCCCACATTGTTAACCACGCCCCTAAATATAAGTGACTGATTTAAATGCTACAGCAGACATTTAAAAAAATCCTGACTGCAGGGTTTAAATACTGAACTGATTGTGTGTTCCATTAGAAGTAGTTCATCTGACCATTGTTTGTGATATGTGTATTATTTTAATACATTTTATAACTTGCGTTCCAATAAGAAACAGTTCCGGACATTTCTGAAGTGAATGCAGCTGGTGCCAGCTTTCTCCATGAGAAATTACCAGCAGGCAGGAATTCGGTAGAAACTGACTGCCAGAACTTTTCACTTCTTTTCAGCAGTGCATTACTTGCCAGAAAACAACCTCTTTATTGGTCAATAAGGGGATAATTCTATTACAATATATGTAATAGAATTATATATGCCTATATGTAGAGCTTAGAGGGCACCTATTCTATAAAGGAAAATAGATGCAGCGGCGTGCCAAGGGCGGGGCGGTCCACCCCGGGTGCACGCTGCTGGAGGGGTGCAGAGAGCAGCCGCGCCTGTTGGCTTCGCTGGTTCCCTGCTCCCTGTGCCCCGGAACAGGAAATAACCTGTTCCAGGGCAGAGGGAGCAGGGAAACAGCGGAACCGAGAGCCATGCTGCTGCTCCTAGCAGCCAAGAATGCACCCGGGAGGGGGTTGATGGGGGGGGGGGGGTCTGTGCCGGGGGTGTGTGTGTCATGCTGCACCCGGGGGGGGGGGGGGGGGGTGCGCATCAGCGATCCGCCCCGGGTGTTAGCCGACCTAGGATCGTCACTGAATAGATGCTTTCTTTGCTTTATAGAATTCTAGTATATTTGGGTGCATATGCGATTAGGTATGAGCACGCAAATCAGCCATTGAGCTGCTGTAAGTGCTTGCAACTAAATGCCAGAGATATGCACATAACTTACAACAGTGTATATTGTAACTGGTTCCCACCAACTATTTCTTATACCAACACAGTTCATTCATCAATTTGTTTGATTAGTGTATTTATCTTAGTGACCTCAGTTGTGCACATTGCCCATATTTCTTAATGGCAATGAATCCTGCACACAGTTCTTCATCAGTTCACTATGTTAGTGAGTTATTTTTACCCTTATTTCTGTTTTTAGAGTTTTTTTTTTAGCTTTATGTTAATTCTTTCATCAAATACTCATCTTATCCAGATGTATTGGACCCAGGGGTTGGTGTTAGTGTCCGGGGCTGTTTCATTGCCATTAAGAAATATGGGCTATGTGCACAACTGAGGTCACTAAGATAAATACACTAATCAAACAAATTGATGAATGAACTGTGTTGGTATAAGAAATAGTTGGTGGGAACCAGTTACAATATATGCTGTTACAACTTTGGAGGTCCCACAGTGAATGTATAAATAAATCAGCCATTGTGATTGGCATAACTTACAATAGTCTGTAAATTCTGCATGTGTGAGCCCCACCCAGACTTCACCTATGTGTGTGCCCATCTGTCAAATGCATGCTGTGTAAGATATGTGCAATTTACAGAATAGCATTGAGGCAAAATTTTGGCATATATACACACGTGCACACATACATACAGATATGCTATTATTCTAATTATACTCGGCATGCAAATGTTAGCGTCCACTTTATAGACTTAGCCCCTAATTGGCATGTTTTAATATTACACAACCACTGCTAAATTAAGGCACTAGAAAATCTTTGGGTCTTATATCCCAGTCCAGTTATCCAAAGTTTAAGGAAGTGCTGAAGTTATGAATATCAGGGATTCTCTCTATTAGCTGGAAATTCTGATTAGAATCATCTGCTGTTGTCCGAGATTGGTGCCCTGTGTGGCTCTTGGCTTTGCTAATTTAGATTGTTCTGTGTCTGGCACTTCTTGTCATGGGTTGTATACTAACAGTTCTAGGTCAGTTCCTACCCACCAATTCCCATTTGGACAATTCCCACCACACCAGGGAGGACAATTCCCACCCATAACTCAAAAAAAAAAAATCCCAAAACACACTAGGACAATTAATCTCCTTCCCTTTTCCCTTCTGTATCGTTTGGGGGGCAACCCCCAAACATTACCTTTTACACATCCCTTTCCCCTTCCAGACATGCAGTTCATGTGGGGGTGGATGGTAATGCCCCCCCCCCCACACACACACACCCAAACTACACCCTCACCAGCCTAAGCCCACTAGGCACAGGAAAAAAAAAGATTTAAAATGTTCCCAGGTTTCAACCTAATTAATGTTTAATGTGGGAGATAAATGTCATAAATAAGTAAATAAATAACTAGATAGAAACTCTGAATAGTGAGCACAACATGTGATAGGTATTCCTATAATCAACCTTTCAAAATGATAACCGATTACTGCTCTACCTATGAAAATTTATTCCGTTATTATACGTCCTCTGTGTACATCTTGCTGCACAAAGAAAACGGGGATGACGGCTGAGCGGCATGCCGTCTCCTGTTCTCAATCTAACCTCCTTATTCCCTGTCAGTGAAGCACCCGATCCTCCGTCAGTGTCTGAAATGCCATTGTGTCTCCTGTTCTCAGTCTGACCTCCTTGTTCCCTGTCAGCGATACACCCAATCCTCCATCAGCGTTGGAAAAAAAAGACGCACTATAATAATGAAACAAAGGTTTAAAAAAAATAGGGAGGGTGGGAAATGACTGGTAGGGGGTGGGGGAGTCCTGGGTGGGAATTGTCCAGGGGGAGGGGGGAATTGCACAGGGTGGGAATTGTCCCAAGGGGGGAGGGGATTGGTGGGTGGGAACTGTCCAGTGGGAACTTTCCGGGTGGTTACTTGCCGGATACCCTATTAACCCTGATACTAAACTCCATGGTTTCCACTGCTTTAAAACACTGACCGCCTGGTTTAAAGTTATACCCAGATACTCATCACCAGGCTATACCCAGATTCTAGCTCTGACTGTCTGAATATTAGGCAGCTGCCAGAAGTTGCTGGGGTACTGCCAGTATTAGTGTGGGTACCCTGATAGATGGGTGCTTTCACTGAGTATCGGTGACAGTGGTGTAGCTACGTGGGGCCACGGGGGCCTGGGCCCCCATAAATTTGGCCCTGGACCCCCCCGCCGCCGACCCTCCGTCGCCTACCTTTGCTGGCGAGGGACCCCAACCCCCACCAGCCGAGGTCCTCTTCTTCCGACGCAAGGCTTTGTTCTGTTTCTGTGAGTCTGACGTACAACGTGCAGGACGTCAGACTTACAGAAACAGAACGAAGCCTTGCGCCGGAAGAAGAGGACCTCGGCTGGCGGGGGTTGGGATCCCCCTCCAGCAAAGGTAGGCAGCAGCGGGGGAAGGTTGGCGGCGGGAGGGGGGTCGAGAGGGTCGTTGGGAGGGGGTCAAAGTTGCTGGTGGTGGTGGCGGCGGCGGTGGTGGTGGTGGGGGGTCAAAAATGGCTGGGGGGTCAGCGGCGCCGGGGGGGGGGGGCTAAAATGTGCCTCCTCACATCGGGCTCTGGACCCCTCTCCCGCTGAAGTCTGGCTACGCCCCTGATCGGTGGTACCTTAAAAACTTCCAGCCCCATCTTGGCTCTGCTTCCTCATAGTGCCAGGCAGTCAGTAAAGATTTTCAACAGCATTATCTGGATAATGTTGCTGAAAATCTGAGTATGGACCCATTGAGCAGCAGTTATCGGGGCAGTGGCCACTCCTGCCTGGATAAAGCTGCTGAATATCGTGATCAGTGTGTATTGTTGGTAGCTGAATGGTCTGTCTATGGTTTCTATCTCTTATCGAAATTCATTGATTTTATATATTATTATTCACCACTTTGATGTTTATTGGATGAAAGGCAGTAAAGCAAATTATTAGTCATTAAACAGCAACACCTTGTAAGTGGGAGAACTGTGAACACCAAGAAAGCAAGAGAATTGGTAGATAGTACGGAACAGAAATTTTGAAATTAATTAACCTGCCCAGACTGACAGCTACTTTGTACTTCTTGTATTGGCACCAGTAATTAAAGCAAAAATCCACGCATCCTTTTGTGTTGATTATTACCGTAGGGAAAAGTCTCAGCATAGATTTGCATCTGCCTTTTCCAAATAATTGTGAACCTGCAAATGTAGGTGTGGTGTCGCCTTCCCTGCATACTTTTACCTACATTGAGGGTGGGAACTTTTCAAAAAAGCCATTTCTGCAGATAAAATGCAGATCTTTTCTGCAGAAATGGCTTTGACGATTGCTTTTCTCATGTGTACGGTGAGGCCAAGGTTTTACCTCTTCAAGTCATACACGTCTCTGTGTCCATTATTGTCTAGAGAGCACTCTGACTATGAAAAGATTGAGACTGGATTTTGCAGTGTCATAATGTTTTTCAAGGTAAAATATGTCAGGCTGGTGAACTAAAGAGGAGTCTGCATTCCCCATATTCCAGCCTGAATTTGCACATATTAGAGCTGGGCTGGGCAACCCGTGGACCACCTTTGCATTTTATGCAGCCCCCGATACCATGGGAAGTATATATAGAAAATGTCATTAGCCAGACTTTTGGCAATTTTAAAAACTGTATTTCACAAATATTTTCAAAACAGCCACTCTTAGCAGTTGGCTTCCATCATTTTTAGTAAAATTTTCACTTATTTATCACAGAAGGTCTATGGAGCTCTGTGCATTTCTGGTTTCGACATTACATACTGTTGTGGCCTGCCAGGGATTGTACTGTGTATAAAAGTTGTACATCCCTGGATTACAGCAATATTGAGATGCTTTGAAAGGAAATCTGTCCAGGGAAAAGATGTTTGCGGATATACTTGAAGGATAAATCTATTCCTGGCATCTTTCTCCAGTTGTTTTATAACTGTGCACAAGAACTTTTAAGGACACTAACTTCTATGTGTGTGGGGTGGGGGGTGGTTATTTTTATTTTCCAGATCGATTAAAATATGAGTCTAAAAAGTCAAAGTCTGCCCCTGTGGCAGTGAATACTGAGCTTCGTTTTTGTTCGGTGGTTACAGGTATGCACACCACACACAAAATCCGCCTCCTATCTTTGTTCAATGCACTGGTGACTGAGATATTTGATTAAGGTTTTGCTTTTAGGGCCCTCAATTTAGCCTGAATGCTGTTACAATTAGGCATAAGAAGGGATAGAAAAGAGGCCAAACCATTAGCCCCACAATATAGGGGTACCAACCTGCCTGTCAGGTTTTCAGGATATCCACAATAAATATGCATGAAAGTGATAGAGGAGGCAGTGTATGCAAATCAAGTTCATGCATATTTGTTGTGGATATCCTGAAAACCTGACTGGCAAGGAGTACTCCAGGTCTGGACTTGGGAAACACTGATATAGGTGATGAAATGCAATATATGCCCCTCGATATTCAAAGCTATTTAACCAGCCAGACACGGCTGCTGACCGGTTAAATAGCATATTGGCATCCAATCACTAGTATTGAGGGCAGATATCCGGTTATCTCCGCTGAATATTGCCAGTTAGCGCCTAGCGCATAACTGGCGATATTGCCGATATTCAGCGCCTAACTAGATAAGTTTAGCAGTCATATAGGACCGCATAAATAGCCGCCTTTAACCACTAAAAAGTTATTTGGCTAGCATTGAATATCGGCATAGCTGGTTAACTTTGTAGCGATTAAAAAAACCCGGATATTTAATACCAGTCACCGGAAATAGCCTGGCTTTGAATATCCAGGTTTTAACTCCGGCAGCAGACATCAAAAGCGCTGCCCAAGCTAAATTTTGGGCACATGGTGTTTGTGTTAATGTCCATTGTAGGGTTACCAGGTAGCCAGTGCCGCCGAGAGACTGATCCGGTCCCGCCGCTGTTGCCCCCCCCCCCCCCCCCAGGACTGCCGCTGTCACCCCCCCAGACCGCCGCTTAGGCATACTACAAAATATGGGGGGGGGGATCGGAGCATAAAGTGGGGGGGCACATTTTGCCCCAGTACCCTGCCCCCTGCCACAACTCTACATACCTTGGCTGGCAAGGATCCCCAAGCTACACCGGCAGAAGCCTTCCTCCAGTGATGTTCTCCTCCGCATTGCCTCAAAGGGGGCCCAGCGCCGGAATTTTCTCTCTCCTGCTCCTGTTGGGACGCGATCACCCGGGCCTCGTCAGGAGCAGGAGAGAAACAGACCTCAATGCCGGGCCCCCCCTTGAAGGCCAGGCCTAGGGGAATCTTGCCCCCCCCCCCCCCGCCTCCCCCCTCTCGGCAGCCCTGAAGATAGCTTCAGGTCATGAAGGACAAGGACATCTAGTACTGGTTTTATCCACATGGTCCTAGTCTTGTTTTTCAGAAGGAGATTAGAGCTGCAAGTCCAGATGTGCTGGTGGGGGGTGGGGCTAAAGCAGAGCTGGATGAGTCAGTTCTTCTTGACCTGGAGACATCTGGGAACCTAATGAGTACTCAAGCTAAATCCCATATATTACAGTCTCCACTTTAAAATGTATTAATTTTCAAAAATTCAAAGAACTTCTTGTTTTCTCATTTTGATTAAATTGATATAGGGGTATCAGAATAACAGTTCCTTTAAAAGGAGAGAAAAAAGTACCTCAGAACTTTATCCTGGAAATACAATTCCTTGGCATTATTTCTTATCATTGGTCCATTTTTAAGTGTGTACTTTAATTACTATTGATATTAATTTTTTTTTAAATATGCTATCTTAAAGCTTCAAACAACATTACTCATACCCATAAACGTGTTCATCAAGGGCTCCTTTTACCAAACTGCAGCAAAAGGTGGCCTGCACTGGCATCTGCGCCTGTTTTTGTTGCGTGCCGAGGCCCCCTTTTACCGCAGCTGGTAAAAGGGTAGTCCATTTCTTCTGCAGGAAATGGCCATGTGGCAAGTAAAGCACTTGCTGCGTGGCCATTGAGGTGGCGGTAAGGGCTCCCATGCTGACCCGGTGGTAACCAGCCATGGCATGGCACTGCCCGATTACCGCCAGGTACACCCCGGCACTACAAAAATAAATATAATTTTGTAGCGCCGGATATGACTGCACGCTGGGGTTGGGAAGTACCACCGAGCTGCTGCAGTTGCCCAGTATAGCGAGTGGTAAGCCTGCATTGGGCTTACCGCCGCTTTGTAAAAGGGTCCCTTAATTTGTTAATCTTCCAAGGAGACGAAACAGATGTGGCTCACGTTTTATGTAGAGCTTCCTCTGGGACTCCTGTTCCTATTAACATTTTTTACATTTTTGTAGACAAATATGAGTAAACTTTATCTGGTCAATATTCAACCCAACGTGGGCAGAGTTAGCCCTAGGTATTTAATGCCAAACCATGTCTGGGCACCGGCACTGAATAGTCAGGGCTAATTGTCTGTCTGCTAGCCACCAGAGCTTATTCTGGTTTTGGTCAATATTCAGCCTGCACCTGCATTAAAAAAGTGCCAGGTGAGCAGACAACCCCCTCCCCCCCACATTGAAGGAAATAGAAGGCTGACCCACCTGCCCCCACCCCTATAGGCCCCCTCAGGACTACTGGAGATGTCCCTGTGGTCTAGAGGGTGTAATAGGAACGGGTTAAAGAGCTCCTGCCTCCTCCTGGAGAAAACAGCAATGAGGAATGTGGAAATGTGTAATGTGGAACATTTTGGGTTAACACTCTGAGGGGCCCTTTTTTTTTTTTTAAACATATGCGCGCCCAAAGCAGTTCCTGCTAAGGAGCAAATTCAAGATAAAGTTCACTCTGCTTTAAGGTACAGTCTGTAGAACAAATTGCAGGAGGTTGTTAAGCTTTGTATTACAGCTATATAGGCAGGAGTCTAACCCCTACAGGGCGAAATCAGGCAGGAGTGATGCTCACTCGATCCTTCCCAGTTCTGGCCTGCATTCCAAAATGGCTGCCGCTCATAGTATGAAGAGGGCAGCAACTGAAGAAGAGTCTTCAAGGTAAAGCCAAGTCTTAATGAGAGTCAGAAGATGCAGAATATGAGAGATAAAGAGGTTGTGAATGTAGGCAAGCTTCTCGGAGACAGCGGACATTCTATGGGGCACATGAGAAAGGGAGAGGAAGGAGAGGAATAGGAATAAAAGGTTATGGTTTGATCTGCACAGTTGGGGTGAGAGTTGATTTGGAGGGTGTTCAAAATGGGACTTCACTGTATTTAAACTTAACCACATTGGATATGAGCCCATCTTTCACTCTTCACAAACACTCTAGCTGCCTCGATGGGCAGACTGGATGGACCATGCAAGTCTTTATCTGCCGACATTTCACCATGTTACTACGTTGCTTTAGCCACACAAACTCACGTCTTCAGTCTGTGATTCCGCAATACTGTTCAAAATGGTGTTTCACTGTATTGAAACTTTAAACACCCAATTAAAACACAAACACATCATTGTTATTGATGTCTTTAACTCACAATTCACATTTTCTCATAGGAATCTTTGAAGTCTTACTCAAATAACAACTACCCCAGGCTCTATTAATCTATCATTTCACCCATCTCTATTGTTGTATTACTCCTAAACTACTATCAAAACCCTAGCTCATGGATCCATTCTGTTTTGATTGTATTGACCACATGCATACTCCAATGATTCAAACAACAGTACTAATTAGCTCATGGATAGTCAATCAAATACTGAGTATCCACACTGAAATATAGTCTGTCTTGTCATACATAAATAAAGAAGCCATTCATAAAAGATAGTATTGTGCTCTGTTAAAGAAATGAATCCCAATCAATTTGTGTATTTCATCTCAAGGTATTCAATCTAAAGATTCATAACGTAACATAACAATTTGTCTTATATTTGTATTATGCACAGTGTTAGGAATTAGATTTTTCACAATTGAGTTCTTTTTGTGTTTTCACAATTTTATTTATTTATGTATTTATTTTGTTCACTTGTATCCCACAGTTTCCCATCTTATGCGGGCTCAATGTGGCTAACAAAGTTACTAGAAAATTACATAATACAGCAGGAAAAAATTGTTCCAGAAAAAAGTGACAAATACAAGTACAAAAGCAGCTGAAAAAGAGAATACGGATGGGAATACAGGAGCAACAAAAGGGAAGCAGACAGAAGGGAAAAAGCGGGGGGGGGGGGGGGGGGGGGGAAAGGGGTTTAAAGAGCATTGTGGACTTCGGGGTAGGCTTTACTAAACAAATAAGTTTTAGTAATTTTTTTAATGTTTTATGATCCGGAGTCTCTTTCAGGAGTCTCGGCAAAGCATTCCAGGTTCGTGGGCTGATGAATGAAAAGGAAGAAGCGTAGATTGTCTTGTATTTTAGATTCCTGCAGGAAGGATAGTGCAGATTAAGATAGGTTTGAGATGATGCCAATGAATTTCTAGGAGGTAAATCAAACAAATCACACAATTTTGGTTATTGTGGAGACTGACTGTTAAGTGACTTATAGCTGCCCATTTGGGGGGGGGGGGGGGGATTATTTTTTTTCCTCCATAGTGGGGCTGTTTTCCCATGCTCTGGGGTTTCTGGGCATTAGTTAGATAGAAAACCTGTGATAGTAGCCCAATCAGGGAGTAGGCGTTATTGGCCATCCTTGGGGCAGTTGAGGTTTTAGTTCATTAACATTAATTCAAGTCTGGCAGTTGATCTCCCTTAACCAATGTAAGCAACATTTTGGATACTTTTCAACATTAGTGCAAGGCCATTAATACAAAAAAAAAAAAAAAAGGAAAATCGGCCATTTTACAGCTGTGGCAAAAATTACCTTAGCGTGTGGGAAAAACCCATGCAAGGGCGCTCTAAGGCCACTATTTGTCACAGCTTAGTAAAAGAACCTCATAGTAAATTGTATGTGTTCATTGCAATAATTTAACCACTTATAAAACATCTCTAATTACATCTTGGTGCCTTCCATAACATAACTGTATTGTCAATATATCTAACCCAAATGCATATTTTTGTCGAAAAAAAGGCAGTCGATGTAAGCATTTTCAAATAAAGGCATTTTATAAATTTGCCAAAGAAAGAGCCATAGCTGTTCCAGAGATCTGTAAGTAAAACTGTCCTTTATAAAGAAAATAATTTTTCTTAAGGGCTATGTTGGCTGAACCCACTAGAAAATCTGTGGAGGACACTCTACATAGTCAAGGCTTTGTGTCCAAACTATCTTACAGAACCATAAGAGCCTCATCCTGAGGAATACTGGTATAAAAAGAAAACGCATGTGTCAAAACATCTTCAGAAACGTTTTTTTCAACATTTTAAAAAATGTGTGGTGTTTTTAACAGAAAAAGAATGTCCTTAACCATAGGTCATAAAAACAGATCAACGAACAGTGAATGTTGTTCAAGCAAAGAACCAGGGGATGAAATAATAGGCCTTACAGGAAGGGAATCCAAATATTTATGTGCCTTTAGTAAGGTGTCAGTAGCGGATATTTGTGGGTATTTCACATTCGGAAACTGATATTCATCCCATGATTCAACTCAACTCACAAAATTCTTTATCTGAGACTGTAAGGACATAGATTAGATTTTCACTTCATATAATTCTGTACCTGGTTAAAGTGGATATATTTCTCTACAGTAGGTTTGTCTATCTCACACTACTACCACCTTCCCCTTTTCTACGGCCTTGAGACTATACTGGAATCATTAATTGTTTCAATGCATCGTGTTATTCTCTAGGGGACCTTTTATAAAGCTGCAGTAAAAGGAGGCCTGCACTATTGTCAGCGCATGGTTTTGATGAGCGCTGAGGCCCCCTTTTACCGCAGCGGCTAAAAGGCTGTCTCTTTGTTCTGGAAAAGAAATGGCCGTGCGGTAAGTGAACAACTTGCTGTGCAGCCATTTTGAGGGGGGAGCACTTACCGCCACCCATTGAGGTGGCAGTAAGAGCTCCTGCACTAACCCCGCAGGAACCAGGCAGCATGTGGCGATATCCGATTACTGCTGGGTAAGCACCAGCGCTACAAAAATAGAAAATGTTTTTGTAGTGCCAGAAATGGTGCATGCTGGGGGTGGGAACTACCTCCAGGCTCCTGATGGTAGTTCCGGAATTGTCGTTCGTCAACCCTTTAGTAAAAGGGCCCCTAGATAAATTAGAAGTTTTATGTTGACATGTATCCTGCAAGGTCGTGATATCCTTCAAAATTAATTTTTTAAAGGTGTTAATAATGGGATCCTTGTGACCTGGCCATAGCCAAATAGAATTCCAGGATATTCAACGTCACTAGGATATTCAAAGTAATACTTCTGTAATCAAAGAGATAGTCGGCATTCTGGCAGACCCTAACACCTGCAGCGAGAGGACATTTATTGAACATTTAAGACTAAAGAAAACAGCAAGGACTAAGGGGAGGTGAATTGATAAACAAAACAAAGAGAAATGAACATGATTAGGAAAGTCCCGGGGGGGAGGGGGGGAAGATTGAAAACAGTAGCAGCAAAACCGCATGACCTGGGAGAGTCTTAAGAGCCAAAGCTCTCCCTGTTCCATAGCAGGTAAAGACACTTGATTGTATAAATAAAGCATGTTAAAGAATAATAAAACTGTTAATTCTGCAGAAATAGAACTACTGCTGTAGGGTGGACTAGAGGGGAAGGGATGGGTAGATTAAGGAGTAAAGTTAAAAACTCGATGTTGATACAAAATTCTTTATTAGAAACATGTGAATGTGATATTTTGTTTTCAACCTCAATAAAGACGATTTAAATATACTTCTGTAATCAAAGATCTAACAAGCCTCACAAGATCAGCTCTAAACTGGAAAGTATCATGTTTTTTGATGGATAGACCCTTTGATAATAGTTGCTGTTCTACTTGAGTTAGGTCTCTGGACCAAGTTGATCACATTATCAGGTCCCTCGTTCAAACCTACCTTTTCTGCATCATTGGGCAATTGAAATCAATAATATTGGGCCTTCTGCATTATACCCTGCAATTTTAGGAGTCTTTTTATTAAGGTGCGCTGAAAAATGGCCTGTGGTAGTGTAGAATGGGTGCGCGCAAAATTATATTTTAGCGCATCTACAAAAAATGCCTTTTTAAAATTTTTTCCGAAAATGGATGTGCGGCAAAATGAAAATTGCCACACGGCCATTTCGGGTCTTAGACCTTACCGCAAGCCATTGACCTAGCGGTAAGGTCTCATGTGGTAACCGGGCGGTGATGGTCTACGTACGTCAAATTCCACTTGATGCTCGTAGCTGCTACACGTCAGAAAATAAAAAATATTTTTCAGACGTGCGTAGCGGATGTGTGCCAAAATTGAAATTACCGTAAGAGCTGCGTGGTAACCGGGCAATTTGACGCGCATTAGGTGCGCCTGGGTGCCTGCATGGCTTAGTAAAAGGGTCCCTTAGTCTTTTAGTTCTATGTCCCCAGAAGAAGTCATCTTTCGACCCTTCATTGCCACTAATACTCTCAGACAGGGAAACAAACTTCATACGTTTTTTATGTCTCTCAGACCTGTTTGGATTCATCCATGGGTATACAAAGCCTCTTGTGTAATCAACCTCTTCACATGAAAAAATGTTTTAAGATTCAATGATTTTATTGATGATAATGCAAACAAGCAACAAAGAAATACAGTATAAGGGTGAAAAACTGAGCCAAGTACGAATGGAGTTGTTGAAACATAAGAGCAGGAGACTTTTCATCATCAGTCTTTTTCCATAAATGGCCTATATGGCACAGATTGTCCCTACATTTATACACAGATTTCTGTAAATCACCAAACTGATTTTTAAAACTACCACCTTGTACATTGGTGTCACAGACCCATTAATTGCTCATCCAATTTTGTCTTGAAATCATTGTTCTTAGATTTAATCATTTAAAAAATATATAAAATCAATCAAAAATGTATTTCTTAAGTATACAATCCTATCTTTCCACAAAAAATTATCATCCCCTACATCAATTTAATCTAAATTAGAAAATAAATATGTCCTTTGAATGTTTGAAAATTAATACGTTTTTAAATTCTTATGGTAAGATTGGAATACATGGGATTTATTTAGTGTGGACACTTGGTATCTGGTGACTGTACGTCTCGTTGTCTTGTAGTAATCAGTTACTTGCTTTTCAGATGATGGTCCTGTAGTCCCCTGTCCCTCAGAAGCCTGTGAGACTAGCAGTGCTGTAACTGAAGATGCCTTATTCAGGGATAAACTGAAACACATGGGGAAATGTGAGTCTTCCCAGCATGCTGTGCGCATGGATGACCCTATAGAGGTTTCTGTATTGCTGGATGATTTTGGGGTGTGATAAGGTCAGGGGTTATTGCATTTTCTGCAGCACATGGTATTATGATTAGATAGTGCTATAAAAATAGGACACACCTATCACATTCACAGCTTCCAACCCATCTGAAGGTGTCAGGTCATCTCAATGGACAACTGTGTTAGAGCATGACATAAACAGGGCCACATGCTATTTGCCATGCTAATGTGATTCTGTTGAGGACTGGGCTAGAACTGCTCAACAAAGTGGCTCAGCTTAGCTAATTTATGGCCTGATGCTTCCGTGGTACAGCACAGAAAATATACTGCTGGAACAGCACAAAAAATTAGCTAGCCAATGCCCAAAGGAAATGGTATGCAAATTATATGCGAGCTGTTAAAGGAAAAGCAAGGAGGGAGACGTGCTTGGCGCAATCATAGAAGAGTTTCACGGTAAGTTCAGTACTTTGAGTTTTGAGTGTTTGCACTCTGCTTTCACTCTTATATCAAATCATATCGTGTTATGATCACTATTGTCTAGGTGGGCACCCACCTGGACATTGGAAACACTCCCCCCATCTAGCGTCAACCCATCCACGATCTCTCTGCTTCTTTCCAATTCTGCCGACAAGTTGTTCCAATCCATATCAGGCAAGTTGAAATCTCCCACCAACAGTGCCTCTCCTTTCATTCCAAGCTTATAGATGTCTTCTATCAGATCCTTGTCCAGCTTCTCCATTTGTGCCGGTGGTCTGTAGATAACACCCGTGTGGATACAGCAGGTTCTATCTTCTCTTTCCAATATAGCTTCTTCCTTTCTCCAGGTTCCCTGCATTTCAGCCGCTCTGATATTATTTTTCACAAAAAGTGCCACTCCTCCACCCCTTTGGCCCTCCCTATCCTTCCTGAAAAGATTATAGCGCGGTATGGTCGCATTCCATTCATGGGAATCATTGAACCATGTCAGTCAGTTTTGGATGCAGGGTCTTTCACCAACTGAAACCTGGTGCAAATCCTGGCTGGCAAAATTGTGCTTATCTTTTCTGAATGCCCCTCTCATTGCCACACCCCCGTTTGAGTTGCATGTGATCCAATTTAGACGCCCATTGTTACAAAATAATGTGTAGCCAGATCGGCACCCAAATCATAATTAGTGCCAAGGAAATACTTGTTAGTTCCAATAATTAAAGCATTGGAGCCGATGAACTAATTATTTTGGGTGCCAATCTGAGATCTAGGTGGGAACCAAACTTGAGTGACCTATATAGAATCCAGGGATTGATGCGTAGAATCAAGCATTACTGATGCCCATACAGGGGTGGACTGACAGTCAGTAGCGTAGGAAGGGGGGGCGGTGGGGCGATCCGCCCCGGGTGCACGCTGCTGGGGGGGGGGGGGGGGGGTGTCGGCTCCACTGGTTCCCTGCTCCCTCTGCCCTGGAACAGGTTACTTCCTGTTCCGGAGCAGAGAGCTTCCTGTTCCGGAGCAGAGAGAGCAGGGAACCAGCGGAGCCGACGCAGCTCCCAGCGACGTGCAGTCGGGGTGGATCGGCCCTCCTGCCCACTCCCCGCTTTCCTATGCTAGTAAGAATGCGCTCCGGGGGGGGAGGGGTGCGTGCTGAGGGGGGGGGTGCGCCGTGCTGCACCTGGGGGGGGGGGGAGCGCAGCGGCGACCCGCCTCGGGTGTCAGCCGCCCTCACTATGGCACTGCTGACAGTGATCTGAGTCCCCGGGCAGTGAAGATCATTGGGCCTCCCCTGGCCGCTGCCTGCTACCCCCAACTGCTTCACTGCCCTCCCACTGCCACTGCCCCTTTCCCCACATACTATAGCCCCCTTACTGCCACAGCTGCAGCCCCCCCTCCTGCACACTACAGTTCCCTGAGCCTCAGTGGTCCCTTCCCAGTCCTACTTTGAAGGGTCCTGGTGGTCTAGTGGCTTCTTCAGGGGCAAAAAAGAACTCCACTCTTTCCTGACCACTACCGCTGTTCTGCCCAGCACCACTGTGTTTTCAAAATGGGTGCCGAGACTTCCCATGGTAGTCTCACAGGTCTCGACAGTCTCGCAAGACTGCCACAGGAAGTCTCGGCAGCCATTTTTAAATCATGGTGGCATGGCGCCGGGTAGAATAGCGGCAGTGGGCAGGAAAGAGGCCACTAGACCACCAGGGCCCTTCAAGATGGGACCAGGGAGTGCCCACTGAGGCTCGGGGGGGGGGGGGAGGGAGAGAGCCTGTGGTCCCCCTAGAGCCTCTGGGCCCTTAAAAACTGCCCGGTTGCCCGAATGGTCAGTCTGCCCCTGTGCCAGAATAAACGAGCAGATCAAAGTGACATCCAAAGGATTTTATTAGAGATATCATATATAAGAAAGTTGCCCGACACAGGCCGTGTTTTGCCCACAGAGGGCTGCGTCAGGGGCTACAACAAACAAATCAAATGATAAAATATCAAACTCATAAAAACTATATAATATACAAAATTTAAAAACATAAGATATTGCTATTGCTTTTAAAACACGTTGGATCTTGCAGATCGCTTGCCTTGTTGTTTTTTGTGCCCCTGTGCCAGTACATGAAAGCATTTATACATATTCAGGGCTGACAGCCAGAGAAGCCAGGGTTCAAATCCTGCTGCTGCTCCTTGTGATCTTGGGCAAATCACTTAAACCACCATGGCCTCAGGGACTCATATTCAACCTGTGGCAGTAAGCGTCTTGTAAGCTGTTCCTGCTGGAGGCTGACCTAACCCTGGATATTCAATACTGGGGCATGCATAGCTCCTAGCATCCTGGGTGTGTCTGCTAACCCAGAAGTTAATTGGACACTGGCCAATATTCAGACCAGTTAACTCAGCACATGACGTTAAGACAGCTGGCCTAACTTTATACGCTTATTTAGCCAGATAGGACTAAATTCTATATATCTTGCCTAAAAAATCAGCTCCAAAATGAAATAATGCCTTGGCGTATTCTATAAAGTACGCCTAAATTTAGATGTACTTTATAAATAAGTCTAAATTTCCATGCGTTTTATAGAATATGCCAAGTGCCTATCTGCACAACTAAATTTAATTGCGGGCAGTAACGCCAAGTAAAACTTTGTGTAAATGATGACATCTAAATTACACGTGGACCGGGTGTATTCTATAACCACATGCATAGATTTTAGAACCTCCCACAACCCATCCATTCCAGGCTCATGGCCACTCCCCTTTTCAACTATGCGACTTAGAATTTACGTGCATCACGTTACAGAATACGCTTAGTTCTGCACGTAAATTCTAATTAATGCCAATTAGGTTCAATAATTGATTGTTAAATGGCAATTATCAGCGCTGATTGGCTTGTTAACTAATTAAGTTGCGTGCGTAAATCCAAAATATGACTGGATTTGCGCATGCAACTTAAGTCACGCTATATAGAATCCGGGGTTTAGTGGCTGAATATTGCTGATAACTGGATGTTGGTGTTCAGCCCCAACTCCACCTCCAGCCCACCCCAAACCTATACAGTTAAGGGATAGCTGGTTAGCAATGATATTCAGTGGCACTGCCCTGTTGTGTGGCTGAAAATCGGTGGCTGGCTAGCTCAGCAGGGTTTAGCCAGGCAGGAGCCCCTACTGCCCAGCTAAGTCCTTTTGAATATCAACTTCTTAGATTGGGAAGAGGGAAATACCTAGTGTGCCTGAATGTAACTAGGGTTACCATATGTCTGGATTTACCTGGACATGTCCTCTTTTTGAGGACATGTCCGGGCAACCGGGCGGGTTTAGCCAATCTGCCCATTTGTCCGGATTTCTGGACAAAGGGCAGGCTGGTGGGCAGGCCGTCCTATAGGACGGCCCGCCCACCAGCCTGCCCGTTTGTCCAGAAATCCGGACAAACGGGCAGATTGCTAGCCTCCCCTCCCCTTACTTACTACTGCCCTGGTGGTCTAGTGACCTCTTCCGCCTTCAGGGCAGGAAAGAGCCCCCTCTTTCCTGCCTGGAGCGCTGCCCTGCATGCATCCTTCCTGTTGCTGATCTCGGCGCTGATTCAAAATGGCCACCGAGAGTTGAAGTGAGGTAAGGGGAGGAGGGTGACAGGGAGGGGGGGTGATGGGGTGTGTGACAGGGGGGAGGGGAAAATGTGACAGGGGCGGAGTGAGGGCGTGAAAGGGGGTGGGGTGTGTTGTGGGGCGGGGCATGTGTCCTCCATTTTGGGGGACAAATTATGGTAACTCTAAATGTAACACACCTTGAGCTACTACTGAAAAAGGTGTGAGCTAAGTTCCAACAAATCAATAGCATCCTGCACATGAAATGCAAGAATTGATCTTGCTTATGAACCTTTGCTATTGTTACCTTTCATAAACAGTCTCTTTAACTATGGATTTTTTTTGTTTTGTTATCGTTCTTCTATTCCTTAGCAACGCGAAAGAAGTTGTTTGAACTTGCCAGAGCGTTTTCAGAGAAGACCAAGATGAGAAAGTCGAAACGAAAACACTTAATGAAGCATCAGGTGTATCCTTTGACCTCCACCAAAACACAAGCTTCAGGTTGTATATAATGACCTTACTAGGCCTGTCATATACAGGTTCAGAGGCCTGAAGCTGTAAGCCAGAGCTAAAAATCATGCCAAGCTCATGTGACAAGGCTTGCAGAAAAGATAACATGAAGCAACTTTCCATGCATGGTGTTTACTAAAAAATGTAGTTTAAGGGCTTTTTCTGTTACCAGAGCAGGAACATAGATAAATGATTGCTGGCGAAATGGAACATGATGATTAGGATTGGGTTTTTCCTGCTTTGTCTGATAATCACGATCAAGGTGGTCGAAACTAATGATTATCAAACTGATAGAGCTGTATAATTTTAGAAGAGTATAAAAGGTGATAAATGACAGGACAAAATTGGAGAAGTATTCAGAGATAGCACCCATGTGCAGCTTTGTTGTAACTCTCCCATGAGAAAAAAAACTGTAGTCTATTTTCTAGCTTGGTAAGTAATAAAAAGAATATTTTCTCATCTTTGCGTGGCCTTCACTTCTTCTCTCCCTAACTGCATAAGTGTTTGGAACATTCTATTGGGTTGGGGAGGGCAGAAGATTTAACAAGGTCACTGTTCATGCTTGCCTCTCAGAGCCTTCTGGGATATGTAGTCCAGTATAATGCAACCAAGCTACAAATTCCAGAACACTTTTGGATGACTTAATAGATAAGAATTGGATAGACTTATAATCTGAAACTGTCAGATCTTTCCACAACTCCTTTTCAAGACCATCAGCCCATACTAAGTTCCTGGACACGCTAGTATACCAAGGGTGGGGCAGTGGGAGTGGTCCACCCTGGGTGCAGGAAGCAAGGGGGTGAATGGAGTAGGCGCATGGTTGTCAGCTCTGGCGGACCCCTACTCCAGAACAGGAAGTTGACCTCAGAGGGGGCAGGGGATTGGCAGAGCCAATAGCCTTGTGCCTGCTCCACTCACCCCCTTGCTCAGTGGAGGGAGTGCTCCACCCTGGGTGGCATCTTCTAAGGTAGGTATTCCACTGCCTGGACCCAGCTCTGTATCACAACATTGCAATTTTCTTTTTGTTTTTCATTTGACTGATATAAGTTATAAAGTCAGTTTACACAAATGAGACCTTGAAGTTACTTGTCTCTATTGTGAGGCTTGCCAGCACTGTCTGCTAACTAAAATCAATTTTGTGCAGATTCTGCACAGAGGAAATGGCTTCTAAATAAGCAGGAAATAAGCTTAAAGCAGCCAGCCAAGGACATAGGAGGGCAAACCCTGGAAGCTCCGTTCCTCAGTGTGGGTGCCCAGCACTGAGGAACGGAGCTTCCAGGGTTTGCCCTCCTGTTGACAGACTGACAGATGCATGGTCAACCTTAATCTGGCTAAAAATATGGCCAATGAGGATGCTATGCAGCTAATGCACTCTGCTGACAACTTTTTTATAGCTCTTATCCTGAGTTCCATCCAGATAGGTTTATCACATAAGCACTTTTGATTGGATTATCTGTGTTTGCCAATTTGAACACCCCTGAAGAAGGCCTCTTGGCCGAAACACGGACCGTGTAGGGTCTTAATAAATCATCATTTTTGACTGTTAACATCTGTGACTCCAGTCTGGTCCTTCTGAATATCTTCCGCTTGACTTGTTGTTTCCCTGTGTGTTTTTGCGGGAGAATTGGACTCTCTTTGTTGTTTTTCTGTTTTGACATGACCTTCTGTTAACTGCTGAACAATAGCTTACAAGCTCTGCTGGCTTGATTTTTCTGGAGATAAAGTTGCTGTGGCCTGCGATAAGAGACATGCTGTTTTCTAGTCTTGTGAATGGTCACAGTACTCCGTGTTCGGTAGACAGTTTCCTCCTTAATAGAACTGTAAAGGCTTGGCACAGCAGCTTCCACAGCTAACCTCCTGGATGATGTCGAAGGGCACTCTTATGGTAAGTGCTCCGTTTTGTTCTGATTCTACCATGGAGGGGACCTTGAAGTCTTCACGCTGTATTTATTCCAAGGCAATACAGCAGTGCCTGTGGCATAGGGAATGTGGCAGTACTTCTTAAAATAGAGAAGGGTAGAATCTCTGCTACCTTGAAGAAAACCAAGAGACTGGTTTTGCCCTTCTCAAACCTTCTTCTTTTTAAAATCTTTATTTTTTTTTAACCACACATTTCACCCCTCTGATCACTGGCCTAAGAGCTAGAGGGGATGCCTCCTTCAAGAAGCACCTTAGGCTACAGTGCTACCACTGTAGAGCACTCGTCCTTCCCCTTCTCTGGTCCTGAGTACACCATGCCCCATCTGCATATCTAATACATAGATAAACAGCACAACTCTGTTAACCAAATGCTTTTCGGTTGCCTTCTCCCTCTGTGTATAGGTACGCTAAATCAACAGTAAGGCACTGGTGATCATGCTAAGAAAATACTTTGGGTTTCTCCTTGTCTTATGTATTACAGATGAAGATGTACAGGAAAGGTGGCAGCAGCAGCAGCATCAAGAGGACGTACAAAAATAAAAGGCAAGTCACAGGCACTCCCAGCATATGGGCTTATGCTTATTGGTTGAATTATTTTCAATATTTATGAAAAGTACTCCCCCCTGATCTGGCTAGGAGGTGAGATCTCTGGAGGCAGCATTCACAGCAGTGGCGTTCTGACCCTAGCTGACACCCGGGGCGGATCGCCGATGCCCCCCCCCCCCCCCCCGGTTGCAGCGCGCCCCCCCCGGCAAAATGACCCCCCCCCCCCCCCGGGTGCATGCCGCTGGGGGGGGGGGGTGCCGCGGCGCGCGCCTGTTGCCCTGTTTCAGTCCGATTTCGCAATTCGCATGTGTTCACTGCTCCCTCTGAGTCTGCTCCGGAACAGGAAGTAACCTGTTCCGGGGCAGACTCAGAGGGAGCAGTGAACACATGCGAATTGCGAAATCGGACTGAAACAGGGCAACAGGCGCGCGCCGCGGCACCCCCCCAGCGGCGTGCACCCGGAGTGGACCGCCCCCACCGCCCCCCCCCCCCCTTGGTACGCCACTGATTCACAGCTCCCTGGGGAGAAGGGAGGAGGAGCATTTACACTCACCAGTGTGCTAGCGTAAGTGCTCGCGCCAAAAATTAGACCCGTTAATGCAGACTGACCTTAGTGTTCTGTAATGGCAATTGTATCTGCAATTGCTGTTATTCTGGCCAATTCAGCCAGCGCCGGGCTGCACGCTCTCTGCCCAACGCCGGTGCTAAACCCAGATATTCAATGCCGGGCCAGTTCCAGGGATCGGCATGGAATATCCAGGGACTTTTTTTTTTTGCCGGCTTAAACGTAGCCGTCTATGTAATATTAAGCATTGGTCGGTTAAATTTATAACAGCCAAAGATAGGCCTACTATTTGGGCGGCCCAATTTGGCCGCCAGACTTAGCCAGCGGTGTACTGAATATTCACAGATAGCCAGTTATATCGCGCGATATAACTGGTTAGCTACTATGCGCTGCGTATTCATGGATATAAATAGTGCTAAATATCATCTGGCATGAATTTGAACATATCCCAGTGTCTAATTTTAGTTGATTGATAGAGACTTAACCCCTTAAGGGGCAATTCTATAACAAGTTCAGGGTACACCTAACCCATAGAGGCTCCTGGTTGATTAAATCTTCTGTTCACAGCTATCTACTGATATTCAGTGCCACTTAACTGGTTAGTTCCATTGAATAGTGGTGTGGCTACGGGGGCCGTGGGGGCCTGGGCCCCCCCAAAACTGGATCTGTGCCCGTGGTTTGGCTGGCGGGGGTCCTCAACCCCCTCCAGCTGAAGCGCTTTTTCCAGTGTTGGCCTCCGGCGCCGCCACATTTCCTGCCCTGCTCTCTCTTCCCCTCACATCCGGCACAAGCGTTTTAGTGAAACTGAGCATGCGCACAGGCTCAATTTCATTAAAACAAGCATGCTGGACATGACATAAGGGGAAGAGAGAGCAGGGCAGGAAATGTGGCGGTGCCGGAGATCAACGCTGGAAAACGCGCTTCAGCTGGTGGGGGTTGGGGACCCCCGCCAGCCAGCATGTGCTGCGGCGGCGGTGGCGGTGCTTCAGCTGGCGGGGATTGGGGATCCCCGCCAGTCAAGGTATGTGTAGCAGCGGTGGCGGTGGGTGGGCGGGGGCGGGCAAGGTGGTGGTAGGAGCTCTCGGGGAGAGGGGGACCAAAATGTGCCCCCTCTGCTTGGGCTCTGGCCCCCTCCCACCTCGAAGTCTGGCTACACCCCTGCCGCTGAATATCACCACAGACTGCTAAACTGGAAGCTGGCTATTTTGTGGGCACTCTGGGGGCAGATTCAGAACTTATGCAGTAAAGTGTCGATATTCACTCCTATCTTTATGCGATTAAGTGCTGAATATCACACTTAACCACATAAGAGATGGACGGCCACATAAACTGGATATTTAATGCCAATGGCAGGTAAAAAAACGCTCATCACCGCCAACTGAATATCTAACCCATTGTTGCTCTCCTGGGTTGTCTGAAGCTGCTTTTGTTTCAAGTTTACCTTCTGCCGCTTCATATTGGGGCAATCCTATAATTGAGCTATAAGTTAGGCACCTAGATCCTAACTTATCCTAAAAATATTTCCTCCTATTTGTTTTAAAAGTATTTTCATGCAACTTCCTTGAGTGTCCCCTAGTCTTTGTACTTTTGGAACGACAATCTAGATACACTACATCAACCGGCTCACCTTTATCCACAAGTTTATTCACGCCTTCAAAGAAATGAAGCAAATCGGTGAGGCAAGACTTATTTATTTATTTATTTATTTATTTATTTTATTTATTTGTTGCTTATATCCCACATTTTCCCACTCATGCAGGCGCAATGTGGCTTACAGAGAATTAAATTAAGAGTACAAACTTAAAGGTTAGGCAAGCATACTTCCCTTGGCTGTATCCAAACAATCTCTGTTTTGCTTGGGTTCAGGCAGAGTTTGTTGCTGTTTGCCCATTCCCGAGTTGCGGCTAGGTAGGCAGACAGTTTACTCAAGAGCTATGGGTAGATCTGGTTCAATGGGTATGAGTAGTTGCACATCAACAGCATAGATGCAAAATTATGTGTCCATTGACCGAAGCAGCTCAGCCGGAGGCTTGAGGTAGATATTAAATAAAATGGGAGACAATATGGATCCCTGTGGTACTCCACAGTTTAGTGCCCATTGATAATGTTATGCTGTTGCTGAACAGAACTAAGTACATAAGTATTGCCATACTGTTTCCAACAGTGGCCAATCCAGGTCACAAATACCCGGCAAGATCCCCAAAACGTACAAAACATTTTATACTGCTTATCTCAGAATAGTGGATTTTCCCCAAGTCTGTTTAATAACAGCCTGTGGACTTTTCCTTTAGGAAGCCGTCCAAACCTTTTTTAAACTCCGCTAAGCTAACCACCTTTACCACATTCTCTGGCAACGAATTCCAGAGTTTAATTGTACGTTGAGTAAAGAAAATGTTTCTCTGATTCGTTTTAAATTGACTACATTGTAGCTTCATCACATGCCCCCTATTCCTGATTGTTGTCTGTCTGACAAATACGATTTGAACCATTCATGTACTGTGCCACTGATGCCTGTTTCTGCCAGCTTCACCCCCAGAACATCCCCAAAATAGCCAGTTTTCAATTCGGCGCCAACTGGTTATTTTTAGCGGCACCAGTCCATTATGTGGCAGTGAAAATTAGCAGTTGGTACTGAACAGGCGATTTAACCAGCCAAGAGCCATTTTTGGCTGGTTAGATTGCTTTGAATATCGACCCGATTGTTTATTAAGGGGTAGGATGGAATTAAGTCTCTGTCTAGTATTATCTTTTACTTTGTCTTTTATTGTATTTTGTTGCTATATAATCCACTTTGAATGGCTTGCCCATAAAGGTGGTATAAACTCTGATGATATTTCTGTAACAGCGTCACAGTGCCAAGATTCCATCATAGAATAGTAGCATAAATTGACATTTGTTTGCCTACATTTAGGTGTGCTCGCTTACAGACTGAAATGTGTGTGCCTAAATACAGCACTTTTGCCACATAACTTACAATATTTTGTAAGTTAACACGTGCAAATGTTGGCCCCACCCATGCGAACGCCCTGATTTTACACGTCATTTAAAGAATAGTGCTGATCGTGCACCTAGCACTTAAGCAAACTCACCCGCATATGTGCTACTGCTAGTATTCTATAATTCAGGGCCACCAAGGGGGGGCAATATTCCTCAGACTCGGCCTCCCAGGGGGGGCCTAGCGCCAGGGTCTGTGTCTTCTGATCCTGTGTGTTGAAACCCGGGAGGAGAAGAGAAGACGCAGGAAAGTAAGGGGGTGGGAAGGGGGGGGGGGCGGCAGCTGCCCAAGCGGGGGAGGTAGAGCAGGGGGCAGCAGCGGCCCTGTCCTAGGCCCGGCTCTGTCTCTTGGTGGTCCTGCTATAATTTAAGAGTACAAATGGTGCTTAAACTTAGACACCAAGTTATAAGAATGAGGGGGGTAGTGGGTGTCTTGACAACTTCTCTTTTCCTTACAGGTCCAAGAAGTCGCTGTGTCTGAACTGGTCAGACTTTGAGGCAGCCGTAGAAAGTATTACAGACTGAAAGCAAAGCTATTTATAACAGTTCCTGGGCTGTGGCTCTTTTTATGAGGCACTAAGAGGCATCATTATTCTACACACAAAGTATTTTTACAATCCAGGGACTGCAGCAAATACCCTGGCCGGGCTTAAGAATTTTTAGCTACCACATTTCTGTCCACTAAGTATGATGGATTCCAATGAGCTCCCATGGTATATCTTCTTTTTAAGCTCTCCTCTGCTATGTTAAGTCTCAACCTGATGAGCAAACATATCATATCAACTGGATATAAATTTGTCTCCATGCTAATTGCCCTTTAAAACAATGGGGGGCCAGGTAACATCTGGCTTATTTTTCCAAAACTTTATTAAATCTTAACATAGTACAAAACGGGACAAATTTATATATTTGTCATGTTTCACCTTTCCTCACCCCAGAATCCCTAATAGTGTAATTTATAATAATAATAATAATAATAACAATAATAAAAAAACAGTATCAGAAATGGGCAGTAATTAATTCTGTGTGCTGAGGAAAAAGACAGAAAGATCTTCTGGGGTCTGTGTCATTGCTCCAGTAAGCAGATCGAGCAAAAGTTAGAAAGCCTTAGAGCAGGGTAACCTCAGTCCTTGAGGGCTGCAGTCCAGTTGGGGTTTTCAGGATTGCCCCAATGAATATGCATGAGATATATTGGCACGTACTGTCTCCATTGTATGCAAATAGATTTCATGCATATTCATTGGTGAAATCCTGAAAATCTGACCTGGCGAAGGCTGTGGTTGGACATCCCTTCCTTAGATCCCTTTTCTGTCACCGTGCTCTTACCTTATGTGGGTCACCCTAGCACATTAGAGCACAGTGAAATATATTGGAAGTGTTGGTGGGCTCAATGCTTCTCTAGTACAGCATGGGACCACAGTGCCCAGATGCTTTGGAGTGTCCTAGGTAATTATTTTCTGCAGTATACCTCCTTTGTTTGTAGGTTCTGTGGGATCCAGTGTAGATGGTTAATTTTCAGGAATCACAGTTTTGCCCTGCATTCTGAGGCTGGAGGTGGGGTACAAAGTTATATCAGTGGCATCTATCACAGACCATCACACTGTGCAGGAGAACATAAGCACATACGAATAGCCATACTGGATCAGACCAATGGTCCATATATCCCAGTATCCTGTTTCCAAGTACCTGGCAGAAACCCAAATAGTAGCAACATTCCATGCTACCAATCCAGTCCCAAGGCAAGCAAGAGGCTTGGACGCGCAGCTGAGTCTGACAAGGACACCAAATTAGAAGTAAGAATTTAACCGAACATTGCCAGATTGCAGTATGTTCACAGCTTGGAAACTGTTGCAGGTCAGGGAGAGGCAACTCCGATACTCGAGAGCCCCAAGGTGGTCAAGTTTTCAGGATATCCACAATGAATATGCAAGAGATAATTTTGCATAGCAAGCCGGCAGTGCGTGCAAATCTGTCTCCTGCCTATTCATTGTGGATATCCTGAAAACTTGACCTGCCTGGGGCTCTTGCCTGTAGGTGATACCCTTCATTAGGCTAAACTCTGGGGAGAGGTGGAGCAGAAATCCAGGGGGGAGGGGTTTAAGTAGGAGGTCCTGACTTTCCTTGGAGTCCAATGGATATAGCACTCCTGTTGCACAGTCTTACTCTGCCTGGCATGACCTGGAACTCACCTTAGGCGCTTACTCTGCCTGGCATGACCTGGAACTCACCTTAGGCGCCATTCAGAGGCTATAGGGAATACAAAGGGAGCAGTAACTCCTCCAAACAGATTTTCCAAGAAAACTGCACTTATTCATTTGCGCCTTTCCCCTTGCACATGCTGCAGCTGAGCAAAAAAGCAGCACGATCGTTGTGGTGCTGTCGCCTGCCCTAACCTGACCACTGAGGTGAGTTAGTCTGAGCCCCATTCCGACGGCACAGTGTAGCAAACTGGAACCACCAGAAGATCAGCCACAGCTGCCTCCATAGCACTGCACCAGCCATGGGTGGATCGGCACCTCCTTTTGATTCCCTTCCTCTTCATTCACCCCCAGGTGGTCCTGTAACCTATTGGTACATCATGGCAGTGTAAGCAATTGAAGCAGAACACTGCTGCCTGGCCCCAGAAGCTCTCTCTCTAGCATATCCTGCCTCCTCTGATGTAACTTCTTGTTCCCACGTAGGCAGGATGCTCTGGAGAGAAAGCTTCTGGAGCTAGCTAGGGGTGCCCTGCTTCAATCACTGAGGTTAGAGGACCGCATGGGGGAAGGAGGTAAGGGAATCGAGATAGCAGACCATGAGGCGAAGCTTGGGGACCAGGGATGAGAAAGATGCTGCATCCATGGAGGAGGGGGGAAGATGCCTGACCAGGGGGTGGCCAGGAGGTGGTGACTGGAGTGGAGTGGTGAAGAGAAGAGATATATGGGTTGAGGGGCAGAGAAGCTGGAGCCACCTAGGGAACAAGAGAAAGAGATATGCTGGGGCAGATGGGGACCCAAAGGTAGCGAGAGGGACCAAGAGAGATGCTGGACTGCAGGGAGAGGAGCAGGGGAGAGAGAGGGACAGATGCTGGCCCTGTGATACAGATGCAGGAGAAAGGGAAGAGAGAGGGAGAATCTGGTCATGAAGAGGGACATAGACAGAGGGGTAATGCTGGACATTGGGAGGGTATGGGGACAAAGTGGGCAGGTGCTGAACATGAGGAAAGGGATAGGGACATGGACACTTAACACAGAGGTGAGATATTAGACATTTAGGGACACAGAGGGAAAGCCCCTATGATGTCAGCTGGGTGGGGGGGGGGGGGGCAGAGAAACAAGCAGACAGCCAGTTGGCTGGGGAAAGCCCTATGTCAGCTGGGGGGGCAGAGAAACAAGCACAGCCAATTGACTTGGGAAAGCTCCTATGATTGGGGGTTGGGGGGGGGGCTTTCACCAAGGAGATTCCCAAGCAAAACTCATTAGGGGCAGCCTGAGAGAAGGCAAGTAAGCTGCAGGAGGAAGATGAAGCCAGAATCAGAGCACTGCAGGAGGGAGCAAGTACGGCAGAGGAAAGGAGAGAGTACAGTAGTGGGATTCCTGGGCAGGTGCAGAACAAGGACACTTACAGAGAGACTGTTCTGTACATGTGCTAGGTACTTTCCCTATCAAGCTGCTTGCTAAATTTATGTGAATCTCATTTGCATGTGATTTCCTTTGAGCATCACTGGTATTTCAAAATCAGTGACTTCTACCATGGCTGTAAATGGACACGATTTTTAATGGGGACTTTAGAGTATTGATCCCTTAGTCGTGATTGAAACAGGTCTAGATCAAAATGTTCAATTTTTAGCCCTGGACGTTTTTGCTTTGTTCCTTTATGGCAGAAAACCGTCCATGTTTTGGGAATGCCCAAATACCATGGCAACATACCCACGACATGCCCTCTTGTGATTTGGATGCATTGTGTTCAAACTGCATAGACAAAGTCTTAACAATGGGTTTTTTAAATAGCACTTTGTGCCACTTTTTGGACGTTTTTCTGTTTCAAACATGAGCCCCTTAATAATCCAGACAAGTGAACAAACAGTAGTTCATCTCATTCACACAAGATGGCAACATTCTCTTGTTTTTGAATGAACAAAACCCAGCACATTTTGCTTCAAAAAACATGGTTCCTCAGCTTGCTTTGCACAATTTAGATGGACTTTTCCCTGTGAGGAAAGCCTGTGTAAACTGATCTGCCTCTGCATGGGGCTGCAAGGAAGGGACCAAAAGAAAGAGGAAAGATGTGTTATCTAGTAAGAAATGCTTCCTTCTGAGGAAAGCTTGTTTAAACTACACGTAGGGTTACCATATTCCAGTTTTACCCAGACATGTCCTCTTTTTGAGGACACCGTGGGACGTCTGGGTGGGTTTTTCCAGCCTGCCCGTTTGCAGACAAACGGGCACGCTGGAATTGGACGTCCCACAGTGTCCTCAAATAGAGGACAGGTAAGTTTCCCACTTGCTTCCGGCGCTGCTTCAAAATGGCTGTCGAGACTCCAAGCGGCGGCTTTGCGAGACTTCCAGAAGTCTTGCGAGGTCACCACTTGAAATGTTGGCAGCCATTTTGAAGCAGCACCGGCAGTGGCATCGCTGGGCAGGATTTCCTGCTCTGAAGAAGCCACTAGATCACCAGGGGATGATAAGGTTATTCAGAGGGAGGGGATGTGGAATGTGGGTAGAGGGTAGGGGGGGTGAGAGGGAGCTGTAAAAAAAGGTGGGTGGAGGGAGGCTGGGGAAAGATTTTTTGAGGAGGAGGGAAATATATAGAAGGGGATGACTTTTTGTTTTGGGGGGTCGTCAAGGTGACTGCGTGGGGTGGGAAGGGGGTGTGACAGAGGGTGTGGGAGTGGGGAGGGGTATGATAATGGGCATGGCAGTTGGGGGAGGGACATGGCTATTTGTGTCCTCTTTTTTGTTGGGGCAAATATGGTAACCCTAGCTACCCTAGCTACACAAGTAGACAAACACAGCGAAGGTGACAACAAGGATGATGAAAAAACGTCCGTCAGACTCAATGAGTTCACATTAGAAGTTTATTCACAAAATGCAATGGACTCGACATTAATCGTATTTCGGCACAAAGGCCTGCCTCAGGAGTCCCTGTTAACTGATGTGAGAAAATAAGAGTGTTCACAGCCGATTTCACCAAAATTCTACAGTTGAGTCCATTGCATTTTGTGAATAAACTTCTGATGTGAACCCATTGAGTCCATTGGACGTTTTTTCATCATTCTTGTCACCTTCGCTGTGTTTGTCTGCTTGCTTTGACCTGTGCGAGGTCCTTTGCTCTTCTGTGCTTGTTGAACCCTAGCTACACTCCAAATTCTAAGAACAGATTGATCCTGGGAAAATACAAGGCATTTTTCAGGTTCTGCTGTCTTTTTATTGGAGGGGGGTTAGCATAAGAATTAAAAGATAGATATTCAAAACAATTTAAATCACCTTGGCTGACTCAGCCGCTGATATTCAGCAGCTCTTAACCGGACATTAAAAAAAAAAAAAAAAAAAGGTACCAGCAAAAACTCTGTTTAGCAGCCCCTGGCCCGACCCAACCTGCTGATCTGACCTCTCCCTTTCCCCTAAAAATATATACACACACATATATAAATAGCTATTTATATATGTGTGTGTATATATTTTTATTTGAATTGTGTTAATAAATTACGTTCTTTACGATCTGCTTTGTGCATTTTCCATCTTGGAGCTTGCAGACCATCTGCCTTTGTGCTTTCTTGGACTCTCCCTTTCCCCTGACACATCACTTTCTGTATATCAGCCCCCATGACATGACCTCCCCTCTAAAAACCTTGGCTTGGCAGTCCAGTTGCAGCCACCCTCTCTCTTTTTCCTGAAGAGGTCATGGCAGGGGTGTAACTAGGTATGGCCACAGGGGCATGGGCCCCCATAGATTTAGCCCTGGCTCCCTCCCACTGCCGCCTCTCCCCCGCCGCTGCCAGGTACCTTTGCTGGCGGGGGTCCCCAACCCCCGCCAGCCTTAGTCTTCTTCAGCGCCAGTCTCTGGCTTGTTCGCTGATCTATGCTGTGAGTCCTGACTGACATCCTACATGCACATCCTGCACGTTGACGCATGCAGGACGTCAGTCAGGACTCATAGCACAGATCAGCGAACGCGCCGGAGACCGGCGCTGAAGAAGACTAAGGCTGGCGGGGGATGGGAACCCCCACCAGCAAAGATACCTGGAGACGGGGGGTCGAAAGTGGTGGGGGAGGGTCGGCAGCGGTGGGGGGAGGGGACACAAAGTGGCAGGGGAGGGTCAGCAGCGGGGGGGGGGGGGGTCGGCGGCTGGGGAGGCGGGCTAAAATGTGCCCCCCCACCTTGGGCTCTGGACCCCCCTCCCGCCAAGGCCTGGCTACGCCCCTGGGTCATGGTAGACACCATCCCCCGGTTTCTATAAACAGTGACAAAAGTTGCGCACACAAATAAGTGCACGTAGTGGCCCAATGGAGTCAAGGCCAGGGAGTAGCTGAAACAGCAAAGCTGGAGACAGGAACAAGCAAGACTAGAGGACTGGAATGAGCAGGGCTGGGAGACTGGAACAAATAGGACTGGAAGCAGGAACAAACAGGGCTGGAACAAGCAGGGCTGAAAGCAGGAACTGGCCAGGCAACAAATACTGGAGAATTACAACTCTGGAAGCCTGTTGCCAAAGCCCTGGTGGAGTGTAGAGCCCTTCCTTAAATATCCCTTAGCCATAGGGTACCTGGACATGTCCTCTTTCTGAGGACACTGTGGGGCATCTGGGCGGGGTTTGCCAGCCTGGAAAGGGTGATGTAAATAAAAGCAATAACAGAATTCAAGAGAGGTTGGGACAAGCACATAGAGCAAAGTTGCTTACCTGTAACCAAGGATGCTAGAACACCAGTCTTCACATGAGTGATGTCATCAGATGGAGCCCAGGCCAAAGAAATATAAATATACCTCTGAACTTTCTAAAGCAGCGCACTGTACGTATGCAGGATGGGGGCTACCTCAGTTTTATATAAAGTTATTATTAGGAGAAGATAATCCCTAGGGAAGGTTTTGTGAGGACTGATATCCTTCTGGCCTCAGAGAACAGGTGTTACAGGTAAGTAACTTTGCTGTCTCTGATGACAAGAAAGATACCATTGTCCTTGCACATGGGAATCGTTATCAAAAGGTTGCCTGTAAGAAAAAAGTGGAAAAAATTGAAAATAAGTTGAAACATGCATGCAACCAATATGACACAAGGGTGCATGTCCCCTTTCGATAACAGAACAAAATTTCAAGGTCTAAATCAAAATTTTACAAAGGAAAAGAACTGGTTCATTCATTAACTAGTGCATTATAATCCTTTCTGTATTTGCAGACTCGGGGTGTGTTGTGTGTGTCTGTTTGTAAGGCTGGAAGTGTCGAGGGGGGGGGGGGGTCTATGGATTTGCAGCTTATGTGAAAGGCGGGGAATGTAGGGGAGAGTTTTGGTATCTGTGGGGGAGGAAGATGGATGTATGAGGCAGGTACGTATGTCTTGTGAGGGAGTTTCATGGTAGATGCATGGGCTGAGCTCAGTGTGGGGCTGGGTGGGAATGAGAGATAGGTCTGATGTGGTGTCCATAGAGAGATAAAGGGTTGTGGGGGACAGGCTGGAGGGGAAGAGGATGTCTGTGTGTGGGGGTGGTGAATATGTATTATCATTTCAGAGCACATTCAGGACAGGTGGTGTCAAATGTCAAATCCGTGTATGTCTTTGTGTGTAGAAGTCTGTATTTCACATATTTTGTCCCTTCTATTCTCTACCCTGTGATCTTTCTCTATCCCTCTCCTCCTCTCCAAATCTCCTTTCTCCTCCCTCGCCTCATAGACCTCCTCCTCCTTTCTTCCCTGTCACTTTAGTCACCAGACTGCTTCTGTTCCACTGCTCCCCTCCTTCTAGCCCCCTCCCCTCCCCTCCCCTCCCCTCTTCTCCCCTCCTAGCTCCTTCTTCCTAGCTTCACCTTCCAGTCTCCTTATCAGATGCATGCAATCAGATCCTACTTGCTCCTATTTGAGTGGTGGGACTGGGGCTGTCCTCAGCCTCAGTCTGAAGTGCATTGCACTTGTGCAAGTTGCTCTTCCGCTGGCAGGAATGGAGGACCCTCGTTCTCCTAGTCACTATGCCACTACCACAGTTGTTACAGGGTGATTTCTCTTCCAGTGCCAATGGGGGTTGGTCCCCCACCAGCACACCAATCATTTCACTGTTGTGGCTCTCTTTTTGTCTTCCGTTGTGGGGGTTGGGCTCCATGTGCCTTCTTTCTCCACTGCAGCCTCAGTTGATCTTCACCACCTTACAGCTCACTACTCCTTCCCTGCTATTATTTTGTACTTGAAAATCTGGCCTGGGGAAAAATTAGGAACTTGGAGTATTTTTTTTTTGTTTGTTTTTTTGGTTACATTTGTACCCCGCGCTTTCCCACTCATGGCAGGCTCAATGTGGCTTACATATACAGGTACTTATTTGTACCTGGGGCAATGGAGGGTTAAGTGACTTGCCCAGAGTCACAAGGAGCTGCCCATGCCTGAAGTGGGAATCGAACTCAGTTCCCCAGGACCAGAGTCCACCACCCTAACCACTAGGCCACTCCTCCACAGAGTATGTGCTCAGAGCCATCCTATTATAGGGCAGGTAAGTTAATAAGGCTTGTAACTACCAGCAAAACTAAGATCTTACAGGTCAGGTACTTCAGCTCACAAGAGTCTAGTAGCTGAAGTACCTGACCTGTAAGGTCTTAGTTTTGCTTTCTTCAGCAGAGGTTGAAAGTTGGAGGCTTGATAGAAGGCAGCCTGCATAAATCAAACAACTGAAGATTTTGAGAGGGACTTGATCCCTCCCATGGTGGTGAAATGCAGCAGTTCCACTTAAATGAGCCCCAGTAGAGTTGGATTTTACAGTTGATGCTATTAAACGTAGAACGTATTCAAGCTGTTTTTGTGTGGGACAGTAAAAGAGGTCTAGATATTTCTGTCACGCTAGATGGCAAACCTCATCCACTAGAGGATAGACATACAGGAAGCCCTTTCCCCAGTCTAAGAAGACAGCTGACATTTGTTTGCTATGCATCCCTGTCCTCAAACAGAACTGAGGAAACTTCCTGTTCAGAGGAGATGCAGAGAGGGGCTTGAAGCATCAAACTGTGATCTTTGATTTGATCTGCTGCTTCCTTGACCTTTTCTCCAATGAAATTAATTCCCTTCTAGGGCACATCAGTGAGTATTTCCTGCACATCAGACCTGAGGTTGGACACCTGCAGTCATAAGAGTCTACAGGGACAGATATCAATTGCAAAAACTCACAATGCTATTTCAGAATCACCAAGTCAATTTAATTATATGCTTTCTGCTATTGAGACAGACATGGAAAGCAACTGCTTGCCCTGGGATTTGTAGTATGGAGTGTTGCCACAATTTGGGTTTGTGCCAGGTACTTGTGACCTGGCTTGGCCACGGTTTGGAAAACAGGATACCGGGCTAGATGGACCATTGGTCTGACCCAATATGGCTACTCTTATGTTTTCATGTCACATTGTTTTCCCATGTCCACTAGTGTCCCAAAGTTGTCACGTGCCTTTTGAGGGAGATCTACCTACCTGGTCCAGAATGTTCTGCAAGTACTAGCCTATGAAGAACTGGTAAGAAGCTATATGAGAGATGAGCATAGCATTCTGGTAAACTTTTCTTTCAGTGAGATCCAGGGAACAGGGAGGAATGGGTCCTCCTCTGCTTAGCCTTTTTGAGAATGGATTTGAGTACCACTGACTGGTGTAGTAGCTGCTGCTTCTTGAATCCAGACGCCTACTGGCCTCCGTACATTAAGTTAGCCTTCTTCTTAATAGGTTGCACAGAAGAGAGGGTTTCTACATTCTCACTCATGTCCCCTGAAACACAGTGTGAATGGGCACTGTCAGCATTTTTTAAGGAACTGAGAAATTGGAGGATGTCCAACATTTTTGTCCCGGGCTGTACTTCCTCTTCCAACTTAAACGGAATGGCTTCAATGATTTCCCTGACATGTAATGAAAGAGAGGTCTTCTGGTAAAACCCCATTTCTTTCCTATGGAGGAGGCTGAGGCTAATCAGAGTAAATTTCTGATCTATTCAGCATAATTGTAGGACTGGTCAGATCCTGTTTCAGAATAATGTTTGTTGGACTGATTTTAGTGAGTCTGCTGGGGCCTAGACTCTGAAACATACTGTCTCAGTGAATTTTCCTCCCCCAGTGCACCCTTGCTTCAGCATCGATGTCATACCTTCTGTCATTGCCATTGGTTTAGTTATTTCGAAAACTTTTACCACCTTTTGTTAATGAGCATCAACATGGTTTACAAACAATAGTAGTAAAAGTAACAAAACTCCAGAGAGAAAAAGAAAGAGGGGAGAAAGTCAATAGGGCAATCAGTGGTTTACAAACAAACATCAAAATACATAATAACCTGAGCCAAGACAAGAGAAGCAAGGGAGGAAAGAGGAGAACGATCAGAAGCAAAGTATAGATTGGTCAATAGTAGAAGGGTGGAACAGAATCACAGCAAGACAAAAATGGGAATTTGGGATTCTATATAAGGCATGGCAAATAGCATGCATTAAGTTGGGTGTGTGCCCAGTTTATACACTACTTAATTGAATAACGAGCCAGTCAGTGATAATTGGCCAGTAACCGATTATCGTCACTAATTGGCAATAATTGGAATTTACGTGTGCTTCTTTTTAGGCCTATTCTAAAAAGAGGTGCATTTAAATTCTAACATGTAGCTGAAAAGGGTCACAGCCATGGAGGAGTGTGGGCATGTCAGGGGCATTATTAAAATTTATGCACGTTATTATAGAATTTAGGGGAATACAACTACATTTAGGCAGGAGTAGTTACACCAAGTTTTCAGTGGAGTAAATTACCGTGCCTAAATGTAGGCACATTCCCTAGCCCTATGTGCTATTCTGTACACTGCACCTGACTTTGGGCCCGTTATATAGAATAGCATTAAGTGCTTTTTAATGATGCGCCTAGATTATAGATGCCATTTACAGACTCTAGCCCTTACTATATTCCAGTAAGTAAAAATAGGTTAAAGAACAATGCTTACAATCCCTTAAGGTCTTCCTCAAAATTTTCCTTTCCTAGTTACAGTTTTCAAGGTAGAGCTGGTTCCTTCCAGTTGAAGGTCTGGGATGTAAAGAGGCATTACCTTGATAAGCTCCTTGACTCCAGCTGGCTTCAGTAGCACTTCTCCTGTTCTCTGCCTCTACTCCTCTAGAGCAATGCTGGAAGTTGGGTTCCCCATTCCTGTTTTTTCTTGAAGCAGTCCAGAAGCTTTATAAGCTCTGAGGCAGATTCCCACTACTGGCTTCTTAGAAACTTTGCTAGTTAAAGACCTGGCTGTGGTGGATTAGAAGATACTGCAACTTGAAGGCTAACATATCTGTTAGTCCCCTCTGCATTGATGATAGGGAAATGGCCAGAGATTCTGCCAAACCCTGATCCCCTTGCATAGATAGTGTTCTGGTCAGGGAGCTGAACCAAAGACAGTGCCCCTCCCCTGGGCTGGATATTTTTCCTAGCCTTGTTTTTCCCACCAAGGGATGGACTCTCCTACCATATCAATCTGGAAGGAAGATACAGTACATGTTCTGGAAAGTGAGGTTAGTGAAAGATCAAAACTGCTTTCATTCTCGTAGAGCACTAAAGGTTCTGGTACTGCTGCACAGGCAGAACCTTAGCTGCCGCTACACTAGCATTAAGATCTTAAATGCGACTTCAGGATTGGCAGGACCTCACTCGGTATGGGTGCCGATGCAGTGATCCCCATCAGATAGTGGTTCGTCATCTTATGGTCTTTCCAACTCCTCATTTAAGATTGCCATTGCCAATAGTGCTTGGAGTGCAGGAGAAGCAACACCTTCTGGGTCTCTTGATGTCTAAGTGGCTGGACATTGGATTATGGAAAACTGTTACATGCTTCTAGATGTAGAGGAAGATAAGCCTCTGTAGTGATGCATAGAAAAAGGGCTGGCAGCACTTGCCTTTGCTTGGCATCAGTATCTCTTGATGCCAGTGTCAATATAATGGAATCTTTCAGATGCATTAGGCAAAATTGATGATGGTCTTTCCCAATGGCCTGTATTAATGCTTGATGTCAGTACATCCCCATTTCCAGTGCAGTTCCAGGGCCTTTGGGATTTGTTGTAAATTAACTTGGATCAGACTTGGATAAACTAAAGAGCTTGTTCTAGATATCTAGGAACACAATTTGTGAGTGTCAGTGACTGATATCATTTTGCTGCACTTCCAGGACATCTTAAAGCCACTGAGTCTTCTGTTTCTAGAACATTGATAGTAAAATAGCCAAATCAAACATCTCTATGATTAAAAAAAAAGTTCTAATTGATGCTGTTTGAGGCACCAAAGCCGTTGCATGTCCCAGCAACACCAAAAGTTAAGGAAACTTAAAAACAAATGACCAAGCAACCTACCTATGAGATACCTAGCAGGAGGAGATGTGAAACAGAGGCAATCCAACATAAAAATAGACTCTTACCTATCTTGTGACTATAAAAAACTGTAGAGATAAAGTACTGATGTTCAGTGGACTCTGCAAAAATCTATAACAGGAGGCCCTGTGTAAATGAGACATAGGAAATTTCACATGTGTGATGCACCATTCTAGAAAGCTCTGAGACCTTAGTGTACGTTTCTCCAGATCAGTCTCTGTTGGATGAAATCACTCATGCTTGTCCTCAGCCTAGTTGCAAAATGAGGGGAAGGCCATAGATTCATCGGGGTCTGTGTCACTAACATGAAGTAAATTGGGCAGACGAGGCTGTACAATCCTACTACTACTACTACTATTTAGCATTTCTATAGCGCTACAAGGCATACGCAGCGCTGTACAAACATAGAAGAAAGACAGTCCCTGCTCAAAGAGCTTACAATCTAATAGACAAAAAATAAATAAAGTAAGCAAATCAAATCAATTAATGTGAACGGGAAGGAAGAGAGGAGGGGGTAGGTGGAGGCGAGTGGTTACAAGTGGTTACGAGTCAAAAGCAATGTCAAAGAGGTGGGTTTTCAGTCTAGATTTAAAGGTGGCCAAGGATGGGGCAAGACGTAGGGGCTCAGGAAGTTTATTCCAGGCGTAGGGTGCAGCGAGACAGAAGGCGCGAAGTCTGGAGTTGGCAGTAGTGGAGAAGGGAACAGATAAGAAGGATTTATCCATGGAGCGGAGTGCACGGGAAGGGGTGTAGGGAAGGACGAGTGTGGAGAGATACTGGGGAGCAGCAGAGTGAGTACATTTATAGGTTAGTAGAAGAAGTTTGAACAGGATGCGAAAACGGATAGGGAGCCAGTGAAGGGTCTTGAGGAGAGGGGTAGTATGAGTAAAGCGACCCTGGCGGAAGATGAGACGGGCAGCAGAGTTTTGAACTGACTGGAGAGGGGAGAGGTGACTAAGTGGGAGGCCAGCAAGAAGCAGATTGCAGTAGTCTAAACGAGAGGTGACAAGGGTGTGGATGAGGGTTTTGGTAGAGTGCTCGGAAAGAAAGGGGCGGATTTTACGGATGTTGTAAAGAAAGAAACGACAGGTCTTGGCGGTCTGCTGGATATGAGCAGAGAAGGAGAGAGAAGAGTCAAAGATGACCCCAAGGTTTCGAGCTGAGGAGACAGGGAGAATGAGAGAGCCATCAACAGAAATAGAAAATGGGGGGAGCGGGGAGGTGGGTTTGGGGGGGAAAATGAGAAGCTCGTCTGCCATCAGCTTCTGTGTTTCAGTGCTCCCAGCAGCAGCAGAGAACCCTCAGCAAGGCAAACTTGTTCACAAATCCTCAGGTGGGAGTCCGAGCTGTTTGCTTAGTTGGCGAGGTATTCTCACCTGGTGAACAATATTCTGAGCATGAATATTGCTATCAAGATAAATATTTTTTTTCTTAAAAACAATGGCGCAATGCACACAGAGGAGACGAGATTATTTGCCAGACAGAAAGATACCTGTTTGTAGATCATATTGTTGAAAAGCTGAATATAGCTTGCTGTTTCCTGCAGTGTGTTGGATTTGAAACCCTAATAAGGTCTGCAGTGTGTTTTGGATAAGATGTGTTTTTGTCAATGTTGGATCCTTTAGTGCATATGTGAGTGGTTACGGTTGGTGACTGAGTTGTACTCCACATAGAAGAAATGCCGTTATCTGGCACTCAGTGGGAAAACCCCACCTTTCATGTGTCCTCTAGTTCCCAGTCCCCTTTGTTTTTTTTTTTGGTAAACTATGCTTCTGCTTTAATCGTAGGCCCAAAGTTCAAATCCCACAGCGGCTCCTTGTGGCCTTAGGCAACTCACTTAACCTTCAATTGCATTGGGATGGCTAGGGACGGCACTGGCAAAGCTACCTTGGTCATCGCCTGCCATGAATACCATCACATTTATGGCAGTCTCCATAAATAATTTGCAGTGTGACATTGATAATCAGCAGCACTTAACCAGTTAGTATCACTGTATATCACCACACATCGCTAAAGTGAAAACTGGGTATTTTGTGGGCAGTGCAAGGCAGAGTCAGCACATATGCCGTTAAGTGCCAGTATTAGCACTTAACTGCCTAAGTTATGTGATCAAATCGGACTACATAAAAGTCAGCCCTACCTTTATTTGGTGTCGCTTATGTGGTTAAGTCAGTGGTTCCCAAACTTGGTCCTGGAGGCACCCCAGCCAGTCAGGTTTTCAGGATATCCACAATGAATATTCATCAGAGAGATCTGCATGCACTGCCTCCACCTCTTGCAATTCTCTCTCATGAATATTCATTGTGGATATCCTGAAAACCTGACTGGCTGTGGTGCCTCCAGGACCAGGTTTGGGAACCACTGGATTAAGTGCTGAATCTCACACTTAACCGCATTTTAAAAAGCCGGCTGCATAAACCCGGATATTCAATCCTGGTGCCCAGACATGGCCCGGCACTTAATATATGTGAATATCTACCCCCTTTCTTCAGAGCAACCAAAAAGTGGCCTGTGTGCACAGACAGTCTTTTCCTGCCGGAAGACTGTTCAAGGAAATGCAATAATTCAGGGTATGGACTGCAGCTTGCAGCCAGTGCTTCTTACTTCTCAGGATTCTAATACACATCTAGTAAAAACCACCACGTATACAAAGTAGGCAAGGTGCTACTCTGACATTTCAAAGGCGTTCTACCTGGGGCAGCACATGCCCCCTCATCTCCCTTTAACCTCCTCCCTCATAATGATCACTATTTACTCAAGGGTCATTGCCTGACCATAACACAGGAAACTATGGGGTCCTTTTACTAAGACGTGCTATTGATTACCGCACACTAAATGATAAGACGCCCATTATATTCCTAAGGGTGTTTTATCATTTAGTGTGCGCTAATCAATAGCGTATGCTAAATTTGTTAGCGCGCCTTAGTAAAAGGACCTCTATGGAAGGCCTAGGCAACTTCAAGGTCATGACTTTCAGGAAATAGATACTTATAAGGGGAAAAGTTCTCCTATTCTCCCCTGAGAGGATATTGCTTATACTATAAAAACCAGCGGGCACAACCTGGGTTATATGGCCCAACGCACAGAGAATCGCAGAGAAAGTAACAGTTTGTAGCATCCTGGTGAATCAAGAGTTAAAATTGCACAAATGCAAGTGAGTGGGATAAAGGGACTGACATAGTTCACTTCCTTTCAGCACAAGTGGAAAACAAGAATCTGGCTGGCACTATTGTCCCAGAACAGTATCTACATGTCTGAAACAAATATGAATGTCTTTATATTCAGTTGTATTAATATGAAAGCAGATGAAATGGACTAAAAACTAAGTAATGTTCCTTTATGAGTGTTGCTATTTTAGAATTTATTTCTGTGATATTTTTTAAAGATGTTTAATATGAATTCTGTAATAAAGTCATGTTATATACCCTTCTTGTTTTGACTTGTTCTGATTTAAGATACAGAAATTTATGCTGAGATATACTGAGATAACAATACAATCTTTTTAAAGACTCTTTCTGGAGTTGGATGGTGGACAATGTCCAATACACTTATATTAGTTCAGACGTTTAAATCAGAAGTTGTTCTAATTCTCATACACTTATTTATTTTATTTTTAAAAATGTGTAACCCACACTATCTTACAATTCTAGGCAAGTAACATAGTAAGTGCTCCATTGCCCCATGTAAGCCGCATTGAGCCTGCCATGAGTGGGAAAGCGCGGGGTACAAATGTAACAAAAAAAAAACCCGGCAGTAACCGGGCAGCGGTTGTATTCTTTCATTCATATTAGCTAGAGATTTTCTCTTCTATATTACGTCTCCTCAGGTTATTCAGTTGGGTCACTGCAGTGACCATTCTGACCCTGGCACCATATGACCTGGCCCTTTTTGAGACTTTATTTAACACATTTATATCCCACATTATCCCACTTAGTTGCAGGCTCAATGTGGCTTACACAATACCATAAAGGTAGGCTCCAGTTCAATAATACAAATACATAGTACAGTAGTAAGCATGTAACAAACATCAGTATAAAACATCAAGGAAATAAAGAGGGGGTAGTGATAGAAGTCTAGTACAGTCCATATTTTGCTGTGTTGCAGGAAGTTAAATTGGATCAGTGGGGAGGCCTTCTTAAGTTGGTTTTCAATAGTTTCCTGAAGTTAAGATAGTTATGGATAGATCTCATGGTTTTGGGTAAAGTGTTCCACAGTTGTGTACTTATGTAAGAAAAGCTGGATGCATAAGTTGATTTGTATCTACAACCATGGGCCCTAACCATGAGGTGTCACTTTCATATAGTGGCTATGGCTGTTGCCTCTACAGCATATCCAGCTCTAGCTGTCCCAGAGGGTGCAGATCCTGACCTAAGAATCAAGCTGACAACCTTCAGAATTCTGTTGTATGGTGCTTACCATCTGAGCTGCTGGGCTGACCCACCATCTTGCACAAAGTCTAACATTAGTCCAGCAAAAGGCATGAGAGCTGGCAAAGAATTCAGTCTTGCACTGATTTCTAAGCATCTTGAGATACTTACGTAGCTAAAAATGAGTACATAATGCAATGCAAAACTTGTTCAATGAAAACACAGCAATGAGTATGGCCCAGTAAATATTCTCTTTCCTAGAAATTAAGTTCCTTGAATTCCATCTTGTTACTGTGAAAAGATAGTAGCAAACAGGGGATGTACACTCTTGGCAGACTCTGAGCAAGACATTAACATGCAAATACCAGACCCTGAATGGAATGCTGCAAATAACCCGTCCTTTTCATTCATTCAAAAGGGACTCCATCTTGTGGCCATTTCTGGTAATTTTGCACAGGTTTTCTTCAAGGACCATGTGAAGTGTACTAAATAAATTATTATTTATTTATTTATCATGATTTGATAATGACCAAGATAATGTAGTTTTTGCTTGCACAGTCATTGTAAGGCACAGACTCACGGTGTCCATTCTCAGCAGATTTGATGCACTAGAAGAAGAAAAATCAACATAGATCCTGTAAGGGAATATGTAAATGGATATAAAAACCAAAAAGCTGTGCTTCTAATCATAACTGCTAGCCACTGGCAGAGGTACACCCAGTCCCATTTAACAAACAAATGAAAAAAAATTACAAAAGTAGTGATTTGAATTCTAAGAGGGAGAGAGGGGTCTTTTTTTGTTGTTTTTTTTTTTTTTAAACAGGTTATTAGGTGTTTACCATTCTTCAAGATTTCATTTATGAAAAAGAAGGCATCTAAACCACAGCACTTTGCCAGAAAACAAAAACATGACCAGGCTGCTGTAAAAATGGGAAAAAAGCCACCACCCTTCCATAACGTTTGAAGAGCTAATGGTTCATCATGGTATATGGTACAGCAACGTAAATCTTCTCTCCAGAGGAAGGGGTAGAATCCTAGCCATAAGTAAGAGTGACACTTGGGGGGTTAATTCTGTAGAGGGCTGCCTAATCATTTATGTGCATAAGTGACCTCTTATAGAATACTGATGACTAGCGGAAAAAATATGTCATGGCGTGTACTTTACTGGTGAGCATGCACATGAGTAGAGGTTAGGCAGAGCACCAGCTATGCTCTTATAGAATGCTGTGCGTGCTAATATCTAGGCACAAACAATTATACTAGCTATGGGGCTGTTGCAAGTGATTGTGCCTTAATGTACATGCATTTTTTTGCCATTTGTGCTGTAAGCTATTTTTTAAAAGTCAGAAATCGGTCCCTGCTGGAATCTAACCTGTCCCCACTGGAATCTGACCCATCCCCACCCTCCCACTCATATTAAGGCTATCTCTCACACTCTAAGCCTCTTTTTCACCTCACTTATTAAAACCTCTGTACTAATGCACTGCTCTGGATCACTAATTTCATGAGACATAAGTCCAAGAGAAGGAAAACCAAGTGGTCCGACCAGTAGGAAGAAATCTGAGCACACTTTCTTGTGTACCATCCCTTTTCCCTGTACTTAAAGATACAAGTGCTATGAAATCGATGCACATAATTTTAGCCACTGAGTGGGAAGCAAATTTTCAGCCCTGAGAATTTACCCACATTGCCTCCAGTGTCTTTATCCTTTCAGAGGCTTCAAAAGAAAGCAAATATCATATGCAGCTTTTTTTCCATTTGCAATACACGAATTTTTCTAGATTTATATTCTGAATACACTAATAAATCTCACTCTTGTGATGGTCTTCCTTTGGCATCTCTGTTATTTGCTATGTTTTTTAACATAGGTTAAGAATATGGAAGGGAAAAAAGTAAAATTAGGCCCTGGTTTGATGGAAGATGTGTAAAAATGTAGGGGAAACCTCATAGCTTTGCGTCTCACCCACAGTTGATTTCAACTCCAATTTAACTAAATGCCCAAAAATACAGTAAGAGAAATTCTAAGACTAAAAAAAATTGCACATCTTTAATACACACACTGCAACCTCAGTGTTTATGGCCGTGTGGAAGCAGCAGTGGTATTTTGGGGTTATGTAATTACATACCAGGATTGTGCTGGTGAATCTATGCAGTATACACACAGCTTAAGATGTATGGACAATATACCGCTGTTGATGGCTATGTCTACAGTTAAATTCGCAAAAGGTCTGTGCCAGGGGAGATATTGACACCCTAATGCAGAGGTTTTCAATCCACTAGGGGCACAACCTAGCCAGCTAGATTTTTGGGCTACCCACAATAAATATGCATAAGATAAACTTCAATGCATTGCCTCCTTTGTGTAGAGATCTAGTTCATGCATATTTTTTGTGGAAAGCCCTCTCCTCCCCCCTTTCTTTTTTTCCAACCAGACTACTTAGGTGTATCCCTTTCCTATCCTCCTAATACAAGGCAACAACACGCAAACCGGCTTCTAGTATTGGAGACCTAAGTCCTTCAGGTCGTGACCCGGAAGTAAGCAACTGTTCGGCGTCGCCGATTGGTTGTCAGTGTAGAACCATGACTTCCGCTTCCGGTGTGCCGAATAACGTCTCAATCGGAGAGTAATGGCTGGTAGTCGGTTGGAGAAGTTGGGAACGATCTTCACTAGGTACCGAACAGCTTGGCATGCACTGAAATAATTTCGTTTCTATCCAGCACCTTTCCCAGTGAAAGCTTTACTGTTCTCAGTCGCCGGCAGCGGTTTTTCTTCTTTCTGGCACCGTGTATAGGAACGTGATTGATAACCGGCTATGTTAAATGTGGCCCGCATTTGAAGCCAGTTTAAGATTCACTTCGAAATTTGATATATGTTTTATGCAGGAAACGAAATCACTTGCATTGTCGAGTTTATTAAATAAATGTGCTGCTGTATTAGATGGAAAAAAAGAAAAGCACACGCACCACACAAGGCACAAAACACAAGTGTAAATTTTGTGTTGTCTTTTTTTGCTTTTGATCCTAGTTTATAAAGAAAAAACATTTTTTCTGTATATATTTTTGAAAAAATCTACGGAAAGAGCCAAAACACATAAAGTCCACACTCACTGTTCACTAATGCATCATACATCCACTTCTGAACTCTCATCCCCGTAATCTCACATCACTTATACCTCTACTCACAGAAATATATATACCATATGTCTTCATGCCTTAACATTGCCCTTTAAGCTTCCCATTGTCTCCTTCCAGTGTTTCAATGTTTGTGTTCCATTCATGCCTTAATATGGCCCTTTAAGCTTCCCATTGTCTCCTTCCAGTGTTTCAATGTTTGTGTTCCATTGTTATATTCCTTAACGTTACTTCGATTGTCTCGCATAACTGTGCACAATGTAACCCATAACCAAGTTGTAACAAACTGTATTTCCATCATTTATATCATATTGTAAGCCACACTGAGCCCACAAAAAGGTGGGAAAATGTGGGATACAAATGCAATAAATAAATAAATATTGGTTGTAGTTTTAAATTGTAATGTTTGCTTAGGGCACTCTTTACTAAGCTGCGCTAAGGGCGAGTTAGCTAAATATTAGCGTGTGCTAAACGCTAGTGACACCCATGGGTGCACTAAAAATGCTACCGCGCCTTAGTTAACAGGGCCCTTAGTCAAATTTTGCATGGAATGTGAGGTTGGAATTGAGATGTCAAGCTGTGGACCTCCTCATTTCTAGTGGCATCTTAGAAAAAGCTCTGCTAATGCAGAACCTTCTCTGAAATATCTCCAAGAGTACATATATATTTGTTGGCAGAGACAGCTTCTTTGATTGGTGGTTCTAAGCTCCACCCAGCTGTCAGCACTGATTATAATGTCAGTTTTTTTCTTTCATACTGGGATCATGATCCATTTTCTCTCTATCTCCCCAACAGTCCGGCATCTTCCTTTTCCCTCCATACTACCTTCCCACACATAGTCTAGCATCTCCATCCCCCCTTCTGGAGGCCAAGAGCAAAGTGGATTCACCACTGGACAGGGGCATAGAACAACAGTCAGGTCCCCTTCCAATGGACTTCCTTTCAGGGGAGAGGTGGGTAGGACATGACAACGCATGAGTGTCGACCTGTTCTTCTAGGCCCAGTGCCAAGCACTGAATCCACTTTTGGCTAGATTCTTTATATGGTGCCTAAAAGCTCCGCACAAAATAAATTTACGACTAAGCGTATTCTGTAAACTGCGCCTATATTTAGGCATTGTGTATAGAATACGCTTAGTTGATATCACAGCATTTAAAACTACGCGCATCCATTTACATCAAGAAAAATGTGGCGTACATGCTGGCACATAGATTTAGGCGCACAGGGGTATATTCTATAACTGCGTGTAAATTTTGGAATGCCCATGAAATGCCTAGTTCCCTACCCATAGCGACGCCCCTTTTGGCTGTGCACATTCGAGTTTAGGCTCAGTGCATTACAGAATACGCTTAGCGAGTTGTGCGTGTAAATTCAAATTATTGACAATTAGTGCTCATTATTGCTCATTATGACCTCATGAAGGCTGATTAGCTTGTTAAGCTAATTAAGTTATGTGCGTCGTTATAGAATATGCTTGGATTTTGTCACGGAACACTAGATGTGCTTTATAGAATCTGAGGGATTGCTTTTTGCCTCCAGAATGGGGAGAGCTGCAGCAGTGGCAGGAGGAGGAGAAAAACAAGAGGAGGTAGGATACATGACCCCCCCCCCCCCCAGTAGCTGTTGGGCGGGGCTTGGATCAACAATTTGGTGGGGCCTTGGTCCCTGTGGCCCACCCCATTCCGACATCTGTGCTATTAACTGCAGCATAGAAGTGTCAGATTTGCAACTTCAGTGTGTAGGTACCCCATTTTAAAAACCTGCACGTTAAGTTCTGCGTATTAAGTAGTAAGGCCACAATTTTAATTTGACTTTGGAAGCAGAGATAAACAGTATGGGATTAAGGAAGATGACTCCTATATTGTATTATATTAAGCCCTATCCAAAATGAGCACCTTTTTAAAACCCATTTGTGCCTCTGATGTAGCGTAAAACTCAATGGGAAAGTTTTATTCCATACAGGTATATTCCCTTTGTAGAATGGGGAATACATATGTAGATGTTTGTCTTGCCCGAACCACACCCCCTTGAAATATATGGGTGTGTGGATTATCCTCTGAAAATAGTTTCTTTCAGAAATAGTAATTTACAAACGTATACAATCTATCCATTTAAATGCCACTGTTTACACAAGGAGATGCTACTAGTAACATAGTAACATAGTAGATGACGGCAGAAAAAGACCTGCACGGTCCATCCAGTCTGCCCAACAAGACAAACTCATATGTGCTACTTTTTGTGTATATCTTACCTTGATTTGTAACTGTCATTTTCAGGGCACAGACCATACAAGTCTGCCCAGCACTATCCCCTCCTCCCAACCACCAGCCCCGCCTCCCACCACCGGCTCTGGCACAGACCGTATAAGTCAGCCCAGCACTATCCCCGCCTCCCACCACTGGCTCTGGCACAGACCGTATAAGTCTGCCCAGCACTATCCCTGCCTCCCAACCACCAGCTCTGCCACCCAATCTCGGCTAAGCTCCTGAGGATCCATTTCTTCTGAACAGGATTCCTTTATGTTTATCCCACGCATGTTTGAATTCCGTTACCGTTTTCCTCTCCACCACCTCCCGCGGGAGGGCATTCCAAGCATCCACCACTCTCTCCGTGAAAAAATACTTCCTGACATTTTTTTTTGAGTCTGCCCCCTTCAATCTCTTTTCATGCCCTCTAGTTCTGCCGCCTTCCCATCACCGGAAAAGGTTCGTTTGCGGATTAATATCTTTCAAATATTTGAACGTCTGTATCATATCACCCCTGTTTCTCCTTTCTTCCAGGTTATACATGTTCAGGTCCGCAAGTCTCTCCTCATACGTCTTGTAACGCAAATCCCATACCATCCTCGTAGCTTTTCTTTGCACCGCTTCAATTCTTTTTACATCCTTAGCAAGATACGGCCTCCAAAACTGAACACAATACTCCAGGTGGGGCCTCACCAACGATTTGTACAGGGGCATTAACACCTCTTTTCTTCTGCTGGTCACTCCCCTCTCTATACAGCCTAGTAACCTTCTACTTAATGGCCACCGCCTTGTCACACTGTTTTGTTGCCTTCAGATCCTCAGATACTATCACCCCAAGATCCCTCTCCCCGTCGGTACCTATCAGACTCTCACCACCTAACACATACGTCTCCCGTGGATTTCTACTCCCTAAGTGCATCACTTTGCATTTCTTCACATTGAATTTTAATTGCCAAGCCTTAGACCAATCTTCTAGCTTTCGCAGATCCTTTTTCATGTTTTCTACTCCTTCCCAGGTGTCCACTCTGTTACAAATCTTAGTATCATCTGCAAAAAGGCAAACTTTACCTTCTAACCCTTCAGCAATGTCACTCACAAATATATTGAACAGAATCAGCCCCAGCACTGATCCCTGAGGCACTCCACTAGTCACCTTTCCCTCCTCCGAGCGAATTCCATTCACCACCACCCTCTGGCGTCTGTCCGTCAACTAGTTCCTTATCCAGTTCACCACTTCGGGTCCTATCTTCAGCCCGTCAAGTTTAAGAGCCTCCTGTGGGGAACCGTGTCAAAAGCTTTGCTGAAATCTAGGTAGATTACGTCTATAGCACATCCCTGATTTAATTCTCCAGTCACCCAGTCAAAGAATTCAATGAGATTCGTTCGCCAGACGTATCTCTCTCTTTGATGGTCACTGCCGCCCAGGTGGGCACCCACTCGGACATTTGACACACTATCCCCATTTGTGAGCACCAGATCCAGCGTCGCTCCCTCCCTCGTGGGTTCCGTCACCATTTGCTCAGGCAGAGCACTTTGAAAAGCATCCATAATCTCTCTACTGCTCTCCGATTCCGCAGTTGGAACCATCCAATCTACATCTGGCAGGTTGAAATCTCCCAGCAACAGCACCTCTCTCTTTTTTCCCAACTTTTGAATATCTGCGATCAGATCTTTATCTAATTCCTCCAATTGTGTCGGGGGTCTGTAGACAACACCCACGTGGACAGAGGTTCTATCGTCTCTTTTTAAGGTGATCCATATCGCTTCTTCCTTTCCCCAGGTCCCTGTCATTTCAGTTGCTGCGATATCATTTCTCACATATAGAGCTACTCCACCACCTTTACGACCCTCTCTATCCTTCCTAAATAGATTATAGCCTGGTATGTTTGCATCCCATTCATGGGAACCATTTAGCCACGTCTCTGTGATTGCATCAACGTCTAAGTCTGCCTCCACCATCAGGGCTTGAAGGTCATGAACTTTATTGCTTAGACTGCGAGCATTTGTGGTCATCGCATTCCATCTACATTTCCTGGTATGTGTTTCAACATTAGTGATTTGGGGGTGTTTTTTTCTCTTTGGGTACCTTCATATCTTTTTGTACCACCTTCATTGCTTTTTCTTTATCTTTTTCCTCAGTTCTATTTTCAGGAACAACACAGTGCTGTAATGAAGCTAAAGAATTCTGTAGGGGCAACACTTGTGTGGGCGGATGCTTTTGTGTCACATAACGAAGCCTGCCTGAGCCTACCATGAACCATCTGTTCTTAGTTGGTTTTATCCTTTGAGGCAGTGGTGAGAATTTGGAATGATTCTGTGCAGTATGATTTTGTGCAGTCCTAGAAGTTGCTTTAAGTGCATTTAATTCCTGCTTTACTTTACTGAGCTCCTGTTTTAAACTAGCAAGCTGAAGACAGATAGGACAAGCTTTAAGTCTCCATATGATTGGTCTTGAAATTAAAGCACCACAATTATTACAGAGAATAAAAGTCATCCTGATTGGTTGAAATTTGAAAAGGTGTACTATGATGGGGGTGTAATTAGGGTGGAGTTATTTTGTGGTAAGATGTGTATTTGGGAAAGCTATTTAGGAAGTGTCAGTCTTGGGGTGGATAGGTTGTGGGGCAGGGTGGGTGGGCTTAAATTTAAAACCTGTACAATGTGTTTGCTGTAACCTATCTCTAGAACTGCATTGAGATGCTTTAAGGCAGGGGTAATCAGAAAATAGTCTTATCTGTGAGCTCCAACCTTCCAGCTCCTCTGCAGAGACAAATCCATAAACAGGACATGCACTATTTTTAATCTAGAAGAACTGTTGGTAAGAAAAAGGTGCCAGTGATGATTTTCCCTTGGAAACTGCCTTTCTGAACCTGGTAGCTGCTGGTCTGCCATAGCTTTTATTCTGTGACGAGATTTGTTCTTCTTTGACTATCCTTTTTTTAAAATTATTATTCTCCCTGTGACAGAGTGCGTGATCTCATGCGTGCTGGCGTCATCAAACAGTCTGAGAAACCTATTTGGTACGATGTATATGCTGCCTTCCCTCCTAAAACAGAACCACTTTACCAAGAACCTCCAAAACGCTTTTATAACTTAAAGGATAATGTGCCTCCGATTTTGTATGAGGAAGATGTAATCAGAGCGTAAGTTACATTTTAGCTAGGTATCTTCTGAAATATTACTTGTATCTGGAGCTTTGCGTTTACAGCTCAATGTGCTTGGATAGTGGAAATAGAAAGGTGCTTATTTAAGGTTTATGAATTCTCATGAGACCAATTTATGTAGTTTTATAAAATAAAATATATAACACTTAAAAAAATGAATTTACAAAGTAAAGCGAAATGTTTTGCATACTGTACATAATGAGCAACTGAGAACAATAGCCATTAAGACGGTCAGAGCACTAAGAAGTTGGTGACCAGTATGTTATGTGATCTGTGGTAGTAATTTGGTGATAAAGAAGATATTTTTTTATTCAACCAGGAATATTTAGAAGACCAAACATGATGATTTGTTTCCCCTACAGAAAGTTTTTCGAGGTTTATGGGAATGGTCCCAGACCATTTGACCTATCAAGATCCAATTTCAGATCCGTAAGCCAGAGGTAAGACTGTGTAATGTTAAACACTGCTTCCTGTGAATTAAGCAGCAAAGGTAAAGGTTGCAATTTTTCTCTGAGGGGGCGTGACATGGGCAGAGAGTGGGTGTCAAAGCATTAGCCAGCTAACGCATTCTGGAGTCCTACAAAGTATCGATAAGCCCAACTAAGGTTTACCGAATGCTAATTCGGGACTACCGCCGGCCCAACGTGGCTGCTGGCGGTAGTTCCACCGCAAGCGCACCATTCCTGGGGGAAAAAGAAAACACCCGGAAACGGCTTGCACAACGGTAATCAGGCATTGCTGCATGCTGCCGAGTTACTGCAGGAGCCCTTATCGCCACCTCAGTGGGTGGCGATAAGGGCTCCCCACCATATGGCCACGCAGTAAGAGTTCTCTTACCACTTAGCCATGTTTGTCTGGGGTAAAAAGAGCCCTGGCGCATGGGAAAAACAGTCCCTGCCACTTGCGCAGGGCCCTTTTTCCCTCAGCTTGGTAAAAGGACCCCTATACTTGGCATGTGCTAACTGGCTAATGCAGAGTTAACGTGGGAGCACTTAGCTACTCCGAACTAGGAGGTGGTAAGTAGTCCCACGTTAATGGTAACATTAATGCACAACCTGCAATAAAAAAAAAAAAAAAGAGGGAATGCCCCCAAAAGTTGCCGCATTAAATCTGGGCTTAGCGTATGGAGTGGAGGAGTGGCCTAGTGGTTAGAGCACCAGTCTTGCAATCCAGAGGTGGCCAGTTCAAATTCCACTGCTGCTCCTTGTGATCTTGGGCAAAGTCACTTAACCCTCCGTTGCCTCAGGTACAAACTTAGATTGTGAGCCCTCCTGGGACAGAGAAATATCCAGTGTACCTGAATGTAACTCACTACTGAAAAAGGTGTGAGCAAAATCTAAATAAATAAATATAAAATAAAATCCTGCATTTCAACTCATTAAGCCCAGATTTTAGCGCGCTTTATTAAAAATAACCCTTTTGCTGTATTGGGTTTCTTCAATTGAACACTGCATTTAGTACATTTTATACAGTTTATAAGAACAATAAATACATGAAATTATTTATAAGATTATCTGTGTCTAAAAAATAGAATTAAGCAAATTCCTGAATAACTGAATAAACATGACTACCAAGTTGGAACAAGGTTTTCCATTTGTTGAATATGTGGCATTGCTGCCTGAGTTATGTAGTGAACTGTAGGTTAATTGATTGGTCGAGGTACTTATATGGCTCAGAACACAGTTAAACAGTTATACCGCTAACAATTATCCTGATCTTGTGTCTAGGGATATTTGACCTCTAATGCCTACTAAAACTAGCTAGTCAAGCTGGAAAAAGGAAACCATAGGCACAGATGAAATATATATTCATTAAGTAAAGAAAATATATAATAAATATTCTGAAGCAAAGTGCCAAGCAAAATTACAAAAATACTTGCTATAGAAAATAGATTATCACCAAAATAGATAATACAATCTGATTATCCTGAGACTAACTACAGAAGTGATTAGAACAGTATTTTTTTTTTTTTTTTTGTTACATTTGTACCCCGCGCTTTCCCACTCATGGCAGGCTCAATGCGGCTTACATGGGGCAATGGAGGGTTAAGTGACATGCCCAGAGTCACAAGGAGCTGCCTGTGCCTGAAGTGGGAATCGAACTCAGTTCCTCAGTTCCCCAGGACCAAAGTCCACCACTCTAACCACTAGGCCACTCCTTATAATCCTTATGAGAATTTAGCACGTCATATGCAAAATACAGATTAGCTGAATACTCCACTGACCAAAAATCCTGACGTAAACTATCTGTCTCAGAATAAACTAAGGAGTCACTATCCCCATCTATAGGTAATAAATCCTGAATCTCACATGCCGTGTGGCAGTCTCCAAATGGTAGAGAAGTGGATTTTTCCTCACTCGAGCTGAAACGTCAGCAAGCCTCCCAGGAATAGGTCCAAGAATTGTATCTCTGAATGCGAAAGGGTATAGTCTTTGATGAGGTCTGAGTTCGTTACACGGCATTCAGTTCACTGGTTAGGAAAATAGTCTCTTGCTCTCTTTAGAGCTTCCTGTTCACTGGCACATCCTCTGGTGTTCTTCCTTCTGGTCTCTCCTCCTTCTCCGGTCTCTGACTCACTTCTCCAACACACCAACTAAACTTTCTTCAGTCCAAACCTTAGATATCCAAGATGGTCAGATGATGATACCTGTGGACCAATCACACACCATGACCTATGTCCAACATAGTCATGAAGAACCCTTTGTTCTAGCCATGAAGCAGTTATCAAGGGCAGGCAAACTCTCTGTACTTTTCCATACTTTTGGGAGCCATGGGTGTTTTTCTCCTTCAAGCTTCCCAGGAGATAACGGGCGAGTTTGCAACAAAGAATATGTCCTTGGGTGCAGAAAACTTTGCAATGCTCAGCAGTACTTTTCCATTGCAAACAAGCTGGATTCTCATAGTGGCAGATGAATGCAGGTCACAAGGCTTCAGAGGCCATTTTGTTAGAAGAATGGTTCAGGCTTTTATAGGCCCAAACCAGCAAAGGTGAGATCTCAGGTAAATACCCCTACAGAACCAGCTGCAAACCTGTGTATGTATGTGAATCACTGTTGTAAAAGGGGCAGTTAATGGGCCATACATGTAGATTTTAAACAAAAATTGAGTCCATAATTTTAATTATAATTAAGTTCAGCACAAATGGTCTTTAAGAAATTGGATAACATGCTTATTTTATTTGGTACTTAAAATTAGGGCTGCATTTTGATTAAAATTTTAAGCACGATGAATTGAGTGATTAAAGGCATGTTGTTGTATTTTTTTTCCTACTGCAGCACCTTGTGGCTCTGCGCAGTGGAGGGTTAAGGTCTTCTTTTACAAAGCCACACTAGTGATTCCCGTGCGGCATATCACAGGAAGCCCATTCAATTCCTATTGACTTCCTCTCATTTGTAGCATGGGAATCCCTAGTGCAGCTTTGTGAAAGAAGGCCCCTAACTGTCCCATTTCCCAGAGTCACAAGGAGCTACAGGGAACAAAAGTAAAAAAAAAAAAAAAACATACCTTGAGTTGTGTGATTAATAGCAATTTACAAATTTTAATCAAAATGCATCCCTAAATAAAGTAAAGAATAAAAAGTATTGAAAAAATAAGAAATCCAAATTGACAAATTACATATTAAAGAATCTAAAACAGCGTCGGAATTGCTATAAACAGCCTTACATTTTTCACAGCCTAGTTCAGAAATGCAGCCCTACTTAAAATAACTGTCTGCAGAGAGGAGGGAGACACCCGAAAACTAGGCAGACTTTTCCCACAACTTTCAAAGAGGAACTGGGATTTCAAAATTAGATTCCAGGTGCCTTTGGTGTTTAGTCATCTTGGCCTTTGCCAAAACATCTATAGAAAGGGTAGTTCTATAAACTAGACACTCCCTTGTGCACATAAATGTATAGAGTACTAGCACTTGCCCACGAAAGTGCCAGCAGGGCACCTAAGCGCTACTCGGTAATGGTGTGCCTAACTTTACATATCATGTAAATGCAAGAGAGTATTACATGGGTGGAGCATAGGTCTGGCTCCCACGTTCATAAATTACAGAAAGATGTAAGTTGCTGATACCTGGTTATGCTAGTATTCTGTAATGGAATCTGGAGTGGAGGAGTAGCCTAAGGGTTAGTGCAGCAGCCTGAGAACCTGCGTTTCATTCCCACTACATCTCCTTGTGACTCTGGGCAAGTCACTTAACCCTCCATTGCCTCAGCTACAAAATAAGTGCCTGTATATAATATGTAAACCGCTTTGATTGTAAACACAGAAAGGCAGTATATGAAATCCAGTAGGCTCCCGCCACATGCCCTCAGACTGGAGGTGCCTAATTGTAAAATTGCCCCCAGACTGTCTAATATGCACAGCATAAAGAAGAACTCCCTTTGACAGTCTATTCAAAGCCCATCACACTTCTCAGCAACGTTTGCCCCGTTAGCAGAGGTGGACTGGCTGCAAGTATGTGAGCTTGGGAATTATTTTTTTAATCATTCTTTGTATTAAACTTTATGATGCTTACTGCATTTGTAATATTTGTTTTAATTTAAAATTTACTAACAAATTAAGAATAATACAGAATTATCCATCACATTATCAATTTCACAGAAAAAAATTATTATAGCCCACATCACGGGAACAAGCTACAAATTGGTCAAAGCAGTAAACTGTACAAACAAAATCAATTGGTTATCAGCAAGCAACATAATAACATTAGAACTGATGTTAAACTATTATTGTCCCTCCAGATAAAAAAAAATTCTAAAAGAAACCCAATTACACCTTACACCCAATCTTCAATAAAAAAAAGATTCTAATTGAATAGAATCATAAAAATATGATTATTCTCATAATCCACCAAATACTTGCAAGGAAACTTAAAGAAGAAAGTGGCACCAATTGCCAATACCTTACTTTTTAACTGAAGAAAAATTTTCCTGTGGATTTCGAGACATCAGGAAACAACATCACAGGTTAACCACAAAAAGGTAAATTCTTTTTTGGAAAATATGCTCTCAATACCGCCATCTTATTTTCCACAGAAGAAAAAGTAATCAACAAGGTAGATCTTTTAACTATGACAGCTTGGGAAGATTCTAGAAATTTTGAAACATCTAAACTGTCAGGTGACTTAATTGTGTCTATTCTACCTTCTTCACCTTTAGGTAAATAATACACATTCTCAGTTTTTATGTTTCAACATTTTTTATTGAAAACAGTACAGAGATAAAGCTTTTACAAATGAATCCACAAAGAGGTAATTATAGTCATTAAAGAGCAACTGCAATAAGCTGTTTCCAAATTTGTAAATATCATATCTCTGTCTTCCCCCCCCCCCCCCCCCCCCCCCCCCCCCACTTTCTCTTCATATAGAACATTTAAACATTTGACCTATACCAACAGACCAACTGCATTTAACTTACTGAATAAGCTGTAAGTCTAAAGCACTCTTACTATTTGGCGCTTCCACATTTATTTTGTTACAGCATTCTTATTGATGAATCAACAAAACTGATCATTAACATATTCAATAGCCAATAATTTGAAATCATAAACAACAAAGACGTATTCTCGCCATCAAGTTTATAGAGCTTAACTCCTCATACATTCTTTCCCTCCACCCAAACCACCCATCCTCCTCCCCACCCCCACCTTCTTCCCTACCTACATTCTAAAACTCCCCCTTCCCTTACCCTCCCCCAGGTTCCTGTGTGTACCATCCAATCACCATCCGTCTTTACCATCCGTAACGCCCCAACGAAAACTATTCAGAACTTGGCTGCGTGCCAATGGAGAAATCCTTTTCAAATATGCCCCCCCCCCCCCCCCCATACCGCAAGAAACTTCTGTTGCCTCTTAGGAGATTGATACATTCTCAATTTTTAAAGAGTCTTAGGAAATTGCAATATATACTTTAAATAGGTTCTAAATAATTCAGTAGGAGACAAATAGAGGCCCTTTTACTAAGCCGGCAGTGCGAACACAACTTTTGGCCGTGCGTTGGGCCCATTTTTGCCGTGTCCTGGAAAAAGGGCCTTTTTTTAAAGGTCCCGAAAATGGACATGCAGCAAAGTAAAAACCAACGCGTGTCCATTTTCAGCCTGAGACCTTACTGCCACCCTTTGATTTAGTGAGAAATAATTATTAAACTGTCACCCATTCTTCCCCAGCTCATCTAAGCATTTACTCTTTCACAGTTGAGACTCTCCTGCCTGCTTCATCAAGTTTAGCTAGGACACGATATGGCATTCTTTAGACATCCACTGTACCTTTACAACATTTGGCTGGAATGGTTTTCTGATCTGCTGTCTTTGAAACAAAGTGATTTCTGCTGTTTAATTGCTTATAATGCTTGAAATTTAAGGTTTGTGGAGAAGTTCCAAGAGCTTAAGAAACTGGGAGAAACAGATGAAGAAATACTGTTTGAAGAAACAGGGAAGGCTCTGTTGGGAGAAGGCCTCATTTTAAGGAGGAAAGCAGGAGTTCCTGTACGTATTAAGACTGATTTTACCCTGTGTCCTCTGTGTGTGTGTGTGTGTGTGTGTGTGTATATATATATCACATGCACAATGAATCTAGCTATATTGTTTTCTCTTTTTCCCAAAGGATATCCATATTTTTATAGTAGTCAGGTCAATGCTTCAGCCCCCAGAAGGTAAGGCAGTCCCTCAAGTGCTGTGACAGCCAGGGGAAGACATCTGTAGTGAGTCTCTTCTAGGACTGTCGGTCTTGAGCAACTGAAGTAAAATCTTCCATGTAGAGGTGGAGCTGTTATGCTTCTCCTTGATTTGCCTGGTCCTGTTCTTTCTTGGAGCACTTTTTACAACCTTCCAGGCAGGTGGTTGATGCCGCTGGTGTAATTGTCCTGGTAGTTGCATTCGTTATAATAAAAACAAAAAGTAGATATTTTCAAGAGCCCCAAATAAAGCAATTAAATCAGTAAGGAATAATTGGACAACATTTATAAACTCGTATCACCTATAATGGGGATTAAGGAATTCAGGCTTCAAGTACCACAAGCTAATTTTCAAGATACCTCTAATGCAGGGGTTCTCAACCCATTCCTCGGAACACACCCAGCTAGTCAAGTTTTCAGGATACCCACAATGAATATGCATGAGGTACATTTGCATTCACTGCCTCCATTGTATGCAAATCTATCTCATGCATATTCATTGTGGGTATCCTGAAAACCTGACTGGCTGGGTGTGTCCTGAGGAGGGCGAGAACCCCTGCTCTAATGAATATGCATAAGATAGATTTGTATAAATGGAGGCAGTATCCATGTAGGTCTATCTTATGCATATTAGAGATCCTGAAAACCTGGCCTGTTTGTGGCACTCAAGCCCTGAGCTACTACAGTCCATGAGGTATGGCATCAATATAATGACACACCTCTTAAGGAAGGTGCAAGTCTCACAATTGTATGCCCTACTGTGAAAGTGAAAATTTCCATTACATAGCTTCCCATTTGTGGGATAGTTGTGTCCATCAGCCAGCAGATGGAGATAGAAAATACTGACGCGCTATAGAAATGTTAAATAGTAGTAGTAGTAGTAGAGATGTGCCTCAGCTCAGTTTTCAGTTCTCTATCTCCAGCAGGTGGATGGATACTCTTTGTTCTGAGTGATTTGCTCCTGGTCCAGTTGGTTTACCGGTCCCCAGTTGAGCTTTGCTGGTGGTTTTAGTGTCAGGGTCATATGTGGAGGTCTTCAGATCCCTGTTTCTGGTGCCCTGCAAATTTATTTCTTACCTCCCTTCACCTGTTTCCTATGGAGCTCTCCTTTTTCCAGCACAACAAACTTAAAAAAATAAAAAGAGAAGGAAAGAGATTTACTGGAGAGCATGGGACAGAGTATCAATCCTGATTCTTTCTCAGCTGTGGTAAGATTTGTGGACACTGTGAGTTTGGGGAGGAGCAGCCAGCAGTGGTAAGTCCGACTAAATTTTGACTCTGAACCACTTGGAGGGTTGCAAGTTCTACTTGGTGCAGGGGAGGGATCGTGACTTACTGCTTGGAACTGCGTTGTTCTGTGCTTGTGCCAGTCGTGGTTAATGGTGACTCCTGGAGAGACAGTTAAGTGTTTTTCCCGCTGTGTGAAGCGTTGTAGTACGTGCAAGCTGGGAATTCTGCAGGACATGGGAGAAATGGTCAGCAGCTGCAAATTTTTTGGGTGCCATTTTGTTGGGGCCAACTGGCAGTGATCACGCATGGAGCACAACCGCCATTTTACAACGTCAGGGCCCGACAGAGCATTCAACTGTATCGGGATCTTTGTTTTCACTGAAGTTTATATTGCTCTTGCACCAGACCTATTTACTGAAGCAGGGACAGTCAGAGTTGCTGCATTGTGCTTCAGTTTCTTGCTCCTCTGACTCTTGAGAGATCCCATGTAGACCTCCAGGAGTAGGTAGATGAGGCTCTCTGCTTCTCCCTTCTTACCTGATGTGGCCTCCGTCTATTCAGGGGAGCCATCATTGAAGGAACCATTAGAGGAGGAAGATGACCCAAAAGTACTGAGGTTGTTTCATAAAGAGAAGCTCGTAACTCTTATTTCTGAAGCACTGGGGGAGCTTTCCATTGAGGAACCTTCTGCTCCGGTGTCAGGAGTTCCATCTTAGTTGATCATGAGGGGCTTAGAGGTCTTTCTAAGGCTTCGATGCATCTTACTACTACTACTACTACTTGACATTTCTATAGCGCTACTAGGGTTACGCAGCGCTGTGCAATTTAACAAAGAGGGACAGTCCCTGCTCAAAGGAGCTTACAATCTAAAGGACGAAATGACAAGTTGGGGTAGTCTAGATTTCTTGAATAGTGGTTAGGTGCCAAAGGCGACATTGAAGAGATGGGCTTTTAGCAGGGATTTGAAGATGGGCAGGGAAGGGGCCTGGCGTATGGGCTCAGGGAGATCTTGACATTCAGGACCTGATTACAGCAGAATGGGTCTCACTGGATGTATACCTGAGAGTGGGAGGAGCCATGGCTCACCCTTACCCATTAGTTCCAGAGGAGAAAGAGAAATTGCAGCTTCCCAGGGTGGTCTCTTGTTGTGGCGGTGACTGAGAAGACCACCTTGCAGGTGGAAGGGGGCATTGTCCTTAAAGACTTACAGGATAGGCATCTAGAAGGTTCGCTGAAACAAGCTTTTGAAGTGGCCTCTTTGGGCCTTCAAGCGACGGTGTGTAGCTTGTTCATGGCAAGAGCATGCCTGAAGTGGCATCAGCAGTCAACAAAGCAAGATGGACACCATAACACCCAGCTGTAAATAGGGGTTGGCCCTACTTGGTGAATGCTGTTTATGATTCACAACCTGTAGCTGTAACCACTAGGCCACAGCAACTTGCACACCAGAACTAGAGCACTGTGTGTACAAGGTAAAGAGTGAGTAGGACAGACAAAGATTTTTATTTTTCTAATTCTCTATATGTTTATGTTGTTCTCCTTTCTCAGATGACGCAAAACAAGGGTCCTCTCCTGGAAATTAATCTTAAAACTGTGTTGGAGGAGATACAGCAACAACAGCAATCTCAAGAAGCAGAAGCACAGGAACAAACCCAGCCTCCCACTAACAACTCTTAATAACCAGTGTTCCTTTCCACCCCTTGTTCTGATAATGCACACAGTTCCCGAGCAGGTGGCAGCTACTATATTAATCAGTCTAAAAAGGACCAGGCCCCAGAAAAAAATAATAAAGCTGTCTCCCTTTCTTCATAAAATTTATTGGGATTCATTTTACTACATTGTTTGTGTACATCTAAAGCTTCTGGACAACTGTGTGCATCACTTACTCGTTTCTTGTAGTGATGAGGGTCATCTGCACTGGATTGATGTAGCAAAGCAGAAGCCCTCCGTAGTCTGTTTTTGCTAGGCAAATGCCAAATTAAGGGCTCCTTTTACCAAACTGCGGCAAAAGGGGGTCTGCGCTGGTGTTGGTGTGTGTTTTTGACTTGCGCCGAGGCACTCTTTTACCGCAGCGGGTAAAAGGTAGGTCTTGCTTTTGTTTTAATGCAGGAAATGGGCGTGGGGCAAGTAAAGCACTTGCCTCGTGGCCATTTTGGGAGGAGGGGAGCCCTTACCGCCATCCATTGAGGTGGTGGTAAGAGCTCCAGCGCTAACCCAGCACTAGAGAATAAATATTTTTTGCAGTTCCAGATATGATGGTGCACTGGGAGTGGGAAGTACCGTCGAGCTGCTGTGGTGGCCCAGCAGTACTTCCTTTTTAGCGAGTGGTAAGCCCATGTTGGGCTTACCGCCACTGTGTAAAAGGGGCTGTCAGTGACAGGTAGCCACTCGTAATGCTGAAAGCTTTCGTGTTTTAACAGATAGGAGTGGCTGTGCCCCCCAGATGGCAAGTGTGAAAGAGCAGTATCAAAAAATACAAACTTTTCTATCACATTTTCTCAACATATTCTAAGTGATCTGTGGAAAATTGAGAGCTTTTATTTTTTTGTTTTTTTACTATTAGTGTTATTGTTATGATACTGTGGCATGAAAAATTGTTTTGCTTTTGAGTTAATATTGCTGTTACTGTGTGAAAAATCTATTTGCTGTAAATATTATTAAATATCCATTTGTATATAAAATGACAGTGTGATTGTGGAAAAAATCTTGTCAGATTAAACTGTTCTCAGCTACACAGCATTTTGGGTCTTCTGGATCGGCAATAGTGCTTCAATTTAGGAGATGGAGATTCAAGTTTCTGGGACCAGCAGAATGCTCAGGGAAGGTGGTTGCAACAAAGGATTCTCCTTAAAGATCTCCCCTCCACCTCCCAGCTGAGACTTGTGCAACCCCCATACACCACTGAGGGAGCAATAAATCTCCCAATTCCCTGATGAAACACGCAGTCCTTCCTGATGTACTTTGTTTCTTCTTCCTTGCCCAGGGGCTAGCTCTGCCTTTTGACATTTAGAGGGGCATAATCGAATGCAAACGCCCATGTGTAAAAAAGTCCATCACCGAGAACGGGTCTGTGAAGGGGTGGGCCGAACCGTATTTTCGAAAAAGATGGACGTTTATCTTTAGTTTCAAAAATATGGTTTGTGCTAGCCAAATGCATTGGATGTGGGCGTTTTTTGAGCTGGGCGTTTTCGTTTTTCAGCGATAATCGAAACCGCTGCCGGCCATCTCAAAAACGGACCAAATCCAAGGCATTTGGTCGTGGGAGGGGCCAGCATTCGTAGTGCACTGGTCCCCTTGAGATGCCTCTATGCCAGCCTCAAATATCATACCTAGCTCCATGACAGCAGTATGCAGGTCCCCGGAGCAATTTTAGTTTAGTTGGTGCTGCGCGGGACCCATACAGAGAGCAAAAATCGGAAGGAAAAAAAAAAAACATGCAAGTGCAGTCAGGGACATCCAAATTAAAACAATAGTAATAGGGGGATTCGAACCAGCCACCTTCTGGAAAGGGAAGGGCATCTAAACGACTGAATAAGTGGTGCAGTGGTTAGAGCACAGGTCTTGTAATCAGAAGGTGGCTGGTTCGAATCCCCCTATTACTAGGTATGATATTTGAGGCTGGCTTAGAGGCTGGAAAAAATATTTAAATGTTGTTTATTAGGGTGGGAGGGGGTTAGTGACCACTGGGGGAGACAGGGGAGATCATTCCCGATTCCCTCCGGTGGTCATCTGGTCATTTAGGGCACTTTTTTGGGACCTGTTTGTGATTAAACAGGGTCCAGAAAAAGTGACCTAAATTCTCGCTAAAAACGCCTTTCTTTTTTCCATTATTGGCCGAGCGCGCCCACCTCTCGGCTGATAACCACGCCCCAGTCCCGCCTTCACCACGCCTCTGACACGCCCCCATCAACTTTATTCGTTCCTGCGACAGTGCAGTTGAAGACGCCCAAAATTGGCTTTCGATTATACCACCCATCTCCCGATTTAGGTAGAAATATGGGCGTTTTTCTCTTTCGAAAATAAGCTGGTTAGTGATGTTTTTAGCTTCATACAAGTGGGCAGCCAACATTTTAAAGCAGCTGCCCTGGAAAGGATAGGAATGTGTGTCTGCTTTCTTAGCAGTGTCTGGTGGCATGGTGGTGTAAGAATAAGTTTTCTGAGTGGGGAGTGAATTGCAAGATGTCTGCAGCAGCCAAACAGTGCAAAGATACTCCCATCTCAGAATAACATTTTGTTGAGACAGAGAAAGCTTCAACTTCCTTCTACACAATGATACTGAATGGTTTTGGCATCAAAGCGACTGTTTTTCTTGTTAAGGTGTCTCTTTTTAGTGCCATCAGCTAGTTGGAAAAGATGCCTTCAAATCTGCCTAAAATTTGGACAGTTTGCTGGTGTATAATCAGTTGTGCCTGCCATAACAAATCTGCAGGTGCAACCTCCTTACGTTATGGAAGGGGATGTTATGTAAAAAAAAAAAAAAAATTAAAACCTCTTTCGTGTGATGACATCACAACCAAATTAGTTTTTCTCTCCTGGTGTGTGATGGCTGTGTTATTACTGTTACAAACTTGTTCTTACAGCTCAACATAACATTACATAACATGACACTTGTACCCCACACATACCTCCTGAGTTCAATGTGGCTTTACATGTCAAAGAGGCAGGGCAGACCCAGGAATATTACAATAGACAAAATAAAAATAATATATGAAATTTAACAATACAAAAAAATCACAATCAAAATGAACAAAACAACCATTAAATCAGGTAATCTCTAAACAAAGTAAGATTTCAGTAATTTCTGAAATATGACATCATTAGCCTGACCTCTAATATTACAAGGGAACCTAGTCCAGCATGAAGCAACCTGATATATGCAAAAGTACTAAGTAATTTTTATATTTAATCCTTTTTGGGTTAAGATATTGGACCAATAAATCTCTCTAGATCAGGGTTAGAATGAATTCCTGGGAGACAGATGGATAAAAGACATCATATAATGAGGAACTTCAAAAACCAAGAAACACAGTTTAAACGCCACACGCGCACTCATTGGTAACCAGTGTAGTTGTACTAACAATGGCATACCCCTCCCAAATGTTGGTACTTTGAAAATCAGATGAGCTGTTGTGTTCAGTAAAGTCTGAATTCTCTTGATTATCTTCTCTCTACAGCCCATGTAGACTATATAACAACACCAGATTTCAAGCAATGCGTAGTAAAAGTAAGAAAAATCCCTGTAGTACATAAGCTGTCATAGAAGCCTAGGTTTCAAAGTGATAAGAGGTGATTTTTATTCATCTTGAATTACGGACTAGCCCCAAATCAATTTCTGTTTGTTTGTTTTTCTTTATAATAGAACCTCAGAATATCATGAAAAGTGTTTCTTTCAAGTTTATCTAGGGCTATCCCTACTGCTTACACAAGTCTTCTGTAAAGGATACCTCTAAAATACATATCAACTCATTTTTGCAAGTTGCGTTCTTCAGAGTGATCATGTGGTGGGGTGGGGGCGATGCAAATGCCTCCAATATCTCCTCCATTCAGTGTGAGTACTTCTTGCTGGGCAAGAATATAAAAAGAATCTTATTCCATTTTGCTTACAGGTAAAATTTCTTAAATTCTACAGAAATATAAAAAAAAATCAAATGTGATATTAGTAAATGTTAACCATGTGGTAGAAGCACCCAGAGAAAGCTACTGTTTAGGGATAAGCAATGTGGCATCTTGCTATTTTTGGATCCTGCCAGGTACTTGTGACCTGGATTGTTATTGGGCTTCATGGATTTTCGTTCTGATCCTGTGCCTCTCATTTTGGGGATGTACATAAACATAAAAGAATTGCTGCACTGGCTTTTTCGTCTCCCTCCTTCAATGGCTGATCCGGGGGGGGGGGGGGGGGGGGAGTGGAATCACAGCTTCTGAACTGTTCCTGAGAGTTAAACATCACAAGGAAGAGAATGTTATGGCTGCAGATCGATTAAAAATTGTAATTGCATGGATAATCGTGTAAAACACCCCCTCACATTTCTTCCTGTATAGTGCAAAATATAGACAGCAAATGTAAATTCTCAAAACTGACATAGTTACTAAACTAAAAATAATTTTTGTTACCTCAGCTTCAGCAGTTGGAGAACAAGGCCAGTGCCAGGTAGAATTATTGGTCATCTTCACTGAGTATAACCAGAGAAAAAGATCTCAAACCCATGACAGTCAACTTACTAAGCAAGTTAAAAGTCTCACAGCCTAAAATAAAAATCATTCATTGAAGGTGCTGTAGTTTGTCTCCAGGCTCCAGCAATTTCCACTCATGCAGCTATGACTCAGCTTGCCAGAAATTGCAAACTCTTTTGCCCATATCTTTAGGCGTGCTGTCTAACAGAATCTGCAGCTCTGTAGGGATTGCGTGGAGAGGTGCTCATCATATTCTATATACCATGAGGAAATTTAAGCCTATTCTATAAAATATAGGCGTATTTTTCCCCACATAGAATTTTCCGGGGTCATATATAGAATCTAGCCTTCAGTGCCTAAGCTGAAACCAACTGACTCTTGGTTTAGTTAAAAGGTGAAAGAATATAAAGTGATGTCTTTTTATTGGACTAACCTAGCAGATTTTGACTATTCAGGATCAAAGCCCCCTTAGGAGAGGAGGAGCAAAAGTACTAGAAAATGGCGGCCCCGAGAGCTTGTCTCGATGGGGGCCATTTAAGCGTGGGCCTTGAGGCAGTAGGAAGTCAGGGGGGCAAGGGGGCGGAGCAGAGGTACACGGGAATGGAGGAGAGACATGATGGCTTGGGATTGGGCGATTTGTAAAAGGCAGAGGACATGGGGTGCTGATTGGAGGAAAAAGAAGGGGGCAGAGCAAGGAGAGTGTGCGAAGAGGACGTGTGGATGCAGGGAAGGCACTCCTGAGAACCGCGGAGGTGTTTGAAAGCGTTTTACAGCATGGCTGAAGCTAGGGAGCTGGTGGAGGAGGCCTCGGGGGTGGAAGTCTCGTTTTGCACGAGCGATTCACTGGGAGTGAGCCCGGAGCCGGTGAGTTCTGGGGTTGGGGGGGGGGGGCAGCTGCAGCACCCTGAGGCAGGTGAACGAAATGCTGGCCACCGTAGGTCGTAGTCAGGAATCGAGGTGCAGGAAAGACCCTAAGGAAAAGGAGACAACAGACAAGCTAAGTTGTTTCACGCTTACAGAATCTTTATTAATGTGATAGAGTAATCTAGCAACAGAGTAAAGTTGCACACAACGAGGTTTTTTGGCCAGTGATGAAGCAGTCCAGCCCCCGAAGCTAAAATAGAAAGCTGGGGGCTTCTTGAGGCCTTTTCCTCTAACAACAAGAAAGTGGTTCAACTATTGACGTTTAGATTTGATACGCTTATTACTCATATATCTCCTGCCTTCTCTAGATATTTGATTTATTGTAAAAGGAGATCACCCTCATATGTGTTTATAGCTTTAAGTCTATGAGGTCTGACATATATGCCGGTGATATATTATGATATATTTCATTATTTAATATGCGATTTGTTGTAGACAGCTTTGGTTTGAGCCCTATGTTCATGGAAAGTAGTCTATAAATATAATATAAAAATATTATTAAAATGTTTTATTATGGGGGGGGGGGGGGTCTTTTACTAAGCCACGGTAGCATTAGCTCACGGTACAAATCAGCTGGTGGTAAATGCCAAGACGCCCATTATATTTCTATGGGCATCTCGGCATTTACCACCAGCTGATTTCTACCACAAGTTTAAAACGCTACTGCAGCTTAGTGGGGGCAACCTACAAAGAGGCAGTTGCTTCTCTCTCCCACCCACCCCCTTCCCCAGAGCACAGAGCAGTAATTACAACCCTGACCACCTCCACAGACTGGTTGGGCCGTTTTAATCTTGAACCACTAACATCTACTAGTAACTGTGCCACCACGGATTGCCTGTGTTTTTTTTAATGGTGTGTGCTGGGTGACTAACAGGCTTATTTTTGAAAGTGATCGCCGGCGATCTTCCGACATAAATTGGGAGATGGCCGGCGATCTCTCAAAAGCGGCGAAATCGGTATAATCGAAAGCTGCTTTTTTGACACCATCACCACTTTCCCCTCGCAGAGCAGGCGAAAGTTCAAGGGGGCGTGTCGGCGGCGAAGCGAAGGCGGGACATGGGCAGGCATGGGCATGGCTACTAGATGGCCGGCTTTCGCAGATAATGGAAAAAAAAGTGGCGTTAATCAGTATTTCGCCGCTTTTACTTGGTCCTTTTATTTTCACGACCAAGCCTCAAAAAGGTGCCCCAACTCACCAGATGACCACCAGATGACCTCCCCATACTCCCCCAGTGGTCACCAACCCCCTCCCACACTAAAACAATAAAAATAAAAACTTTTTTTTACCAGCCTGTATGCCAGCCTCAAATGTTATACCCAGCTCCCTGACAGCAGTATGCAAGTCCCTGGAGCAGTTTTTAATGGGTGCAGTGCACTTCAGGCAGGCAGACCCAGGTCCAACCCCCAACCTGTTACACTTGTGGTGGTAAGTGTCGAGCCCTCCAAGCCCCCCAAAACCCACTGTACCCACATGTAGGAGCCCCCTTCACCCATAAGGGCTATGGTAATGGTGTAGAGTTGTGGGAAGTGGGTTTGGGGGGATTTGGGGGGCTCAGCACCCAAGGTAAGGGAGCTATGCACCTGGGAGCTATTTGTATATATTTTTTTAATTTTTAGAAGTGCCCCTTAGGGTGCCCGGTTGGTGTACTGGCATGTGAGGGGGACCAGTGCACTACAAATGCTGGCTCCTCCCACGAGCAAATGCCTTGGATTTAGCCAGGGTTGAGATGGTCGCTTTTAGTTTCCATTATCGCTGAAAAACAAAATCGGCCATCTCAAACCCAGCGAACTCTGGCATTTGGCCGGGCCAAACCATATTATCGAAAAAAAAGATGGCCGGCTATCTTTTTCGATAATACGGTTCAGCCAGCTGTTTGCGGCGCCGCCAAAATAGATCGCCAGCGCCATTCAATTATTCCCCTCTAAGTCTAAACAGGAAAACCTCCAATCCAGACTTTTACATATTGTGTTATTACTCACATAATGTATGTACATCAAAACAAATCCTGATGTGTACTAATGTTATTATCCCACCGAAATTGAAATCAAGCCCAAACCTATAATGTTTCACTGAGAGGAAATTGGGGTTATATATTCCTGTGTAGAGCAGGATTCTACTTCAGTCAAAGCATTTAATTATGACTGGTATGTTAGTACCCACTGGAGCATAACAAATTGTCATTATGTTATTCTGCTGAGTCTAATTTAATTGGCAAGTTGTCACAAAAGCAATTATCCGTCATTTATTTTGTTGCCGTAACCACATCTTGGAGAGCACCTGCTGCCTGAGAGGAGAAGGGCCCTGCCAGGCTTGGATTCCTGCCACTTATCCCACAATAGAGGGCTCCATTTCCTCCCCTTCATGTGTGGAAATATGTCCCTGCGCTCCCATTCAGGTGTCACACATCCTCAGCCAAGGCTGTACAAGCTGAGTGAGATCCTGGGGTGGCCAGAGAGGGTATCCTGAGGTCTCACTTTCTGTTCAATAATCAGACACTGTCCCGGAGACACAAGTGAGCCCAAACAGCTCCTGTGATGCTTTACGCTGCCGCATTAAGGTAGTTTAACACAGCTGAAAGGAGCTTGAGCTGTGTAAACTGTACCTGACGCAGGTGGTACCTTCAGTTACAAGTGAGCAGTGATGCGTAAAGGTCTGGCGTGCAGTACGTTTGGCTGTATTACTGCCACCCATTGATGTCCTCCATTGCTGTCAGTGGTCATTTAAACCCCAGGACTTCATGTTTGCAGAAATTCAGAGGACTCCTGTGTGTTTTTCAACCTATTGCTTGGTTCTGTCCTCTTCTCTTCTCTCATCCATACTGACAGAAGTTCACCGAGATTTGCTAGTGGACAGCCTGATTTGATGTGCTTGTCCCATTTGGAATTTAATTACCTGCATTTTCAAACCCATGTTACAAATTCAGATACATCAGACAGGTCCCTTACAATCTGTACCTGAGGTAATGGAGGGTGAAGTAATTTGTTTAAAGCCACGAATGTCAGTGGAAGAATAAGGTTTGTTTTTTTTAATGTTAAATCTTTTTTTTTTTTTAAATTCAATAAACACACAAGTAAGCAATGTCTCATTTCTTTATTAACTTCTAAACAATGCCAACTCCCATCTTACCTCCTTCCCAACCCTATCCCATTATTCCCCATACAACAAAGACCACTCACGGCCTCCTGATCAATGCTGATGGGTAAACATTGGGTCTGGACTTATAACCCCTGCCACCCAGTTCATAGTACATTCTACCTTCCATTTCTTCCCTTACACCCTCCCTTCCCCGACCTCTGAAACTCTTGGTACCACTACAATGACTTTACTGTGGACATTAACAAATGCATCCCTCTCGATCTTGAAATCTATTTAATGTAAAGCTATGAGCCCTTGGTGTTTTTTCTGTCATTTCAAAAGTACAAAGACTAGGGGACACTCAAAGAAATTGCATGGAAATACTTTTAAAACAAATAGGAGGAAATATTTTTTCACTCAAAGAATAGTTAAGCTCTGGAACTCATTGCCGGAGGATGTAGTAAGAGCGGTTAGCGTATCTGGGTTTAAAGAAAGGTTTGGACAAGTTCCTGGAGGAAAAGTCCATAGCCTGCTATTGAGATGGACACGGTTTCTGCCAGGTACTTGTGACCTGGATTGGCCACTGCTGGAAGCAGGATATTGGGCTAGATGGACCATTAGTCTAACCCAGTATGGCTATTCTTATGTTCTTGTGTAACCACTAAACAATACCTCCATTTTGACCACTTACTCTATGAAAATTGGATATTGCTTTAAAAGTTGTGGTAGAATCCATTGTCTAAATACTATACAAGGAGCGAGAGAGTAGTTCTTGTTGGATTATTTGTAGTAAATAATTAGCAGATTTTAGTACACACAGCTTCAGCTTTAGAAATGTTAATTTCTTTCTTCATCTCTCTCTCATTCACCCCTGAATAATTCACTGCTGAGTCACTTTAAAGTTGAAGTAACAAAACATCTGTTTACTCACAGTTTGTAGTTAGATTATAATCAGACAGGCTTATATATACATATTACTATACATTTGTATTATCAGCTCCTTCCATGTGCTTAGATGGTAATGGATGCTCACACCACCATAGATCCTCTCAGGTTAGGAGAGATCATGAGCTCCATGTGCTCCATGTGCTGCATCTTCTTCATCTGCTGTGTCTAACCCCCACAGGAAGTTACATAGCTGTGTGACCTCTCTAAGTAATTCACATCAGAGGTCACAGAGTAATCACAGAGAAATAATAGGTGACAGGCAATGCATGTAAAATACAATTACATTCCAACAAACCCCTTCTCATGCATAACTGTCATGCAATTATTTATTCATACAAAGTCCAAGCTTTATACGCAGATTCACAAAATGTTCTCTGGGTAACGGTTTGGTCATGATGTCAGCTGTCATCTCACTGGTGTGACAATAGTGTAGACTGATGACCCCTTCTTTTGCCAACTCTCGCACGTTGTGGTATTTCGTTGCGATGTGCTTGGTGCGTGACTGAACCTTGTCATTCTGTGACAGTCTGATGCAGCTCTGATTATCTTCCATTATCTGGATTGGTCTCTTTTCAGCTATTCCGAAATCCAGCAAAAGTTTTTCAATCCACATCAGTTCTCTGCACGCTTCCGATACGGCCACGTATTCAGCTTCTGTAGAAGACAAACTCACAATACTTTGTTTATGACTGGCCCATGAAATTTGTACATTTCCATACATAAACACATATCCACTTGTGGATTTATAATCAGAATGATCCCCTGCCCAATCTGAATCACAGTAACATATTAGTTTTGGATTACTATTGGCTGAAATCTTTAATTTACAATCAATGGTACCCTTTAAATACCTTACCATCCTTTTAACTGCAGTCCAATCTGATTTGGTAGGTGAGCTGACCCTTCTGCTCAAAATTCCTACTGCATTTGCTATATCAGCCCTGTATGTGGTAGCTAGATATAAAAGCTTACCTATGGCTGATCTATATTGGATGTTATCTGGTAAAGGTTCTCTTACTGTTTCATCCTTCAGAAAATCAGTGATCATGGGAGTGCTTACAACTTGGGCATCTTGCATACCTAAACTTTCAATAAGCTCATTTATTTTCTGCTTCTGGCTTAGAAGATAAGAACCATCATTTTGTTTCTCAATTTCTATACCAAGATAGTATGACACATTACCAAGTTCTTTTATCTCAACATTGAGGTTTAAACACTTTACAATGTCCATGTACTCTTGCTCACTTTTGCTTGCAATGAGCAGATCATCAACAAAAGCTAAAATGTATGCATATTGTCCATTTGTGCACCTAGTGTACAAGCATTTATCTGCTTCACCTTGCTTAAATCCTAAATTTGTCAATATTTCATGCAATTTTTCATTCCAACATTTTGCACTTTGCTTTAATCCATAAAGACCTTTGTTTAATTTACACACTAGCTGTCTTTGTTTTGTATTTATGAAACCTGTTGGTTGTTCCATGTACAAGTCTTCAGTTATATCTCCGTGAAGAAACGCTGTTTTCACATCAATGTGGTTGACTTGCATGCCTTTTGAGACTGCAATGCTCAGAAGTGTTCTTATTGTCGTGTGTTTCACTACAGGTGCAAACACTTCATCAAAATCTTCTCCATATTTTTGAAGATATCCCTTTGCGACTAATCTGGCTTTATACCTTTCCACTTTTCCTTGTGCATTCCTTTTTAACTTGAATACCCATTTGCATCCTATAGCTTTCTTGCCAGGAGGTAATTTTGTAAGAATCCAAGTATTATTTTTATCCAATGCATCAATTTCTTCTTGTGCAGCTTTATGCCATTCAGCAGCTTCTTCTGCTGGCATTTTCTCAATCTCATCCCATGTTAAGGGCTCTTGAGCTTCTGCTGACTTTGTTAGGTAAGACAGTCTTGGGGGTGGAACACCTTTGTTTTCCCTGGATGAGCGTCTGACAACAGGTTGGTCTGACCTTTCCGCATCCTCTAAATCTGAGAGTCCTTCTCCAATTGATTCCCCTTCTCCAACTGTACTGTCTTCTTCAATGATCCTTTCTGTGTCTGCTTCCTCTGCCTGTTCCTCGTTAGATACAGGTGAGTTGCTTTCAGACATCTGCCTTGGTATGGCATTTATATACACTGGCATGTCTATTATGGTTCTAGTTTCATATTCTGGATGATAAGGCTCATCTGGGATAATCCAGCCTTTATCAACCCTTTTGTTTTCATCAAAATATTTAACATGTCTTATGCCAACAATGCCAGTTTTCATATTCAAAATTCTATATCCTTTGTGTCCTGGAGCATAGCCAACTAAAATGCCCCTTTCTGTTGTGGAATCCAGCTTATGCCTTCTTTGCTTTGGTATATGAGCATATGCTGTACTTCCAAATGTTCTTATGTGTGACAGGTTTGGCTTCCTACCATGCCATGTCTCATGTGGTGTGCGCTCAGCGCCTTTAGTTGGCATTCTGTTTTGTAGGTACACTGCTGTGAGAATGGCTTCCCCCCATAGTCTTTTAGGGAGATTGCTATCTGACAGCATACACCTGGTCATTTCCACAATTGACCTAAATTTTCTCTCTGCAACAGAATTTTGCTCTGGTGTATAAGCTACTGTTGTGATATGCTGAATGCCTTCTTGTTCTAGAAATGTGCGCATGCTTTGTGAAGTGAACTCACCACCATTGTCGGTCTGAAGAACCTTTGGTTTTCTTTCAAATTTGTTGCTCACCATGGCTACGTATTTCTTCAGCATGTCTGTGACTTGACTTTTCTCTTTCAGCAAATAGGCCACACAATATCTAGAGAAATCATCCAAGAATATTAGCACAAATCTGTTATTTCCCAATGATGGGATATTAAACGGTCCACATAAGTCACTGTGTATTAAGTCCAGCACTTTATTACTCCTATTTCCTGTGTATGCAGGAAATGAGGGTCTCACACCTTTTTGAGTAACACAGTCTATGCATTTCTCCATTTTACCAGCATCTGCACTTATCTGAATGCCGGTGGCCAGTTGCTTACTGTAAAGATCCTGGATCACCTTAGAATCACGATGTCCCAGGCGGCGGTGCCAGATTTCCAGACTACATTTACCATCATTCTTCCTTACTTGCGCCATATGTGAGGCTTCACCTGAAATGTTCAGCTTATAAACATCATTATGCATAAAAGCTTCAGCATACACTTCATCATTTTTAGAGATTGTGCACTTACTGTTTTCAAAATGAATCGCAAATCCCTTCTTATCTAATGTAGATACACTAAGCATATTGCAAACTGCTTGGGGAATATACAAGACATCACTTACAGGAATTTCTTTAACTTCATTAGACACTTTGCATTTTAAGAATCCAATACCTTTTGCTTGGATCTTAGCAGTCCCTGCGTTTGCAGTTTTAAGAATACCTTCCTCTGGACACATTTCCTGAAAGAAATCTTTACAATTGGTTAAATGGCATGTGCTCCCTGAATCCAAAATCCAAGTACTTTCATTTGAATTATTATTTACCATAGTCAAAGATTTTTCTGCCATTAGAAAGCCCTTGTGTTTATCTTTGTCCTTCATACATTTCCTGGTTTGAAAATTCTTTAGTTCCATTGGCTTAGGTGAGCTAGAGGGAGTGTTTTGTGTTTCCTTACACCATTTAGATACATGTCCCTCCTTTCCACATGAGTAGCAAATCAGCTTGCCCTTGGGTGGAGTTTTCCCATAGCTCCGCCTTCCTCTGTTCTTTGCCAAGAAATTTGTTTCATTTCTCTCTGACTTGCTTTGAGAACACATCTCCTCAGAATCATTTATTATGCATTCCTGCCTTAGTTTTGATGTTGCCTGTTCAAAAGATTGCCCTTCAATGGCCTCATTTACAGACCTAAAAACATCAAACTTCTTTGATAGTGAGGTAAAAAGAAATGCTCTTTTCAATGCATCACACATGGGAATTCCAGAAAGTTCTAGCTTTTGAAATGAAGACATAAGATGCATAATGTGATCATTACATTTACTTTTATCCCTTAATTTGGTTTCATTCAACTCTGCCAGCCAAATTGGTTGCTGCTTTGCATATGTAGTTGCATACATAGTTCTCAGTTTATATAAAATGTCCTTTGGTGTATCTTTTCCCTCCACTAATATGGCTTGTTTCTCTGAGAGAGCTTCCAAAAGCATGCACTTCACATAATAGTTTGCATTGTCCCATTCAGCCATATTTTCAGCTGTTCTGTCTTGGTCTAAGCATATATGTAATCCTTTTGCTCGAAGGAGACATATGAATCTTAGTTCCCACTGCTGATAATTAAACTCAGTTAATTTAGGCACCTTGAGAGAATAGAAAAATGGTGAATTTCCTCCCTCAGCCATTTTCTTAGCCTTCTGTCTGCTGTGTGGGGGAGAGAGAGACAGACTGAATCTTTCCTTTAAAACTTAAGAGAAAAATGTGGCCCTTTTTTCTGCCTGGTAATATTTCTCTTCTTTTTCAATTCCTGGACCCTGGGCCCATAACCCTTTTGTTGGATTATTTGTAGTAAATAATTAGCAGATTTTAGTACACACAGCTTCAGCTTTAGAAATGTTAATTTCTTTCTTCATCTCTCTCTCATTCACCCCTGAATAATTCACTGCTGAGTCACTTTAAAGTTGAAGTAACAAAACATCTGTTTACTCACAGTTTGTAGTTAGATTATAATCAGACAGGCTTATATATACATATTACTATACATTTGTATTATCAGCTCCTTCCATGTGCTTAGATGGTAATGGATGCTCACACCACCATAGATCCTCTCAGGTTAGGAGAGATCATGAGCTCCATGTGCTCCATGTGCTGCATCTTCTTCATCTGCTGTGTCTAACCCCCACAGGAAGTTACATAGCTGTGTGACCTCTCTAAGTAATTCACATCAGAGGTCACAGAGTAATCACAGAGAAATAATAGGTGACAGGCAATGCATGTAAAATACAATTACATTCCAACAGTTCTAAACTTTTCTTTCATACCCACCACCACACACATACTTAATGCTTTTCTAAATTAAGAGCTTAAGGTAAGGCAGCAACTCTCTGCTATGGATCAGAAATGTACACAGTAGTAAAAGCTTATAAGGCTGTTTCTTATGCAGGCAATAGCCTAGGCCCCAGCTGTATATCTTGTAAGATATTCCATAGCATGGTGCAGCCCTCACCAGAACTCCCTCTTCCCAGGTCAGTGCATCTCCATCTGCAGCGCTGCTACTTTGAAGCAACTGGTGATGCTCCACTGAATTCCTATCAGTAGTCTATAAAAACCAGAAGGATCTGCTACTCGAGCACCGTCTGCCGCTCAGCAACTGTAATATCTTGGGCTCCATGCCAAAAGAAGTGAGTATTACAAATACATTCTGGTCTTTTAAGAATGCAATTCCATTGCATGAAACCCTGAAGCTCTTAGAAATAGCATTCCCAAGTAATAAAAAAGAAAAAAGGTCAGTGGGTGCAGGAAACAGAATTGCCTGATTTCCACTTTCTGCTTAAGATATTAATATCACTCCTGAGATAAAATGCCTGCTTAACCACATCCATCATCTTGGATATGAGTAAATTGGAAGGTAACTCAGCTAGGAGGAACCTCAAAGGTCACCTGGTCCAGCCTTCAAGTACATGGATCAGCCAAGAGAAATGTTTGTCTAACCTACTCTTAAAAATCTCCAGCAGCAGAAATGCCATCGCCTCCTGAGGAAACAACAGGGCTCATATGTAAAGGCATTTACCATGTAACAGCACCTGTCACCTGGATAAATGCCATTGAGACAGATAGAGCCACTGAATATCATTACAAGGACCATCTCAGCACTATCCGGATAGTGCCACTGAATATTTTTACAGACCACCTTAGTAATATCTAGACAGTGCCGCTGCATATCTGTACAGACCGTCTGAGCACCATCCAGATAGAGCCTCTAAATATCCTTACAGACCTCCTGTGTACTATCCGGATAGTGCTTCTGAATGTCCTTACGTACCTCCTGTGTACTATCCGGATAGTGCCTCTGAATATCCTTATGGACCTCCTGTGCACTATCTGGATAGTGCCTCTGAATATCCTTACGGACCTCCTGTGTATTATCCGGATAGTGCTTCTGAATATCCTTACGGACCTCCTGTGTACTATCCGGATAGTGCCACTGAATATTTTTACAGAACGCCTTAGTAATATCTAGACAGTGCCGCTGCATATCTGTACAGACCGTCTGAGCACCATCCGGATAGTGCCTCTAAATATCCTTACAGACCTCCTGTGTACTATCCGGATAGTGCTTCTGAATATCCTTACGGACCTCCTGTGTACTATCCGAATAGTGCCTCTGAATATCCTTACGGACCTCCTGTGTACTATCCGGATAGTGCCACTGAATATTTTTACAGACCGCCTTAGTACTATCTAGACAGTGCCACTGCATATCTGTACAGACTGTCTGAGCACCATCCGGATAATGCCTCTGAAATTTTTTATTGACCTCCTCAACAGCTAGGGACCTTGGTGGAGGAGAACAGAGGTTTGTCTGTTTAGCCCTCCTCCTACTGAAAAGGTGTTCCACTGCCTCTGTACAGGTTATTTATTTATTTTATTTTTTATTTTTATTACATTTGTACCCCGCGCTTTCCCACTCATGGCAGGCTCAATGCGGCTTACAGGGGCAATGGAGGGTTAAGTGACTTGCCCAGAGTCACAAGGAGCTGCCTGTTCTTGAAGTGGGAATCAAACTCAGTTCCTTAGTTCCCCAGGACCAAAGTCCACCACCCTAACCACTAGGCCACTCCTAAGCCACATTATCAAGACCTGTACTTGCTTTTCTCTAATTCCTCCTTGAGAATTTTGCGTTGGGTACATGTTCTAATATCACTGAGATGCAGTCATTGAATGAGTACAGGATAAAAGCGAGTATGGCACAGCCTAATACTTTGAAGGAAAAAAAAGGCGTAGGGCATAATGAGAGCTGCACATCATTTTCTTCCAAATGTACAAATGGAAAGAAACTTTTTGGACAGAAAAAAAGGAAACCTGGAATCATACCACAAGAAAGCAGGAGCAGAACCAGGAAGTTGCTCTTTTATGCAATTCAAACAATAGAGCTGTCTTTAATGAAAAAAAAACTTGTGAGGAGAGAAAGTAATTTAGTATCGGTTTAAATAAATGAATATCTTTGGATTGAAGGCTAAAGACTAACTTGGAGGGTCTCTGGGCAAATGGCCAAAAACCCATCAGTGTGAAGTACTGAGCATTGATTTACATACATTGTGGAACTCCAGTGGGAAGTGAGCAAGAGCTCATGAATTGTCTGATTCTTCCATTTAGTCCTCCCTTACCCTTTGTCTGGGTTTTGTGGGGGTTATGTCATCTGAGCCTTGATGTGCTCCCAACTCCAGTTCTCTGGTCCAGCATCTTCCCTCCCCTGATCCCAGCATTTTCCTTCCTGTGAGAGGCAATACAGCTGCTGTACCACCAATATTTTCCAAAACAATTTAGTCAGAAATTAGAAGTTTGTAGAAGTTTCCTGTTGTCTGATTTTCATTTAAATTTCAGCAATCTTGGTGCTATGGCTCTAAGAGTACTGGGTGGGGGGCATTGCTTTTAGGTGTGGTGAGCCAGTGCCAGCCTCACACTCCTAACACATGCAAAATAAACCAGGCAGTGACCTGTGAAATGGGGAGGGCAGAAAGGTATTGAGACCAAATTTAAAAGATATTAAAGAGCAAGACAGGCAGGTTGACAAACAAACAAAACTCTACACATTAAACAGTGTCAGAAAATAATTTTGGAGCCTGCCCACTTTCCTCAAGTTTTTAATGTATATAGTTAAACATTCTGATCACAGGCCGTATTTATTTATTCATTCATTCATTCCTGTATCCCACAATTATCCAAAAATGAGTTTTGGTTCAATGTGGTTTACATTTAACAGTTAGGGAAATTATAGTGATGCATTACAGTTACAAAGTATTATGCGGTGTTATTATTACAGATTAGTTATGGACCCTCAGTAGCATTTCTTGAAAATGTGAGTTTTTAATTCTTTTCTGAACTGTAGATAGTTTGCAATGCTTCTTGTGATCTTGGGGATTGAATTATACCATTTAGAACCCAGATAACTAAATCCCGCCGTATATATTGATTTGTGCATTATGTTTTTGCAGTTGGGTAAGTGAAGTAGTAGGTAACCTCTGGTCCCAGGCTTTGCACTTCTTGGTGATAGTTCAATCAGATCTAGCATGTACTCAGGAAACATGCCGAACAGTAGTTTGAAAATTATAATGCTAGTTTTGAAAAATAATCTGGCCTTGATTGGGAGCCAGAGTAGCATCATATCTTTCATGTTTTGGCTTTTCGAATATCACTCTTGCTGCCATATTTTGAGTGGTCTGCAGCAATTTTAGTATGTTTTCTTTGCACCCTACATACGCTGCATTGTAATAGTCTAGTTGGGACAATATCATCGCTTGTACTATGAGATGAAATGATTGTCTGGGAAAATAGTCCATAATCCTTCTCAGTTTCCATAGAGTTTTGAAACTCTTTGATGTGACTGCTGAAATCTGATTTTCAAGAGACAGATGTTTATCGAGAATAATTCCTAGTATTTTTAGCTGTGTTTCAATTGGGTATGTTTGTTGGTCGATTGTGAAGTTTTGGTATGAAGTGGGTTTGTGCGAGCTGGATAGAACCAGGAACTTGGTTTTATCTATATTTAGTTTGAGTTTGAAAGTTGTGACCTACTTTCCCACAAGGTCCAGACCTTTTTAACCTTATCCGATATCTCTGTGATGTTGTTATTAAATGGTATATAGATAGTGACATCATCAGCATATATAAATGTGTTATATCCATTTTTTTTCCAACATCTTGCAGAGTGGAGCCATCATAACTTTGAATAATATCGGTGATATTGGAGAACATTGTGGCACCCCGCATTCAGAGATCCAGGAGGCTGAAAAGTGATTAGACATCTTTACAAGATAGGATCTAGTTCTTAGGAAACCATTAAACCAGGTTGCCACTGCACCCATGATTCCCATGTGGTTGAGCAGGGTCATTAGTGTTGTGTGGTCTACTAGATCGAAAGTTCTTGTAGTATTAGGATTTTCTGGCCTTGACATATTAATCTTCTGAATTGTGTTATCAGGGTAGTGTCTTAGTGCTGTGCTGTGGAGTAGTCTGAAACCTGATTGAGAGCTATGAAGGATTGAGAAATGTGTCAGATGTTCCATTAATTGTTGTGCAACTAGACCCTTCATTGTTTTGGTCAGTAGTGGTATTTTTTTTGTTACATTTGTACCCAGCGCTTTCCCCACTCATGGCAGGCTCAATGCGGCTTACGTGGGGCAATGGAGGGTTAAGTGACTTGCCCAGAGTCACAAGGAGCTGCCTGTGCCTGAAGTGGGAATCAAACTCAGTTCCTCAGGACCAAAGTCCACCACCCTAACCACTAGGCCACTCCTCCACTGTTGCTACTATTTGAGGTTCTACATGGAATGTTGCTATTCCACTAGCAACATTCCATGTAGAAATCGGCTCTTGCAGATCACCAATGTGGCCACGCAGGCTTCTGCTTCTGTGAGTCTGACGTCCGGATGTCAGACTCACAGAAACAGAAGCCGCCTTCTACATGGAATGTTGCTAGTGGAATAGCAACATTCCATGTAGAATCTTCAATAGTATCTATTTTATTTTTGTTACATTTGTACCCTGCGCTTTCCCAATCATGGCAGGCTCAATGCGGCTTACATGGGGCAATGGAGGGTTAAGTGACTTGCCCATAGTCACAAGGAGCTGCCTGTGCCTGAAATAGGAATCGAACTCAGTTCCTCAGTTCCCCAGGACCAAAGTCCACCACCCTAACCACTAGGCCACTCCTCCACTCATTGAAGCCACTGGTCTATAATTTGTGAGTTCGCTGATCTTACTAGTGGCATTTTTAGGGATTGGCATAAGTATGATGTCACCCTTATCATGAGGAAAATGACCTTTCAAGAGCATGTATTCTATGTATTTAGTATAGCATTCAATGAACCAGTCTGGAGGGCAGCTGTCTAATAGACAATTTGCATGTGTGTATTTTTGACAACAGTGTTTTAACCGCGCTGGTTGTAGGTATTTTAAAAGGGGACCAGGTTCTGTCTGCTTTGATATGATCATTGTTGGTTTCGTATTCGTGTAAGAAATCTTTGAGGGATATTTGTGTTACAGCGAGATTTGATCTTGTTTTTATTATTTTTTGCTCAAAATATTGTGCGTGCCCGTCTGCTGTTGGTGGTGTTTCATTTGATGCTGGTCGAGTTTGGGTGGTTAATACATTGTTTATCAGTTCATATACTTTTTTTGCATTGATCTGTCCTGGGTTCACATATGTGCTGTATTATTCTGCTTTAGCTCTCTTTATATTGTATTTGTACAAAACTTTCCTCCATATAGTTTTGTTCATGTCTGGTTTGTTTGTGGACCCTTTTCTTTTCAGTTTCCTACAGTAGAGAGGGGTGTGGTAGCCGTGTTAGTCCACTCTTAAAGGTTATCAATAGAAATCAAACAAAATAAAACATGGAAAAGAAAATAAGATGATACCTTTTTTATTGGACATAACTTAATACATTTCTTGATTAGCTTTCGAAGGTTGCCTTTCTTCGTCAGAAATTTCCTACAGAAAATTTCATCGCTAGTAGCTCATTATTAAACCAGGGATGTGGTTGTTTTTTACTCCTTGTTTTCATTTTAAGTGGTGCTATTTTGTTCAGTGTGTTCTTGCTTAGTTCAGCCCAATTTCTCATGAAGTTTATGTTATTAGATGATGTTTGTTTGATCATTCACCGCTGTTAACCAGAAGCTATGATTATCCACTTTTCCTCTAGTTACGATGGTATGTGGTGTCCTCGCTTTCCTATTCTTGTCGTTCTCTTTCCATAGAAGTGTGAATGTGAATTTGCTGTGATCTGACTAGCACCTCTTCCCAGTTATGATTTTCTAGTATATGGTTATGGTTATTATTGGCTGAGAACCTGTAAGCTAGTATATCTAATAGGTGACCTTTTGCATGAGATGAAGTGGCTTGCACTATTTTGAGGTTCCATTGGTTCAGGAAGTTTGGTGTTGGTTTTCTAGGTGTAGGTTGATATTTCCTAGTAGAAGGATATCAGAGAAGTGCAAATATTTGATACAAAATCTATTAAATCTTCTTGGGCATTGGGCCAATTTCCTGGAGGACAGTAGAAAAGTATACAGCATAATTGACCAGTTAATATTGTATCAGTGATTTTGCATGCCATGATTTCAATTGTAGAGGATATGTGTTCATCAATAGGTTCTACTGTGAAGAAGGATTTATATATTAAGGCAACCCCCCCCCCCCCCCACCCACCTTTCTTTTTGGTTCTGTTGATGTGTATTATTTTATAGCCCGGTGGGCATAGGTCAGGCAGTACTGGGTCATCTTGAAGGTGTAGCCACATTTCTGTTATAAACAGTAAACCTCAATCCAGTCTCTAATTATGGCTGACTTATTAACAGGTGACTTTGCATTTATATAGCCTATAAGAGTAGGAACATATGTATCATTTTTAATGTTGATATACTTTACAGTTTGGAATTGTCTGTGCGTTCTATCTTTTTAGAAATTATGGTCATTATGATTGTTATTCATACTTATCTTTTTGCTGTTGGTTAACATATTGTTCTCTAGTTTGTTGAGAGTTTTGTAGTTTGGACCTCCCAGTTGGTAGTGGGGGCATCTTCAAGCAGAAATAATTACCTTAATTTTGTTCCATTGATTAGAAGACAATTCTATAAATGAGTGTCTAGTGGCACCAGTAATTGGATCGCTTTGGTTGTGCTACGGAGGCGTGGTGTAGAAAATCCATGACCTCTTTTACCCATCCTAGTTTTCAGAGACCTCAACCACTTTCTCTGCAGTGAGAACTCTCTTTCTTTGTCTTTAATCTGCTGAATTTTTTTATTTTTATTTTTCAGTTCCGAGGAATTTGTCTTGGCTATCTTTTAGCAGTGTAAACCACTTTGAACCCTGTGGTGTTAGAGGTATAGAAGTACAATTTAATCTAATGTAAAAAATGGAATCTGGCTGTGCACCTTAAATCCAAAAGATACTTACATTCACATTCTGATTCCTATGTTCTGCAGGTGTTTATTTTGTGTTTTGTACAAACTCCTCTTTTTCGGCATTGCATTGGCCCACACACTTTTTTTGAAATCAAAATCCCTTGTAATTGCAGCTGTAAACATACACAAATGGGGCTATCTGGTTTTTCTGTACCTCAATGATTGAATTGTAGCAGGGTCACAGAGAGGGGCATAATCGAACGAAAACGTCTATCTCCATGGGCGTTTATCTCCGAGAACGGGTCCGTGAAGGGGCGGGCCGAACCGTATTTTCGAAAAAAATAGACGTCCATGTTTTATTCGACAATTTGTGAGCTGGGCGTTTTTGTTTTTCAGCGATAATAGAAAATGAAAGCGCTCAGCTCAAAAACGAATAAATCCAAGGCATTTGTTCGTGGGAGGGGCCAGGATTCGTAGTGCACTGGTCCCCCTCACATGCCAGGACACCAACCGGGCACCCTAGGGGGCACTTTTACAAAAACAAAAAAAAAGGTAAAAGAGCTCCCAGGTGCATAGCACCCTTCCCTTGTGTGTTGAGCCCCCCAAATCCCCCTCAAAACCCACTGCCCATAAGTCTACACCATTATTATAGCCCTAAGGGGTGAAGAGGGGCACCTACATGTGGGTACAGTGGGTTTGGGGGGGTTGGACGACTAATAAGCATTAAGCAGCACAATTATAACAGGTAGGGGGGGATGGGCCTGGGTCCACCTGCCTGAAGTCCACTGCACCCCCTAACAACTGCTCCAGGGACCTCCAGGGAGGTGGGTATGACATTTGAGGGTGAAAATAAAAAGTTGTGAAACATCATTTTTTTGTGGTGGGAGGGGGTTAGTGAGCACTGGGAGAGTCAGGGGAGGTCATCCCCAATTCCCTCTGGGGATAATCTGGTCATTTAGGGCACTTTTTGGGGCCCTATTCGTGAAAAAGCAGGGTCCAGGAAAAGTGCCCTAAATTCTAGCTACAAACGCATACTTTTTTTCCATTATCGGCGAAAGGCGCCCATCTCTGTTCGGGTGATAACTATGCCCCAGTCCCGCCTTCACCACACCTCCAACACGCCCCCGTCAACTTTGTATGCTTCCGCAATGGAGTGCAGTTGAAAACGTCCAAGTTCGGCTTTCGATTATACCGCGTTATTCGTTTTTGTGAGATAAACGTCCATCTCCCGATTTAGGTCGGAACTTGGGCGTTTTTCTCGTTCGATTATAAGCAGGAGAGAGTCTTACAATAGTCATCATGGAGTAGACAATTTGTCTACTCCAGACTCTGGGTTTTCAGTAAAAAGTCAAATTTGCATCTTACAAACAGACTGGCGTTCACAGGCACCATTGTGAACACAGTATATGAGAAACCATGTCCACAATGTATGGATTTAACAGAAGTCACAGCCAACACATGCTTGCAGATGTAAAATCATATGGCCACTGCAGCACATATCATTCCCTTGCCTTGCCAAGATAAAGACAACCTTAATAGGATCTCAAGCTTGAAAGGAATCAGTTTATCCAGGAGGAGTAGCCTAATGGTTAGTGCAATGGGTTATGAATCTGGGGAATTGGATTTGAGTCCCACTGCAGCTCCTTGTGACCTTGGGCAAGTCACTTAACCCTCCATTGCCCCAGGTACAAAAACTTAGATTGTGAGCCCTCTAGGGACAGAGAAAGTACTTACATATAATGTGTACAGTGCTACGTACATCTAGTAGCGCTATAGAAATGATTAATAGTAGTAGTAGCTGGATGGTGGATAAACACTGCACATAAACAGTGTTTCTTAGTTGGGACCAGAGCTGGGACTGATGTACACCAAGAGACTGACAAGCAGCTTTTCTCAGACTTTTATCCAATCCATTCACTCTATGACTCCCCCCCCCCCACCCCCAATTTTATTCTGAAACCATCTATGTAACAAAGCCAACTTTTCAAAATGATTGGAGGTGTAAAACACAAACAAATGACTTCTCCCTGGACACAAAGGGGGGGGGGTTGCTCAATATTACGGGTGCTCAGCACCTACTGGCACCCACAGAGCTGGCCCCATTGAGTCAAAACACAATGAGGCAGTGGCACTAGCAATGAAAAAGGTAACAAGTGACAATGATAAATATTTACAGTCTCTGAGGCTATTCACTCCTAATCTCAGAGCAAAATCCACCTCTCTCTCTGTATCTCCTTATTCCTATTTCTCATGGTAACAGGGGTAAACACATTCTGTTAAGCTAAATGCATTCTATTGTGAGTAGCTGTGCAGTATAGCTCACTATAGGTTTCCACTTATAGTTCAAATGTCGACTGGCTTGAGACTCAGGGATCCTGAGAGCTCAGGTCTTTTGCAAATGGGATCAGCTGAAGTATTCTTGAATCCTCAGGAACTCTGTAGATGTCAATAGACAGGGGCAGAATGACAGTGATCTGTACCCCCGGGCAAAAAGGGTCATTGTGCTCCCCCTCCTGGCTGCTGCCACCCCCTCCCGTACACTATGGTCCCCTGAGCCTCAGTGGGCCCTTCCCAGTCCTACCTTGAAGGGCCTTGGTAGTCTAGTGGCTTCTTTGGGGACAGGAAAGAACCTCACTCTGTGCTGTCCACTACTGCTATGCTGCTCGGTGCTGCTGTGTTTTCAAAATAGGGGGCAAGACTTCTTGTGGGTCTCGACAGTCTTGGTTCTTTCCTGCCTCCACAGAGGCCACTAGGCCACCAGGGCCCCTTCAAGGTGGGACTGGGGAGGGCCCACTGAGGCTTGGGGGTTGTAGTGTGTGGCAGCAGCAGCAGCGGCGGCAGGGGGAAAGTCTCTGGGCCCCTTAGAGCCACTAGGCCCTCAGGCACTGCCCAGTTGTCCGAATGGTCAGCCCGCCCCTGGTCATAGATGATAGGTTTCCTTGAACCCAGTGATGTTCCTGGATTAGGAAAAATAGTTGCTTCCTTTGGTGAAGAAATATTGTACCTTTCAGAAGAGCTGATATTACTCAACAACTTTGACTGGCTTCTGAGATTACATGTGAAAGTCTTTGCATGACATAAGCTTAAAATTGTGCTGCACAAACAAAATTCCTTTGACAGATTCCAACCAGCAGAGAAATAGAGAGGGGATCAGCAATGCCTTTCTCTCTCTTTAGCACCCCAATGTGTCCAGACTGACTAATAGGCCAAGGCTGGATTCTCTCATTATGTGGGTAAGTGTGTTGGTCATAGGCACATAAAAGAAAAGGAGGACATTTTTCTAAAAATTAAAAAACCTGGAGAACATATCTGAAGAAGTCCAAAAGGAGGACATGTCCTCTTAAAAGAGGATGTATGGTAACCCTATCCTGGACCACCAGTAGATAAAATGAAATCCAGGTGACCTTTCTGAAATACATACAGAAATAGACCAGTCTCCCCTTCTCTTCAGTAACTCAAGAGGGTGGTGAGGGTTCTCCACTCCTTCTTTGCCATCTACTAGGACAGGTGCTTAGGTGGCATTCTGTCACTCTTGGATACTCCTTTGACCCTATGGTATTGGCTTGGATAGCACAGCACTAGTTCTTATAGGGATAAATGCTCCAAAGGTTGCTGAAATATAGGCACCAGGATGAGACATACTAAGTGAAAATTCTATAACAGCAGTTCTGTGCGGACCTGCCATGATAGAATACTAGTGTAAGTCTGCTGTTCCACACCCAACTTTAGACGTGAGCAGTTACGCCATCCAAATGGCTGCTGTACATGTATTGCATCTAACTGTAGGCGTTTAGGCACATAACTGCAAGTATTCTAGAACCCATGCACGTAACTCCTAGACAGGCCCCTGATACACACATACCCCTCCCGCCCCCCCCCCCCCTTTTACAGAAGTGCTATGGAAATTGCATGCCCAATTTATAGAATACTGACTAATGTCAGTTATGCACCTAACTGCCAATTAGAGCCAATCAACACCAATAATTGGCAACTATTGGTTGTTAACGCCCATTAGCATCTAATTAAACAATGAAGTTAGGTGCATAACTGACTTTATTTTATACATTACGCACACAACTTTGCCACTAAGCATAAAGTTGGGTGGTCAACTTCACAGAATTTAGGGGATTATGTCTGGGCTATAAGGCAAAGGCTTAAAGGCTTTCCTCTCAGGCCTAGGGTCAGAGGCCAGGGAGGAATAGGAACCTAACACAGGGTTCATCTGTAAGTCAAGGTTTTATAGCCAGGTCCTCCCTCTGATTACAAAATGTCACTCCTAACTTTTATACCTCTTTTTGGAAGAGGTCAGAATGTCCAATGGGTCAGATATTGCTCTTCCTGCCGACCACTGAGGTCAGATGAAAGCTGAATTTCTATTGGTTAAAGAAGTAGCAATGGGAATCTAAGCAGACATCCCTCCTGATAGATTACCAGCTGCCTACATAAAAATATAGAGAGCTCTATCATAGGCCTATTTGAGAGCCGTTTTCTTATTGTGTACCCATCTGACAGCAGGACAGCATGGACCATAGGCCTCCCTCCAACAAACAGTGTTATTACTCCTCCTCCTTGTAGCCCCATTAGACATATACACTAGAGGTGAACATGGGAATGGGGACAACAGGAAACCTGCGGGGAATCTGAGATGTTGGTAACAAAACAGTAATTAATACCATGAGGATGGGAGGGGACAGATCCAAACTGAATGGGGATGGGAGTGGATGGATAGGAAGTGAATGGGGACCAGATTATGTCCCTGTGCACACTTCAATTTGGAAACTTGAAAACAGCAACTCCTCAACTAAAAACTAAAAATAAAAAATGAAAAAAATCAAGAGGAGTCCAGATTAATAATATGTTTTTCTTGCAAATTAACAGTTATTTATGCCTATTATTTTGTTTAATTTTTAACGAGTTATAGGACACATTTTATGTTTTGTTTGAATTTACAAGATCTTTTAAATATGGTTTGGCTACAGGGATGGGAAAGAAAACTGTGGGGATGGAAAAGAATTGACTGGGGAGGGACACCAGATTATGTTCTCATGCACGCCTCTACTGTACACCTCGGGGGCGTAGCCAGACCTCGACAGGAGGGGGTCAGAGCCCAAGGAGGGGGGGGTCACATTTTGGCCCACCTCGCTGCTGCTTCCCTCCTGCCACCACCTCTGCCCCCCCCCCCCCGCCGCTTCTGCCTCCCCGCTACTGCTGCTCTCCCCCGCCGCTGCCACCACCTGAAGGTACCTTGGCTGGTGGGGGTCCCCAACCCCCGCCAGCTAAACCATTTGTCCTGCGCTGGTCATTAAAATGAGCGTGCGCAGCGCTGAGAAACAGGAAAGGGCGCCACCAATATAAGACCAGCGTGGGACAGACGCCTTAGCTGGTGGGAGTTGGGGACCCCTGTCAGCCAAACCGGGGGCCCCGGAGCCAGTTTGAGGGGGCCCAGGCCCCTGTGGACCCCCCCCCCCCCCCCCGTAGCTACACCATTGGCACACCTATGCATAAGAGATATGATCTGCTCTGTGGAACTTACAAATCTAATAAAGTTGGATCAACAAGTTTTGGGGGTAAAACAATCCTGATAGACATACAGCAGGAAAAAAGAAAACACTGAATGATAAATAAATCCGCAGCTATCTCAAAGTCTTCATATTTCACATGAGAGGAAGAAACCTGATCTCTCCCTTTCCTCCATGAGAAACCTCAAGGGCCAGATTTTCAAACAGCTGCGGCTGTGTCTTAATTTCTGAGTTTTACATCTTGATATTAGATGTCCAAAAACAGAAGGATTCTTCTACGCTCCCTAACAAAAGGGACCAAAGCCAGGATCCCCCATTCTCTTAAGAGATGGGAATTTAGACACCCTGCCCGAGGTTGTCACAAGCTGTGGGCAAACGGGGTGACAAGCTGGAAGGGGCTCTCAGCCACCCTTTCAAATTGGGCTGCATAGTTTCTCCTGCAAAATGCCCTAGACTCCTTCCCAGTGGGCCAAATCTTACACAGTAGCTCTGCAGCTGTGGGAGGATTTTGCGGGAGCTATAACTCTCTACAATAAAACTTAGTTATACAGTTTGGAAATAGCTGTCAGATTTTAAGTGCTCAAATGATGGAAAATATACTTAGATCTTGAACTGAGGCAGGAATGTCCAAAGCTGTAAATGCATCCTGTATGACATGCCCTGTTACATTCCTGCCCCCACCTACTGCATCACAGCCAAACAGGGGAGGCAGTGGGTGGGGCACAGTTTTGGCTCACAGGTGGGCTTCGCTGGGCCCCTCCACATTTACCTCATGCCCACCCAGCAGCCAGGCACCTATTCGTGTAACCAGGAAAGATCCCCAAGTCCTGTCAGGTGAAGAAATTTGGATCCTATACTGAGTTAGCTAAAGCACAGAGCTGCTGCTGGCTGCTAGGCTTTAGCTGACTTGAGATGGGCTCTGGGTTTCTGCAATTAGCAGGACTTCAGGATCTCCACCAGCTAATGTCTTTTAATTTAAAATTTTTTTTTGGGGGGGGGGGAGCAGGGGGAAGTAAGGATAGGGAAATTAATGGGCCCTTTTACTAAGCCACGTAAGCGTCTATGTGGAGTTACCGCCCGACTACCACCTGGCTCCTGCAGTAATTTCATTTTTGCCGTGCATCTGATATGCGTGTCTAAAAAACATTTTTCATTTTCAGGTGCGCATAACGGACATTCGCAAAGTGGCATTTGGCGCGCTTAGGTCATTACCGCCTGGTTACCACGTGAGTTTTTACCACTAGGTCAATGGCTGGCGGTAAGGTCTCAGACCCAAAATGGACACGTGGCGATTTTCATTTTGCCGCATGTCCATTTTTAGCAAAAATTTAGGCTTTTTTTACAGGTGCGCTAAAAAATGGATCGGCATGCGCTCAAAACCCATGCCTACACTACTGCAAACCATTTTTCAGTGCACCTTTGTAAAAGGAACCCTAAAGCAGAAGAAATGGGGTGCCTAGTGCTCACCTATGTTAACCTTTGCTCCCTCCCCCCGCAAAAAAAAATAATCGTGTCTGGCTACCCCACTGCCTTGAGCTACTACTGAAAAAGATGCGAGTTAAAATTAGATCCAGCATTTTCTCATGCCGACCCAGATTCTAATGCTGACCTGGAACCAAATGGAAACTATGCTATAGAAAGACTTTGTACCGTAATAAATGAGCCACAGCACAAAAGACCAGAAACATTTCTCATTCTAATCTGATACCTACGGTCAAGGCCTGAATTAAAAATCTTAGAAACTAATTAGGGTCTGAATGAAGACATAGCATTATTATAAAAAGGAAGCACATTAAGCAAACCATTTATAATATCAAATGGTCATGGCAGAGGCTGTGTGGGAATTAATAAGACACTTCGGGAAATCAAAGAAATCTCTATGCAATCAAAAAAATATAGGCTTTGTTTAAAATCTAAAGTGGGTGTAAATGTGTTAGTGGATAATATACATCACTATAGAAACATCCCTAGACATAGCACCTTCTTCTCAGTTATTTCAAAAAATTTTTTATTTATACAGATTTCAATTTACACAACCACAAGAGAACACTTTTAAAATAATGGAGCCCAAAACAAGGTAACGCACTTATTATAAGAAAAAAGAAAAGTTAAGAGGCCCTTTCACTAAGCTGCGCTATAAAGTGGCCAGCACTATCCTCAGCACAGGGCTTTCCCACGTGCTCAGGACACTTTTAGGGGCCCTTTTGCTAAGCTGCAGTAAAAAGGGCATTGTGCTAGCAGAGGGGGGGGGCTTTTTATGCCGCGCACTGAGGCCCTTTTTACCACAGTGGGTAAAAAGGCCAAAAAAAGACATGGAGGGGCATAATTGAACGAAAACGTCTATCTCCATGGGCGTTTATCTCCGAGAACGGGTCCGTGAAGGGGCGGACCGAACCGTATTTTCGCAAAAAATAGACGTCCATGTTTTATTCGACAATTTGTGAGCTGGGCGTTTTTGTTTTTCAGTGATAATGGAAAATGAAAGCGCCCAGCTCAAAAACGAATAAATCCAAGGCATTTGTTCGTGGGAGGGGCCAGGAGTCGTAGTGCACTGGTCCCCCTCACATGCCAGGACACCAACCGGGCACCCTAGGGGGCACTTTTACAAAAACAAAAAAAAAGGTAAAAGAGCTCCCAGGTGCATAGCACCCTTCCCTTGGGTGTTGAGCCCCCCAAATCCCCCTCAAAACCCACCGCCCACAAGTCTACACCATTACTATAGCCCTAAGGGGTGAAGGGGGGCAGCTACATGTGGGTACAGTGGGTTTGGGGGGGTTGGATGACTAAGCATTATGCAGCACAATTGTAACAGGTACGGGGGGAGGATGGGCCTGGGTCCACCTGCCTGAAGTCCACTGCACCCCCTAATAACTGCTCCAGTGACCTGCATACTGCTGCCAGGGAGGTGGGTATGACATTTGAGGGTGAAAATAAAAAGTTGTGAAACGGCATATTTTGTGGTGGGAGGGGTTTTATGACCATCCCCGATTCCCTCCAGTGGTCATCTGGTCATTTAGGGCACTTTTTGGGGCCTTATTCGTGGAAAAACAGGGTCCAGGAAAAGTGCCCTAAATGCTCGCTAAAAACGCATATTTTTCTTCCATTATCGGCAAAAGGCGCCCATCTCTGATCGCCCGATAACCACGCCCCAGTTCCGCCTTCACCACGCCTTCGACACGCCCCCATCAACTTTGTCCGCATCCGCGACGGAGTGCAGTTGAAAACGTCCAAATTCGGCTTTCGATTATACCGCTTTATTCGTTTTTGTGAGATAAACGTCTATCTCCCGATTTGGGTCGCAATATAGGTGTTTTTCTTTATCAATTATAAGCTGGACGGTCATGCGGTAAAATTGCTCTTACCATGTGGCCATGCAAGGGGGAGCTCTTACTGCCACGCAGTGGCCTAGCTACATGGGGCCACAGGGGCCTGGGCTCCCGTAGATTTGGCCCTGGACCCCCCTGCCGATGACCCTCTTGACACCCCTCCTGCCACCGCCTACCTTTGCTGGCGGGGGACCCCAACCCCCACCAGCCAAGGTCCTCTTCTTCCGGCGCAAGGCTTCGTTCTGTTTCTGTGAGTCTGACATCCTGCATACGTCAGACTCACAGAAACAGAACGAAGTCTTGCGCCGGAAGAAGAGGACCTCGGCTGGCGGGGGTTGGGTCCCCCCCCAGCAAAGGTAGGCAACAGTGGGTGAGGGTTGACGGCGGGAAGGGGGATCGAGAGGGTCATCAGCGGGGGTGGGTCAAAATTGTTGTTGGTGGTGGTGGTGGCGGCGGCAGCGAGGGGGGGCGGTGGCGGGGGGGGGGCTAAAATGTGCCCCCTCACCTCAGGCTCTAGACCCCTCCTGCCAAAGTCTGGCTACGCCCCTGCTGCCACGTGGCAGTAAGGGCTCCCATGCTAACCCAGCGGTAACCAGGTAGAGCGCTGCACTGCCTGATTAAAGCCAGGTAACCTGCTACGGAAATATTTTTGGAATATTTCCGCTAGCACCAGAAATGCTGCATACTGGGGGTGGAATTACTGCTGGTGCCCACGCTGGGCCGGCGGTAGCTCCAGAGTAGCGCGTGGTAAGCCCACGGTGGGCTTACCACCACTTAGTAAAAGGGCCCTTTAGTGCGGTGGTAAAATGACCACATTTGCCATTTTCCCTATTAATGGCCACATCCTAATTTCCCCATTAGGGCACGAGCACTTACCAACTCCTATTTTCTAGGTGGGCTCATGCACTAATCCTGTGCTAATTGGTTAGTGTGCTAACCAATTAGCACAGTACAAGCCCACCCTCTGCCCCCCAGACACGCCCCAGCACTAAAAAATAAAATCTATTTCTTAGTGCATGGGAAGCACATACTGATCCCACAACTACTGTGGGATATCTGAGCGTGGCCTGCGGTCGTGCTTTTAACCCTGTGGTAGAGAATGACATGGGGACAATGTTTGTTCTCGTCCCTGCCCCGTCCCCGCAGGTCCTGACTCCATCCCCGTCTCATCCCCACTGGCCCTGTCTCCATCTCTGCCCTGTCCCTGCAGGCTCTGTCCCCGTCCCTGCTCAATCCCTGCCCTGCCTCTGCAGGTTCTGTCCCCGTCCCCGCTCCATACCCGTGGGCTCTGTCCTCATCTGCAGAAGCTTCGAACACTTATGATTTTATATTTAAATCTTTTTATTAAAGTATAAAAAGGAACAATATGCTGTGCAACTGTTGTGTATAAATTACAAATAGAAAACAATAATAACAATGAGCAGCTATAACAACCCTCCTCACCACCACCACCCTCTACCCTTCCAACCCCAACAATAGCTGATTTCTGCTACCCCAAGGAATCCTAATCCACCCTGTTAAAATGTCCAGGGGTACAAAATACAACCCGTTCTGTATGCCCTAGAGGGGAGAAATATGCCCTATGAAGCACTGTTATGATTTTTTAATCTGTGGATGACTAAGACGTCATCGACAATCTCAGGATTCAGTCTAGCTCTCCTGTCTGCCACAGTCCTTCCTGCAATAGAAGATGTCTTCTTAGAATGTACAGGATCCCCCATGCAACTTTTGCTAGTTGTGGCCAGCATGTTTGCTTGTTTTTTCAAAAAATCATAAGTACATAAGTATTGCCATACTGGGAAAGACCAAAGGCCCATGAAGCCCAGCATCCTGTTTCCAACAGTGGCCAATCTAGGTCACAAATACCTGGCAAGATCCCCAAAAAGTACAAAACATTTTATACTGCTAATCCCAGAAATAGTGGATTTTCCCCAAGTCCAATTTAATAATGGTCTATTGGCTTTTCCTTTAGGAAGTTGTCCAAACCTTTTTAAAACTCCGCTAAGCTAACCGCCTTTACCACATTCTCTGGCAACGAATTTCAGAGTTTAATTACACGTTGAGTGAAGAAACATTTTCTCCAATTCAAAATATCGTCATCTGCATCACTCAAACATAAATAACAGTCCAGTTCATTAACAGGCTTCAAAGTAGAAAATGACACCGGGACAAAGTTTGTCCCCATCCCCACAGGCTCTGTCCCCATCCCCGTGTCATTCTGTACCCTGTGGTAAGCATGTGTTAGTGCTTACCGCAGCTTAGTAAGAGGGCCCCTAAATAACAAAATAAGGGGCCCTTTTAATAGTGTTAAGGTCTTAGCACTTGGTTAGTAGACACAAATAGGCTACCAGAGAAACATGTTAAAGCATTTTGTGGTATTTTTCCTGTTTGCGCAGTAACCCACGCATTACTGATTTTTCAAAAATATTTTTTGGATAGGTCATAACATGGGCAGAGAATGAAAAAACACCTGGAATCAAAGTAGGGGAACCAAAGAACTTCCAGCAGTTCAATGTGAAAAGCTTTGTGGCTTATTATAAGAGCTGCTTGACGTTTTATATTGACACTTCTTTACTGGACTTGTAACTTTACATTTTTTTTTTATACCCGATACATCTTGATAGTGCATTTGTGACCCATGAAGCAGGCAGTTTCCCCACTGAAACAGCCTCATGTCGGGTCCTTTTTATCATTAGTGCTTTGTCAACAAAATTGTATCTTTTCATATTCGACTGCTGGAAGGTCTTTTGTCTCCCCTACTTTGATTCCATGGGTGGATAATGAACACATCTGCATTATCTGGCTAGTGCTTATGATTACATAAGAACAAAAGCATCGCCATACTGGGACAGACCAGAGGTCCATCAAACCGACTATTCTGTTTCCAACAGTAGCCAATTCAGATCACAAGTACCTGGCAAGATCCCATAAGTGTAAAACAGATTTTATGATGCTTATCCTAGAAATGAGCAGTGGATTTTCCCAAGTCCATCTTAATAATGGCTTATGGACTTTTTTCTTTTAGGAAATGATCCAAGCCTTTTTAAACCCTGCAAAGCTAACTGCTTTTACCACATTCTCTTGCAATGAATTCCAGAGTTTAATTACACGTTGAGTGTATAACGCTACCCCTCTATCAATTCAGTCCACTCTATCACTGCGATGTAATTTGTACCCTGATATGACAGTACCCCATTGGTTATCTTCCTTCCAGCAGGTCTCAAAGATGCCTATTATATCTATCTTTTCATTTAGCACAACTGGATAACGCAGTGTTAACAAGGGAGCATTTACTGCCTCCTACACGGGAGGTGCTAAGTACTTTTGTGTTAATGTTTTGCAGTGCAGAACCTGCAAATTAAAAAAGTCCTAAAAAAGTGATGCGTTAAATCTGGGCTAAACATGCAGAAAAGTCCCGTGTTAAAATACGTTAAGCCTAGATTTTACCACACTTTAGTAAAAAGGCCCCTATGTGATCTGAACCCACTGGAGACCACTATTTAGAGAGATTTAAAGAAAGAAGAAAAGGAAAAACAAATTGAGAAAAAGCTAAACAAGCCTGCTGTATGACTGAGGACATATCTAATAAGAGAATTTCACACCAAGCTATGCCCAGGGACTGTCTCCATTCTATCATGGACCTTGAAAAGGCTCAAAGAAAAATGTTTCTGAGACTGAAATTTCACTAAGCATTTGCAAGGAAATTGGAGAAACAACTGGGGGCCTTTTTCTAACACCCCAGGGGGGCAGCAACGAAAATTGGTTCCACGTCTTCTGAGTCTCTCTGGAAAAACCCAAACCCTGAAGTTATAAAATAGTTTATAGCATTTCTGAAAATAGTGCTTCAAAAATCCAGTCTCTTGCAGAACACAACAAAAACCACTTTTTATGTAGCAAGGAAAACATTTCCTTTATCCAAACTTCCCATCCAAACTTCCCAAATCCACCTGCAATCTAGTACGCATAGGAAGCCTCTCAGATGTGATTCCCCGACTTTCAAAATCCTTTATCTTTGCTGCATGAACTTGTTTAAGAGGTAAGGGCCTCCCCCCCCCCCCCCGAAATGTTTGCATGGCAAGTGCTGCCTGGTCATTTCCTGTAGGAAGGTGAGACTTCCCTACCAGCTGCAGTAAAAGGGGGCCTCAGCGAGCATGTAAAACACACATCGATGTCAGCGTTGGCCCCCTTTTGCTGCAGCTTGGTAAAAGGGGCCCATAGATACACAAGAGAGTAAGAAGAGTTAGAAAGTAAGGTGACTAATTTAAAGAAAGTTGCACATGAGGTCAGGCAGATGGTTAAATATTATCTCAGCTAGGGTAGACAGGTCCTGCTGCAGTATGTGCAGCCCGAGTCAATCCTTGTGTGTATGAGTGAGACTAACAAGTTAGTTACTTCTTCCATTAAAGGCTTGGTTGAAGAGCCAAGCTTTCACCTGCTTCCTGAAGTAGGGATTGTCTTGTGTTAAGTGCAGCCTTTCAGGCAGTGCATTCCAGAGTGTGGGGGCTACTCCGGAGAAGGCTCACTTGCGGGTATCACATCATGTAATGTCTTTTGGAGAGGGTGTGGTTAGTTAAATTAAGTTTAAATCGGCCAAAGATAGGCCTGCTATTTTGGTGGCCCAATTTGGCCACCAAACCTAGCCAGCGATGCGCTGAATGTTTGCAGATAGTCGGCTAGATTGCGCAATATAGCCGGTTATCAGCTGAGCCTTGACCGGGAATATTCAGCGGAAGTTAACCAGCTATCTCCCGCTGAATATTCATAGGTAGCTGGCTAAGCGCTATTTAACCAGCCGGGAACCATTCCTGGCTGGTTAAATAGCGCTGAATATCATGTAAAATGTAATCCTCCATAGAGGCATCAGGCTCTTACACCATAGACAGCCTCAGGCAGGGCAATCACAGGTGCCCTATCCAGAGCACCAGAACATACAACAAAGGAATCCAACAGTTCAGAGGCAGCAGATGTCCCTGGTTGGGTTAAACCCATCTCCCCCCCCCCCTTTTTTTCTTCACTTTTCTCTTACCCATTACAAGTATAGCTTAAAGGAAATGTTCTTGCAACCAGAGCAGTTTGCTTACTGCTAATATAGACACATGCAGGGAATTTATGTTTTAAATGTCCCAGTATTTTTTATAAATGACATTGGTGCTGCCCCAGTGACTCAGTATGGAACTTATGCAGAGAGACCAGGGTTCCATTCCCAGCTCAAGTCTTGTGAGTCCTGGTCATTGCACACTTGCGACACCCCGGCTCATGGACCCCCAGCTCTGGAATAGCTGAGCTAAACTGTGCAGGGGCGTAAAACAGGTGCCAGATCCTGGCTCTGGTTCTGATTGAGAAGGAAGCTCAAAGGAGCAACGGGAAGAGCAGCAGCTCAAAAACAAACTATCTGGGTGTCAAAAAGGCAAGCTCACCCCCGCAGGTGCTCCATAGTGACCACCAAACGTTTGACGCACCAAGATCTGCTTTATGTCATTGCTGAAAACAGGGGACCTTCAACTCTGATATGCCGGTTTATCTCCTGGGTTAAATGGGCTGGAAGATGCCTGTTATTTGCCTTCTTTATAAAAGCACATAAACACCTATGTGTTTGCAGTGCATTTTTTTTCTAGCACAAAAGGTGCCGGTACTCAAATGCTTGGCCACCCTTCAGGGGTGGGGTGATCAGTGAGGACCCACCCCACAATAGCCAGGCCCCCTGCAACCAGTCACAGAATCTATGACAAGGCAGAATTGGTGTGTAGGGCCTGAGCTCTTTCATTAAAACTTGGGGGTCCATGGGTCAATTTTAGCAGACATTGGAAAAGGTGCTGGTACTCAGTACCCCCAAGTACCCCCTCAAAAAAAGCCTGTGTGTTTGTATAAAATACTACTGTTCAAAATACAAAAAGGAATAGCGTCCTAATATCAGCACACAAAAATATCTCTCTGTGTGATTGACTCATTGTACACGTTTTTGTCTACCTGCACTCACAAGTTTAAGTTAATTTTCTCTTCTTTTTTTTAAATCTATTTACTATCTTTCCTGTGAAGTTTTAGCAACCTTTGAATATGAGAGGTTTTTTTGTGCCAATGAAGATAGCTAACCCACATGATTTCCTTCACCTTTAGGTCATCCAGGTCTAGGGATGTTGTGGAGATAGAATTCATAGCTCCTATAGGAGGGAGTTATTCATGGCTTGGAGCAAGTTGCTTTGCAGTGCTGGAGATCTGGATTTAGACTTTAGAATTACTTTCTCATCTTTCTAAGAGCAATTCCAACTTCAAGCTCAAAGCAAGTTACAAATTTAAGCACGATTGGTATCTGCCAGTAGAGGGTGCTAGAGCCTTACTACTAAGGCCAGTTGGAATAACAGACTAAAGAATGCGTTGAATATAAAAGGATTCCTTTTTATCGTTGTTGTTACTATTTTTTTAATCTCACGCTTTGTTTTCATTCTTCACCACCATTTTCTTCTCTTTTCTACTACAATCTTATTTTTCCACTCTTTAAACTTAAGAGCAAAGCTTAAAATTTGCCCTACGGATTTTGCATCTAAAATCATGATTCAGATGTGAGACAATAAAATACCTCTGTTTCCTGGCATGCAAGGCACATTATTTCAATAAGACATTAAATAAAGCCATGTTTATATGAAGAAAAAACAACAAAAGGAAGAAGAAGAAAACAACCCCAGCAAATACACTTAGTTTTCAAAATTTCCTCTGTAAACTTTCAAAGACATAGTCGAGATATCTGTGAATAGGATGGTTGAATCAGCACGAACGACTTTTCAGCTTCCTGTAAAGAAAGACACATTTCTGCTACATTAAAAGGGATGTTCAGAGGGGGCATAGCTGAAATCTTCCCTTTTGCATTTAATTCTTTACAAAAGCATGCACATTGACTAACTCATAATACATTACACCTTAATTTGGAATTTCTGAAAGTATGAGCATATTTTTTATTTATGATTTTCAAACACAAACTATGCAGATATTTTGTGTTCATTAGCTTTATTTGGGTTTGGGGGATAAAGGACAATGTCCTCCCAAACATTGCGTGCGCAGCGGTGGCCTAAAAAGCGAACAGGATGCTGGGAATTATTAGGAAAGGGATGGTCAATAAGACCAAGAATACTAAATGCCTCTGTATCATTCCAAGGTACAACCTCACCTTGAGTATTGCATTCAATTCTGGTTGCCATATCTCAAAAAAGATGTAGCAGAATTAGAAAAAGTTCAAAGAAGAGCAAAAAAATGATAAAAGGGATGAAACTCTTCTCATATGAGGGAAGGTTAGAGAGGTTAGGGCTCTTCAGCTTGGAAAAGAGATGGCTGAAGGGAGATATGATCGAAGACTACAAAATCCTGAGTGGTGTAGAACGAGAAGCGGATCGATTTTTTACTGTTTCAAAAAGTACGAAGACTAGGGGGCACTCAACGAAATTACACAAAAATACTTTTAAAACAAGCAGGAGCAAAAAATTTTGCACTCAACAAATAGTTAAGATCTAGAACTTGTTGCTGGAAGATGTGATTTAAAAAAGGTTTGGGACAAGTACCTGGAGGAAAAGTCCATAGTCTGCTATTGAACTAGGGGATGGGACTTGATATACTGCCTTTCTGTGGTTATAATCAGAGCAGTTTACATATTATATACAGGTACTTATTTTTGTACCTGGGGCAATGGCGGGTTAAGGGACTTGCCCAGAGTCACAACAAGCTGTAGTAGGAATCAAACCCAGTTCCCCAGGATCAAAGTCCACTGCACTAACCACTAGGCTACTCCACTAGCAACATCCCATGTAGAAGCCTGCCCTTGCAGATCAGCAACACAGCCGCGCAGGCTTCTGTTTCTGTGAGTCTGTAGATTCTCAAATAGTAGCAACACAATCTCAATAGTAGCAACATTCCATCTAGAATCTCAAATATGGAAAGGGAAATGGGACTTGATATACCGCCTTTCTGAGGTTTTTTGCAACTACATTCAAAGCGGTTTACATATATTCAGGTACTTATTTTGTACCAGGGGCAATGGAGGGTTAAGTGACTTGCCCAGAGTCACAACAAGCTGTAGTAGGAATCGAACCCAGTTCACCGGATCAAAGACATAGGGAAGCCACTGCTTGTCCTGGGATTGATAGCATAGAATTTTGCTACTAACTGGTTTTCTGCCAGGTACTTGTGATCTGGATTGGCCACTGTTGGAAACAGGATATTGACTTTGCATTAAGCCCATAAACACTTTTATAAACCCATAAATGTGGGTTGCGTTTGCCTGTCCAGAAACTGTTCAGAGAGTATTCAGATACCCTTTATCATTATTCTGTGGAAGAAACTGGGAGGGGCTTTTGATATTTTAGCCACAGACACCAAGAAGTAACGTGTACTCGCCCCAAGGATCACTCAGCCTCACCAGACCGGGGGAGTGGCTACACTTGCACCCCTAAGAACGGTTAAAAATAAAAACACTTTCACAACAAATGGCCGCTGATTAACGGACTGCAGAAGCCGTTGGCTCCAGCTACTATCGCGGAGTAAACCCATTTTTGGGCTATGGTTTGGCCTGATTTTGTTCGTGCCGGCTTCCTTGAGTACCGTGGTGATCAGACTCTCTTCTTGATAACTTTGTTCCGGTCCGAGATCTCGGGGAGAGCGGCTGTCCGTCGTTGCTTCATCGCCAGCGTGTCTGTGAGCTAGCTGGGGGCCCGATTGCATTGACAGTGCGGTTGTAGGTGCCAGGGAGCGTGGTCCAGTTTGGCGCAATGCAGGGAGCCTGTTTGACTGTTGATCCACACTCCTCTGGCGCCCATATGCCCCGATTTTTCAACAGCCTTTTCAATGGGTCACTGGTGTCTCCCGCACTGTGGGTCCTCTTTCGGTGTGCTCCGCCAGCGACGATTTTCGCTCTGCTCAGCCTCCAGGTCGTCATCTACGCTGCTTGTTCCTGGCATCTGTCACTACGAGTCAACACCTTCTCGGCTTTGCTGCTGGACCGAGGTGGTCGTCCTCGGTGATGTTGGTCATCTGCAGCTGCTTTGTGCTTGGAGAGTGCTACACGTTGAAGGGACCCTGCTTCCTCTTGGATCACCGATTCCAGTCGTTGGCTACTGCCTGCCTCCCTGTCCTGTTCGCAGGATCTGATTACCTGCCTTAATGTGTCTCAGCGAGTCAAGATCTGATTCTGGACTCTTTACTCTTTACTTTCTCTTCTTTTTGCTTTATTTTCACTGCCTGCTTATTTGTTTAAATATTGTATTTATATTCTCTTCCCTTCTGCCCTCTCTACTGTCATTGTAATTGTTTTCATTAGTTCATTGTAAGCTGCTCTGCTGCTTTCCACGGCAGAAAGCGGGGTATAAATGATCTAAATAAATAAACACATGCATGTTAGGATCTTTACAAAGAGGTATTCTTGCCTGGTCCATGTAGAAGTACATAAGTATTGCCATACTGAGACAGACCCAAGGTCCATCAAGCCCAGCATCCTGTTTCCAACTGTGGCCAATCCAGGTCACAAGTACCTGGCAAGATCCCCAAAAAGTACAATATACTTTAAGCTGCTTATCCTAGAAATAAATAGTGGATTTTCCCCGAGTCCATTTTAATAATGGTCTATGGACTTTTCATTTAGGAAGCAATCCAAACCTTTTTAAAATCCCGCTAACCTAACTGCTTTTACTACATTCTCTGGCAACAAATTCCAGAGCTTAATTACATGTTAAGTGAAGAAACATTTTCTCCGATTCGTTTTATATTTACTACTTTGTAGTTTCATTGCATGCCCCCTAGTCCTAGTATTTTGAAAGAGTAAACAAGCAATTCACTTCTACCCATTCCACTCCACTCATTATTTAACAGACCTCTATTACATCTCCCCTCAGCCATCTTTTCTGCAAGCTGAAGAACCCTAGCCGTTTTAACCTTTCCTCATAAGGAAGTCATCCCATCCCCGTTATCATTTTCATCACCCTTCTATGTACCTTTTCTAATTCCACTATATCTTTTTTGAGATGCAGTGACCAGAATTGAACACAATATTCGAGGTCCTTTTACTAAGGTGCGCCGAAAAATGGCCTGCGCTGCTGTAGGTGTGTGTAATGGACGCATGCAGGTCCATTTTTCAGCACGCCTGCAAAAAAGGCCTTTTTTTCTGAAAATGGACATACGGGAAAATAAAAATTGGCGCTCGTCCATTTTGGGCCTGAGACTTAGTGGTAAGGTCTCACGTGCTAACCAGGCGGTAATCATCAGCCAATTACCACCCGGTTAGCACCACATGGTAAAAAATAAAAAATATTTTCAGACACGTGTATTGGACGTGCGTAAAAATGGAATTACCGCCCGGGACACGCAGTAGCTGGGTGGTAGTTCCAAATTGATGTGCGTTGGATGTGCATAGATGCCTTCACGCCTTAGTAAAAGGGTCTCTAGGTCATCCAGGTCTAGAGATGTTGTGGAGATAGCATTCATAGGTAAGAGGGCATTATGGTCGTTGTGCAATGGTGACACCTAATGGCCAAATTTAGAACCCATGATTGCAGGTCTGGAAGGAGCTCTGGTGTATGTCCCCCAGCTGAGCACTGTTACTGCAATGACAAACTGAGTTGGGAGGAGCTATAAATCAGGGGACATAATCACTGAGAGGTTGGGAATGAAAAGCTCATGATGCCAGATCTCAGGCCTGAGTCCATAAAAGAAGGAAAAAAATTGAAAAATCAATAAACAATTAGGGGACCTCCTGGAGAGACTAGAGAGAAATGTGATTGTTTTAAGCAAGTAATCTGAAAACTGCTCAGTTGCTCTCCAGTCCCAGGGCATGTTGTAGCTTGTCATGCACAGTACATAAAGGCCACAAAGTTAAGATTTATAGGCTGGCTTCGTGAAGCACCTCCTCTGAACATCTTGTCGGCAGAGACAATGTCCTCGTTACCCAGATGTCCTGATTTAATCAGAATCATTTTGTGTCAAAGGCAAACTCCAATGTCTCTCTCATGAATAGTTGAACTGTCCCAGCAGTAGCTGCCCCCCCCCCCCAACCCATACTAAATGGTTTTAAAGAACCATTGGCCAGAGATTGTATCTGTGCTTGCAGACATTAGTGGTGTAGCTATGCTTGCAATCTACAAGTGTCCTTTCCCCAAGTTTATTAGAGTTTGAGGGTCATTTTATAAAGGTGGGGGGTGGGGAGAGTCTAGGCTGTGGAAGGATAGAGGCCCAAAAGCATTGTATGCACCTACTATATGTGCCTTTATAACATTGCCTCACGAAAAGCTCCAGTACAAAGATTTACCTGCTCGAAGGTAGGAATACCTTTTCTTTCTAAGTTTGTGCAGAAAGGCATGTATTTTAAGATAAGAGCTAAGGGTTTAACCAGGCAGCACTATCTAGTTCAGAAGTTTTTAACCCAGGATATCCTGAAAACCCCGAGGACTGGGTTGAAAACCTCTGATCTAGCTCTATAAGTTCATCCATGAGGAGGACCCAATCTCAGCTCCTTCCAGTTCTGCTCCTATTGTTTATTTCTTTGGACGGGGACCTGTGTGTATTCGATGGGCAGCTATAAACAGGGCCTGATATTTAAAAGGACATGTCTATAACAGCACCTGCTACCTGGATAAGTCCTGCTGACCGGGACCATGTATTATCCACATAGTACTAGATTGCAACAGATCTTACATTTCCAGGAACTAAGCCTCTGCCAATTTTCTCTACTGATACTTGTTTGGTCTTCACCAGATGATACCTTTTGCCCCACAACTCTGGCAATTTCCACCCTACAACCTACTCTAAATGAAAAACTTCCTCCTTGCAGTCACATCAGAAGAAGGGACCTGTGCTCTCTCAAAAGCTCATATCCTACAGTGTCTTTGTTTTTATTGGTAGGGATGTGCTTTTATTTGAAACAACATTTCCCATTGTGAACCCCTCGGATCAGCGTTGGACTGTCACCTTTCTCGTGGGAATCGAGGATCGCTGGATATTCGTGCAATACGTTGTTCTACCAGGTTGGTGCGTGGGAGGGGAATCGGCAATCTCTTTAGTATGTGGGCATGATTACTATAATTACAATTAATTTCGAGTCCTCGTTTGGAATAAACACTTTGTCCAAGGTTCGTAGCTGATAGTTTCTCCTTTGTTTAGAGAACACCAATATGGCGGTTGCATGAAGGAGACAGCTTCAACTTTTTGATGTCATGCCGTCTCCTATCTTATTAAATCTCCTTCATTAGGGCAGTCTTTTTGAATATGACCACTGACAGGATTATCTCCGCCCCGGCTCTGTCCAGATAGTGTCAAGGAGGTCAGAGGGGATTAATCAGCAGCACTATCTGGTTAGTGCTGCTGAATATCCCACTTGCCAGCACTTATCTGGTTAGCAGTGGCTGTTAACCAGCTAACACTGTTCCCTCTAAACTGAGTGGGAGTAGGGTTACCATATGTCTGGATTTACCCGAACATGTCCTCTTTTTGAGGACATGTCCGGGCAACCGGGCAGGTTTTGCCAATCTGCCCATTTGTCCGGATTTCTGTACAAACGGGCAGGCGGGCAGGCTATCCTATGCTAGCCTCCCGAGCCTCCCCTCCCCTGAATTACTACTCTACTGTCCTGGTGGTCTAGTGACCTCTTCTGCCTTCGGGGCAGGAAAGAGCCCCCTCTTTGCTGCCCAGAGCGCTGCCCTGCATCCTGTTGCTGATCTCGGCGCTGATTCAAAATGGCCACCGAGAGTTGAAGTGACCTTGCGAGACTTCAACTCTCGGCAGCCATTTTGAATCGGTGCCGAGATCAGCAAAAGGATGCAGGGCAGTGCTCCGAGCAGCAAAGAGGGGTCTCTTTCCTGCCCCGAAGAGGTCACTAGACCACCAGGGCAGTAGAGTAAGGTAAGGGAAGGGGGTAACGGGAAGGGGAGTGGAGAGGGGGTGATTGGGTGTGTGACAGGGGGGAGGTGCGAGGATTTGAAAGGGGGTGGGTGGCATGTGGTGGGGCGGAGCATGTGTCCTCTTTTTTGGGGGACCAAATATGGTAACCCTAAGTGGGAGTCCCCCAAATGCATTGCTGCCAGAGGGGGGGGGGGGTGCTTCAATATTGTGTTTTCAGTTGCTAGGGACAGGCAGGTTCCTTAAGAGTCCAGCAGAGCTTGCCTGACCCTCAATATTTACTAAAATCTAATCTGTTGGAAATGGCATACCCTACCGACCCAACCTAAATACCTAAACCCTGCAACACAAGCAAAACCAAAGAGTGTATGGACAAAACATAACTCCCCCTGTCTACGATCCACTATTGTGTCTTGTGCACACGAACCTTATCTACCATCACTTTGTAACTGTTAGATCGGAACTGGCGATCGCCAATACGGTACTTTGTAAGCCACATTGAGCCTGCAAATAGGTGGGAACAGGTGGACATGAAGCGTCTGTTCACACTTTCCAAAAATACTAGGACTAGGGGGCATGCGATGAAACTACAGTGTAGTAAATTTAAAACAAATCGGAGAAAATCTTTCTTCACCCAACGCATAATTAAACTTTGGAATTCGTTGCCGGAGAACGTGGTGAAGGCGGTTAGCTTAGCAGAGTTTAAAAAGGGGTTGGACGGTTTCCTAAAGGACAAGTCCATAGACCGCTACTAAATGGACTTGGGAAAAATCCACAATTTCGGGAATAACATGTATAAAATGTTTGTATGTTTGGGTAGCTTGCCAGGTGCCCTTGACCTGGATTGACCGCTGTCGGGGACAGGATGCTGGGCTCGATGGACCTTTGGTCTTTTCACAGTATGGCATTACTTATGTACTTATGGGAAAATGTGGGATACAAATGCAACAAATAAATAAATATTGAAAATATGATAGTGAAACAGCACCCCCCACTGGCTTAGAGGGAACAGTGCTGGATAAGGGCCTTTGAATATCAGCCCCATTGCTTTGAAGATGTTATCGTTTTTTGGTACGTCGGTTCTCTCCTACCCATACCAGTTCAGTTCTCTCCCACTTCCTCCTTTGTGTGAGTCTTGCTGTACCAAATATTCGAATTCAATTTAATTTGGCCCCAAATACTTTGGCCCCTTTTACTAAGTGGCAGTAAGTAAACAGGAAGTACCACCGGGCTAATGCAGGAGCTCAGCAGTACTTCCCACTCCTAGTGCACCGTCATATCCGGCACTACAAGAATATATTTTTGTAGCGCTGGAGTGTACCCGGCGGTAATCGGCCAGTGCCGCCCGCTGCCAAGTTACTGCTGGGTTAACACAGGAGCCCTTACTGCCACCAATGGGTGGCGATAAGGGCTCCCCCCCAACACAATGGCCGCACAGCAAGGGCTTTACTTGTTGCACGGCCATTTCCTGCAGCAAAGAGAGACTTCCCTTTTACCCACTGCAGTAAAAGGTGACCTTAGCGAGCGTGAAAAACACATGCCAAGGCCACGCAGGCCCCCTTTTGCCACAGCTTGGTAAAAGGGGACCTTTATTTGTATTCGGCAGAATAGTGATTTAAATTCAAATACGAATAATCCAGGGCTCTACTGTGCTAAATGCTTCTGAAATAAACACTCGATCTCTGATTTCATGTTGCTTCTTTTATTATTTGTTATAATAAAGCTCATTGCCCATTATTCGTATTCGGTATTCGTATTGAGCTGAATAATATTATTCATTATTTGTATTTGGCTGAATAGTAAAATACGCTATTCGGTACAACTCTAGCAGTAATACGAATTTTTGTATTGCAGAGATTCAGGATGAGATTTAAATGCCCTTCTTCTCGGGCAGAGCTGGCAAATATGGAATGATTCCTCCACAAAGCCCACTTTTTCCTGCACTCATGAATACAGATTTTTTTTTTTTTGAAGGAGTTTTCAAGGGCAAAGTCTGGATGTCAAGCTCAGGGGAAGAGATTAGATTAGCCATCCCTCAAAGCGTCTTTTGATGGAAAATGAGAAATTATCTGCTTGTGTCATGGTATCTTATCATCCTTTGGTGGTGCCGAAGCTGCGAGAGGATGGGCCGGCTGCCGCACGCCATGCCTGACGGGTCTGACTGAGAACTGAGGAACATGATGGGGGGAGGGGGGCTCAGCAAAGGCAGGAGAGAGACATGCACTCTCTGACAGCTCTGCAAGCAGCGGCTTTCTTAACTGTGTTCATTTGCAAGCCTGGCAGAATCAGATAGTCAAAACTGCGCACTGCACTGTATCCATCTGTCTCCGTGTCATGCTGGGGCAGTGTCAAGGCAACATTTGAGAGGAAGGGTCTCTGGGGGTATATGTGTGTGTGTGTGTGCTGATACAGCACTCATGAACAGTATCTGATATCTCTATGGATCCTTTACGCCTCATGGCAGTCTCGCTATCTTTGTACATGAAAAAGCACTGCCTAGTCTACCCTCCCTGTTTCCTATAACTCTTTGTAAGTTACAAGCACTACATGTCTATTCGTTCCAGCTCACAGAACCCTGTCAAATTAAAAATGAAATAGCATGTATGATCTTTGTATGTGGCATGCATGTTACTGTGTGTATAAATTGCACATATGGATTCAGTATTTCACAGGTAGCAAAACAGAGGGTAGACAACCCAAAAAAAAAAGCACAAGCGAGCCTTCCACAATTGAAGGCTCATTTGTACTTCTTTTTGCAGTATTTCACAGAAATGATGCTCATAATTCTTTGGGAAGAAGGATGAAGGGAGTCCTGGTCATCACCTAATGCTGACACCCAGTGGCCAGACTCAGAATGCACAGGTAGCAGGCTTTTGAGGGAGCTACAGGCTGTGGCCTATGGCCAAGGATGATTGTACACTGCAATGGCTGGGCTGGTAGTTGAGGGGAGGTTTAAAAGATGGAGAGTAAAAACTCCTGTGAATGAAAGCTTTGGGTGTCATAGTGCCAATAGAGGCCAAGCATGACTGAATTTGAAGTCCAGAGGTGTAAGATGAGGCTGCTAAGTCAAATATGTAGAAAAATAAATGGAAAAGTCATAATTCCTTGCCGTACCACTCCTGATGAAGTGGTATTATCATGTTTCTTGTGATTATAAATAGGTATTTTCTGCCTTTCACAGGACATCTTTTAATTCCTGGTTCCCTTCAGGCAATTTGATCATCTTTCTGTAGAGTTCTTGTTTTTCAGTTTCTTTACATTTCTCTGTTGTGATATAGAGGGGCATAATCGAACGGGGGCACCCATATCTAAGGGCGCCCATCTCCGGGGACGGCCCCGGGAAGGGGTGGAGCCAACCATATTATCGAACAAGATGGGCGGCCATCTTTCGTTTCGATAATATGGTCGGGGACGGCCAAATCTCAACATTTGTGTCGACCTTAGAGATGGCTGCCCTTAGAGATGGCCGGCATTGGTTTTTGCTGATAATGGAAACTAAGGACGCCCATCTCAAAACCAGCCAAATCCAAGCCATTTGGTCGTGAAAGGAGCCAGCATTTCTAGTGCACTGGTCCCCCTCACATGCCAGGACACCAACCAGGCACCCTAGGGGGCACTGCAGTGGACTTCATTAATTGCTCCCAGGTACATAGCTCCCTTCCCTTGGGTGCTGAGCCCCCCAAATCCCCCCCAAAACCCACTCCCCACAACTGTACACCACTAACATAGCCCTTATGGGTGAAGGGGGGCACCTACATGTGGGTACAGTGGGTTTCGGGTGGGTTTTGGAGGGCTCACATTTACCACCACAAGTGTAACCTGCCTGAAGTGCACTGCACCCACTAAAACTGCTCCAGGGACCTGCATACTGCTGTCATGGAGCTGGGTATGACATTTGAGGCTGGCATAGAGTCTGGCAAAAAATGTTTTTAATTTTTTTTTAGGGTGGGAGGGGGTTGGTGACCACTGGGGGATTATGGGGAGGTCATCCCCGATTCCCTCTGGTGGTCATCTGGTCAGTTCGGACATCTTTTTGGGGCTTGGTCCTGAAAATAAATGGACCAAGTAAAGTCAGCCAAATGCTCTTCAGGGCCGCCCTCCTTTTTTCCGTTATTGGCCGAGAGCGCCCATGTGTTAACCACGCCCCAGTCCCACCTTCTCTATGCCTACGACACGCCCCCTTAAATTTTGGCAACTCCTGCGATGGACTGCAGTCGAGGGTGGCCAAAATCAGCTTTCGATTATGCCGATTTGGCCGCACCTGAGAGAAGAGTGCCCATCTCCCGATTTGTGTCGGACGATGGGTGCCCTTCTCTTTCGAAAAAGAGCAGGATAGTTATTTCTGAAGCCACAGGAGTACCCATGTTTGAGGGGCATAGGCTCCTTCACTTTTGGCTCAGGCTGTTCCAATGCCCTAGAAATATTACTGTAGCTGATGAGTATCACTGTTTCACCAATCAAAAATTCTCAAGTGACGCTATGCTAGCAGAGAGCAATGACTACCGTCTTTCCACTCCCCACTGCTCCATTTGCTTCTACTAAATATTGAAACATTGGGAGCAGTCCCATTGTTAGTCTTGCAGTATCATCTAGGACAGGGGTGGGCAGCCGTGGTCCTTGAGGGCCATAATCCAGTTGGGTTTTCATTATTCCCACAATGCATATGCATGAGACCTATTTGCATACAATGGAAGCAGTACATGCAAATCAATCTCATGCAATATGCATTTTGAAAACCTGATTGGATTGTAAACCTCGAGGATCATGGTTGCCCACCTTTGATCTAAGGGATGTGTCACCTACAAGGTTTCAATGTGCACATCACAGGGAATGGAAAGACAGCTTCCACTGCTTAACTGATATGTTTTATTAGCAGAGGCTGGTAACGAATGGGGAGGAAGGCAGATAGGGAACTGGCAGTGGTGGTATTTAAAGGCAGGAAGCAGATGCTGTGGAGGAAGGGGGACAGAGGGCAGAAGAAGAGGCAGGAATTGGAAAGGAAGAAGCAGGGGTTGGATGCTTGGGAAGGGAATAAGGAGGCAGAAGGGTGACTGTAAGGAAAGAGGAGAAAAAGGCAGGATGTTGGATGCTGGGGATATGGGAATATTGAGAACAGTGATTCAGAGTTAAATAGGGACTTGGATATTGGTTGGAAGAAGAAAACAGTCTTGGAACTTGGCTGGGTATTGGGTAGGTTAGGGAGAATATGGACTAGCAGCTTGGGTGGTGATAGGGTGGATTTGGGGGATTAGGAAGACAGTGAGAAGGACATGAGTAGGGGCAGGTGCAAGAGTAGAGTTGGATTAGGTAGGCAGTGATTTGTGATCCAGGGTGAGGAAAGGAGGGGAAGAGTTGTGAGTCAGTAAAAAGGGACAGAGGAGCTGTGGAGGGGATGAGACAGAAGAAGAGGATTGGTCTTCAAAGGTGGAGGGAGGGTGGAAATAAAAGAGATAAAAGTGGGAAACAGGAGGCTGGGAAGAGTAAGAGACAAAAGACAGGGCCTGGAGACAGGGGAGGACAGTGACGGAAAGAACTGAGGCTGGAGAGCGGATAGAGGGAAGAGGAGACTTGGAAAGGAATGAAAGATAATGAGAGGAATGAGAGGGCTGGGAGATGAATGGAAGATGGAAAGTAGGTAGGAGAGAAATGAAAGAGGGAGACTGAAGACAGGAGGGTGAGAAAAAGGGGAGAAGGAGGGGGGAAATCCAGCTATGAGTGTATAGACCAGCTGAAAAGAGCAATAGAGAAAAAAGATGACAAGGGAAATAATCATTGTCACAGAGAATTATAGAGGAAGAAGGATGAAGACAAGGAAAAAAAATTGAAAGCATGATCTAAATTTAAAAGAGAGAGAGAGAGACCCTGGGAAAGAACATAGGAGAAAACAAACTAATGGGATAAAAAGAGACCAGGAATAGCCCTAAAATAAATGGTGCAAAATCCATATATTTTATTTTGAGATTTTAATGATGGGAATATGCTAACTTTGGGAATATACATTTCTTATTGTTTCAGTTTTGAGTGGAAAACATGAAAAAGGATTTGAAGAAGCTAGAACAATGGTCTAAGGTCTGGCAATTAAAATTCAATGCGAAGAAATGCAAAGTGATGCACTTAGGGAATAGAAATCCACGGGAGACGTATGTGTTAGGTGGCGAGAATCTGATAGGTTCAGACAGGGAGAGGGACCTTGGGGTGATAGTATCTGAGGATTTGAAGGTGACGAAACAGTGTGACAAGGTGGTGGCTGTATCTAGAAGGTTGTTGGGCTGTATAGAGAGAGGTGTGACCAGCAGAAGAAAGGGGGTGTTGATGCCTCTGTATAAGTCGTTGGTGAGGCCCCATCTAGAGTATTGTGTTCAGTTTTGGAGGCCGTATCTTGCTAAGGATGTAAAAAGAATCGAAGCGGTGCAAAGAAAAGCTACGAGAATGGTATGGGATTTGCGTAACAAGACGTATGAGGAGAGACTTGCTGACCTGAACATGTATACCCTGGAGGAAAGGAGAAACAGGGGTGATATGATACAGACGTTCAAATATTTGAAAGGTATTAATCCGCAAACGAACCTTTTCCGGAGATACGAAGGCGGTAGAACGAGAGGACATGAAATGAGATTGAAGGGGGGCAGACTCAAGAAAAATGTCAGGAAGTATTTCTTCACGGAGAGAGTGGTGGATGCTTGGAATGCCCTCCCGCGGGAGGTGGTGGAGAGGAAAACGGTAACGGAATTCAAACATGCGTGGGATAAACATAAAGGAATCCTGTTCAGAAGGAAAGGATCCTCAGGAGCTTAACCGAGATTGGATAGCAGAGCCGGGAGGCAGGGCTGGAGGTTGGGAGGCGGGGATAGTGCGGGGCAGACTTATACAGTCTGTGCCAGAGCCAGTGGTGGGAGGCGGGACTGGAGGTTGGGAGGCAGGGATAGCGCTGGGCAGACTTATACGGTCTGTGCCAGAGCCGGTGGTGGGAAGCGGGGATAGTGCTGGGCAGACTTATACGGTCTATGCCAGAGCCGGTGGTTGGGAGGCGGGGCTAGTGCTGGGCAGACTTATACGGTCTGTGCCCTGAAGAGCACAGGTACAAATCAAAGTAGGGTATACACAAAAGTAGAACACATGAGTTGTCTTGTTGGGCAGACTGGATGGACCGTGCAGGTCTTTTTCTGCCGTCATCTACTATGTTACTATGTTTTTGCTCACTATGTTTTCTTCAGTGTTCCACAGTTCATAGTCTGGTTTCTTGAGGTTTCCACCACAGTTGTCTGCATATTTCTATTGCTAATCTGTAGTTCCTTTTTCTATTTTGCGTAAGGGGTTAGTACAATACAGACAGAGAGGGCACCACAGTATACAAGTAAACAAGTCCAAAGAAAAAAGCAACACTGGGCCTTCAGAACTAGGACAACAGGAGTATTTTATTAATCAATGACCCGACACGGGGCCGTGTTTCGGCGCTGACAAAGGCGCCTGCCTCAGGGGTCGATATGTTGCCGCAATAGTATGCAGATAACAAGGCACGATTGCCTTGAACCACTGGGTTTGTGATGGCGAAAAAAGCGCTAATAGCACTCGCAATGTCTCCTGTATTCTGTTCCAGAAGGCGCTGAAGGGCGCTAACTCCGATTGAAGCTAAATCCTCTATGGAAAAAAGATAAAGCCGAAAAAAGTTTTTTCTTTGGGCGTAAGGGGTTAGCCCATGTTCTATACGTGAAACTAAGGTACAATATTACAGCTGGCATGCAGTTTCAGTGTAGGGATCTGTAATAACCTGGTTTGTTCTGTTTTCACAGTAAGAAGCATGTTAGGGGTCTAGGCCTTGGTGTAATATTTGCAATACTGCCTTTTCATAGGTCAGATTTCTGTTGTTTCTGCCCTGGGAAATTAGTATGTCATTTGTCATATAACAAAGTTGAAGGGTATAAGTTAAATTAGGGTAATTTGCCATTACATCAGATTGGGTTTTAATGTGCTTTGATATGTTTGTCTTTATAGGAGACTTGTATTTGGCCAGGTTTAAGTGATGGGATATTGCCTCTTGAGAGATGTTAAATACCATTTAATTGTTTCTGCATGTATGTATGTGCTTTAGTGCTGTTAAGTGCTTGAAATAATTGAGTTTATTTATTTATTTGTTACATTTGTATCCCACATTTTCTCACCTATTTGTAGGCTTGATGTGGCTTACATAGTACCAGAGAGGCCTTTGCAGGCTCCGGTGTGAACAAATACAGGGTGATGTTGTGGTAAGATCAAATTCATGTGGCACAGCCACATTAGGGAATCATAGAACCGAAGAGTTGTGTTATGTCCATTACGTGCTTTAGTTTGGTTATGTTGCAGAGATTAGGCATTTAAGTTGGATCGGTAGGGTATGCCTTTATAAACAGGTTGGTTTTTAGTGATTTCCGGAAGTTTAGGTGGTTGTACGTCGTTTTCAAGGCTTTTGGTAATGCGTTCCACAGTTGTGTGCTTATGTAGGAAAAACTAGATGCGTAAGTTGTTTTGTATTTAAGTCCTTTGCAGCTTGGGTAGTGCAGATTTAGATAAGATCATGTTGATTCGGATGTATTTCTAATTGGTAAGTCGATCAAGTCTGTCATGTAACTCAGGGCTTCTCCTTAGATGATCACGTGAACCAGGGTGCAGATTTTGAAGGCGATGCGTTCTTTGATTGGGAGCCAGTGTAGTTTTTCGCGGAGGGGTTTTGCGCTTTCAAATAGCATTTGCTGCCGTGTTTTGAGCGGTCTGAAGTTTCTTTAAGGTTTCATTGCATGTCCTTGGCAGCTGTTGCAGACTGCTTAGAAATTCATTGTCAGAACACTCTAAGGAATGAATGAGGAAATTCTCTAAATTTGCACGCCAACCCCTGAATTCTATATATGGCGCTTCAAGTTGTGCATGCAAATTTGGGTGCCCAATTTATTTGGCAAGGCAATTGATCTGCAAACTCCAGCGTGGACAAACAAAACTGTGTCAGGGGCAAAATTATTGACTGTGCAGAAACAATGTTCCAACTGGAAATACGATTTATACACATCAAACATAAAGAACATATAATAAAAAAAACAGCAAGAAGACCACAACCGTTGTTTAACGATCAACCAAGCAACTCTTAATACATAAATTATAGAATATGAAAATTGACGTGCCTGTTTCAGCAATTTACACCAGTTCTATGGCTGGCATAAGTGCTTCTGCCTAAATTATAACCACGTATTTTACCTGTTACACTCATATTCTATGAAGAAAAGTAGGTGCCTACTTTTTTAATAGAATAGGCACGATATAGGCAACTATAAATATAGGGCCATTGTTCTAGAATTATTCTCAGGGGCTCTTTTACTTAAATGCTTTAGGAAATGGGCTTAGCGCATTTTAACATGGGACTTTTCCTCACATTCAGCCCGTATGTAATGCATCAGTAAAATAAGGCTTTTAGGGTGGGGAGGGGGTTTGCAGGTTATGAGCTAACTTTGTTATTAGTGCATGAGCGATTGCAAATAATTAACATGGGAGCACTTGTACTGCCTCCTGTTTAGGAGATGCTAAGTGCTCCTGCATTATTTATGCGATATTCAGATAGCATGCACTAATCGTTATGCGCTACCTGAAGAATGTTTCCGTGCCCATTCTTTGTCCATGGCACACACCCTCTGAAAAATATTTCAGAAAAAATAAAAAGAAGAGCAAGGGTAATGCTTTTAAAAGAACGCGTGCTCAGCACGTGGGAAATGGCAAATTACCGCAAAACACTTTAATGGATTTTGCGGTAAGCATTTTCCTGTGAGCTACGCATGCTTTATTCTTCTCTAGCCCTCCTTAAAACTAGGCGGGTTACAGTTAACGCACAGAAAAATACAATGAGTGTTGCTAAGTGCTCCCCTGCTGCATGGCCACACGGTAAGGCAATCTTACTGCATGAACATGTCTTTTTTCAACACCAACAAACAGTGGATCCACCTTCTGTAGGTGTTGGCTTCGTTGGAGTTGGAGGTAAAGCTTTTGAGCCATGGAATGATGTCCTCAGCTTCAGTGGAGAAAGACTACAAAAACTTATGCAGCATCACCTTCTGTAGGTGTTGGCCATGTCTTTTTTCAACCTTTTTACCCGCTGTGGTAAAAAGGACCTCAGAGTGGAGTGCTAGCACAGGGCCCTTTTTACCACAGCTAAGTAAAAGGACCCCTTCATTGGGGATCAACAAAGAAGAGCACATTTTTTCTCTGGCGCCTTCATTACGGAATAGTCCTTCCTATTACTACATGTGTGGAAATATTCCTTAAAAAATGTTAGGATTCTGTTCAAAACATATTTTTTTGTTGAGGCATTTGGGACACAGAATTTGGGATAATCAGGGAAGGCACCTGTATGGATTTATGATTGCTCTATTCTAAGTAGAGGAGTATGGTAGCCGTGTTAGTCCACTCTTAAGGTTATCAATAGAAATCAAACAAAATAAAACATGGAAAAGAAAATAAGATGATACCTTTTTTATTGGACATAACTTAATACATTTCTTGATTAGCTTTCGAAGGTTGCCCTTATTTCCGATCTGACGAAAAAGGGCAACCTTCGAAAGCTAATCAAGAAATGTATTGTTATGTCCAGTAAAAAAGGTATCATCTTATTTTCTTTTCCATGTTTTATTTTGTTTGATTTCTATTGATTGCTCTATTGAATGCATGTGATCATTTCTTTTCAATTGGATTATCGGTGGGTTTATTTTCTCTTTTTATTGTTGTGATTTTATAGATTGCAAACTGCTGTAATCTTCTAAAATGTGATGGTATATTACATTTTAATATATATATATATATATTAACCTAAAGCTGAAAATTCTGCCTACACTTGTTCTTTTCTTCTCCTGCCCTGAAACCTCTCCCTGGGGCTAGCTCCTTTAAATACACCACATGAGACAGTGTATGTACTTCCAGTTTACTGAGGGACAGCCCTTTTCAGAGAGAGCCAGTTAAGCTGTGTAAATCACTATGTTTTTTTTTTTTTTTTACTAACAGGGTACACAAATACCCTATTGTGCATTATGTATGGTAAGGCTCAGTACCCACTCTTAGTAAAGGGGCCTGTACAGGCCAGTTCAAAATAGCAACATTGACATTTTGTGCCTTTTGCCTTGGGCTTCCGGATTACCTTGCCCGTTTAATCATACCTTATTCCCCCCCTCCTCCTCCTCCTCCTCCTCCTACTTATCATTTCTATAGCACTACAAGGCATACGCAGCGCTGTACACCATACACAAAAAGACAGTCCCTGCTCTAAGAGCTTAGATAAAACAGGTAAACAGACAGAACAATTAAGGGTAAGGGAATAAAGAGATGAGGATAAAAGGACAGGGCAAGTGAGTACTGGTTAGGAGTCAAAAGCAGAGGTAAAGAGGTGGGCTTTAAGTTTGGACTTGAAAACAGCCAAAGAGGGGGCTAGACATACAGGCTCGGGAAGTTTATTCCAGGCGTGAGGTGCAGCAAGATAAAAGGAACGGAGTCTGGAATTAGCAGTAGAGGAGAAGGGGACAGATAAGAGAGCTTTATCAACAGAACGGAGTACATTCTATAAATGACCATCGTCTAATTCTGCCTAGTCCTAATCAAGCATATTATGAATCTACTAGACACAGTGCTTTTTGGGGTCCTTTTACTAAGCTGTGGTAAAAAGTGACTTGCGTGTCTTTTGGGTGTACGCTGAGCCATTTGTTTTACCGCATCTAGGAAAAGGGGCCTTTTTTAAGGGGCCAGAATATGGACATGCGCTAAAATTGAAACCAGCGCACATCCATTTTCAGCCTGAGACCTTAGCGCCACCCATTGATCTAGGGGTAAGGTCTCACATGCTACCCATGTGGTGAGCATGCAGCGCTGTTTACCACTGGATAAGCAGCCCGCGGTAAAAAATATAAAATTATTTTCTACCATGGAATTTGATGTGTACAAAATTCAGAATTACCGGGCAGTACAGCTGACTTGGCACGCGATGCACACGCATAGGCCCTCCTGCACCTTTGTAAAAGGGCCCCTTTATTTTCTCAACCCCCCCCCCCCCCCCCCCGAATGTGGAACAATCTTCCCTCTTTTCTTCAGTCTGAGACTTTCTTCAAATGTTATAAGATTTCTTTAAAAATGTGTATTTTTTTTTAAACTGGCATTCGGTGGATCAGACTGACATGTTGTTTTGAAGTCATTAGCGGTCTTTTCCCTCCCCACCTTACCCCTTCCTCTTTTGCTTCCTTTTTCTTGGTTTGATTGATATGCTTTCCTACCCTGCAATGGAGTTCTTTTTATTTTCGCTTCTTTTTTTAGTATGGACACCGCTTTGCTCTGCCTACGGAAGTTATAGCAGTCTAGCAAATTTTAATAAAAACCAAAAATAAATAAAAAGCGTGTACATGGCTTTTGATCACTGCCCTTTCCTGGTGCAGTATCCATCGTGGGGGGGGGGGGGGGGGGAGCATCACCCTGAGGTGTGGACATGCATTTGCACTACAAAATCCTCATCTTGAAATGAACAGTGGCGTTGCTGGGTTACAAAGGATGACAAGCACCCCTAATCTGTGACAGTGTTCCACGTTCTCCCTTGGCTTTTAGAGCCTGCCCCATTCCTATCAATTTGATGTATGGATTACTACAGCAGAGATAAGGAATAGTAGGGGGAAGGGAGGAGGACAAGGTGCCAGCAGTGACCGAGAGAAAACTCGACTGAAGGACTAAGATGAATTCACCGTGCCAAAGGAAATCGAAGTGTGAAATAAAGATCTTAAGGAGCTAAAATATTTAAAACGATATGGAAATGCAAGGCGCATGGTAGACGCTCCTAATAAACTGGGTGATGGTAGAGTTGTTCCCGACACATCCATCTCTGAGCTGTCCTGAGCACTAAAGACAGAATGGATTTGAGGGGAAATTTGCATAACACCATGAATAAGAGCCGGGGAGGGGAGATGCTCAACAGCATAGAGGTTTGTTCCACAGTGGCTCCTTTCTGTAGTTTATTTAGTGGGATTTATTAACCACCTTTATGAAGAGACTAAAGGGTCCTTTTACTAAGGTGTGCTGAAAAATGGCCTGCGCTGTTGTAAGCGTGTGTATTGGACGCACGCAAGTCCGTTTTTTCAGCGCACCTGCAAAAAGGCTTCTTTTGGGGACTGAAAATAGACATGCAGCCAGGGCCGCCGAGAGACTGGACCAGGCCCGGGACAAGGCTGCCCCCGGAGCCCCCCCACCCAAGTTCGTCGGGCCCCCCTCCACCTGCCACCAGGTCCTCTCTCCACCCCCGGGCCCTCTGCACTGACCTTAAGCGCCTCACCTTCAAAAGCGCAGCAACAAACAGCGGCAGACCACTCCTTCCTTCCGTGTCCCGCCCTCGCAGCAGTTACGTCAGGCGAGGGCGAGACACGGAAAGAAGGAGTGGTCTGCCGCTGCTTGCTGTGCTTTCGAAGGTGAGGCGCTTAAGTTCAATGCCAGGGAGCGATGGAGGGCAGGCGGGCTGGACTGTGGCGGTGGCGCCGGGCCCCCCCCCCCCCCCCGGAGGCCCGGGCCTGGGGAATTTTGTCCCCCCCTCTTGGCGGCCCTGCATGCAGCCAAATAAAAATTGGCGCGCATCCATTTTGGGCCTAAGACCTTACCGCCACCCATTGACTTAGCGGTAAGGACTCACGCATTAATCGGCGCGATAATCATCAGCGCATGTACACTGCCAATTACCGCCCGGTAAGTGCCACGTGGTAGAAAATAAAAAATATTTTCTGCCAAGCATATGGTCCGCATATAAAAAGTGGAATTATCGCCCAGGGCACGCGGTAGCTGGGCGGTAGTTCCAAATTGACGGACATTGGACGCATGTGTAACATAGTAAATGACGGCAGATAAAGACCTGAACAGTCCATCCAGTCTGCCCAACAAGATAAACTCATTTTACATGGTATGTGATACTTTATATGTAAACCCGAGTTTGATTTGTCCCTGCCTTTCTCTGGGCACAGACCGTAAAAGTCTGCCCAGCACTGTTCCTGTATTAAAAGTTCTGAAGCTAACATCAAAGCCCCTTAAAATTTACACTCCAGCTCCTCCATATCTACTCAGTCACGATCAGGGCACAGACCGTGGAAGTCCACCCTGCACCAGCTTTATTCTCCAAATACCGGTGTCGTCACCCAATCTCCGCTAAGATTCCATAGATCCATTCCTTCTAAACAGGATTCCTTTGTGTTTATCCCACGCATGTTTGAATTCCATTACCGTTTTCATCTCCACCACCTCCTGCGGAGAGCATTTCACATATCTACCACCCTCTCTGTGAAAAAACACTTCCTGACATTACTCCTGAGTCTGCCCTCCTTCAACCTCAATTCATGTCCTCTAGTTCTACCACCTTCCCGTTTCCGGAAAAGGTTCGTTTGAGGATTAATACCTTTCAAATATTTGAACGTCTGTATCGTGTCACCCCTGTTTTTCCTTTCCTCCAAGGTATACATATTCAGGTCGGCAAGTCTCTCATCGTACGGTTTGCAACGCAAATCCCATACCATTTTTGTAGCTTTTCTTTGCACCGCTTCCATTCTTTTTACATCTTTAGCAAGATATGGCCTCTTAAACTGTGCCTATGTGCCTTAGTAAAAGTGCCCCTTAATTCTGGAAAACAGCAGCACAGGGGCCACATATAGAGTACCAAAAGTTCCAGAGTTAGCTGGTTGGGTTGAAGGAAGACCATCATCTGACCTTCTGATTGGCTAGCACCTTCCCTTATATGATAATCCAGGGGAATGCCAAAAACTAGTTGCCTTGTTCTTTGGAACAGACATATTGGTACCCCCATTCACTCACTCACTCACTCACACATGAGGTCATGGGGTCATAAAACATGCTTTTTAAGTTGGTATTCTGAACTTGTTTTATATTATAATAAGAAAAGGAAACCAGTTGCATGGCCATGGGTGGACCAGGGCAGTGGTGTACCAAGGGTGGGGCAGAGGGAGCAGTCCACCCTGGGTGCAAGCAATAAGGGGGTACATGAACTGAGCATGCACAGGGTGTGCCAGTGTCAGCAGCTAGAAGCACACTGCCAACATCCTTGCTGCTCAGATAGCATGGGGGGCTTGGGCAGAGGACCTCTTCCATTGGAGCTTGGGCATCCCTGCTAGCCAAGGTGTTAATTTTAATGTGGGGGGTGAGGGCAGAAGGGAAATCTTTGGTTGGTCAAAGGGGGTATTAAAAAATGATCTGCTCCAGGTGTCAAATACACTAGGTATGCCGCTGGACATGGGTGGAGTAAGGCCCAACCATTGGAAGCAGTGTCAACATCCACACTGCACAGTGCTCACCCAAGTGAACCTCAGGCCCCTCCAAAAAAATCAATCTTGGCTACATCACTGGAAAAAAAGAAAAGATAAATCAAGTGCCAAAGGTGACTCTCAACTTCCTCTGCTGGTGCTCTAGATGGAAGGCAAATCTTAGAACTGGAAGTGCAAGGATCACTAACTCAAGGCCAACAAACGCCTATAATAGGGAAGCGATGGCTCAGAGAAAGGTCAACAAGAGAAACTGAAGACAGCGGCTAACACTGGTGCTACCCATTGATTTGGGACAAAAGACTTCAATCTCTCCTAGCAACAGTAAAGATTATACCAAAAGGTATTACCGCAGGTGAGTTTGTCATGTGTACTATTCCATCAGCTAATCTCTAATCAGCTTGAACAAGGCTTGTTATATCCCTAAGGGACCATCTGCTGCAGTACGGATCACTTTGGATTTCTTGCTGTGCTAATTAGGTTCTTTCTACAGTGAATGGCTCTTGCATCAAAATGTTTCCTTAGCTATGCAATAATGATGAGTATCCCCAGCTCTTCAATTTCAGCTCACTTCAGCATAGTAAGCTCCATATCGTTTTTGGCTCCTACAGTCTCTCGTCTCTGCCAAGGTCTCCATATGGAATCTTTCTCAGAAATAAGGTTGTGTTCAGCAGTGGCTGCACTGTTATCACTACACATTACAGACATGCATCGTGTTCTGAACAACGCACGTGTCTGACTGGCAGAATTCTTAAAAGATTGTGAGATGGAAACCTGTTTGCTGAGGCCGCAGATGGTTCCAACGTGTTTCTGTTTATTTGCTTATGAATGATGATTGAAACAAAATTAATCAGTAAAAAAAATAAGGAGGGGGGCTATGAGACTTTCAAATAGTGATCAGGTTGCCTTAATCCACACACATTGTAAAGCAGTTTTTAAATCTGGGTTAAGGTGTAGAAATGAAAACCTGGCAACATTTCATGGAGGCAAGGAGATTGATTACTGCTGCGTTATGACTAGTCACACGAACACAGTTAACCTGCTTATAAACTGTGGTGACAAATGTTTATATCTATTTTTATAAATATTTTTTAGATTTTTAAATTCTTTTCAAACCTTAGAAACAAACAGCTACACACTTACACCAATTTAGCCACTCCAACTCATTTTGGGCCAAGAGAATGGACAACTAACTGAAGAAGATTACTGATGGGCAGATGATCAAAATAGCGCTGGAACAGCACGGGCCTTTACCACTCCTAAGATCAGAGATAATAGCATGCAAATTTAAGCACGCTATTCTCTCTGATCATAGGGTAGAAGTGCGGGAGGATTGTGCCTGAGCATCCCCTTAGATGTCCCTGGTGGCCCAGTGAGCTGCGGGTCAATCCCCCCCCCCCCCCACCTGGTGGTCTGGTGGCCCATAAATAGTGTGAAGCCCGCCCAGCGCATCCCAGGATGCCCTGGGCAGGGCTGGGCGCTGCCATTTTCGAGGGTAGGGGGTGGGGAAGGACCACTAGACCACCAGGTGGGGGGATTGACCCGCAGCTCACTGGGCCACCAGGGACATCTGAGGGGATGCTCAGGCACAATCCTCCCACACTTGTTTGACAGGTCTGGGCTGTCAAAAGCCCAGACCTGTCAAACACAGGGGCTGGAGGTTCATGGGACCATCAGACCCCAACAACCCCCACCCCAAGCCAAGTGAAACAGTGGCTGGAGGTCCGGGAACCAGAGGTCCAGCAGACCTCCAGTCCCCTTGACCCTCCCCCCTGACACAAATTCAGGGGGGATGGAGATCCCCTAACCCCCTAGCATCCTCTCAGATGTCCCTGGTGGCCCAGTGAGCTGCAGGTCAATCCCTCCCCCCCCCACCTGGTGGTCTAGTGGCCCTTATATAGTGTGAAGCCCCGCCCAGCGCATCCTAGGGTGCCCTGGGCAGGGCTGGGCACTGCCATTTTTGAGGGTAGGGGGTGGGGAAGGGCCACTAGACCACCAGGTGGGGGGGATTGACCCGCGGCCCACTGGGCTGCCAGGAACATGTGAAGGAATGCTGGGGGGGGGTTAGGGGGGCCTGGAGACCCACCGGATCTCCAGTCCCCCCTGTCACCTTCTAGCATACTGGACAGGGCTCACCATTCCTCCCCAATGGCCTGCAAACCCTAACACCAGCTGTGAGCTGGTGTAGGGTTTGCCGCGGCCAGCGAGCCAATCTTTGATGAGCTGGTCGCTGATCATTCAGGATGAATAGGTTTAGCATTCATTTGCATACTACTTGTGCTATGAGCTCTGTTTTGCATGCATTTGAATGCTAGTTGCGTTCAGAGCCTGCGAGCGCATTGTTTCATGCGCTTGGGGGCTCTGATCATGGGGCGGTAGCAAATGCAGGCGCTAGTATGGCACTAACAGCCTCTAGCGCCTGCATTTGCTTCTGATCATCGGCCCATGAATTCTTACATGTTCCACAAAAGACTGCTTTGTATCATGGCTGCGTTGATTGAGCACTGATGAAAGATCAAACTGCGGCTAGGTAGCCTGAAGTTAGAGGTGGCATTAGCACTCTTGACCCAATTCATGCTCCCCTGCAGACCTCCACTTCTCCACATGCCCCAACCCAGTGGCCCTAGCAGTATTCTCACAGTACAACCACTAGGGTAAAAGCAGCCATATAAGGGCATACTGTAGCGTCACTCCTAGCAATAATACCTTGAGGTTACCATTAGGGGTTGCTGGTACCATTTGACCTTTGAGCTAAAATATTTTTCCTTGAATAATGTCACTTGTTCACTGCAAACTGCGTTATCCAATTTACATAATACTGAGGTGCTTGCATGAATTTCATGCTTTGCATCTCATTATTATATTTCCCACAGTAACTCAATCTAACATGTGTTATGATAATATAATGTACAACATTGCCATTGAATGCACATTAGTCACAACCCCCTTTACCCCCAGATCCTATATAGTGTGACTTGAATTGCTGATAATTACCAATTAAAAAGCAATTATTGGCACCAATTGGCTTTAATTAGAATCCATGTGTAGAACTCACTAAGCGTATTCTATAAAGTGATGCATATAAATTCCAATGCGCGCTGCCGAAAAGGGGGCATGTCCACGGTCGAGGAGTGGACGGATCATGGACAACGCCATAAATTATATGCGCTGTTTATAGCATACACCTGCCCAGCGCCCAACTCAGTTGCCAGCATCTACACCAAGCCTTACTTGATGTAAATTCCTACGACTAGATCCCGTGGATGGACCCTAGGTGTATTCTATAAACCGAGCCTAAGTTTAGGTGTAGTTTATAAAATATGCCTAGTGCCTATTTTCAAGGCACCATACATAGAACCTAGCCCTTAATCTCTAATTTGGTAGAAAGAATACATTTATGCAGGGCTTCAATAATATGGATTTCTCTTCATCTTTTTCTTTTTGGTAGCAGGATAGAATATTTAGCATGAAGCATCATGTCAGTGTCAGATTGTGACATCAGGGACTCCAATTGTTTAGCAGTTCCAGCCGTTCTAGGCTTTCGATTTAAACTGAAGTAGGCATGTCTTCAGTTTTTATTAGCTCAGGGATTTTTACCTGTTTTGTTATGCTCGCTGCAAATGCTGAAATGATTCAAACTGCTACGAATGTCAGTCCTACAATGTGACAAAAGACCAAGAAAAAAAAAATCAAAGAGGAAAATGGCAGGAATAATGAGAAAACCAAAAGTACTAACACACTCTGCTGTAAAAAGACCGATCTAATAATAATTTTTAAAAAAAGACCGAGCTGTATTGTACGTGGCAACAACCTTTTAAGCATCCCAAGATTAATGTGAATGTATTTGCTGTGAACTGCTTAGGTTTTAAGCAGGTTATACATTTTTAAAATAAATAAAGATTAGTGACAGATGTAAACAACAGAAGAACAAGGCCTCAGTTCCATCCATTATAGATCTTTTTCGGGCAGAGTGTTAGAAGGTTTGGTGTGATCCTAAAATGTGCCCCAAATGTCATGCCAGTCTCTTGAACATGCCACTGTATTGGTTCAAATAAATCATTGATTAAGCCATCAGAAATGTGTGGCAATGGACCATTGTTGGCCTTATTATATCATGTAGTTTAGAATAACTTTGCGGTACTCCTGCCTCTTTAGGTTGCGTATTAGGCAGCGGTTCATGAATTAAGAGAGATTTATTTGTTTCTGAAGGCAGGAATTTAGTAGTGTCCAGGTTATAGCATTGAGCTGCTTGGCATTCTTTGGATGGTGGGCAAACAGAGGCCGCGTGCTGGTTCAATGTATTAATTATTTGTTAACCTTTGTCTAACCTTTTGAAAATCTTTGACCTGTGAATTTAGAAGTCAAGAGTACACATGTACTCTCATGAGATGGAGACTGCTATGTGCTGGATCTTAAGAGTCTGGGCTTGAGCTGTGCTGCGCCGGTTGGCAGAAGGCTGCATTCAGGTGCAATGCCATGAAATGGACCAATAGTGGCAGGGCAGCATATAAGCATTCACTCACCACTGCAAGCTGAGCTTACAAATATGTAAATCCCTGTGATAGTCATCTCTTCTTCCATGCAGGAGAAAAACTCCTGGCTGCTCTTCAAACCCCACATTTTCCATTTTCTATTCAGATTTGTAAAGAATTTAAGTGGCCCTTTTATTAAAGTTTGACATGCACTAATGGGCATTAGCATGCGCTAAATGGTATGACAAAATGAGGAAAATGGTTTTAAAGAAGCTGAAAGGATCAGCCGCAACGGTTAGGACTTTAAAGCAGGAATGGAATTTGTATAAAAATACCATTGTGTGGGGAGGAAGTGACGTCACGGAGACAAATGGCCGCCTAGAAGATTAGCTCCGACACTCACCTACCTCAAATCAGCTTTAGTCGTGCTCATAACACTCTGAACTCGGCAGCGATACAGTGTAATCGCGGGGCAAACCACACGGATCAAAATGAGCAAACTCCCTTCGTCGCAGCTGCGAGGGAACGAGGGTACGGCGAAGAGACGGACGGCGAGGAGTCTCTCGCGCCCCGTTTCCCCGACGATGTCCGACTCTGATTCGGCTGCCTCCCACGTGGCATCGCGCCGTCCCGCGCCAAAAAATAGCCCGTCTAAAGAACTAACTCGCTGTTTAGAAGCACTCCGAGAGGAAATAAAAGCTTCCAAGGTGGAAATATTGGAGCATGTGGATGCCATCAGTTTGGACCTAAAGGAGTTAGGAGGGCGAGTCGAAACTTTAGAAGAACGCGTGGACGAGCAGGAGGAACAACATGGCGCACTGGGAATGCAGATTTCTCAGCTGCAGGAACAAGTGGAGGACTACAAGTATAAACTTGACGATTTGGAAAACAGGGGAAGAAGGCACAACTTGAGATTCCGTGGGGTCCCAGAAGAAGAAGGTAATGCGGAAAATGTCCAAGTTATGGTGCGTGCCTTATGTGAAAAGATAATGGGGGAGATCTGGGACCCAGCAGAGGCGACCATGGATCGAGCACACAGAGTGCAGGGTACCCGAGCGGACAATAAACCAAGAGATATCCTGGTTCGCTTTTCATCCTATGCATATAAAGAAATGATTCTGCAGAAAGCAAGGCGGCTTCCAGCCCTGGTTTTTAAGGATGCACAGATTGCGGTTTTTCAGGATCTCTCACTATTTACCTTGACACAGAGGCGTGCGATGAAGCCGGTGATTGAGATCCTGAACAAGGAAAAGATTGCCTACAGATGGGCCTTTCCATTTGCCATTTGCTATGAAATTAAGGGAAAGCAATGGAGAAGCCGGAAAGTGGCAGATGCCTGGAGGAATCTATACGAGATGGGCCTGACTGCAGTCGAGGCGGTACCTACAGTGGTGGCTCCTATGACCAAGGCACGTCTACAGAAGTGGAAGAGGGTCCCGCAGAAAAAGAAAACATCAAGTACCAAGATGTGACTGTATAAATAAGACTGTGTTGCTGGATTTCATATTTTTCTCTTTCATTGCAGGGTTGCAAGTATTGACTTGGAAATACTAAGCAGATTATACTTTAACGAAGAGATGGGGGCGACTGGTAAATGTGAAATAGAGAGGGAGGGTTATGTGTTGAAAAAGTGGGGAGAAGTCTGGGGGGTATTTGTTTTGGGGGTTGCGTTTCTCTAATATCCCAAGAGGTGCTTAAGGGTGCTACTTGGTGGACGAGAATGAGGGAGGCAGAGAGGGAGGGAAGGGAGGGGGTGGGGAATCAATCAATAAGAGCGGGGTTATTACAATTCCTACACACCTTCTCGCGAATATATGGTCCAATTTGTGAATCCTAAATGACAGATTATAAATTCTTAAGTTATAATATAAAGGGGCTAAATTCTCCATACAAAAGACATGCCCTACTGCGGGAGTTGAGCCTAGTAAAACCACATGTTGTTTTTCTCCAAGAAACTCATCTTTTACGGAGACATGAGGGGTTACTGGTCTCTAAGCAATACCCAACGGTGGCTTGTGCCTCTGATACCACAGGGGTTAAAAAAAGAGGGGTAGCTATTTTGTTTCATAAGGAAGTCAATGTACAAATATTACATCAGAGAAGGGATAAAGAGGGGAGATTTTTATTCGTGCATGTAATGTTGGAGCAGGAGGAGTTTACATTGGTGTGTGTATATGCACCCAATGAGAAGCAGGAGCGCTTTTTCATCCGGCTTCAAAGGGAGCTGCAGACTTTTGTCAGGGGTAGAGTGCTGGTGGCGGGAGATTTCAACGCTACCATGCAACCTGGTCTTGACAGGTCATCTCCTCCTGCTCCGACAGACTGCAAGCTCTCTCAGGCTTTAAAAAACTTTGTGCAGGAGGTGGGTCTGTATGATATGTGGAGGTTGGATAACCCAGGAGCAAGAGACTACACATACTACTCTCAGGTGCATCTTACGTACTCCAGATTAGATTATATTTTCCTTGATAGATCATTGTCGGAGGGAGGGGGGGGCTCCTCCATAGGGAGTATAACCATCTCAGACCATGCTCCGGTCTGGGGGGTTGTCCCCTCTCTGAGGGAAGAGGCTGGAGAAAAGAGATGGACTTTTAATAATAATTTATTACAGGACCCAGAGGTTCGGGCTAGCTTCCTTCCAGTCTTACACGAATATTTTACACTCAATTGGGACTCTGGACCGCCGGTTGCCATAGTGTGGGATGCCTTTAAGGCGGTTTCAAGAGGGCATTTTATAAAGCATGCAAGTATAAAAGCCCGAGTCCACAAAACACGCTTAAAGCAATGTACGGAGCAAGTGGGTGTTTTGGAGCTCAGATACAGGACATCTGGATCTGTGTCTGACTACCGAAAGCTACAGGCCAAGAGATTGGAAATCGCAGCTATGCATGAGGCCAGTCTTAAATTTGTGCACGCACGGTTGAATCAGACTTACTATGAGTGTAGCAACAAGCCTGGAAGGTTGTTGGCCTCCAAATTAAGAAAATTAAGAGCTGACCGACACATACTGAGAATCAGGGATGCCAAGGGACACATGGTTCACAAATCAACACAGATCAGAGACCGTTTTGCTAAATACTATGAGTTGTTATACAGGGAGGATGCTGCTGTACAGACTGGGCAAATCGAGGACTATTTGGCGAATAGGAATATGCCGAAACTGTCCGACTTAAAACGGGAAGAATTAGAAGCTCCGGTGAGGGTAGACGAGGTAATTAGGGTGATTAAAGCTCTACCGACGGGTAAGGTGCCAGGTTTGGACGGTTTCACAAATGAGTTTTATAAGACATTCGTTTTTGAATTGGCTCCCTATTTGACGAAAATTATTAACTCAGTTAGAGAGGGAGCTCCTTTCCCAAAGTCTATGATGGAGGCATGGGTGGCAGTAATACCAAAGCCTGGTAAAGACAATACGGAATGTGCTTCTTATAGACCCATATCTATACTCAATACAGATATTAAGATACTGGCGAAGGTGCTGGCAAACCGCTTGGGCTTAATGCTTCCTGGCTTGGTTCATCCAGACCAGGTGGGCTTCGTAGCAAAGAGGCAGGCAATGGATAATATACGCCGCACGATAGACTTGGTGTATGCAGCTCAGACAAAACACCAGCCTTTAGTGTTGCTGGGGTTGGACGCGGAAAAGGCATTCGATCGGGTGCACTGGGGATACCTAGATAAGGTTCTGCACAGGATGGGGATAGGTCAGATTTTCAGAACATGGATCCAGGCACTATATTCCTCGCCCCGGGCGTGTGTAAGAGTGAACGGGGGAACCTCAAACTCTTTCGTCCTTGGACGAGGAACTAGACAGGGATGCCCGCTGTCCCCCCTATTATTTGATCTAGCTATGGAGCCCTTGGCGGTAGCTATTAGGGAAAATGATGACATCTCGGGGGTGAGGGTGGGATCTCATGAATACAAAATTGCCTTGTTTGCGGACGATGTGCTTCTGTCACTCACAAAGCCTTTGATTTCCCTTCCAAATTTACTGAAGGAGATAGAGGACTATACCAGGATCTCAGGCTATAAACTGAATGTTGGTAAGTCTGTGGGACTAGCGATGGATCTCTCTCAAGAAGTGAGGGACTCCCTACAAGAGACCTTTACTTTTAAGTGGACAACCAGTGCCTTAAGTTACCTCGGGGTGAAGATTCCAGGGCAATTGTCTGAGCTGTTTGCAGTTAATTATCCTGCCCTTAAGAGAGAAATACAAAGAGATTTGGACAGATGGCAGACAATGAGTTTATCCTGGTTTGGGCGCATTGCCGCGATCAAAATGAATATTTTACCACGTTTCTTATACCTGTTTCAAGTCCTCCCATTGCGACTGCCCAGGTCCTTTCTGTCGGGACTTCAGGATAGGCTCATTAGATTTGTCTGGAATCAGAGAAGACCAAGGCTGCCCCGAGCTTTTCTGTATAGGTCCAAAAGGCAGGGAGGGTTAGGAGTGCCAAACCTGTTCTGGTACTACACTGCAGCACAGGCGAGAGCGGCGGTAGATTGGTTTAGAAAAGAGGATTTCAAATTGTGGGTTACTTTAGAGCAAGAACTGACGGGTTCCAGGTCCCTTGGCCATTTGATGTGGATGTTAAACAAACATAGAGGTCGGGTAGATAGGTTCCCACCAACGGTTCAGACCACATTTTATTACTGGGACTTAATGTTCCCAGAACGGCAGCCCCCAGTATCTGGCTTGGCCCCAATAGTGGACAATCCCTTGTTCGAACCCGGTATTGGCAATAACACTTTTTGCAGATGGGCAGAGGCGGGATTGGACATGATGGGACAGGTACATACAGGAGAAAATCTTACAACCTTTGACACATTGAGGGATGATTTTGGGCTTAGGCCTAGTGATCATTTTGCTTACTTACAGTTGGCTCATTTTTTGAAAGGAGCAACGTATAGAGCTTCTATGCGACGCGAGGTACACCCGCTGGAGGAGGCATGTGTAGCTCTGAAGGGCACGCGTGGACTGATTTCCTACCTCTATAGGTACCAGGGGGCGAGTGCCAAACCTTCGGTTTTACATAGGAGAAGATGGGAACAGGAGCTACAGTTCACCCTATCAGATACAAATTGGCAGTTTCTAGAAAAAAAGACACTGGGATCTTCTTTAGCAGTGACAATACAAGAAAACGCTGTCAAGGTGTTTTACCGATGGTATCTGACACCGGTACGGTTACACCACATGTATACTAACGTGTCGGGGGAGTGCTGGAGGAATTGTGGGGTGCAGGGAACTATGGGTCACATTTGGTGGTCATGCCGAAAGGCACAGGCATACTGGAGAGGGGTACAAAACCGCTTGCAAGTCTGGGTGGGGCGAGCTGTGCAGTGGCATCCCCTTGTTTTTGTATTAGGACAGAGGCCGGAGGGCTGTACACAGGATCAGTGGCTATTGATTAGAGATTCACTGCATGCGGCTCGCTTGAACCTAGCATACCACTGGAAGTCCCCAAAAGTCCCCTCACTGGTACGATGGATAACAAAATTGCATTATATATGTGAGATGGAGAGATTGACTGCAGAAAAGCGAAAAACTAAGACTAAATGGGCAAGGATTTGGGAACCATTCTTGAAAGGAAATTTGCGATGAAGGGTGTGTATAAGTGTTAGAAGGAGGGGGGGGGAGGGGGGGAGGGAAGAGTTATTAGAAGGGAAGAAAAGCTCTTGGGGGGGATTCATTATATGTAAAAATTGGAAAAAGTTTGAAGTGGAAATAGTTTTGAATTAAGCACTTTTGTTTGCCGATGTCTAGATATGTTCAGACTTATGGAAGTGATTTGATACAAAGTTCACAAAAGTTTCATGATGATTGTACTGGTTAACAAAATTCAATAAACACTTCTATAAATTAAAAAAAAAAAAAAATACCATTGTGGAAGCCCAGACCAGATGTATTCCACATATTAACAAAGGTGGAAAGAAGAGCAAACGATAGCCAGCATGGTTAAAAGGTGAAGTGAAAGAGGCTATTAGAGCCAAAACATCATCCTTCAAAGAATGGAAAAAGGATCCGAATGAAGAAAATAAGAAGCAACATAAGCACTGTCAAGCAAGATGCAAAGCATTGATAAAGAAGGCGAAAAAACAATATGAAGAAAAACTTGCCGCAGAGACAAAAACCCATAGTAACACCTTCTTCAGATATATCAGAATCAGAAAGTCTGTGAGGGAATCCGGAGGATAATGAAGAAGCAAAAGGGGCACTCAAAGAGAACAAGTGGTGTGTTTTTTTTGATAATGTTTAGAGCGTTATATTGATCAGCAGCTATGAATTAAAGATGTAAATGGGATGGTGGAGGTAGAGTCTATGATTAAATGATGAACACGAGTAAGATACCACCTATTGAGTGAAAAAACATTCTCGTGTCGAACATATGAGACTCCATCTCACTACTCAATAATCATGTAGCCTCCATGGGCATCGTCTTTGCATTTGTATAGTTTGTGTATTTTTTATTTGGTATTTCTAGGATAAGCAGCATAAAATGTATTGTACTGTTTTGGGATCTTGCCAGGTACTTGTAACCTGGATTGGCTACTGTTAGAAACAAGATACTGGGCTTGATGGTCCTTCGGTCTGTCCCAGTATGGCAACACTTAGTACTTAAGTAACCGGATAAAGTTAGGACAGCTGTTTGCTCTCCTAACTTTATTTTTCCAGTGGTGGACTGATTATCACTGTTAACTATGTAAATGCCAATTCACTCAGGCTCTGCCTCTGACCTACATTATCAACAGTATAGTGGTCCTTATCCTGATAGTAGCTGTTCCTACCTGGATAAATCTCACTGAATATCAGCCCCAACATTTTTAACCTGGATCAGGATCAATGCTTGAGTGGGCTTTGATGGCAACTCCAGTAGTTGAGAAATACAACCAATGCTGGGCAGACTTCTAAGATCTGTACTCCAACATTGGCAGGCAGAGACATAGATTAAGTACCAGTGTTTAATAATGAAGGAGTGCCAAATTCAATCTGGCTACCTTGTTGAGCAGACTGGATGGACCGTGCAAGTCTTTATCTGCCGACATTTACTTTGTTACTATGTAACCCTTTAGTCTTACAGATCACTTGCCTGGTATATACACCACCATATACTAGAATGCAATTGCTGTAAAAAAAAAAAAAAAAAAAGCGAGTTAATACTCCAAACAATGGCAAAGAGAAATCATCCACAAAATCCTCAGGGGCCCTTTTACTAAGCCACGTAAGTGTCTACACGTGCCCAACGCATTCCAAAATGGATTTACTGCTGGGCTACCGTGTGGCTGTTGCGGTAATTTCATTTTTGACACATGTCCAATAGGCGCATTTGAAAAAAAATATTTTTTATTTTGGACACACATACTGGGCGTGCACCAAGAGACATTTGATGTGCGTAGGTCATTGCCGCCTGGTTACCGCATGAAACGTTACCGCTAGGTTAATGGCTGGCGGTAAGGTCTCAGACCCAAAATGGACGCACGACAATTTTCATTTCGCCGCACGTCCATTTTCAGCAAAAATTTTTAAAAAGGCATTTTATACAGTACATAAGTAATGCCACACTGGGAAAAGACCAAAGGCCCATCAAGGCCAGCATCCTGTCCCCAACAGCGGCTAATCCAGGTCAAGGGCACCTGGCAGCTTCCCAAACATACAAACATTCTATACATGTTATTCCCGAAATTGTGGATTTTTCCCAAGTCCATTTAGTAGTGGTTTATGGACTTGTCCTTTAGGAAACCGTCTAACCCCTTTTTAAACTCTGCTAAGCTAACCACCTTCACCACGTTCTCCGGCAACGAATTCCAGAGTTTAATTACGCGTTGGGTGAAGAAAAAATTTCTCCTATTTGTTTTAAATGTACTACAGTGTAGTTTCATCGCATGCCCCCTAGTCCTACTATTTTTGGAAAGCGTGAACAGGCGCTTCACATCCACCTGTTCCACCCAAAACAGATGTCTACACCACTGCAGGCCATTTTTCAGCGCACCTTTGTAAAAGGGCCCCTTAGTTGGAAACCCAACAAAAGAGTGGCCTAAATTGATTCACCAATTACACCAAAAAAATGGAGGAAAAGACCGTAGATGTCACAGAGACCACTCACATGGCCAAAACTGTTTATTGTGTTTTGATCAATTCAATCACTGGTCAAAACCTCCATACAAAATAAATTTGTATATAAGCTATTTAACTCTTCAATTATATCATTGTGGCACTTTGTGTTCAACGGCACAGTAGAAAAAATAGCAAAGTGCAGTGACACTTATCTCTCATCTACGACCCCCAACAGGCACCCATTTCACCAGTGGCTTCATCAGGAGGTCTTCATACTTTGTTACTCTCACTATTCATCCTCTGCACTATACATCTTGCCTGTTAAAAAAAGTGACACATGCTTTTAACACCATCAAATACACAATTCTATTATCAAAACATGCTCTAATATGATAACCGGGATCACGAGCCTCCTGTTTTGGCTTTAATGACATCTCATTTTGTTTTGCTTTGCGAGTTAGAATGTTCTGGATATATTCTGATAGATTTCAGAAAGAGGGCTGTCCTGTATTTAGCACTGTGACAAGCCAGAATGTGGCAGGCCGTTCATACTTTCTTCTGGATGGTCATAATTGAGCTGGCAAGAGTCAAGGAAGAGATTCACTCTTTTCTAGACTGACAGGCCTTGTCTGATTATTGTCGGTCTTGAGTCTTCATGTGCGTGTCCGTGTATGTATTGCATGTACTTCTAATGTAGACAAAAAGCTCCTAAATAAAACCTAAGGTTGAGCATACCATACCTGTTACAAGGACAGCTTTCATAGCCATTTGCACTAGTAAATAGTAATTTATCCAAGTAAATCAACAGTATGGTAGAGAATGACACAGGGACAAAGTTTGTGCCCGTCCCCGCCCCCTCTCTTTGGGTTCTGTCTCTGTCCCCATCCCTGCAGGTTCTGTCTCCATCCCCGTCCCGTCCCCGTGGACCCTGTCTCCATCCCCGCCCCATCCCTGCAGGTTCTGTCCCCGTTCCCACCCATCCCTGCAGGCTCTGTCCTCATTTGCAGAAGCTTTGAACACTTATGATTTTATATTTAAATCTTTTTATTAAAGTCTAAAAAGGAACAATATTCTGTGCAACTGTTGTTTATAAATCATAAATAGAAAACAATAATAACAACGAGCAACTATAATAACCCCCTCACCATCACCCTCTACCTTTCCAACCCCAACAATAGATGATTTCTACGACCCCAAGGAATCCTAATCCACCCTGTTAAGGTGTCCAGGGTTACAAAACACAACCTGTTCTGTATGCCCTAGAGGGGAGAATGAAGCACTGTTATTTTAATCTGTGGATGAATAAGATCAGGATTCAGTCTTCCACAGGCCTTCCTGCAATAGAAAATGTCTTCTTAGAAGATGTGCTGGTAGCAGGAATGTACAAGATCCCCCATGCAAATTTTGCTACTTGTGTCTAGCATGTTTCCGTATTTTTCCAAAAAATCAAAATATCGTCATCTGCATTACTCGAACATAAATAACAGTATAGTTCATTAAGAGGCTTCAAAGTAGAAAATGACACGTGGACAGAGTTTGTCCCCAAGGGCTCCACCTCCATCCCCACCCCGTCCCCGTGGGATCTGTCCGCATCTCTACCCCATCCCCGCAGACTCTTTCCCCACCCCATTCCCATGGGACTCTGTCTCTGCCTCCACCTCCACCTCTGCGATTACCGTGGGTCTCCATCACCATGTCATTCTCTAGTCTGGAGTTCCTGTTCCTGAACTGACTCTGTGAGTGTTGGTATAATGAAGGACAGGGCCCGCCCATCTTGCCAGAGCAAGGAGCACCTCCTGCTGGTTTGGAGAGAAATATAAGACTCTGCATAATCAGGGATGAGGTTGTTGGTGTGGGGCAGGGGTATGCAATTCCTGCCCTTCACAGCCCCAGGCTCAGGATAGCCACAATGAATATGCAGCAGATCGATTTGCATAACAAGGAGGCAGTGCATTGCAAGTCTATCTTATGCATATTCCTCGCAGAGGTTAAGACCAATCTGAGATTGGTTTCAGAATGTATAAGTCTTAGCTCCTGAAGATGCCGAAAGGCGAAACAAGGCACCATGTTGAGCTTTGACATGGTGGAGTAGTATGGATTTTAAGCGGCGTGAGCACAACAGTTCAGTGTAAGCCTGCAGTCCTTTAATGATGTTATAAGGTGGAACCCCAATTTGACAAGAATAAGTGAGAAAATATGGAAACGTGAAGAACAATCAAGTGGAGTTATTTACGTTTCTGTGGAGATAACAATAATATGGCATGACTGCGATTGGTGAACTTTAAACGGATGGGAGCAGAGTGATAAATTGTGGCATCTTGGTTAATTGGGAGAAGGACATCTGTTGGAGTGAAAACTTGTAAAGAGGGACTTGCATATTGCACATTATGTATTAACAAGCAACAAAGCCCGTTTCGTGAAAAATGAAATGGGCCCTAGGAAGGCTTTTGTCTAAGCGATTTCTCCTCTCTCCCCTGTCCTTCCCTCCATGTACAGTGATTCTCCTCTGCCCTGCCCTCCCCTCCCATCCAATCCATGCCCAGCGATTCTCCTCTCCCATTGCTGTCCCGCAATTCTTCCCTCCCCTCCATGTCCAGCGATTCTCCCCTCTCATCACATCCAATCCATGTCCAGTGATTCTCCTCTGCTCTGCCCTCCTCTCCCATCCATGTCCAGTGATTCTCCTCTGCCTTGCCCTGCCCTCCCATCCGTGTTCCGTGATTCTCCCCTCCCATTCCATCCATGTCCAGTGATTCTCCCCCCTCCTCTCCCCTTCCATTCCATCCATGTCCAGCAATTCTCCTCTGCCCTGCCCTCCCATCCCATCCATGTCCAACGATTCTCCCCTCCATGGCCAGTGACTCTCCCCTCCTTTCCCCTCCCATCCATGTCCAGCGATTCTCCCCTCCTCTCCCCTGCCCTCTTCTCCTTCCTGCCGCCCTGCCTTTAAGCCGTTCATGTTACCTCAGGTTGCAGCCGTGGCAGGCTCGGCTCGCATTGCCTCCAGCCTTCCCTTGCCTTCCCTCTCAGTGTCCCGCCCTCCTCTGATGTCATTTCGTCTTTCCGTGAGGGCGGGACACTGAGAGGGAAGGGAACGCTGGAAGCGAGCTGATGTCAGCTCATTTGCATGCTGTTATGAACCCAGCCATCCAGGGAGACAGAGTGACCAATTATTATATAGATTGCAGGACTTGCACACAACATTTTAAATAAAAAATTTGTTCATGAAAGTTATATGATATTTGTAATTGATAGCAAAGTGGATTTATATATGGAGTGATTTTGTAAACATTATACCACGTTATTTAGATTGTGAACCCATTTATTTGAACTGGATGCATAGTCATTGTGACCTGACCTGCTTACCCCTGGTGTGGGGGAACAAATAACTTGGACAGGACTTGGGTGGGGCTCAAGCTGCAGAAAGCAGCAAGAGAAATCACTCCTCTGATGGCCAGCTAGGTTAGTCAAGGTCGGAGGAAGCTGTTTCCTCTGGCCTTGAGAGCTGTAGGAGAAACAGAGGAGGTAGGAATTGTGCGTTTGTCACTTGATATCATTTTCAGTCCAAAACATCAGGCTAGCCCGGATAGCAGTTGCACTGGCCACTCTGCACATATACATTCAATCTGGATAACTGTGCAGAATGTACTTGCATAATTTAAATGCCCTGACCAACAAGCCCAAAAGTATTTAACACCTATACAACAAATATGCATTGCTGATGCTAAGGAGCTTCTACTTCTGTTTCCTACTATCTCACTATAAAGTAGTGGTTCTCAAAGTTTTTGCTGTAGTGGAACCCCTAAAATATTTTTTGTATACCGAGGGACCCTCAATTTATATAAACATACAGACAGATTCTAAACTATAATTTCTTGAAGAACCCCTGAGGAACTCCAGGGTTCCCAGGAGCTCAATTCGGGAATCACCGTTGTAGATCTTCCTTTCCACTGAAAATGCTCATCAACTCCGTCCTACATGTAGCTCCAAGGCATTTTCAATATCTCCTTGCCTCCAGGGTGAGGCATATTGAGGGCCTGGCTTCAGTCTCATATCAGGGAGCCTATCCTGCAGAGTGATCAGAGTAAAAATCCACATCTGCCTTTCCTTGATGGTTTCTGTCTTTTATTCAGCTTTTTGGTTGTTTTTTTGGGGGGCTTCTCTTTGATTAGCTGAGCTCAGCAAACTGCAAGGTGTCCTTGGCTGTGAGTTAAGCAGATTCCTGAATTCATGGTCAAGCATGCGCTGGATATTTCAAAGCAGAAGCATTTTCCTGACATGCCTCAGAATTCAGCCCTGTTTGCTTTTATTTTCTCAGCCCTTGCTTGGCTGTCAGCTTTAATTTTGCTTCTCATTGATAGGAGCGGCTGACTGGACACCCACCTGCCACCAGCCATATCACAACATCATTCTTGAAGCCTGATAGCGTAGTGCTTAATTATGACTCCCGATTTTCCATTTTCATGGATAAATGCAAACAAAATTGAAATTTCAGCTTCACCTGTGTTTGATATTACAGACAGGAAAAATGTGGGGCACAAATGCATGAGAGGGAAATGATTTGAGGGAGAGCAAGCGTGTCCACAAGTCATACCCAGAAAATAAAACATGAAACAGAAATAAAAATATGTTGAAAGCGAACCAAAAAATAAAATTATTTTTTTCATTAAGGAAGCATATATATTTATTGTTGAGCACAAACATCCAAATCACCATAGAATGAAAAAGACCATTCTGAAAACTTGTATGTGGAAAAATACGCATTTTTGAGTCAAAATATCTAAATTTAGTGTACTAATTACTATAGGGACCCTTTTATTAAGCTGCAGAAAAAAATGGCCTTATCATACCCTTGTGTGGGTGTTTCCCAAACACTAAGGCTATTTTTACTGCAGCAGTAAAATGTGCTAATGTTCATATTATATTTTCTTGGAGCGTGAAGCAAAGTAGTTATACTGGTCCAGGGCCACTGAGGGGGGGGGGGGGGGGAATTCCCCGGGCCCGGGCCTCCAAGGGGGGCCCAGCGCCAGGGTCTCTCTCTCTCTCTCTCTGCTACTTCTGACGGGACCCGGATGATCGCCCTTGGAGGCTGGGGAGGACGCGGAAGAGCAGCAGATATAGTAGGCAGAAGAGATCTTTTTCACAGTTGACTGCCGCATTGCCTTCCAAGCAGCTGATTTTCCCCTCAGGAGCGCATGCTCGGTTTTGAAACCGAGCAAGCACGGAGATAAAAAGCAGCCGCAGGGGCAGGCCTCGTGGCAGAACTGTGAAGAAGAGCAGCACTGGAGTGGAGGAGAAGACTCTTCTGCTGACAGGGCCTTAGGATCCCCGCCATCCAAGGTATTTTCAGTTGCGCCGGGAGGCAGCGATCTAGGGAGCAGCAGTGAACCGGGGGGGGGGGGGGGGGGAACGGGCCCGGTGGCCATGGCCATGCCCATGTCCCGGGCCCGGCTCAGTCTCTCGGCAGCCCTGTACTGATCATTTCTCTTCGAAGGGTACTTAACCCTTAACCGCAGTTACTTGTGTTTTAAACCATTCAGATGATTGTTGACTCTTGATGCAGGCACCTAGTGCCGAAACATGGAACCGTGTTGAGTCTACCTTCTGAATTCCACCGTCTTTTGGGGATTTGTTTTATGTAGACCTACAGTCTTTCTTCTCATAACGTTTTATCAGTTTTTACTCCAAAGTTGTGCAATTCACTTTTTATTGGTCCACCCCTACTTCCTTGTCTTTTGACATTCCTTTCACAGGGGACCTTTCTCCTTTTTTGTTTTCTTGTGCCCTTAGCACTCAGGGCCAAATTCTATAAATGGTGCCTTAAAAATCAGCACTGAAAAACCATGCAGTTAGTGTGATTCTATAAACTATGCTTAAAGTTACATGTAGTTTATAGACTACAGTCACACGCCCTTTAGGCCACCTAAAACCAGGCCTAAATACCCAAGCCTAAGTTAGATGCAGATCGGGTGTATTCCATAACAGTGCACATAGATTTTTGAAATATCCACAATCTGCCAATTCTATGCCCATTACCACGTCCCCTTTTCGACTGCACACACGAGAATTTACATGTGCCGTATTATTAAATACACCTAGAAAGCTGTGCGTATAAATTCTCATTAAAGCCAGTTAATAACTCAGATTGGTTGTTAAGTACCAATTATCAGCGCTGATTGGCTTGTTAATCAAGTTATTTATTTATTTATTAGGATTTATTTACCACCTTTTTTAAGGAATTCACTCAAGGCGGTGTACAGTAAGAATAGATCAAACATGAGCAAAAGCAATTACAGCAGTAAAAATATTCAAGTAACAATACAAAGTATGGCATGGTATGCTACTTGCAATGACTACACAATACGTAATAGAACATTATAATTGATAGTGAAGGGTAAGGCAAAGTTGTAACATATAGATGAGTAAGAAAGTAGGAAGAATTAGAAAGTAAGGTGACTGATTTGAAGAAAGTTGAGGTCAGAGAGATGGTTAAATATCATCTCAGCTAGGGTAGGAGTGGATAAACATGTCCCGCTGCAGTATGTGCAGCCCGAGTCAATCCTTGTGTGTGTGAGTGAGACTAACAAGTTAGTTACTTCTTCCATTAAAGGCTTAGTTGAAGAGCCAAGCTTTCACCTGCTTCCTGAAGTAGAGGTAGTCTTGTGTTAAGCAGAGCCTCTCAGGCAATGAATTCCAGAATGTGGGGGCTACTCCGGAGAAGGCTCGCTTGCGGGTATCACATTGTGTAATGTCTTTTGGAGAGGGTGTAGTTAGTGAAAGTCCTTGGGAGGCCCTTAGTGTCCTTGGCAGTGTGTGGAGGATCATCCTATTCTTCAGATACTCGGGGCCATTTCCTTTCAGGGCCTTGAAGATCAGACATAGAGTTCTAAATTTAGCCTTGTATTGTACTGGTAGCCAATGAAGTTTTTGCAAAAATGGTGTGGTGTGGTCACGTCGCTTGCAACCTTCTGTGAGTCTTGCTGCTGCATTCTGAATCAACTGGAGCTGGTGAAGGCCCTTTGTAGTCAGACCATTGTATAGTGCATTGCAGTTAAGTTGTGCATGCAATTTGGCCATGCAGCCAAATTAGCACACACGACTTAAGGCACCATATATAGAATTTGGGGGACAGCCATTAAAGAAATATTACTGTGCAAGCACTTACCAGCACCTATGTGGTAGGGCTCACCTGGTAATCCTGTGATAATCAGTGCATGGTAATGTAGCTGCACCAACTGATTAGCACCAAAGAGCCCACTCTCCTTCCACTGACACAGCCCTCCAGAAGAATTACAAAACTTTTTAGTGGCTGGATAAGCATGCGCTAGTTTGGCAGTTACCGTAGGACATCTGAGCGCGTTCCACGGTACGCCATTTTAAGCTGTGTTAGGTACATATTAATGCCTAACACAACTTAGTAAAAGGACCACATCGTTTGATATAATTTTGCAGTTGCCATGGGTTAATGGCCAAAATTAACACACAGTAACAACAAAGGGGCAGTTCTAAAACAACGTGCCTGGTAGGAGCCTATTCTCTAAAGAAACATAGACAACTACTTTTCTTTACAAAATACTATCCTAACAAGGTATTAACACATCCAACACTTAGGTACAAGCACTTACGCCAGCCACAGAGCTGGTGTGTTAGCACTTAAATGCCACAGATACATTTATTTATTTATTGCATTTGTATCCCACATTTTCCCACCTCTTTACAGGCTCAATGTGGCTTACATTGCATCATGAATAGTGAAAATACATTAGAAAATAGATATTTAGTATTGCATAAGGATCTTGGGTAACATGATAATGATAAAGCATGATAGTAGTATAACAAGCAAATATCGTAAGGCAATTCTGGATATATGTGTAGGAGTTCACATTTGTTGATCTTTGTGGTATACCTTGTTAAAGAGATGGGTCTTCAGTAGTTTGCGGAAGTTAGTTCGTAGATCATTTTTAAGTTGCGCGGCAGCGCGTTCCAGAATTGTGTGCTCAAGTAGGAGAAGGTTGACGCATGCGTTAGTTTGTATTTTAGACCTTTGCAGTTGGGGAAGTGACGATTAAGGAATGTGCGGGATGATTTTTTAGCGTTCCTGGGTGGTAGGTCTATCAGGTCTGACATGTAGGCTGGGGCATCTCCGTGAATGATTTTGTGAACTAGGGTACATATTTTGAACATGATGCGTTCTTTAAGTGGTAGCATGCATAGCTTACAGTATTCTATAAATTACAATCATTAGTTTGGGTCCCACTCATGCTCTCCCTTATGTGCACCCCTCCCCCATGCAAATACTTGCAATTCTGTATGCTTTGAAGTTTAGGTTATTAACTGATATTCTGCTTTTTACTCAAGCGGATCCCAAACTGAACATACATATTCAGAAAATAGTTAAAATACAATATAAAGCCAAAGACCCCAGAATCATTCACATGAACATTCCACGAACAGTTACATATAATCGCCTGTACTTCTTCACGTACGTCACCCTTTCATAAGCTTCAATAATTATGATTATGACAGCCCATGCTTCATCACTACTATAGGTGCAAATGAATTCCTTCCAACTTGTTCCATTCCTGTAATCTGGGGCCATCGTCCTCTGATATCTCACTCGACACGAGTTATACCTCAACAGGCAAGATACATTTCCTTGCCTGGCTTCTCCTTCCCCTGTCCTTGGGCTTTGGTGGTGTCAGCCTTACTAAACTGTAGATCTCTAAAATCTAAAAAATCACTTATCAAAGATTATATTCTATCCTCCAGTTACCAGTTTCTCTGTCTCACCAACACCTGGTTGAGAGAAGGGGAAGAGAGCTACCTTTATTAATGCTTGCCAGCCAGTTATAGTGTTCTTTACCAGTCATGATTGGCTATTATCTGTTCTACCTTGCTCCAGGTTGAGGATGTGAGATACTCACTATCATATCCAGAAGTATTGTTAAAATATGTACCCATTCATTTTTGTACCTCTCTCTTTTCTATTGTCCTCCATCTTTATCTAATGATCAGTGGAATTCTTGTCTCCAGTTACTTGCTGACCTGGTGCTCAAGTACCCTGAATCAATAATACTTGGGGATTTCAATGTCCATGGAAATGCCCCCTCTCATCTGACATCCAGTTACTTCCTCTTTATTTTGTCAGATCTTGACCTGCAACAATGGATTTCCTTTCCTACCCATCACGTAGGCAGTAGGCTTGACCTTGTGTTAACTCCCATCTCATCTTCTGCTTCCTTAGCTTCCTTTTCTGGTACCCCGGTATCATGGTCTGATCATTATTTGATACAATTTTCACTACATTTATCATTTAGTCAGAATTATGACTTTAACTCTTCTCACTGTAATAAACCTTTCCGACACTTTGAGCCCGAGACACTAATGCCCTTGTCGACAATCTTTCACCCCAATTTTTCATCTTTGACACTAGAAGACCAAATGCTGGGACTCTACACTTTCCTCCCTGTTCTGTGACCCCATCATCCAAACAACCATGGTTTTATAAAGACCTTCATCTTCTCCAGTGACAGTTGAGAAAGGCTAAGTGTCACTGAAGGAAGTATAAAACTCTGGCTCATCACATCTTGAGTCAGGAATGCCACTGTCACTTAAATTACCACTTCAGGAAAGTGAAACAACAGTATTATTCCTCAAAAATCTTGAAATCTTCCAATCCAACTAGAGGACTTTATCTTTCACTCATTGGCAGATCCTACGACAAAAGCTTCTGCTCATTCCATGCCTTTAGCTAATACCCTTGCTGATTTTTTTTCAACAAGATTCAGAAGTTAAGAAATCCCTTTTTACAGCAACTCAATCATAGTACAGTTAGTCCTTCCATTGTTTCAGATACTCATTCTTTACATACTGCCAATAGTGCAACTTCTTTGTCTTCCTTTCAGGCCTAATCTCTCACTTCTCTTACCAAGATTATTTCAACTATGAAATCTACTACCAGCATTCTAGATCCCATACCATACCATCTTCCTGAATGAAGCTGAACAATCTGAATCTCCTTCCTATTCTGATAGTAAATTGCAGCCTTAATACTGACTTTATGCTATCTTGTTGGAATGGTATCATCCTTAAACCTATTTTGAAGAAACCTTCTCTTGATTCCACTCTCCCAGTTCATTTTTGACCTGTCTCTAACTTATACTTTCTTTCTAAGATCGTAGAAATGGTAGTTTTCACCCAGCTTTCTCAGTTCTCAAAAAGATATTTGTCCTTCACCCCCACAATTCAGGATTATCATAACCGCTGCTTTGAGCAAGGTTCATTCTCACTTAGACAAAGATGAAATTATTCTAGCCATATCACTTGACTTCTCGACTGCATTTGATCTGATAAACTATTCTCTTTTGTTGTTCCACTTTCAAACCTTGGGTCTGACTGGTACTGTCCTTGCTCGGTTTCATTCTTTCTTGTCTAACAGTTCTTTCAGAGTCACTACTCCTACAGGGGTTTCAGAGCAGAAGTCATTCCCCTGTGGAGTACCACAAGGATCAACTCTTTCCCATCTTCAGTTTAATCTTTTCTTAAGCTCATTGGCAACACTTATCCAAACTATGGGTATATCATTTCACATCTATGCAGATGATATATTGCTCCTACACCACACTGATCCTAGTAGGCCAGATAGTGCCCTCCTCCAACACTCTCTAAATGTACTTGCTCATTGGTTAACCCATCATCGATTGGTTCTAAATAGTGACAAGACAGTGCCTGTTGGCTCTTGGTCTACTATCCGGCTCCCTTTTCTGTTCTCCAGTTACTAGGCAATGATATTACTCCCGTGCATACCTTCCGATATCTCGGGGTTATTCTTGTTACTCAGATGTCTTTTGTTCCACACGTATCTGCTCTTTAAAAAAACAATTTCTTTATCCTGCATCAGTTGCATTCCATATGTTCATTGTTTGATACTGATTCTTTTCATTCTTTCATATTGGCCCTTTTCATGACATGTCTCATTTATTGCAATGTTGTATATTCAGGTGCTCCTAAAATTATTTTTAAGAAGTTGCAATCATTACAAAACATGGCCATTCATCTTTGTCGTGCTCAGAAATCAACCTATGTCTCTCTGTTTTTAAAACAGCACCATAGGCTCCCTGTTGAGTACCATGTACAGTTTAAAATTCTATTGCTCACCTTTAAGGCATTTTGAAAGAGGTCCTCATCATATCTTTAGCCTCATCAACTATTCATTACCCACTTGTATTTTGCGGTCCTTAAAAGACCATCACATGGTTTTACACAGTCCTCGCCAGGCTTAGTTGGAGTCAACCAGACATAGCGCTTTTTATTTTATTGCCCTTCACTTTGGAATTCTTTACCTCTTTCAATTCATAGTGAATTGTTTCTACTGTATTTTAAAGTAGCCTTGAAGATGTGGCTGTTCCACCAGGCAAACAACCTATAGTTAAGTATCTGGTCTGTCAGCTCTGAGCTCCACCACCTTGATAACAGCCCATTTGTCTTTTGTGCCTACTTATGTTTGGAATGAATGCCAAACTTTCCTATATAATATTGCAGTTCATTTCTATTTTATCTTAGCCTGTAAACCACTTTGACCTGTGAGTCAGCATGAGCAGTATAGAAAGTTTCAAATAAAGATAAAGATCACTTAAAACCCTCTTTTGTAAGCTTTGATAAATAAGATAGGTAGCTGTCAATCATGTTGATGAATAATGCTGGATCACAGATTCTGGCTGCTTTCTAACAAAACTCAAAAAATAAAGATATAATATAAATATCAAAATCAAATATCTACTTAATAGTATTAAACCAGGAGGATAAAGACTTCAATAGTCTCAGCCATGGCAGTAATGAGCAATTGGATTGAACATGTTTGTCAGACTCTGTTATTACCATAGGTCATAAAAACAACTCTTGATTATAATTTTTTATCATATGTGTGCACTAAAAACATCAAAAGTCCATAACCTTTTCAAATTAACATAATCTTAGAAAATATCTCAAGCACTTAGCTTTAAAAATCCCGACTCCATTTCAATTATGATCAAGCTTCATCAGGGGCACTAACTGCTTCATTCAGACAGTCACAATCTGTGAAACATCATTAAAAATCATTAGTGCTCAAAATTCTATTGTTCAAAAAATATTAAAATCATAAAACGTACTTTTCCAGTCTTAGCATTTCATTCTAAACATGGCACCAATGTTGACAAGATGCTGTCCTCCCTGAAATGGAAGTGGAAATACCGCTACTAAAAGACAGCTGCCCCAAAGCATGAGGCACAGCCACACTCCATGAATCATTAATGGATCAAAAAGAACTTCCAAAATTGTCTACTCTAAATAATATGTATCCCTTAAACTATTGAAATCTCAAGAAAGTTTTGTAATCTCGAAAAAAAACCCCAGTCCACTCAATATGTGAATTTAACCCAGTTGGTTCCATCGTCTGCAAAACATGAGTCCAGTGCTGTTCACGCCGAGTAAAAATTCTATCTCGGTCACCTCCTCATACATTTTTGAGTGCTTTCTAACAAAGACAGGTGTCCTATTTCCTCTTGCTTGTTTTCACAATATATTACTACTTGGTTCTCCATATAAGGACCACCTTGTCTTGCAGGAAATAAATCAAGGTCTTCATAGCATTAAAGATGGCTCTTGACTCTATTCAACTGATATGAAATAATCTTTACCTACCTGACCAATTCAATTTGGGTATGGCATGTGTTGAGATGTGCTCTCCAGCTTCTTGGTGCTGCAGTTAAAAGAACACTGGCTTTGTACTATCATCCATCATCAAAGAGAACGCCAGAGAGAAATTCTAGGTGCAACCTTGCCCGAAAGATACTACATGGCTTGTTTTCAATGGAACTTGAGTGCCAGTTGTGTTCTTAGTGAATGGAGTTGTGTAATTAGAGGGCCCTATACATGGATATTGCTATACATGTCCCTACCAGCCTCCTTTAGTGAATTTTCCATTCATGGGTTGCATGTACATGTCCAGAGACTCTTCAGAGAATACTGAACCAGCCACCAGGAACCCTTTATCTTTGCTCTGTGTGCATGGGAAGAGAATGGTGATTTTAATGTATAGCCACTGACACCAACATCATCGTGTATACCTGCTCTGGGATCATCATCAGCTATACTAACATAAGAACATAAGCATTGCCATACTGGGACAGACCGAAGGTCCATCAAGCCCATTATCCTGTTTCCAACAGTGGCCAATCCAGGTCACAAGTTCTACTTTGCCTAAGCTCTGAGAGATGATATCACTAATGTGGATGATTCATCCTGCTTTGTAGATGAAGAATTCCAATTTTTTCTTTGACCTGACAGTTTGCATCTGCTCCTCTGTACTTTTGGTCAGAACCAGGGAGAACTTTCTGCATGACAGTGTGCAATCCTTATTTATTTATTTATTTGTTGTATTTGTATTTATTTTATTTCTTTAAAAATGTATATTCCGCACAATCTATGCGTTTGGTGATGCGTATGTTCTGAAACATCACATCACCAAAAACAAACACATCCTAACTATGAGGGCTCATACTGAAAATTCATCTCAGCACCAGTTATCACTTGCAGTCATATGGCCTTGTATTCAGCCAAAAATTTGTAGATAGAATATTGGCATTTATGGGCGTATCTCTGGCTATCGGGCTGGCCCTGCGCAGACTTCCTTAATACAATGCCAGATAAAGCACTCTAATATTATAGATGAAAATAGCATATCATCTTGCAGCCAATTTAGCCATGTATTTTTGAGATGGCAAAGCCTGCATGCACTGCCTTTTCTTTTCCTTAGATGTTAGCCACTGTGCTTCCTTTCCTTTTTCTCTCGAGACACATGGCTTAATGCTTGATTTTATTTTTCCTGTCTGACTTGCCCTTTCCTGGGTTTACAATCCTTTGTCCCTACCACTCACGGTGGTCACGTTACTATAAAGTGAAGAACCATATGGGCTGTCAGGTCTCATTAAGCATTCAGGGAAATCCTCTGCTCCTCCAGGTGGCTGTGTGTGTTCAGCCCAAACACCTCATTTGCTGAGGTCTTGATTTTATTTTCCAAGCCCCCACCAGTCTTCCTTGGCTTTCTGGTGCATCTCTCAGACAGGCAGGTCTTAACCCAAACTACTTATCCTTCCTTATTTTCAGAAGTGTTCTACAGCAGAAAGTATCTAATAGAGTCTGCTTTGGATTGTCAAGTTTCATGAAGGATTCTGGGGATCTTGCACCAGTTTTTCTGGGACAACGTCATCTTCCACTCTAACACCAATAAGTGAATTAACGAGCTGGTTCAAGGACATTTCAGCTACGTATTTGCGAAAGAAATTGACTGTGGATGCTGTGATGGATCAGATACAGGCTCTCCCCAATAACAACTTCAATTTCAATCCAGTCTATGTGTTTGGAGACCTCTGCGTGGTTCATTGCGGACATTAAATGTGGACTTCCAAACCAGTGGCATAGGCAGGTGCTTTGTCCTGGGAGGAAGACGGAGGTGAAGATTGAATTAATCGAATAATGCTGTCAAGGCACTGAAGAGTCAGTAGAATGTTTGTGTGAGGATGGTATTGGAAGCACAAAGGTGTCTTTAATTCTGCAGTTCCCAAACCTGTCCAGTTGATTCCAGTGGCATAGCCAAGGGTGGGCCCGGGTGGGCACAGGCCCACCCACTTTAGGCTCAGGCCCACCCAGTAGCAGCACACCTATGATGTGGCTGGCAGGGATCCCAAAGCCCCACCAGCCAAAAACTCTGAACTGTCTCTCCTGCATATCTTGTACATAGCAGATCTTCGCCTGCAGTGAGCAGCGACTGACACATACTGCTCACACCGGCCCCACAGCCTTCCCTCTGATGTAGTCCCGCCTATGCAGAAACAGGAAGTTGTATGAGAGGAAAGGCTGTGGGGCTAACATGAGCAGTGTGTATTAGCTGCTTCTTGCTGCTAGTGAAAATCTGCTATTTAAAAGGTATGCAGGGGAGGGGGGATGTTTGAGAGACCATATGGCATGCAGGCAGGAGAGAGAGACCAAATCACTTGTGGGACAAGGCAGAGTTCTTCTGCCCACCCACCTTGAGCCCAGGCCCACCCAAAATTGGGTTTCTGGCTACGCCCTGTCAGGATATCCACGTGAATATGCTTGAAATTTAGTTGCCTACGCAATCTATGCAAATATTGCATGTATATTCACTGCCGATATCCCGAAAGGCCAACCTGGCTGGCCAGATTTTGGAGCCATTGCTCTGATAAGTAGACAGCAGCTTCTTATGCCATCTTGTTTTCTTTACTTTTGATGTTATGCCTTGTTGATTGGCTGGCAATAACTTTTTTAACAAATAAATAAATATATATTGCTAGAACCATCAGTAATGCTGCTAACAAGGTGCTATCTTTGGTTTATTTATTTATTTATTTATTTATGTATTTGCTGCATTTGTATCCCACATTTTCCCACCTCTTCGCAGGCTCATTGTGGCTTACATTATGCCGCAATGACAATCGTCATTAACGGTGTGAGAAGAGCAAAGTATTGATACAATTAATACAATTAAGGTACATTAGATATCAAGAAAATTAGAAACAAAGAAATAATTAATACATCTCAGATATGCAAAATATAAGGTAGGGTATGGTGTTAAATAATAACAGTATGATTAAAGTAATCAAATTAGGAGTTGAATGTTGATTAGTTTTAATACAGATGTGATAGTGGGTCTTTATGAAGGATTCTTATTGTAGGTCTCGTTGAATAATTTAGTTTTCAGAGATCTCCGGAAGACTGTCAGATCGTATGTTGTTTTTAAGGGATTCGGTAGTGCATTCCAACGTTGCGCACAGATGTAAGAGAAGCTGGATGCATATAATGACTTGTATTTGAGTCCCTTGCAGCTGGGGTAGTGGAGGTTCAAGAAAGTCCATGAGGAACTTTTTGAATTTCTTGCTGGTAGATCTATAAGGTCTGACATGTAAATTGGGGACTGTCTTATGACTGCATAAAGGGGTGAGGATGAGAATTGATACACCACCTTTCTGTGGTTACGATCAAAGTGGTTTATATGCAGGCCCTTATTGTGTGCCTGGAACAACGGAGGGTTAAATGACATGTCCAGAGTCACAAGGAGCTGAAGTAGGAATTAAACCCAGTTCTCCTGAGTCTCAGGCTGCTGCAATAACCATTACGCTACTCCTCCACTCCTCTGATGTCTAAATCAAGACTTCAACCCCAGCTACTAGCTTTTCATTCACTGATGTCATGCTTGCATCTATTTTCAGAATAGCAGCGTAGCTGGAAAATTGTCATTTATGCATGTATGTGCATAAGTACATTAGCATCACCATGCTAGGACAGACCAAGGGTCCATCGAGCCCAGCACCCTGTCACCGACAGCGGCCAAAAGAACAAGCAATTTGTCCCGCCCATCCTAGAAATACTGTATTATTCCCTCGTCCATTCAATAACAATCTATGGCTTTTTCCTCCAGGAAGCCGTCCAACCCTTTTTTGAAGTTCGCTAAGTTAACCGCCTTAACCACCTTTGCACACACACTTATATATTTTATTTATTTGGATTTGCTCACACCTTTTTCAGAAGTAGCTCAAGGTGAGTTACATTCAGGTACACTGATTATTTCCCTGTCCCTGGAGGGCTCACAATCTAAGGGGTCCTTTTACTAAGATGTGCCGAAAAATGGCCTGCGCTGGTGTAGATGCATGTACTGGACGGATGCAGGTTCATTATTCAGTGCACCTGCAAGATACGTCTTTTGGGGGGGGGAATGGATATGCTTTAAAATTAAAATTGCCGTGCGTCATTTTGGGCCTCAGACCTTACCACCACCCATTGACTTAGTGGTAAGGTCTCACACGTTAACTGGGCAGTGATGGTCAGCGCACGTACAATGCCGATTACCGCCCGGTTAGCACCGTGCAACAGAAAATAAAATATATTTTCCAGCGTTTGTAGCACACACACGCACAAAATGAAATTACCACCCGGGCCACAAGGTAGCCGGGCGGTAGCTCAAAAGCGACACGCTTAGGATGCTACTGCACTTCAAGTATTGTGCTCAATTCTGGTCGCCGCACCTCAAAAAAGACATAGTGAAATTGGAAAAGGTGCAGAGAAGGGCGACAAAGATGATACAGGGGATGGGATGGCTTCCCTATCAGGATAGGCTGAAGAGGCTGGGGCTCTTCATCTTGGAGAAAAGGCGGCTGAGGGAAGATATGATATAGGTCTATAAGATAATGAATGGAATGGAACGGGTCGATGTGGAGCGTCTGTTTACACTTTCAAAAAATACTAGGACAAGGGAGCATGCGATGAAGCTGCAGTGTGGTAGATTTAAAACGAATCAGAGGAAATGTTTCTTCACTCAACGCGTACTTAAACTCTGGAATTCACTGCCGGAAAAGGTGGTTAAGGCGGTTAACAGCGGACTTCAAAAAAAGGTTGGACAGCTTCCTGGAGGAAAAAGCCATAGAATGTTATTGAATGGATGAGGGAATACAGTATTTCTAGGATGGGCGGGACAAATTGCTTGTTCTTTTGGCCGCTGTCGGTGACAGGGTGCTGGGCTCGATAGACCCTTGGTCTGCCAGCATGGCGATGCTTATGTACTTATGTACTTATGTGTGCAGGTTTATGTGTCATATCATGAAAGGGTGGGAGATTCTGTGATAGCAGCTCTCACCCCACCCCCCCACAGGAAGAGGGAGCCTCGGTTATAGTGCAAGAGTGAGTCCTACGGACAGCAGCGCACTTATAACGGGCTCCAAAGAGAGCAGTGGTTTGTGGCCACTGACTGAGGACTGCAACGGATAGACAGTTGGGAGGGGAAAAGCTCTGTAGTAGCTCTGAATGAAGGCATATAGAAGGCAATTAGATAAAGTGGTGCCTAGAGGTAAGCACCACTTAAGAAAATCAAAGATGCCATTAATTGACAGGAAGGAGTCTACAGTGGTGTTCCTAGGTTGCCTGCCACCAGGGGCAGATCGCTGCTGCGTCACTCCCCCCCCCCTTGGTGCATTAACCCTCCAAGCGAATCATCCCCCCCCCTGCGAACCATGACCCCCCCCCAGTGCATCACCTCCACCCTCCCCAAGCGCATTGCTCTTACATCCTGGGGGTGCAGGGAGCAGTTGTGCAGTTGTCGGCTTCACCAGTTCCCCGCACCGGAACAGGAAACAATGTCAGAGGGAGCAGGGACCCGGCAGAGCCGACAGCCGCACAGCAGCTCACTGCACCCCCTTGCAGCGTGCACCCGGGGCAGACCGCTCCCACCGCCTCACCCTTGGTACACCACTGGGTACCTATGTGCACTAGGTGCTATTCTGTAGGGTAGCACCTAAGTGCAAGGGGGTCATACACATAGGCGGCACATGGGAGGACCATAAGCACGTAATTTATAGAATACCTAGGTGCACCAACTTATGCCTGCCATCTACATGGCGTAAGAGGTGCACACCCATGCCACCTCACACCAATTTTCTATAACAGAATCTTGGCGCCAAGATGCTTTAATAGAATTGGCGCTAAACGCAACCATTGGAATGCCTAGACTGAGGTGATAATTCGTAGAATTGACATCATTATGTCTAGAAGGCTTAGTGAAGGACCTCAATGAGGATCTCCTGCAAAGAAATTCAGCAGAACCTATAAGAAGGGGGGGGGGGGGGGGGGGACCAGCCTGACATTTTATCATTCTTTGCTGTGGCAGGGAGTGAATAAACAGAAAACCAACATAAAATCAAATCAAAGGCCTCAGAACCTTCTGTCCTCTAAGACCTGGTAACCACTCTCTGCCTCACATACACATACACACACTGCTGCCAGTCTGTCTTCACAAACCTCTTGCTTTCTAGAGATTAATTGATGTTAGCCACTCCACTTACTTCCAATCCTTTCAGTCACCAGTTAAAGCATCCTGATTTATTTTTTTGATAAAGTCACTGAGGCTTTTATGGATCTTCCAGTGATTGTCCAGTCTGACAAATTGGATTCCCAAAGCTTATTCTTCAAAGAAGAGGATGGGGTTTGACGAGACAAGAAAAGACTCATCTTTGGAGAAGGAATTAAAATTATTTTTTTTTCTGCTTCTCCAGTGTTGCTTGGTGGAAATCTTTCTTGTCACTGATAATCTTATCTCTCCATGATAGGAGGAGGAAGAGGACAATGGGAAGCTAATCAGGCTTGAGGTGCAATAGGCCTCAGATAAATAGAAGTGTCCAGACTTTGGAAAGATGATTAATGACATGTGATCTGAACTTTGACCTTTAGGCAACAGTGTCTGGGGTGACAGAGGGAAGGAGGGAGGGAGGAAGGGGGTAAGAAAGAGGACATGTGAGGAGATCTATTCACAGTGTTCAGATTAATTCCCTGTGGCCTTTGTTAACACAGATAATGGATAAAGACTAAAGTCCCCAGGGGACTCTGAAATGGTAACAACAGCCAGTCCTGTGGGATTTGCTTTCTCTTCTCTCCATGAAAAATAAAGAAAAGAAAAAATAGGAGTTTTAAGCAGACTGGTTATCCACATATCACACTATATAATGGCATTCTCGCCTTCCAGAAATAATTGCTAAGGGCTGAAGTAGTTTAAACAGCTATTTTCGTACAACACATTCCCTGACCTGTAAAAAAAGACGTATTTGTTACTTACTACTGTAGATCAGTAGCTATTGCTGTTCCTGGTCTCTGTCAGTTACTCATCAGATGATTTCTATTTAAAATAAGTGGGGAAAGCATGTAGAACATAGCTCATGGAATTCTTTCCAGCCCCTCCGTGTGTGTATGTATGTGTATCTGTATTGACTCTGTGTACATCTTTGACTTAGAGGAGAGAGAGTGGAGAGGAAATGGAGGTAATTTGGGGGGGGGGGGGCAGGATTATCTGAGGTTCCAGTAATTATGGGAATGGGATGGTTGAGGTGAAGTAGGAGTAGTTTGGAGGTGGGATAGTTGGGGTGGTGGAAGATAGTTGTGGGAGAAGTTGGGGGTGTAGGGAGTAGATGTGGAGAGTAGATAGGAGGTTGGAGGTAGAAGGTAGTTGTCAGAGGTAGTTTGGGGAATGATGGTAATTGGGGTGAGGGTAGTTGGGGGAATGAATGGGATTGGGGTAAGGGTAGTTGAAGGGAATTGGGTAAATTGGGATATGTTCTTTTGGAGGTGGCATGAGAGGTAATTGTGGGGGTAATTTGGAAGGGATAGGGTAATGGGGTGGGGATAGTGTTGGGAATGAAGTATATGGGGCTGAGGGTTTGGCTGTGGGGTAGTGTTGGGGATAGTTTTGGGGGTAAGAGTAGATAGGGTAGTAGAGGTATTTGTGAGGGGATATTGTGGGGGTTGCAGTAGTTGAGAGGAGGTGGGGTAGTTTGAGGGAGGTGGTAATTTGGGTAGAATAGTTGGGTAAGGAAGTAGTGTGGAGGTAGCTTTGGGAGGGTAAGGGTAATTGTGGAGATGGGGTGGAGGTAGTTGTTGGTATAGTTTTGTAGGGTGGGGATAGTTGGGGTGGGCGTACTTTGGGAGTAGAGTTAATTGAAAGTGGAGTAGTTATGGGGTAGAGATAATTGGGGAGGCTGGGGTAGTTGTAGGATGTGGTAACATGGCTAACAGATAGGCTTGGGCCCTTGACAAATACAGCTACACAGTGGGTTAAATGTGAAAGAAAATCATGTATTTTAATGCAGAGAAGTAGTTGACCTGTTCCTTCACAGGTAAGGAGAAACTAGGCATGTAAAGTCACTGCTTATATTTGTTATGGTATAAGCCAATCATCAGAATTAAATGTGTAGCATGATGTTGTGTTGGATCAGATATATATATTTGACACTGCAGCAGAACTGGCTTTCATTCCAAAAGCCCTCTACTCTCCCTTTGGGGAACATTTAAAAGACATTTAAGAGACAAAAGGGTACTGTGCTTCAAAGAGAAATAAAACTCTCTCTGCCCTCCCACCTAAAAAGACTGAACAAAAGCATGACTAAGGTGGATACTTGAAGAATCACATAGACATCTCCACCAGCAGACAGATAGTCTGGAGAAGGCATAACTCCAGATATTGGTAACAAAGACTTCAGAGGGGAAACCATAAACAAGACATTTGCTTGTCAAAGGTATACCTGCCCCTCCCATCAGCTTTCAGACACGTGCAGAAAGGAAGGGCTTGTAATGTGTATCTGCTCCAGAGACTGAGCAGGAAGCCTTTTCACATCAAAAGACCATTTGTCAGCAAGATCCAGACAGCAAGTCTTGTGATGTCATAAGACATGAGACCAAGATACCATAATGCCTTGCAAGTTATCCAGTGCAAACCAGGAAGCAGGTGCTGGGACTCTGTGATCATATCCTCCTGCAGCTTGCAAGATATAAAAGCAAAAGCTGTTTCCCCAAGATTCAGATTCTCTTCAACTGCAAGCAACTCAGATCTACTCACTGCAGAAGCTCTCCTGTCCTGCAAACATGTGCTTACCTAATGCTGTTCATACTGTGTAACAAGGACTTGTAAGTAACATAACTTTTGATCTAGACATGCTACCTTGCCTTACTTAAGCACAGATTATCTGTAAAGATCTCTTAAAACCTACCTCTCGTGTGCAATTGTATATTAAATCAACCTTTTTGAAGCTAAAAATACGGTCTCTTTGTGTTCTGAGTATATGGTATCTTTTATATATACTTAATTTATTTAATTTATTGCAATTATCACCTTTGGTGATTGGTGGAGAAATTAATATCCTAAAACTTATAAATACAGCACCTGCTCTTAAATTATAAACAGTAGCGAGTGCTCTAGAGCTCTTTCCCCCAAGTAGATCATTTCTTGTAACAATATTCATCAGTTCTCCCCCAGGGCCTGCTCCTATAGACTCATGGCACGCACTTGTCTGCCCCTCTCCAAAGGCAGCACCAACAGTTTGCCTCTGTCCAGGAGTTCAAGTCCTGTTTGCAATACTCGACACAATTGGCCCAGCTTGACTCTTACTTCCAAAGTCACAATGGGGCCAATATTCAGACCTTAGTAGGCAGCCGAGCTGCCTCCCGTCATCGGCGCTGAGCACCAGGGCTGCCGGGGGAGGGGGAGGCAAACTTCCCCAGGCCTCCATGGGGGGCCCAGCACCAGGGTCTCTCTCTCTCTCCTGCTTCTGATGGGACCCAGGTGATCATGTCCCAACAGGAGCAGGAGAGAGAAAACTCCGGCACCAGGCCCCCCCTTGGAGGCTGGACTTCTGGCCAGGGCCTCTGGTTTGGCTGACAGGAGTCCCCCCAGGCCCTGCCAGCAGAAGAGATCTTCCTCCAGCGCTGCTCTTCTTCACTTCTCCTTGCCTGCCAAGCGGCTACTTTTCCCCTCGGGCCACGCATGCTCGGTTTTGAAACCGAGCAGCATGTGCAACATGAGAGAAAAAGGAGTCACAGGGGCAGGCCATGCGGCAGAGTGAAGAGCAGCACTGGAGAAAGGGCTCTTCTGCTGGCGGGTCCTTGGGATTCCTGCCAGCCAAGGTAGTTGTAGACTGTAGTTGCGGCAGCCAGGGGGCGGCAGTGATCCTGGAGGGGGGCGGCGGCCCTGCCCCAGGCCCAGCTCAATCTCTCAGTGGCCCTGCTGAGCCCAGATATTCAAAGCCAGGCTGTTTACAGTGACCAACATTGAATACCTGGGGGGGGGGGGGGGGTTGACTGTTTTAAATTTAATTGCCCAAGCTGATATTCAGCACTATGTGGTTAAGTTTAAACCAGCCAAAGATATTCCAGCTATTTCAGCAGTCTAATTTGGCTACCAAACTTAGCCGCCAATATGCTGAATATCAGCAGATAGCCAGTCATATTATGCGATATAACTGGCTATCCTCTAAGTGCTAACTGCTAGCTGGAAATATTCAACGGGAGATAGCTAGCTATCTCTCACTGAATACTGACTGATAGCTGGTTAAGTTTCTTTTAACCAGCAATGATTGTGATATACAGACTGCAACTTATAGAACTGAGAAAAATCAAAGGGCAAATAATTATCTAGAACAATGGACTCAGCAGTTGACAAATTAGGCATAATTGGGCTTGTAGTAAAATCCCTGAGTTTTTCAGGAATGACAAGATTCACTTATTGGATATTGCTGCTGACCTGCTTCCTAAAGACTTCCAAAAGTCAATGGAAGTATTGTTAAGCTGAATATGAGGATTTATAGCCCAAATGGACCGAGTGAATAGGTAGGTTGGGAGCCTAATTCAAGCATCTGCTGTGTCCACCTGTGATATGGGATCTGAGCCAAGAAAGCATAAGTGTGGTAAGGGCCTAGCAAGGCAGAGCACGGAAGATCACCTGCATGACTCCAACAATGAACAAAGATTATAGTTATGTAGTTTGCTGGGATAGAGTAGGTGATGGGGTGTGATAAATGCTAGGCTCCTTGGTTTAGGTCAAGGGTTCTCAACCCAGTCCTCGGGACACACCTAACCGGTCAGGTTTTCAAGATACCCACAAATGAAAATGCATGAGATAAATTTGCATGTGCTACCTCCATGCAAATCTATACACAGCTTACTCACTGATGCAAATTTGTAGGTATTTGATTGGGCTAACAAGGCAGCAAGTACAGTATTTCTGTCTAGAAGAAAGAAGAGAAACTGTAGCTATAATGAAATATACAGATAGTAGAAGGCTTCAGTGAGGCATAAGATTATACATCTTAGAGAAAATGTTTAAGGGGAAGAGGCTGTGGCATGACAAGCGGACTTGGCAAGCAGGAACTAGGAGACAAGCGGACTTTGCAAGCAAGAACCATGAGGCAAGTGGAACCAGATGCGAAGGCACTCAAGGTAGTGCTGGGCTTGCCTAAGAGCACCCAGACCCATTACATCACTCTGCCTTGCCCCTCCCTATAGCCCTACAATAATTGGGATATGGCACACGCATGCACCCTAGGTGGGCATGCGCGATCGCAGCATGGAAAAGAACTGACCCACAAGTTGCTCTAAGGGTAAATGTAGTGGAATTGGGGCCAAGGTCAAGGCAATACTGTGACAGTACCTCCTCCTCAATGCCCCCCCCCCCCATGTCTGGGTTTGGGTTTGTGAGGGAACAGGCGGTGAAACCAGCGGATGAAGACTGGAGCATGGACTTGAGCTGTCGGTTCCCTGGAATTGTTCTTGGGGCCAAAGCCCTACCAAGCAATGAGATACGGCAATTGGCCTTCATGAGTCTAGCATACCCTGCACTTTGTACTCCTTGTTGGGGTCCACATCAACCAGTAGCAGTGTAGGGAAAGCCTTAGTCATTTTCCTCAATAACAGAGGTTTCAGCAAGGACACATGGAAGGTGTTGTGAATCCGCAGGTTAGCTGGGAGTTTTAGTTGATACATGACAGGGCCAACTTGACGGGTCACTGGGTATGGCCCAATGAACCAAGGGGCAAACTGAGTTGAAGGCGTTTTAAGGCATAGATTCTGTGTGGAAAGCCATACTAGATCCCCTATCTGGAAGTGTGGCACTGGCATCTCTTTTTGTCAGCCTGTTTCTTGAATCTCTGGGTCGTCTGAAGTAAGAGGTCCTTGGTGGTCTTCCAGATCTAAGAAAGTGAGATGATAGTCTTTGCGACCGCAGAGACTTCTGGGGCCAGGTGTACAGGCATGGGTACCTGGGGGTACTGGCCAAAGACAATCCAAAAAGGAGAGGCCCATTGGACACACTCACATGATTATTATGACAGAACTCTGCCCACGGTAACAGCTGAGACCAGTTGTCCTCTAGGATAGAGACATAAGCTCGCAAGAAGGCCTTCAAACCCTGATTCGTTCTCTCAGTTTGACTGTTAGTCTGTGGATGGTATCCTGAAGAGAATTCCAGTTTCACCTGTAGGGAGTGATTGAGGCTTCACCAGAATTTGGAGGTGAATGGTCAGAGGCAATGGACACGGGTTCTGAGCATAACACTGACGGCGGTCTGCAAAACACTAAACGCTGCTGGCTAAATATTGATCCCATGATGTATAATCCCATAATCTAAATAGTGCCCCAGCAATGTCTTTTTCTTTTTAATTTGAAAGAATATTTTTATTATGCTCATGTTCAGCAATCTGTGTACAAACAGGTAATAGATCAAAAATATTTTCCAAGGAAACATAGTTTCAGGACGAATGAGTCTGTAACAGGGCAGAGTCTTACAAGAACCGACACACTGTTTCTCTCTTTATAAAATAATGCATCAATCTATCTCGTAATGAGAAAGAGACCAGAAAGACATGACAGTATAATGCTAAGAGAAAGAAACCAGAGTCTAGGGTAATTAGGCTTAGCATACTTTATTTTTTTTTTTAAGGTTCCTAAGTTTTATGTACTCTGCTTAGCTGTAATTATTTCCATGTTATATAGTTTTCAATCTTGGTTAGCCATGTAGTTGCTGAGGGAATATTGATGCCTTGTAGATGGAGCTAATAGTACATCTGGCAGCAGCTGGAAAATATGCTTTGAAGGTGTAGGTAAGCATGTGGATAAGCGTGAGCCAGCTGATAAAGGGTAATTATCAGGATTTTCAGAAGGCATTGGACAAAGCTACTCATGAGAAACTCCTCAGGAAATTAAAAGGTCATGGAAGGGAATTTCATATTGTGCACTGGGGCTTGGTTACAAGCTAGGAAATAGAGTAGGAGTAAGGGTATAAATGTTTTTTACTTGCTCATGTAGATGCTTATAAGCCTGCTGTACTGCATACATGCATACAAATAAGCATTCGGAAAGCATAGTCCACAATACCTGGTTTGCCGTTGTAATCTCAAGCACCTACAGCTGGTTCAAGCAATGGCTGTTGAGTTGCTCTATAATAGATGGTGTTTCAATCGTGTCTTCCCACTGTTAATTTCTGAACATTGGCATTTTGAGGCTGCTCGTATTCAGTTCAAACTCTTGACCTTGGTGCAAAAAGGTCTTCTTCCTTCTATTCCAACACTACTAAGGCCGCGTAAGTGTCTACACGCGCCCAATGCGCACCAAAATGAAGTTACCACCTGACTACCGCATGGCTCTTACGGTAATTTCGGTTTTGGTGTGTGTCCGATATGCGCATCTGAAAAATATATTTTTTATTTTTGGGTACGCGTAATGGACGCGCGTCAAGTGGCATTTGGCACACGTAGGTCAATATCGCCTGGAGTTTTTACCACTAGGTCAATGGCTGGCTGTAAGGTCTCAGACCCAAAATGGACACGCAGCAATTTTGATTTTGCTGCATGTCCGTTTTCGGCAAAAAAAAGGCATTTTTTTGTAGGTGTGCTGAAAAATAATTCTGCGCGCACCCAAAACACGCGTCTACACTACCATAGGCCATTTTTCAGCGCACCTTAGTAAACGCACCCCTACATAACTCTAACATTATAAGATGTCAAGGTAAACAAGACTTCCCCCATGATAACATACCTTCAGCATACAGGAGAGCATGGAAATAGAAAGAGAGCAAATGCATTTTGTTACTATAGAGAAATCCTAATAAGAAATTGAAAATGCATGTCAACCATGAGAGGACTGTAAAATAAACAATCAACATTAACTTATATACATTACTAAAGTGCACTATCTGGGTCAACAGAGTCGAGGGGCAAATGAGGACAGCCAAAAAGGTGGGAGTCCTCATTGCTGATGAAAACAATATCCTCAACCTGCGAAAGATAAAATCACCCGGGTTAACCAGCCAGAGAAGCACTATCAAAACTGCTCTCCCTGGCCGGCGTACTAGGCCTCGGATTACAACACGTGAGGCTACAGGAATATAGAAATGAGCCTCAAGTGCCTCCCGCTGGGGGAGCTCCCGACCTCACTAGAAGACAACAAAAATAATAAATGTAATAGCAATGCTCAAGTAAAACTTAACATTTGCATCGTCTTCTGCCATAACCACATAAAAAAAAATGGCATTCACATTCACTACCCAAATGCATTTGAATTATGCAGAGTAACACTCCTCCTCAAGTACCAAAAGACTGACTAACTAATTCAGCCCTCGGATGCCCGTGATTCTGAAGTAGCAAAGGCATTTATCACTTTTTCCACCATTGATGCGTTCTGTTGCTGCAATTTATGGAAGGCGTCATTATGTTCTCTGACCACCTCAAACCCCCTCGCTGAAGTTGGGAGAATGGGGGATCATCTGGAAAATGTACAGTTAGGAATTTCTCCACCTCTGCCGGGTCCTTAAAAAGGATTTTTTCACCCTTCCACTGAATGCTGAAGGTAGCCGGGAAACGCATGGCCATTGGAATGCCATGCTGAAATAGACGTTGTTTCACTTCTTTGTATGCCATACGCTGCCGGTCCACCTCTGGACTAAAGTCAGGAAAAAGCAGAACGTGATGATTCCACCATGTCGAGGATTTTTGTTTTCTGGCTCATGTCATTACTTACTCCTTATGGCGGAAATTGAAAACCTTCACCAAAATGGGACGAAGGGAGCTTCTGGGGTTCCTTTGTGTCAGTTGCGTAGGTACTCTGTGAGCCCGCTCAGTGGTAAAATCCGCAGAGAACGCTTCAGCAGAGAAAATCTCTTGGAGAACAGTATCCACAAAGTCTGCCATATTAGTAGACTCACTGCCCTCCAGGATACCAATAATACGGATGTTAGAGCGACGACTTCTATTTTCTAAATCGTCTAGTTTACGTAGTACCGAAGCGATAGTTGCATCGTGAGACTCTGTATCCTTCCTGAGATCATTAAAGTCATCTTCCAAGGTACTCACTCAGGTCTCCACCTGGTCCAACCAGCCTGCCATCGCATGTAGCTCCGTCCGTATCCCAGCAATGTCCCTTTGTATGTCCGTGAGCTGAGCAGTCAGCTGAGCGTTACCCTCTTTGATCGCTACCAGCACAGGATCCGTGTTAGTAGTGCTAGGATCTATCTCGTTCCTTTCCAGTAATGTACTCAAATCAGCTGCTGGAGGCGATGCCAAACCCGGTTGTGAGACGCCATCTAGTTGGGAAAGGCACTGCAGCATGGTAGGTTGCCTGGAGTCTTTCGGCGTTCTCACCCCTGTGCTAGATTGTCTAGAAGATTTTTTAGGATCAGCCCGTGGGGACGTAGCTCACCGATATTAGTACAATGTTTTCATGGCTAACAAGTCGTGGTGATGAACAGATATAATACTGTCGGTAGTATATTAGTCGGGAGCTCTTCCCACCTGCATCCTCACTCTCCTGCAGGCATCACATCGTATCATAGGGGGAAATAATCTTAACTATAGATACACAATGCTGGGTTTCATCTTAAGAGTCACCTCCCATGAAAAGGATCTTGAAATCACTATGAAAAATGTGCTGAAAGTCTTGGCTTTGTGTGTGATGGCAGTGAGAAAAGCAAATAGAATTAGTTGCAAAGAGTTGAATGCCAGCCACTGCGCCTTGACTACTGTGTGCTGTGCTGGTAACCCTATCTCAAAATGAATTCTGGTATATTGTGGGAAACAACCACCAAAATGATAAAGGGGGTGAAATGGCTCCCCTTTGAATAATGGCTCAACAGATTAGGTCTCTTCAGCTTGGAGAAGAGATGACTGAGAAGAGATATGATGGAAATCCATCAGATCATGAATAGAGTGGAAGAGGTAAATAGAGAGCAGGTATTTACCTTTCCAATTAATAGTAAGACTAGGGGGACACTCTATGAAACCATTAAGTAGCAACTTAAAAGAAATGAGCAATTCACCCCCCTACCCCCCACCCCCACCCTGGAGCACAATTCAGTTCTGAAATATGTTGTCAGAAGACATAGTGAAAGCCAGTGGCATACCCAGAAACAAAATTTTGGGAAGGGCTAACATTTAACATGGATGGGCACTAGGCACCTCATTTCCTTCTCCTCCCCTCAAATTCCCCACAAAAGGTCACTGGTGAGGATCTCCAAGCCCTGCCAGCTGAAGAAATGTGGAGCCCATCCCGAAGCAGAAAAGCATGGCAGTCATCTACATCCCTAGTGAAAGCAGTTAGCATAGCTGATTTCAAAATGGTTTAGACAAGTTCCTGGAAGAAAAGTCCGTAAATTATTATTAGCCATGCAGTTACCACTTTTTCCTGGAGTTGAGCAACAAGGAATGGGATCCTGCCTGGTCACTGTCAAAGATAGGATGCTTAGCTCGATGGGTATGTTTGGTACATCTTATGCTAGGTCAGCCACCTCTGCAGCTTGAAGGGTGCCGCCTCTCAGGCTTGTGAGCAGGGGCGTAGGCAGACCTGCCGTTTTGGGTGGGCCCAGAGTTAACCTGGGTGGGCCCTTCCAACCCCCATCCCTACCCTTGTACATACATACAATTTAGTTGTTTTTTTTTAATGACCCAGCGTCTGCCCATTTCTCTCTGAACCTCCTCCCTGGTTCTGCCTCAGAGCCGTTGGCCATTGCAATTCCTATAGGCAACCTGCACCGCCCTGCGGGCTTCTCTCTACCACGTCCCCGCCAAAGAAACAAGAATTGACATCATTGAGAGCAGGACATGATAGAGAGAAGCCTGCAGGGCTGGCATAGGATGCCTATAGGCAGTGGCGTCGCGAGGGTAGCTGACACCCAGGGCGGGTCGCCGCTGCGCACCCCCCCCCGGGTGCAGTGCGGCGCACTCTCCCCCCTCCGGAATGCAACCCCCCCCTTGAGAAGAACATACCTGGAAGGCGGTGAGGGGCGGGCGGGAGAGCCAATTGGCCCAGTGCACGCCGCTAGGGGGTGTCGGCGCCTCGCTGGTTCCCGGCTCTCTCTGCCCTGGAACACGAAGTAACCAGTTCCAGGGCAGAGAGAGCAAGGAACCAGCGAGGCGCCGACACCCCCCAGCGGCGTGCACCCGGGGCGGACCGCCCCACCGCCCCCCCCCCCCCTTCCTATGCCACTGCCTATAGGAATTGCTGCCGGCAGTAGCTCTGAGGTAGACCAGGAGGGGGTGGTTCTAGAGAGAGATGGGCAGATGCTAGGCCATGAGTAGAGAAGAGGGAGAGAGGGTAGTGAGGCGCTGCCACTGAAGAGTTTTGGGGGCATCATGGGCTGCTGACTGGGTGGGCCAGAGGCAAGAATGGGTGGGCCTGTGCCCACCCAGGCCCACCCTTGGCTACGCCACTGCTTGTGAGAAAGTCCCACTGAGACAGATGGAGGAGGCACCGTTGCAGCATGGTGCATGAATGGAAGAAAACAACCCCCATGCCATTGATCTGTATGCTTGCACCACGGAACATTTGCTCCTAGAGGTGTTGAAAGGTACATCTGGTGCCAATTGAGAAGTTAGAAAAAACACAAATGATTAAAAAAGAAGAAAAGCGTGTGGGCTGAAATGAGGCCACCTAGCTCTCTTAGGTTGATTTACCAGGTAAGAAGCTCTGAAGTGAGAACTCAACTACACAGAACTGCCAAGTTACCCAGTTCTAAAAAGGAGATTATGAGCCACTCCTTGGATTTCTGACAACCTCATCCTGGTGCTTTATGGAACCCACAGTGCCGATTTCAAAGGGTGGAATCAGGGACTACAAATACTACATTGCTTTGGGATATAAGTTCAAAAATAGGACTGGCCAAAATGTCTCTCTCCTGGAACTGGGTAACTTGGCAGCTCTGACTATACTGACTCAGAGTTCATGCCAAATCCACAGCTGAAATTCAGGTAATCAACACGTTACCTCTGAGGGCTACTGCTAGGCTGTGCAATCCTAGCACATGCTCACAAACATTTTTGCAGAACAGGCATGACTGAAATTAGTAGACTCTGAAAGAAAAGTAGGCCATTAACTCCCCTCCCCCCAAAAGAAAATACAGAAAAACACGCTATGTGGTGAATAGCTTATGAAGGGGATATTACATTCTGCTTTGCTGTGGATTCATATCTTGTACTGCAAAGACACTGCGGCCTGGGAGCTCTTTATCAGTGTCAAATTATGACAAATGCCCCTACTGCTGGAGAAGACTGCTACAGCTCCAATACCTTGGATATTATGCAGGTATTTTTAGTACCTTGTGCCCTGGAGGTTCCATGGCTGTGCTAATTAATCTTGAGATTGGAATTGTCATCTTCTCTCTCTCTTTCTCTTTCTTTCATTTGAACTGCTCTCCAAATGGACACACTGCCAAGAAACAACCCTGACCTCAGCTTTACCTTTGTTCCTGCGCAAGGTCCTGTCCCCTTATGCCATGGAGGTCAGTCTGAAGCTCCCACAGATGGAGGAACAATCGGAACGGTCCAATAAAAAGCAGGCATGGTCCCCTGCGCTGTCTGGCTGGAGGGCATCCACAGCACTGCGCAAAGCCGGATTGCCAAGCACATAGAGCACCGTTTGTTAATATTATCTCCTCCGTTCTCCTCATAATAGCTCCCTTGAAGCACTGTCTGTGTAAGTGTTGGATTGTATGGCTTTGACCCTTTACTTGCAATTGCTTTGATATTACATTGAGTTCTAGTGTTCTGCAATATTTCATTGAAGCATTGCTATAACTGTCAATCTGCCACATTCTCTCACTGCTTTTTATTCGACTGAACTTTAAGGCAACAAAAGTGCTCCCTGCCCCGATCCGAGGCGCAGACTAATTGTTCCAAGGTGTACTCTACTGCATGCATGGACTTATGGTCCTGGTGACCCTCGCCACTGGTAAGTTAGCAGTCAGGCAATGAACAACTGTTGGCCCTCCCAGTCTGCCCAGTTTCCCCAGGCCTGCTGTGCCACTGCAGTCGGTACTCCATCCCATAGTAGAATTGGAAAAGGTGCAGCGAAGGGCGACTAAAATGATAGCGGGGATGGGACGACTTCCCTATGAAGAAAGACTAAGGAGGCTAGGGTTATTCAGCTTGGAGAAGAGACGGCTGAGGGGAGACATGATAGAGGTATATAAAATAATGAGTGGAGTGGAACAGGTGGATGTGAAGCGTCTGTTCACGCTTTCCAAAAATACTAGGACTAGGGGGCATGCGATTAAACTACAGTGTAGTAAATTTAAAACAAATCGGAGAAAATGTTTCTTCACCCAACGTGTAATTAAACTCTGGAATTCATTGCCGGAAAATGTGGTGAAGGCGGTTAGCTTAGCAGAGTTTAAAAAGGGGTTGGACGGTTTCCTAAAGGACAAGTCCATAAACCGCTACTAAACGGACTTGGAAAAATCCAAAATCCCATGAATAACATGTATAGAATGTCTGTACGTTTGGGAAGCTTGCCAGGTACCCTTGGCCTGGATTGGCCGCTGTCATGGACAAGATGCTGGGCTCGATGGACCCTTGGTCTTTTCCCAGTATGGCATTACTTATGTACTTATGCTGGTCTCCCTCTCTCTTGCAAAGTGATGCATGTGGGAAAGAGGAACCCGAATTATAGCTACATCATGCAAGGTTCCACGTTAGGAGTCATGGACCAAGAAAGGGATCTAGGTGTCGTCGTTGATGATACGTTGAAACCTTCTGCTCAGTGTGCTGCTGTGGCTAAAAAAGCAAATAGAATGTTAGGTATTATTAGGAAAGGAATGGAAAACAAAAATGAGGATGTTATAATGTCTTTGTATCGCACCATGGTGCGACCGCACCTCGAATATTGTGTTCAATTCTGGTCGCCGTATCTCAAAAAAGATATAGTGGAATTAGAAAAGGAGCAGAGAAGGGCGACAAAAATGATAAATGAGGAAAGGTTAAAGCGGCTAGGGCTCGTCAGCTTGGAGAAAAGGTGGCTGAGGGGAGATAAGATAGAGCTCTATAAAATAATGAGTGGAGTGGAACAGGTAGATGTGAAGCATCTGTTTACACTTTCCAAAAATACTAGGACTAGGGGGCATGCGATAAAGCTACAATGTAGTAAATTTAAAACGAATCAGAGAAAATTTGTCTTCACTCAACATGTAATTAAAATGGTGCACACCAATTCCAAATGTACTTCTGCAAGGGGGAAATGGACCTGGGAGGGGCATGGGCAGGTCAGTGATGTGCCTAGCACCTGTGCCCATGGGTTAGAGAATACTGCCAGTTACACACCAAACTGAGGTGCCAATGATCAAGAGTAAACGCGGGCGCTAGAGGCCATTAGCGTCGTATTAGCACCTGCATTTGCCAGCGCAGAATGATCAGTGGGGTCTAGCGCAGCAAACAATGAGCAGACCAGGCCTTAGCGCAGATAGCATGCAAATGTAGTCAAGCTCATTTAAATGAGGTCATTTTGTATTCCTCCCCAATGATCAGAAAAGAGCACCTGAAACAAGGGTGCCTTACTGCTGTAAAAAAAATAACGCCAAGTCCGAGCAGGCATTAGGGTGTTGGAAGAGAGGATTTCCCATGATTCTCTTGCTTCTCTGGATGATTCTTTCTGCAAAATCTACTGGTTTTGATTGCTTTTGGAAGCAGAAGGAAGCTCGTACAAGCCATTGAGCGCTGGTTGTGAGAAACAGCAGACCCGAACGTGAAGCACACCTTGGCGTTCTTGTCCTGTGTTTAAATTTAAAGCAGCCATGTTTAAACAAAAACCAAAGCACATATTGGCGTCTGTTATTTGCATCTAAATATAAGCATCCAGAAAGCAAAAAAATGTTAAATGCTTATATTTAGGCTGCAGAAAACAGACACCAATGTGTGCTTCACGTTCGGGTTTTACCAGGCGCAAGAGCACAAAAGCTGAGCTCACTGCTGAACTCTTTTGCACATGCGTCAAGCACAATCCTCCCGCCGAACTCCCTAATGCTCAGAGCTCTGAGCGCGCCTATATTTGCATCTCATTAGCTTTGAGTAAACATAGTAGATGACGGCAGAAAAAGACCTGCACGGTCCATCCAGTCTGCCCAAGAAGATAAATTCATATGTGCTACTTTTTTATTTGTACTGTCCTCTTCAGTGCACAGACCGTATAAGTCTGGCCAGCCCTATCCCCGCCTCCTAATCACCAACCCCGCCTCCCAACCACCAGCTCTGGCACAGACCGTATAAGTCTGCCCAGCACTAGCCCCGCTTCCCAACCACTCAGTATTAGAGTGTTGTTCTTCTGCGCTGTTCCGGCACTATTTTTATGGTGCTATTCAGAATAGCGCTGGAGTTTTGATCATCGACCCTCGACAGCGGTCAGTTAAAAGCATTCACACCAGCCTTTGAGCTAGCGTAAGTGCTGATGTCTACAGTTAGGCGCTTAACTTAGGACTTACATGCGTACTCTTTAACAGCAATTACATGCATAATTATCAATTTAAAATTTGTGCTTAGTGTGCTTTATCCTGGCGCCTAACTTTAGGTGACCTCTTGAGAGTTCCCCCTGTGGGTCTCCTTTTAGGCCCCTGATGCCTCATGGTGACAGAACCTTCTATAATAGCATCTGTGAACCCAGATTCCACTATAGAAAACAAACGGAACCCGGCACTGGCATGCCATACATTTAGGCACTTGCAGTTACCCCCAGCATTGACCTAGTGTAATTGGGCACTCCTAAATGCAGCAAGGGTATTGTGACAGGTACCACGGGCATATCTAGGTGGGGCCACGGGGGCATGGGCTCCCCACAGATTTAGCCCTGGCCCCCTCCACTTTTGACCCCCCCTCCCGCTGCTTTTGACTTCCCTCCCGCTGCCTCCAACCCTCCCCCGCTGCCGCCAGGTACCTTTGCTGGCAGGGGTCCCCAACCCCCGCCAGCCTTAGTCTTCTTCAGTGCCAGTCTCCGGCACGTTCACTGATCTGTGCTGTGAATCCTGACTGACATCCTGCATGCATGTCTTGCACGTTCCTTTAAAGGTACCTGGCAGCGGTGGCGGGGTGGGGGCAGAGGAGGGGCGGTAGCGGGGGGGGGGGTCGACGGCTGGGGGAGGCAGGCTAAAATGTGCCCCCACCCCCCACCTTGGGATCTGGATATGTTGGAGAAAACTTTATTCTTGTAATACCTGACACGGCACCGTGGTTTCGGCTAAGTGCCTGCCTCAGGGGGACTATAATAAACAAAACAATAAATATATAACATGTAAACATATATTAAGTAAAAGATATAAAAATGATTAAAAAATGTTTTAGTACATATACACAAACATAAATGTATAAAATAACAAATAAGAATAATATTGGTAGAACTGATGTGACATTTACAATATAAAAAGGGGAAAATGGGAAAATTAGTTAAACCGATATGACACTCATAATAAAATAAAGAGCATATGTAACATACATAAGTTAGAATTGTCCTTCACAAGTCAAGCTAAATGAAGTTCAGCTTGAATATCATGGACTCATGGGCAAACGCATTTCAACTAAAACTCAACACAGAAAAAACACACTGTCTCATCCTCTCATCCCAATACAATACGAACAAACCCATAAACATAAACACCCCAGATTATACCCTCCCTATCTCAGACAGCCTGAAAATTATCGGCGTTACAATCGACCATAACCTCACACTAGAGAACCAAATGAAATCTACAACAAAGAAAATGTTCCACTCAATGTGGAAACTCAAATGCGTGAAACCATTCTTCCCGAGTGAAACATTTTGCAACTTGATACAATCAATGGTACTACTGCAACGGAATCTATGCTGGATGCAAAGAACAAATTATAAAGAAACTTCAGACCACTCAAAACACGGCAGCCAGGCTTATATTTGGAAAAACGCGATTCGAAAGCGCCAAACCCCTCCGAGAAAAACTGCACTGGCTCCTAATCAAAGAACGTATTGCTTTCAAAATCTTCACCCTGGTTCATAAAATTATCTACGTCAAAGCCCCGGGATACATGACAGACCTCATAGACCTACCAACCAGAAACAGGATCAACACAAACATACCTAAATCTCCACTAACCAAGCTGCAAAGGACTCAAATACAAATCAACCTATGCATCCAGCTTTTCCTACATAAGCACACAACTATGGAACACATTACCAAAAGCCGTGAAAACAACTTATGATCACCTAAACTTCCGGAAATCATTAAAAACTAACCTGTTCAAAAAGGTATACCCTACCGACCCAACTTAAATGCCTGTACCCTGCAACACAACGAAACCAAAGCTCGTAACGAACATATAATAACTCTTCCTCTCTACGATTCCCTAATGTGTCTGTACACACGAACCTTATTCTACCACAACATTACTGTATTTGTTCATACTGGAATTGGCGAACGCCTTTACGGTACAATGTAAGCCACATTGAGCCTGCAAATAGGTGGGAAAATGTGGGATGCAAATGTAACAAATAAATAAAAATAAATAAATAAATAAATAAACCCATAGTCTGAAAAGGATCTTGTTCCTCTGATGGAAAGCCATAACTACCCAAAGGGTATATTTGTAACTTCATCATTTGTTGCAGTTCACTTTCTAAATCAAATGAATGAAATGCAAATGGGTAAAAAGTACATGCACACGTTTCTCTGTGCAGACTCTGGTGAATTTTCAAAATGAAAGTACTGCATGTGTGTATTTCTGCTTTGGAAAACTATGTCCAGGCATGCCTCTTGGAGTGCACAGATTTTCTGGACTTTTTTGAAATTTCAAAAGTATATACATAGGTAGAGAGTCCACCTTGGGAATGCCTTTTCAAACGGTGCGTAAACTTGTCCTTGCAGTGAGGAGCAACCTAGTGGGTAATGCAGTGGCGTGCAAACCAGGCCAGCCGAGTTCAAATCCCACTGCAGCTCCATGTGACCTTGGGCAAGTCACTTAACCCTTCATTACCCCAGGTACAGAACTTAGGTTGTGAGCCCACTACAGACAGAGAAAGTACTTGTATGTAATATATGGAAACTACTCCGGATGAACCCTTTACATACATAAGCTTAACCAAAGCAGTTGGACAGTTTTGTAAATGGCCATTTCTGAACAGAAAATGGCTTTGAAAATTACCCCCTGTGTGTTTAATGTGAAATTAAATCTATGCCCTTAATTAACTGCCATAAATAACTACTCTTCCACCCTCTAACTCCAATTTAAAAAAAACCAATTGAGTCAAAGCCGATGTCTCCCGTCCTGTCTACTATTTCCAATCTGCAGAGAGAAAATAGTACATCACGTCTCTTCTAATGATGTAAGATTTGATGGACTATAACTTCATGCAACAACACACCCAGTGCAGATGGATTTCGATCCCTACAGCTGCCTGCTGCAGATTTGAACTTGGCTTATTCTGAGACAAAACTAAAAACTGGTATTGAAAGTGGCCTTCTGCCTCAGATCCAGGGTTGTCTCCCTGTATCCTCCTCTTCTCACTTCCAAAACCAGGGCTCTCCTCTCTTTCTGGATATCCTCAGGCCACTTCTTCATGCTCCTCCTTCTTAAGAACAGGAGTGTTCTGGTGTACCTAAAGAGAAATTTGCATGTAGTGGAGGCAGTGCATGCATGGATATCCTGAGAACCTGACTGGCGGAGGTACCTCCAGAACCAATTTTGGGAACCACTGACCTAGAGAGCATTCTTTCAGTGAAGTTCAGAGGCCTAAGCTACCTCTGCCACCTCCCAATGATTCATTGTCCCTTATGGTGCAATAGCTTAGCTAGCTAAAAGCTCAGATTACCTTTGCAGCTGGTATTTTATTTGTTTCTCTCCAAGAGAGGCTTCCTCCAACCATTACTTTAACAGCTTATAGATCCTGAGGCAAACCTTTGAGGACAGGGTCCCTGAAGCATTGATTCTATGACTTCCTGACCTGTGCATTTTGCTTCTCTGAAGTCTATCCTGTGCTGTGGTAAGAACATTGGAGTCACAGTTGCAAGAAGAAGTCCATGTTCCTTTCAGGACACCTGTCAAAATTGGAGCCATGGGGCGCATACAAAATGTAGTTCCATAGCTTGCATTGAAGGACAGAAAAGAGTTTTGCGAGTGGCAGTAGTGGCATTGGCAGTCTGCAGAATTTAACTGGGGGGCCCCCTTTTATGCTGGGTCTGGGGCAAGTACTCCTTTGGCTCCGATTACTTCACAGGTCAGCAGAGCCCTCCGCTGTACTAGAAACTGCACGACTATAAACAGGTCAGGGTACAATATACCAGTCCAGCCACAGGGATCTCTACCATCTAAGCAATTTCTTCCCCTCACCCAACCAACTGAATTCACAACCCTTTCCTCTGGCTGACCTTTCGATTCTTTCTCTCCTGCCACCCTCCACCAACTTCAGATTTCTGATTGCAGCAGTGCTGGTACCAAAAGACAGTGGGCACAAGGACCATTGAGGCCACAGCTGCTCTCAAGGGCACTGAAGTGAACCTTTCCCCTCTGGGCTTTCATTCAATCTGGGGCAGAAGTTTCACCATTCGCAGGTCTATCCATTAATCCGGGCCTGCATGGCAGACACCTTTGTGTATGTGTAAATATGAAGGATGTGTTGTGACCCTGGGCAAGTCACTTAACCCTCCTTGCCTCAGGTACAAAAACTTAAGATTGTGAACCCATTATAGACAGAGAAAGTACCTGTAGGTAATATGTAAACCACTTTGGCTATACTACAGAAATACAGTGTATCAACCCTAAATTCTTGTACGACAGACTCCTGGTTGGATTCACTTAGTGGCCTTGTGGTTTCCATCTTTTTTCCAAAATTGAAGGAATACCTTCAGGGGCATCTGTTTGACTCGAATGAAGAGGTGAAAAGGACTGTGAGCAACTGGTTGAAGAGACCAGATGTTCTGTTCTTTTATGACGGCTTTCAAAAACTTTATTTTATCTATTTTATTTTATTTATTGCATTTGTATCCCACATTATCCCACCTTTTTGCAGGCTCAATGTGGCTTACAATTCATCGAGGATATGGGAAATAGAAGAGAAAATACATTTGGCTACAAGGAGTTTTGGGTAAAATGATAGTATTGAAGCAAAGATAGTACAGAACACTTCTGGATAAATCAAAGACTGTACTGTTAAATGTGTTGATCCTTGTGATATATCTTGTCGAAGAGATAGGTTTTTGCGGAAATTGGTCAGTTCGTAGATAGTTTTCAAGTTGCGTGGCGATGCGTTCCAGATCTGCGTGCTCATGTAGGAAAAGGTAGATCCGTGCATTGATTTGTACTTCAGGCCTTTACATTTGGCCATTGTTTGCAGAAATGTGTGGCGAATGGTGGTGACTATGTAGAAAAGTAAATACATGTGATAAAAGAGCCAGTTTCATTTTTATATACATTACAATATCTTTATTTAAACCAATGTTATGAGGTGGCAGCATTACTTTTCATTTAACGTTGTACTTGTTCAGAAGGCCACCCACCTGACTTTTCCCTTTGTTCCTGCTCCTTTGAGTTTCCCTCTCAGTTGAATCCGGCCTTTATTTGCAGCTTCTCCTATCTTAGCCCAGTTGTCCAGCAACAGTCCTCAGCTGGGGGCCAGAGACCACAGCTTCCTCCAGAACCAGAATCACGTGCAACCTAGATATGGCCAGCAGGTGTCATCACTGAGTGATGGCAGATTCCCTGCCCCCTCTCCCCTAAGGTCTGTGAATGCTGCCTCTGACCCTGCCTCACCTTGGAAGCAGGATCCTGGCTCAGGCATCAAACCCAGGTCTGCTGTTCAGCAGCAATACCCAGCACTTGCCACTGGACTGATGCCAAAACTTGAACTTTAAAAATCGGAGACAGAAGTGAACTTGAAGTAAATGGAAGTCCTCTGTCACCATTACTGTCAACTCTGATTGAGAGTGGATTAGCTGTGAGGCAAAACACTTTTCATTTACGTTTAACATGTCTACGCTAAGCAAATATTGGTAGTCTCGAGGGGCTGATCAATATTTAATGCCGAACTTAAGGAGATTGAATAACAGGAGGCGTTTAAAAGCACGGTACTAGCCTCAGGTGGAGATCTCCAGGACATGGCAGAAGTGTTTATAATTATTCATGTTTATCTCCTCGCCATTTCCATCACGAGCTGAGAACCATCTGGCACACTGCAATCTGAACAGTTGCCTATGAAAAGGTGTTTTATGGAGCACTGACATTCACTTCATCAGATGAAATACCAGCCTCTGTATTTTTCACTTAAAACGGCATTTCAGCACAAGCGAAGAACATTGCCACAGTGAATAACACCATTAAAAGTTGGCACAACCTGTCATGCACCAAGAACCAGAGACCCAGTAGGCAGAGTACCAAACAGTCCCACTGATTGTAGTGGAGGGGCAAGAGAAATAGGGCATGCTTTCTCAACATCTACCCATCAATCTGTCTCTCTCTCAGAATTCCCCTTCTCATCCTCATGGGTCTCCCTCCCCCCCTCCCACACTCTCTCTTTCTCTTCCCCTAGCTCATCCCATCCTCTTCCCCTCTTTCTCCCTTTTACAGTCTGCACAACCTTTCTCTTTCTCTCTTCTGTCCCATTACAGTTGGCCCAACTTCTCCCTTCTTCCTTCCACACTCAGTCTAGCCACTCTCCCCTCTCCCACCCCAATATGCCAGTCATCTCTCTCTTTACCCTTCCAAGACTACCCTAACTGAATGACTCTCACAACACCCTCTACTATCAGTAACGCCAACCGAGACTCCTTCAGGCCCTATGAAGGGTCCTGTACAGTGCAGTGATTGTTGATCCAGCAGAGTGTTCCTTTAGCATGCACACCCTCTTCATATGATGATCCCTCCCCTTCTTGGAAGTTAAGCTAACTCACGAGGGACAAGGTACAGGGAGTGATGTAGCAGGGGAATGATTTTCAGTGCTTACACTATTTATTGCAGTTTTGCAGCTGAACTGTTCTGAAGTTAACGAGATGTCATCCTCCTTCCAACAGGGGGCAATATTCTTACAGATTGTCAAAGTTTCAGATACCACTTTCCCCTCACTTCTCTAATGTCCCTCAGATCTAGCAATTAATTTGTAGAATTTTATAGGTCAATTTCCAAAGCAAGACTGAAAATTGCTGAAAAATATGTCTGGCTTACAACCACATTTAAAAAAAGGCATACTTATGGACATTTTTAGATTGTTCAACATACATTCAATTTTTGAAATGAGTATGCATTACTTAGCAGCTGCAATTTTTATGGGCTGTGGTTGGGGGGGGGGAGGGGAAGCAGCTGTGGAGGGCAGCAAAGTTGGCAATCACTTTTAATTCATGTAATTTGCACTTACATATTTTCAAACAGAAATAAGTGTGTTTGAAAATTTGCACAAAGTGTATGCTTAAATAGCACCTGTATAGTTTGGATTTAAACATGCTATTTGAAAATTACAGGATGAGGCGAGAGTTCAGATTTTGTTCAGCAGGGATTCTCTTCCAGAAACGTTGCTGGAAGTGCAGGCACTCTATCGCCCTCTGTTGGAAGCTAGTGACAGGCGCCATCATTTGTAATTGAAAAGTTCTGACCAATTAAAAGAATCAGCTACCCAAATTCAGTAGGGTAATTCTTTAGCTCTGATGCTCTTATCTCTAGACAACATCCTAAAAGTGGATATTGGGATATGTTTTAATCCATCAGTGAAGTGCATTAAAATACAGGAGAAACTGGCAGGTATTCGCACAAAAAACAAAAATTTGATACTTAAGTTGCTGGTTTATAAGAGAGACTGAGCTTATGCCCTAAGGAAGGAAGGAAAGAGAGAGTACATTGGTTATCTTCAGGGAAGGTATTTTAACATTTCCATGTGTAAAAAAAGGTACTTCACCCACAGGAATAGACTTTTATAAAATTGGCTGCTATGTGTGAGGACTCCTTCTGTGAACCCCATCACTGATTGGGAGGCTTGGTGTTCTCTTACAGCAGCTATCTTACCCCTTCAGACCACTGGGTTTGGAGGTCACCAGGGCAGGAAGCAGAGAAAGGGTCCGAGGCATAGACCATGAGAGAGCAGCAGTTGGGTAACAGTTGAAGAAGCAAGGCCACAAACCTAGCCAGAGGTCCAGGACCCCAGTGGGGTCATAAGCAGGGTGAGGTCCAGGGCAGCAGAGTCAGAAGCAGACTGTGGTCCAAGGCTCAAACAGGCAACAAAGTCTGAAAGAAAGCAGGATTAGGAATCAATAGGAGACAAGAAAACTGACAGGCAATCAAGAGAGGACAACATCAGAAGCTGAGCTACTACTCAGCTTAGGTCGAACATAGCAGTGTGTTTAAGCAATGGCCACTGGAGCACACCAAACTAATATTTTGCTCAACACAGCATCAGCAACTAGAGAGCTTCGGAACAGGATTGGAGATTACAATTGGAGGGGGCCATAGCAACCAAAGATGCCAAGAGTGAACCATTCCAAAGAGTGAGATGTACTGTCCTAAACAGTGAGACTGAAGGCTAAAGAGTGAGATTTTTTGGACAGTGAAACCAGAGTATAAATCTAGAAAGATTTAAGTGTAATATTGCTTTCCAAATAAAAAAAAAATGCACAAAATGATATTTGCTTTTCTTTGGAACTTCTGAAAGGATATAGACAGAGCAGAGGCAATATGGGTAAATTCTCTGGGCTGGAAATTGCTTTCCCCTCAATGGCTATAAGTATTTGCAAAGGTTTGTGAGCACACGTATTTGTAGACAGAGAGAAAAGGGAGAAGGCAGAAAGATGCAAAATACACAGCAAGAAATGCTCAGATTTCTTCCTACTGGTTAGATCACTTGAATAGAGATTGAGTGGGCACCGGGCAGAAAACTTAAGATGGACCCCCCTATAACACCATCTCTCCCAAAGTAGTGGGGATGTGGTGGGGAGGAGAGGGCAATAGAGATAAGCTGTATTGCGGGGGGGGGGGGGGGGGGGGGGGGGAGAGGAGGGAGCTGGAGATATGCTGGACCTGGCAGGAAGGATAGGACAGGTGTCAGGTTTTTCTCTGTCAAAAAGCTGGCAACCCTAGGCATAATGTCCATGTTTTCTACCTAGGTACAACTTCTGCAGGACTTGTGCTAGTATTTTATAATGATGCATAGGCACCTATGGGGCCAATATTCAGACCCCGGGAGGCAGCTCGGTTAACTCCCTTGGTCGGCGGTGAGACCAGATATTTAATGCAGTGGAGGAGTGGCCTAATGGTTAGTGCAGCAGGTTGCAGACCTGGTGAACCGGATTCAATTTGTGCTGCTGCCTAACAGTCAGCATTAGGTTGAGATCCTGGGGAACCAGATTCAGTTTCCTCAGTAGCTCTGTGTGACCCTGGGCAAGTCACTTAGCCCTCCATTGCCCCAGGTACAGTATAATACTAGATTGTGAACCCAATAGGGACAGGACCAGTACGTGGCAAGTCTTTTTATCAATAAACTTTCTCAATGTATTCAGGCTGTCCATCTTATCTCTGGAGTCCACATTTTTCCCCCCACTTTTTTTACACTGTTGTCAGAGTTTAAGAAATCATGGGACAAGCATGCAGGATCCCTTAGGAAAAGGAGGAGTTAAGGGTTATAGAGGATGGGCAGACTGGATGGGCCATTTGGCCTTTATCTGCCGTCATATTTCTATGTTTCTAATTCTGAAAAATGTGTGCACCCCAAAGAGCAGGTACAAATGTAAGTGCCCTTATTTCCCTGGGGTAACTGCAAAGCTGAAATATGTGCACACTTTCACTTTGAGAAGGCAGTAAAGTCCCAAAAAGAAAAATACGTGGGCCCAGTTATAAAATGACCTCCAAAGTGGAATCTCTAGGTCTGAATTGTACAAGAACATTCTAACAGGGAAAATGTCCAGGCTACATAAAGCTGATCTCTGTCTGCCTTCCTAGTCGGCATTTTCGTATGCGCCATATGTGCTTGGCATAATATTACCAGTAATGCATTTCCAGTCAGAATTCTTTTTCATTGTCCTGATTACCATATGGGTGACATATCTTTTGTAGAGCTGACAATGGTACATATATTTTTGGGTACGCAGTTGCTGTAACAAATTAATCTTTATATAAGCTATGACTGCAAGTCTGCATGAGATATTGTGTTCACAAACAGACACAAGCAGGAAATAATAAACTTGCTGTTTTATCTTGCTTTGGTAGTACTGTTAGGTACATTAATGAGAGATGACAGATGTGAAATAGCGGATTTGAGTTAACTCAGAGTGTGAATATAACCATTGCTGGAGCAGCTGCAGTGAGGTCTTGGAAACTGAAGGTTCCTCGCTTAGGGTTACATCCGTGGAGCCTTTTTACTGCAATCAGAGCAAGACAATTCAGAAGGATTAGGGATTTATTAAGTAGAGAGGTGTGGTAGCCATGTTAGTCCACTTTTAAAGGTAATCCATAGAAATAAAACAAAATAAAACATGGAAAAGAAAATAAGATGATACCTTTTTTTATTGGACATAACTTAATACATTTCTTGATTAGCTTTTCGAAGGTTGCCCTTCTTCGTCAGATCGGAAATAAGCAAATGTTGGTAGATGACAGTATATATTCCCACTTCAGGCACAGGCAGCTCCTTGTGACTCTGGGCAAGTCACTTAACCCTCCATTGCCTGCCGCATTGAGCCTGCTATGAGTGGGAAAGCGCGGGGTACAAATGTAACAAAACAAAAAAAAATAAGTGAAACATCAAAGCATTCCAGTGACAGTCTAACGGGATGGGGGTGGATAGGTGAGAGACAGGAAGAGGGGATATGCATGGAGTCAGGAGGGTGACAAAGCAAACCTTTTTAAAAAAAAATGTTCTAACCCAACAGTTTCTTTTTGTTTCTATAGGCTTCCAACTCAGTCGGAGCTGGTTTCTCTTGGGCTGCAGAGCCACAAACCTTTATGCAAAACTAGCCGGTGGGGGTTCCCCTACATTATATACCTTCCTAGCCAACTCATCACAGTTACATCTTCTGGGAACCAGACACTAGGGAACCTTTCAGAATCGCAAACTTTAAAGCCCGCCACTAGGTGTCACCATGGTGCAAAGTCAATTTCCCCTTATACTCTCTGCAGCATCTTAAACCCTGAAGAACCTAAGGAGCAGACTCCTGGTTTACGAATTGGCCCAGGTCCTCTGGGTGAAAGTTTATTAAGGCTGCCAACTGAATCCAGATTCTATTGTATTCTATTCATTAGTCTTATATACCATTTCTACCCTTAGTGTGGTTTACAAAAGAAATAGACTACAGAATACAATACCTAAAGAACCAGGAAAGAATAGGGAGAACTCTGAAACATTCAGGTTATCAGTGAAATAGAAAGTCTTTTAAACATTTTCTAAATATAAAATATGAATCAGCCAATCTAATAACCTCAGGAACAGTATTCCAACTTGAAGCCGCCTTATAAGAAAAGGAATACTCCAATATTCTCTTTAATTGAACACCTTTAAAGGAGGGAAACATAAGCTTTAAAATTCTTGACCGTTTTCCAGGAAACTTACTATTTGTAAAAGATATGATGGTCAGAAAATCTTCAGGAATATCCTTACGAAAAAGTTTAAACACAAAACATGAAATTTTAAAAGTCTGTTGTTCTGTTAACTGGGAGCCAATGTAGCTCTTTTAGAAGCAGTGGGATATGATTGAATCGTTGCAGGCAGGAACTTGTAGTTCTGATTTCCCCCATTGTATTCCCTAAAAAAAAGCAAAACTACAAATCCCAGAATGCACTGGGGTGGTTTACCATACTGCCACTGAGCCACCAAGCTGGTGTTTAGTACTTTTTTTTTGGCTTCCCACTGGGAGTTATGGAGACAAAAACTGTAACACAATTCAAGAAAGCCCAGGATAAGCACAGATAAGCACATAAGTAATGCCGATTTGAGTGACCTTAGGAGAAGGACGCCTATCTCCCGATTTGTGTCGGAAGATGGGCGCCCTTCTCCTTCGAAAATGAGCTGGATAGGGGCTTATTTTTGAAACAGAAAAATGTCCAAAAAGTGTTATCAGTCTACTGCACTAACGCTTAGGCTATTCCTCCACTCATCCACAAATATGATCACCTCACTCATCATTCCTATCTCGAGACCATTTATGAATGTGTTAACCAGCCTTGGTGTCATCTCCTGTTGAAATCAATTGGAGTCAAGAAGTTGGTGCATTCTGAGAGGTTTATGTAGCCTTGAAGACAAAGCTACATTTTGAACAGGTTATACTCATAGGGCTCTGTGGGTGCCAGTAGGTGCTGAGCACCCCCAATATTGAGCAAGCTTCTTCACTGTGTGTAAGGTGGGTAATTTGTAATGTGTTTGGCACCCCCAATCACTGTGAAATTTTGGCTTGTATAGTTATACTGGAAGAGGACTATGTGACCTCCAAAGTTCATGTTCACCAACACATTTGGATAATTCTTATGTTCTCATGAAAGGTATGAGAACACTCACTAGGGAAATTTGGATAAAGTATATCGGTCTTCCCGGCAGGCCCTTCTACCTTCCTTACCACTAGCAGCAGCAAGGTTAACATGCAGGAAGCTCTGTATAGTCAGCTGCTTTGCACCCAGAACATGGAACAAAATACATTTGAAAACCATCTACTCATTACTACCCAATGTTTGTAACCACAAGGTTCTTCCCAAAGTTTTCCTTTCTAATACATTATTCTCCTTTGGTGCTCAGTGCACCATATGTTCTTATCCTTTCTATAAAATCATTCTAACCTAGAGTTCCCGATTCACTCCTGTACTGATTGTATTTACACCTAATTATGTATGCATTATTCTTTTGCACAATGTCCTTCATATCTTTAGTATAATCTACCTTGTGCCTTACCCAAGGAAAACATGGATTATGACATGAATATAAATAAATACAATTAAAGAAAAAGCCACAGATTGTAAAGCATAAGGTAGGGGGGAAATGGAAGCAATTTAAGGCCAGGATAAAGGACATTTCCACCCTAAAGGGAGAGATTTGGCAATCCTGGGTTTCAAGAGAACTACAATTGACCTGCCTATGGGTAGCTTCGTTTGCCTCTTTTCTTTGTGTTCTGTATTTATACAGGCCTGAATATACAAGTGGCATTTCATAAATGATAAGAGCATAAACACAGTAGGTTGTAAGTCCAAGACAGAAGCTGGAATCCCAAGTCTTCAAGAAGATGATGACTAGAGTTCTGGAAACAATGTTGAAGTTGAGCTCAAACCAGGAACAGTGCATCCCAGTTTGAAAGAAGTTTTTTACTTTCCTGCCCCCCAGCCGGTGATGTCAGACACCTTTTAAGGAAAAGTTTGGAAAAGCGTTCAGGAAAATCCACTTTTTGCCAAATTTTACACAGACTGCTTTGAATTCTTCTTTTTCAAAAGACCACAACAAATTCTTTAACATTGGACATGTCCAAAAGATTTTGACAGACCTACAGGTTGTTGTTTCCAGGTTTCCTTTGAAAGCGATCATGCATCTTCAGGCATGATTATTTTCATCCAGGTCCTTTATTTCAGAAGAAACATATGGGGCATCCCTCACCCATTCTCCTTATGAACTATGGATGAATTATTGTAGGGTGTCATTGATCCCCAGATTCAATGTATGGCACCCAAAATTGGGCACTAATATTTGGGAGCAGATCCAAGATGTGTGCCCAACTAAATTGGCTAATGAGCCAATTAGTGCCAACAATTAGGTACTAATTGGCACCAATTTGAATTTGCGCACACATCTTGCTATGCACAATTCTACAACAATGTGAGCCCAAATTCCATAATGTGCAACTCAAAAAGGGGCGTGGCCATGGGAGATACATGGGTGAGTCAGGAGCATTCCTAAAATTTGCATGCAGATATAGAATACAGGCAGGGGCGGTCCAAGATAATCTGCTGACTGAGGCAGAAAGTGAGCTGCTGCCCAAGCTCCTCCACCACTGTCCCAACCCTTCCCTCCTCTCCCCAACCCCCTTCCCCCAAAATTACCTTTTTCTTTTCTTTGTTTTTCAAAAGAAGGTGGCGGCAGAGACTCCCATTGGCTTCCCTGCTGCTGGTCTGGCTCCTTCTCTCTACAGCAGGTGTCCCACCTCTCTGATGTAATTTTCTCAGAGGCGGGCCACCCTCAGTAGAGAGAAGGGGCCAGGACTGGCGGCAGGCAGCCTATGGAACTCGCTGCCGCCGCCTTGTTTTGAAAAACAACAAAAAAGAAAAGGGTAATTTGGAGGAAGGGGATTGGGGAGGGAAGAGCAGGGGCAAAGCTACCTGAGGCCCGCCCTTCAGGTGGCCTAATGATAGGGTCTTCACTAAATATTGGGGATGTGTGTCCAAATTGGGCACCAAGGATTATCTCTTGTTTTTCAGCAAGCATATGCCCGAGTGCCCAAATTGGGCACTGAAATTTGCACTCTATGCTATTCTATGATGGACGCTCATCTTTGAGTGCCCATTGTAGAAAGCATTATGTGCCGATTTTTGAGTGCCATTTACTGAATCTAGGCCTGACTCAGTAATATATGGAGTTAATTTTCTAAATCTTTTTCCATATATAAAGCTTACTTTAATGCACAAAAGGTCCTTTATAAAATTGTGTGGCATCAAAGTAGGTGCATAGAAAGAGTACATCTACTTTTACGTGATCTACATGTAAGGTCTTCCTGGAGGCACAGTTTCCGCATAGCAGAGGCAGAGCTATAATGTACGTGTGTATTTTGTAAAATATTGCCCAAACAATGGCAGGTCTTTACTATGGAAAGGTAGGATATCAACAAAATACAAGTTTCCTCAGTGTTCAACGGATAACAAATCTACCAATCTCAGCTGTGTAACTTGCTGGTGTCAAACTCTTTACACTGCAAGATTTACAACACCCACCTCCTCATTGATCAGTAGATATAAAATGTGTTTATTTTTTTTAATTAATTGTTCTAAGTATTAAAAATTTTCTTGAAGTACCACATAAATTAGTTTTAAATCATGCTTATTTTGCAAATCAATAAACCATAGTCATCTTAAATAGATATAAAGCTCAATGTCGGTTCAGGGGCAAAAGATCCAAGTGCTTTGAAAATGAGCCCCATAAGATATAGAAACCCAAAGGAGCTATATTTGCTAGTGGGTAAGAAGTTGATATATACAGATAGAGAGAAGGACCTTGGGGTGATAGTGTCTGAGGATCCTAAGGGAATGGGAAGGGAAATGGGACTTAATATACCGCCTTTCTGTGGTAAAGCAACAAAACAATGTGATATGGAGATGACCATAACCAGAAGGATGCTAAGCTGCACAGAGAAAGGCATATCCAGTAAAAGAAAGGAGGTGTTAATGCCCCTGTACAAGTTATTGATGAGGCCCCATTTGGAATATTTAAGAAAACTAGAGATATATCCGATTCAGCCTTGTTACTGTCTACCCCTCTTCCTTCTTTCTAATGGTTGGCCAAAGTAATATATTTTTTTACATATACACAGTGTTTGAAGTATATTTGGCGACATAAGTGTTATGGGGGGGGGGGGGGAATTGACCTCAGTAGAGGGGAGAAATTAATCAAGTTATGGAGGAGTGGCCTAGTGGTTAGGGTGGTGGACTTTGGTCCTGAGGAACTGAGTTTGATTCCCACTTCAGGCACAAGCAGCTCCTTGTGACTCTGGGCAAGTCACTTAACCCTCCATTGCCCCATGTAAGCCGCATTGAGCCTGCCATGAGTGGGAAAATGTGGGGTACAAATGTAACAAAAAAAAATCAGGAGGAGCTTTACTTAGTTGGGAATTGTTCAGGGGGTAATTGGTGAGGGGGAATTATCCAGGTGGGAACTGAACCCAGAACCACTATAGTCCTTTACGTGCGTATTTGCAGAATCTTTTTGAACCTAACTTTTCCCTCTTCAAGGGGAATTAGAGATAAGACTTTGCATGATGTTATTTACCATATTTGTCAGCAACATGATGGAATGTTATACCAATTCAGATAAAGATTACCCCCTGTTATAGGAAGTGGCTGCGCTGCCTCCAGGAAAATTTCTACCATGGGAAACGGCACTCGCCAAAATCAGAACTATCGCCGGGCGCCTGGGAGTGTTCGGGGGGGTAGTGCTGTTTTGATGTGCCCCAAAGTAAAGTAAATCTTAGTGCCTTCTTTACTGAATTACTCCCCTGGTGTACATGTCCACATTTACACCTTTTTTTGGAATAACTGGAAATTTGTGCGTGGACTTTTGCACACTATTGAGGCTGGGGCCACTGTTCCCTCTAAGCTTAGTCCTCCAACTGCATTGCTGCCAGTAGGGGGTGGTGCTTCAATATTGTGCTCTCAGTTGCAAGGGACAGGCAGGTTTCCCCAGAGTCCTGCAGAGCTTGCCTGTCCCTCACTATTGAAAATGAGATCGTGAAATAGCACCCCCTAGACCAGGGGTAGGCAACTCCAGTCCTCGAGAGCCGCAGGCAGGTCAGGTTTTCAGAATATCCACAATGAATATGCAGGAGATAGATTTGCATACCATGGAGGCAGTGCTTGCAAATCTATCTCCTGCATATTCATTGTGGATATCCTGAAAACCTGGCCTGCCTGCGGCTCTTGAGGACCGGAGTTGCCTACCCCTGGCCTAGACTGTATGTGGAGGACTCCCAGTCAGCTTAGAGGGAACAGTGGCTAGGGCTGAGTGTCTAGGCATCCTTTTGTACTTTCCACATTCGCATTTTGTTATAAAACTCTCTCCATATGTGTATTTGTCATATATCTGCAATTAGAACGGCCTATGTTTTATTCTTCTATTAATGTATTAAGATGCTCTGGCTAGACTGATTCTGTTCATTTTATAAGCCTATGGTGTTCACATGCTAAGTGCATGACTGATATTTGAGTTTATTACCACTTCTTTCTCACCCAGACACCCTCAGGATACTCTTGAAAACAAGACATGGCATCTCAATGAGTCTATTTCACAGATCACATTTTAAGTAAAAAATTAGATTCTAGACGCACTGTATGCAAACATAGCTTTGATTAGATTTCACGCTCACTTTGAGTCATGGTATTACATTTCTTTGTTCCCTGTTTTGGTAGGTCTCTCTCTTGTGTATTTGTTTTTTTTTTATTTTTTCAGTAGACAGTATTTTTTCAGGCAGATAATTGGACAACTAATCTTTGACAGTAGCAGAGACATCATAGAGTAACTGAAGCAGAATAAAGCCCTTTAGTTGTTAGAAATTTATATTTTGGCCTGCAACTCTAGCACTTCCAGTCCAATAGGAGGCTTTTTCCAGTGTTTCCTCTCTGCCACAGGTCGGTTGGAAGCCAATTAGTGCTGTCCAACAGCATTACATCACTTCCTATTTTTTAAAGACAAGCTGTCTTCGATTAAAATAATGATGGCAGATGCAGAGGCCAAACAGGCAGCTGCGCCTGTCTTCAGAAGAACTTATGTTTCAGTGGATTATGTACTTTAATTTTACATTGCCAAAATCGATGTGCAAAACTGGACACAAATATTTTATCTATATGTATAGTTACTTATCAAACAATGGGTAAAATCAATGTCAATTTAGTTATTAATCAATAAGTCACCCACATCAAATAACTATGCATATAATAAACAATAATAGAAATCTTTTTTTATCAAAAAATCATCACTAAAGTATCCCTTGTTGTAACAAACTAAATAAAATCTTCCTATATTAGACACAGCTCAGTCCTAAACTATCCCATCCCTTATTCAGTGCATACATAAACCCATCTTAACACCTAGACACAGGACCACATAGAAGATATTCCCTTAGATATGTCCCAAAGTACAGTTCCATCAGTCCAAGCAAGAACAGGCTTCATACAAGATGGGTTCTAAATAGCAACAACCACTGCAGTTCAAATAAAGCAAATGTGACTCATCCGTGAAACTTGCTCAGTTCCAAAGCAAAGCGTGCAAATATGGTTGTACCGAAGCACAGGGAAGTTGGCTCGTTACATCTCCCACTATTCATCCATTCACAGAACAGTGTGTTGTTCGCAATTCTCATTCTGCAACATGTTCTCAAAACCTGACATGGTCCATGTTTCGCACTTCTGCGTCCTAAGACTAAAAAACATAGAAAACAACAAATACTGCTCTGAACAACAGAGATCCACACACGCCCACATCTAAAAGTCTATTAAACCATTGTCTTACCTAGTTATTACAACCCTCTATCATCAGACACCAGGCAGTAAGAGCATATAGATATAGATATAGAGAGAGCAGGGGTTCTCAACTCAATCCTCGGGAGACACCTAGCCAGTCAGGATTTCAGGATACCCACAATGAATATGCATGAAATAGATTTGCATACTGTACCTCCATTGTATGCAAATCTATCTCATGCATATTCATTGTGGGCATCCTGAAAAACCCCTCTGGCTAGGTGTGTAGAGGACTGGGTTGAGAACCTCTCTCTCTCTATATATATATGGATTTTTTTTGTTACATTTGTACCCTGCGCTTTCCCACTCATGGCAGGTTCAATGCGGCTTACATATTATATACAGGTACTTATTTGTACCTGGGGCAATGGAGGGTTAAATGACTTGCCCAGAGTCACAAGGAGCTGCCTATGCCTGCAGTGGGAATCGAACCCAGTTCCCCAGGACCAAAGTCCACCATACTAACCACTAAGCCTAATACTCATCCATGCCCCGCCTAATAGCATTGGTGCCACTGTCATCCGTGCTCCTCATGTTGCTTCCTCCAGCCTGCATGTGTGAACATATCCAAAGGCAGAGACGAAGGGGATAGCAGCATGTATGCTGAGCCTTGTCAAGAGTGTTACAGTGCCTTCAAATCCTGATGTTCAGAGGCAGTTTGCACAGCAAGGTACACATGTGTATCCTGCAGTTTGCCAACTGACAACTTCAAAAAAACAAAGAACCCACAGACAGTACAAGACATCATCTAAAATTGTGAGAAAGGGGTCGTCAGACAAAGAACAACTGACAAAACTATTGGCTTACTCTACAGGAATAATGAATCTATGCTTGATCAGAAATACCAAATCCTGAATTGTCCACGCCACTGGGCTGAGGAACACTGATTTCAGAACATTGAAAGCTACTGAGTTGTTTTTGTTGTTGTTTCTCTTGGCTAATCATATCTGAACACTGGTCCCTGAGACAGGTGACTATGAAACCCAGTACCGCAATGGACTGAAAAGTGTTTCTTTCGCAACTTAAGATCAGATATGTAATGCTTCATTTTAATCTATTATTGGTGTGCTATTTCAGTGGCAGCAGTGATGTATAATGTTCAGATATTTATATGTATATATATCCTGTGATGAAGAGAGGGATTCATCTGTTTAAGATACATTTTATTTTTTTTTAAGTATCATGAATAATTTTTGCACATGTAATAAGGACATTGTTTTCCCATGGGACTCATGATTGACACTATGGAGTGTTAATACAGGAAACCAATATTTTTGGCCGTCGCTGCTTGTCTGAGGGTCCCTTTCTCACTATTTTTTTTTTTCGTTGTTGGGGGGAAGGGGTGAGAGTTTTTCACAATTTGAGTTGCTGACAGACAGGCACCATTTCTGACTAAGCTCATTTTATATATAATATAATGATATCATCTAGGCTAGAATAAGCTTCAGAACCAAAAATAATTCTGCAGCAGAGATAAGTAGGAATCCAGAGATGCCATGACTCACTCAATAGGACTGTGTCATAGATACATAGAAAAATGATGGCAGAAAACAATTATATGGCCTATCCAGTCGGCCCATCCATGCCAGTTGCTAAGATCTACAATCCCTTCCAATTCCTCAGAGATGCTCTCTGCTTATCCCATGATTCTTTGAATTCAGATGTCATCCTTGTCTCCACCATATCTTACACACATCTACCACCCAGGGCCACCGGGAGACAAAGCCTGGCCAGGGGCAAACACCCCTGCACTTGCACCCCCCTGGCCTATGCGCGCCCCTGGGGCCTCCCGGGCGCCCCCCTCCCCGGGCCTGCTTACTTACTTGTCTCCTTATGCTCCGCTCTGCTTCACAGGTCTTTCCTCCTGCCACATCCAAACAGGAAGTACTTAACACAGGAAGCGTGATGAGGCATGAAGAATAGGGTTACCATATGGCTCCAGAAAAAGGAGGACAGATTGAGCCAGCCGGGTTTTACTTCCATTGCTTGGAAAGCAATGGAAGTAAAACCCGGCTGGCTCAATCCGTCCTCCTTTTTCTGGAGCCATATGGTAACCCTATTGAAGAAGGACCTGTGGCCAGCAGAGTTAACGTGATAACGTGTTAACCCAGCACTGCGGCACACAGGAACAGGAGAGACCATCTGAGTTAAGCCAGCGCCAGGTGGACCCCTCCCTTGAAGGCCGGGACCTGGGGAATTTTGCCCCCTTGCCTCCCCCCTCTCGGTGGCCCTGCCACTACCCTTTCTGTAAGAAAATATTTCCTTAGATTACGCCTAAGATTACCCCCTTTCATCTTCATTCTAAAACCCCTCATTCCAGAACTTCCTTCCATGAGTGGATTGTGACCAAAAATAGCCAGACCTTGAAGATCCTGACTACAGCCCCTCTTCTCCCCTCTGTCTCTTTCTCCCTCCCCCTCCAGGCTCCAGCTCAGGGTTTCCAACTGGATCTATATTTACTCATCAGGGCTGATCCAGTCCTGGATTTCCCCCCATTTCATACAGGCATTGTAGTTCTGATTTCCCCATTTCATTTCCTAAGAGCACAAGACTACAAGTCCCTGCATGCAATGGGCTAAACCCAGGACTGGATCAACCGTGGTGGCAAATCCAGATCCAATTGGCAAAGTTACTCCAACTGATGTACCTGCAAGCCCCTGTCTCAATTAATGTAAACAAATGCCATCAGCAGTATGTCCCCTCTGAGTCCACCCTCTTAAAGGCACAGGAGCTCAATAACTGGCAGCTATTCCTGTATTGCTGGCCTACAAAACCCTGTGCCTTTAAGAAGACAGACTCAGAGGGGACATAATGTTGTTTTAGTGGCCCGTGGGTGAAGGGAGATGCCCAATCTCCTGATAGGGCAATTCACCCCTGTTTCTTTCAATGAAAAGAGTCCCACCACTTATCCTTTTGTAACTTGGAGATACATGTCTGTATCATATCTACCCTGTTCCAAAGTACATATTTATTTATTTAAATCTCTCTCTGTATGCTTTATGATAAAGATCAGTGACCATTTTTGCAGCCACCTTCTGGACCAACTCAATCCAGTTTATATGCTTTTGTCCATGCAGTCTCCAGAATTGTACACAATTGTTATGTTAATGTTCTTGATCTTCGATATCATGAAGTACTACTCGCTATTCCAATCCTCCTTTGTATTTCCTTCCTACAGTTGTTATCTTTGGTTATCATACTTCCCAGGTATACAAACTGGTCTACATATTCCAACATCTCACCTTCTACAAACATCTGTGTCCTGTCATCATATCATTACCCATCACCATCATTTTCAACCTATCCCTGTTGATGTGAAGTCCAAAGTCTTTGTCAGCCTCATAGTTCTGTCAATTGTATTTGCAGATAGTCCTGCCCTTCTGCCAAGAAATCTATATCATCTGCAGATTGCAAATCCTTTCCTGTATCACCACACCTCCATGCGCTCTTGCACGTCCATTTGTTTTCATGATCTTCTACAAATCTGTCACAAATAGCAGCTGGTGTACGCTATATTTATTTAGATTTTACTCACACCTTTTCAGTAGTAGCTCAAGTTGCGTTACATTCAGGCACACTGGGTATTTCTCTGTCCCTGGAGGGCCCACAATCTAAGTTTGTACCTGAGGCAATGGAGGGTTGAGTGACTTGCCCAAGATCACAAGGAGTAGCAGTGGGATTTGAACCGGCCTCATCTGGAGGCAGGGGCATAGCCAGACAACAGATTTTGGGTGGGCCTAGGCAAGAAGTGGGTGGGCACCAAGTGTTCTCCACATCACCACCATCAAAAAAATATCTAAGCTGGCAGGAAAACGCTTCTTTCCACCTTGGCAGTCTGCAGAAGGCATGTGCTGAAAACTGAGCATGCGCAGGTTCCAGTATCGTTAAGAGTAACGTTTTTGTTACCATTAGGCGGAAGTCTTCAGCTGATGGAGCTTTGGATCCCCACCAGCTACCGCTAAATGTGTGCTACTGTTGGGTGGGCCTGAGTCCTAAGTGGGTGGGCCCTGGCCCACGCCACTGTCTGGAGGACAAGGCAGGTGCTCTAATCACTCCTCCACTATGTTCTGCATGTATGTTTGTACCCTGCCCACACTCCACTCAGACAACGCCCATGTGAACACCCACCTGCAAAACATGCACTAATATATGCACATACTTACAAAACAGAGTACAGCTAGATTATTATTTACGAAAATCAGTAGAACACTGTCATTTCTGTGTGGTTGCCACCTAAATCTATAGAATTACCTCCAAAGTGGGGAACACAGAAAGCTCCCTCTTCATCCTTGTGTGTGAGTCTGCCTCATTAGCTATACTTTGTCATGTCTGTACCTCCTTGCTTATCTTCTCATCCGAATGTGTCTCTGCTTCTCTTTGTGTCTCCACCTGCCTGTGTCTGTATCACTTTGTATACTATATCCTTTCAGAGCCATCAAAGAAATGCAAATATCATTTTATATTGCTTTTCCTCATTTGCAAGGTAATACGACATTTACATTTTTCTAGATCTATACCCTGGACACACGGTTTGCAAATCTCACTCTTTGGAATGATCTCACTTTTGGGAATGGCCACGGTCTACCCTTGACATTTCTGGTAGGAATCTGACATTTGATCTGATCCTGTCCATGACAGGACTATGTCTTGCTAATATGCATATGTCCATAGGACTATATCAAGTTTCAAGAGAGTAGGATTAAATTGTAAATGTCAACTCTGGAAACATCATTTAGCCCTATGACTGCAACATCCTAGGTCAGTAGTTCCCAAATTTTTTACTAATGCAACACCACCTTAGCACCCTAACAATTTCTATAACTTCAGCCCCTATCTTGGTTAATAGCTTCAAGTATTGCCTCCCTACTGCAGGTCAGTCCCTGTTTCCCATTGGTAGCCATAGATTCAGGTTTCAGTATTCAGAAGATTCATGGTGGCTCAGTTTTAATGTTGGCTCGACCTGTATCTAGACCATAGGCGACATCTCTGTGGGTGCCATTGGTTGCTGAGCATATCCCCCCCCCCCTCTATATTGAGCAAGCTTCTTCATTGTATTCAGGGTGTCATGTGTTTGGCACCCCCTATCATTCTGAAATGTTGGCATCTATGGTCTAGACCAGGGATGGGCAACCTCGGTCCTTGAATATCCTGAAAACCTAACTGGCTGGGTGTGCCCTGAGGACTGGGTTGAAAAACATTGGTCTAGTCCTGGAGTGGGCAACTTTATTTATTTATTTATTTATTTGTTACATCTGTATCCCACATTTTCCCACCTATTTGCAGGCTTAATGTGGCTTACAGTATGCCGTAGTGGCGATCGCCATTTCCGGAATGAGAAATACAAGTGGTATTGCATTAAGTACATAGATGGTAGAGTAAATTATAAATTAAATTAGATAATCAGTTCATTTTGGCGTGAGACATAAGATGGTGGTGTATTAACATTCGTTATTGATTGATATTTGAGGACCACAACTCAGACAGGTTTTCAGGATTTCCCCATGAATATGCATGAGATGTATTTACATACAATGGAGGCAGTGCATGCCAATAGATCTCATGCATATTCATTGGGGAAACTGTGAAAACCCAACTGGGTTGTGGTCCTTGAGGACCGAAGTTGCCAACCCCTGGTCTAGACCAATGTTTCTTAACCCAGTCCTTAGGGTACACCCAGCCAGTCATGTTTTCAGGGTATCCACAATAAATAAGCATGAGTGAGATTTGCATACCAAGGAGGAAGTGCATGCAAATCTATCTCTTGCATATTCATTGTGGATATCCTGAAAACCTGACTGACTAGTTGGGTGTCTCCAAGGACAGGGTTGAGAAGCACTGCTGTAAATCAGGGGTTCTCAACCCAGTCCTTGGGACACACTCAGCCAGTCAGGTGTTCAGGATATACACAATGAACATGCAAGAGATAGATTTGCACATAATGGAGGTAGTGCATGCCAGTGGCGTAGCCACAGGTGGGCCTGGGTGGGGCCAGGGCCCATTCACTTAGGGCTCAGGCCCACCCAACAGTAGCTGGTGGAGATCCCAAGCTCTACCAGCTGAAGACTTCCCCCTGATGGTAATGAAAATGCTATTGTCCATGATACTGGCACCTGCGCATGTTCAGTTTTCAGCTCATGCCTGCTGCAGACTGCCAAGGTAGAAAGAAGCATTTTCCTGCCAGCTGAGATATCTTTTGGTGGTGGGGGGAGAACATTTGGTGCCTACCCACTTCTTGCCTAGGCCCACCCAAAATCTGTTGTCTGGCTACGTCCCTGGTGCACGCAAATTTATCTCCTGCATATTCATTGTGGATATCCTGAAAACCTGACTGGCTGGGTGTGTGCCAAGGACTGGGTTGAAAACCCCTGCTCTAGACTATAAGTTTCTTAAAGCTTATGTGCCAGATGGGGCCTGACTGAATTATTCCCAATAACCAGGGCAGAAGGTAGCGAAAGATCCAGGCTGCAGTATTATTCAACAGACTGACTAGTAACATAGGCTTGACCTGTGCAGGATAATGTCACTGTCCTGCATTTTTTTTTTTTTTGGTGCAGACAGCTGTAACCCTAAAGAAGGTTTCTGTGACTCATTTGGGGTTGTGACTTACTAGCCTAGTGATTAGAGCAGTGGTCTGACAGCCAGGGAAGCCTGGTTCAAATTCCACTGCAGCTCCTTGTGATCTTGGGCATGTCTTTTAACCCTCTATTGCTTTAGGTATAGATTTAGGGGCCCTTTTACTAAGCTGCAGTAGGCTCTACGCACGTGCGGCACGTACCCAAATGAGACTACCACCAGACCAGCATGCCCTCCTGGCGGTAATTTCAGATTTGGTGTGCACCCATAATGTGTGGATGGTTTATTTATTTATTTCCTCCTACACATACAGGTTTCAGTGGTAATCGGCACTTGGCGCGTGCCGACCGGGGACCGCACATGTAGCGCATGAGCCTTTACCACTAGATCAAGGGGTGGCGTTAAGGGCTCAGGCCAGTTTTGGGCATGCACTGGTTTCATTTTTACCACAGGCCCTTTTCCCATCCAGGGGCATAGCCAGACTTTGATGGGAGGGGAGTCCAGAGCCCGAGGTGAGGGGGCACATTTTAGCCCCCCCCCCTGTGCTGCCAACTCCCCCCCGCCATTGCCAACCCTGCCACCACCACCACCAACTTTGCCCCCCCTGCCGACGACCCTCTCGACCCCCCCCTCCTGCCGCCAACCCACCGTCGCCTACCTTTGCTGGCGGGGGACCCCAACCCCCGCCAGCCGAGGTCCTCTTCTTCTCGCAAAAGGCTTCCTTCTGTTTCTGACGTCCAATCTGCAAGGCTTCGTTCTTTGAGTCTGATGTCCTGCACGTATGTGCAGGACGTCAGAAACAGAAGGAAGTCTTTTGCGAGAAGAAGAGGACCTCGGCTGGCGGGGGTAGGGTTCCCCCGCCAGCAAAGGCAGGCTACAGCGGGTTGGCGGTGGGAGGGGGGGGTCGAGAGGGTCGTCAGCAGGGGGGTCAAGGGCCAAGTCTATGGGGGCCCAGGCCCCCTTTGGCCTCACGTAGCTACGCCACTGTTCCCGTCCCTATAAAAAAGTCCTTTTTTGTAGATGAGGTAAAAACTGAACCGGCACACACCCAATACACACGCCCACACTGCCACAGGCCACTTTTTACCGCAGCTTAGTAAAAAGGCCCCTTAGACTGCGTACCCTCTGAGGACAGGGAAATACCTAGTGTACCTGAATGTAACTAGCCTTGAGCTACAAACTCCAAATAAATAAATTAAACCAGGCTGCCCCTGCTGCTTGGGCTGCAGCATTCTGGAGAGGCTGATTAGGGTCTAACAGGGCCTTGCTGGGGTCAGTCATGCTGTCCTCAGCTCTAGGGAGGGAGGGAAGGTGGCTAATGCCTACTGTAGCAAAGACCTCTGGGACTAAAGGAGCAGCGCTGAGGACAAGTTTATTTAAAAAATATTTTTACCCCGTACTATCTACAAATCCAAGCAGCACACAATAAAACAAATATAGAACTAATTAAATATTTAAAATAACAATAATGTTGACCTCTTTCCACTTGGCTGATGAGGCTAGTTGAGTCAACTGAGCAAACTGTCTTAGGCGGGGTGGTGGAGAGAGGATATATTACAAAGGAAACTAAACAAACAAACAAATCCTGGTTAACCACTCAAGTTCTGATTTGAGTTTCAGCTGAAGAAAAAAAAAGTGAATAGAGTCCCAGTCATTTCACATATACCCATATAGGGGGAGATTCTAATATGGCGCCTAAAAAATCCGCATGGAAAACAGTTCCAACTAAGCGTATTCTATAAGTGGTACCTAGATTTAGGTGCGGTATATATTTATTTTATTTTATTTATTTATTTATTTGCATTTGTATCCCACATTTTCCCACCTATTTGCATGCTCAGTGTGGCTTACAATACTTTGAGAATGATGGAAGTACAATTGGTTACAGTACGATTATGGATTACATTATGATGAGTTATAGAAGACAGAGTAAATACAGGATATCATTTGGGAATAGAACATCAGAAGATAACAGTGGTGAGTTGAGAGGGGGACAAACAATATCGAGGGAACATAAAGGTCTAACATTCTTATTTGTAGGTAGGGTTTTAAGGGTGGTGAGGATACGGGAGAAGAGACTTCAGGATAGAGTGTTTTGGTGCGTATCTATTGGTTTGTATGGACTTCATGTGTTTTGATCCTTGCCGTAGATTTTCTCAAAGAGATAGGTTTTCAGTAGTTTGCGGAAGTCGGTCAGTTTATAGATCGTTTTCAGATTGCGTGGTAGTGTATTCCAGACTTGTGTGCTCATGTATGCGAAGGTCGATCCGTGCAATGCTTTGTATTTTATTCCTTTGCACTTAGGGAAATGGAGATTGAGGAAGGTTCGGGAAGATCTTTTAGCGTTTCTTGGTGGTAGGTCTATTAAATCAGACATGTATGCAGGGGCTTCCCCGTGAATGATTTTATGGACTAAAGTGCATACTTTGAAAGTGATGCGTTCCTTGAGTGGTAGCCAGTGTAGTTTCTCCCGTAAGGGTTTTGCACTTTCGTATTTTGGTATTCCGAAGATGAGTCTGGCTGCTGTATTCTGGACTGTTTGAAGTTTCCTCAGTATTTGTTCCTTGCATCCTGCGTATAATGAGTTGCAATAATCCAAGTGACTGAGTACGAGTGATTGCACTAGACTGCGGAAGACAGATCTTGGAAAGAATGGTCTAATTCTTTTCAGTTTCCACATGGAGTAGAACATTTTTTTTGTTGTGTTGTTCGCATGAGTCTCGAGTGTTAGGTGGCGGTCAATAGTGACTCCAAGGATTTTTAATGTTTCTGAGATTGGCAGATTTAGTTTAGGTGTGTTAATGGCGGTAAACTTATATAGAATTCACTTAGTCAATATCCCAGTACCTAAAACTATATGCATCCATTTACACCAATGAAAACATGGCATAAATTCCTGCGGCATTGAATATCAGGGCTGAGTGCCGACCGAGGGAGGCAGCCCAGCTAATTCCCACGGTCTGAATATCGCCCCCTCTGTTCATAGAATGGGGCGTCTGTTACACCTGAAACAACAAATTAGCACCACCTACTGCTTGTTAATGCCGATTATTGGTAGTTATCACCAATCATGTGCCAAGCTAGTGCCAATTAGTTAATTATGTTACGCATCAGGGGCGTAGCCAGACTTCGGCGGGAGGGGGGGCCAGAGCCCAAGGTGATGGGGCACATTTTAGCCCCCCCCCTGCCACCCTTGACCCCCAGGCACCCCTCCTTGTGACCCCCTTCCCGCCGCCGCCAACCCTCCCCCAAGTCCCCTGCCGCCGTCAGGTACCTGTGCTGGTGGGGGTCCCCAACCCCCGCCAGCCGAAGTCCTCCTCAGCTGGTCTCTGGGCTGGCGCGTTGCTGCAGCTGATGTAGAAGCCTAGGGGGAAGGTTGGCGGCAGCAGGAAGGGGGGGGTCGAAAAGGGAGGGGCATCGGGGGGGGGGGGTCAAGGGTGGCAGGGGGGCTAAAATGTGCCCCATCACCTTGGGCTCTGGCCCCCCCCCTCCCACCGAAGTCTGGCTACGCCCCTGATGCGTAACATAATTAACCAATTGGCACTAACTTGCCATATGATTGGTGATACCTAGGCTCCCACATAGTAGCATACATAGGGGCTCATTTTCAAAGCACTTAGACTTACAAAGTTCCATAGGTTAGTATGCAACTTTGTAAGTCTAAGTGCTTTGAAAATACACCTCATAGTAACATAGTAGATGACAGCAGAAAAAGACCTGCATGGTCCATCCAGTCTGCAAGATAAACTCATATGTGCTCCTTTTTGTGTATACCTTACCTTGATTTGTACCTGTCCTTTTCAGGGCACACACTGTGTAAGTCTGCCCAGCAGTAGCCCCGCCTCCCAACCACCAGCCCCGCTTCCCACCACCGGTTCTGGCACAGACCATATAAGTCTGCCCAGCACTATCCTCGCCTCCCAACCACCAGTCCCGCCTCCCACCACCGGCTCTGCCACAGACCGCATAAGTCTGCCCAGCACTATTCCCGCCTCCCGCCACCGGCTCTGCCACCCAATCTTGGCTAAGCTCCTTAGGATCCATTCCTTCTGAACAGGATTCCTTTATGTTTATCCCACGCGTGTGAAAGTTAAACTTTGTTGTTTTATTTTGACATTTTATCATTAAGTTAATTGTTTATGTCTTCAGTTAACATCATTGGTCATCTCTTTATGTCACCGTGGAATCTGTCACATCATAATTGCTTATTGATGTTTTATCACTTCAGCATCCTCTATTTCTGTTATGTTACATAAGTACATAAGCATTACCATACTGGGAAAGACCAAGGGTCCATCAAGCCCAGCATCCTGTCTCCGACAGCGGCCAATCTAGCATCAGCTGCAGTAACGCGCTGGCTTGGAGACCGGCTGAAGAGGACTTCAGCTGGTGGGGGTTGGGGACCCCTGCCAGCACAGGTACCCGATGGCGGCAGCGGGGGAGGGTTAGCGGCGGCGGGAAGGGGGGGTCGAAAGGTTCGGCGGGGGCCAGGGCCAAATCTGGAGGGGGGCCCAGGCCCCTGTGGCCCCACGTAGCTATGCCCCTGTTACACGTGTAACATGGTCCTGTTTATAACTGTGCCCCCAATTATGTGCCTTTGGTTTGGATGATACGTATAGAATTTGGAGGTAATAATTTGATTTATAGAGTCCCTTCCATCCAAACAAGATGTGATGCACTCTACAGTTTTAATCACTCAGAATCAGTTGTGGAGCTTGCTCTGAGGTGTAGGTCCTCAGACCACGTACAAGCAGCAGAAGGCCCAGTTTTCTTTAACAATACTAGATGTAGCCGATTCCAGCTCAGTAAACTGAGATGAAGATACGTATCCAAGGTCCACAGAGGGAACTGATGGGAAAACATGATTTGAAGGCACATCTTGAAAGTTTGCCACCTCCATAATTCACTGGACCAGGCGGCTTCCCTGCCAATCGCTGTGTGTCCCTGTTGTGTCAAGAAAGAGCAGTCTAGTCTCCAAACAGATCATAAAAGCAAAGTGGGAGTATTAAAGAAAAAAAAGACTAGTATCGTCTTAAAAGAGAGAAACTAAAACAAAGGGAAAAGCTGACAGGTGCAAGGCAGAAAACCTGGAAAAAAAATGAGAAGGAGAAGAGAAACTCATCCTAGCACCTCTGGGGTCTAAAGGTCTTGTTTGTTGCCTTGAAACTTCCGCCCTGAATCATCTCTTTGATTTCAACAATAATACTGTATTCTCCACCTTTTTAATCTCAGCAGAACTTCTGAAGAGGCTCCTCTTGTCTGATTAAGGGCTGTCAGGATGATTGACGTGCTCCGGGCTGACGAGGTTCAGTCTCTCATCTTGACGGTTTGGTTTGATAGTCAGGTTGGAGTTGACCTTGGCTGACATTCTGATTTTAAAATATCCCTGTTCCTCCTGGCTTAGATAATCTAACAGAAGCTCAGAAGGCAAGGGCTTCTGTCTCAGGAGAGGCAAGACTCTACTATGATTCTCCATAAAATATACATATGTATTGGGATTTATTAACCGGCTTTATGAAGAGATTTATCCATGGCAGTGTACAGCAGGTACAGCTTGACTTAAAACTTACAGTTTTGTTGAACAGCATAACAATACTGAAATGATGAAATGTAAGCACAAATATAATCAATGAGGTAAACTTGGAGATGGCAAATTGAATCCTAGAAATGGAAGTAACATGTTTTAGTATCAGAAATATACACAATTAAACAGTACAGTAGAACAATCATATAATAAAAATATGACAAATGTCAGCAGAGTTACATAGTAACGTGGAGGGGCATAATCGAAAGGGGCGCCCAAGTTTTCCTGAGGACGTCCTCGCAGGACGTCTCGGTGAAAGGGCAGGGAAACCCGTATTATCGAAACAAGATGGGCATCCATCTTTCGTTTCGATAATACGGTCGGGGACGCCCAAATCTTGACATTTAGGTCGTCCCTAGACTTGGTTGTTTCTGATTTTCGGCGATAATGGAAACTAAGGGCGCCCATCTCAGAAACGACCAAATGCAAGCCCTTTGGTCATGGGAGGAGCCAGCATTCGTAGCGCACTGGTCCCCCTGACATGCCAGGACACCAACCGGGCACCCTAGGGGGCACTGCAGTGGACTTCAGAAAAAGCTCCCAGGTACATAGCTCCCTTACCTTGTGTGCTGAGACCCACAAACCCCCCCAAAACCCACTACCCACAACTGTACACCACTACCATAGCCCTTACAGGTGAAGGAGGGCAACTACATATGGGTACAGTGGGTTTCTAGTGGGTTTTGGAGGGCTCACATTTACCACCACAAGTGTAACAGGTGCGGGGGGGGGGGGGGGGGGAATGGGCCTGGGTCTGCCTGCCTGAAGTGCACTGCACCCACTAAAACTGCTCCAGGTATCTGCATACTGCTGCGATGGACCTGAGTATGACATTTGAGGTTGGCATAGAGGCTGGCACAAAATATTTATAAAGTTCTTTTTTGAGGGTGGGAGGGGTTAGTGACCACTGGGGGAGTAAGGGGAGGTCATCCACGATTCCCTCCGGTGGTGATCTGGTCAGTTTAGGCACCTTTTCGTGGCTTGGTAGTAACAAAAAAAAGGACCAAGTAAAGTCGTCCAAGTGCTTGTCAGGGACGCCTTTTTTTTTCCATTATGGGTCGAGGACGCCCATGTGTTAGGCACGCCCAAGTCCCGCCTTCGCTACACCTCCGACACACCCCTGGGACCTTTGGTTGTACCTGCGATGGAAAGCAGTTGGGGACGCCCAAAATCGGCTTTCGATTATGCCGATTTGGGCGACCCTGGGAGAAGGATGCCCATCTTCTGATTTGTGTCGAAAGATGGGCGTCCTTCTCTTTCGAAAATAAGCCTGATAGTAACATAGTAGGTGACAGCAGAAAAAGACCTGTACGGTTTATCCAGTTTGCCCAACAAGATAAACTCATATGCGCTACTTTATATGTATACCTGACCTTGATTTGTATCTGCCATTTTCAAGGCAGAGACCCTAGAAGTCTGCCCAGCACTAGCCCTGCCTCCTAACCACTAGCCCCACCTCCCAACCACCGGCGCTGCCACCCAATCTTCGCTAAGCTTCTGAGGATCCATTCCTTCTGAACAGGATTCCTTTATGTTTATCCCATGCATTTTTGAATTCCGTTACCGTTTTCATCTCCACCACCTCCCGTGGGAGGGCATTCCAAGTATCCACCACTCTATCCATGAAAAAAATACTCCCTGACATTTTTCTTGAGTCTGCCCCCCTTCAACCTCATTTCATGTCCTACCACCTTCCCGTCTCCGGAACAGGTTCGTTTGCGGAGTTCAAATGATACATCATAATAGGCAGCATGGAAAGCACATTGATATGTGTGAGTGTGAGTGTGTGTGTATGGTATAACCTTTTTGATTAGATAGTTCTCTGACCATCATTGAAGCATATATTGGTTTTATACGTATCTATAACTATACCTATCTATATCTATATAGATCTATATCTTCACATATACACATACATATATATGTGTGTGTGTGTGTGTGTATAGATATACATATACTCCCAGATTCTATAAAGGTTGCCCAAAATTGGGCAAGAATCGCAGATCAGCACCCAAAATAATTAGTTAATGGGCTCCAATTATTTAACTATTTGAGCTAACAAGCACTTAATTAGCAGTAATTTTGATTTGGGTGCCGATCTGCCTACACGCCTACATTGGATCATGTGAAACTCAAATGGAGGCATGGCCATGGGGCAGTCACCAAAGATATACTCAGTGTTTCAGAATAGTGGGGATCCACACTCAATTTGCATGCCAGGACTTGCACCAGGTTTCAGCTGGCATAAGTCCTTGCACCCAAAGTTGAGTGCCGAATTCGACGCTCAGTACTATTAAGAGTGCTCATCTGAAAGTGCCTTTTATAGAATAGCATTGAGTTTTATTGACACCGAAGTTCCCGTACCATTTATAGAATCTGGTCCATAGATTATACCCATATATATATAGATATAGATAAATAGATAGAAAACCAATAGATGTTCAATGAAAGTCAAGAGTTTGCTGACCTGAACATGTATACCCTGGAGGAAAGGAGAAACAGGGGTGATATGATAGAGACGTTCAAATATTTGAAAGGTATATAATCCGCAAACAAACCTTTTCCAGAGACAGGAAAGTGCTAGAGCTAGAGGAGATGAATTGAGGTTGAAGGGAGGCAGACTCAGGAGTAATGTCAGGAAGTATTCTTTCACGGAAAGGGTGGTGGATACATGGAATGCCCTCCCATGGGAGGTGGTGGAGATGAAAACGGTAACAGAATTTAAAAATGCAAGGGATAAACATAAAGGAATCCTGTTCAGAAGGAATGGATCCACAGAAGCTTAGCGAAGATTGGGTGGCAACACTGGTAATTGGGAAGCAAAGCTAGTGCTGGGCAGACTTCTACAGTCTGTGCCCTGAAAATGGCAAGGACAAATCAAGGTCAGGTATACATATAAAGTAGCACATACACGTTTATCTTGTTGGGCAGACTGAATGCACTGTACAGGTCTTTATCTGCTGCCATCTATTATGTTAAGAGAACTATAATCGGAAAAGCTAAACCCCACAGCAAAGAGCAATCTTTGTGTATTTGACTTCTGTGCATCTCTGTAGGTCTTATGTTTTCTAATGGATTATTCTCACACATTCTATGATCATGTATCTGTACTGCATCAGTAACTTGAAAATATAGGTTAATACAGTCAGGCTGTGCTGAGATGCCGCACTGGGGTATGTGACAATTTATGCACTTAAAGAAAAAAAGCCATGACGAAAGGATTCTGCTCTGCTCTGTCAAGAACCTGCCATCTCTGTTCTCTGTTATGAAAATGTTGGTCTCTGTTTATTGAGTTGAATATTTGTGCATTTTACTTTTAGAAGGAAAGTGGATGTCAGAATCGTGAATGAGTTTACATCCTTCTACTGTAGAACGTGACTAGTGACTGTGGAAGGTCATGACAACCAAAACCATGACTGAATTTAAAATGCTTGGGCAAACACAGGACATGGTGGTAAAGAGCTGGTGTAGACAGGGTGGAACATATGAAGGAAAGGAACATACTTTGGACAGGTGTGGTGGATTGAGAGGACTTAATTTCTGGGGGAATAGCCTGGAACACTGTTCTACCACTTCTTTTTGGGCTCTAGAGCAGCAGAGGTGTTATGCTCTAGTTCAGTGGTTCCCAAACCTGGTCCTGGAGGCACCACAGCCAGTTAGGTTTTCAGGATATCCACAATAAATATTCATGAGAGAGATTTGCATTCACTGCCTCCACTGCATGCAAGTATCTTTCAGGAATATTCATTGTGGATATCCTGAAAACCTGACTGGCTGGGGTGCCTCCAGGACCAGGATTGGGAATTACTGCATCTAGCTCCTCCCAGGGCCGTGCCGATGCGGTAAGCGAGGTAAGCGCCGCAGGGGGGCGCCCACCTCTGGAGGGCGCCGCCGCGGTGCTTACCCTCACCCCGCGCCGCAAAGGCCTTTAAATATTTTACCTGGGTCGCAGCAGCGTCAGTGAAAGCGCTGCCGACCAGCAAGGGCGGGGCGGTCCGCCCCGTGTCATCAGAAAGGGGGGTGCCGCCGCTCCCGCTGCTCTTCTTCCTGGCAGCCCCTCCCCCGCACCAGCCCTTTAAAAATAAATTGCCGACGCGAATAGCGAGCGCAGCACCTCGTGTGCAAGTAAAAGAAGCGGATCCGATCATCTCATTGGGCCTTCCCTCACTGTCCCGCCCTCCTCTGACGCAACTTCCTATTTCCTCTAGGGCGGGACAGTGAAGGAAGGCCCAATGAGATGATCGGATCCGCTTCTTTTACTTGCACACGAGGTGCTGCGCTCCCTATCGCGTCGGCAATTTATTTTTAAAGACCGGGTGGCAGGGAGAAAACGAGGCAGGGTGAGGGTGGGGGACAGATGGGGTGAAGGTGGGGGGGGGGACTCGGATAGCAGAAGGGACTGGGTGGGAGACAGATGGGGTGAGGGGGACTCGGATGGGCAGAAGGGACTGGGTGGGAGACAGATGGGGTGAGGGTGGGGGGCACTTGGATAGCAGAAGGGACTGGGTGGGAGCCAGATGGGGTGAGGGGGACTCGGATGGGCAGAAGGGACTGGGTGGGAGCCAGATGGGGTAAGGGGGACTCGGATGGGCAGAAGGGACTGGGTGGGAGACAGATGGGGTGAGGGTGGGGGGCACTTGGATAGCAGAAGGGACTGGGTGGGAGAAAGATGGGGTGAGGGGGACTCGGATGGGCAGAAGGGACTGGGTGGGAGACAGATGGGGTGAGAGTGAGGGGCACTTGGATTGCAGAAGGGACTGGGTGGGAGCCAGATGGGGTGAGGGGGACTCGGATGGGCAGAAGGGACTGGGTGGGAGACAGATGGGGTGAGGGTGGGGGGCACTTGGATAGCAGAAGGGACTAGGTGGGAGACAGATGGGGTGAGGGGGACTCGGATGGGCAGAAGGGACTGGATGGGAGACATATGATGGGGTGAGGGTGCGGGGCACTTGGATAGCAGAAGGGACTGGGTGGGAGCCAGATGGGGTGAGGGGGACTCGGATGGGCAGAAGGGACTGGGTGGGAGACAGATGGGGTGAGGGTGGGGGGCACTTGGATAGCAGAAGGGACTGGGTGGGAGAAAGATGGGGTGAGGGGGACTCGGATGGGCAGAAGGGACTGGGTGGGAGACAGATGATAGGGTGAGGGTGGGGGCACTTGGATAGCAGAAGGGACTGGGTGGGACACAGATGGGGTGAGGGGGACTCGGATGGGCAGAAGGGACTGGGTGGGAGACATATGATGGGGTGAGGGTGCGGGGCACTTGGATAGCAGAAGGGACTGGGTGGGAGCCAGATGGGGTGAGGGGGACTCGGATGGGCAGAAGGGACTGGGTGGGAGACAGATGGGGTGAGGGTGCGGGGCACTTGGATAGCAGAAGGGACTGGGTGGGAGACAGATGGGGTGAGGGGGACTCGGATGGGCAGAAGGGACTGGGTGGGAGACAGATGATAGGGTGAGGGTGGGGGCACTTGGATAGCAGAAGGGACTGGGTGGGACACAGATGGGGTGAGGGGGACTCGGATGGGCAGAAGGGACTGGGTGGGAGACAGATGGGGTGAGGGTGGGGGGCACTTGGATAGCAGAAGGGACTGGGTGGGAGCCAGATGGGGTGAGGGGGACTCGGATGGGCAGAAGGGACTGGGTGGGAGACAGATGGGGTGAGGGTGGGGGGCACTTGGATAGCAGAAGGGACTGGGTGGGAGACAGATGGAGTGAGGGGGACTCGGATGGGCAGAAGGGACTGGGTGGGAGACAGATGATGGGGTGAGGGTGGGGGCACTTGGATAGCAGAAGGGACTGGGTGGGAGCCAGATGGGGTGAGGGGGACTCGGATGGGCAGAAGGGACTGGGTGGGAGACAGATGGGGTGAGAGTGAGGGGCACTTGGATAGCAGAAGGGACTGGGTGGGAGCCAGATGGGGTGAGGGGGACTCGGATGGGCAGAAGGGACATTAGAGAGGGCAGACACTTGAGAGCAGAGAGAGAGCGAAGACAGATGCTGGATGGAAGGAAGACGGTGAAAAGAAGATAAGGAAAGCAGAAACCAAAGACAACAAACTGTAAATATATATTTTTATTATTTTGCTTTAGGATATAGTATTTTAGCTGTGTTAATAAATGTTTATAAATAGAACATGTAAATAAGGTAATCTTTTTATTGGACTAATTTTAATACATTTTGACTTAACTTTCAGAGAACAAAACCCCCTTCCTCAGATCAGGATAGGATACTGTAACAGCACTATACTGTATTGACCTGAGGAAGGAGATTTTGGCCTCTGGAAGCTAAATGTATTAGTCCAATAAAATGGTATTATTTTATTTTCTGTATTTGTTTTATTTCTATTTGTTAATTTGTAAAGTGGTGATTGGTATTTGTTAGTTTTTTCAAATTTACATCTGCTGTCTTTATATTTTGCACAGTACTAGGGGACAGTTTCTGTTTCTGTGGTGTTGCATTGTATGCAGAGTCTGGCATCGGGGGTTCAGTTTAATTTTTGTCTAAATAGAAAGTTTATGATTACTTATCCTATAGTGGATTAGGGTGTATCTGTGTTTGAAAAAGACATGGCTTTCAGTTGGCATTGACTGTGCAGGATCTACGATCTGTACTATTCTGTCTGGTTTCGTTTTACAATAGGTGAATTGATGTTCTAGTGCTCACTGTAGTGTTTAAGATGCTTTCCTTTTCCTTGTGTAACTCGTAGAAATGACTGCTTATGGTATGGTAAAATTGCTCTATAGGTCGTGAGTGTTTTGTATTCTCGGTATGCCTAGTACTGGATTGGGGGGGGGGGGGTGTTAAACAATGACCGGCCCCGGGTGTCAACTACCCTAGCTACGCCACTGCTGCCGACGTCTCCCTTCCCTTGCACTCGTTGGTTCCCTCAGTGTCCCGCCTTCTTCTGACGTCAGAAGAAGGCGGACACTGAGGGAACCAAGAGCGCAAAGGGAAGGGAGACGTCGGCAGCGCTCTGCTTTCACTGACGCTGCTGCGACCGGAAGTAAAAGATTTAAAGGCCCCAGGGTGTGGAGGGAAGGGCAGAGAGGCATGGATGGGAGGGCAGGGCCCAGGGAGAGGACAAATTGCTGGAAGGGAAGGGGAGGGGAGAGAGGATTGCTGGCTATGGATGGAGGAGGGAAGGGCAGAGAGGGACAAGGATGGACATGGGGGCCCAGGGAGAGGACAAATTGCTGGAAATGGAGGGGAGGGGATAGAGGAGGCAAGGATTGCTGGCTATGGATGGAGGAGGGAAGGGCAGAGAGGGACAAGGATGGACATGGGGGCCCAGGGAGAGGACAAATTGCTGGAAATGGAGGGGAGGGGAGAGAGGAGGATTGCTGGGTATGGATGGAGGAAGGAAGGGCAGAGAGGGACAAGAATGGACATGGATGGGAGGGCAGGACCCAGGGAGAGAGGAGAAATTGCTGGAAATGGATATAGAGCAAGAAATGAAGAAGAAAGGAGGAAAATAAAGAAATAAATGGAAAGGAAGCCCTGGAAATGGAGTTAAGAGGACATATAGCAGCAGAATCAGATACTGGACCAGCATGATTGAAAAAAGAAAGTCACCAGACAACAAAGGTAGAAAAAAATTATTTTATTTTCATTTTAGCGTTTGGAATATGTCCACTTTGAGAATTTACATCTGCTATCTTATTTTGCAATGTATAGCAATTAGTTTCTAAGAATATTGCTGACAATTCCTTTCAGTGTGGCAAGTGGTGAGCGATCATTTTCATGGGGGGGGGGGGGGGGCGCCAACTGATAGTCTGCAGGGGGGCGCCAGAGACCCTAGGCACGGCCCTGGCTCCTCCCTTCCAGCAGCCTGCCCCGCAGAGGAGAGGAGGGGAGATTGGAGTAGAGTAGAGAACTGCTCCCTAATCCATCCCCTCTTCTTAGTCCTGTTCCAGACCCACTTGCCCCTTTCCAGGTTCGTAGTTCTACTTCCTTTAAATGAAACTCTACTGGGGAGATGTATAGAAGAGGGGGGAAATGTGATGTTGGCTGTGCAATGGGGATTTGTATACTCAGATACCAAAAGTGGTAATGGGGCAGGGAGGGGGGTTTCTACCATCATTTGCCATGATGTTACCATGCAAAGCATTTACATGTGCCTGCAATGATAAAAATGACTGTTTTAAAGTTTTTTTTTAATGAGCCATTACAATTGTATTTCTTTCTCAGTGGCAAGAATCCAGCCTCTAGCTTCCCGGTTAGAGTTCAGACTTAAAGTATCATAAAATTTGTACTTACTGAAGAGATCTATGCTGTTTCTTTGTTTTATGGTTATGTATTGGTAGGATAGATTTCCTATGATTTCAAGTGATTTTCTGCTTAATATTCCTGCCCAAATTGTTGTGGACTGGAGTTGAAATATTGTATTACTGTACTAATGTGGTTTAAAGTTTATGATTAATATTATTTACTTTTCCTACATTTCTAAACAAGTGACTAATCCTTGTATTGTATTGGAAATTGAAATAAAAATAAAGTAAAAAAAAAAGACTGTTAATATGAGAGACATATGGGTTATGCCTGTGAGGCTTTGCTGTGCCAATTGCTTTCTTAGCTAGTGAATATTCTCCATCAGAACCCCTAGTACACTAGTACATACAAAGAACATGTGATGAGATGGCTGATCAGCATACAGGGCTGTAATCCTCTAGTGAGAGGGAGACAGGCAACTCCAGCTCGGGCTAAAAACACATCCTGGATTTTTCCTTCTGTTCTCACTGGGCATATAACCAGTGTGTTTTTACTAGTAAAAAAGGTACCGGTCAGTGGTGTGCTGGAGCCGGCTCGCACCGGCTCGCAAGAGCCGCTTGTTAAATTTTGACAGCTCTTGCGAGCCGGTTGTTGTAGGGGGCGAGCCGGCTCCATTGCACGAGGTAAGCATGGCAGGAGGGCGCCATGCTTACCTCCCCTCCTGCTCCCATCCATGTGTAGCGATGTCCTTCGCCCCCCCCCGTCCTCCCCTGCCGCTCCTATCCGTCCGTTTCAATTACCTGCCTCGAAGCGCCGCATTATCTAAAGCCTGCCTGCTGCCCGACTCCAGCTGCCTGCCTTCCCTGCTTGCTTGCTTCTCAGTTTGGTTCGCGCCCTTAGTCCCGCCTTCTGACGTCATTCTGACGTCATTTCCTTTTCCCGTGGCGGGACTAAGGGGCAGGGCGCGAAGAACCGAACTCCTGAGAAGCAAGCAAGCAGGGAAGGCAGGCAGCTGGAGACGGGCAGCAGGCAGGTTTTAGATAATGTGGCACTTCGAGGCAGGTAATTGAAACGGATGGATAGGAGCGGCAGGGGAGGATAGGGGGGGCGAAGGACATCGCTACATATGGATGGGAGATGGAGGGCAGGGGAGGGAGGAATACTGCTGGGCATGGATGGGCAGAGGGGGCAGGGGAGAGAATTGCTGGGCATGGATGGGCAGAGGGGGGCAGAGGAGAGAATTGCTGGGCATGGATGGGCAGAGAGGGGCAGGGGAGAGAACTGCTGGGCATGGATGGGCAGAGGGAAGCAGGGGAGAGAATTGCTGGGCATGGATGGGCATAGGGGGGCAGGGGAGAGAACTGCTGGGCATGGATGGGCAGAGGGAGGCAGGGGAGAGAATTGCTGGGCATGGATGGGCAGAGGGGGCAGGGGACAGAAAAGAATTGCTGGGCATGGATGGGCAGAGGGGGGCAGGGGAGAGAATTGCTGGGCATGGATGGGCAGAGGGGGGCAGGGGAGAGAACTGCTGGGCATGGATGGGCAGAGGGAGGCAGGGGAGAGAATTGCTGGGCATGGATGGGCAGAGGGGGCAGGGGACAGAAAAGAATTGCTGGGCATGGATGGGCAGAGGGGGGCAGGGGAGAGAATTGCTGGGCATGGATTGGCAGAGGGGCAGGGGAGAGAACTGCTGGGCATGGATGGGCAGAGGGAGGCAGGGGAGAGAATTGCTGGGCATGGATGGGCAGAGGGGGCAGGGGACAGAAGAGAATTGTTGGGCATGGATGGGCAGAGGGGGGCAGGGGAGAGAATTGCTGGGCATGGATGGGCAGAGGGGGCAGGGGACAGAAGAGAATTGTTGGGCATGGATGGGCAGAGGGGGGCAGGGGAGAGAATTGCTGGGCATGGATGGGCAGAGGGAAGCAGGGGAGAGAATTGCTGGGCATGGATGGGCAGAGGGGGCAGGGGACAGAAGAGAATTGCTGGGCATGGTTGGGCAGAGGGAAGCAGGGGAGAGAATTGCTGGGCATGGATGGGCAGAGGGGGCAGGGAACAGAAGAGAATTGCTGGGTATGGATGGATAGAGAGGGGCAGGGGAGAGAGGAGAGTTTCAGGACATGGATGGAGGGGAGAGCAAGAGAAATTCTGGACATGGATGGAGGGGGGGGAAGGGAGAGAGAAGAAATGCTGGACATGGAGGGAAGATAGAGGAAGGAGATTAGATGAGGGAAAGGAAGTGAGGAGAGAAACTGCACATGGATGGAGAAAATAGGCAGAAGCTGGATCCACTGTACAGTCAAGTATGCGGAGGACCAGAAATGAAGAAGAAAGGAGGAAAGAAAAAAAATAAATGGAAAGAAAGCCCTGGAAACGGAAGTCAAGGGAACAGATAGAGAGCAGCAGAATCAGATACTGGACCTGCATGATCAGAGAAACAAAGTCACCAGACAACAAGGTAGAAAAAAAATAATTTTATTTTCATTATAGTGTTTGGAATATGTCCACTTTGAGAATCAGGTGCTGAACGTTAAAAGTTTATGTTTATTTACTTATTTATGGCATTTTATGCCATATTAAACATGAATTAGATTGGAACCTGGGATCATTTAATTTTTTTTTCCTGGAGAGAGTAATGTGTTGGCCGCCGCCCTCCCCCCCCCCCCCCCCGGGTTTAGCCAGCTCTGCAATTTTTTTGGGGGGGGCGCAGAGGTGGGTGGGGGGGCGCAGTGTTGGGGGGGGGGGGTGCTGAGGTGGACCGGGGGGAGAGAGCCTGTTGTTAAAAATTTACCAGCACACCACTGCCGGTACTCAAATGCTAAGGCCACCCTTCAGGGGTGAGGTGATCACTGATGGACCCATCCCACAGTAGCCAGGCCCTTTGCAACCAGTCACAGAATCTATGACAAGGCAGAATTGGTGTGTAGAGCCTGAGCACTTTCATTCAAACTTGGGGTCCATTGGTCAATTTTAGCAGACAGTGGAAAAGGTGCCGGTACTCAGTACCCCCAAGTACCCCCTCAAAAAAAGCCCTGCATATAACACAAGAGCCACTCAAGTGAGAGAACACAATATTAAGAAAATGTCTCAGAATACTGAATTTTAAAGTAGAGTGACTAGGTCATATTTGATACTATGGTATATTCTGTTGTTACACTATACCTCAAACAAGGTACATTTTCATCAAAATGTCTCCTCCAGGATCCTTCAGAAAGAATCCAATCAAGGGCCCCTTTTACTAAGCTGTGTTTGGCACTAATGCAGCAAAAATGGCTTAAGGCAGGATGCACTAAAGTGTGCGGTATTTATTTTTAAAATTTTTTTATGAGGGGGCATGTGAGGGGCAAAGAGCGGGTGGAGAGTAGGGGCAGGGCCTCCGAGAGATACAGCCGGGCCCGGGGCAGAACCACTAACCCGCCCCCACCACCCACCCCCTACCCACTTGGGCCACCATGCCATGTCTCCCCCACCCGCACTTGGGCTGCCCCACACATTTGGGCTGCTGTCTCCATCTGCCTCCTTACCTTCTTGTGTCTGACTACTCCTCCCTCGGTCTGTTGTTTCCTGCTCCTGTGTGCCAGGACCCAGATGATTGCATTACTGCGATAACCTAGGGCACCCAGGTTATCATGTTAATACAATGATCCAGGTCCTGGCACACAGAAGCAGGAGAGAGACAGATCCGGAAGCAGGCAGGCAGGAATAAGCTTGCTGACGCTGCCCCCTCCCCCCTCGGAGGCCAGGCTCAGGAAATTTTGCTCCCCCTCTCGGCAGCCCTGAGAGGGGGGTGGAAGCGATAAACAGCGCGTGCACATTAGTGCAAGTTAACTGGTTACCTCAGGGTTATGGCAGGAGCCCATATCACATGATCGCACACTAATGGTAACATTAGCCATTAATGAAACAAATGCAAAAAAAGCTTTTTCACGGCCTTGCAAGAAATGGGCTTAGCGCGCAGGAAATACCCAAATAAGGGTACACTAAACCCATTTTCTTAGTGCAGCTTAGTAAAAGAGCCCCTTAGCTTGGGAGATATGGTATATATAGTAAAACGTCACTGCCTACACTAGACATCGAAACTATTTCCCAGAGAAGAGGGCCTGACGTTGTATGAGGAAGCAAGGAATAACACAGTCTTGAGTGCAACTCTGCTCTCTGAATCTGATGTGATTCCTGGGCTTGGCAGGACCGTTGCACGCTGGATTTGTCACGTTAGGTCTGAGAACAGAGACTCTCTTGTCTCATTGCTGGCATGGAAATTTTTGTCTGAAAATATTCTGAGGTCAGTTTGCTGGCTTATCGCCTGGGACATGAACTGAGACAACACAGAAGAGGTTCTCGGGCTGGGTTTGCAGTGCAGAGGAGCCAGGTGCAACATGACGGATGTGCTGAAAATGATGCCAACTAGGGGGAAAACCCTTCTTATTTCAGCTTGCAGACACTCAGCCTGCAAAGGGGGTGTATACGTGGGAGGAGCATGGGCAGCATGTGGGAGTGCCCCCCATCAACACATGCAACTTATAGGATGCTATCAGATACGCACGTTGATTGATTGACAAATCTAGGCGCACCCTCCTATGTCTGCCATTGACTTGGCATAGGTGGGCGGGCCTTCCTTTTTGGCACACCAATGCAGGTTTGCACCAGAATTCTGTAATGGCAACATGGCACCCTGATGTTGTTACAGAAGTGACGCTCCCCGTGTTGTACAAGGGGGCCAAAAAAGAGGCACCAATTTACAGTATTGCTACCACAGTCTTGGAGGCCCTTTTACCAAACTGCGGTAAACCATGGCCTTAGCACATACTTAAACGGGTCATTCCACACGCTAAGGTCATTTTTACTGCAAGGGTAAAATGGCTGAGTTTCCATGGCAACATGAAAGTTTTCCCATTAGCTTATGGCCATTATCATGCGAGTCCCTACCGCCACCCATTATGTAGGCGGTAAGGGCTCAGACGCTAAGCGCGTGCTAAGTGGTTAGAGCATGGTGATGTAGCTGCACCATCTCATTAACGCAGAACACGCCATTCTCTGCCCCCAGACAAACCCCAGCACTAACAAATAAATTTTATCTTTTTAGCGTGTGGATAGTACATGTGCATCCATAAAATTACCAAAGGACACTTCAGCACGCCCTGTGGTAAGACATATTTTGCTGCGGTAAAGCACATGCTAGTGTTGACTGCAGCTTACTAAAAGGGCCCCTTAGCCTTTAAAGCCTAAATAATAATGTCTTATTAAGTATTTATTCTTTGCTTAAAATTTATTGTCTTCCTCGTCCTTTGAGATCACAAGGCTCAGGCTGCTTGATGTTCCTTTCTTTCATCATTGTCCAGTAAAACTCATTCCCAAGTTTTATAGTATCTGATCCAGCACTTTGGAAACCCTTGCCAATAGAATGAGAATTATTACCCAACTCATGGCATTTCAGAAAATTGTCAAAAGCATACTCATTTCAGCAAGCATTCCCTATACCTTGACTGAGATGGCATACTGAGTCTTAATTTTACTTTCATAGGGGTAACATAATTAAATTCTGCCATATATTACATAGTAATGACGGCAGCTAAAGACCTGTACAGTCCATTCAGTCTGCCCAGCAAGGTAAACTCATTTTTGCATGGTACGTGATACTTTATATGTATACCTGACTTTGATTTGTCCTTGCCTTTCTCAGGGCACAGACTGTAGAAGTCTGCCCAGTACTGTATGCACTGTTCTTGTACTAAGTTCTGAAGCTAACGTCGAAGCCCCTTAAAATTTACACTCCAGCCCATCCCTATCTATTCAGTCACGATCAGGGCGTAGACTGTAGAAGTCTGCCCAGCTCCCATTTTGTTTACCAATTACCGGTGTGGCCACCCAATGTACGCTAAGATTCCGAGGAACTATTCCTCCTAAACAGGATTCCTTTGTGTTTATCCAACCCATTACCGTTTTCATCTCCACCACCACCTCCTGCGGCAGGGCATTTCACATATCCACCCACCCTCTTCCGTGAAAAAAATACTTCCTGACATTAGTCCTGAGTCTGCCCCCCTTCAACTTCAATTCATGTCCTCTAGTTCTACCGCCTTCCCGTCTCCGGAAAAGGTTTATTAACCGTCTTTACGAAGAGATTCACCCAAGGAGGTGTACAGCAGGTATAGTTTAACACAAAACTTACAATTTTGTTAACAGAATAACAATAGTAAAAATGACCAAATATAAACATAAACACAATAAGGGGTCCTTTGACAGAGCAGCGACAGGCTTACCACTTGCTGTTCCGAGGACTATCGCCGGCCCCAACGTGGCAACCAGCAGTAGTCCAGCCCCGAGCGCACATCATTTCTGGAGGTAAAAGAAAAACCCCCGGGAAATGGCTTGCATGTGGTAACCTGGCAGTGATCGGGCATCGCTGCATGCTGCCAGGTTAGTGTGGGAGCCCTATCGCCACTCAATGGGTGGTGGTAAGGCTCCCCGCCGCATGGCCACACAAGTAAGAGTTCTCTTACTGTATGGTCACGTGTGTCTGGGGGCTTTTTACCCGCTGCGGTAGGAAGGGCCCTGGTGTGCGGGAAAAACGGTCCCCACCACTAGAGCAGGGCCCTTGTTCACACAGCATGGTAAAAGGACCCCTAAATAAGGTAAACTTAAGAACAGTGAATCTTAATAATAGGACTACCATGAAAACAGTATCAAAAATATACACATTTAACAGCACTGAAATTCAAAATAACAGAGATAGAATTTACATTATATAATTACTAGTGGAACCATACCCGTATCCTCAACAATGAAACGGGCCCTAGGAAGGCGTCATGTAAACTTTTTTTTTCTCTCTCCCCTGCCCTTCACTCCATATCCAGCGATTCTTCCCTCCCTTCCATGTCCAGCAATTCTCCTCTTCCCTCCCCTCCATCCGTGTCCTGCGATTCTCTCCTCTACTATCCTCCCATCCCTCCAAGTCCATCATTCTCCTCTGCCCTCCCCTTCCCTTCCTCCCTCCCTCCCCTTGATGTCCCACGATTCTCTCTTCCCCTCGATTTGTACCCTGAACGTTCTCTGGTTGGCTGGTGCTGGCTTCCGTTCCATTCGTAACATCCCTCCTGATGTCAGCTTGCCTCCAGCGTTCCCTTCCCTCTCACTGTTCCCACTCTGACGTCATTACGTCTTAACACGAGGGCGGGACAGTGAGGGGGAATGGAACGCTGGAGGCTGGCTGACGTCAGGAGATGTTACGAACCCAGGCTGCCAGGACATGGATCGTTGGAGGTGCAAATTATTATATAGGATATGATACTAATGAAACATCTAATAAGCACGTATTAGGACATTCAAATAATATAGATATGACGTTAATGATTTTCTACAATACAAAATGGCCTATGTCTATTTTTTATCTATTGTCTAGGAAATTTTGTTATTTTAAAGGTAATTGGAGGTCTTTTACTAAAACCTAGCTGGAGTTATCTGCAGCAGGGCCCGTTTTATTCATATGGACCTTGCTGCAGATAACTCCAGCTAAGCTTTAGAAAAAGACCCCCTAAGCTCCGTCATCATACAAATCTAGGTTACAATATTACATACATAATATAATACAAAATACACAAATTCAATAAAAACTACAATTTATATGATAATACAGTATCAATTTAAATTTTTATTTATTGAATTTGTATATTTTGAATTATATTATGTACGTAAACCTGTCTAGATTTGTAGACTTTTTAAAATTGAAATGGCGTTGCGGTAAGTGTAACACTTGCCACACGGCCTTTTCCTGGGGGAGCCTTACCACCTGCTACTTAGGAGGCGTTAAGGGCTCCTACGCCAACCCAAGGGTAACCAGGCAATGTACAAGGCTGCTCGATTACCGCCTGGTAAGCCCCCAGCATAAACAAATTAAAAACTATTTTTTTCTGCGCAGGAAATGGCCCGCCTTGGGGGCAGGCACTACCTGCCGGGCTACCGCCAGATTGGCGTATGGCAAAGCAGCAGCACGTGTACTGCCCCTTTGTAAAAGGGGCCCTGCGGTTGCATCGGCATGCAGGTTTACCATGTGCTGAGGCCCCCTTTTACCGTTAGGAAGGAAATGGCCAAGTGGTAAAACAGCCATTTCCTGGGGGAGCCCTTACCACCACCTATCTAGGAGATGGTAGAGGCTAAGGCGGTAGCCTGGGGCTAGAATATTTAATAATATTTGTAGCACCGGAATTGGCATGTGAGGGAGTCAGAACTGCTGCCTGCATCCCCCAGGAAACCAGGTGGTAGGAACAAATCACTGCATACCAAGCTGGTGCTACCCTTATCCTTACCGCCCTTTGTAAAAGAGCCCTAACAGAGAGGGATTAATTGTTTTGGGTATGGACTAAACTCTCCATAACTTGAGGCAAAAGCACTTGAGGAATCTCTGTATTTCCTATTTATTTATTTGGATTTTGCTCACACCTTTTTCAGTAGTAGCTCAAGGTGAGTTACATTCAGGTACTCTGGATATTCTCTGTCCCAGGAGGGCTCACAATCTAAGTTTGTACCTTGAGGCAATGGAGGGTTAAGTGACTTGCCCAAGATCCACAAGGAACAGCAGCAGGATTTGAACCGGCCACCTCTGGATTGCAAGACCGGTGCTCTAACCATTAGGCCGCTCCTCCAATCCCTATGTGATAGGGATTCTCAGCCCAGTCCTTAGGACACACCTAGCTAGTCAGGTTTTTCAGGATACCCACAATGAATATGCAAAAGACAAATTTTCATGTGCTACCATCATTCTATGGAAATCTAGCTCACGCATATACTGTATGGGTATCCTTAAACCTGACTGGCTAAGTGTGTCCCAAGGACTGGCATTAGAACCCCCAATACACGGGGAAGGAGAAGATACGCGAGCTTGGGGTTTCCTTGGGACTCTGGGTGTTCAGGTTATTTAGGACCTTACAGATAAAGTTTATTTTTAATTGCATTTAGTTTGTATCTTGATCCTTGGGGTTAAGAACATAAGAGTAGCTATTACTGGGTTAGACCAATGGTCCATCTAGCCCAGTATCCTGTTTCCAACAACGGCCAAGCCAGATCACATTACCTGGCAGAAACTCAAATCGTGGCAACATTTTTTTTTTGTTACATTTGTACCCCGCGCTTTTCCCACTCATGGCAGGCTCAATGTGGTGGGCAATGGAGGGTTAAGTGACTTGCCCAGAGTCACAAGGAGCTGCCTGTGCCGGGAATCAAACTCAGTTCCTCAGTTCCCCTAGGACCAAAGTCCACCACCCTAACCACTAGGCCACTCCTCCATGCTACCAATCCCAGGGCAAGCAGTTGCTTCCCCACGTCTGTCTCAATAGCAGACTATGGACTTTTCCATCGTTTTCCTTTCCAGGCTGAACCTTTCTATATTGTTCCTGTGCTAGGGTGTGTCAATCATCCAGTGAAATCATGAGGCCACATGGGTGCTGAAACGAGTAAACCCATATCTCCCCCTAAAACTTTCTGCAATTTGGTACAATCCACTGTACTTACCCACGCTGACTACTGCAACAGCATTTTCATTGGCTGTAAGGACCAAATCCTGAAAAAACTCCAGACCGCCCAGAACTGGCAGCCAGACTCATTTTTGGTAAATCACGATTTGAAAGCGCAACACCTCTTCCTGAAAAACTCCATTGGCTCCCTGTCAACGAACGCATAAACTTCAAAGTCCAATCACTGATTCACAAGATTATCTACGCAAAATCTCCAAGCTACATGACCAACCTAATTGACCTACCAGCTAGAAACGGATCAAAATCCTCCGAACATATCTCAATCTACACCTTCCCAACTGCAAGGTCTCAAGTACAAAATGTACTACGCATCCAATCTTCTGTATAGGCAGCCAACTCTGGAAGCCTTACCAAGACCCATTCGAACAGTTAGCGACCATTCACCCTTCGGAAGTTGCTAAAACTTACCTTCTCAACAAGCCTACCCCAAATGACCAGATCTTAAACCTATGAACCCACTCTACACCACTCCTCCTCTCCTACCCATACATCCCCCTGCCCATTGCACCTATCTCAACCTATTTCCTACCAACCACATCATACCTTTACTATTGCTACAGCTGTGTTCTTTCTGTGATATATGTAATTCCATTACTATGTAAGCCGCACTGAGCCTGCTACCGAGCGGGAAAGAGCGGGGTAATAAATTGCAACAAATAAATAAATAACACTTCACCATCTAGGCTTTTCCAAACCTATCAGCTTCAACATACAGAAGATGCCCATTCCACATATCTCGCTGTGCCACATGAACCCAAGCCGTGGGCCCCAGGTAAGAAAGTTTGCCTCACGCTAGTCTGTGCCCATGCAGCAAATCCTGTCACAAATCAGATCCTTAGTGTGACAAACTGCATGGAAGACGCAAAGCCTTTGGGCATTGCATGCATGAAAAAAAATTATACTACAGAGAAATGCAGCCCCAGGTTTTTCAATAAATTTCTTTTCATTCTTCTTTCAGTGAAGATGATGTTTGCTATATTCTAAGCCATCCGAAAACCTTAACATTATTACCGAAGTTAAAAAAAAAAAAAAAAAGAAAACCATAGCCATAGCAAAGTTAAGAATAATGTACCATGAGACTAAACAACCTGCATGAGAAGATAATTGTATTTCTATTTTTTCTCCAGTGGTTTATCAATGACTTTATCACCTTTTTGGTTTTATTTCACACCTTATCTAGACTTTACTGTAATCCCTGCTATTTTACCATTGACACCTCTGTAATGCCTTGTCTAAACACCTCTGACACTTCTGCTAATGCCTCTGCTGTTCTATAACAGAGAATAGCTCCAGCAAAGAGAGAGATTACTTTTGTGCTCAAGTTCAACCTTTTGCATCTCATAATGATCAGCCACAACGGAAGGAGGGGGAGGGGGGGTGGAGGAAAAGAAGGCTCTTCCAGCGGCAATGAACCTAGCTGTGTTGCTTCATATGTTCATATGCAGCCATTTTGTGTTAAACACAGAGCCACTTTAACATTTTATGGGGTGCTGGAGAAACTTCTAAGGGTAGGCTCTCTATTTTTCCCAGATTAACCCTGTGCTCCTCCTCTCCGCCACAACTCTCCTGAACCTGCTTTTCTCCTTATCCTCGATTTCCCATTCTCTCCAGTGTTCACTCACCCTTTTCCCCCATCTCCCCCTTTCCTGCAGTTTTCCTCCCTGAGCATCTTTCTCCCCGTCATATCTCCCTGCACTTGCTCACCTCCTCACTTGAATCTCCACCAATTCTTTCTTTCTCCCCCACACCTAGCTCTCCTCCTATCATCCCAAGCAATCCCTTAGTCCCCTACCAGCAACCTGCCACTCAGTTGGGGGGGGGGGCAAGGGATGAAAAGAAGTCCTCCCTCTGTCATTCAAGCTGCAGTAGTCGGTAAGGTGGAGGTCACCCATAACTACATACCTCTCTGCTCCATAGTGTCTGTGCACTATGGGAGGTACCACATGCTATGCCTACGTGGTCTCTCAGCTTCTCTCATGCCAAGGCACATGCATCTGGGATTGTGCTAAATGTACCCAAGGGAAGGGCTGCCACTGATCCACAGGAACTGGAGTGATACCAAGGCTGCTCATCTGAGTAAGTGCTGCAGCATGACCAAGGACACGTTCAAAATTTGGGGACACCTCACATGAAAGTTACCCCCACTGTTAAAGTACATCCAGGGACTTATGTGCCCCCCCAAAAATGAAACTTGTGCAACATTTTTTATTTTTTATACAGTTATTGAACAAATAGTATATACACATTTTTAGACACAATGTAATAATGCAGATATAATTCCAAATACACAGTACAAGCAGTAACTGGATGACCACAGACCCTCTCAGTTCATCCAGTGTAACCAACAAGGTGGACAGAGCCATACCTGCCAGTCTGTGTAGGTTATAGCCACCATGCTTAAATATCACCCACATATACGCAGCCAAACATAACGGAGTCGTGGTTATAACCATATCTCATCCCCAGGAATTACTGACAGTATTCAACTTACCAGTCAAGATGTCTTCCCTTCCCCCTTAGCTGCACAGCACCCTCACTCACAGACGTAACAATAAACTGAGCCGGGCCAAATCTACGGGGGGATCATGCCCCATGGACCCACGTAGCTACGCCCCTGGGAAGAAGCCTTTGCGAAACGGGTCCCCGTCGGGACCTTTGCTTGTGAAATTGATTATTCAGACGCTGCATTGATGAGGCCTATAAAATAATCTGGTATAATTTTAGTTTTCCAATAATCCTATGAAAAGGCATTAAGTTGGCGACAGTGAAACTGATGAGAAGACATATATTGTCAACAGTGAAGCCATTTTGCAGTGCAGCTCAAAGCTAAGTATTAACTTTATTGGATTTTTCTTGGCTGTTTTGATTTGAATTAAAAAGACTTTAAAAAATGTTCCTACCACACAACCGTGTCAGGAGGTTTTTCTAGACTTATGATTACTTTTTTTGACCGATCACATTAATATGTGGCTTTGAGTCCTAATATTGTTGATAAGGTCTTAATGAGGTCTTTTCCTCCTTATTTTTAGATAATTGAAAAATTTTGATACCTGTATTCCTGTAACTTACCATAACAAGTATTTACAAGTATTTTGTGTATTTTTGATATATGGTATTTTGATCCTTTCTTTTGGTGATCGCTCTTGTATCAAACCCATTAGACATCAAAGATGTAAAAAGAAGGCCTGAGGGAGCGTAAGTAGGGTTACCATATGGCTCTAGAAAAAAAAGACCAGGTTATAGAAACAGGAAGACACCTGTACGGGAATCCAAGAAGAACAGAAAATGTAACACGAGCCACAGCACAGAGAATGTGCAACAAAGGTTCCAAGGTAGGAGATATACAGGAAACATCTTTATCTGCACTAAACAAAGACACGACAGGGCGCCATGTTTCAGCGGAGTAATCCGCCTGCTTCAGGGGTCAGAGGTTAACTGATTGGTGGGATGATGAAAAAAGGTGCAAGTATTGCAATGCTCCTGGTTTAATAGCACATAGGTAGCTTACACTGATACGGAGCGCAGCCGAAACCAAAAACAGCAATGAAACGCCTTGGCGCCAAAAAAAAACGCCACAACTCCAGTTGGGTCTTCATGGCCCGAGGGAGGTCCTTGGAGTGTCAGTTTCAGGGTAGGGGGATGTGATTTAGAGGGTGGAAGGGGAGGGGAAGGGGCAGCTCATCATAGTGAGCCCTGGTCCCTTTAAGAAATAGCTTGGAAACATTCAGCCAGAGCTCTGCGGCCCAATGATCCCGGGATGTAACAATAACACTGCTTGTGAGGTTAATCACATTGTACTGTGGGAGTCAATAACCTGAAATGTGAAAGACTGTGCTGTGTTGTTTTTAAGATTATCTCTATTGTGTGTTTGACCTTATGTATGTTTTCTGGTATGATTGTACTCTCCTATCAAGCTATGGAATTCCTTTTCACTCTGCTAGAAAATTTTATTTTCTAGCGAATTAATACCGTTCAAATATTTGAAAGGTATTAATCCGCAAACAAACCTTTTCCGGAGATGGGAAGGCGGTAGAACTAGAAGACATGAAATGAGATTGAAGGGGGGGCAGACTCAAGAAAAATGTCAGGAAGTATTTTTTCACGGAGAGAGTGGTGGATGCTTGGAATGCCCTCCCGCGGGAGGTGGTGGAGATGAAAACAGTAACTGAATTCAAAAATGCGTGGGATAAACATAAAGGAATCCTGTTCAGAAGGAATGGATCCTCAGAAGCTTAGCGGAGATTGGGTGGTAGAGCCGGTGGGGAGGCGGGGCTGGTGGTTGGGAGGTGGGGTTAGTGCTGGGCAGACTTCTACGGTCTGTGCCGTGATAATGGCAGATATTAATCAAAGTCAGGTATACACAAAAAGTAGCACATACGAGTTATCTTGTTGGGCAGACTGGATGGACCATGCAGGTCTTTCTCTGCCGTCATCTACTATGTTACTATCCTGCTTATTTTCGAACGAGAAGGTTGGCCATCTTCCGACACAAATCAGGGGATGGCCGGCCTTCTCCTAAAGGCGGCCAAATCGGTATAATCGAAAGCCGATGTTGGCCGGCTTCAACTGCTTTCCGTCGCAGAGCCGGCAAAAGTTCAAGGGGGCATGTCAGCAGTGTACTGAAGGTGAGACGGGGGCGTAGTTAAGAGATGGCTGGCTTTGACCGATAATGGAAAAAGGAAAGCCGGCCCTGACGAGCATTTGGCCGACTTTACTTGGTCCCTTTTTGTTTACAACCAAGCCTTAAAAAGGTGCCCCAACTGACCAGATGACCACTGGTGGGAAGGGGGATGACCTCCCCTTACTCCCCCAGTGGTCACCAACCCCCTCCCACCCAAATAAATATAAAAAAAAACATTTTTTCCCAGCCTCTATGCCAGCCTGAAATGTCATACCCAGCTCCATGACAGCAGTATGCAGGTCCCTGGAGCAGTTTTAGTGGGTGCAGTGCACTTCAGGCAGGCGAACCCAGGCCCACCCCCCCCCCTTCCATTACACTTGTGGTGGTAAATGGGAGCCCTCCAAACCCCCCGCCCAAAACCCACTGTACCCACATCTAGATGCCCCCCTTCACCCCTTAGGGCTAAGGTAGTGGTGTACAGTTGTGGGGTGTGGGGTTTGGGGGGCTCCACACAAGGTAAGGGAGCTATGTACCTGGGATCAATTTGTGAAGTCCACTGCAGTGCCCCCTAGGGTGCTCGGTTGGTGTCCTGGCATGTCAGGGGGACCAGTGCACTACAACTGCTGACTCCCACAAACCAATAGCTTGAATTTGGCCAGGTTTGAGATGGCCGCCATTAGTTTCCATTATCGGCGAAAACCAATGCTGGCCATCTCTAACACCGGCGATCTCTAAGGGCAGGCCAAATGTTGAGATTTGGCCAGCCCCGACCATATTATCGAAACAAAAGATGGCCGGCCATCTTGTTTCGATAATACAGTCGGGTACGACGCTTTACGGGGCCGGCCGTAGTAGAGATGGCCACCCTTATAGATAGCCGGCCCCGTTCGATTATGGCCCTCCAAGTACTATGTAACTGTAAACCGTCTTGATTATTCCGATTAGAAATGGTATATAACAAACCTAATAAACAATAAATGATACTGAGCTATCGCCGGTTGTTGAGGCTATTCAGTAAATTAAGGTGCAGTAAAAGTCTGACTTTACCACAATTTGACTGACTGACTTATTTATTTATTGGGATTTATTAACCACATTTATGAAGAAATTCACCCAAGGCGGTGTAAAGCAATAACTTCCCCTCTTAAACAGAACCAGCATTTCTTGGGTTATGAGTACCGTGAACCTTCACTCACAATCACTGGTGGGGGGGGAGGGGCAAAAGGGGCTTAATATCCTCCCTTCCCACCCCAACTCAGTTCTGTCACTTCTCACAAATTCCATCACAGCAACTTTGGGTTTTACAGCAGTTCTAATAGAAGTGTATTACGTGCTAATTCAAGCAAATAAATTTTCTCCAGCTGTGGAGCGGAAGAGATTAATAACCTGTAAGATGGCTTTGCTGCTTTGATGAGTTTCTTGAACAGAGTGAAGTACATTTAAAAAGAGCAGCTAAATTAGTGAAAAATCTCTTTAATTATCACTGACACCAATCAAACTGCTTCTATCTGAGTGGCACACCAATTACTTAACTTCCCGACCTTATTATTCAGATAAACAGTTCCTATTCTAGCAACGTGACTGGCTCGCTGGAGGATTTGAATGTCTCTGCTGTGTCCATGCAGAGCAGAGGGGCTTCATTAGGAGAACACTGACTTTTTAAAGGGTCAGAGGCCACTATTGAATCAGAAGCTCCCAGTCTTATACCAGATTCAGTTCCAAGTTCTTACACTCACTCACAGTGTTGCACTGGTGTTCCTCCTTACCTTTCCTCTCTGAGTCTTGTACACCCCTGCCCAGGACTCTGCGTTCACTGGGTGATGACCGTTTAATGGTCTTCCACCTAGCAAAGCACCTTTTACTCTGTTGTGTTCATTTAGAGCAGGGTGTCCTACCAACCACAGTCCATGAGGGCCAAAACCTACTAGTCGGGTTTTCAGGATTTTGCATGAGATGTATTTGCATGCACTGCTTCCATTGAATGCAAATCGATATCATGCATATTCATTGTGGAAATCCTGAAAACCTCACTGGGCAAGGGCCAAGTTTGGACACCTCTGGTTTAGGGCCTTTCTTCCCTAAATTCAAAACTTCTCTCAAAACTCACCTTTTTAATCAGGCCTATCTCAGTTCTATTTAGGGGGACTATATCAACATGGGCTACCATTAAGATTCCCTCTAGAAAAGCAAGATGATAAGTCCCTGCATACAATGGGGTAAACCCAGGACTGTATTAACCCTGTTAGGTGAACCTGGATCCATTTGGCAACCCTAGGTCTGATGCAGTTATTCCCAATAGCCATGACAGCATGGTAGCCCTAGCCATAGATTCAGACAGCAGTATTTTTCAGCAGAAGCTTTGGGAATACACCAGTGGCAGAGCCAGCTGTTTTGGTATCAGTTACATTAAAATGAGGTAATACATTTACAATCTGTAAGACCCAATTAGCAGTATCCTATATGCAGATTTGAACTCGTAGGTTATGTTGCATGGGAAGGGTATACATGGGGGAGGGGAAGTTATCAATGTGGGCTATGTTAAGGTGTGTTATTTTACTGTTAACCCCAGTTATTGGTAACTAGATCTCAATGTATAAAATGGGACCTGTGCTAAAATAGCTTGAGTTAGTGGTAAAATAACATATCTTCACAGTAGAACATTGATAACTTCTCCCCTTTAATGTGAAGAGTTTTCAGTCTCTGGTAACCAGAGTTGGTATTGTGATGTCATAATGCCCCATTCAACAAATGCCTAGAGCCAAACTTATTAATGATGTCACAATGGCTTGATTGTCCTATATTTGGCTCCTTTTATAGTAGTGATTTCTAGAGACATTTCTTTTTCATTAATTAAGGAGGGAAGTTACAATGTGGTCTATGTAAGACATGTTATTTTACTGTTTACCCCAGTTACTAGTAACTAGATCTCATTGAAAAATGGGACCTGTGCTGAAATAGCATAAGTTAGTGATTTAAAAAATACATGTCTTAACAGTAGTCCACATTGATAACTACAACTCTTAATGCCAGGGGTCACATTGGGACTTGATATCTCTGCCTTACAATCCCACCCTTCCCCTTCTTATCCCCACTAAATTCCTCCTTCTCTGCTCCGCTTGCCTTGTTTGAGTTATTCAGCTGTTATTATTGTCCTGTCATACTATGACATTCCTTTCTGGTTTTTAATATTTTGATTTCCACTTTGCTATATACTCTAGGAAGAACAGTATATCAAATCTAATAAACCATATACCCTAAAGCACTACTGAAATCCCATCATAAATGGTGGTGCAAGACTCTCCTCATGGTCCAGGTGTAGCCAAGTCTTAGCTTACATCTACCTTTAAAAAGGCTTTGAACTTCTTCGCCCTAAGGGAGGATATAATTCATTCATAATGGACTATATTCAGTAAATGGTGCACAAACTTGGAAGGTTGGAGGGTTGTTAATATTGCAGGCTGGAGGGGGGGAACAGATGGAGGGGTCTGTTTTGGGGCTGGAGGGGGATCAGAATGGCTCTAAAATGGTGTTTAATAGTTATGCGGGTCGTGGCCAATATTCAGTGCCAGCACCTGCATAGCTTTTGCCATACTGTGTTCAGTTTTGGAGGCCACTTCTTGCCAAGGACATAAAAAGACTCAAGACCATTAAGAGGGATAGAACAGGTCTCAGAAGTAGACCTAATTACAATGCTGGAAATATCTATTCAGGAAGCTACGCTAAGAGGTACCTTAATGGTTACCTTGACTGTAGTGAAGATAGAAAAAACATATTGATAAATTCTTCAGGAAAAAGTTGGCTCACTTTCATGGATCTCCCGTATTTGTTTATCCTGATGTATCTCGAAGGACTCAAATGTTTTAATGAGAGTTTCTTAAGGTGAGGACAAGGGCTCTTTCTCTTGGTATGACCTTCTTTCTGAACTTTCCTAAATAGTGTCAAGTGAAGTATCAGGGGAAAGATTACATATTTACAGATCCTGTACAATTAGAAAAAAATAGTACAGGTTCAGGATGCCGAGTCCTTTTACTAAGTTGTGCTGGTAGATTTAGCATGTGCTAAATGATAAGATGCCCATAGGAATATGGTGGGCTTCTTATCGTTAGCGTGCGCTAAATCCATTAGTGTGCCTTAGTAAAAGGAACCCTACATTTGTTAAAACATCAACAGTGTAATGTTAGAGATAACTGATTTTCATCATTAGTTGTCAAGATAGGATATGTTTATTTTATAACAGGGTTGGGCTAGGATGAGAAGTCATGACCTCCCATTCTTTTCTTGATTTAACTTAGGATGTGGTCTTTTTAAAATCTCTCCTCTCATTTTTCTTAGTATTTTTAAATGACCAGGAAGGGGTTTTTTAAAATTCTTTTATCCCACCCATCTACAATTCTAGCCAGCTTACAAATTCATATACATAATAAAATCAACTTACAACAAAACAATAAAACATATTACAAAAATAATACAATCATGAAAAAGCCTATTGAAATAGCAAAGTTTTTAACTGCTTTCAAAAAGTAAGCAGGGATTCTCTGTTTAGTGGTAATGTATTCCTAATGCTGGACCCACAACCAGGACCAAAGAATTCCTGTACTCCTCCAATCTAATATGCCTGAAACCGTAGACTTCTAAAAGATACTGACTGGCACATCTCAAGGCACGGGTGGGCACCTAAATCTTCAGGGTGGCAGCAAGACAAGAAGGAATATTATCAATGAGAACTTAAAAAATCATTGCCAACATTTTGAAACTAATCTGCCACACGATCGATAACTAATGGACTTGTATTACAAAAAGGTGTAATGTGTTCATAATGAGAAAATCTAACATGCCCAATTTGTGAGCACTGCAGCTTAGTTAAAGGACCCCTTCATGAACATTATATCAACCATTGTGCAACAAAAGCTATCAGCACTGAGTAGGGATGTCCATTTGTTTGCATGTCGTTTTTTAACTTGGAAGGACAGAAAAAAACAAAATGTTGAGGGAAATATTTAGCCCGCAGTGGTAAGAGGCTTGTAAGCTGTGAGCTGAATTAACTCCAGATACTCAATGCTGGGGGGGGGGGGGGGGGGGGGGCACGCATGGCTCCCAGAACTGAATATCTGGGTATGTGTGCTGACAAGGAAGTTAAGTGGGCACCAACCAAATTTTAGGCCAGTGCCCGATTAACATGGCACATACAGTTAGACAGTCTTTTTGCTGTCCTAACTCTGGAGCCCTTTTACAATGCCGTAGGGCTACCACGGCAAAGGCGTGTGGTGATCCGGATCTACCGCCAGGCTCCCAGGGGGACCCTGGCAGTAGTTCCGACCCCCACCACATGGATGTGCAGCACAATGAAAATTGCAGTACATCCATTTTGGGTCTGAGACCTTACCACCAGCCATTGACCTAGCGGTAAAGACTCACGCGGTAACCGGGCGGTAATGACCTACGTGCACCAAATGCCACTTAAAGTGTGTCCATTACGTGCACCCGAAAATAAAAAATATTTTTCAGACACGTGTATTGGACGCGCACCAAAAATGAAATTACCACAAAGGCCACACGGTAACCGGGCAGTAACTCCATTTTGGTGTGCGGTGGGCACGCGTAGGTGACTGCACAGCTTAGTAAAAGAGTCCCAAAGATAGGACTAACATTTATGTGGCCCTATTTATGGGGGTAACATGGCTGGCTAAGTGCTGAATATTGACCCTTAACTGGTCAAGAGCCAACTCCACCCCGGAACATCCTCAAAATAACCGGTTTTCAGTTCAGCTCTAACCGGTTATTTTCAGCAGCACTAACCGGTTAAGAGCCGCTGAAAATTAGCAGTTAGCCCTGAACAGGCGATTCAAACTCCGCACGAACTCCAAACATGTATATGCCCATTCACAAGGTACATGCTATTACATCTAGTACATAAGTATTGCCATACTGGGAAAGACCAAAGGTCCATCAAGCCCAGCATCCTGTTTCCAACAGTGGCCAATCCAGGTCACAAATACCCAGCAAGATCCCAAAAATGTGCAAAACATTTTATACTGCTTATCCCTGAAATAGTGGATTTTCCCCAAGTCCATTTAATAATGGTCTATGGACTTTTCCTTTAGGAAGCCGTCCAAACCTTTTAAAAACTCCGCTAAGCTAACCGCCTTTACCACATTCTCTGGCAACGAATTCCAGAGTTTAATTACACGTTGAGTAAAGAAAACTTTTCTCTGATTCATTTTAAATTTACTACATTGTAGCTTCATCGCATGCCCCCTAATCCTAGTGTTTTTGGAAAGTGTGAACAGACGCTTCACATCTACCCGTTCAACTCCACTCGTTATTTTATAGACCTCTATCATATCCCCTCAGCAACCTTTTCTCCAAGCTGAAGAGCCTAGCCGCTTTAGCCTTTCGTCTAGGCATATACCCCCCCCCCCCCCCCAATATTTAAAAGCACTTAACAGTTAAATGGCACTTAGCTGGCTATCTTCCACTGAATATCGCTGGTTAGCACCTAGCGGATAACTGGCTATATTGCACAATACGGCATCTATCTGCAAATATTCAGTGCATTGCTGGCTTTGGTGGCCAAATTAGGCTGCCAAAATGAGCTGGTATATTTTTGTCCGGTTTAAACTTAACCAGCCGGCGTCAAACATCTGCTTGGCTGCTTATGTTTAAATTGGCCAAAAATAAACCGGATATTCAATGCCGGTTACCGTAAATGACCTGGCATTGAATATCCGGGTCTGCACCGACCGCTGGAGGCAACCTGGCTACATCTCGCATTCTGAAAATTGGCCCCATAGTTACTAATGATCATTTAGCCAGAAAATGCGCATTTGCCTGGATCCTTACAAAACTATCTCTTGTATGAGCAATAGGGTGCACGATTTGAGAAATACTGCACACTACTGATGAGATTGACTCAAAACAAACAAAAAAAACATTAAAAAAAAAAAAAAATCCCATAAATGTCATGGAAAACCTGTATGCCCCAACCCTGAGACAAAACAAGGAGAAATGTTGCTGCTGAAATATCACCGAAGGTGCGGGCACTGTCCTCACCCACCCTGCTTGCCCAAAGTCTTCCGAAGCAGCTGGCTGGCCTCCAGGACTAATGCACTGATTCCTACTGGCAGAATGAAATTAGCGGCTGCGTGAGCAGACAACAGGTTGGACGTTCCAGCTTCATTTTAGACAGCGCGGTGTCATGGCACAGCTATATTTTGATTGATGATGCACATGGCACAGCCCAGCTGTGCTTGTCCAGGACAATCCTTTTAATCTGATGTCGTGCAAATTAGCACTGATACAGAACAATAGAGTCTGCCACTACGTGGAAAGGACACACTGTACCACTGTCAAAGCAAGCAGTACTCTGATCCTCTTCGAGATACCCACTTACCCTTTGTTCAGTTCTAAGGCTTCGCCTTTAAACTCATATTTCATGCCATGCTTGTTTTTCATGCCCTAGTGCGATGCTTATTTGGGGTCACTTTATATCCAGGTTAGTACAGGAATACCATGATTCTCTTCAATTATTCTCAAAGGAGATGGGAGGAGCTTTCAAAAGTGTTAAAATAATATCCCCCCAGCACAGAAAAAGGGGACTCAGCTGGCAAGTGCTGGGCACCATCATGAGGATGCTTGCTGGCTGGCAGTTGAAAAAAGAAGGCGATACAACAGAGACCCGATATTCAGGCAGTCCCCTTGACAAAGCTGAAACTGCGAAACAGGCACCTCGGGGTGTCAGGATTCAGGGAGCAGAAACTCGTTGTTAGGGTGTGAAAACACAGCGGCACACCAGAAGAGCACAGATAAGTGATAATTGTTTGCCTGCCTAACATTAGCATTGTTATAACGGACGCTGTAGATATAAACATAAATAAGGGCATGAATTGCAGTGAATAGTAATAGACACATCGGCACAAGAGAAACAAACAAAAGAAGAAGAAACATTTTGATAAAAAGATAAAAAATTTAATCATTGCTTTGTGACCGAGCATTGATATATGGAGGAAGGGGGTTTTGTCGAGGATTATAAACCGGCACAGAATAAGCTCCACAAGAGATTATCCTGTGCTGTGACCATTTATGAGACTTTCCCCTAATAAAATATAACAGCAATGGACTCCGAGTTAGTCAATCTACCATAGAGTAGAATATACAGAAGTAGTAACAAGTAGATTTGAGGTGCACACGTTTTGCCATTGATCTCTACGGTGGGCATTCTGTAGGAGTGCTGTAGGGGAGAAGCTCCTGCTCAAACCCTGCTGAGCTGGCTGTCCACTGATATTCAGAGGCACCTAACTGGGAACTGTTGCTGAATATTGGCACTAACCAGCCATGGAGGAACCAGGAGTTATGCGGGTATTGGCGATAGTCAGTGCTGGTTCACCGACCAGATAGGACCACACAGAAGGCAGAGAACATTGGTCTGCACTGCAACTCCTTAACTTCTAGGCAGCAGCCTGAAAAGCCACTCCAGGATCCCCCACAACAAGAAGGCCCCTTCTCACATCCCCTACCTTAAGGTGGTCCAGAAGGTTGATCAGGCAGGAGTGAACTGCCTTGCTGGTTCCAGAGGTAAAATGGAAGGCCTGCCATCTGGAGATAATCTGTGGTATTACCGCTAGGAGTCAGCCTTCTATATAATGGAAATTGATCTTATATTCCTTTACAGACTAGGCTCCTAACCAGGGCCGCCAAGAGACAGGGCTGGGCCTGGGGGAAGGTTCCCCCCCCCCCCCCCCCCGCTCTCAGGCCACGGCACTGCAGTCTCCGTTCTCACCTGCCTGCCTGCCCTCGGCTCCGATAGCCCCCCTCCGTCCACCACCGTGACCAGGCCCCCTGCATTCAAATCGACAGCGCCTCAGTCACCTCCGTGTGAAAGCGGCAGATTGCCTCCTTTCGGGCCTTCCCTCACTGTGTCCCGCCCTCATCACTTCCTGTTTCCGCAGACCTTGTTGGGCAGACTGGATGGACCGTACAAGTCTTTATCTGCTGTCATCTACTATGTTATGTTACTATGAGATGTTTGCATAGAATGGAGGCAGCGCATGCACATTTCTTTCATGCATATTCAATGTGGGTATCCTGAAAACCTGACTGGCTAGGTATGTCCTGAGGACTGGGTTAAGAACCCCTGCTTTAAAGGATCCACGCCCTTTACAGAATAGTAGCTATGTACATAAATGGCGCCTAACTTATTATGCCTGCTGAAAGCAGGTATAAATGTCAGCCCCTAAGTCATGCATCGATCCAGTCCATTCTGTAACAATGTGTGCAAATTGTGGGAATGCCCCCAAAATACCCCTGGCCAGGCTCCCTTGAATTTACACGCTATCTGATTGCTGCACGCATCGTTATAGAATATGATGTGCAAGTAAATCCCAATTGGTTGTTAGCGGCCAGTTATTGGCGCTGATTAGCTCACTAATCAATTCATTTGCACATATAAATTGTCAATGCGTGCTGATTTGCATGCACAAATTTAGTCATCATATATGAATCAGGGGGATACTTTATAAAACAGAAAATGTGCTTGCAAAAATGCAACGCTTTTTTAAAATTTGATATTTATTAGAATTTAGACATATTTACATGTATCCACTTGTGACAGAAATGTTGATAAAGGGGGAGAACCAAATATATGTTATTAAGGCAAAATATTAAATATGAAGCAAAATAAAGTGTATAGCCCACAATTAAAAGTAAAACGGATAATTGTATAAGTGGAGCTAAAGAAAGGAAACGAAAAAAATATAACTAAATCACATAGGCTTAATGAAATACTCTTCCCTCTATCCTTCAGACTCTCAGTAGTCAGTACAGGAATAGCTGATGAAATAGACACTTTAAATCAAGAAAAGACCACAATTGGTCTGGGACAAAGAAAAGAGTTTCAGCCCCCAAATAATCATCAAACACTGAAAAAACATAGCACCCAAGGACAAAGGGGTCCTTTTAGTAAGATGTGCTAAAAAAATGGCCTACGGTAGTGTAGGCGCGGGTTTTGGGTGCACGCAGAATCATTTTTCAGCGCATCTGTAAAAAAGGCCTTTTTAAATTTTTGCCAAAAATGGACGTGCGGCAAATTGCTGCGCACTCATTTTGGGTCTGAGACCTTACCGCTAGCCATTGACCTAGCAGTAAATTCTCATGCGGCATCCGGGCAGTAATTTATTTATTTATTTGCTGCATTTGTACCCCACATTTTCCCACCTATTTGCAAGCTCAATATGGCTTACACTAATGACCTATGCGCACCAAATGCCACGTGGCAGAAATAACCATTTTTTTTTTCAGCCGCACTATCAGACGCATGCCAAAATGAAATTACCACAAGAGCCACGCGGTAGCCGTGTGGTGACTCCATTCTTGCACACGTTGGGCTCGCGCAGACATTTACACGGCTTAGTAAAAGGGCCTCAAAGTCTCTTGTCTCATGGAAAGGAACAATTTGTGATGCTTCTGCACAGTACAACGGGGTATATCCATATTCTCTGTCCCATAAAAAAAGGTTGTAGATTTCTTAAAGTATAAAAGGCGCATGAGCAAGTTAAGGTCCTGTTCAAATACACAACTGACCAACAATGTTGATCTACCTTGAGCTTCTTCACTAGCCAGCTTATAATCAAAAGTGATCGCTGGCCATCTTCCGACACAAATCGAGAGATGGCCGGCGATTTCTTAAAAGCGGCGAAATCGGTATAATCGAAAGCGGCATTTTTGACTGCATTGCCGCTTTCCCATCGCTTCGCCGGCGAAAGTTCAAGGGGGCGTGTTAGTAGATTAGTGAAGGCGGGACATGGGCGGGCATGGGCGTGGCTACCAGATGGCCGGCTTTCACCGATAATGGAAAAAAAAAGCGGCGTTAAGCAGTATTTTGCCGGCTTTACTCGGTCCTTTTATTTTCACGACCAAGCCTCAAAAAGGTGCCCCAACTGACCAGATGACCACTGGAGGGAATGGGGGGTGACCGCCCCATACTCCCCCAGTGGTCACCAATCCCCTTCCAAACTAAAAAAAATAAAACTAAAAACCTTTTTTGCCAGCCTGTATGCCAGCCTCAAATGCCATACCCACCTCCATGACAGCAGAATGTGTTGTATCCTCCGACAGCCTTTCCCTGGTTGCGATGTGGCTGTTGTGGTGAGTGTGACACCTTTTCTGTTAGGTGCCCTGCAGAGTCACATTAGCAATGCATTGTGGTGGGTGTAGGGTACTGGGCTCTACTCACATGGTGCTTTTCCCCCTGCTAACTGGGTCAGAGTGTGCCCTGTTTTGTTTCCTGTTGTAGTCCATGCGGTAGTGGCCATTTTTGTAAGCCAGTTTTAGTTCCCTTTCCTGTGTTACCCACGTTGGAGAACATAGAGAACATCGGAAAGAAGTAGAGAGAGATTGTGGATGCTTTCCAAAGTGCTCTGCTCAGACAAATGGTGATGGAACCCACGAGGGAGGGAGCGACGCTGGATCTGGTGCTCACGAATGGAGATAGTGTGTCAAATGTCCGAGTGGCTGCGCACCTGGGAAGCAGTGACCATCAAACGGTTTGTTTTGATATAACGGCTCATGTGGTTAGCGGCCACTCTAAACTCAAAGTCCTGGACTTCAAGCGAACTGACTTTAACAAAATGGGGGAATACCTGAGGAAGGAGCTGATGGGCTGCGAGAACGCACAACATGTGGAAGGACAGTGGTCCAAGCTGAAAGAAGTAATAAACAGGGCCACAGACCTTTATGTAAGGAGAGTAAATAAAAGCAAGAGAAAAAGGAAACCGATATGGTTTTCAAAGCAAGTGGCTGAGAAAATAAAGGCTAAAGAGTTAGCGTTCCAGAAATACAAAAAACTCTAGTAGAGGAACATGGGGAGGAATACCGGATGAAACTGAAAGAAGCCAAGAGAGAGGTACGTCTGGCGAAGGCGCAAGCGGAAGAACAAATGGCTAGAAATGTACGGAGGGGAGACAAAAACTTCTTCAGGTATATTAGTGAAAGGAGAAAGAACTAAAAAGGGATTGTGAGACTAAAGATACAAGCAAAACGCTATGTAGAAAATGATGAGGAAAAAGCCAATTTGCTAAATAGATACTTTTGTTCTGTTTTCACTGAAGAAAATCCTGGGGAAGGACCGAGTAGGGACTGGCAAAAGTACACCTGAGAATGAAGTCGGATAGAGCACCGTTCACGGAAGAGTGTGTGTATGAATAACTTGGAAAGCTAAAGGTGGACAAAGCCATGGGGCCCGGACGGGATCCACCCCAGAATACTGAGGGAGCTCAGAGAGGTTCTGGCGGGTCCTCTCAAAGATTTGTTTATAAATCCTTGGAGACGGGAGAGGTTCCGAGGGATTGGAGAACGGCGGAGGTGGTCCCTCTTCACAAAAGTGGTGATAGGGAAGAAGCTGGAAACTACAGGCCGGTAAGTCTCACTTCGGTTATTGGAAAAGTAATGGAAGCCATGCTGAAGGAAAGGATAGTGACTTTCCTGGAAGCCAATAAGTTGCAAGATCCGAGACAACATGGTTTCACCAAAGGGAAATCGTGCCAAACGAATCTCATTGAATTCTTTGACTGGGTGACAGGAGAATTAAATCAAGGACGTGCTATGGACGTCATCTACTTAGATTTCAGCAAGGCTTTTGACACGGCTCCCCACAGGAGGCTCTTGAATAAACTAGAAGGGCTGAAGATAGGACCCGAAGTGGTGAACTGGATTAGGAACTGGTTGACGGGCAGATGCCAGAGGGTGGTGGTAAATGGAGTTCGCTCGGAGGAGGGAAAGGTGAGTAGTGGAGTGCCTCAGGGATCGGTGCTGGGGCCCATTCTGTTCAATATATTTGTGAGTGACATTGCCGAAGGGTTACAAGGTAAAGTTTGCCTTTTGCGGATGACACCAAGATTTGCAACAGAGTGGACACCCCGGAGGGAGTGGAAAACATGAAAAAAGATCTGAAGACGCTGGAAGAATGGTCTAACGTTTGGCAATTAAAATTCAATGCGAAGAAATGCAAAGTGATGCCTTAGGGAGTAGAAATCCAAGGGAGGCGTATGTGTTAGGTGGGGAGAGCCTGATAGACAAGGATGGGGAGGAGGGATCTTGGGGTGATAGTATCTGAGGACCTGAAGGCGATGAAACAGTGCGACAAGGCGGTGGCCGTAGCGAGAAGGTTGCTAGGCTGTATAGAGAGAGGTGTGACCAGCAGAGAAAGGAGGTTTTAATGCCCCTGTATAAGATGTTGGTGAGGCCCCACCTGGAGTATTGTGTTCAGTTTTGGAGGCCGTACCTTGCGAAGGATGTTAAAAAAATGGAAGCGGTGCAAAGAAAAGCTATGAGGATGGTATGGGAGTTGCGTTCCAAGACGTATGAAGAGAGACTTGCTGACCTGAACATGTATACTCTGGAGGAAAGGAGGAACAGGGGTGATATGATACACACGTTCAAATATTTGAAAGGTATTAATCCGCAAATGAATCTTTTCCCGGAGATGGGAAGGCGGTAGAAACAGAGGACATGAAATAGAATTGAAGGGGGGCAGACTCAGGAAAGATGTCAGGAAGTATTTCTTCACGGAGAGGGTGGGTGAACGCTTGGGAATGCCCTCCCGCGGGCGGTGGTGGACATGAAAACGGTAACGGAATTCAAACATGCGTGGGATAGGCATAAAGGAATCCTGTGCAGAAGGATGGATCCACAGAAGCTTAGCTGAATTGGGTGGTGGGGGGAAGAGGGGTTGGTGGTTGAGAGGCTAGGATAGGGTAGGGCAGACTTATACGGGACTGTGCCAGAGCCGGTGATGGGAGGCGGGGGGGACTGGTGTGTTGGGAGTCGGGAAATACTGCTGGACAGACTTAGATGGTCTGTGGCCCTGAAAAGACAGGTACAAATCAAGGTAAGGTATACACATATGAATTTATCGTGGGCAGACTAGATGGACCGTGCAGGTCTTTTTCTCTGCCGTCATCTAGCTATGTTACTATGTTATGTTACTATAGTTCTTACCTTGAATGGTGCTGAAAGAGGGCATTGTACACCATTGTGCCAGCTCTGACCTACTGCTAATCTTAGTACCAGGGGACTCTTTGCCAGTGGGGCACAACCTCTGATCTGCAGTTAACTGTGAGTAAACGTGGTTATTTCAAGAAAGGACTTTTCAGAGAGATTAGTCTTCAGGTGTGAACTGGGTTGCCAAAGTTATACAGCAGCAATAAGTCCTAGAGGCTGTATGCAGGTCCCTGGAACAATTTTAGGGGGTGCAGTACATTTGTGGGTAGTGGGTTTGGGGGGCTCAACTCCCAAGTAAGGGAGCTATGCACGTGGGAGCTTTTCTGAAGTCCAGCGCAGTGACCCCTAGGGTGGCTGGTTTGGTGTCCTGGAATTTGGCCGGGGGTTTGAGATGGCCGACATAACTTTCCATTATCGCTGAAAAACAAACCCAGCCATCTCAACCTGGCGAACTCCACGACATTTGGCCGGGCTAAACCGTATTATCGAAAAAAAAGATGGCCGGCCATCTTTTTCGATAATACGGTTCCGGCCAGCTGTAGCGCCGCCGCCAACATAGATCGCCGGCGATCTATTTGGCCGGCAACGTTCGATTATGCCCCTCTAGATGACTCTAAAATTGCTGATACATCCAAGGTTCCATTAACTTGGTGTTCTTGAATTCATCTTATAGGAAGAAAATATATGGTATCGAAAATTGGAAGTAGGTATACTTAACACTTCCACAAGAGATTTCTTTATGTTTCCAAAGGAATTTGACCTAATATTTTGGCAACATTAAAACTCTTAATATTCAAGTGCCTAGAATACTTTTCTAGATTTCTGTTTATTTATTTGAATTTTGCTCACACCTTTTTCAGTAGTAGCTATAGCTCAAGGTGAGTTACATTCAGGTACACTGGGTATTTCCCTGGTCCCTGGAGGGCTCACATCTAAGTTTGTACCTGAGGCAATGGAGGGTTATGTGATTTGCCCAGGATCACAAGGAGCACAGTAGGGTTTAAACCAGGCACCTCTGGATGTCAAGACCGGTGCTCTAACCACTAGGCCACTCCTCTTATCTTGAACCAATGCATTAAAAAATGACAACATTTTTAGTATCATTCTTCAAAACTTCAATTCATTGTAAATTATGGTTTTCTAGGGCCCATTGCCTATAAGTCAACTCAGAAAATGTAGTTACTAAAGAACTTAAATCTGATAAACATTTGGAAATAGTATCCATTTTCAGGAGCATAGTCCAAATATCTTGCAAGGACACTTCAGGCATAGAAGCAGATGTTAAAGTAGGCTGTCTTCCTGAAGATCCAATCAAACTTCCCGAGTCCCCACTCCAGTCATAGGCATTGTTCCACTCGAAGCACCAAGTTGTTGCTGCCGAGGGCCAACCAACTCAAGGTTCTCTGCCGATGAGTTCTTCCAGGGCTTCCCACACAGCAGGACACATTCTGACTCTCCATTGAGCCACCTTCAGCGAACACTGCCACCACACACACATCAGAGAGTTCACTCTTAGAGGGGGCAGCCCATTTGGGGAGAAATGAGTCCACGAGGGCTGAGGACAAAGGCTGAGGGCAACCTTGTTCCTAAGCGGGCTCTAGATCTCCACCTCCAATAACCGCAACCTGGGGACAAACCCGTGCTCACTTCATGAAGTCTTCCTGAGTAACAGTGGTCTATCCAAGAATGTGACGTGAGTGGAGTTGAAGAAACATCAAGGTAAGTTCGAACATTACCCCTTCTTTTTGGCGCCATAACAGAATCAAAAGAGGAAAAGAGGCACTTGCAGTCACGCTGAGAGCTGCATCGCCATCATGACTGCTCCCCTGCAAAAATGCAACTCCTCCTAATCCCGGCCCCTTGAACACCTACTTTAACAAGACTTAAAAGTATGAGGGGCTGTTTTACTAAGGCGCATAGGCGCTCACACGTGTCCAATGCATGTCAATTGGAATGACTGCCTGGGCCGGTAATTCCATTTTTTACACTCATCTGATACGCGCGGCAGAAAATATTTTTTATTTTCTAATGTGTGGCGCTAACCGGGCAGTAATCGTCAGTGTATGCGCACTGACGATTGCCACCCAGTTAATGCGTGAGACCATACCGCTAATCAATGGGTGGCAATAAGGTCTAAGGCCCAAAATGGACACGCGCTGATTTTTATTTTGCCGCATGTCCATTTTGGCTAAAATAAGGCCTTTTTTGCAAGTGTGCTGAAAAATGGACCTGCGCGCGTCCAATACACGCGTCTACACACCAGCACAGGCCATTTTTTCAGTGCACCTTAGTAAAAAGACCCCTGATTGAGTTAAATCCGGGGCTTTTTTGAGGGGGTACTTGGGGGTACTGAGTACCAGCACTTTTTCCACTGTCTGCTAAAATTGACCCATGGTCCCCAAATTTAATGAAAGAGCTCAGGCCCTGCACACCAATTCTGCCTTGTTATAGATTCTGTGACTGGTTGCAGGGGGCCTGGCTATTGTGGGGTGGGTCCCTCGGTGAGCACCCCTGGCATGTGATTACTGGCACCTTTTTTGCTAGAAAAAACACACTGGTTAAATTACACCTATTTCTACACCTAAAATGCTTGGTTCAGGCAAAGATTCCTTTCTAAGATGATGTCCTTAATGTGTACACCATTTCAACAAGCAGGAGTAGCTTGTCATTGCATGGCCTGGACATTTGTCTTTTGATATGACTTTGAGCATACAGAAGTTCTGTGTAGTGCTTTAATGCTTCAGCTTCTCGGGGCCTAGAACATCCCCCCCCCCCCCCTCCAAGGCAAGTTTTAAAGAAGTACTAGATAGTTTTTCCTTTTAATTGACTGTCTTTGAGGTCAAATCAAATGCTGATTGTTGCCCTGAGCTAGGATGCAAGGAACAAAGAGTTGGCTTTGTACAGCAGGAATTAATTTTTGGTAATTTGGCTGGCAGTTAAAAGAAGTTGTGAAGCACTCCCTTCTGAGTTTCAACTTCTGTTTAATTGTGGAGGTGGTATTAGTGTTCAAAGTTTTTCAGCGTTCCCTTGCTTGCACAGCCATGGCTTTTACTAAGTTGTGTGCTGTTCTGTGGCTCAAAGTGCTAGAAGGCTGCAATCAAAATACCCCACAAGTAACAGACTTTCCAAAGCAGAAGATCCAGAACTTCTTGTTTTTTCCTGAGAAGGATGTTAAACCTAAATCTATTGTCCAAAAGAAGAGCAGGAGGGGAAAAATGGATTGGGCATGTGTATCATGAAAGCTCGGCCTATGACTGCCCCCTGTTGGATGCCAGGGGAAGAGACTGTACAAGAGAACCTGATGAAAAGCAGAGGGGAAAGAAATGAAGCTTTGTAGACATCATCAAAAACAGGCAGCAGCAGTAGCCGTGGCATCCCCTATGCTATTTCGGTATTTCAGGTATGTAAAGAACTGAGGGGCCATTTTACTAAGCCACCTAAGCGTCTATGCGTGCCCAACACATGCCAAAATGGAGTTACTGCGTGGCTCTTGAGATATTTCATTTTTGGCATGTGTCCAGTACGCGGGTCTGAAAAATATTTTTATTTTTGAGCGCGCATAACAGATGTGCGCCAAGTGGCATTTGACGCACTTAGGTCCTTATCGCCCGGATTCTTTACCGCTAGGTCAATGGCTGGCGGTAAGGTCTCAGACCCAAAATGGGCGCGTGGCAATTTAATTTTGCTGCACTTCCATTTTCAGCAAAAAAGGTCTATTTTTATAGGCGCGCTAAAAAAATTGGATTGGTGCACACCCAAAACCCGCGCCTACACTATCACAAGCCATTTTTTCAGCGCACCTTAGTAAAAGGACCCCTGAACGAAGGTGCCAAAACTGATTGGAGACACATGCAGTTAGGAAGCTGATACGTGTAAAGTGAACTGGGAATTCTACTCCCAGATTTTTTTTTAGATTATCAAGTCCATGTTAGGCTAAAGAGATGCAGCTGAAGCTGAATCTGCCTGTGCAGGCCAAAAGAACGAGGTGGAGGAACTGGTTCAAATAGGCCTTATAAAGCAGAACGTGGCAGCAGCTGAACAGGTCCAGGGCAGGTGGCAGAGGCCTGGGTGACAGGGGTAGAGAGAAAATGATGTGTTTGGGTTAAGCCAGAGAACAGGAAAGGAGAATGCAAAGGAGGGAGAGAGGGAGGGGAAAGGGCTGGAGTCTTCCCTGGAGGGGAGAGAAACATGAGTGGTAATTGCAAGAGTGTGGTGAATGTGAGGAAGAGTTCATTGGGAAAGGGGGAAGAGAGAAAGTTAATCAGTGTGCTGACCCCCGTTTCACCTCCTTCCCTCCTGCTTTCTACTCTGATTCCTTTCTCACTCTCTTCCTCTACTCTTCACCTCTCCTTCCCTCCATTTCGTCACTCTTTCTCCTTCTTGCCCCCTTCATATCCTCTTCCTCTCCCTCACATCCACTCCACTTTTACTCTCTCTTCTCTCCCTCCTCCAACCTGAGCTCTTTCTCACCCCTCCTCTACTCTGAGTCCTTTCTCACTTCCTTCCTTCCCTCCTTCCAGAGGTTGGCAGTCCCTTTCCCAAATCTTATATCCAATCAGCACAGACCCAGTCACAAACTTCCACCTGGCAGACACCTGCTACCTTTCCATCCTCATGGGATAAGCTGTGACATCTCAAAAGACTGGTTCTGTGGCAGCAGAGAATGACATGCAGTAAAGTGTGTCTCCTTTACTCGGCTGTAGGGGAGGAGGAGAGCAGGGGTTAGGGCTTTCCCAGGCCTGATTCAATGGGGTTATTTGTAATTTTTGTTGGGGGGATGGGGTTCTGCCACCTTACAGCTGCTTTTACATATGGGCTCCTTTCCCCTCCCCCACCATTATGCAGGGGCTAAATACATATGCTTCTTTACTACTACTACTCATCTACCCCAACTTGACATTTCGTCCTTTAGATTGTAAGCTCTTCTGAGCAGGACCGTCCTTATTCGTTAATTTGTACAGCGCTGCGTAACCCTAGTAGCGCTCTAGAAATGTTAAGTAGTAGTAGTAGTAGTAGTAGTACTACTACTACTAATAGCATTTGTATAGTGCTACCAGACGCACGCAGTGCTGAACACTTGACATAGAGAGACAGTCCCTGCTCAAAGTCCTTACAATCTAGGTAGAACAGATAGACAAGACATTAACGGCAAGGGAATTAATGGGTAGAGAGAGGAGGGCAAATGAGTAGTGGTTAGGAGCCAAAGGCAGTAGTGAAAAGGTGGGCTTTCAGCTTAGATTTAAAAACAGGAAGAGAAGGAGCTAGACGTAAGGGTTCGTGGAAGACGGTTCCAGGCATAAGGTGCTGCAAGACAAAAGGAACGAAGTCTGGGAGTTAGTGGTGGAGGAGAAGGGGGAGCTTTGTGGTAGATGGGAGCTAAATTATTGTAATAAATTATTGGGTTTATATGGTGCCTCTCTTAGAAACTCAGGGGTCAATATTCAGTCGGTGTGGGGGGGGGGGGGGGGTCAAAATTCTGACAACCGCTGTCTAAATTAGAGTCACTCAGCACAGGAGCCTCTTCTGACTAGTTAAAATGTTTTGAATATTAACATTTCAGTTTCAACATATTTTCTGATCAAGGCATTTTAGAAACAAATGCAATCACCTCTAATGTGGAGCTGTAGCAGCATCAGAAGACAACAGATAGCAAATTTAACACATGGGGCGGAAATGTTGTGGGGATATACAGGGCCTGATACTTAAAAGCATTTATTCAGGTAGCAGGACCTGCTACTCAGACAAATGTCACTGGGACAGACATTCAGCAGCACTGTCTGTATTCAGATATCTTCAAAAATGGCCTCAGCACGATCCGGATAGTGCCACTGAATATGTTTAAAATTGGCCTTGGCATTATCTGGATAGTGCTCGGTCTTGGCAATTGTCAGATTGCACAAATTTATAATGTTACTTGAGATGTGTCATTTTTGTTGAATTTTAGCTATGCTTGAGATGGCAATAAAAATATTTAACTTAAAAATGGTCTTGGTACTATCCGGTTAATGACACTGAAGGGATCATTTTCAAAGCACTTAGACTTACAAAGTTCCATAGTTTACTATTCGCCTTATTTTCGAAAGAGAAAGACGCCCATATTTTGACCCAAATTGGGAGATGGGCGTCTTTCTCCCGTGGGCACCCAAATTGGTATAATCAAAGCCGATTTTGGGCGTCTTCAACTGCAATCTGTCGCGGAAACAGCCAAAGTTGACAGGGGTGTGTCGGAGGCGTGGTGAAGGCGGGACTGGGGCGTGTTTATCAGCCGAGGAGAGATGGGCGTCCTCGGTCGATAATCGAAAAAAGAAAGGCGTTTTTAGCGTGAATTTGGGTCACTTTTTGGACCCTTTTTTTTCACGAACAAGTCCCAAAAAAAGTGCCCTAAATGACCAGATGACCAGCGGAGGGAATCGGGGATGACCACTCCCCCAGTGGTCACTAATTCCCTCCCACAAAAAAAAAAACGTCAACAACTTTTTTTTCCAGCCTGTATGCCAGCCTCAAATGCCATCACAGCAGTATGCAGGTCCCTGGAGCAGTTGTTAGTGGGTGCAGTGGACTTCAGCCAGGTGGACCCAGGCCCATCTCCCCCCCTACCTGTTACACTTGTGGTGGTAATGGGAGCCCTCCAAACCGCCCCAAAACCCACTGTACCCACATCTAGGTGCCCCCCTTCAGCCATAAGTGCTATGGTAATGGTGTAGAGTTGTGGGGAGTGGGTTTTGGGAGGAATTTGGGGGCTCAGCACCCAAGGGAAGGGAGCTATGGACTTGGGAGGTATTTGACTTTTTAAAAAAATTGTTACAAGTGCCCCCTAGGGTGCCCGGTTGGTATCCTGGCATGTGAGGGGGACCAGTGCACTATGAATCCTGGCCCCTCCCACGACCCAATGCCTTGGATTTGTTCGTTTTTGAGCTGGGCGCCTTCGGTTTCCATTATCACTGAAAAATGATACCGCCCAGCTCAAATCTGCACAAATCCGATGCATTTCCCGATACAAACTGTATTATTGTAAAAAACATGGACGTCCATTTTTTTTTCGAAAATACGGTTTGTCCCGCCCCTTCACGTACCCGTTCTCGGAGATACACGCCCATAGAGATGGGCGTTCGCGTTCGATTATGCCCCTCCATGCCACTTTGTAAGTCTAAGTGCTTTGAAAATAAGTCCTTGAACACTGAATATCTTTATAAATACATATGTACATAAGCGTTGCCATACTGGGACAGACCGAAGATCCAGAGAAGCTATTGCTTCTATCCAGAGAGAGAGCTGGAGCTCATTGATCTATCCAAATATTCAATGCCAGCCCCTATTTGGATACTGCTGCTGAAAATGTGGATATTTTCACCAGCAGTAGTGACCGCTGCAGGCACAATGTTACCCAGCACTATTTAGACCTATTTCAAGTAGATTTCATTTGTCTATAATTTCTGGGGAAGGGTCAAGTCTAAAATGACTCCATCTGGCTCTTCAGAGCTAGGGATCCTAGCTGGCAAAATGATCTGGTCATAGATCCTGGAAATCTGATCTGCTGCATAGAACACGAAGCTTCCAAAAATGAACATTGCCAGAAAATGGCGAAAAAGCGTTGCAAGATCTAGAGTGCAGAGCCTGGAACTTAATAGCCCTTGTGTTTTACTAGTGGACCACACTCGCAGTCTGGCACATCTTGTAAAACAGGTTTCTGTTTCCATTGACCACAGACATAAAGCACAGATCAGGAAGCAGTGGACAGGAACCTCTGAACAAATCTGTTGCACAGAATTGGAAAATCCATAGACAGTTCTTAATAAGGATCAATGGCTCTTGCAGAAGCCCTGTTACAATGGCTGAACTACAAAGCCTCAAGGAGGTGGAAGGGCATCAGAAGGACAAATATGCAGAAGCACATAGATAAATGCAAAAAGCACTTGCAGCAGTCAGTGGAAGCATTTGTGGGAAGTGCCTTTGCAAAGCCCGTGAGAACCTAGAGATTGGAATTGAGATGTCCAGTCTGGAAGGTGCTCAGTTCTGGTGCTAGTTTAAAAAAGGATCTGCCGACGTCCAGCCTTTCCTAAAATACTTGCATGTATATTTGCAGGGGGCATGCGCAGCATATACATGTTGAAAAAAAAATGAACCGCACGTACCCAGCAGCTTCCGTGTGGAAATGTCGCAATTTGCATGCAGAAGTGGTGATTTCGCGACTTCCATGTATATTGCCCCTTTTTGCAAGCCCACATCATGTCAGTGCCAGCAATTAAATATTGAGGCCACAGCTTTAATGTAGATTCATTTTGAAAGTGAATAAAAACTGCTTGACCCAATTTTCAGACCGCGGAAGTTAGCTAGGCAAACTCCCGAGATCAGTGCTGAGCCCGGATATCCAATGCTGGGCCGTTTCCGGCGACCGGCGTTGAATATCTGGTTTATTTTTGGCCAGTTCAAGCTTAACCAGCCAAGCCAATATTCAGCATTGCTTGGTTAAGTTTGAACTGGCCAAAGATAGGTCTGGTATTCATATGGCCATATATGGCCACCAAAGTTAGCCGGCAATGCGCTGAAAATCGGCAGATAGCCGGTTATATTGCATGATATAATTGGCTATCCGCTAGCCATGAATTTTCAGCAGGTAATGGCTGGCCATGTCCCACTGAAAATTCACAGATAGTCGGTTATGGGGCATTTAACCGGTCAGGTAACGATCCTGACCAGTTAGATGCTTTTGAATATCGGAGGGCTTGAGATTAAACAAAGACACCCGTTAATCTCCTGTGTAAAACGTTAGCTGAAACGTGCACATTTTTAAAACCTATACATGCCACTCAACAGGTGTAAAGGCTGGCATGGAACTTTTTCCACATACACATATATTCCCTTTGTGAAATGGGGAATATATATATATACCGGTCAATATTCAGCCACCAGCGGTCAGGGTTTTTAACGCATTGAACTTTCAGAGCTATCCTGCCAAGATTTTACCACTCAGATTCATTTGAGATTAGTATGCTCCACTCAGGAGAGAGACTTGGGGTGTTGGTGTCCGAGGATCTGAAGGTTAAGAAACAATGTGACAAGGCGGTGGCCGTGGCCAGAAAGATGCTAGGCTGCATAGAGAGGGGTATAACCAGCAGAAGAAAGGATGTGTTAATGCCCCTCTACAAGTCGTTGGTGAGGCCCCACTTGGGAGTATTGTGCTCAGTTTTGGAGGCCGAATCTAGCTAAGGATGTAAAAAGACTGTAAGCGGTGCAAAGAAAAGCTACAAAAATGGTATGGGATTTACGTTGCAAACCGTACGAGGAAAGACTTGCTGACCTGAACATGTATACCTTGGAGGAAAGGAGAAACAGGTGTGAAATGATACAGACGTTCAAATATTTGAAAGGAATTAATTTTTTTGTTACATTTGTACCCCGCACTTTCCCATTCATGGCAGGCTCAATGTGGCTTATATGGGACAATGGAGGGTTAAGTGACTTGCCCAGAGTCACAAGGAGCTGCCTGTGCCTGAAGTGGGAATTGAACTCAGTTCCTCAGGACCAAAGTCCACCACCCTAACCACTTGGCCACTCCTCCACTCCAATCTGGAAAACAAACTTTTTCTGGAGATGGGAAGGTAGTAGAACTAGAGGACATGAATTGAGGTTGGAGGGGGGCAGACTCAGGAGTAATATCAGGAAGTATTCTTTCACGGAGATGGTGGAATTCAAACACAAGTGAGATAAACACAAAGGAATCCTGTTTAGAAGGAATGGATCCATGGAATCTTAGCGGAGATTGGGTGGCGACGCTGGTAATTGAGCAGCAAAACCGGTGCCAGGTTTCTATGGTCTACGCCCTGATCGTGACTGAATAGATAGGGATGGGCTGGAATGTAAATTTTAAGGGGCTTTGATGTTAGCTTCAGAACTTTTAGTACAGGAACAGTACTGGGCAGATTTTTACAGTCTGTGCCCTGAGAAAGGCAGGGACAAATCAAACTCGGGTATCGCATATCAAGTAAAATGAGTTTATCTTGTTGGGCAGACTGGATGGACCGTACAGGTCTTTATCTGCCGTCACTTACTACGTTACTATGTTCACATAATCGAGTATATTCAGTTAATCTGATCCTATGGCCATCATAATCATCAACATCTCTAGTTTTACACCATTTTCTCTCTGCCTGTCGCAATTCACATCGTGAATAGAGGTTATTTTGACTTTTGAAATGGGACTTTCCATCCCTTTCTCTAAAGCGTGTTAATATTTCCCACCCCATAGTAGCAGTATCTAGCCTATAAAGCCAGCAGAAGCGAATTCCAATAGCTTCCACAGGAATGGAGCATCTCATCTTTAAATATCCATCTACTGCATATGTTTACCTTTGTAATGATCAACTTGTATCTAAGAGGGGCAAAATTTGCCTATTAGATACATCTTGAAACCTCACAGTTATCCTTCTCTCCCCTGCTTTACCCTCTTCTTTCTCTCTCACATTGCCAACTCCTTCAGGCTTGCATTTGATTGCTTTTCATGGCACCCCTGATTCTATTTTTTATTTTTTTTTAAGAGTTTTGGTACCCCAGGGTCAACAATACCTTGAGCAACCCAAGCAGAGAGCAGAAGGTTTCCAGATAAACTTATGCCCTCAGAGAATGTGCCTCTTCTGATCCAACCTAATGACAAAAGAGGGAAATTCCTTTAAACAATCCTGTTACTTTCCACCTTGTCACATCACCTTGATTGTTCCTGTTTAACGCTCATTGTTTTGGGAATAAGAGCGGTATTGGCTTCTATTGTGGTCCCTTCAGCCTCCCTGTCGGCCCAAAGCTGTTATAAAGGCTTTTTAAAAGAATAGGATAATACATTCATTGCTTAAGCATTGAATTGAACTGGCAGCCAGCCACTGACAGGTACTTTATCACTGTTCATATCTGAGATAGGTGGCTTGCTTTCCTCTAAAGCTATCTCTGCATTTAAATACTTTTCTATCCACCTCAGAGAGTCTCTGGTGGTACAATGCAAACTTCTGCACTCAGACTCTTTTGATTTAGTGTAGTTTTCTCCGGATATTTTGCAACTGGTTTTTTTTTTAAGTAGTTTAGCCCTTTAGCTGGTCTCGCATTAATAGGAGCAAAACTCTAAAATAACCTGTCTGATGTGAAGGATACCGAGCAGTAGCCAACTTTCCTGAATGGTGGCCTACAGACTTTGTCAGTCGTAGAGCTGTTTTGGCAACAAACTGACTCACAGTATTGGCTTCATTTTAAATTCTTTATGCCATTTATTTAAACTCTGTACAAAGAACCAAACTGAGGGCCTCAGAGATTCATAGGAGCATCCAAACCTCTTTGAGCAACACCTTTCCGCATTTATAAGCGTGTGCCGTGTCTGAGGTTTTATTTCTGTCACTAATCTCTCTCCGGCCAATATTCAGCATGAGTTAATCAGCTGGGAACAGCTGCTGACCGGTTAGCTCGCGTCTTGGTGGATAACGGGTCATTTTCAGTGGCAATACCGAAAATAAAGCCGGCAATGTTGGGGGCATTCCGAGGACGTGACCAGTTTAGTCTGAATATTGCAGTCCTATCTTTGCCCATTAAGCCATGGCCGGTTAAGTCTGAATATTGACTTAACTGGTCATGTGCTAGCTGGCATTGCAAGAACTGGATATTCAATGCCGGTAGCCGGAAACAGCCTGGCATTGAATATCTGTGTTGAACGCCAGCGGCATCAGTCAAAGCGTTACCTACCATCGATGAATATAGTAAGGTCTGTCTTTCGGGTTCCATTCAACTTCCTGAGTTGGCTACACATACAAATTCTGGGATATATATCGTGTGGTGTGGAGGAGTAGCCTAATAATGGTTAGTGCAGTGGGCTGGGAACCAGGTTTGTTTCCCACTGCGGCTCCTTGTGACCCTAGGTAAGTCACTTATCCCTCCATTGCCCCAGGTACAAAAACTTAGAATGTGAGCCCACTAGGGACAGAGAAAGTACTGTATGTAATATATGAAAATTGTTTTGATTGTACCACAGAAAGGCAGTATTGTATATCAAATGCATTGCCCATTATTATTAGCAGTAATAATACGTTTCATAGTGTTACAAGGTGTATGCAGTGCAATACAGAAATGTGTAAGAGACAGTCCCTTCTCCATGGAGCATATAACTAGTCAAGACACACAGAAAATAAACGAGTGGTAAATCAGCAAGGCAGTGATTGTGCAGAACTATGCTGGGTTCAGATAATGAGACAGGTGGTGTGTATTTCTTGGGCACTGAAGTTGAGGTTTATACCCCATAGTTTATAGTTTATTTAACATTAACTATACTGTTAATGCTAACTAGCAGGTCTCAGCAGTTTACAATAGTTGAAAACCATATTAAAAAGGAAAATAACTACAATTTTTGATAGGAAAGATGCACATTTGGTAGATAAGCACGATCTGGCAGAAATCACCAATGAAATCGAGCTCAGTTTGAACATCATGGACTCATGGGCAAATGCATTCCAACTAAAACTCAACACAGAAAAAAACAATACAACACAAATAAACCCACAAACATAAATACCCCAGGTTACACCCTTCCTATCTCAGACAGCCTGAAAATTCTCGGCGTTACAATCGACCGGAACCTCTCACTAGAGAACCAAGCGAAATCTACAATAAAGAAAATGTTCCACTCAATGTGGAAACTCAAACGCGTGAAACCATTCTTCCCGAGGGAAATATTTTGCAACTTGATACGATCAATGGTACTAAGCCATGCAGTGGAATTTATGTGGGATGCAAAGAACAAATCATAAAGAAACTTCAGACCGCTCAAAACACAGCAGCCATGCTTATTTTTGAAAAAACGCGATTTGAAAGCACAAAACCCCTCTGAGAAAAACTGCACTGGCTCCCAATCAAAGAACATATTGCTTTCAAAATCTGCACCCTGGTTCATAAAATTATCTACTGCGAAGCCCCGGGATACAAGACAGACCTCATAGACTTACCAACCATAAACACAACAGGATCAGCGCAAGCATACCTAAATCTCCACTACCCAAGCTGCAAAGGACTCAAATACAAATGAACTTATGCATTCAGCTTTTCCTATATAAGCACACAACTATGGAACGCACTGCCAAAAGTCGTAAAAACAACGTATGACGACCTAAACTTCCGGAAATCACTAAAAACAAACCTGTTCAAAAGGCATACCCCACCGACCCAACTTAAAAGCCTGAATCCATGCACTACAACGATACCAAAGCTCGTAATGGACATAAAATAACTCTTCCTCTATAAGATCCCCTAATGTGTCTGTTCCACATGATCCTTATTCTACCATAATATCACTTTGTATTTGTTCATACCGGAATTGGTGAACGCCTTTACGGTACTATGTAAGCCACATTGAGCCTGCAAATAGGTGGGAAAATGTGGGATACAAATGTAACAAATAATAATAATAAGCAACCTGAAAGTAAACAAACTAAGGAGAGGAAAGACTAGGTAAGAGGAGGGTAAGGACTTTTAATTAGGACCTAAAAACAGCAACCAAAGTGCCCAATCCCAGGGGAGCAATCCAGATGATAATAAAGGCTTGAGTAAAAAGCCAAGCCTTTAGGGTAGTTTTGAATGCCTTAAAAGAAGGCTCTGCACCAATATGCAGGGGAAGCGAATTCCAAAAAGAAGGGACAGCAAAATGGAAAGCATGATTCCTAGTAGATTCCAATTGAGCAAGTTTTAGACCTGGTAAAACAAGTCGGTGCCGACAAAAAACAGAAGAACCAAACCCTCGCAGAAGTAGGTAAGCAGGCAAAACACAGCAAAGGTGACACGAAAGATGATTTAAAAGAAAAACATCCAATGGACTTTTGTGTTGCGATTGTATATATGAGAGCTCCAGCAGTTTGATTACTGCTATAAGGTGTGTTGATCTCAGAAAGCTATATGTGCATAAGAGCTGAATATATCGATACTAAAGGGAAGGGGGAAAGGAAATGGGACTTGATACACCACCTTTCTGTGGTATTTTGCAACTACATTCAATGTGGTTTACATATATTCAGGTACTTATTTTGTACCAGGGGCAATGGAGGGTTAAGTGACTTGCCCAGAGTCACAAGGAGCTGCAGTGGGAATCAAACCCGGTTCTCCAAGATCAAAGTCTGCTGCACTAACCACTAGGCTACTCCTCCACTAGCAACATTCCATGTAGAAGCCTGCCCTTGCAGATCAGCAATGCAGCTGCGCAGGCTTCTGTTTCTGTGAGTCTGATGTCCTACACGTAAGTGCAGGATGTCAGACTCACAGAAACAGAAGCCTGCATAGCCACATTGCTGATCTGCAAGGGCAGGCTTCTACATGGAATGTTGCTAGTGGAATAGCAAAATTAACATTCCATGTAGAATCTCAAATAGTAGCAACATTCCATGTAGAATCTCATACAGGGAAAGGGAAATGGGACTTGATATACTGCCTTTCTGAGGTTTTTTGCAACTACATTCAAAGCAGTTTACATATATTCAGGTACTTATTCTGTACCTGGTGCAATGGAGGGTTAAGTGACTTGCCCAGAGTCACAAGGAGCTGCAGTGGGAATCAAACCCAGTTCCCCAGGATCAAAGTCCACTGCACTAACCACTAGGCTACTCCTCCACTCTCCTGAGGCAGGCCTCCATGGCCGAAACACGATTTTGTGTCGACTCCATTTAATATTTTGAATTAAACTTCTGATGTGAACTTTTCTAGTAGAAAACAAGTCGGTGATCATTTAGAAAATGAAGTAAACAGGCAGGAGAATAGGGAATAGTAAGCGAATTCAAGTAAAGAGGAAAACCCACGCTGTGTGCTTTAAGAGCAAGAAGTTTGAAAAGTATCCGCTGCTGAATAGGCAACCAGTGAAACTTTTGAAGTAATGGGGAGACATGATCCTGACGCGGAGGATGACAAAGCAATTGGATAGCTGTATTTTGCAGAGATTGGAGTCTTTTTTTATGTTGAGCCGACTACAGCCTAGATCGATGATATTACAGCAATGTAAAAAGATGTAAGTAATGAAAGAAGAAGAGAATGAAAAATACCAACATTGAAATAGCACCAGATCAAACGAAGCTGACAAAGAATTAAGAATCCTGTTTTGCACACATTAGAGATTTGAGGAATAAAAGTGAGGTAGGAATCTAATATTACCCCCAGATAGCGAAAAGAATCAACTGGCTGGATGATAGGCCCAAAGAAGTTCAAAGGAACAGTCCTCCTGTAAACCAACATCCAGCAGTTTTCTCTTTACTCAGCACTAACCTATGCTCGGTTAACCATAAGCATTGCTATTGCCACCCCAAAAAAATTACTTTTCCACACCTTTGCCACTCCAAACAGAATCAGCACACTTCCCCCATGGGTCCAGCATTGCCTCCCTACCTTTCAACCCTCCTCCCCCCCTATTCTGTCCTGCAGATCCAACCACTCCCCTTACCTCCCTCTCCCATTCCATCCTGTGGGTCCAACATCTCTCCTTACCCCCTTACCTCCCTTCCCCCCCCATTCAGTCTTACAGGTCTGATATCATCATCCTACCTCCTTCTCCTCCCCCCTCCTCCCCCCACAAAAGCTCCCACATTCCTCTATATCTCCAAGGGTTTCCCCACAAACACCCCCACACTCTACATACATGCATATCTGTCTCTACAGATACATCCTCTCAGGCACAACCCATCCCCTACACAAACACATATCCCAAACTCTCACAGTTCCTCTGCTATCCTAGTGAGACCCCAGGCTTCCCCACTGAATCACTGAGAAACCTAAGTATGGCAAGACAGAAAGGAGAAACAAGTCATTACCACACTGTTAAGTGTGACCTTTCCAATGTGTCCTTTTTAAAATTTCTTATGGAATGGGAAAAGTTTATCTCCTATTTTTATTTCATAGCACACCTGGCACATTAATATCCCTTGATGTGTGCTGAGAGCTCAACTCATCATTTGCCAAGGAGGAAGACTCTCTTCATTCAATCATGTCAAGCAATAATCTGAAAGGTGAACACTCTCTATTAATGAACGTGTCACCTGCAGAACTCAGCTCGTTCCTGCTGTGGCCAGAGCTATAGATAGGTTCATCTGGCCATGAGAAAACATTTGTAATCTTCAACTGATTGAATCTCTTCCAAGCTGCCTATCCCAATAATATTAGCAAGGATGATCCCCTTTATCCTAGACAATCACTGTGCATTACTACCTATGTGTTGTCTGATAAATGCACTCGATGGCCAGACACAAGCTCCATCTCTGGCTGTCTTCAAATCTAGGCTAAAAGCCCACCTTTTTGATGCTGCTTTTAACTCCTAACCCATATTCACTTGTTCAGAACCCTTATGTTATCATCTTCACTTTAATATTCCCTTATCTCTTGTTTGTCCTGTTTGTCTGTCCTAATTAGATTGTAAGCTCTGTCGAGCAGGGACTGTCTCTTCATGTTCAAGTGTACTTAGAAATCATAAGTAGTAGTAACGTATGTGTAGGGGGCAGTGTATGTATGTATGTGTGTTGGGGGGCTGTGTGTGTGTGTGTGTTATCCACTCAGTATTCAAACATCATTTAACAATTGACCAGTTTTTATTTTCCCAAACATATTAACTTTTATCTTAGCACAGGCAAACTCAAAGTAATTGTTCCCAACATTACTGAACATAATCATAATTTTTCTTCAATACAATATCCTGCTCATCATATACTTAACCAACAAAATGCACAGCAATTTGTGTGTGAGCCCACTCTAACTTAACTCAGATCCTCGGTGTGTCCAGCTAATCTGTCTCTCAGCCGTACCATTTGGGGTCCAGTTTGCATATCAGTGCTCCCCCAGGTAGCGTACTGGTGACACTGTAGTCCTTGCTGCAGTGATAGGAATCCATTGCCTCCACACAATGTTTGTGGATGGACCTTCCAATTTGCCAGTCTCTGTACTGCGATCCAATGTGATGTCGAACCATGGGGTCTTCTGGCCCATGAATTGGGTACATGGGGTCAGGGCAAATTTGATTAAAAATGGCCTCCCTGATCCATGTTTCCCACTATGCCTCCATAATGCTTATCACTGCCAGAGGTACATATGAGTATCTGAGATGCCACATGTCCTAAACTGCCCATTTCAGGTGATGATCTACTCGGCTGAGTTGTGTGAGCTTCTCCCCGCCAGTTCTCCCAGGATCAATCCAGGGCTCCTGGAGATAGTCAGCCAGCAGGGGACCATCCAATTCTCCCCCGAAACTCCTCGATTCACCTGGGTCCACTCCAATGGCTTGGAGAAGACAGTCCACCGTGACTCTCCTACTGGCCTACTCTGTGGCCAATTCAAGGGGGGGTCTCAATGTCCAACACCCCAGTTGCCAAGCAAAGATATTCCAATAGTGTCACAGGGCTCAGTAGCCCTGTGGCCATGTCTTTCAGAAGCCAACATAATAAGCTTCAGTTCCCTCAAAAGGTATCCAATGACTCAAACCTTGATCTCTCTAGGTTCACTCTCAGTTTCTCTGGCAATGGCGCTGGGACAAGGCCTCCGATCGGTATCCCCTCTACCGGGGTCTCAATATCCTGGTCCACCATCCTCCTCTGGTCTCGCTTGCATCCTCTGCTCCAGTCCACCATGCTGTCCACACTGCTAGTGGATTGTGGGGGGGTCAGCAGGGTGCTGACGCCTGATTACCCATCTGCTTTGTTACCCCTGCTCTCCGACATCGCTGGCTCAGTGCCCAGCTCCCTGGGTCCCTGACTCATCCTTGGGCTTGCTGGCTCCAGCTTTCTGCTCCAGCCACTTCTATTCTCTCAGGACCTTCTCCTTAGGGACTCGCCACCGAGGACTTGGCCTTCATCCATTGCTGGATCCAAGTCCACATATAACTCTGGTTGCTGCCAGATAGTTGCTCCTCCTTGGTCTTTTTAGGGACTAAGAGTTTTGCTGGGGGGTCAGCGCAGTCTCCTCTCTCTGGTAGAAACCTGTGCCGCAAGCCTGACAGCACAGGCATACTGGGACCTGCTCACCCCAATACATGCATCCCAGGCACTTGACTCACTCCACAGTCACTCCATCCTCCACCAATAGTTCAATCACTGCACACAAACAATACGCCATTTTGTGTTCACAACTCCAGCTCTCGACTATAAACTGAACCAAGACGAAACCAGATTCCTGGTTCTATCCAGCCAGCACAATCCCGCCACTTACCAAACATCAAAATAGATCAGCAATCTTATACAATCAAAACACAAATAAAAATACTAGGAATCATTCTTGACAAACATCTGACCCTTGAAGACCAAGTTGCTGCAATCACATCAAAAAGCTTCAAAACACTGTGGAAACTGAGAAGAATGAGAGACTATTTCCCCAGACAATCATTCTGTCTTATAGTACAAAAGCTGATAATTGTCTCAACTAGACTACTGTAATGCAGCATATGTAGGCTGTAATGAAAACCTACTACGATCGTTGCAGACTGTCCAAAACAGAGCAGTGAGATTGAAATTCAAAAAGTAGAAATATGATAGAGCAACCCCACTACTCATAATTTTTATTTATTTTTGTTACATTTGTACCCTGCGCTTTCCCACTCATGGCAGGCTCAATGCGGCTTACATGGGGCAATGGAGGGTTAAATGACTTGCCCAGAGTCACAAGGAGCTGCCTGTGCCTGAAGTGGGAATTGAACTCAGTTCCTCAGTTCCCCAGGACCAAAGTCCAGCACCCTAACCACTAGGCCACTCCTCCACTCTCTAATGCTACACTGGCTCCAAATCAAGGCCAGACTATTTTTCAAAACCAGCACAATCATCTTCAAAATACTGTTCAGAATGTCACCAGACTACATGCTAGACATGATCAAACTATCACCAAGAAATGCAAACCCAGGAACCAGAGATTACCTACTACTTCACCTGCCCAACTGTAAAAGCGTATTATACAAGTCCACTTACTCAGCGGGATTTAGCTATCTGGGCTCATAATGATGGAACTCAATTCCCATAGTCATAAGGACTCCAGTTCAGAAAAGACCTAAAGACCTACCTCTTCAGGAAATTCTATGAGTGAAATATGAGCAAAATATGCACTAAACATTCTGGAACAACAATAAACTACACAAACTCTAACTGTAATGCATCCTTTCATTTAAGAAAAGAACCAAGACAAACTTTCTCAAGAAATCCAATGAGTATTCCATATGCATTAATAGTTATCTTGCCAACCACTGTAAAACACAGCATCATACAACCTTGTAAATTGAATCAATGTAATCTCTAACAACTGTTAAATGTAAGACACATTGAACCAAAACTTGTTTTTGGATAATTGTGGGATACAAGTATGAATAAATAAAATCTCTCTATATAAAACGCACCTCCAACGTTCGAATGAAGCCTCACTTACCCAACATTCCAAAAGTGAAGGGGGTGAGATCGCTTTGTGTCTGCCCCGCCCACGTGTCAAACTTGACGTCGAGGGCGGAGCGTCAGGGAAGAAGGCGGCGCTCCTGACGTCTCTAGCCTTCCCTTCGCTGTGTTCCGCCTTCTTCTGACGTCAAGGATGACATCAGAAGAAGGCGGAACACAGCGAAGGGAAGGCTAGACGTCGGGAGCGCCGCCTCCTTCCCTGACGCTGCGCTGCCGGAACCGCCACGGAGGGAAATTTAAAAAGAAAAAAAAAACAAAAAGAGATGTTGGGGGGAGAGAAGAGGGTGGGCAGTAAAGTTGAACAATGGGAGCGGGAGGGCAGGGGAGAAACGACAGCATGGATGCGAAGGGGGGGACATGGATGCGAAGGGGGGGGAGAAGAGGCCGGGCCTGGCTGGGACATGGGAGAGAGAGGAGCATGGATGCGAGGGGGGGGACATGGAAGGGAGAGAGGGGAATTGCTGGAAAAGGATGAATGGAGGGGGCAGGGGACAGAGGAGCATGGATGGGCATGGATTGGGAGGGCAGGGCTCAGGGAGAGAGGGGAATTGCTGGAAAGGGATGAATGGAGGGGGCAGGGGACATAGGAGCATGGATGGGCATGGATTGGGAGGGCAGGGCTCAGGGAGAGAGGGGAATTGCTGGAAAGGGATGAATGGAGGGGGCAGGGGACAGAGGAGCATGGATGGGCATGGATTGGGAAGGCAGAGCTCAGGGAGAGAGGGGAATTGCTGGATAGGGATGAATGGAGGGGACAGATGGGCATGGATGGATATGGATTGCAGGGCAGGGCTCAGGGAGAGAGGGGAATTGCTGGATAGGGATGAATGGAGGGGGCAGGTGACAGAGGAGCATGGATGGGCATGGATTGGGAGGGCAGGGCTCAGGGAGAGAGGGGAATTGCTGGAAAAGGATGAATGGAGGGGGCAGGGGACAGATGGGCATGGATTGGGAGGGCAGGGCTCACACTCTCATATACAATGTCTTTCTGACTCACACTCTCACACACTCTGTCTCACACTGTATCACATTCACTATGTGCCACACAGTCACTCACACACTCGCTTGGTCTCATACACTCACTCTCACACACTCTCTCTCTCGCACACACACACACACACACTCTCTCTCTCTCACACTGTGTCTCACATACACACTTGCACACACTCTCATTCTCACACACACACACTCTCACAAACACACTCACACCCAGACTCACTCTCTCTCTCTCACACACACACTCACACTTTCACTCTGTCTCTCACACAGTCACTCTCACATACACTCTCCCAAACATACACACTCCGAGGAAAACCTTGCTAGTGCCCGTTTTATTTGTGTCAGAAACGGGCCTTTTTTACTAGTAAATACATAAAACGCCAACTCCTCTACACATTCCATGTGCTCCTTTCCAGCTTTTCTCTCCACGTGCACTGCCCAGGCCTCATGCTTGACCTTTGCCTCACAGCAACACAGAGGACATCACTTGAGTTAACTCTCTAGTAGAAACTCGCTCCCAGTATTCCATGCAACGGTCAACAATTTGGCGCGCTTTCCTCCATCCTCTCACCACAAGAGCGGGAACAGCTGCCATCTTTATTTCACAAATTTCTTCCCGCCACTTCCCAGGTACTCACAGTTTGCATGATATCTTTGCAGCACTGTCCCGTTAGATGTTTCCACCAGGTCCGCACTCCTCCAGTACCAGGAAAATTTAGCAGAGTCACAATTTTTGGTTATACAGTCTCTCCAGCTTAAACCCCATCACCCCATGTTACGGGCGCTATTAGTGTAATCCTGATCTCACCATACAGTTCGGGCACCAGCTAGCTCTTCATGGGTCAGCATCCAAGACCAGGGCCACAAAACAAAGTTCTTAGTTTCTTACTCAATGAGCTTGGCACAGGCCAGGACCGGACTTACTCCAGTAGGCCGTAGGGTGTTAAGCCAGATTCTTTGTACTCTACTTTTCTTGGTTAGTCCTGGAGTAAATAAATTTCACTCACATGCAAAGAAATACTTCAGTCCAGTTTTCATAAACCAACCACAAACTTTACTGTAAATCTGCAAAGAGCAGTTCATCCAGACTAAAAGTATTCTGGAGGCAAACAATCAATTTTAGTATCAACAAATCGGTTTGTATTCCAAACAGATAACTTATTCAAAATTGAGGTTAAGTGCCAGTTTAAGTCTTTGGTGTGACTTTGTCTATTTGTAATTCCTAGGATATGTACATATACACAGCTCCTCCAGTCCAAATTCCCATCCCTTTGGGAAGAATAATCCAAGGCTGTGCCTGCAGCAGTTTTGTGCAAACTGTCTCCTCCTAGGACCAGACCTCCCTGTCTGTCCTCTCTCTCCCAAAGGTGTACCTCTCAGGGCTACTGCCTTTGGCACAGAATAGGCTCCTTCCCTGTTCATGCTCCCAGCCTGGGTTGCCCTTACTTCTCACCCGGAGCACTCCTCCACTCCGTGGTGAACGCTTTTACTGGTAGAAACTTCCACTTAGTTCAGCCTTAGTTTATTGGGCCTAGACAGGACACATTCAATAACCAGAAACATTTCCCTCAGCACTTTCCCATAAATACTCCCCCTAGGACTGGACATCTCACACTCTCTTTCCAACCAACTCCCTCCCCCCCAGTGACTCTAGGGAGGGGTTTCTCATCAGTTAGTAATCCCCAATATAATGGGGGATTACATATATAGATATAGCTATATATACAGGGCCAGCTCTCACATAAAGCAGACTAGGCCTATAGGGTGTTTATATATATTGACCAATTATCCAGTTAATATTTTATAATGGGATATCCCAAACTGCAAAGTACAGGAAAGCATGATTCATTTATTTGGAAATTTATTACCATTATTACCAAATCACCCAAGGTGGAGTACCGTACTGGATCTGGTCATGTCTACACCAAAAACACTTCAGACGTTTGGGGCATATAATTGTAACATTCTTTACCTGGGGCAGTCGATGAAAATTCTATCTAGTGTAAACTACATGTGCTACAGAACATCACAGCCAAACTTACATTTAAAAGCCAAAATCTGACAGAGTTTCACCTTTTTTATACAGCCTATACTGGTTACCTATATTTAAGATTCCGAATGACACTGCTCTTACTTACAGGCTGCATCTTGTGCCTTTTCTGGATCATAATCGACTATTATGTTCAGATATTAATTGCTCTTTAGCTTTTCCTTTTTCTAAGTATGAATGTTATAAAGGAAGCCAGTCAATGTTGTTCTCTTCTAAGTTCAAAATTTTTTTATTTAAACTTTTCTTTTGAAAATTGTTTGGGTAGTCTTATTTGTTTTTGTTTAAAATTATGTCAAACATTTTGTAACATTTGATATTATTATTGGGCTTGTAATTTTAGATTATTTTTTTAAGCTTAATTTTATTTGGATTTTGTATCATTAATTTGTTTATTCATTTTCGGGGGGGGGGGGGGGGGGGTTCTTGCTATAATCCACTCTGGACCTAGCAGGATACAGCAGAATATAAAACCATGGAATAAATTTAAATCAAATCACAATAAAGGGCAGAACATGGATTCCAAAAAACCTTGGGGATAGATTTTCAAAGGGGTTTTAACTGGGTAGAGGAGGTTCCTGCCCACTTGAATCCCGATCATTGAGCCATACCCAGATATTCAGTGCACTTAATCACACTGTGCCACTGAATATCCCCTTTGACTGTGATTGCCTTTGCCCTCTGTAGTTAATGCGGGGGGGGGGGGGGCTTGTGGGTGGCAACAGTGAAGAACCAGCAGTTATGCAGGCACTGGTGATATTCAGTGCCAATGCCCTTATAGATAACCAGGAAATTTAGACCACATAGAGGGAGTGAGTGGTATACTAGCAGGTGTCCCTAAGAACACTGCCTCACTCAGGGTGCAGGTTAGCCACCATACAGCAGGTGGTGCTAAACCTGCCATTTCAGAGGCTGAGTCAGTGGGGGCTCAGGCTGGGAGGTGGTTAAATGCCCTAGACAGGGGTGGCCCAAGACAATCTGCCACCTGAAGCAAGAAATGAGCCGTCGCCGCCCACCCCCCAAGCAAGGAATGAGCTGCTACCACCCCCATCCCATGGTCTGCCATCTCTCCCCTTCCTTCCCCAGCCCCCTTCCTCTAATTTACTTTTTCTTTCTCGTTTTTCCAAAGGCAGCGGCATGATTCCCAGAGGCTGCCCTGCCACCGGTCCTGGCCCCTTCTCTTTACTGCGGCCCACCTCTCTGACATAACTTCCTGTTTCCTCGGAGGCTGGCTGCAGCAGACAGAAGGGACCAGGACTGGCTGCAGGGAAGTCTCTGGGAATCGCTGCTACCACCTTTGGAAAAACAAGAGAGAAAAGGTAAATTGGTGGAAAGGGATTGGGGAAGTAAGGACGGGAGGCAGTGCCGCCTCAGAAGAGTACTGCCTGAGGGACCCATCTCAGGTGGCCTAATGGTAGGGCTGCCCTTGACCCTAGAACAGGGAGGCCCTGAGCAGGGATGTAGCCGGACTTCAGCGGGAGGGGGGTTCCAGAGCGCGAAGTGAGGGGGCACATTTTAGCCCCCCCAGGGCCACTGACCCGCCACCACCACTTTTGACCCCCTGGCGCCGCCACCCCTCCCCATCCCTTTCGACCCCCCTCCCGCCACCATCAACCCTCCCCTGCCACTGCCAGGTACCTTTGCTGGCAAGTCCCCAACCCCCGCCAGCCAAAGTCCCCTTCAGCGCCGGTCTCCGAGTCCGGCGCGTTTGCTGATCTGGATTCTGTTTCTGTGAGTCCTGACGTCCTGCACGTTCCTAAGGGAAAAATAGTCTATACTGAAGTGTGAAATGAATCCGCCAGGGACAAGGTTCCAGGATTATGTTTAAGAGACTGAAAGTGAAAAGTTTTTGAGGAAACAGGCCTGGTTATTTCCCTTTTTGTACCGTAATAAAGTTTGCCTTTTGGCATTCCACTGCCATCTGTTTGTATTTAGAGAGGACTCCATGCCTTTCTGTTACATTATTACCATGCAGCCCTAATCTTGCCTGGTTAGCTGTTCAGGTACCAGTGTCCACATAAATTCTGGGTCCACAGCTGTCCCAGATATTCATCTTCAGTGCTCAGACATGGCCTGGCTTTGAATAACCTGATCTAACTTAACCATTGGCTGACTGAATATTGACACTCAAATGATAAATAAATTATGTCTCTATATATGCTTTTATATGGTATCTTAAACCAGGGTGGTATGCAAGATATAAGATCTTAATATGTCCCTTCCCTAAAGAACTTACAAGGAAGTGGCACCTAATGAACAGGGAGATAGTGAAGCAGGGGTCCACAGCAGAGAAAGGATTTGTACTTTGATACCTGATTGCCGCCCACGGTTCTAACACCGAATGTAATAAGTCTTTAATGAGTTACCTGGGTAACTGTAAAACCAGATCTTTTTCTGGGTGTTTTTAGGAGCACTGGGGTAGCATGCGGCAAATTTTCAAAGGGGAAACACCTATGGAGTTTGAAAATTTGGACGTTAGTGACTCTTAAAGCAATTGCAAATTGCACAAAGTAAAGTTTATTCAAGGATTGCAAAATGAAGTCGTTGCATGTATTTTGCCTGTACCATGCTACTCTGTCTCTTTTTCCAGCGATGAAATGTACATGTGTTGTAAAAGAGCTCAGAATTTCGGGTGCTTTGGGGAGGTCAGATTATAGGCTGTAGACTTTACCTGAGCCAGGGTTTAGTTATCTAATACCCCCCTGTGACCCTGGACCACCTGTGTGGTGCTATTAACTCTCTATACCTGACTGCTTAATTTACTCTGTCACTTATGAACTCTAATGCAATATCAATTGTATTTCTCATTCTGGAAATGGCGATCGCCATTACGGCAAAATGTAAGCCACATAGAGCCTGCAAATAGGTGGGAAAATGTGGGATACAAATGCAACAAATAAATAAATAAAATATCAAATACCCTTGACAAAAAATTAAAATATATTTTACTCTGTTAGATTCAATACGTGCAGAATATGAAACACAGGAGACAAGAAAGCCAGTCTGGGAATTTCTTCTGCAACATGCAAAAGAGATACTGCAGATGAAGTATCTCCAGGGATACGGATCATTCCCTGGGCTCTGGAAGCTGGCAGAATTGAGATCATTATATTTAACACAAAGACAAATTGCTTTGACTTGTTTTTCCTAAATTATTTGCTGTAAATACAGGCAACATACTTCAGTAAGACTAGAAGCATCTCAGCTACAGAGCTACCATGTTAAAAAAAATAAGAGTGAAAATTGACATTAAAATTGACATCAGAGGTGCAGGTTTTAGGTCTTGTTTGGGCAGACATATATGGTCTGTGCCAGAAACGGTGGTGGGAGGTGGGGCTGGTGGTTGGGAGGAGGGGATAGTGCTGGGCAGACTTATACGGTCTGTGCCACAGCCGGTGGTGGGAGGCGGGGATAGTGCTGGGCAGACTTATACGGCAGGGGCGTAGCCAGACACCCAGTTTTGGGTAGGCCTGGGCCCAAGATGGGTGGGCAGAACTCTGCCTTGTCCCACAAGTGATATGGTCTCACCCTCTCTCACCTGCATGCTATTTGGTCTTTCAAACATCCCCCTCCCCCGCATACCTTTGAAATAGCAGATTTTCACTGGCAGCGAGCAGCAACTAATACACACTGTTCATGTTGGCCCCACAGCCTTCCCTCTGATACAACTTCCTGTTTCTGCATATGCGGGAATACATCAGAGGGAAGGCTGTGGGGCTGGTTGGTACTCGCTGCAGGCAAAGATCTGCTATTTACAAGGTATGCAGGAGGGACAGTTGTTGGGAGTTTTCGGCTGCTGGGGCTTGGGGATCCCTGCCAGTCACAACATAGGTGTGCTGCTACTGGGTGGGCCTGAGCCCAAAGTGGGTGGGCCTGGGCCCATCCGGGCCCACCTTTGGCTAGGCCACTGTTGTACAGTCTGTGCCAGAACCGGTGGTGGGAAGCGGGGCTGGTGGTTGGGAGGAGGGGATAGTGCTGGGCAGACTTATATGGTCTGTGCCCTGAAGAGGACAGGTACAAATCAAGGTAGGGTATACACAAAAAGTAGCACATATGAGTTTATCTTGATGGGCAGACTGGATGGACCGTGCAGGTCTTTTTCTGCCGTCATCTACTATGTTACTATGTTTGAATTTCTTAGAAAGTGGAATGTGACAAGCAGCCCTGGGTTCAAAGCATATATACATCTTTACAGATCCAGCTGTTAGCATGCCAACCATTTGGTTAAGTATTCTTGGAAATACTTTTTTATGTTCGAATATATTTATTGATGATAGTGAAACATACAAGCAATACAGTCTGCTATTATAACAATCATCAAACATTTCCATGCAACAATCAAAAACTTTGGAAAGACTTTTTTTTAAAAATCCTAATTTCCAGCGAAAGGAAGAAAAAGTACAGGGGTAGATATTCAGCTGGTGGAGGTGAGCAATTTTCATAGTTGTAGTCAGTGTTATCCCTGGATATTATCAGGCCCCATGACCAGGCACTGGAATGGAATATCCAGGTTTATGCAACTGGCTTTTTTTTTTTAATATGGTTAATCCAACATTCAGCACTTAACCACCTAGGTGACACCGAATAAACTTAGGACTGGCTTTTATGTGGAACGCTTTGCCCAAAACCGTGAGATCTATCCATAACCATCTTAACTTCAGGAAACTACTGAAATCCAACTTGATCCAAGTTAACTTTTTACTTCCTGCGACACAGCTAAATATGGACCATACTAGACTTTTATTACCCTCCCCTCTCTATTTGTTCGTTGCTTATACTTATGTTTTTTTACATGCTTTCTACTACACTATATTATTTGTATTACGGTATTCTGTAAGCCACATTGAGCCTGCTACTAATTGGGAAAATGTGGGATATAAATGTGTTAAATAAATAAATAAATAACTTAGGTGCTTAATTGCTGAATATCAGTACTTAACCATATAAGCTCCTGGTTCACCCACAAAATAGCCAGCTTTGAGCATTCAGTAGTGATACTAGCCAGTTAAGTGCCGCACACAGGTGATTTAACCAGCCAGGAGCCATTTCTGGCCAGTTAAATCGCTTTGAATATAAACCCCATAAATTACTATGAGCCCCTTTTTCTACACGGTGGTAAGCCCAATGCGGGCTTACCGCTCACTAAACAGGAAGTACCACCGGACTACCGCAGCAGCCTGGCAGTGCTTCCCACCCCTAGAACACCATCATATATTTTTGTAGCGCCGGATATATTAATTTTTGTAGTGCCAGAGTGTACCCAGCGGTAATCACCGATGGATTAGTACAAGAGCCCTTACCCCCACCCCCCAAAAAAAAATGGCCGCATGGCAAGTGCTTTACTTGCCGCATGGCCATTTTCTGCAGGAAAGAGAGATTTCCCTTTTACCCACTGCGGTAAATGGGGGCCTCGGCACATGTGAAAAACCCACGCCAACGCCAGCACAGGCCCCCCCTTTGCCGCAGCTTGATAAAAGGGGCCCTATATCTGGCAGCATCTTTAAGGCACAGGGAGCAGAATGGGTGGGCCACAGCAGCCCTGGCCCCACTAGCTTCTTGCCCCATATAGCATCAGAAACTTGGGTGCTCAGGTTGGTCGGTTTGGCCCCTCCAGCCAAGAGGGTTTTCCAGTGCCCTTGTTTTGAGAATACCAGAACCTGCAGACTGCCAAGGGACCGCTGCAAATAAAAGGGAGAAAGTGATGTCTTGACACCAGAGAAGTAAAACATTCTAGTTGCCAACTGGGTACTAAAAAGAGCGGAAAAGTGTGATGCACGGGCAAGTGGTACTGGCGACATGGCCTCTTCTCTGACAATTTTATGGGGTCCTCTTGTGAGCTGCCTGAGGGTCAATACTTGGGCTGTAGAATAACCCCCTTAAAATCTTTTCAGTGCACTCCTTTTGGTACTCAATGACAGCCAAGCAATCTCAGGACCCTCCTGAGCAATAAGAAAGCAACACTTTCTATTCCCATTCAGAGAAATAAGCCCTGTTTCCGAGGCAGGATTTGACCTGTTAGCTTTGAAAAAGGCTCTTCTTTTTTTTTTCCTGCAAATTGGAGAATCCATCTATCTTTTTTTTTCCTTTTTTAAATTAGAGTATAAGTGATAGTTTAAGCTGCTCTCTCTGGCTCTGACTTATTGGAATAAAAGGCTCCATACACCCTTGTCATATTGACTATTAGGCCTTCAGAATGAAGTGAAAGCAGCAAGCCTTGGTTTCCATCACAGCAGGCTGCCAAGTTTGCGTTAAGCATGGGTACGTTATTAGCTTATAAAGAAGAAGATTGCCGTGAGATATTGTGCAAATGATTGGCCGCCCAATTGGTTAGGAGCCTAAAGTAGGCACATTTCAGGAGTGGAAAATGGATTTCTTCAGAATGGTATTGTCTCCACAAGAGGCAGAGCAAAGAGGAGCTTAAGCACACCAGTCAATCAACAAAGGAATTCTTCAGATTCCATGCACTTCATCTCTACTAACTGCCAGGCTGCAGTGTGGCTGTCAAGTAACCAAGTGCTTTCATTTGAAAATGACATAGAAACAACAAGCTGCCTGCTAGGCAATTGCTAGAGTGAAACTTTTTGACCTTTCCCTGTTTTCGTTTTTTTTAAACTTGCATTCCAGGCTTTCTGATAGCTGCTGTCCTGGGTCTGGCTCTTCCACCTGAACAATTTGTACCTCATAAAAAAAAAAATCTAGTAAGAATGCTTAGAAAAGGGAAGGTACAAATTCCTTATCTTGACTGAAAAAGCATTGGGAACCAGCTGGCTAGAGCACAGCTCATACACCATGTGCAAAATGAGCCTGGGTGGTTCCTCTATGAAGTACGTCAGTAGGAAGGTATATTATTATTATTTACTAGTAAAAAAGGCCCATTTCTGACACAAATGAAACAGGTGCTAGCAAGGTTTTCCTCGGCTCCCCAGCCCCCCTTGTCCAGCGGCCCTCCTCTCCCCCTGCAGCCACCCATGTCCAGCGGCCCTCCTCTCCCCCTGCGCCCACTGCAGCCACCCATGTCCAGTGAACAACCTCTCTCCCCTGCCCCCCTCCAGCCACCCATTTCCAGTGACCCTCCTCTGGACATGGATCAGCTGTGAGGCATGTTTCCCCCCCCCCCCCCCCGGGTTCTGAAGTTGACATCATAATGGCTACAGTGATGTCAGCCTGATCTACAGAGCCTAACTCGGAATGAGCCACGGTCCCAGGCAAGTCAGAATGTTGGAGGTGAGAATTATTATATAGGATCTGGATTTTGCTCACACCTTTTTCAGTAGTAGCTCAAGGTGAGTTACATTCAGGTACACTGGATATTTCTCTGTCCCAGGTTGGCTCACAATCTAATTTTGTACCTGAGGCAATGGAGGGTTAAGTGACTTGCCCAAGATCACAAGGAGCAGTAGTGGGATTTGAACTGGCCATCTCTGGATTGCAAGACCGGTGCTCTAACCACTAAGGCATTCCTCCACTCCACTGATGAAACTGGGAGAGAGCCCAGGTAGCTCCCACCATCACATGGTGGACAAACGTATAGCAGGGCCATAGTAAGGTTTATGTAGCCAGTACAGCCTCACAGAGCACAAAAAGGAAGCAGATGCAGAAAAGTTCCGGCTCGGGACTTGATGTAGGGCTCAATTTTTATTTATTTATTTTAAGACAAACTCCTTAGATTAGGTTTTTGATTTGCTGTTTCTTTGTATTGGTGAACAATTTTCATTCCAACTTTACATTACATTTTAAGAACAGCCATACTTGGTCAGACCAATGGTCTATCTAGCCAAGCATCCTGCCTCCAGAAGTGACCAATTCAGGTCACAAGAACTTGGCAGCGCTTGGCGGAAACCCAATTAGTAACACTATTCCATGCTACGAATCCCAGGGCAAGCAGTTGCTTCCCTCAAGTCCATCCCAATAACAGACTATGGACTTTTCCTCCAGGAACCTTTTCCTCCAAACCCAGATACGCTAACCACTGTTACCACATCCTCTGACAACAAGCTCCACAGCTTAACTATTCTTGGAGTGAAAAAAAGACATTTCCTCCTATTTGTTTTAAAAGTATTTCCATGTAATTTCATTGAGTGTCGCCTGGTCTTTGTACTTTTGAATTTATATTCTGCAAAAGCCTCCTCAGTTCCATGTGCATTACAATATGAAAAACCAGAACATTACATTTGGGGAATTACAATATAAAAACAACATATCCGCTTTGATAAAATTAACCCAATATTTAAAAAAAATAAAGTTTTAAGCTAATTAAAAAATATTAAACAATCTTGTAAAGATCGAACTGATGAAGAGAGAGTTCCTGGTTGAAACTGATTGATATGTTAATAAAGACGGCAACAAAGTAAGGGCTTTGTTTCCTAAGGTGGGTTAGTGTTGTTATCATGCCTCCACTTAGTGCGCATGCTAACTATTTAGGCGCCTACAGGGATATTGTAGGCACATACATGGTTAGCGCTCGTACATGGTCAATGCGCGTTAAAAATGTTAACACGCCTATAACGCTGCTTAGTAAACAGGGCCCTAAAAGCTCTAACCAGCTTCACTGAAGGAAAACTTAGTATCGACTGTTTCTGTAACGGTTGCTCGGTTAGAAGCGGAAAAAGATCTACCAAATACATTGGGCCATTTCCATAGAGGCCTTTAAAAATCAATGTCATTTAAACTGGGCTCCTGCTACTACTGATAACCAAGGAAGCTTATAGAAATAAGGAGTAATTGTTCCCTCTAAGCTGGGCAGGAATCCTCCAACTGCATTGCTGCCAGTAAGGGGTAGTGTTTCAATATTGTGTTTTCAATCACTAGGGACAGACAGGTTCCCTGGAGTCCTGCAGAGCTTGCCTGTCCCTCACTATTGAAAATGTGCCAGTGAAACAGCACCTCCCACTGGCAAGACAGTAGGTGGATGACTACTGCTCAGCTTAGCGGGAACAGTGGAGATGAGCTTTTCTACTGATCTTTTTTACAATTCAGCCTCTCTTTTGTGCTATACCACAATTACATAAACTGGCAACAATAAAGCAATTTCCACCTTACATCAAGGAGTAAGTATTTCATCACATCATATTTATTTATTTATTAGGATTTATTTACCGCCTTTTTGAAAGAATTCACTCAAGGCGGTGTATAGTAAAAATAAATCAAACATAAGCAATAGTCAATGCAGCAGTAAAAATATTCAAATAACAATACAAAGTATGACATAGAGGGGCATAATCGAATGAGGCGTCCAAGTTTTCCTGAGGATGTCCTCGCAGGACATCCCAGTGAAGGGGCAGGGAAACCCGTATTATCGAAACAAGATGGGCGTCCATCATTCGTTTCGATAATATGGTTGTGGGAACCCAAATCTCAAAATTTAGGTCGACCTTAGAGATGGTCGTCCCCGGTTTTTTGCGACAATGGAAACCGAGGACGCCCATCTCAGAAACGACCAAATGCAAGCTCTTGGTCATGGGAGGAGCCAGCATTCGTAGTACACTGGTCCCCCTCACATGCCAGGACACCAACCGGGCACCCTAGGGAGCACTGCAGTGGACTTCAGAAATTGTTCTCAAGTGCATAGCTCCCTTACCTTGGGTGCTGAGCCCCCCAAAACCCACTCCCCACAACTGTACAACACTACCATAGCCCTAAGGGGTGAAGGGGGGTACCTACATGTGGGTACAGTGGGCTTCTGGTGGGTTTTGAAGGGCTCACATTTACCACCACAAGTGTAACAGGTAGGGGGGATGGGCCTGGGTCCGCCTGCCTGAAGTGCACTGCACCCACTAAAACTACTCCAGGGACTTGCATACTGCTGCGATGGACCTGAGTATGACATTTGAGGCTGGAGTTTTTTTTAGGGTGGGAGGGGGTTAGTGACCAGTGGGGGAGTAAGAGGAGGTCATCCCCGATTCCCTCCGGTGGTCATCTGGTCAGTTCAGGCACCTTTTTGAGGCTTGTTTGCAAGAAAAAATGGACCAAGTAAAGTCGTCCAAGTGCTCATCAGGGATGCCCTTCTTTTTTCCATTATCGACCGAGGACGCCCCTGTGTTAAGCATGCCCCAGTCCCACCTTCGCTATGCTTCTGACATGCCATAAGTACATAAGTACATAAGTAATGCCACACTGGGAAAAGACCAAGGGTCCATCGAGCCCAGCATCCTGTCTATGACAGCGGCCAATCTAGGCCAAGGGCACCTGGCAAGCTTCCCAAACGTACAAACATTCTATACATGTTATTTCTGGAATTGTGGGTTTTTCCAAGTCCGTTTAGTAGTGGTTTATGGACTTGTCCTTTAGAAAACCGTCTAACCCCTTTTTAAACTCTGTCAAGCTAACCACCTTCACCACGTGCTCCGGCAACAAATTCCAGAGTTTAATTATGCGTTGGGTGAAGAAAGATTTTCTCCGAATTGTTTTAAATGTACTACACTGTTGTTTCATCGCATGCCCCCTAGTCCTAGTATTTTTGGAAAGCGTGAACAGACGCTTCACATCCACCTGTTCCAGTCCACTCATTATTTTATATACCTCTATCTTGTGTCTCCTCAGCCGTCTCTTCTCCAAGCTGAAAAGCCCTAGCCTCCTTAGTCTTTCTTCATAGGGAAGTCGTCCCATCCCCGCTATCATTTTAGTTGCCCTTCGCTGCACCTTTTCCAATTCTGCTATATCTTTCTTGAGATGCGGCGACCAGAATTGAACACAATACTCAAGGTGCGGTCCCACTATGGAGCGATATAACGGCATTATAACATCCTCACACCTGTTTTCCATACCTTTCCTAATAATACCCAACATTCTATTCGCTTTCCTAGCTGCAGCAGCACACTGAGCAGAAGGTTTCAGCGTATTATCGACGATGACACCCAGATCCCTTTCTTGGTCCGTAACTCCTAACGTGGAACCTTGCATGACTTAGCTATAATTCGGGTTCTTTTTTCCCACATGCATCACCTTGCACTTGCTCACATTAAACGTCATCTGCCATTTAGCCACCCAGTCTCCCAGTCTCGTAAGGTCTTCTTGTAATTTTTCAGAATCCTGTCGCGATTTAACGACTTTGAATAACTTTGTGTCATCAGCAAATTTAATTACCTCGCTAGTTACTCCCATCTCTAAATCATTTATAAATATATTAAAAAGCAGCGGTCCTAGCACAGACCCCTGAGGAACCCCACTAACTACCCTTCTCCATTGTGAATACTGCCCATTTAACCCCACTCTGTTTCCTATCTTTCAACCAGTTTTTAATTCACAATAGGACATTTCCTCCTATCCCGGGAACTTTGGTCATCCCCGCGAAGGAAAGCAGTTGGGGACTCCCAAAATCGGCTTTCGATTATGCCAATTTGGGCGACCCTGGGAGAAGGACGCCCATCTCCCGTTTTGTGTCGAAAGATGTGTGCCCTTCTCTTTCGAAAATAAGCCTGATAGAGGCTCATTTTCAAAGCACTTAGCCTCCCAAAGTTCCATAGAAACCTATGGAACTTAGCCTCCCAAAGTGCTTTGAAAATATGCCTCTGTATACTACTTACAAAGTCAACATAACACGTAATAGAACATTGTAATAGACAGTGTAGGGTATAAACAAAGAGATGCCACTACATACAGAATAGTGAAAATAAGTAATGTTCTGCAGTTTTAAATTTTGCTGGTGAAATTCTACATTGTGATTCAGCCACCTATTTTCAAAGACACACTTGTAGGTTAGACTGTGCATTTCTCTCAGCCAACTTTGACCAGGGCCATTACAATGGGTGGACAAGGCAGACCAGGGAACAGGGCACTACCCAGCCCAGGGCAGCCAGTGGGAGATGCTGATGCAGAGGGGTGCAGCACCTCCTGTAGAGACTCATTGCGGGGGGGGGGGGGGGCTCATTTGCATAAGTCAATAGTGGATGAAAAGCAGGATAGAAAGGAGGGATCATGTTTGATAGACACAGTTGTTCTACAGTAGTGCTAGCCCAGCCCCCTTCCTTAATCTTTCTCCCCCACCCCCAGGCATGCCTCTTTGCTCCCTGGGCTAGCCAATATCAGCTCAGTTTGCCCCAACCTTGGGGTGGCCATAGAAGCCACACACAGCCAGCTAGAAGAGTAAGAACAACACAGGGAGGGGGGGGGGGGAATGGACATCGGTGGTACCCTTTGCCCTCTGAGCACTTTTCCAGCAAAGCCCTGCCTCTGTTGGAGCCAGCTCAGTGGGTACAGTGGGCACTGAACACCCCCAATGTTGAGCAAACACCTTCATTTGTGTTCAAGAAGGGGTTATTTAGTTTGCATTTAGCATCTTGAATCATTTGAAATGTTGGTGTCTATGCCTGCCTCTGACTTGAAGAATTTGTACCTCATTTTTTTTTAAACCTAGTATGAATGCTTAGGAAAGGAAAGGTACAAATTCCTTACCACGACTGAAAAAGCACTGGGAACTAACTGGCTAGAATACAGCAGATACACAATAGGCAACCCATGTTCAAAAAAGAGCACACATAACAATATTGTTTCATTACACCAAACCCTGGAGAGGATGCAGAGACTGAAGACAGACCGGCTATTCAAACACTAATCCTGATGGAGCCTGTGTGCAGCCCCCACCTTCCCATCTTTGCCACCCTCTAAAAGAAAAAAAAAGGCATGTTTATGGTTATTGCAGCTAAACTTGATTATATATTTGGTATGTGATAGCTGTTTATGTTTCATCCACTGCTGTTCTTTAAATTAGTGGGAAAAGAAAAAAAACAGCCCCCACCCTCCACCCCCAAGATTAAATGTTTGTCTGAAATTAAGCCATGAAGGTGCCCTGACGTGACTGCAGAGATAATAGCCGCAAATTAGCCAACAACACTAAAGCCTTCTTAATTACAGGCAGAGAAAGCTAGCTATTATATCCTTCACATTAATGAATAATTCTCTTACCAGTAGTAGTATGAAAACCACATTGACCCTATTAAATTTGCTGAACTATTGATACACTAAACGCTATCTGTGCCTACTTAGAAAGCAGCAAGATGAAGGAGTTGGGAAAGTTAAAAATAGACACAGTATATGCAGATCAGGATATTTAATTCCCCTAGCAATGCAGTAGCTCTTCCAGAAAATAGCAAAGCAAGGAGAACACAGACACACTTCTTGCATCCTGATTAGCCTTGCAGGATTTCTCTAAAGTGTCAGCAGTCATGGATGCTTGTGGATGATTTCATAATCCCCTGCCCACTTCCCTTCCTGGCTCTCTCCAGCAATGAGGGTTGTTTTGTTAATGGGTGTCTCAGTCTTCATTGCTTTTTAACTGTTTTTTAATCAGTAATTATTACCGAGTTGGAATGGAGCACATACTCCCGCTTACTCTGTGCCGGAAGAGTGCCAGTCAATATGTCATGTCAATTAGTGTTGGGTGTGTGGGTTGGCATGAAGCTCGGAGCTGCCGATAGCAGAGGGCAGCTGGCTAACCAATCTGTCTGCCCATGTTAGCTGATCAACGTTACCATATCCTATGGTTTGTGATGGGACTCAGTGTCGAGGGGGAGGGGAATGGGAACATACAATAGCAATAAATGAATAAATAAATAATCAGGATTCACTAGACTATGAAAGCCAAGATGCGAGCAGGAGGGTGGTGGTTTTATTTATTTAAAAAAAGCAGTACTTAATTAAACCTAATATTTTATCAATGCTGTTCACAACATTACATACATCAAACCACACAAAGAAAACAAAATCACAATTAATAGCCAATTTAAAAGCACACACCCCTTCCTACTCACTGCAGTATTTGAAGGGATAAACCCTAACCTCATCTGCATCTCCCACAGATCTCCCAGCCCTCTGCCCAGGGCCAGCCCCACTCATTGTTTTTCACACATGGCCCACTCTTAAGCTCCATTTTAAAGCCCCTACTAACTTATGAAAATGAGCATCCCCCCCCCCCCCATGCATCCCTTCACATCCCCCACAGAACCCCCATTTCTGGTCAATATTCAAAACAATTTAACTGGCCAGAAATGGCCGCTGACCAGTTAAATCGCTGCTTTTTCAGTGGCACTTAAGTGCTTATCACTGCTGAAAAGTAGCAGTTAGCACCTACGTGAAAGCCAGCTATTTGGAGGTCTTTCTGGGGGCAGACTTAGCCCTTGGCCGGTTAAGTGCCAATATCCAGCACTTAACTGGCCAAGGTACCCGCATAAATGGGACCAGATAAAACACAGTCCTATCTTTACATGGCAACCCCATGGCCAGTTAAGTTCTGAACTATCAATTTAACTGGCCAATATGTTAGCCAGTACCGCATAAACCAGATATTCAATGCTGAAGCCCAGAAATGACTCGGCACTGAATATCTGGGAATAACACCGGTGGTGGTCAGCAAAACATCCACCACTGCCCACTGAATATTTACCCCCCAGGTCTTCGCAACCTTTTGAAATTTGCCAGCTGGCATCTCTTTACACCATTTAAGACACCATCACAGAGTCACACCCTGCCTGCAATTATTCCCTCTACATCTCCCTATAATCCTCCTTGATTGGAATGTAAACATCATCTTGTTGAGTCTGACTATCATGGTCCCTTGGTTGAGGGGCTACCCTGACTCTCCAACAGCTTCAGCAGAATTTCCATGAGACTACAGTATAAACTAGAGTGAATTACTGAACCGAAGGTTACAATGAAAGGAGCATGTGACAGCCATGGCCAGCCCAACCATTAGGCAAGACTAGCTGATCACCTAGGGAAGTGGCTTCTTGGGAGCAGCAACAAGCAGCTCCATCAAAGCGACAGCCACACAAACTCAAAGAATCATCAGCACATAGTTTTAGCCTTGCATTTTTAAAGGATGTTTATGTAATGATCATAATTGTTGAATTTAATTATCTAAATCTTGAGGGGGGAGGACTTTCAGACTAGGATCCTGAAAGTAGAGGAGTAGCCTGATTGGTTATCACAGTAGACTGAGAACCTGAGGAGCTGGGCTTGATTCCCATTACAACTCCTTGTGACCCTGGGCAAGTCACTTAACTCTCTATTACCCCAGGTACAAAACTTGGATTGTGAGCCTACTAGGGGCAGAGAAAGTACCTGCATATAATTAATGTAAACTGCCTTGATTGCACCACAGAAAAGCAGTATATGAAATGCATGACCCTTGAAGGAAGAATATTTATTTATTTATTTATTTGTAGCATTTGTATCCCACATTTTCCCACTAATTTGCCAGCTCAATGTGGCTTACATTATGCCGTAATGGCGATCGCCATTTCCGGGTACAGAATTACAAATGGTATTGCATTAGGTGCATACATGCATGGTAAAGAAGAATACATTATGGTATTGCATAGAGGTTACTGAGTAATAGAGTGAATTGTAACATAAGTTAGGTCATCGACTATAGAGAGATCATTTTCGACATAAGAAATTAAGTGTAGTGCGTATTCACTAGTAGCAATGAGGTTAAACAGTCATGTGACAATAGTTCGGCTTTGTCTAGTTCATGTAAAGTCTGATTATTTAGTATTTAGGATGGATCATTATGGTATGCCTTCTTGAACAGGTCAGTTTTCAGTAGCCTTCGGAAGATTGTTAGGTCGTGTGTTGTTTTTATGGCCTTCGGTAGTGCGTTCCATAGTTGCGTGCATATGTAGGAGAAGCTGTAAGCATATGTGGATTTATATAAGGCTGAAGGTTTGTAAAGGAAGCCCACTACCTTTGCACCAGTTCTGGTGATGGCATCTCTTTGAGATTTGCCTTCCCAGTGAATTGGTCCATCAGTTGATGGTAGTGAAGCACCGATGTCCTGAGATGGGTGTGTATAACCTTCTCTTGTTTCTAGGGGTCAGGGTGCTGCACTGTATGCACAGTGGTATTGCAAGTTCCTTTTTGTCTATAATGTATTATCCTCTCAGAAAGCAGATGAATGAAATTGTTAGGAGAGGCAGAGTGCAGAGAGAGTTCAGTGGGAAGGAATTTCCAGAGCAAGAGTTGAGGCTCTAAAGGGAATCAACTCCTGCAAAGGTCAGAAATGCTTCTTCATAGAAAGGGATGGTGGATGCATTGAACAGTCTCCCAGGGGGTGTGATGGAAGCAGAAACTACATTCAAGACTGGGCTGGGGATAAGCACAAAGAGAAAGCCAAATATAAGATGGAGCGAGTGCCACTACACCAGGAAGTAATTTGGGCAGAATGGATGGGCCTCAGGGTCCTTATCGGCTGTCAGATTCTCTGTCTGTGAGCAGAATGGAAGCAGCAGACAGAGCCTCAGGGGGATGCTGCCTTCCTTAAAATGAGAATTGGAGCATTTTGTTCACCACTTTCTGCTTCCCATCCCCTAGGGTACAACAGCTGTGAATAACGAAGTCTTGAAACTAATCTAAAATGCTTTCTCCTGCACTTTTTATATTACCAGTTCAAGAAGAGTCAGGGTTGGGATCTGGCACCCCAGAAAGGTATGAGATTGGTTATAAGTAGGCACCCTCTTTCTCTGGGCCTTCGTGCACTGTTGGGGCTGAGTTTAGGTCACGGAACAGCAGCAAATATATGCAAATAAGAGAAATGGGATTGCATTATGTCACTCACATCTCTGAAGCTTGTGTTTCCATAACCAGGCTGCTGTCAATCCAGGGGAGGGTGCTCAGTGATCAGGGGACAAAAATCAGAGAAAAGCAAATTGTAATGAGGTAGCCAGCAGCAAGGAACACCTTGCTAACATTTCTGAAGTGCAGATTCAGACATTTCTGATTTACGTAACCGGGAACTCCAGCATAGGAGCCAACTTTTCAAAATTATTGGGGGTGCTAAGCCCAATGGAAATAACCCATCCCTGGACACATACAAGAAATTTTCTCAATATTGGGGGTGCTCAATCACCCACAGCACCCTCAGAGTCGGCTCCAATGAACTCCAGTATGTTCATGAAATTGCTGAGTCTCTGGAGACCTACTGGAAATCTATGACAGCTACCTTACATCAACCTGGAGAGAAGTGGCTGTGACTGAATTGACCACCATGAGCCAGGAGAAGGTGGAGCACTGATCACATGGACGAAGCAGTGGTTGAACTGTCTTACAGAAATTGTAGTAGATGTAGCTTCAGAGGAGGGAGGGTCGGATGCTGATCAGGTCAAGTCTAAGTGGAAGGGATAGAGTTTTGAAGTTGGGTCAGGAGAAAGGAAGAAAGAGAGTGCTGGGTTTAGCCCTCAGTCATGGAAAGGGGGATTGTTCTAGGGTTGTCCCTGAAGGTGACATAAAGGGACTGTGAGTATCTGTGGTATGCAGTGTGAGAGACAGTGAAGGTTTAGGTGCTGCACCATTCTATACCCATGTCAGGATGACCAGAATGCAAAATTCCCAGGTTTGACTTCATCCTGACTTTATAGATAGGGAAGTAAGCGTATTCTAGTGACAGGAGTTCAAGGTTCTTCTCCTTACCCCTTAGCTGACCGCATGACACCTGTGGACCATCCCCACATTGGGATACACCAATTCACCATTGGTGAGCTGGGGTTGTGCAAGAATTTCGTAGACGGGGGATGCTGGAAGGGGCTGGGCAGTGTATAGCTCGCTTCTATCTTCTGGCACTCCAGTCAGAAACCTGGCTTACCTATCCCCTTGCCACTGACTGTAGGGATGCCAGCAGGGTCCAGATTTGCCCATCAAGTTGATCCAACTCTATCCCATAATAAGCAGCAAGTTGAAGTCTTGCATATCTTACGGAAATCAGACTTACAAGTCCCTGCATGCAATGTATTAAACACAGGACTGGATAAATCTGTCAGGTAGATCTAGGAGAGTAAATAGAACAAAAAGGGGACCAAGCAATAAAGCAACCGTGGGATATTTATTAAAAGTATCCAAAGGTAAGTCAACTAAAAACCATACAGTCCATAGGATCTATAAAATCTATTACAATCGATGTCAAGACTCGACGCAGTCCTGCGTTTCGACATGCAATGCACCTGCCTCAGGAGTCTCAACTTCAATTGGACTTGTAAATCCCTTGTACTGTTTGAAGACAAATATAAACAGAGCACCATCAAACAGCCTAGCACACTATGGATCGAAGAGGTAGATCTAGGACCATTTGACAACCCTGGACTCTATGTGAACTTGGGTAAATTCTTATGCTTCTAAGACCTGATGAAAACAAAGCATTGAGTCTTAGTACAAATTTCAAATCAACAAATTAAAAAAAAACCAGGAAGAACCATTTCATTATAGCTCATGTCCTTGTTTTGACCACAGCCACGATTAGATCCTGCTAAGTTTCCTTGTTATAATCTTATGGGATGTGCTCTAACTTTTCTGTCCCTGTAACAGCGCTTCCCAAAGCAGACCTGGCGATCCCACTGCCAGTCCAGTTTTCAGGGTATCTACAAGAATGCGCATGGGAGCTATTTGCTTAGAACCTTGCTGGTTTTAGTTCTGTACATTGTTCTAAATACATTTGCTCAAGCCTCTTGAGAAATGTGCAGCATTCATGGGAGGCCCTGCATGTGCAAACTCCACAAGCATGTTCTTTGCAGATTGAAAATTTGACTGACTTATGGGATCACTAGAACTGGTTTGGGAAACTCTGTAAGAATAAAAACCCCTGTTGCATTTTAAGTGTGAGAGCATCAAGAAGGGTCAAGGGTCATGAATTTGATATTTTTGTGGATACAACCAAAGCAGCTGAGCTTACATATATTATATTCAGGTACTTTCTCTGTCCCTAGTGGGCTCACAATCTATGTTATTTTTTTGTACTTGGGGCAATTGAGGGTTAAGTAGTGATTTGCCCAGGATCACAAGGAGCTGCAGTGGGAAATAAACCCAGTTCCCCTGGTTCTCAGTTCATTGCCCTAACCATTAGGTTGCTACTCCACTGGGATTGTGATCTGAGGGCAGGGCCGTGCCGATGCGGTAAGTGGGGTAAGCGCCGCAGGGGGGCGCCCACCTCTGGAGGGCGCCGCCGCGGTGCTTACTCTCGCCCCGCGCCGCCGAGGCCTTTAAATCTTTTACCTGGTCGCAGCTGCGTCAGTGAAAGCACTGCTGACGTCTCCCTTCCCTTGCACTCATTGGTTCCCTCAGTATCCCGCCTTCTTCTGACGTCAGAAGAAGGCGGACACTGAGGGAACCAAGAGCGCGAAGGGAAGGGAGACGTCGGCAGCGCTCCGCTTTCACTGACGCTGCTGCGACTGGAAGTAAAAGATTTAAAGGCCCCAGGGTGCGGAGGAAAGAGCAGAGAGGCATAGGCGTCCCGTATAAGAGGCTTGGGGAGGCTAAGCCTCCCCAGCCCAACCATGACCTTTAAAACCGGCTCCGGTCCCCACCTGGCAGTGTCGACGGCGTCCCCTGTGCCTTTGGGCAGCTTACCGGCACACGCAGCACTTCTCTTGTTTCTCCTCTTCGTTGCCGTCGCGTCGTCCCACCCCCCCTTCACGCGATTCGCGAACCGCGCTGCCGCTTAGCACTGCTTAGAAAAAAAATTTACACGTCAGCAGGAACAGGCTGCTTCAGCCAATCCCAGGAGCCTTCCTTCAGCCCTCAGGAGCGGAACACGCTGAAGGAAGGCCCCTGGGATTGGCTGAAGCAGCCTGTTCCTGCTGACGTGTAATTTTTTTTTTAAGCAGTGCTAAGCGGTTCGCGAATCGCGTGAAGGGAGAGGACAATTTGCTGGAAATGGAGGGGAGGGGAGAGAGAGGAGGATTGCTGGCTATGGATGGAGGAGGGAAGGGCAGAGAGGGACAAGGATGGACATGGGGGCCCAGGGAGAGGACATTGCTGGAAATGGAGGGGAGGGGAGAGAGGAGGATTGCTGGCTATGGATGGAGGAGGGAAGGGCAGAGAGGGACATGGGGGCCCAGGGAGAGGACAATTTGCTGGAAATGGAGGGGAGAGAGGAGGATTGCTGGCTATGGATGGAGGAGGGAAGGGCAGAGAGGGACATGGGGGCCTAGGGAGAGGACAATTTGCTGGAAATGGAGGGGAGAGAGGAGGATTGCTGGCTATGGATGGAGGAGGGAAGGGCAGAGAGGGACAAGGATGGACATGGGGGCCTAGGGAGAGGACAATTTGCTGGAAATGGAGGGGAGAGAGGAGGATTGCTGGCTATGGATGGAGGAGGGAAGGGCAGAGAGGGACAAGGATGGACATGGGGGCCCAGGGAGAGGACAAATTGCTGGAAATGGAGGGGAGGGGAGGAGGATTGCTGGCTATGGATGGAGGAGGAGGGAAGGGCAGAGAGGGACATGGGGGCCCAGGGAGAGGACAATTTGCTGGAAATGGAGGGGAGGGGAGAGAGGAGGATTGCTGGCTATGGATGGAGGAGGGAAGGGCAGAGAGGGACAAGGATGGACATGGGGGCCCAGGGAGAGGACAATTTGCTGGAAATGGAGGGGAGGGGAGAGAGGAGGATTGCTGGCTATGGATGGAGGAGGGAAGGGCAGAGAGGGACAAGGATGGACGTAGATGGGAGGACAGGACCCAGGGAGAGAGAAGAAATTGCTGGAAATGGATATAGAGCAAGAAATGAAGAAGAAAGGAGGAAAGTAAAGAAATAAATGGAAAGGAAGCCCTGGAAATGGAGTTAAGAGGACAGATAGCAGCAGACTCAGATACTGGGCCAGCATGATCGGAAAAAGAAAGTCACCAGACAACAAAGGTAGAAAAAAAATCATTTTATTTTCATTTTAGTGTTTGGAATATGTCTACTTTGAGAATTTACATCTGCTATCTTATTTTGCAATGTATAGCAATTTGTTTCTAAGAATATTGCTGACAATTCCTGTCAGTGTAGCAAGTGGTGAGCGATCATTTTCACCGGGGGGGGGGGGGGGGGGGGGGGGGCGCGCCAACTGATAGTCTGCAGGGGGGCGCCAGAGACCCTAGGCACGGCCCTGTCTGAGGGTCTGTGCAATAACCTCAGATGACATTGGATAAACGTCTCAAAAGTTGTTGTTGGGTGGGGACCAATGCACAGATATGATGATTTTTATAAAGCCAGTTTCTCTGTAGAAAAGTAAGCAAATGGCTAGATTACCCTGATGAAGATCTGCTTGCAAGACTGAAACGTAATTTTATTTTGCCTTGGATTTCTATAAATTTGTACTGTAAATAGGTTCTTACTTTCAGCAAGAGGTGTGCCCTAGTTTTCCAGCAATATGGTTTTCAGAAGTATAATGACAGATTCGATTTGAGAACACCCGCCATGGTTTTTCTAAAATGTTGTTGATATTTCTTTTTCCTAATGTGGTGTGAGGTTTGCATTTCCTACAGGTCACAGTCTACAAGCAGCATTATGTGCTATAAATATGCTGAAAAGGTCTCTTCAGTACAGAAAAGGATATGTTTTCTATCAAGAGGAAGGAGAAACCCTCCTGGCATTAAGCAGATGAAGGCTTCACATAAGATTACACATTTACAAGGTAAGAAAAGCATATGCCAATGAACAGTCCTCATAGTTTCAGTTCATTGACGTAACAAGTGTATTTTGGTTTTGACCCTGCTTCCTCTTGGTGCTGCTATTACTTAACATTTCTGAAGTGTTACTTGGCGCAGACAGCAATGCACAGATGCACATAGGAGACATCTCCCTGCCCTGGGAAATTACAATCTACAGAGAGGATAACAAGAGGCTTGAGCAAATGTATTTAGATCAAAATGTAGAGCTAAAATCAACAAGGCTCCAAGCGGGAAGGACTATGGCTTAAAGTTTAAAGACAGACTGAAGAAAGTGGACTTTCAGGTACAAAAACATTGTCATTCAAAGACCAGCTTGGCTATATCCAGTCTGACCGGTACTATTTAACATATTTATAAATATCAAAATCAGAACGACGAGTGAGGTGATCAAATTTGCAGATGATACAAAACTATTCACGTACAGACTGTGAAATATTGCAGGAAGACCTTACTTAGGAAATTAGAAGACTGGGCATCCAAATGGCAGATGAAATTTAATGTGGACAAATGCAAGGTGATGCACATTGGAAAGAATAATCCGAATCATAGTTACCTGATGCTAGGGTCCACCTTGGGGGTCAGTGCTCAAGAAAAAGATCTGGGTGTCGTTGTAGATAATACACTGAAATCTTCTGTTCAGTGTGCGGCGTCAGCCAAAAAAGCAAATAGGATGCTAGGAATTATTAGGAAACAGATGGTGAATAAGATCGAAAACACTATAATACCTTTGTATTGCTCCATGGTGCTTCCGCACCTTGAGTATTGCATTCAGTTCTGGTCACCATATCTTAAAAGAGATGTAGTGGAATTAGAAAAGGTTCAAAGAAGAGCGACCAAAATGATAAAGGGGATGGAACTCCTCTCGTATGAGGAAAGGCTAAAGAGGTTAGGGCTCTTCAGCTTGGAAAAGAGATGGATGAGCGAGATATGATTGAGGTCTACAAAATTCTGAGTAGTGTAGAATGAGTAGAAGTAAATTGATCTTTTATTCGTTCCAAAAGTACAAAGACTAGGGGATAATCAAGGAAGTTACATGGAAATACTTTTAAAACAAATTGGAGGAAATATTTTTTCACTCAATGAATAGTTAAGATCTGGAACTCTTTGCCAGAGGATATGGTAACAGCAGTTAGTGTATCTGGTTTAAAAAAGATTTGGACAAATTCCTGGAGGAAAAGTCCATAGTCTGCTACTGAGGCAGATATGGGAAGCAACTGCTTGCCCTTGGATTCGTAGTATGGAGTGTTGCCACGATTTGGGTTTCTACCAGGTACTTGTGACCTGGCTTGGCCACTGTTTGGAAAACAGGATACTGGGCTAGATGGACCATTAGTCTGACCCAGTATGGCTACTTTTGTGTTCTTATGCCCAGTTATGACTACTCCACTTTGAACCATGTGGCTGGGAATTGCAGAACAGAGAGGTGTTATTCTATTCTATTGTATTGTATAAGTAGATAAACATAACTTATATATTCCCATACTAAACCCAATTACAGCTCTCCACCCCATGTGCTTTTACCCAGAACTAAACCCAACAGCAGCTCCTCACTCCTTGTGCTTTTACCTAAACTCATCAGCAGCTTCCCACCCCATAAATAAATAAACCCAACCCCAGTTCCCCACTCTCTGTTTTTATTGATAATAACCCAACCCCAACTCCTCACCACACGCTTTTACCTGATACTAAACCCAACCTCAAATCTCCACCCCCATGTGCTTTTACCTCATACTAAACCCAACCTGAGATCCCCATCCTGCGTGCTTTTAGCTAATATGAAACTCTACCCTGTGTGCTTTCACCCAATACTGAGCCAACCCTCAGATCCCCCACCCTGTGTGCTTTTAGCTAATACTAAACCCATCCTCAGATCCCCTTCCTACATTCTTTTTCCTGATATTAAACACAACCCTAGCTCCCACCCTGCTTCATTTTACCTGATAATAAACCCAGCCTCAGATCTTCACCCCACCGACTTTTACTTGATACTAAACCCAATGGCAGTTCCTCACCCCACCTGCCTTTATCTGATATTTCAACATTTTTCCTAAACCTGCCCTAGAAATAAGCACAGTCAAAGAAAAGTTTATTTAGTCTTCATTTTAAGCAAAGTTGTAGTGGGGTTTGTGTGTTTTCTTCATAGTTTTTCACATATTCATGGTTTATACATGCATTTGTGCACAATAACCATTGTATGTGTATCAATGATGGAACCATGTGGGAAAGGCGGGGGGGGGGGGGGGGGGGAGGAGAAGGTGGCAAGGAAATGTATAAGAAAAGAATAGTGATTACAGGGGGTAGAAATATGGTAATGGAGAGTAGATTAAAGATGAAAGGGAATGGAAGGCTGGGGAAGAAGCAAGATGGAGAATGGGAGAGCAAGTGGGTGAGAGAAGGAGATAGAATTTGATAGGTAGCTGAAAAGTAAAAAGGAGAAGGGTGAGAAAGAGGATGAAACTTGAGTGAACAGAGAGGCAGTAAAGGAAAAAAAGTAGCTAGAAAAGAACCTGTCAGAGGCAGGTGTAGTTAGTGAGTGCAGGCAAAAGGAGAAAAGACAAATGGAAAGCAGCCGCTTGATGAAGAATTAGCAGAAGACAGACTGGAAAGCAGAAAAGAGAAATTGGAACCAACATGATGGAAAATGAAAATGTCCAGAGAACAAAGGTAGAAAAAAAGCATTTTATTTTGAATGTATTAAATATAATATGGTTTATTATTATCCTTGATATAGTACTCTTCCTTAAACTAATAACAAAGCAGTTCAAAATGTAAAATCATAACTAAGGGATGCCATTTACTAATTGAAAAATACAAATAAAGTATAGTTTTTTAGAACATAAAATATGATACTAGTAATGACATCAAGTAACATATAACTAATACACTAGACAGTGACTCGCAAAGATCAGTGAATCTCAGGAGGGATAGACCCATAAAGTTGAAATTGTAGGCTTTCTCGAATAATATGTTAGTTTTGGGAATTGTGCATAGCAAATATGGTTGTACTGTGTTCTGTAGAAAAGGAAATGCATTTCTGCATTTTATTTCTCCACTGTTGCAGTACAAACCATCCAGTTCAATTTTTGTGATCCCTTGTTCTGTATATGGTGAGGATCTGTCAGTGTGATAGTAAAGACAAATGGGGAGATTGGTGGGGAGGCAGGAAGGAGAGGGGATCAGGAGGGGCCCCTAGAATATCTAACAGCAGCTTTGACCTTTGCTGTAGCTGGTGGGGATCTCCAAGCATTGTCAGCTGAGGACCTTCTCCAAAGGTGGCCAGAACTCCCTTCTACCAAGCTTTGCAGTCGGTGGCAGCATCCTTGAGTCACAAACAACTAAGCATGAATGGGGTGCCAGCATCAGTGGGTTAGGGATGTTGCTGCTCCCTGACAAACTTGGTAAAAGGGAGTTTTGGCCACCTTCAGAGGAAGTCTTCAGCTGATGGAGCTTTGGATCCTAATTAGCTAAAGTATTTATGTTGAGTTGCATGATGCCGGGGTAGGGCGTGACAGTAAAATGTTGTGCAAACCCAACTTGGGCTCAGGCCCACCCAAAATTGGCTATCTGTCTATGCCACTGGCATGTAGGACTATTTATCCTTTGGGAAAAGATGCAAGCAGTCCTTTCTCTGGATGATTCTGGATCGATGGCATAGTATAGATTGCTGCTTATTTCTCGCCTTTATAATTTGATGAAAGTTGCTTAAAAGAAGATCGTTTTGCTCTTCTTTCATAGGCAGAAGGCCTTAGAGCCTTACAAACATTTGAGATATTCATAATATTTCTGACTGATATTTGCTGGCCTTCTCGTTGTCTTTGTATGTTGGTCCCATGTAAGCCGCATTGAGCCTGCCATGAGTGGGAAAGCGCGGGGTACAAATGTAACAAAAAATAAAAATATATCTAATGATTGTATTTATGTTTCTGAGAATATACTTGTAGATATTTTCATTTTATTCCCATTCAACGCAGAAACCGGCTTTTAGAGAGCTGCAACAAAATCTTCAGGCCTGATATTCAAAACTACTTATCTGGATATCCAAAAAAGTAGTACTGCCTGGGATCATACCCAGATTTTCAGCAGCATTAGCTGCAGAATGCTGCTGAAAATCCCTGCAGACTGCCCGGGCCCTATCCAGATAGTGCTGGAGTGGTCCAGGGTGCAACTTGGGAAAAGCTGGAATTTATTAGGAGAATGGCAATATTTAGGGGGGAAGTTATCAGCAAGGGCTACCGTTAAGGTTGTTATCTTACTCTTAGCCTCAGCTATTACTAGCTAGGACTCACTGCATAAAATAGCACAAGTTAGTGGTGCTATAACCTGTCTTAATAGTAGTCCATATTAATAACTCTCCCCCCCCCCCCCCCCCTCCACTTAGTGTGAAGATTTTCAGTATCTGGTAACCATTGTGATGTCATAATGCCTCACTCCACCAATGCCTAAGAGCCAACCTCATCAGTGATGTCACAATGACTTGATCGCCCTATACTTGGCTCCTTCAATTACATATAGCAATGATTTCCATTTCTTTTTTTTTTTAATTACAGGGGGGAGGAGTTATCAACATGGGTTACTGTTAACTTGTGTTAACAGTAAAATAACACATCTTATTAGTGAAAGGTCTCATTGCATATAAAATGAGATCGGTGCTAAAATAGCATAAGTTAGCAATAAAATAACACATCTTAACAGTAGCCTATGCTGATAACTTCCTCCCCCCCCCCCCCCCCCCCACTTAGTGTGAAGAGTTTTATAGCCTCTTTTACTAAACTGCGCTAATGATTGCCGGTGCGGCAAATGAGAGGAAGCCCATAGAAACTGAATGGGCTTTCTCTCATTTACCGCGTGGGAATCGCTAGCACGGCTTTATAAAAGAAGCCCTCAGTTTCTGGTAACCAGACCTGGTATTGTGATGTCATAATGCCTCATTCCACCAATGCCTAAGAGCCAACCTCATCATGGCTTGATTGCCCTATACTTGGCTCCTTTTATTACATATAGCAGTGATTTCCATTTCTAGAGACATTTCTTTTCTTTATTTAAAGAGAGAAGTTGTCAGAGTGGCTACTGTTAAGATGTGTTATGTTACTGTCAGTGCATCTTTTCTAGCAAAAAAGGTGCCGGTACTCAAATGCTAGGCCACCCTTCAAGGGTGGGGTGATCACTGAGGGATCCACCCTACAATAGCCAGGCCCCCTGCAACCAGTCACAGAACCTATGACAAGGCAGAATTGGTGTGTAGAGCCTGAGCTCTTTCATTAAAACTTGAGGTCCTTGGGTCAATTTTAGCAGACAATGGAAAAGGTGCCGGTACTCAGTACCCCCAATTACCCCTGGTTTACTGTTAACTCCAGTTATTGTAATTAGGTCTCACTGCATAAAATAGGGCCTGTGCTAAAGTAGCATGAGTTAGTGGTAGAATAATCTGTCTTAACAGTAGCCCATGTTGATAACTATGCCGTTTAGAGCAGTGCTTCTCAACCTTTTCCTGGAGGACACCAAGCCAGTTGGGTTTTCAGGATTACCACAATGAATATGATATGAGATAAATCTGCATATATTAGAGAGCCATGGTATGCAAATCTATCTCATGCATATTCATTGTGGCATTCCTGTAAACTGGACTGGCTGGTGTACCTCCAGGAGAAAGCTGTGAAGCCCTACCTTAGTGCCAGTGTCTGGACAGGTGCTCAGGCAACTCAAGATAGCAAAACATCTGTCCTAGGTTGTTCAGACAACTATCTGGATATGAGCACTGAATATCGCCATGTCCAGATAATTCCGGCAGCCACCACTGTACCCAGATATTCAGTGCCAATGTTCAGATATTGGCTGGTGCTGAATATTTGGGTATATCTTTAATTGTCACACCTTGCATTTGAAAGGAACAGTAACTGTGGAGTTTAAATATCAACCTGTTCATTCTGTGCCCATTGTGTAACATCTCTTTGGTAATTACATATACGTAGAAAGCAACCCGTCATTTTGTAAATTATAGGAAGAATTTACAAATGCATGGTTACTTTTTTAGGTTTACCATGTAACAACAGAATTACTTATTACGCTCACCTACCTTCCTTTGTCCTTTTCTTTTGGTCCTCTGTTATTTTAAAACTCAGTATCTAAGTTTGCAAAACTAGGATATTTACAAAAGGGTCACTGATAGGAATACATCTATGAGGAATGGAACAGACAATTCCATCCCCTTCAGCCCTGAAATTACCCGACCTTTTTTGGCACCACAAAGAAATTGAGAAAAAAAGAATGCTTTCATCCAAACATCTCCAGTTATTCAGCTGTTTACACAGCTCAGGAATTTTGCAAAATTGAGGCCTGTACATTTCAGATGGGTAAATTCCAAGGTCTCAAAAGTACCTTTGAATAATTCATACAGTCCCAGAAATGCTTATTACAGTCTTTGGACTTATCAAAATATTAGTAACATATGTTTGTGATAGTGACATGCAGCACAGCAGTGTTCCAGAATGGTGGCAGTGAAAAAGTGGGACGAGCTTCCCAGAATGCTTTTTAAAAAAAAAAAAATTAAATAGAAAAGTATGGGGTCCTTTTACTAAGCCGCACGGTAGTGTGGGCACATGTTTTGAGCGTGCGCTGGGCCATTTTTTTTTACCATGGCTGGGAAAAGGAGCTCTTTTTAATTGGCTGGGAAATGGGTGTGTGCTGAAATTAAAACTAACGCACACCTATTTGCGGCCTGAGCTCTTACCCCCACCTATTCACTTAGTGTTCGTGCAGCACAACTTTAAGCATATGTCATGCAAACCCTTTCACACTTACACGGTCTGTGCCAGAGTCGGTGGTGGGAGGCGGGGATAGTGCTAGGCAGACTTGTACGGTCTGTGCCCTGAAAAAGACAGGTACAAATCAAGGTAAGGCATACACAAAAAAGTGGCACATTTCTTGGGCAGACTGGTTGGACCGTGCAGGTCTTTTTCTGCCGTCATCTACTATGTTACTATCCAGCTTATAATTGAAAAAGAAAAACGCCTATATTGCGACCCAAATCGGGAGATAGACGTTTATCTCACAAAAACGAATAAAGCGGTATAATCGAAAGCCGAATTTGGACGTTTTCAACTGCACTCCGTTGCGGATGCGGACCAAGTTGATGGGGGCGTGTCGAAGGCGTGGTGAAGGCGGAACTGGGGCGTGGTTATCGGGCGATCAGAGATGGGCGCCTTTTGCCGATAATGGAAGAAAAATATGCGTTTTTAGCGAGCATTTAGGGCACTTTTCCTGGACCCTGTTTTTCCACGAATAAGGCCCCAAAAAGTGCCCTAAATGACCAGATGACCACTGGAGGGAATCGGGGATGACCTCCCCTGACTCCCCCAGTGGTCACAAACCCCCTCCCACCACAAAATATGCCGTTTCACAACTTTTTATTTTCACCCTCAAATGTCATATCCACCTCCCTGGCAGCAGTATGCAGGTCACTGGAGCAGTTATTAGGGGGTGCAGTGGACTTCAGGCAGGTGGACCCAGGCCCATCCCCCCCCCCACCTGTTACACTTGTGCTGGTAAATGGGAGCCCTCCAAACCGCCCCCCAAACCCACTGTACCCACATGTAGGTGCCCCCCTTCACCCCTTAGGGCTATAGTAATGGTGTAGACTTGTGGGCGGTGGGTTTTGAGGGGGATTTGGGGGGCTCAACACCTAAGGGAAGGGTGCTATGCACCTGGGAGCTCTTTTACCTTTTTTTTTGTTTTTGTAAAAGTGCGCCCTAGGGTGCCCAGTTGGTGTCCTGGCATGTGAGGGGGACCAGTGCACTACGACTCCTGGCCCCTCCCACGAACAAATGCCTTGGATTTATTCGCTTTTGAGCTGGGCGCTTTCATTTTCCATTATCAATGAAAAACAAAAACGCCCAGCTCACAAATTGTCGCATAAAACATGGACGTCTATTTTTTTCGAAAATATGGTTCGGTCCGCCCCTTCATGGACCCGTTCTCGGAGATAAACGCCCATGGAGATAGACGTTTTTGTTCAATTATGCCCCTCCATGTTACCTATCTCAGAAGCCAGCCAGAGTTGTTGAGGAATATCCACTCTTCTGATAAGTACGCTTGGGCTCAGATTCAGTCAAACTCAAATCCAGAAGTTTTTGAAAAGTAGATTATTCTCTACTATTGTACTGTAAGTCAGTCACTGTTTGATGTGTGTCCATTAACTGAAAGCCATTTACACATTTGCAGTGAGTAAATATTTCTTTAGCAAAGGTTGCAACCATTTTTATTTTTTTGTGTCCTCTTTGTCTACGCAAATATGGTAACCTTAGAAACAAGCTAATGACTGTTGCTGTACACTCTACACAGAAGACCAAACCCCAGTCCTCATGAGGTATAGGAGCCCTCTTGCAGAAGCAGAGATTCCCCACCGTAATGGGCCTTCCCTTCACAGGAGGGTCTTTCCTTGAACAAAACAAAGAGGATAGATGATAGAACAGCAAAACAGAGTGTGTCATCGATTTTGTAGATAGAAGCCATCATTAGATAGTTGTTACCATTGGAATTTTAGTTGGATCTTAGCTTTTTGTTCTTACCCCTGATGTAGCCTGAGAGTGAAATATGGCCACATCAGGTTTTATCTTTGAATAAACCTTTACCTTTGATTATTTTTTTCCTCTATGGTGATAACTTTCTAGTGGTCCTTAGGCCTTTTTTATTTATTTACTTTTTGACCCAAAAGTTTCCTCTTGCTTCTTTGTGCTTCCAGCTCCACTCGAACCAGAGCTGAAATCTGGTAACACAAGCCTTTATTTGCAACCATCAAGGAATTTGTTTCTCTATTTGATATCTCTTCTGCCCACCTCCAGCATGGTTAGGGTTATGTAAAGTGAAAAACCATATCACATTACGATTTATGGTTAATACATAGGACCCATTGCAGAAAATTGGACCTATGAAAAATAGCACATGTTAATATGGTTGTTGGTGCATGCTAACATAGCAGCTCGCTTTAGCAAATCTAGCCCTTCAGCAGGATGGCCTTGGGCTGGGGACCATGTACCGGAGCCCTTTCTTAATCCTGTGATCACTAGCCTCCGGATTCTGTATAGGTTGCCCAAAGTTGGGTACATAAGTTTGGGCGTGGATGACAAATCTGTGCATAAACTAATTAGCTAATTAGGCAATAATTAATTGGCAGAAATTAGGAGTTACATGTGGATCTGCCCTACATCCTATTCTATAACATGTGCGCCTAAATTTCAAAGCATGCAACTCCAAAGGGGCGTGGCCATGGAAGGAGCATGGGCAGATCATGGGCGTGACCAGAATTTAGGTGCGATATTAGAGAATACCTGCATTTCCGCTCCTAATGTCAGGTGGGCGTGAGCATCCTTTGGTAGGCATAAGTGTTCACACCCAAAATTACGTTTGAAAGGCATGCTAAGCTCGTATTCTGTAGAGGTCATTCCGCGCAGAGCACCCCTTACAAAACACAAGCTTAGCGTGGAGCATCCTGGAACCTAACTTTGGATACCATTTATTAAATTCCCCCTAGGTGTCATCCTTAAACAATGACCACAACTCAACCTCTAGGCCAATGGTTACCAAACCTGATCCTGGAGGCACTCCAGCCAGTCAGGCTTTCAGGATATCCACAATGAATATTCATGAGAGAAAGTTTGCATACAGTGAAGGCAGTGCATGCAAATTTCTCTTATGAATATGTGTATATTGTCAGCCCTTGACCCTCAGAAAGTGAGCCCCTGTGCCGAACGGAGTTAGGCAGCCGGACAATCCTGATCTTACCTGGAGAGTGAGGCAACAACTCCTCAGGAAGTCAGGGGAGTGTAGACACAGGTGAGACTTCCAGGGCAGATGAGAAGCAGGAACAAAGTCCAAGACCAGGCAAGCCTCAGAGCAGGGGACGAACAAGAGCACAGTCCAGGTCCAGGCAAACACAAGGCAGGTGGCAACAGAAGCAAAGTCCAGGTCCAGGCAAGTTTCAGGGCAGGCTGCAAACAAAAGCAAAGTCCAGGTCCAGGCAAGTTCCAGGGCAGGCTGCAAACAAAAGCAAAGTCCAGGTCCAGGCAAGTTTCAAGGCAGGCTGCAAACAAAAGCAAAGTCCAGGTCCAGGCAAGTTTCAAGGCAGGCTGCAAACAAAAGCAAAGTCCAGGTCCAGGCAAGTTTCAAGGCAGGAGCAGTCCGAGAAAAACCCAACGCCACAGAATCCACACAGGTAGAAGCCGAAGCAATGAGAGTTCTGCCTTGCTGCTCTTAAATAGCCCTCCCCATCAGGAGGACCGGTAACAGCTGAAAAGGGGGCGGAGCTCCCCACAACCGTGACTCAACAGCCCCGGATTGGCCAGCCAGAAGCAGGAGGCGGAGTCAGCCGCGATCGGCCAATCCGGGCGTTGTGGGGAGTGACATTGTTCCTCTGAGGCTCCGCGCCTGCAAGGGATCCCTTTCTCGGGGAACGCCGGCCCTGTCCACCTGGCCGGTGTCTCCCCGCCGCCACCGAAGCGGACCGGAGGGCCGGAGCAGCCCAGACCGCCGACAGCACTCCAGCGGTGCGACGCAGGAGCCCGGCGCCCGACCGCCTCTCCTGATCAACACTCCCTGCGGCACCCTGACAGCGCGGCCCTACCGACGGAGAAGCGGCACAGGTGAGGGACGCGACAGATATCCTGAAAACCTGACTGGCTGGGGTGCCTCAGGGACCAGGTTTGGGAACCAGTGCTCTAGGGACTTTGAATACCACCTCCACAGTATCCTCAAACCCTGCTGACCAGGGAGTAGAAGAGCTACAGTGATGTACCTAGCTTGCTTATCACTCGGGGTGGGTCGCCACAGCGCTCCCCCCCCCCCCCGCGAGGCACCACGCAACTGCTCCATGCACCCCTATTTGCTGCCTGCACCCGGGGCAGACTGTCCCCAATGGCCCATCCTTGGTACACTACTGAAGAGCTGTCTCAGGGATTGAATCAGTGACCTTCTGCATGATGGTGCTCAGTACTTACCATCGGGTCAGCCTTCATGAGCAGTTTTAATAGTTTCAGAAAGTTAGAACTGCAGAGTTCTTGGGCACCTCTAAAGCAGGGACCTTTGTGGTCTGATAAATCAGGCAACACCTTTAGATCATTGTTAAGTCTGTACAAAAGGTTAACTTGGCAAAGGAAAGAAGCATCTTGAAATGACATCAGGAACCTTCTATCCCTGATTCCATGTTACAAAAAAAGAATGGAAATGTTATATCTCAGGAGACTCAAGTGATGCGTTTTATGTAAATAGAGTTTAAAAACAAAATTACATGCTGCCTTATTACTTTTGTGGAAGTGTTCCTTAGGGTAATGGGAATAAAGAGAATGGGTTAATAGAGCTGTAATCTACCTGTCATTCAACCTCCTCAGCACATAAAGGAAAAAAATTCTTCAAATAACTGTTATATATTTTTTACAGTCTCTCATCCTTAAATCTTTTGAATTTACAAAATTAGTTCATTCATTTTCAGAAATTTACATTTTCATACTCTATATGGGCTGTTTTCACTCAAAAACAGAATTCAACCTAGAATCAATAAAGAAGTATCTGGGTAAAAGGAGTATCCACACATCCAGTGATCCTGGATTTTTTTGCAGACAATGGGGCTCATTTTCAAAAGAGAAAAACATCCAAAAAGTGTCATAAAGCACCATTTGGATGGATTTCTTCTCAAAACGTCCAAATTAGTATTTTCGAATCTTGTTTTGCAGACATCTATCTATGCATTTCATCTGCGGTGCATCCAAATCACAAGGGGATGTCTCAGGGGCGGTTTGAAGGTGGGATTAGGGCGTGCCTAACACCTGGATGTTTTATAGCCATAATGGAACAAAACCAAAATGTCTAGGGTGAAAACGTCAACGTTTTGATCTAGACCTGTTTTCTAACAAATAAGACACAAAAAGGTGCCCTAAATGACCAGATGACCACTGGAGGGATTCAGGGATGACACCCCCTCCCACCTCCAAAAAATGTGAATAAAAATAGTACTCACCAGTCTCTATGACAGCCTCAGATGTTATAGCCAGGTCCATTACAGCAGCATGCAGGTCCCTGGAGTAGACTACCCAACTTGACATTTCGTCCTTTAGATTGTAAGCTCTTCTGAGCAGGGACCGTCCTTATTTATTAATTTGTACAGCGCTGTGTAACCCTAGTAGCGCTCTAGAAATGTTAAGTAGTAGTAGTAGTGTAGTGGTGGGTGCAATGCACTGTAGACAGGTGGACCCAGGGCCTTACCTCCTCCTCCTACCTGTTACACTTGTAGTGGAAACTGTGAGCCCTCCAAAACTCACCAGATACCCATATATAGATGTCCCCTTCACCCATAAGGACTATTGTACTAATGTACAGTTAGGGGTAGTGGGTTTTGGGTGGGTTTGAAGGGCTCAGCAGATAAGATAAGGGAGCAACAGTGAGATGTGTACCTGGGAGCATTTATGTTAAGTCCACAGCAGTGCCCCCTGGGGTGCCCCATTGCTCTCCTGGGATATCTGGGGGACCAGTCTGCTAAAATTGCTGGCTCCTCCTACTTCCCAATGGCTTGATTTTGTTCATTTTCAACTTGTGCGTTTTTTTTTAATGGCCTAAAAAGATCAATGCACAAAGCACAAAACCTTGTTCAAAACTGTATTTTTGAAAAAAAAAAAAAGTATTTTTTCTTTTTTTCGAAAATGGGTATGTTCCTATTTAGATTTGGTACGTTTAGCACAAAACATCCAAAGACCAACTTAGATGCACTATTGAAAATGGCCCTCCATGAGAACTTGTGCTACTCTGACTTAAGCCGTACTGATCTTCTGCCAGGTCACTAATCTGGAACCTTCCGGAACTCTGCCAAAGATAATAAAAACAACGAACGACCACCTAAGTTTCCGGAAAGAACTAAAAACAAACCTGTTCAAAAAGGCATACCCCACCGACCCAACATAAAAACCTAAGTTCCTGTGACACTGCAAAACCAAAGACTGTAATGGACATACCTTAACCCTCATCCCCCCTCCCTAACTTCCCCAATGTATCTACCAAACACGAACCTTCTTTCACCAGAATAACACCTGTATTTGTTCATACCGCAACTGGCGAATGGTGTTGCGGTACCATGTAAGCCACATTGAGCCCGCAAACAGGTGGGATACAAATGAAAGAAAGAAATAAATAAACTAGTTTCATTTTCCCTATTGCAACTGCATTGGTATCTTTTTTTTCATTTCTTTTTGCTTTTTAATCACTGGATAGGGCTGGCCTTACAATTAAGCAACTATGTTCTGCACTCATGGCTACATTTTTCTGCCCTGATTTTCAGCATATAAGACCCCGTAACAAATCACTGTACATGGACCCTACATCTTCCACAAACCATCCCTGCTGCTGGATATAAGAATTAGAAATGTATCAGTTTCTCAGAGATACCAAGTTACCCAGCTCCAGGCTGGAGAATTTTTGGCCAGTCTTGGTTTTGAACTTACATCCCAAAGCAGTGTGGGATTTGTAGTGCCTGATCCTGCCAGTTAAAATCAGTGTCGCAAGCCCCATAATGCACTAGGATGGGGTGGTCAGAAATCCACCACTGTCCCAAAATCTCCAGTCTGAAACTGAGTAGCTCTGGTTTCTGTGATTGGACTCTGATATTGTCATGATGTAGTCAAATCAAAATGTAAGTGTTCCCAAGCCAGGAGTGGGCATGCACAGACCTAGGTGAGTCTAGGAGACTCCAGCTGGATCAGGCTGGCAGGCATCTTCTGTTTGCACTGACTGTGTCTCCTTGGCTTGAATCCACTGGTGCTGGTGGCAGGCAGGTGAAAACTAAATGGAGCTAAGCAGGAGGATCTGAACCCCAAAGAAGGCGAACTCAAGGAAGGAATAAATCAAGAAGGCTGGACTAGAACAGCAGTTTCTGAAAGTAGAATTCCCATGTACAGGAACAAAGCAAATTCTGGCAACCTGTAACTTCCCTCTTATGCATATTCATTAGGGATATCATGAAAATTCAATGCATTGGTGTTCTTTGAGGACTGGGAGTGAATACCACTGCTTTACAGTAGACTGTAAAAGTTTACTGGTCTTGGGAATTCCAGGCATTCTTCAAGTCCCTTTCTGAGAAAAGGCTGTGAATGGAGACATAACCCTTGACAAACTCTGAATAAAATGTCAATAGTAGATAGAAAACCCCAGAAAATTCTGCAGAACCTGGAGACACAACCAACTGTCACAGCCCCCTTGCCTGGCTCCATCTCAAAAACTGGGTCCAATATTGATCTGTTTGTTAACTTGAAGCACTTGCACATTATCCTGCCTATTTTTGCTCAACACATGCCGATTTGTTGAAAATATTTGCCTATACACAAGTAAGACACATTTCTTGGGTAGATTTTACGACTCCTGAGGCAGGCATTTACCACTGAAACACAGATCTTCGTCAAAGTTTGGCAATATTTTTGTGTGTATTGCAAACACATTTCTGTATTTAATAGAATTGGGCAATCTTTTTATGTATTTTATCGGTTTTAGAAAATTTTGCCATCATTGATTTCTTTTTTGTCTACTAATATACACAATTTTTACGTACGTTAACTCACCTCTGTAGTTGATTTGATTGGATTTTAATTGGTCCCCCCCCAAGGGCGTAGCCAGAGAGCAGATTTTGGGTGGGCCTAGGCAAGAAGTGGGTGGGCACCAAATGTTCTTCCCCCCCCCCCCCCCCCCCACATATGCCAAAAATATATCTCAGCTGGTGGGAAAATGCTTCTCTCCACCTTGGTAGTCTGCAGCAGGCATGCGCTGAAAACTGAGCATGCGCAGGTGCCGGTATCTTGGAGAGCAGTGTTTTCGTTACCATCAGGGAGAAGTCTTCAGCCGGCAGAGCTTGGGATCCCTACCAGCTACCACTAAACATGTGCTACTGTTGGGTGGGCCTGAACCCTAAGTGGGCGGGCCCTGGCCCACCCAGGCCCACCTGTGGCTACGCCACTGGTCCCCCCCACCACCACTACCACCACTCCTGTTCTTTTGATGCCAATATTGGGTTACCGTTTACCTGTCCTGGGTATGAAGAGAGCTTCAATAGCAAATACTGTCTTAGTTTACAACAGAAAATTCACCATGGAAAATCCTTGGGTCTTGATACAGCGCTCATTACTGCATTTGTGTCTGAGAGTTTTTCGTACTCCTTTTTTGAGACACCATCGAGTGGAGATTTTGCCGCTGGATGACTAATCTAGAAAACATGTATTGAATGATAAATTCCTAGACCCCTGATGCAGGCCGGTTAGGGTGTCGGGTCTCCCTCATTGTTTTAGAATAACTTTTTAATAAAGACATTTCTGAACACCATCTGTGAGACGTCCCTTTGCTCTACTGTTATTTGCTTGGCGTTTTCCCTTCAGTGGAGCAACTTGCCTAATGTTCAAACTTAACTGTCCAGCAAAATCAAAGAAGAACTTAGCTTATGGACAGATCAGTTTCAAATGACTATTCCTTTATTGGGCTGAATCTACAGAGGATCATCAAATATTAGGATTTGCAAGTTAGAGGTAAGGAAAATATGATTGGGTGGGTTTGGTTGTTTTTGTATATCTGATTTGTTTTATTAGACGTACACTGCTTCAATGTTATATTTAGGTAATAATTTTTTTTTATGTTTTGTTTGTTCTTCTGTAAACCACTTAGGTGTAGGTGATATAAAAATTTTGAAAATAAATAAATACATTTCCTCTTTGGAAGCAGGTAGGTGGTATTTAAGAATTGTAATAAATAAATAAAATGATATATGCCAGAGAAACAAACCCACCTTTGCCCAATTAAACATTTCTCTGGGTGGTGAGGTCCAGAGAAAACACCAGGATATCATCAAAATAGACCAACACATACTATGAAAGATGATCCATTGGCAAAGGCCTGAAAGACAGATGGATTGTTACAAAGTCCAAAAAGCATGACATTCATAATGACTGTCTCTGTCATTAAAGGTACTTTCATACTCATCAATTTGCAATGGGTTATAAATAGGAAAATTATACTATATGTCAAACACATGATCTCACCATTGTTACTATCTTAAATGTTATGCATATTCAATATAGTAAATTCATGTTCGAACTCACTCATAAACTAAACTCCTAGTCAAATCAAATTTTCACAGATTAAAAATGAATCTTAATGAGGGGGAAAGACCTAAGTAGAAATAGGCAAAAAGCATTTCTTGCCTTCATCAAATCAAGCAATTTTCACCTCTTACCGCTTTCCATCCACCATCACTGGTCAGAAGAACCCCTTGGGCAAAATCCTTACATTTTTACCAGTTTTTTTAGATTTTTGCTTGGTCCCTAGTGCTCATATCCATAACAAATTAAGGGTTCATTTTACTAAGGCCCCATCTTAGCATTTAGCACATGCTAAATCCACTAGTGTGGCTTAGTAAAAGGAGCCCTAAGTGCCTTTTAAATCTGACAATACTCAGAGTGGAGGAGTAATCTAATGGCTAGTGCAGTGCCCTGAGAACCTGGAGAAGTGGGTTCAATTCCCACTGCAGCTCCTTGTGACCCTGAACAAGTCACTTACCCTCCATTGCCCCTGGTACAAAATAAGTACCTGAATATATGTAAATCACTTTGAATGTAGTTGCAAAAAAAAAAAAAAACAACAACCCAGAAAGGCGGTATATCAAGTCCCATTTCTCTTTCCCTATTTGAGATTCTACATGGAATGTTGCTACTATTGGAGAATCTAGATGGAATGCTGATACTATTGAGATTCTGTTGCTACTATTTGAGATTCTACATGGAATGTTGCTATTCCACTAGCAACATTCCATGTAGAAGCCTGCCCTTGCAGATCAGCAACGCAGCTGCGCAGGCTTCTGTTTCTGTTTCACAGAAACAGAAGCCTCGCACGGCCACAATGCTGATCTGCAAGGGCAGGCTTCTACATGGAATGTTGCTAGTGGAGGAGTAGCCTAGTGGCTAGTGCAGTGGACTTTGATCCTGGGGAACTGAGTTTGATTCCCACTGCAGCTCCTTGTGACCCTGAACAAGTCACTTAACCCTCCATTGCCCCAGGTACAAAATAAGTATCTGTATATAATATGCAGACTACTTTGATTGTAACCACAGAAAGGTGGTATATCAAATCCCATTCTCTTACTTGCAATAAAATCACTGTGCCCAATCAAGACAGTGCTCAAAACAATTATCCATACTATGTTCTTGCAACAGCAATACACAAAGAGTCAAGCCAGATAAATGTGTATTCACCTGTAAAATTTAAACCCTCAGGTAGATTGTAGATGCCAGTGATACTATTTGCATCTCATCACTGATACCTGTTCATAAGTTCTACTCTTCAGAATGTAAGATAAGTATTTTACTGATGAAAATAACATAGTATGGGTGATTATTTTGACCAGTATCTGAATTCCAAGCAGTAATTTTGTTCACCTGATAGGTCATTCCAGAAAGCAGCTTAACAGAGCCTCATTGTTCCAGCGTATTTCCTCTGCAATCTTTATGGAATTCAGTTGCAACTATACAGGTGCCCTGCTTAATCCAGAAAAGGGAGGTGGACACTGCAATTATGTGGGCTGGGTCATCAAAGACGCTATTAAAGCCTGAAACAAAGGTGTTTTTATCAAAAATCAGGAGAATTATTTCGCTCCACAAAGTGGATAGGCTCCTGCCAATGCTCTTCCAGTTAACAATGAAATAACATTAAGCAACTCTGAACTTATGACTCAAATAATGAGAGGCCTAGGGAGGTCAAAATTGCATCAAATACAAAGCTAAGAGAAATAAAAAAAAAAAAATTAAAAGCAGGGTTTTTGGGAAAACTGTTTCTGGGAGCATGTTTAGTTAGGATTGATTTTATGATCTGTGACGGAGATTGTTATTGCATTTATGGAGAAATTGGTAGAGGAAATTTGCTGTGATTATGCTATAAAATCTTCTTTATTGTAATTCACCTTGAGCTGTTTGGTGAGGCGAACAATCAAATGCTGTAAAGAACACCGTCTTGTTGAAGAATTCCCTAAACACTTACAAGGGAGTCTCAACCTAGGGCTTCTTATAGGGCTCAGCAGAGGCTGATGGAGGTATAGGAACTGGTACAGGTATATCCTGTTTTTGCCTCTTTCTGGCCCTGGGTAAGCAGGCTGAGCTAAATGAGTTTTCCTGATCAGTCAGAAGGTACAAACTTTGGCATAGTGGGTCCAGGAGTTTCTTGTGGGCAGACAAAACCACAGCCTGCTCAGTGGAGCTCACGACTGCAGTCAGCTGAATGACCAAAAGCAGACACATGCAGGTTAAAGCTCTAGCTGGACCAAAAGGACATTTTCATTGCACGGGCTACCTTCTCCTTAGAATTAGGCAAGAAAAAACAAGCAGAACTAAGGAGGATCTGGAGCCCAAACGGGCCCCTTTCACCAAGCTGCGACAAAAAGGGGCCTGCAATGGCATCAGCGAGCATTAAAAAAAAAACCAGCCTAACAATGTGGTTTTTCAGGAAAGTCTTTGGGGAAAAAAGTATGACTAGACTCTTCAGTGAGAGATATCTCCTAGTCCTTTTACCTTCTCCCTCTCTATCTCCTTTTACCTTTCTTTGTGTGATTGTATTACTTTCCTATCGTTGATGGAGCTCATTTCCCCTTTCTTTCTGTTATTTTAGTATGTACACTACCCTGTTCCACCCTGGTGGCTAGAGCGGTCTAGCAAGCACATATAAATAAAATAAATACATAAAATTATTTGGCGTATTTGCAGGTGGAAGAAGAAACAAAACAGCGAAGATGACTAACAAAAGCAAAAAACAAAAAATATAAAAATAAAAATAAAAAAAATATATATTAAAAACGTCAAAATTTAAAATTAATCATAAAATATGTATTTAAAAGATAAATCCATCAAAATCAAAAAATTACATAAAAAAGACGACACTTTGGATGTAAAAATGAAGAATCAACTTCATATTTTTTGTTTTCTGCTTTTGTTAGTCATCTTCGCTGTTTTGTTTCTTGTTGATTTCCTTGCGAAGACTGGTTTCTTCTGTTTTTTTGTACTACGTATTTGCAGGTGGCCCACTACCTGCTCTCCCTCAATTCAGATAAGTTAAAAGAGGATACGATTGAAAGCTTCGAAGAAGGTAGAAGAAAGCTTTTTGCTGTTAGGAACTTGTCCTCTGAAGGTATCCCTGATGCATAAAATGTTAGTAGTGAACTCACTGCAGTTGGATCGGTCGAAATGGGCAGGGGGGGATCAAGGGAGATGGGTGTTAATGCCAGGGCTATTTTGGGTCACCTATTGTGGAGTTGCACATCAGTCCAGTCCTTCAGGGAAGAGGTCACTTAAGTTGTATCTCGACTCCTGCAGTTACAACTAGCCCTTCTTCTACACTTTTTTTGTTTCTGGAGTTTACAGTGCTTGACGGTACCGTCACCCAAAAATGAGAAGACTTTGCTGATCTTCATGTTTCTGTTGGCTCAAAAATCTATTTTGCTGTACTGGAAATCACAGGAATCACGTAGAGTAGGGATCTTTTTCCAATCTGTGGGGAAAAAGGGCCCTGCGCTAATGGTGGGAGCTGTTTTTCCTGCGCTCCAAGGCCGTTTTTTCGCAGCCGGTAACCCCCCCCAAAAAATGGCCACACCGTGAGATAACTCTTACTGCGTGGCCATGTAGCAGAGAGCCCTTATCGCCACCTCAATGGGTAACTGAGCGGTAACTGGGCAGCGCGCGTTGATGCCCGATTACCACCGGGTTAGTGCCGCACAAGCCATTTCCAGGGGGTTTCTTTTACCCCGGAAATGGCACGTGCTTGGGGCAGGACTACCGCCGGCAGCCGCGTTGGCCTGGCAGTAGTTCTCAAAGAACGAGTGGTAAGTCTGCGTTGGGGTTTACCGCCATTCTGTAAAAGGGCCCCTTAGTATTATGCAATGGCGTAACTTGCTATACCGGATGATGGTGATGGAAAACCTAATCTAATAGAGTCTTATATACTACCAATATTCCCTATGGATTCACAGCGGTTTACAATTTAACAATGGAAACGCCAACCAATAGGAAAATAGCATTATTATTAAAGGCAATTCAAAAACAAAGCAGTCAAATTATCAGACCAAACCATTGGTTATTTCTTGAATAAATAAGTTTTCAAATTTTTTCTTAAAAGACAGGTAGGGGGTTGTATACTTCAAATTTAAGGGCAACGTATTCCACCGCCTATCTCCATGAAAAGAAAAAGAGCCCTCGACTTAAAACCAACCAGTTTTCAAGGAAGAAAAACCTAATTTCATGGTTCGTGTAAAACCCAACCTTCTGCTAGGAGATGGATGCACAAGAAAGTCGCTCAACTGTTCTGAATTTAACCCTAAAATAGATTTAAAAATTAAGCAGCTTTTTGTCCCTAGGTGTGTTCTTAGCATTGTACCTAACAGTGCAGATATGACTTGTTAGTTTTCTTACTGGACTTAAAAGGATGTTGTTGTATTCTTTTTATCAGACAAAATGATAATAAAAATATTTGGAAAAAAATAAAAATTAAGCAGATTATTTTAAAAACAATACGTTTACGTACAACCAGTGAAAATCCCGCAAAGTAGAGGAAACACTATCAAAACAGCTAAGTCCGCTAATCAATCTGATTGCGGTATTCTGCAATAACTGTAAACGTTTTAGCAACTTACTTGATATACAGGACTATAGGGTATTACGGTAATGCAATTGCAGCAGTAAAACCGCTTGAGCGATAGTTGTAAAGTCTACTTTCTCTAAAAAAAGACCTAATGGTCCGAAGTTGTCAAAGTTTGAAAAAGAACCTCTTGCTAAGAGCGTTAATCGGCTTATGAAATGAGAATCCAAAATTACACCCAGCATTCTGGATTGATTCTGTATTTTCAAAACTTCACCCGAAGACAATGTTACTACCTTATTTGAAACCTTAGTAATGTCACCAAACCACATTATTTAATTTTGGGTTTTTTTTTTTTTGGTTCATGTTGGTTGGAATTGACAGGCTAAATGAAGAAAATACTGTAAAATTTTGGAGTCAGTGGGGCAGCAATCCCTCTCCCAGAGCATGAAACTGGATTTTAAATGATAAAATCTGGTATGTACAATGGGTCTGTGATCCTGGGCTGGATGTACAAATTAACATTGGACCCTGGGTTCCACTCATATAGTTGAGAGTTACTTGAATAAGAGGTGAAGTTGGGGTGGTGGGAAGAGGGGAGGGGGGATAGGGAGAAAAGTAAAAACAATAACCAGCATGAGGCATTATCTGTAGGCCTTGATTATTTAATGGTCATTTTGTATCTTGATGAGCTGTAGATGTTGTGTAATAGTTCAAACATTGCTTGTTATGTTAGAAGTTTCTGAATCAAGATTATATATATATATATATATATCATCCAATCAGTTTGTTTATTAGATTCTTAATATACCATTTCTGTGTGATAGTTGTCCCTGGGCCTATGGTGCCAATAGAATCCCTTAAGGACTCTTTTACTAAAGCTTAGCACACGCTAAATGTTACACATTCTATTTTATACCTGTGGCCAAGTAGCACTGAGCACATGCTAATGTCCGTTAGTGTGCACTAGGGCCCCTTTGTGTCTCCAATCAGCTCCTTCCCTTGCTCTTAACCACCACTGCCCCTTTGTATAAAGCCCAAGTCTGCCAGGATTCTGCTGCTGGTTTGCTCCTTATGGCCTCTGTTGGTGGGCAAGTTTAGACATCCAGTATTCAGAATACTAGTCCCCCGGGGAGAGCAGAATTCATTACTGGAGACAGAAGTCTGGCTGCTGCACTTCCAGTTACAAATTCTCCTTTGAATGTGGATCTCTACTGCAAGCAATAACTTAGAGCATAGTAGATAGCTTTCTCTGCTGTTACCCTCCTTCATCTGTCAGTCTATGCAAACTCCATAAAAGATGCATTTGAAAAAAGGAAATCCCCCTCCCCTACCATTAAAGTCTTGGGGCATTTATTGAGAAGGGACAATCCAAGACACAGGCAGACCATTGGCAACAAAGGGATGGATTCAGCTGCTGTTATTGTGTGCTGCACTGGCGGTGCTCTCGCCATATGGATTATTTTGCAATCAATTACATTCTGGAAGAAATGAGCTGTGTAAATACACCTTCTTAATCTTTTTATTATTCATGGCATGGGGAGGAGGGGCAATTATCAGTGAGGGGAGCAAAGAAATTAATAAAGGCTGCCAAACGAGCAACAACCTTGAAGGGTGTGATAGAGGACAGAGGTTGTGTTTCCAGCTAGCAGCAGATGGCGATGTTGGGTACACAGCCAAGGCTAACCAGGTACTTGTTTGTTCATGTTAAGGCAGTTAATGCTGCTTGAGATCAGTTTTATTCTCTGGAATTTTTTTTATTTTTATTTTTTTACTAGAATCAAATACCAAGGCCATGATTTAAAGAATAAATCTCTCTGAGACTTCCTGAAGGGTGTTTACTGCTCACAAGTTTCAAACTTTTTTTGCATTTGAGAATTGGGATGGTGAGAAGTGAGAGTGTAAAAGAAGATAAGAACTTAAGCATTGCCATACTGGGTCAGACTGAAGGTCCATCAAGCCCAGTATCCTGTTTCCAACAGTGGCAAATCCAGGTCACAAGTACCTGGCAAGATCCCTCGGGCTGTGTCAGGGATTATAACAATTTAACTTAAAGGGGAATACTTTTGTATAAACCCCTTTTAGGTAAGGATGTGTTTTTTTAAAACTCTCAATTATATTTTATGTGGGCACCTGGATATTAATGATGTTTTTTAAGTTGTTAAAGGATTGAATATTATGTAATCGCATTTCACATGGAAAATAGCACTGCACTTTAGCTCCACTAATACACAGTTACCTGTCTTCTGTAAGTAAGTAAAAAAAAAAAATATATATATATATTTTATATTCTCATATACTTTGAGGCTCATTTTCAAAGCACTTAGCCTCCCAAAGTTCCATAGAAACCTATGGAACTTAGCCTCCCAAAGTGCTTTGAAAATATGCCTCTTTATATCCTATATAATAAAACGCACCTCCAACGTTCTGAAGCCGAGAAAGTGAAGCCTTCAAGCCTTGAAGCATTCCTGCAATGTTCCGGAACTATGTGTCGTCAATTGAGGAGATGGAGCCTTACAGAGCGCACAAATGCTTCAAGGCTTGAAGGCTTCACTTTCTCACACACACACACACACACACACACACACACACACACACACACACACACACACACACACACACTCACTCTCTCACATACACTCTCTCTCACACACAGACTCACACACACACACTCTCTCACACACACTCTCTCTCTCTCTGACACAAACACACACACACACTGTCTGTCTGTCTGTCTGTCTCTCACTCATTCTCTCTCACATACACACTCCATCTCTCACCCACACACTCTCTCTCTCTCAAACATACACACTCCGAGGAAAGGGGGGCATGGAACACGCTGGGGAGGAGAGGGAGGGGGCATGGAACACAGAGGAAAGGGGGGGCCAAGAACTCAAAGGGGAGGAGAGAGAGGGAGAGGGGCCTGCACTACAGACGGAAGGGGGCCTGGAACTCAGAGGGGAGGAAGTGAAGGGAGGGAAGGAGGGGGTCATGGAACTCAGAGCCCCACACACACACACTCACTCTCTGTCTCTCACATATACTCTCTCTCACACACTCTATATCTCTCTCTCTCACACACACATACACTCTGTTTCTCAAACACACACACTCTCTCTCTCTCTCTCTCTCTCTCTCTCTCTCTCTCTGACACAAACACACACACACTCTGTCACTCATTCTCTCTCTCACTCACACACACACTCCATCTCTCACACACACACTCTCTCTCTCTCTCTCTCTCTCTCTCAAACATACACACTCCGAGGAAAACCTTGCTAGCACCTGTTTCATTTGTGTCAGAAACGGGCCTGTTTTACTAGTATTTATATATTTATCTGGAGTCTGATATTGTTTGTATTTTATCTTAACTAATGCTTGTTTTTAGTATGATGATTGAATATGAGATCTTTTATATACATGTTTTTGTACCTATTTTTTATTTTGTAGTTCTTACCCCTGACGCAGCCCGAGGGCGAAACTTGGCCACGTTGGGTAATCGTTTCAATAAACCACTTCTTTTTATTATTTTTATTTGCTTTTTTCTGTCACAACAACTTAATAATGTCCAATCTCATTGTTTTCAAAATATGGGAGCTGTATTTAAATATAGAATAAAACTGAAAGGTTTTTGGAAACAGGGTCTCAGTTTATCCATCTTTACTGTGTACAGTGTGGTGTATGGTACTGGCTACATGTATGTCCAGAGAGAAAGTATTGTGGGAAATTTTATGCCCAGATTTTTTTTTTAGAAAAAAAGCATACCCAAAATTCTATGGATGGAAAATATTCACTCTTTGTGCCCCAAAGCGCCCATGTCCCTCCCATTTCCGCACCCCCTTTTCTGGGACGTGTGTAAAATATAGGCATGGCTCATGTGCCTAAATTTACGTGTGTACATGTTAAATGATTTCAATTAGTGCCAGTAATTGCTTGTTAAAAAGCCAATTATTGGCATTAATTGGCTCATTCGTGTGTAAATTGGGGATGTGCACTAATTTGCATGCACAATTTTTGGTGACATTTATAGAATCAGGGTTTACAGCACGGTAACTACTAAACACGGCTGTGTGCTAGTAATTACCGTGCTTAACACATGTTAGTAAAAATCCCCCCCCCCCCCCCCAAGTGCAGTCAGGTGAGATAATATGCATTTCCAGTCTCTACCTCATCCCGTTAACAGTATAGAATCACTTCATAAAAATCTGGAATTATGAAACAATGGAAGAAAAAATGTGGTTTTGATTACAGGAGAAAACACCTCTTCTATCTTCCAGAAAGTGGCCATATGGATGTGACTTGGAACAGACCTGAGCTATGCCTAGGAATGATTGCAAAAGTCAGGGCTGTACACAGTAGCCTAGTGGTTAGTGCAGTGGACTTTGATCCTGGGGAACTGAGTTTGATTCCCACTGCAGCTCCTTGTGACTCTGGGCAAGCCACTTAACCCTCCATTGCCCCTGGTACAAAATAAGTACCTGAATATATGTAAACCGCTTTGAATGTAGTTGCAAAAACCTCAGAAAGGCAGTATATCAAGTCCCATTTCCCTTAGGAAATTGGTGACCAACTTGCGGTGCCCTCCAGCGGACTTTGATCCTTGGGAACTGGTTTCAATTCCCACTGCATCTCCATGTGACTTTGGGCAAATCACTTAATCCTCCATTATCCCAGGTATAAATAAGTACCTGTATATACTATGTAAACCGCTTTGAATGTAGTTGCATAAAACACAGAAAGGCAGTATATCAAGTCCCATTCCCTTTCCCTTTTGTAACTGTAGCTAACCAGGCCAAGCAAAACAGCCAGCTTTCCCTCTGGAAGAAAGGGCTTTATTTGCACTGGGCACTTATCAGATAATCTCAGCTAATATAATGCAAGTACAGAGCACAGGTGGTTAGTAAGGCCTTGGCCCTTGATTTTAAAAGTGCTGGACACAGTGACAGTATATTTTAAATCTGTGTCTCCGTCATTGGGAAAGGAGAATTACCTCACTGTTGGGAGGGACCTAATTATTATCCACAGAACCCCAGGGTTTCCTTTGAAATTCAAGACCCTTGTCTATCTGTGATATCAGAAAGTGCCATTGTATGAAGGAAGGTCAGAGTATCAGTTAAAGGTTCAACTACCAGAATACCTTCTAAAAATAATTAATACATAAAAGTAAAATGGTGACCTTCATTTAACTCTTCCGCGTTCAAAATATGCATTTTTCCCTACCCAGAACCTACAGATAAGAGTTAGTGGTTCTAAACCAGGGCTTTATTTTATGAACGCTCAGTGTTTGTGAGGAGCTGAGGGAGCTGAGCATATCACTGACTTACGAACGTCTTGGTATTTGGAGTGATGGGAATCCAGGATTCAAATCCTGCTTCCCCACCAACATTCCTTGTGGCCTTGACCAAGTCAGTATTTCTCTTCTTGCCCAGGTACCCACTTAGACTGTAAGCTTTTCATAGCAGAAAGTAGTACCTGAAAAGAAAAATATGCAAACCACTTTGAGCAAAAATTGAAACGACGGTCCAGAAATACTAAATATTTGTCTTCAGCAGCTCTGATATTGCAGCCTAGGAACTGGGAAACTTCTTTTCAGTCAACTAATCCATATCTCCTTGTATTTCAGGAGTTTATTTTGATCGTACTTTAAAAAGTCAATTGGAAATATTCAGTGGGGGAAAAAATGTCTGTATTTATTTGAGTAGAATTGTATAGGACAGTACTATTCATTTCTAGTCCTTGAAGGTTGTGAACGGCTTGGGTTGTCAGGCTATCCCTAATGAATATGTATGAGAGAGATTTTCATGCAGACTGCATTCATTGCCTGCAAATCTATCTCATATATATTCATTAGGGGCAATCTGAAAATCTGATCTGTTTGCGGTCCTCCCTTCCAGGAAGTGTCACACAATTTGCAGGCTCCCTTCCCCTTACACAGAGGTGTAGAAGCAATGGGTAACCCATGAAATGTTCAGAGAGAGGTAGCTGGAGGGAAAAGTAATATCCTATGGGGACAATGATGGGACAAGGAGAAGGTTAGGATTACATCAGTGTTGGCCAACTCTAGTCTATGGAAAGCACAAAGTGGCCCTTTTACTAAGCTGTGTAGGTGCCTACTCACGCCCGTGTGCCAAATTGGAGTTACTGCACGGTTACCGTGAGGCCATTGCGGTAATTTCAATTTTGGCACGCATCCGCTACGCGTGTCTGAAAACAATTTTTTTTCTGACACACAGCAGCTACATGCATCAAGTGGCATTTGACGAGCATAGACCATTACCGCCCGGTTACCACGTGAGACCTTACCGCTAGGTCAATGGCTTGCAGTAAGGTCTCAGACCCAAAGTAGACGCGTGGCAATTTTCATTTTGCCGCACGTCCATTTTCAGCAAAAATTTTAAAAAGCCATTTTTTTTGTAGGTGCACTGAAAAATAATTCTGCGCGCACCCGAAACACGCATCTACGCTACCATAGGCCATTTTTCAGTACACCTTAGTAAAAGTACACCTTAGTAAAAGGACCCCCAAAGTGGTGTATCTATATAGACAGCAGAGAAATCCAGCGCTCTGCATTTTTAATATACCCCGGTTCCCCTTTTGGAATCAGTGTTGCAAACGGTGCATCTGACAGCGGATAGAATGCATTTTAATTATATGATATTATGGCAAATTTGTGCATTTGCTCTCCAAAGCTTCAGGTTTTATACAGCTCTCCACCACTTACATACAGTTATTTTGTTAGAGAGTCTTTCTTGTACCATATACTTTCTTGTGAAGATTTCATGTTCAGAGAAGACTCAGCAGGTATTCATTAGTAATTTAGGTGGATCACCACTTAGCACATGATGTTTAATGCAGTCTTTTCGCTTTACATATTTCTTTTGCTCACAGTGGATTTTTTGTTCACGGTGGTTCTCTTTTTTCATTGTACTGTTATTTCACACACTATTTTAGGTCTCTTTTGACCCATTGCTTATTTTCTAAATATTGTTTTCTGCACACATACAATATATATGACTATTTAGTAATGTCATTGTTGTTATTCTCTGCTTCTACATATTGTTAATTTTATTTTTATATGTTTTGATTTTAAGGGCCCTGTTTACTAAGCTGTGCTAGCGTTTTTATCACTTGCTAAAATGCTAAAGATACCCATAAGATTATATAGGTGTCTCTAGGGTTTAAAAATGTGCTAATTTTAGGCGTGCACTAAAAAAACGTTAGTGTGTCTTAGTAAACAGGGCCCTAAGTTTACTCTTGCTGAAGGTTTGAGAGGCGAAACATGACCTGTGTTGAGTTCTGTGTTGGGACTTATTTGTGCTGGATGCAGAATAAATTAGTTTTCAATCTCAATATCATCTTGATGCTTCATTCTCTTCCACTCCTGTGACTGTTTCATTTGGTTTGTTTTGTGAACAGTTTTGGTTTTCTTTTCTTTGAAACCTTCAAGCACAAAGTGGTTCACATTTTCAGGGCAATCAAAGCATGGGTGCTAGCACCACACCAGTGGCGTAACTAGGGGTGGTGCAGGGGGAGCAGTCGCTCCCCCAACAGATTTTAGGAGAAAGTGGCACCTATGCCACTAACTTTTCCTCCCAGATGCTGCCTTCTTCTTCAGCTTCCCTTCCCCTCGCTGACTAATTCACGCCACTGCCTCCCCAACTTGACTGCAACAAAATGAAGCCATGTGCTAGGCCTCTGCTGATTTCCCTCCTCTGCCCCCCAAGATGTAACTTCTAATTTGGGAGGGAGCGGAGTGGAGGAAGGAAACCTGCAGAGGTGCCAGTGGCACACATAGGGCTATGGCTCCATTAACTGCTTCATTTTTGTTGCAGCCAAGTTGGGGAGGCAGCGGCACAAACAAGGAGCTTGACATCAAAAAGTTGAAGGCACTAGGTAGGTCTCTCTTTCCCTCTTTTCTGCGCAGCCATTATCTTCGTTTACCCAAAACAAAGTATGCAAATCTAGGAGCTGCTCTATCCAAGTTGTCATTTTTTTATTGTTGGTAGCATTTTTATTTGATATCATAGTTTTAAACATGACGGCTTGTGCAGCATACGGATGTACACAGAGGAAGAATTGGTTTCATCTGGTTGGTTCAGTTGGGAAGAATTCCCTGAAAAGATGGCCCTTCAGTTGTTTTCTTTTGGTAGTGTGTTCCAGACCTATGTGCCAATATGAGAAGCTAGATGTTTAAGTAGATTTGTATTTGATGCCCTTGCATCTTGGGGTTAGGTAGATCTTGCTGATCTATTTGCGTTCCACATTGGTAGGTCTATTAGGTTGATCATGTAGTTCAGTGATGCCCAAAAATTATTCTGTACACCAGGGAGCAGATTTGAAAGTAATACGAGCCTTAATCAGTAGCCAGTGTAGTTTTTGGAGAAGGAATTTGACATTTTTAATTTGGGGTTTTCAAAAAATGAGTCTGGCTTCTGTGTTTTGTGTTGTTTGTAATTTTCTTAATTATTTGGTCTTTGGATCCAGTGTAGATCCCATTGCAGTAATCCAAATGGGCCAGAACCATGGTTTGGATCATGTTGCAGAAGACGTCTCTTGGGAAGTATTATTTAATGCGTTTGAGTTTCCACATTGTGTGGAACATTTTCTTTGTGGTGGCCTTGGCCTGGTTTTCTAGAGATAGCTTGCGGTCCTCCGTGATGTTCAGAAATAAGTGGACAACAGTAAGCAGGGTGATATATTGTATTTTGATGTTCAGAAGACATAAGAATAGCCATACTGGGTCAGGCCAATGGTCCATCTAGCCCAGTATCCTACTTCCAACAGTGGCTAATCCAGGTCACAAGTACCTGGCAGAAACACAATTAGTAGCTATCTTGAGAGACTCTTTAGGAGTCAGGGGACAGATGGTAATGTCCTTTTGTGGGTTGGAAACTGGCTAAAGCCAGAAAACAGAGTTGGACCAAATGGAGTGCCCCAGTGGTATATACTATAACTTATGTTCTTTGACATATTGATAAATGATCTGCAGATACGAATGACAAAATACAAATTATTTAAAGTAATTGAAATAGATGAAGATTGTGAAAGTTTGCAGAAGGAACTTGTGAACCAGGAGACTGAGTATCTAAATGGCAGATGAAATTTAAGGTGGACTCAGAGAGAAAAATAATACCAACTGCGATTACAAAATGCTGGATGTGGATTTAGGAGTTGCTACCCAAGAAAAAGATCTTGGGGTCAATAGAGAACATACATTGACATTTTTAGCCCAGTGTGACACATCCGCCAAAAAAAAAATAGAATCCTAAAGATTATTTAAAAAGGAATGATGAACAAAAATTGAGATCATCATTATGCCTCTGTATAGGTCCATGGGTGCCACTGCATCTTGAGTACCGTGTGCAGTTGTGGTTGCCCCATCTCAAAAACAATACAACAGTCCTAGAAAAGGTTCAGACAAGGGTAACAAGAATAATTAAGGGGATAGAGCAGCTCCATTATGCAGAGAGGCTAGGTTAGGGCTCAAGACAACTGAGAGGGGACAGAAGTTTATAAAATCATGAGCGTAGTGGAATAGTTACATAGGGAATGGTAGTGTAACCTTGAAAATAACACAAAAACAAGAGGACGCTCCATGAAACTAATGACCAACAGTCTGAAAGCAAATTGCTTATTAAGCTGTGAAATTTCTTGCCAGAAGATGTAGTCATGGCACCGAACACAGGGCCCCTTTTACTAAGCCGCTTAGGCGCCTACGTGTGTCCAACGCGCTCCAAATTGGAGTTACCGCCCGGTTACCGTGTGGCCCTTGCGGTAACTTCAATTTCAGCGCGCGTCCACTACACGCATCTGAAAAATATTTTTTATTTTCTGGCGCGCATAGCATCTGACGCACGTAGGTCATTACCACCCAAATTCTTAACCACAAGATCCATGGCTGGCGGTAAGGTCTCAAACCCAAAATGGACGTGCGGCAATTTTGATTTTGAGGCATATCCATTTTCTGCAAAAAAAGGGCCTTTTTTTTTACAGGTGAGCTGAAAAATGATTCTGTATGGGCCCAAAACATAAGTACATAAATACATAAGTATTGCCATACTGGGAAAGACCAAAGGTCCATCAAGCCCAGCATCCTGTTTCTAACAGTGGCCAATCCAGATCACAAATACCTGGCAAGATCCCAAGAAGGTACAAAACATTTTATACTGCTTACCGCAGGCCATTTTTCAGCGCACCTTTGTAAAAGGACCCCACAGTGAGGCTTAAAATATGTTTGGACTAGTTCCTGGAGGACCAGTCCCCTACAAGAAATTATTAGCCAGGTAGTTAGGATAGCCATTGCTCAGCCCTGGAAAGGAGCTAAGAGAAACAGATCTACTTTGTGTAATCTGCTAAGTAGTTGCAGCTAGCTGCAGTCAGAGACAGGATGCTCCTGGGCTCAGTGAACCTTGGTCTGACTCAGTATGGCTTTTCTGATGTTCTTGTGATCAGGTGGGGTCGGTGGCAGTTTTATGTGCCTCAGCCTAATGTAAGGCAGTGTTTCAAAAGTGACAATTAAATAAATAGCACCAGAAAGGAAACAACAGAATAATGTTTTATAGCTGCTGCCTTACCTTAGGGCCATGGTAGGAACAAGGTTCGAAACATGATTCACATCCTGAAGAAAAGAAGTGGGCTAGAGAAGGGCAGTACAGCCTAGAGATATCGTGGGCCTTTGGGTAAAAATCAAGGGAAGATAAAGGCAGCAGAGCTAGAGATACTAAAGGCAGCACAGCCTAAAGATACCGAAGGCCTTTGGGTAAAAATCAAGGGAAGATAACGGCAGCACAGCCTAGAGATATCGTGGGCCTTTGGGTAAAAATCAAGGAAAGATAAAGGCAGCACAGCCTAGAGGGAATAGAGCTCCTTGTGACTCTGGGCAAGTCACTTAACCCTCCATTGCCCCATGTAAGCCGCATTGAGCCTGCCATGAGTGGGAAAGCGCGGGGTACAAATGTAACAAAAAAAAAAAAAAATAGAGATACCGCAAGCCTTTGGGTAAAAATCATGGGAAGATAAAGGCAGCACAGCCTAGAGATACCATGGGATTTGGGGTAAAAATCAATGGAGATAAGGAAGAACAGCTTAGAGATACCGTAGGCTATTGGGTAGTTGTGTTAGTATAATCAGGGCCAACATGTGGCTTTTGACAGAGAAAGCCACTGTCCACATAGAAACATAAAATCATGATGGCAGATAAAGGCCAAATAGCCCATCCAGTCTGCCCATCCTCTGTAACCCCGAACTCTTCCTTTCCTAAGGGATTCCCACATGCTTATCCAACACTTTCTCAAATTCTGACACAGTCCTCGACTCCATGACCTCCACCGGGAGGCCATTCCACGCTTCCACATCCGTTCTGTGAAATAATACTTTCGTAGATTCTTCCTAAGCATATTCCCTCTTAACTTCATCGTATGCCCCCATGTTCGAGTAAATGCTTCACTAGTTTTGGCCATTAGTTATGGCTTGTGCAGGACTTGGCTGTAGGAGCTGGAGTGTTGGGGGGATGTGATGAATGTTAAGATTAAGGATGGAATCTTGTATGGTTATCTACCCAGGTTGACAAAGAACTAATGAAGAAATAAAAACTGGCTGGATATGGAACGTTATCCTACAAGTGGCTGGCAGCCAGAATATAGCTTTAGCTCAGGGATTCTCAACCCAGTCCTCAGAACTCACCCAGCCAGTCAGGTTTTCAGGATATCCATAATGAATATGTATGAGATACATTGGTATGCACATCTCCATTGTATGCAAATCTATCTCATGCATATTCATTGTTGGTATCCTAAAAACCTGATGATCTGGGTGTGTCCCAAGGACTGGGTTGAGAACCACTGGGTTGTTTGCACTGAAGTAACTGTGCAGACCACATGGGTCGCCTGGTCTTTTTCCTGCCATCATCTAGTCCATAATCACGTTAAAATGGTAGACTTCTTCACTGTTTGTCCTTTGGTAATGCTCACTGCACTGCCGTTCATGCTGCCGTAAACCTACTGTACCAAGCACATGGCACAGAGTATATGCAGCGAGCTTTATTGCCACTAAAAGCATACGGCTTATGCTTTCAACTGCTCCCATTAAATTCTATCCTTCCCCACAGACTCATAACAGTAACCCGCTGCCAGAACTGCACTGAGCTGAGAAAGATAAAACTCAGCCTCGTGGCCAGTGATAAAAAAACAGAGTGCCAAACAATCACATTTCAAAATTCAATTGCCTGTGAGCAGACGTAGTGGTCCAAAGTTTAGTACTCCTTGGGGTCGGGGGCCAGGGCCAGACTTAGTACTGCTGGATATGCTTTAATGGGGGAGGGGGATTAGAACTTTTGAGCATGCTGGCCTGGTACTGCTGCTTAGAACCTATTTCTCCTGATAGGGTCTCAAAAACGTGCTTACAGCCAGGGCTGGTATTAGACATTCAGGGGCGCAGGGCAGCAGTTGGGGAGGGTGTCCCAAAGCTTACCTACAGGCTGTCATCCTCAGCCTGAGACAGGCTTGGGGCCCCCTATGTTATGGGGACCCAGGGCAATTTTTTGCCACTCCCTACCATGCGTCCCTACCAGGGGCGTAGCCAGACCTCAAGGTGGGAGGGGCTGTAGGGGTATTTCCCTGTGTATTATCAGGGAATAATTATTGCCCTAATTACTTATTTTCATCCTACAGGGCCACAGCCCGAGGTTGGCAGCACATATTGAGTGCCTCCCCGCCATCCCACCACCACCTCGCCTCACAAACAAATACCTTTGCTGGCAGGGGTCCCCCAACCCCTGCCAGCCGCAGCCACCTTCAGCGCCAGCCGTGTTCGCTGCCTGCCCCCTGCTCTTCTTTCTTCTTGCTCCTTGCTCCTCCTGTGCACGCTGATGCTAGATCGTCAGTGTGCACAGGAGGAGCAAAAAGAAAGAAGATCCGGGGGCAGGCAGCGAACACGGCTGCGCCGAAGGCTTTGGCTAGTGTGGGTTGGGGACCCCCACCAGCCAAACCAGGGGCCCGGATGAAAATTGCAGGGGCCCAGGCCCCCGTGGCCCCACCGTAGCTACACCCCTGGTCCCTTCTTAAAGAAACCCTCTGAATAATTCCTATGTAAGTCCAACACAAGGTGTCAGAACCTGGATCTTGGCGCTCCTGCAGTTATTGCTGAAATAGTGTGCGGAGAATGGAACTTGCTTTTTAATTCTGAATAACATAGCAACACCTCTGTCTTCCCTGACCACTATAAAAAAAATTATTAGCCAGGTGGAGTTAAGAGGTCCACTGGACATTCCTGGAAATGAGCTATGAGAAATTTTTGGGATCTGCCAGATCCTTGCACCCTGGACTAGCCACTGTCAGAGAAAGGATGCTGGCTGAACCTTGGTCTGGCTCAACAAGACTTTTCTGGTGTTCGTGATCAGGTGAGGTCTGTTGCAGTTTTATTGTACCTGACTCACTCTTTAGAGGATATAAGCATCGCTATGGGGTGGCATAGAGTGGCAAGTGCCACCCCAAAAATTGGTTTACCACCCCAATGTCATCATGTTTGTAGGTCAGGGAGAAAGTAGCAAAGCAGGATGTCTCACTCTCTGCTATGCATCCCCCTCCCTCCATACACACAGAAGGAGAGAGATATGCTGGACCTGCTACTGGGAAAAGGAAGGGAAGGAAAAGAAAGATTCTGGAATGCACTGGACAGGGCAAGGCGCCGCCATTTCGAGGGGAAATCAGCAGAGGAGAGAGGGAGTGCTAGGTTTTCAGGATATCCGCAATGAATATGCAGGAATTAGATCTGCATACCAAGGAGACAGGTTATGCAAATCATTCTCATAAATATTCATTGTGGATATCTAGAAAACCTGACTGGCTGGGGTTACCCCAGAACAGCTTTGGGAATCACTGATCTATGGACTACAGTCATAGGTCTAATTTTCATAGTAAATTTGTCCTTGTTTAAACTGGATTTTGCCCTTTTAATTCCTTCATAAATTTTGAGTTCCTCTAGGCTGCTCAGAAGTTGGACTGCCACCTTATCCCAAGTCAACTGAAGTGTGATCCAGACCTGGTTGTGCCTCATTGCATTCATGGAGTTCTGATTTTCCCATTGGTTTTCCTTCAGAAAATCAACAAAGTGATCGCACCTTGAATATTGTGTGCAATTCTGGTCTCCTCATCTCAAAAACGATATAGTGGAATTAGAAAAGTTATAGAAAAGGGCGATGAAAATGATAAAGGGGATGGGACAACTTCCCTATAAGGAAAGTCTAAAGCGGCTAGGGCTCCTTCAACTTGGAGAAAAGACAGCTGAGGGGAGATATGATAGAGGTTTATAAAATGAGTGCAATGGAATGGGTAGACATGAATCGCTTGTTTACTCTTTCCAAAAATACTAGGACTAGGGGGCATGCAATAAAGCTACAAAGCAGTAAATTTAAAATGAATCGGAGAAAATGTTTCTTCACTCAACATGTAATTAAACTTTGGAATTCGTTGCCAGAGAATATAGTAAAAGCAGTTAGCTTAGCGGGATTTATACAAGGTTTGGCTTACTTATATTGTACTGTTTTGGGATCTTGCCAGGTACTTGTGACCTGGATTGGCCACTGTTGGAAACAGGATGCTGGGCTTAATGGACCTTCGGTCTGTCCCAGTATGGCAATACTTTTGTACTTATGTACTTGGGATTCTGAATGGATTGTTACTACTCTTTGGGGTTCTACATGGAATCTTGTTACTCTTTAGGATTCTAGAATCGTGCTATTGTTTGCAGTTCTACATGGAACGTTGCTACTCTTTGGGATCTTGCCAGGTATTTGTGACCTGGATTGGCCACTGTTGGAAACAGGATGCTGGGCTTGATGGACCTTCGGTCTGTCCCAGTATGGCAATACTTATGTACTTATTCTCTGTTTATAGACCCCAGTTATGAATAATGTACCATCCAAACTGTTAGGGGAATGAGACTATTTGAAGTTCTGGATAAAGCTTAAGGCAATGCTGTTTCTGTCTATAATTTCTTACCCCCAAATTCTATATATGGTGCCTAGAGTGCATGTAGCCAATTTGCGCATGTAACGAGGCAATCAGTGCTGATAATTGGATGTTAACAAGTAGTAAATAGAATCTAGCCCTCAGTGTGTGATGATGTGTTACTATAATGTATTTTTTATTTCAATTGTTTTATTAGTCTTTTATTGGTTTTGTATTTGATCTCTTGAACGAATAACTGAGTGTATTTTTTGCAAGCCAGCCAGAAGTGTGATGGGCAGTAACAAATCCAATAAAAGGAAAAGAAAAACGTACTTTTCTGAATCTGCTGGGTACTTGTTCACAAATTGGCCACTCTTGGAAACAGGATGCTGAGCTTCATGAGCCTTCGTCTGGCATAGCTCGCCTTCTATTCTTTTTTTTTTTTCCTGTATTTGTCAAAATAAGTGTTATTCCCCCATCCCATCCCACAACCATAACCTTTAATCCAATCCTACATGTCCCTTATAAATACCTAATTGCCCTCCCCCCCCCCTCTTAGTCTGTTACTGGGAAATGCCAACAGTGGAGGCTTTGGGTTATGCCAGTCTGTTTCTACACCAAAGAGATTCACTACCTGAATTAGCCCGCATCACATTTTGATTATTTACCGGGGTTCGGCGCTGATGTTTTAAGCACAAAAGCAAACAGGAGACATGCTGGTGTGAACTGCGATTCAGAGCAAGATTCACAGCTTGTCTGGATTTGGACAGTGGGCTCTACCCAATCCACACACAAGCCACAACACCTTAGAACATTTTTGGATGAATATAATCCAGTCTTTGTACTGGAACCTGGATCCCAGAGCCAAGCACTGATCACTTAACTTCACATTTCATAAACCACATGGAAGCAGTTACATCCTCCACAGAGGAAGGGCCAAACTATTTTCAGACACAAGGAATGGATGGGATTTTTGGAGAGACAACTTCTGACACATGGTAGTGGGAGAGAAAGGGAGACAGAGATTTGCTTCCCTTCCTCCTGCCCTCTGTTCTTTCTTCCACGTCCTACTTCTTGAATGATGCATCCACAGTTCTAATAAGGGGTAATGTGTTTTTGTACTGAATTCCTCCCTGCCTCGAAACATCACATATGGATAGGAGTAAGTCAACTGAAGACCTTATTCACCCATTTTTTAAATAGTTTTGGCTTGTTAGTTTCCTCACACTTAAGCTGCCAATTCAATTTGAATCTCTTACTCCTTCCCTCACCTTTTTTTATCTGGGGTTACAATGCAATGAGTCTCTACGTGCAACTGCCTAGACCTTTTCCCTCTATCACTTTATTTTAATCAAACATGTTTCAATGTAAACAAAAAATACATATAAATTTTTTTTTTTTAATTTTTAACAAGAAGCTTTATTGGGTGAAACCACAAAGTACAATTCAAAACTGTACAGTCACTTATCATACAGGTTCCTCTCACATTAATTTCCATAATACATAAAGACTCCTAGTGTAATTTCCATAAAAAGCAAAAACATTTCTTGTCACATTTAAACCTTTTATAACCCCCCAGTAACCCCAAAGAACTCCCCCCCCCTCCCTTCACTTCTCCATGTCTCATCCCAAAAGATGACTCCAAGATCCATATCTATGATCACGATGTGTTTACTGGTGCCCAAATCTGTTCCCATTTTGCTAGGGTTTTACGCTCCTTAGCCATTAGTTTTTCCATATTACTTATATACCACACCAAATTGTACCATCGCCGTATTGAGGGACATCCATTCTGTTTCCACATCCGTGCTATCAGCAATCTAGCTGCATTGATGCAGTGTTTTGCCAGCTGGCTCCCCTGGCTAGTGAGCCCCATGATTGGTCTATTAAATAAAAACACTGCAGGGTCCCATGGTATGTTACCCTCCACCCATCTATTCACCCTGCCTCGTACCGATTTCCAAAATGCTTGTACTTTTCTACAGGACCACCAAATGTGTCCCATTGTGCCAATCTGTCCACAGCCTCTCCAGCATAATTTCGATGCCCCAGGGTACATATGATGTAGCCTTGCCGGGGTGAGATACCAGCGATATATTACTTTTGTACAATTTTCTTGGATATTGACTGCTCGAGAGCTGTGAACTGAGGCCCGCTCCATCTGTTGCCACATTTCAGGGGTATATGTCACTCCCAATTCGCTTTCCCACTTATCCCGGTGTCTACAACTAACCCCTAGGGAGTCCCTCAAATGGCTGTATAACTTAGAGATCAAACCCTTGGATTTTTCAGTTTCCACACATAGTTGCTCTAAAAAAGTAACTTCCCCACTTAACTTACGCTTCAAACCTGCTGTCTGAAGGAAATGAATAATCTGATTATATGCATATTGGTCTTGCTGAGGTAAGTCATATTCACTAGCCAACTCCCCAAATGTAATGAAGCGCTCATCTTTCATTAACTGCCCCCACCAAATCAATCTAGTTTTCCGCCATTTAATAAAAGGAGACAGTGTGCATCCAGGAGGGAATGCTGCATTGTAAGCTATAGGTGTTAGTCGTGATTCATAGAATCCTTTCATTCTCTCTAGTTTGTCCCAACAAGAAAAGGTGTATTGAATGATTGGATTTAAGGGTTGAGGTAAATATCGATATCTAGGTGCCAGCCAAAGTAATTGTCCCAACCTTAGTGGGCTCTGTATCATATACTGCTCTATCTGAATCCAAAGCTTATGTTCTGATTCATGAAACCATTCTATTGCAGCTTTCGCTTGGGCAGCTCTGTGATATAGCCCCAAATGTGGTACCCCCAGTCCACCCTTACTTTTCCTAGCTGCATATAAACGGGACCTAGGGAGACGAGCCCTATGACCCTGCCATATAAAGTGTTCTATTCTGGTTTGGAGCAAATGAAGCATACGATTATTAATTGGAAGCGGTATAGACTGAAATAGATATAGCAGACGTGGGAGAATATTCATCTTCACAGTTGCCACTCTCCCAAACCACGAGAGATGCAAGGGATCCCATCTATCTAGATCTCTCCTAATTTCCTTAATTAAGGGCAAATAGTTGGCTGTACTCATGTCATTCAATTTACTGGTAAGTATCACCCCCAAATACCGTAATCCCTGCTTGACCCAAGTCAACGGATATGTCTGACAGCAGGTCTGATAGTCTCTCTCCTCCATCCCCACTGCCATGGCTTCAGTCTTTGTATAATTAATTTTAAATCCTGATACTTGACTATATGCCTCAATCTCCGTAAATACTGCTGGTAGAGATGTTAAGGGTGAGATTAAGGTCAACAAAATGTCGTCTGCAAAAAGAGCAATTTTTGACTCCCATCTCCCCGCCTTCAGCCCTTGGACACCCGGGTTGGATCTGATATTATGAGCTAAAGGTTCCAGTACTAGAGCAAATAATAAGGGGGAGAGTGGGCAACCCTGACGAGTTCCTCGAGATAACTCAAAAAAAGGGGAAGAGTTACCATTAATCTTAACACAGGCCCTAGGTGCAGTGTATAATTCTTGCACCAACCCTCTAAACATAGGTCCAAACCCAAACTTTTGTAAGACCGAGTGCAGAAAGGACCAATGCACCCGGTCAAAGGCCTTCTCAGCGTCTATACTTAGCAAACAGCATGGGGACTTTTGCTGCTGCGCCAAGTACATGACGTCCATCGTCCTTCTAATATTATCAGAGGCTTGTCTGCCCATTATAAAGCCTACCTGATCAGAGTGTATTAGGGTCGGTAAAATACCCACCAACCTAGTGGCCATTACTTTGGCCAGGATTCGTACATCAACATTTAGTATAGAAATCGGGCGGTACGAAGCACATTCAGTTATCTCCTTATTGGGTTTGGGAAGAACTGCTATCCAAGCATCCTTCATGGTTGGAGGCAAATTCCCTCCTTCCCTAACAAAATTCAAAACCTCTGTCAATATAGGCGCAAGATATGGGGCAAATGTCTTGTAATATTCTCCAGTATATCCATCCACCCCCGGAGATTTGCCTGTCTGCAGTGTCTTGATAGCTTTAAGGACCTCCTTAACCTCTATCGGAGCTTCCAATGTGCTCCAGTGCTCCGGGAGCAGGACTGGAAGATTTAATTCCTCTAGATATGCTTGGATAGCAGTATTTTGTATAGAGGAATCTTTAGTATATAATTCAGCATAAAATTCCCTAAATCGCTCTCCAATAGCCTGAGATGTGGAAAGAGTTGTGCCCCTTTTATCTTTAACTCGGAATATGTTCCTGTCCATCCTAAGTTTACGTAAACGTAGGGCCAGTTGACGGTTAATTTTATTTCTTCCATTGTACGCATGGAGACGGAGCTTCTCATTAATAAACTCAAGGTCTCTAAAAAGCAGCTCATCTAATTGGAGCCTCGCTTCCTGAAGAGATCTATATATCCTAGGTGAACCTGTTTGCTTATGAATAATCTCAAATTCTTCAATCTTACCCCTCCAGTATCTCTTTAGCGATTCCCGTTGCCTCTTAAGGCGACCCGCCACTTTCATAAAGTGGCCACGGGATACCGCTTTCAAAGCGTCCCAGACAATAGCAATGGAAGGGCCTGAATCCAGATTAAAATGTAAATATTCTTTAAGCATCTTCACATAATCTGCACAGATGTGTTCATCTTTTAGCATAGTGTTGTTAAAGGTCCACCTTTTATGTCCATCAGCTATCCCAGAGAGGGACAATAATACCTCACAGGGTGCATGATCTGAAATAGTAATATTTCCAATCTGTGTATCTTTCACTTGTCCCCCCAGTAATTTATCTAGAAAAAGAAAATCTATACGGGAATATGAGGCATGTACTGAAGAGTAGAATGAGTAATCCCTATCCAATGGATGCCCATCCCTCCATGTATCAAAGAGACCCATTTCTTCCACCCATGTAGCCATCTGACCCGCCAGTGTTCTATCCGTTCGGGAGACAGGTCCCGATCGATCTAAGTTCGGGTCCATGGTAACATTAAAATCACCTCCCAATATGAGTTGGCCTCCTACCATAGGTCTAATATTCCTCTTTAACGTTTTTAAAAAGGAGGTTTGGTTTGCATTCGGCCCATATATAGATCCCCAAGTATATTCCTTAGCTTCCAGCATTCCCCTAATAAGAAGGTACCGCCCTGCTGGGTCTCTCTTAATTTGCTGAACTTGTATTGGTATACTATCATGAAAAAGTAAAGCCACTCCTCGCTTCTTACTATTGGTAATATCAGAGGCAAAATAGATTTTTGAATATGAGGTAGGGTGAAACAAATGTTCATGTGCTCGTTTCAAATGTGTTTCTTGTAACATTACCACCTGTGGATGCAATCTGGCTAATTCTTGATATATCAACTGTCTTTTTCTCGGAGAGTTTAAACCCTTAACATTCCAGGTTATTACTTTTAGATCTGGTAGCATCTAACTTCCTTAATTAGAGACTGCATATACCAGCACCTATAGTAGAATCCTTCCCATTTACAGACATAGAAGAAGATTAAGAACCCCTCCCACCCACCCTCCCCAACCCCAGCCCCAACAATGTATTCCATGTGTGAAGTGTAGAAAACAGAAAAAACTCTTCCCACACTCACCCACATGAAGCTCCCAACAAGGTCAACAGCCTCTCACACCGCCCGATTCCCTAACCTCCCTTCATCCCTGAAATACGACTCTTCAGTTCAATACAAGTGCACCTTTCTTTTCACTTCTCTGGGTGCTCTCTTATCATGAATAACAAAATCTTAGTGTTGTCCCAGTTCAAGTCACAGATCGTGTTGTCGTCTTACGCAGCTTCTTTGCTTTATTGAAGACTTGTTTCCATTGATGAACTTTATCCCGCGCCTTGCTGGCCGCTGTTGTCTCCTCCGCTTCCAGTTCCATTAGGCCTGCTACTTGAAGAAGTTGTTTCGCATCTGCTACAGTGCGTGCTCGATATGATTTGCCTGCTATAACAAAGCAGAGGGCAAATGGGAAGGCCCATCGATATTTGATATTATGTTTATTCAAAGTGTCCAGTATTGGTTTCATCTCTCTACGCCATTGCAATGTATTTGCTGACAGGTCTTGATATACTGTTATCAAAGTCTCATTATACATTAGTTCTTTCTTCTGGCGTGCCAAAGCAAGTAATTGCTCTTTTTCAGTGAATTTCCAAAACCGAACAATAATGTCTCTTGGTCTGTTATTTTGCGAATTACCCAGCGCTCTATGGGCCCTCTCGACCTCTGGTAAAGGCATATCTGGCTGTGCCGCTAGAAGCTGTCCACAAACCTCTTGCACTATTTTCAAGACCTCTTCCTGGCTCCCTCCTTCTGGCACCCCACGAAATCGCAGATTTTTACGTCTACTGCGATTTTCAATGTCATCTATCTTATATTGTAGGTCAGATATCTGCGTTGTAGTTCCTTCCTCACGTAGGTGCATTTGTTGTACTACTTCCACGTGCTCATCCATCCGCACTTCTAGATCTTCTATACGGGTACCTACTTCTTTAAGTTCACCTCGTAAATTATCAATGCGCTCTACTATGTCCGCTTTCATATGCGCTAAATCTTTTTTCAAATCCATAAGCAAACGAGCAGAATGTGAGTTCCTCACACTGCCTGTGTCTTCTTCCGATCTTTCCGACTCAAAATCTGAGGCCTCTTCGAGGTGTGGTGAGACATGGCGCGAGGGCGTTTTAGATGTACGCTGGCTACTGCGCATCGCGCTTTTCGCCTCTGAGTTCTTTAACTTTTGTGCCATTCTACCTTCCAACCTTTCAAACGAGGTTCGATCAGCGGGAATGAGTCAGAATGCGTCGTATTTACTGCTATAGTTCGCTATTTTAGCTGGATTACTCGGGAGCCACAAAATCAGGCTTCCATCGAGGACAGTGACGTCACCGGAAGTCCCAAATACATATAAATTTATTGAAAAAGTTGTTTTCACAGCTGCCAAAGGGAACCAGTGTTCATGTCTCTCAGCTACAATGGCCCAAGTGGACCCATAAACCACCTAGCACATATCTCTGTTGAACAGTGGCCATGACCCACCACCGTCTCCACTGTGAATGTTGTCCCACAATATCTCCATCTTGGCTAGGCCTGAGGAGCTGGAGCTGAACCTGGATCTCCTACCACAGTAGGTGTGTGTATATTTAAGGAGAAATCAAATGCCTCCAGCTGTAATATTCAGTCACTACATTTGTCTCATATACAAGGGTAAACACCTTGCCTCAAATCTTCAAAACCATTTAACCAGCTAGGAATGGCACCTGGCCAGTTAAAGGGTTCAGTGGGGGATAACCGGCTAACTGCCGTTGAATATGGATATGGTTGAATCCACAACCAGCTCTCCTCCACCCCTTCTTCCCTTAGTCCACTCTCTCAACCCTCTTACCCCTGCCTCCTTTTCTTCCTTTTCCGAAATTACTGAAGAAAATTGGGCTGCGTCGGCATTAGTGCTCAGATTAAAAATAGAGGTGATAGTATTTTAAGCCAACTAGAGAAACTAGGGCCTAAATTAAACCATTCTACTATTTTAAAAAGATAAGACCATTCAATGCGATCAAATGCTTTTTCTGCACCCAGGCAGAGAATCACATATACATTTTTATCTCAAGAAGCTATACAGTTAAAGGAGTGGAATAATCTAAGATTATCACCTATGAATCTCTTTTTCATAAATTCTATTTGATTAGGATGTATAATTAAATTCAAGACTTTATTAAGTCTGAGTGCCAAAGCTTTAGTGAGAATTTTATAATCCAAATTAAGAAGGTAGATAGGTCTATAGTTTTGAGGTAATGTATGGTCTCGTCCAAGTTTTGGAATAAGGATTATAACAGCAATAACAAAATTGCGCTGATTGATTGGATCATGATACATAGAATTATAATAATCTAACAGTAAAGGTAGAAGTATAGATTGAAACCTTTTTTAAAATTCTGCTGTGTATCCAAGGAAAAGATATTTTAAGACATTTTGATGCAGGTAAATGAGTTTCTTGTAAAGTTATAATATCAGGGTTTTGCTTTTTGATATAAGTAAAGATTTTCTTCTTTTTCACTGGGTGGTTTAAACCATTGATATTCAAAGACATAATATTAGCATTAGCCATAATCAAAGGAATCTAAAAATTAAAATTGAAAGTTTAATTCCATCATTGGGAATAAACTAATCTTGAAAGAGTCTCCAGGAAGGTAAGAGAAAGGTATATCATAGGAACAATAAAAGAAATTGTGAGAAAGGCATGATATGAAGACGCATAGAGGGAGACCAGAACTATTAAACGGAGTCAAGTTCCAAAAACAATTATGTAGCTTTGTCAAATGTGCTACTGGGGAAACTGTCGTTTTTGCAAGACAGAGCAACCGGGGTCAAATTTTAAATGTATTGTGGATACCCAAGATCAAATAGACAGTGACGTGGTAGATAGGTTTTATGCTTTATTCCATAAATATTTTTTCCCATAGGGGAAAAAGTCCTTAATTAATGGTGGTCATAGCGACTGGTGTAGAACATAGGCAGGTGTAAAGGGTGTAAATTGAAGAACTGGCTAGAGCCCCACAAAAATATTTTGCCTTTGTGGTTTTGTTGTTGTTTTTGTTTGTTGCTGTTACTTTTCTTTTGGATTCCAAGGGTCGATACAGATACTATTCAGTAAAAATATTGTATTGTGTATTACGTATTAGGTATTATGTAAAAAATTTGACATTGGAAGTAATATACTATGCTGTACTTTGTATTGTTATTTGAATATTTTTACTGCTATAATTGTCTATTTTTTATGTTTGATCTATTCTTACTGTACACCACCTTGAGTGAATGCCTTCAAAAAGGCGGTAAATGAATTCTAATAAATAAATCAATCAAAAGAAAACTATGTATCAGACATGGATTGTATAGGGCCCCTTTTACAAAGAGACGGTAAGCCCAACGCGGGCTTACTACTTGCCAAAAAGGATCTACCACTGGGCTACCACAGCAGCCTAGTGGTAATTCCCACCCCCAGTGCGCCATCATATCCGGAGCTACAAAAATATTTTTATTTTTGTAGAGCCGATGTGTACCTGGTGGTAATCGGGCAGTGCCACGTGCTGCCGGGTTAGCGTGGGAGCCCTTACTGCCACCTCAATGGGTAGCAGTAAAGGTCCCCCCCCCCCACACACACACACAAAATGGCTGTGTGGCAAGTGCTTGCCACATGGCCATTTTCTGCAGAAAAGAAAGACCTACCTTTTATCTGGCTGCGGTAAAAGGGGGCCTGGGCGCATGTCAAAAACACGCACCGCCAGCACAGGCCCCCTTTTGCTGCAGCTGGATAAAAGGGGACCACAATAAACAGCAGATCTGCATCTATCTGGCAAAGTTCAAGAAGACTTACAATAACATAGTTAAACAAAAATTAGGTAGGTCCATACATCAATCTAAATATAAATCACCAAAACAGGTTACCACATTAGAAAACGATTATGTATTTTAAAACTATGATTTTTTTTTTAAAAAGACAGATAACATTTATAATCTATATAAATTAATTCAATAAGAACAGGACAAATATGTGGTAGCTCTGGATCAGAGGATCAAGCCTGAAGTAATATTTCCTGATGTCTTCAAGAAAATAAGTCAGTATATCTGGAATAGGAATCAATCAAGTATAAAACAATAAGTCGTCTTGATCTGGAATAATCTTATACACATTTCACGCATCTAAAGGTGAATTTCAGTGAATTTGTTACTGCAAATCAAAGGTTCAGTACCAATATTCCAAGATAGATTAATTCAGTTTAAAGACATGACATTATATTTACTGCTTTTTTATGTCTATCAGTAAACTATTGTGGAAGAGAAGGATCAATATAGGAACTTATTTTATTAGCATATGTCATGATCATCCGTGCGAGGTACAGCAGGCCAAATTTAGCTTCTAGATCTTTAAGGTCTCGTTTTTTTAAGTGCAATTGTTTTTGCTAGATCTAGAAAAGAATTATTTTCTTACCCTGAAAGAGGATATGTTGTTTAGACTTTGCAATGGTGAGAACTTTCAGATCACATGGGTAACAAAGGATTTTCACTACAATGGGCCTTGGAAGTTTAGCAGTGGAGGAAGGCCTCAAAGGAACTCTGTGAGCCTGCTCAATTTCAAATTGAGGCTAAAAGGAGAGATCTAGTATTTTCAGGAGCCAAGAGGAAAGAAAGGCAATCATATCAGACTCCTGAGGTTTCTGGCAATCCCATAATTCTGATGTTGCTTCTACGATTGCAGTTAGGTAAGTCCTCCAGATCAAGCTGAAGCTTCTGGATGTTAGTTTCATTTTGTTTAGTTTTCTGCACTGTTAGTTCCAAAGTCTGTTCTCTGTTCTAAATTATTTAGTTGTTGAGATAGATTAAATTTAATATTTAAATTCTCCAATTCATTTTAAACATGTTTGGTCAGGTCTAGTTGCATTTTGAGCATATCTTTTAGTGTGTGAATCTCTGCAAGAATAGGGTATGGTGGATTTGTCTCTGTCCGCCAACTTGTCTGGAGTTGTGGAGAACTTTGGTCTTTTTGAACTGGAGGACACTGAGAATTGTTGAATAGATTTAGGATTTTGTTCTTTGCCATATCCAGAAAGTGGTGAATGAGAGTAGCAAGGTGTAAAAAGGTATATTTTGGCTTCAGGCTGAGGCACTTTCACTACATGTGTCTGTTCACATCAGGCTCCAGGCTCCGCCTCACAAAGCACCTTTTTCAATAACTTTATTTGCATTTTTTGTTTATATTAAAAGATGTTTGATTCACTTTGAAAATGTACCTATACTTCCATCTACAAAGTTATGTGTAATGAAAAAATTTATAGAGCCAAAGAAGAGCAGAAGTGTCCCCCCCAACAATGGACCACAACAAAGCAGGTGATTTATTGAAGAAAAACAATAAAACAACTCAACACTGTCCTGCGTTTCGGTGCCACATGTGCCTGCTTCAAGAGTCAAATAAATTATTTCAGCCAAAATTCAAACGCGAGAGCAAAATCCTTCAAAGATACAGTATCCGAAGTGCTGATAAACGAAGTGCCAAAGAAGCGAAGCTTGTCAATAGACGTTTGTCAGCACTTCGGATGCTGTATCTTTGAAGGTTTTTGCTCTTACGTTTGAATTTTGTCATCTGTGGCTGACATAATTTGACTCTTGAAGGCGGTGCTTCCCACTATATGGATATGTGGCAAGGATTATCTTACTGCGTGGCCATTTGTTTTTTGGAGGGGGGGGGGCATTTTACCCACTGCAGTAAAAAGGGTCCTGGCATGCAGGAAAAACAGCCCCCACTGCTATCGTTTTCCTGCAGCTTAGGAAAAGGACCCCTTAATGCAGGGTTTCTCAATTAAGTCCTTGAGAAACCCCAAGAACGTCTCATTTTCAAGATATCCACAATGAATATGCATGAGATAGATTTGCATACAATACAGCTGAATTTCCCAAATGGGATCAGAAAACTTGCTTTTAGAGTCACAACTTAGTTGGGCTGTTCATGGGCACATCCATATTCTGTACATTCAGGGGGTCCCAGGCACACAAAAATTAAGAAGTGCTAAAATAGAGGCATTGCATGCAAATTTATCTCATACATATGCCTTATGGATATCTTTTGACATCAAGTTACATAATAATGAGATACCAGTGGCATAGCCAAACCTATCATTTTGGGTGGGCCCACAGTTAGGATGAGTTTGCCTTCTAAAACATCCTCCCTTGCATCAATCTACACTTCTTCCCTGGGCTCGCTGATTTCATCTCATGGTTTCCAATATCATCTTTATGCTGACGACACCCAGCTCTCTCTCTCCACACCAGACATCACTGCCGAAACCCAGGCCAAAGTATCAGCCTGCTTATCCGACATTGCTGCCTGGATGTCCAACCGCCACCTGAAACTGAACATGGCCAAGACCGAGCTTATCGTCTTCCCACCAAAACCCACTTCTCCTCTTCCTCCACTCTCTATATCAGTTGATAACACCCTCATCCTCCCCGTCTAATCTGCCCACAACCTCGGAGTCATCTTCGACTCCTCCCTCTCCTTCTCTGCGCATATCCAGCAGATAGCCAAGACCTGTCGCTTCTTTCTCTTTAACATCAGCAAAATTCGCCCTTTCCTGTCTGAGCACACCACCCAAACTCTCGTCCACTCTCTCATTACCTCTCGCCTCGACTACTGCAACCTACTCCTCACTGGCCTCCCACTTAACCATCTATCCCCCCTTCAATCCGTTCAGAACTCTGCTGCACGTCTTATATTCCGCCTGGACCGATATGCTCATATCACCCCTCTCCTCAAGACACTTCACTGGCTTCCGATCAGGTACCGCATACAGTTCAAGCTTCTCCTTCTAACCTACAAATGCACTCAGTCTGCAGCCCCTCATTACCTCTCTACCCTCATCTCCCCTTACGTTCCCACCCGTAACCTCCGCTCACAGGACAAATCCTTCCTCTCAGTACCCTTCTCCACCACCGCCAACTCAAGGCTCCGCCCTTTCTACCTCGCCTCACCCTAAGCTTGGAATAAACTTCCTGAGCCCTTACGCCAAGCCCCCTCCCTGCCCATCTTCAAATCCTTGCTCAAAGCCCACCTCTTCAATGTCGCCTTCGGCACCTAACCTATTCAGGAAATCTAGACTGCCCCAATTTGATTGCCCCTATTTGACTGACTGTACATTTGTCCTTTAGATTGTAAGCTCCTTGAGCAGGGACTGTCCTATGTTAAACTGTACAGCGCTGTGTAATCCTAGTAGCGCTTTAGAAATGTTAAGTAGTAGTAGTATCTCTCTCCCTCTCCACTGACCCGATTCAACATTAGCCACTCGCCCATTGCACGGCAGCCTTCCCGGTCTACCTCAGCATCTTCACTGGCCATTCAGGGTGCAACTGTGTCCAGCCAGGCCCACCTATAGCTATGCCACTGTGAGATACAAAACATGAAGAACACCTCATTATTATGCAAAGAGAATAATACAGCTTGCACTGCACTTTGCAAGGTTTTGCTATTCATAGAATAACACCAGCTTTGAGTTGCAGTTATTTTTCCTGCTCTGGGGCATCAAACTGCTAATGTGCAGCCCAATACTTCTGGTGGCATCTTAAAGGGGCATAGACCCCCTGGACCCCAAGATTTAGGGTTACCATATTTGCTCCCCCCCCAAAAGAGGACACATGTCCCACCCCACCCCTTTCACACCCTCACCCTGCCCCCCTGTCACACCCCCTAAGGGTGTCCTATGCTCCCCTTCCCTTACCGTACTGACCTGGTGGTCTAGTGACCTCTTCGGGGCAGGAAAGAGCCCTCTCTTTCCTGCCTGGAGCGGCTGCAGAGTGTCTTGCTGCCTCCAGTATCGATGCCGATTCAAAATGGCTGCCAAGAGTGACGTTGCAAGACTTCTGCAGAAGTCTCGCGAGGCCTCTGCTTGAACTCTTGGCAGCCATTTTGAATCGGCACTGGCACTGGAGGCAAGAGACAGTCTGCAGCCACTCTGGGCAGGAAGGCGAGGGCTCTTTCCTTCCCCAAAGAGGTCACTAGATCACCACGGCAGTACAGTAAGGTAAGGGGAGATAATAGGACACCCCTCAGCCCATCAGCCTGTCCGTTTGTCCACAAATCCGGACAAATGGCCAGGCTGGCAAATCCCGCCCGGTTGCCTGGCTGTATCCTCAAAAAGAGGACGTCTGGGTAAAACCGGACGTATAGCAACCCTACCAAAATAAGACCTCTCAACTCTGCTGAAGATCCCTCCAACTCCTAGAAAAGCCCCTCACCAATGTTTCCTCTAAGGAGCAACCATGTAAAATCTGTGAGTGACACTCTTAAAATATATGAGCAATTGCACATGTGCTCCGCTTAGAGGGAACATTGCCCCTCACCCTACTTAGGATCTATGGGAAGCAATCCCCAGTCACTCCTGCCCCTCCTAGTGCCAGTCTGTACTGGAATAGAAGGGAATGGTGCAAGGCAAGAATGAGACAATGGCAGAACTGTGGGAGTGCGTGTTTGTGGGAGAGGATTCTACTGGAATAAGAGGGGGTACTAGCAACACATTTAAAACTGGCATGCCAATAAATTTACCTGAATCAGTGCAGGAGTGAGGTACAACACAGCCTATAGCTTTGAACTACTTCTGAACTCTTGAGCCTATCAGCATGCTAAACAGCTTTGGCAGGTGAAAAGCATTCACTTTATTTCTCGGCCCAGATCTTCCTCCTCTAGGTTGGCTGAGACAGACAATACTTGGAAGAAGCCCTGGTGTACAGTACAGCCCTTGACCCAGGACTGGCGCTGCATTCACTAGCTAAAATAATTTAGTGGTGGTGTGTGTGTGTGGGGTGCTCTAGGTACTTGCTAATAAAGGCTTGTGATGGTCAATTCTATCCCCAGATCCAACTGAGCTGGAGGCCCAGAGGAGCAGGAACTACTCCTCGATGCCTTACGAAGAAGAGCACAGGAGGAATAGTAACAAAAATAGACTGTAAAACACTTTTCATTCTCCCTGCAACACTGTAAGAGCGAATTTAACTGGTTCCTTCTGCTTTTAAAATTCAGTGACTAAGGATGAGCATCCTTGGTGGAACCCAAGCTCTGTGATGAACCTTTAACCCCAATATGCTCCCTCACAATTTACTAAGCAGACTCAACGCAAGTTTAAACTGTCAGCAGAGATTTGCAATATTCTACCGCACTCCCTTTGCTACTCTGTTGAGAGCCGGAGAAGTCTACAGCTTTTCCCCAGGTGAAGCAGACAGAGGTCCATAAATGCACTCAGCTACCTGGACGTCCACAGCTCACATTGCAGAGGGAGGAAGGAAATGAGATACCTCCTCTCTCTCCCCTTCTCATGCTCAGGCTCCCAGGAGTCTTTCTTCCAGCAATCAAAGGAGGACTACAAATAATTCTGCCAGGGTTACCCAAGCAAAGAAAGGAGATAAAAGGACACTTGCTGCAGTTGTAGGCTAAGAAAAAGCTTGCAGGTTACAAAAAAGGTTAAGAGCTGTACATCAGACTTCGTAGCATGGTGAGGCTGTTCCCTTGGACAGGGCTTAGAGTCTCAATAACTCACTGTAATTGCCCTGTCTACATTGGCATTGCAAATACCCTCCCTAGGCATTTGCCTTTGTGTCCTCTCCTCCATCATATAGCCTTACTTGGGAGAGACTCTTAAGGAAGAGAGGTTGCTCTTTACCCCTGCTGATTCAGTCTGTGGTTTCATTGTTCAAACTATGAACTAGGGGAGTTAAGTTTGGCAGTGTCCACACTTACTTGGAGTGGAGGATTGGTGTTAGAGGGTACAACCAGTGTAATAGTCCTGGGTCGTGCTGTTGAGGCCTCCTTCCAAATCTCTGCCCCTCGGCCCTCCATTGTGACAGAATCACTGAAGATGGCTTCCTAGATGAGTTAGGAGGAGGGCGACTACAGCAAACTTCAGTGTCAGCAGCCACTGGACTAGCTAGAGACAAGGCATTTGGGCTACTGGACACGGGGACATTTCATAAGGGGCATAAACATTTAAAACTGCTCATGTTTACTAGAAACAAGTGTAAGATGACCTGCAGAGCTAATTATGGTAGGCTCCTAGGTTCAGACTTCCTTAGAATATGTGTTTGGGCTAGTCAGTGGTAATTGTGATGAAACAAAAACATTGAAAATTCCATTAAATTCCTTTTACTACACTGTGGGAATAAGTGGCTTACTATACCCTTACACAAGTTTTTCCCGTGTACTAAGGCCATTTTTACCACAGCTGGAAAATGGCTGATTTCCTATTTATCTATTAATGGCCACGCACTATTGTTGCCATTAGCATGTAGCCATTAAAAAGAATTACTTCGGGAGCACTTATCGATACCTATTTTGTAGACAGTAAGGGCTTACACAGTAATCTTGCACTAACCAATAAGCGCATGGTAGAGCAAGGATGACTACTCTGCCCTCAGCCTTGCTTCCTCCAACAAAACTTTTTAAATACTTTTTAGCACGCGGGTAGCGCGCAGATTTGGAACACAGTGCAGGATGCCTGAGGTCATCACACAGTAAGCCCTTTTAGGCTGCGGCAGGCACATGCTCGCGATTATCACAGCTTAAGTAAAAGGACCCAAAATGACCAAGGCTATTCCTGCTTGAAATCTAGTCAGCCATTTTGGCTTCTCTGAAGTACAGCCTCCTCTAACCAAAACTTTGCTTCCTTTTATTTATTTTTTTTTAATTATTCAAAATGTCACTTGAAAGGAAGGCAATACACATTTGTTCAAAATGGTTTTATTATTTTTATTTATTTATTTATTTTTACATTTTTGTCAGACAAACACATTTTGATTTCTGGACCACAGTAGAGGATGGAAACCTTTCACAAACTTATTTATTTGAAAATACAAATATAAAATTATACTTTCCACATCTGTGATGTGAGAGACCCCCATCCACAATTCTGCAATTTACAAGAGGGCTTCAGAAACCCATACACAAAGACCTGAAAGATGTTTGATTATATATATATATAGATACATATATATGTATATATATAAAAAAAATAGCCACTACCAAAGTTCTTATCAGTTCATACTGAAGTATAAAATGAAGGGCTAAGTCTGCCACAGTGCCTTCATATTGTGTTATTTTTAGCAGGCGTGGTGGAACCTCCTGAAATGGTTCAACCTGTGTTCCACTTGTCACCGCTAGAATTCCAAACTCATGAGACACAGGGGGTGGGGGGCCAACAAGGCATGTTCCGTCCCCAGAGACACAAACTGGGTCCCTTCATTGAGAAGACCACCGCGCTGAGTTAAAGGACATCCACACAGCTTTAGTACGGAGGACTCTCTTCCATGAATGCGCTGCTGTGATCTACCCCCCTCCCCCCCTCCCCGGTTGATCATTAAAGAAATGCAGCACACCCATTACACGATACATTCTGGCCGTTCGATTAAAACGTTCGGACAGATCACTGGACGTTATCTTATTAGTTATTAATTTTTTTTTGGTAAAACTTATTACAGTATATTGAAGTATTGCTTAGCTTACAGAATCTTTTCTGGTAGTGTTAACGTGTACATGGTTTGATTCTGTACAGTTTATGAAGCTTTACAATGTCAGTACAGTAGGACTGTGGAAACAGACAGTGTGTTTCTGCAAAAAATAAAGCAAAAACAAAAAATAAAGCAAAAACAACAACAACAACAAAAAAAAACAGATATTCACACCGTCTGTTTTCCCTCTTTAAACAAATCCATTCTGCTTCCATCACATGTTAAAGGTAAAATATTCTGAAAGTTCCAACCAAACCTTGTTCTTTTTTCTTAAACACAGAGAATAGATAAATATGTTAGTGTTACTTTTTTTGTAAACAATTTTATAGCGTATACAGAATTCACAAATGAAGATGACGCTCCATGAAAATGAAGTAAACTATATTGCTTTTAAAAAATTGCCTGTGTTGTGCTGCATTTTGGTTAATGGTAAAGAAAATGAAAACACGGGTGGTAGTTTTGTGGCCAGGGCCTAACCCTTGTTCACACTAGACATGCCATTACTTTATAGCTGGGAAAAACAAACCAATGAACAAACGGAATAAAAAAAAAAACCCCGTATCATCACCAGTCAGGTCATTAATATCACCAACAATTACCCAGTGATCCATACTAATCTAGCAAGATGTGAAACATTCATTAGCTGTAAACCGCTGTACAGTGGAAAATAAAATTTACAGCAAAACAGCCATGCTACCTTAAAGTCCAAGCTACAAATTCAAATCAAAATGAAAATTATGAAATATATGTATATATGTTATTGTTAGAGAGATAGACAAGAGGACAGATCAGGCTTTATTTTAATCAAGTTTAAATACACGTGGCTATCAAGGGAGGTGGGGTGGCCAGATCCAAAGCTGAGTATCTTTTAGGGGGCGATCACTTTGTTTTACATTACTTATACTTGGGCAAACAGATTACAGAAGTTCAAATCTTCCCAAGAAAAGGACTTGCATTCTTGGGGGATGAAAATCTGTCTTCTTTACAGTGTGGTGGTGGATATAATGTGAAATTTCTCCCAAAAGCAAAAATTAAGGCCCCTGTTTACAAAGGGGCATGCTAATTTTGAGGACACGCTACAAATGTTAGTGCACCTTTGTAAACAGGGCGTGGTATAGCTTATGTTCACAATAAAGAAAGCCAACAAGAAGTTTGGGTGCGCAGTTGCTAGGCATGTGTGCATCTTTTCTGACTCTCATGCACTCGTACATGTGCGCAGCTTAGCAGGTACACCGTCTTGCAGGGTTCCCCCTTGCTGCCCCCTGCAACTGTTAAATCCAACCTAAGGAAGTTAGGGGCCCCTTTTACAAAGGCATGCTGAAACATGGCCTGTGGCAGTGCAGACAAGTGTTTTGGGCGCAGGCAGAATCATTTTTCAGCACACCTGTAAAAAAAAAAAAAAGCCTTTTAAAAATTGTTGCCAAAAAAGGACGTGCGGCAAAATGAAAATTGCAGAGCGTCCATTTTGGGTCTGAGACCTGACTGCCAGCCACTAACCTAGTGGTAAAGTCTCACGTGACCTATGTGCCTCAAATGCCACTTGGCGCGTGTCCGAAAATAAAAATTATTTTTCAGACACGTGTCAAAAATGGAAATTACCGCAAGAGCCACGCCGTACCTCCATTTTGGTGCACGGTGGACGTGCGTAGACGCTTATGCAGCTTAGTATAAGGGCCCCTTAGGGAGTCTCTTACAAAGGCACGGTAGCGTTTAGTGCACGCTAAATGCTAGACATGCCCATAGCATGCGCTAAAAATGCTAGCGTGCCTTTGTAAAAGGCACACTTAAATCTTTGAATAACTGTGTGTAGCAGGGTGTCAGAACTTTGAGATCATGGCTGCTCACTTCACAGGCCAAAAATGTTCATCACTGCACGTCTGGATTCTGTATGGTTAAAGAACACCTACAAAGCTCAAGATATGATTTTTTTTTACATATATTTTTGGAGCAGATGCTATCATGAAGCAGGTAGCCATGGCTTTCAACTAACACAGTACACTCTTCAGATGACATTTAGCTTCTGCAGTTACCGAGTGCAAAAAGAAAATGTCTCTTGTCTCCTCTGTAGATAATCTTATACTGCTTTTCCAACGGGACCATCAAAAGATGCTCCAGGTGCCCCAGTATTACTGCTGTATGATTTTCATTTATGCTCATCTTATAAGCTGAATCTATTTTGGGGAGTGGGGATTTTGTACCAATGCAATGAAATTTAAGTTTTAGGCAAAAGGCAACACTATTTTAAAAAGTCAGTGTTGACAGCCTGCTTTATACAATTTTGAGAACTCGCATCTTTCGCTCATGGAATTAATTTCCTGTGATTTCAAGAGAGGGGAAAAAAATCCATGAAAGAAAATCTCAAGCAAGCAAAAATGGATTTTTTGCCTGTATAGTTTATTTTGTGTATTAATTTCCTGAAGTCACAGGAAATTAATTCCATGAGGAAAAATGTGATATTTCAGAGCTCTGTAGAGCCAACTTTCAAGCTATTAGCACTTGGCAGTTTTTTCCCCTGAAACTTAAGCCTGGACTATCTGGTTGGTTTCTTTTTTTCTCAGGACATTGGCGGGAAAAAAAATCACCAATAAATTTTGTGATTTGAACACAGGCAGGAAGAATAAAGATCAGATGTCATTCTCTATTTCCACTCTGCAGCAAAATGGAGGGTAAAAAGTGATTTTTACTTAGCAAATGGAGCAGCTATGCCCAAAACAGGGACAGGGGTACATACAAGGTAGTTTGAATTCAATGAAGCAGCCTTTAACCATACAGGAACCTTAAGGAAAAGATGTGAATTTCTTGATGCACAAATGGTTGGCTCAGTCAAAAAGATAGCAAAATAGTCAAAATGAATTAAATTCTGCATTAAGAGGTTGTTTTACTAAGCTGTGTTAGGTTTTAACACATGCCTAATGCAGCTTAAAATGTTATACCACAAGATGCAAAGCCAGTCTGACTGGGGCCACCAGCTATCCTTAACCCACTTTAAACTATTGTAATGTTTTATTATTTTTCCTTTCCCTAGCTGTTCTCTCCTATAGTTGTTTTTTTTTTTTTTGCTTATTCTCTTGTGTGTGTGACTGTCTTACTTTACTAATTTTAAATGGAGTTCCTTTCTTGTTTCCTGAGTTTTGTAGTTTTTACACCGCTCTGCTCTGCCTAGCCAATGAGGGGTTCTTTTACTAAGCTGTGGTAAAAGGGGGCCCATTACAATAAAATATGTACGGCGGCCATTTTAGTGCCACGCTAGAAGTGGCCGCAGAGTGCAGAACACCCACACGCTGACACCAGTGCCAGCCACTTTTAGTGTGGCTTGGTAAAAGGATCCCCCCCCCCCAAAGGGCTTAGCACTCTTTAGTAACTGTGACCTGGATTGGCCACTGCTGGAAGCAGGATACTGGGCTAGATGGACCATTGGTCTGACCAAGTATGGCTATTCTTATGTTCCTGTGACCTCTTAGGCTCCTTGTTTCACACATCCACTGCCAACTCTGATGGAAAATAGTCACTGCATCTCTGTTATTTTGCTATGTTGGAGAACCTGTCAGCGTCGTCCAGTGTAAGGAAGGAAGTATATGCTTATCGTGAGTTCTTTAAACTGCAACAAATCTTATCCATCTATGACTGGGTGGACTGATGCAGCTGCGCATGGATGGCTGAGTGTGCAGATTCTACCTCAAACTTAGGGCCCCTAAGTTTTGCATGTGCGCTGAGGCCCCCTTTTACCGCAAAGTCTCACTTTCCTATAGGAAACGGCCGGGCGGCAAGTAAAGCACTTGCCATGTGCCCATGTCAAGGGGGGGGGTGGGCAGCCCTTATCACCATCTATTGAGGTGGCAGTAAGGGCTCCCACATTAACCCGGTGGTAACTGGGCAGGGCGTGGCACTGCCCGATTACCGCCGGGTACACTCCGGCGCTACAAAAATAAATACATTTTTGTAGCGACGGAAACGACTGCGCACTAGGGGAGGGAAGTACCACCGGGCTGCTGTGGTAGCCCGGCGGTACTTCCTGTATAGCGAGCGGTAAGCCCGTGTTGCCCTTAGGGGGTCCTTTTACTAAAGAGCTGAGGCGTCCTGCAGTAATTCTGCAATCTTAATGCACAAATTTTACTTTTTTTTTGAAGAGAAAGTGTGTCTGGGGGTGGAGAATGGGTGTTTCTGCACTAATCAGTTAGCATATCTGCATTACCGCATGCTGATTAGCATATGAACCGTTACTGCCTACAAAATAGGTGATGGTAAGGGCTTACACGCAAATCTTTTGTTAATGGCTGTGGGCTAATGGTAACATTAGCACATGGCCATTAATTTGGAAAATCGTCTATTTTCCGGCTGTGCTAAAAATGGCCGTAGCATACGGGAAAGACTCGCTTAAGGGCGCACTAAGGCCACTTTTTTAGCGCAGCTTAGTAAAAGGGCCCCTTAATTTTGCGCCATGCGGAAAGTCAATGACATACAAATTTTATGGGCTTAGATCTTGCCTGCTAATTGGGGGAAGCTTACTAGATGTACGATAAGTGTAGCTTCTTGTGTTCACACCTAAACAGAAACGAAACTGCCAGCTCACATGGACACCTGTTCATCTGTGCATAAATACCAGCCTTGCACAGATTTCTTGCATGTAAAGTTTGTGCGAGGTTCATATTTATGCACAGCAGAACGGATGTGCTGGCTTTTGTTTTTGTTCGACATGATCTGTCACCTCCCATCAGTCTTCTAAACTTGCAGACTTTTTCTGGTTCCAGAAGACAACGGGTAGCTAAATCTCAAAAACTAGCTTGAAATCTTCTCTCCGCTACTCCGTCTACGCAGCTGCCCCAGACCTGGCAAACATTTCTTGAGTTATTTGTGTGCCAAAAGCCACAGTTTCCTTCCGTGCATTGTCATGGATACTTAATGGCCTCATTACTATACATTTTAATGCCATGCGCAGCCATGTCTTTCGTGCAAAGTTAACACCTGCGTTCAACCTCTTTCTGTATTGCTTGGCTAGGTTCGTGGCAGCTTTCTACATTGGACACTGGCACTGAAAGACGGTAATCAACTAGCTTCACCTTCCCCCTTCTGTACAGGCTGTTCCAGTGCTTGATTTATTCATGCACACTTGAAGCATGGAATCCTATTTTTCTTCGGAAAATGAGACACAAAATTCTGTGGGTCTGCTGGATGGGAGGAGGCTATAAAAAGCAGCATTGTGTTACTCAGTCTCAAGGAAGGGCACACACGTCTGCCAACCAAAGACAGTTTAAAATGTCTCGGTATCACAAAGTTTTCCAATTTCTTGCAGAATTCAAAGGGACATTGACACCTCTTATAGAGTCACAGTCTACATTCCAAACAGCAGTAGGCCAAACGTTAAAAAAGAAAAGCTGAGCCCTTTGTGTCCTATTCCCAGATGAAAATTCATCTTAATTTAGCACCTTAAAAGGTATGCTTATAACTTTAGGTCCATCATTCATCTGACTAGATTTATGAACCTGATTTACAAGCCTAGGGCTGAAACTTTGTACTAAGCGCATAATCTTTTGTTTCCCTGCCCTAAATCCCTCCCTATTGCCACCCACTTTTAATGCTCCTAAATTTAGTAGTTTAGTGAAATTCTGAGTATAAATTTAGACACTCAGGGGTCCTTTTACCAAGCTGCAGGAAAAAGGGTCCTATGCCAGGCATGGTAAGAGAATTCTTACTGCGTGGCCAAGCGACGGGGAGCCTGCCACCCACTGAGGTGGCGATAAGGGAATGTGGCGATGCCTGATTACCGCTGGGTTACCATCGCACAAGCCGTTTCTGGGGGTTTTCTTTTTCCCCTAGAAATGGCGTATGCTCGGTGCAGGACTACAGCCAGTGGCCTCGTTGGGTGGGCGGTAGTCCCCAGAAAAGCAAGCAGTAAGCCCGCGTTGGGCTTACCGCCGCTTTATAAAAGGCCCCCCCCCCCCCCGCCCTTGTAAAATTTCAAAGAAGCCAATTTAGGAGCGTAACTCTCAAAGGAGCCCTTTACTCAAGCTTAGTGCACCGTAACGGAATCAGCACACGCTAAATTTAATAATCCCTTTCCCTTTGTGTCCTGTCTGTCTGCCCTACCGTTATCCCTTATTGTCCTGTCCGTCTGTCCTGATTTAGATTGTAAGCTCTTTTGAGCAGGGACTGTCTTTTCTTCATGTTCAATTGTGAAGTGCTGCGTATGACTGGCAGCGCTATAGAAATGATTTGTAGTAGTAGTTGTAGTAAATGCTAAGAAGCCCACTTTATACCTATGGGCTTCTTAGAATTTACAGTGTGCCAATTCCGTTAGCATGCACTAAGCTATGGTAAATGGGCCCCAAAGTTACGAGAATACATCATTTGAATATTGGGCCTAGTATATATACAGCCCAACAGCCCATCTTCACTATTACGCAGATATGGGCTGGGCAATTTTCAACAAGCTAATCTACTCAAGCAGTTTTGGAAAACTGCTCTCTATATGGCTCAATTTAAAGAGGTGGAATTCAACAGTGCTTTTTATTTCAAAGCATGACTGGGAATCCATTATCCAAATTCATTTGCAAAGTGCCAATCTTCTGTAGAAGGCAGGCTAAAGACAATGTGTGCATGATCCAAGGCCCATATCCTTTGCTTTCACACAGGTTCTCACTAAACTCCACGGAAAATGAAAATGACTCGTTCGGTGGGTTTCAGTCAATGTCCAAGTTCACCAATGGACATGAATCAAGACCCTAAATTCTGGAGTGTGCAATTCAACTTCATAAACAATAGGATTTGTTGGCTAGTTTTACTCTTATGAGTATAGGATTGGCAGAAATCTTTAAAATTCTCACCCTTAGCACCCAAGAAAGTGTGGTCTGGTTTTAGGCGATGGAATTACAACCCCTACAAATATTCTGGGCATGGGAAGTGGGAAGACAGACAATACAAATGAATAAAAAAAATGGATTATTAGGAAAGCTGTTCCCTGGAAGGGAGGTGGGTGGTTACAGCCTTCCCTACCTTATACTTTTATAGGAAGGGGGTGGGAGGGGGCATGAATGTCCCAAACGGACTTTACATCAGCAGGTCGCCTGGAGTTACTTGATTAAAATAAAGCTAGAGGCTGGTCCTTAGCCCTCCAACATAATGACAAAATCACTGAAGATGGCTTCCTGGATGAGTTAGGAGTGAGGGACTACAACAAACTTTAGTGTCAGCTGCCACCGGGCTAGCTGGTGCCAGACATTTGTGCTATCGGGCCACTGGGACTTCTCAAAAGGTATATAAACATTTAAAACATATTGACAAGTGTATCAATTTTCTTCTGAGCATTTTTAAAAAAATATTTTATTTTCTCTTAGTAAAATCATTATAGTATAGCATGCCTCCCTCTTTTTTTTGTATTTTTTAATATAACTTAAAAAAATCCAGTTCTGCATATTTAGCGTTAGTATTTAAGGTAGTATGGCGCACCCTTTTGTTTCTTTTAAAGTGTAGGGTGGAGATCTACAAAAATGCCTTCAATTTCTATTACTACTATTATTATTATCATCATTATTTTAAAGAGTTTGCCAGCATTTAAACGTTGCAAGACCTTTGGTTAGTTGAAACCACATCAGATCGATAAAATCATAAGAAAAAAAAACCACAGAAGAGAAAAAAATAATAATAATAATAATTGCCAACGAAAGAAGGAATAAAAACCCTGTTCATAAAATGATCAGTCATTTTTTTTCTTTAAATAAGAGAAAGTTCTATCCTTACTGGTCCTAAATCTGATTATCTAAAGCTAATATACTTTTTTTTTTTTTAAATCTTAATCACAATACATCTACCAAAATGTACTAGAGTAGAAAGAAGGAAGAGGGAGAAAAGCTCTACATTAGTATAAGGATAGCACACGTTCAAGAAATGCTATTTGATTTTTTACACTATTGAAGTACGAGAGAGAGTAGTCTTATGAGGTGACAGGGAGTGAAGAAAAAAACTTAGAAGCAATGTGTTTTACAGTACAACACACACCCGACAAATTATTAAAACATCCCCTTCCCATATTTTTTTTACAGTGAACTCCCGAGATATTATAGGCTGAATTATTCTTTTTTTTAATTAAATATAAAGAACTGTTACTTATTTGTTGTTTTTTTCTGTCTTGCTTGCTACTTGATCAAGTTTTTAGAATCCATCCAGCATGTCACTTTACTTGACCTGGTTGTTGGAAAGCATATTACACTAAAATTAAACACCTGCCCTCCCTCCCTCCCAAACAAATTCAAGCCCCTGATAAAAATGTTATAAAGAAAACAAGATTAAAAAAAAATAAAATATTAAAAGAACCCACCCCTCCACAAAACAAATTGAAAAATCTATGTCTCTCTCGGCTATTAAAAAGCCGTCTTGTTTACAGGTTTTTTTTTTGTTTGCTCTATCATGTCACCTACATTTACCTACTATATTTGTTAGTAAAATTTACAGAACCCAAAAAAAATTTATGTAACTTGTGCTGGAGTTCTTAAGAAACCTCACATTCAGTGTTTTGTATTGGTTTTTATCAAAAGTACCAACTTTATAATGCAACACAACTTAAAAAAATATTTAATAGAACTTGGCATACTAGATTTCAAAATAACAGGGAGTTCTCACTCTGGTATTTCTTGATGCCACATACCAAGTTGTACTATCTTGAAGGCCTATTCACCAATATTTTAAAATGAAAAAAAAATTTAAATAAAAAAATATCCTTCATAAATCTCCCCAGTGGAGGACCATATATATAACAGCAAAATATTAAACATGTGCAAACAGGAAATTGTCAGGTTTTTTTCCCCTACCAGTCACAGTGCAATGATGTTACAAAGTTTTTTTTTCTATTTTACTTTTTTTAAACTACAATAAATTAATCTTCCATCACTTCTATGATGATACTGGCAGCACTGAGGTATTCAAAATAAAACCAAGTCTTCTCTTGTTTTCCTAGTTTGTTAATATAGGAAATAAAAATAATTAAAAAAAATTGATTTGAAAGATTAAAATACAGGTTGCTAACTGCCTTCTCCCTACAGCAGGTACAGTAATGAAAGACTTCCCTCTCTGAGTAGGTTTTACACAGCAGCTGAAATGACTGGACAGTGACTCAATCTGATTGTTAATGTTATAACTAAATAATAAAAAATATATATATATATATGGTGTGCTTCAAAAAATTTTAAATACTTTAAATATTAAAATTGAGCTTTGTTTCAGTCTGGGTAAAGCAGATTTTGTTACAAGACTGTTAACTTTATAAGCTGTGCACATATGACTAACATGTTAGTTGAATGCTAGGACATTTACCAGGTCTAAAGATCTATAAAGCAAGCTGAAATGTGTGTGTGTGTGTACGAGACGCGTACAAGTGTGTGAATGCGTGTGTGTGTTTCTGTGCAAATGTGTGAGAATGCATATGTGTGTGTGTGTGTGTGTGTGCGTGCGCACGCGAATGTGTGCATGTGAGAATTTCTATTGGAACAGCCCTGGGCAGTCCGTGTAGGTGGATTTGAACTTTTCAAATTTGTTTGTTTCATCTGTTTACTAGGCAACTGCCTAACGACTAACTCCCATCACACAAATATTTTATTAAAATGTTTCTTAGTAGTTAATATGCAGTTAATGAAATAATATTTACATTATTCTTTCTTTTAGAATTCACAATTTAAAAAAAAAACCCAAAAATAAAACCCAAACCCCCTTAGAATCTCACCTCTTTAAATAACAGCAAGAAAAGCACTCATAGAAAAAAAGGACCACGTGGAAATATTGTGGTCCTGACCTTATTGCCAAAATAGGTATAACTGAGTTAAACAAAGAGGCGTCACTGATTAAGAGAAAAATAATTTCAATGACAGACTAAAACTTCTAAATTTTCCATTTCATGATGAAGAAAAAAAAAAAACCAACAACAACAAAAAAAAAAACACTTCCCTGAAACCTATACATTCTACACCTTCCTCATCCCCCCCCCCCCCCACAAAAATCTGCTAAATATTTATATCATAATTTATTTTATTTCTTCTCTTCAGGTGCTGACTCATGAGTTAACCACTTTTGGCTTCTCCAAATGCTAAACTCTATTGCTGAGCCCTTAAAACACTTAAAAAAAAATTCAGTTAAAAAAGGAAAATTAACAGCAGCTCACTATCGGATGAGATGCACATCAAAAAACACAAAAGGAATCGAAAAGAAAACGTACTACATGGCTACAATCTATGTCAAATCTTTTACCAACATCTTCCCCTTCTCTTCCCTCCCTACATGCCCCCCCCCCACAAAAAAAATAAAACATGAAATAAACTTAAAAAGGAAACATGAATGAGACCTGACTCATATATCTACATGTTATTTTTAAAAGCTGTTGGGTTTTTATATTGATAGATGTATACATATATATACATATATAAACATATATATATATATATATAGTACAGCAGCATCATGAGATGATGGTAATGAGATTGAGAAAAAACGCAGTCCGTGATGTGCCACCTCCGCTTTTTTTTTTTTGCCTGAAGTACTGATGGTGATACAGTACTCAAAGTCTGATGACATCACCGGTACATGGAACGAAACCGGAAACTTCTCTCAGTCGTGGCGGAACATCCAGAAATACCCTGGCTGGAGGGAGAGGAGGGGAGGGATAGGGGGAAAAACAGAGAAGGGTGGAAAATGAGATGAGTTTCTTCTTCACATTCAATCATGTACAGTTAGGGGCCCTTTTACTAAAGGGCGTTAGCCCATCTTAAAGTGGGACTTTCCTGTACGCTATTATGGCCCCCTTTTACAAAGCTGTGGTAACAGGTGCGTAGCCAGACTTCGGTGGGAGGGGAGTCCAGAGCCCAAGGTGAGGGGGCACATTTTAGCCCCCCCCCCGGCGCCGACCCCCCACTGCCGTCGACACCGCCCGCCAGCCATTGTCGACCCCCTCTCCCCAACGACCCGCTCGACCCCCCCTCCCACCGCCAACCCGCGTACCTTTGCTGGCGGGGGACCCCAACCCCCCGCCAGCCGAGGTCCTCCTCGCAAAAGGCTTCCTATTCCTTCTGTTTCTGACGTCCTGCAAATTATATGTGCAGGACGTCAGACTCACAGAACGAAGCCTGTGGCCTAGGCGGGTTGGCAGCGGGAAGGGGGGGGGGTCGAGCGGGTCGTCGGCAGGGGGGTCCAGGGCCCAATCTATGGGCTTACCGCTCGCTAAAAAAGTACCGCTGGGTTACTGCAGCAGCCAGGTGGTAGCTCCCACCCCAGTGTGCCGTCATATCCGGCCTTACAAAAATATATTTATTTTTGTAGTGCCGGTGTGTACCTGGTGATAATTGGGCAGAGCTGTGCGCTACCCGGTTGCCGCTGTGTTAGCGCAGGAGCTCTTATGGCCACCTCAAAGGGTGGCGGGTAAGGGCTCCCCCTCCCCCCCCCCCGGAATGGCTGCACGACAAGTGCTTCACTTGCTGCATGGCCATTTCTTAAAAAAAACCCCAAAGACCTACCTTTACCCTGCTGTGGTAAAAAGGGGCCTCAGAGCGTGTCTGAAACATGCACCGATGCCAGCACAGGCCCCATTTTGCCGCAGCTTGGTGAAAGGGGCCCTTAGCGCACAAGAAAACAAATGTCGGTAAGGGCTCCCATGGTAATGCCATGCGTTAATTGGGAAATTAGCGCACGGCCATTAAGAAATATATGGCTATGCAGTCATTTTACTGCCGCGCTAAAAGTGGCTGCAGCACATGGGAAACCACGCTCTGACAACAGCGCTGGCCACCTTTTAGCACGGCTTGGTAAAAGGGCCCCCAAGTTTTGGGTTCGAAAAAAACTTTCAGATATTCACCTTAATATTAAAAAAAAAAAACCATGTGTGTTCTGGTTTGAAAACCTTTTCAGACAGATCAGATTTTTTTTTCCCCATGTGGCGATTTCTGGTTTGTGGAGTGAAACTTAGTCTAATTCCCAGCTGTCGCATTAAGGCTCAGAATTCTTTCTGAAGGCGTAATTTAACTTTTGTCATGCAGAAAGCCGTGCGACGCACCCTCCTCAAACTGTCTGATGCACCCACTTAGGCCTCCAGCATGTTCAACCACCCTCATTTGACAGTACTGAAGCAGCAAAATGAAAGCAGTGGTCTGGCAGGAAACTCCTTAAAAATCTCCAGTAGTTTATTCAACTGCTCTAGTATAACCAGGCAGAACACGAGGTCTGTGATAGCAGGTATTGTTGTTGGACAATAACTGTCTGTTTAAAGCTTGCTCAGGAGAGGTGCTGAATTTTGCTGAGGAGGCAGGAATGAACAAGGCGACCTTTTCAGTCAGTAAAGAAGGGAACAAAGGTTCAAGTACTTGTACTGTGGCAGAACTAAATGGACCAGAAAAATAAATGTGAATTGTTCAGATAAAGCGATGCTCACGGTGGCCCATTTGTGGATGGAACGCTTAAGGGTCTATTTACCCACAATAGTCAAATTAGACAAGTTCCACTTCTCACTGACCTTCCCACCACCACTTGTCAGAGGAACTAGTAAACAACCATATAAAAAGCAAATGGGTCCAACTGAACAAAGATTGATGATTTTTTTTTTTTCAAATAGGGAAATGAAGAGGACACATTACTGGATAGGGAGGAGGAGGGAAAAGAAATGGTACAGAATACCTCTCCAAGTGAGATGGCAATCAACCCCTGCAACGCTTCAATGGTATCCATTTGTAAAGGCTGTTGCGATCAGAGGTCCCTAAAATTGCACAATTGTTAAAGTCGTCAGTGCTCTATTCATGGAATGCATATATAATATATATTTCATGGAAGCTGGAAAGAAATGTATCAAAAGAATTGACCCACGTTACCAGCATGAATATATTATAGAAATCTGCACTCCTCTGTCATCCTTTAGGGTAGGCTGAGGAAAGCATTGTTCCACATGTAGGGTTGCCAACTACATCCAGATTTGCCTGACAGGGTTGATCCAATCCTGGCCTTACCCACTGCATACAGTAACCCAGTGGTAATCGGACATCGCCGCGTGCTGCCGGTAGCCCTCATCACCACCTCAATGGGTAGCGGGTAAAGGCTCCCCATGGTAAGAGCTCTCTACCACGTGACCATGTCTGTCTGGGGGCTTTTTACCTGCTGTGGTAAGAAAAGCCGGGCTACAAGTTCCTGCATGCATTGGGGTTAACCCAGGACTGGGTCATACTTGTCGGGCAAATCTGGAGATAGTTAGCAGCCCTATCCACAGGGTCTGGAAATCTAGGAAAATCTCTGGGACAGAATAATAATTTAGAGTCTGCAGAATCCCATAAGTACATAAGTATTGCCATACTGGGAAAGACCAAAGGTCCATCAAGCCCAGCATCCTGTTTCCAACAGTGGCCAATCCAGGTCACAAATACCTAGCAAGATCCCCAAAATGTACAAAACATTTTATACTGCTTATCCCAGAAATAGTGGATTCTCCCCAAGTCCATTTAATAATGGTCTATGGACTTTTCTTTAGGAAGTCGTCCAAACCTTTTTTAAACTCTGCTAAGCTAACTGCCTTTACCACATTCTCTGGCAACAAATTTCAGAGTTTAATTACACGTTGAGTGAAGAAAACTTTTCTCTGATTCGTTTTAAATTGACTACATTGTAGCTTCATCACATGCCCCCTAGTCCTAGTATTTTTGTAAAGCGTAAACAGACACTTCACATCTACCCGTTCCACTCCACTCATTATTTTATAGACCTCTATCATATCTCTCCTCAGCCGCATTTTCTCCAAGCTAAAGAGCCCTAGCCGCTTTAGCCTTTCCTCATAGGGAAGTCGTCCCATCCCCTTTATCATTTTCGTTGTCCTTCTCTGCACCTTTTCTAATTCCACTATATCTTTTTTGAGATATGGCGACCAGAATTGAACACAATATTCGAGGTGCGGTCGGACCATGGTGCGATACAAAGGCATTATAACATCCTCATTTTTGTTTTCCATTCCTTTCCTAATAATACCGTAACATTCGATTTGCTTTCTTAGCCGCAGCAGCACACTGAGCAGAAGGTTTTAACATATCATCAACGACGACACCTAGATCCCTTTCTTGGTCCGTGACTCCTAACGTGGAACCTTGCATGACGTAGCTATAATTCGGGTTCCTCTTTCCCACATGCATCACTTTGCACTTGCTCACATTAAACGTCATCTGCCATTTAGACGCCCAGTCTCCCAAGGTCCTCTTGTAATTTTTAACAATTCTCCCGCGATTTAATGACTTCGAATAACTTTGTGTCATCAGCAAATTTAATTACCTCACTAGTTACTCCCAACTCTAGGTCTTTTATAAATATATTAAAAAGCAGCGGTCCCAGACAGACCCCTGGGGAACCCCACTAACTACCCTTCTCCATTGAGAATACTGACCATTAACCCTACTCTCTGTTTTCTATCTTTTAACCAGTTCTCAATCCACAATAGAACACTACCTCCTATCTCATGACTCCCCAATTTCCTCTGAAGTCTTTCATGAGGTACTTTGTCAAACGCCTTCTGAAAATCCAGATACACAATATCAACCGGCTCACCTTATCCACGTTTGTTCACCCCCTTCAAAGAAATGTCTTTGAAGGGGTGAGGCAAGATTTCCCTTCACTAAATCCATGTTGACTTTGTCTCATTAATCCATGCTTTTGAATATGCTCAGTAATTTTGTTCTTTATAATAGTCTCTACCATTTTGCCTGGCACCGACGTCAGACTCACTGGTCTATAATTTCACGGATCTCCTTTGGAACCATTTTAAAAATCGGCGTTACATTGGCCACCCTCCAATCTTCCGTTACCACGCTCGATTTAAAGGATAAATTACATATTACTAACAAAAACTCCGCAAGTTCATTTTTCAGTTCTATCAGTACTCTGGGATGAAGACCATCCAGTCCAGGAGATTTGCTACTCTTCAGTTTGTAGAACTGCCCCATTACATTCTCCAGGTTTACAGAGAATTCATTAAGTTTCTCCGACTCGTCCCCTTTCCACACACGCACAAATCCCAGTGCTTTTTGTAATTTAATACTTTAAAAAGATGCAGCCACCTTTTGGGTGCAAAGCCTGGCAACAGATGTTTGACACTTGGCCTGTCTGAATCAGTTCCAGGTAAAATTAAAGAAAGAGCCAGCAGAGAAATAGCCATGGCAGAGAAGCGACTGTGCCTAGTTAAGTGTCCTAATCACTAGCCTGTCATTGTGCGTTTTAGTTGGTTTTGTTGGAGGACTACATGCTGGATCAGTTATTTTGTGACTGTTCCCCAACTATGGATTGTTAGTGTATTACTTGATTATAAATAAAAAAAAATAAGATGATCCTCGGTTGACCAAGGATACCGAGATAGACATAAGGGAAGTCACTGCGCTGGCAGTATGGAAAGTTGCTACTAACTGAATTTCTACCAGGTACTTAACAGGATCTTCTACCATGATACCCTGTCCTCAAAGATTTTTCCAGGTCCTCTTTTTATACATTGCTACCTTTGAACATACTATCATTTTCCTCCTGCCCTCTACATAGAAAGACATATTTCGTTCCTTAAGATCTGTTCATGGAGCAGGTCCCCTTAGTGCAAACCCCTTCCCTTAAATAAACTAACCCAACTGGTCGATATCTTAGTTTTGACACACATGCAGCTCTACACCTGAGATTTCTGCATGCACTTAAAATGTACTATGAAAAAATTAAAATTCCATCAGCACACAGAACAAAACACGACCAACCTATCCATTTTTCTAGATTTGATTTGCTCCCCAAAGCAAACATTCAAGATTATGACCTTTCAGGAAGTGCTTGATGATCCTCGGTTGACCTAGACTCCATAGTATCTTATAGATATGGGGGAAGCCACTGCTTGCCCCGGGATTGGCAGTATGGAAAGTTGTTACTAATTGGATTTCTGCCAGGTACTTAGAAGGATACTGGGCTAGATGGACATTGGTCTGACCCAGTATGGCCATTCTTATGTTCTTATGACCAAAGCTACCTAATCTAACCTGAAGCTTAAGACAGGAAATGATGTCACAGTGGCAGTGAAAGCTCCAAAAATTACATCACTGACTAAAGATTCTATCTAGTATTTACTGCCCTGAATCTGTTCAAGAATAGACTGACAACAGAGGCAAGTCTGAAGTGCCACTGGCAGCAGGAAAAACCCTAACGGATAGCTCAACAATATAATTTACACAGGCTTTCAGATCATGACAGACACAGCTCTCCACTCAAAAAGTTCTCCTTTAGAGATCTTACTGAAAGAAAAAAAAAAATACCCCCAAAACCTCAGAGTAAATCTCAAAAGGGGCAGAAAATTACTTCTCAGAGGGTATTACTGCAAATCTGTCATCTCTGGTATATGTACAAACCTAAGAGGATTGTTTGGGTTTTTTTTTCTTTTATTGGTTTGGTTAGTGAAAGCACAAAAGAGTTATTAAGTGGCTGCCATTCTTGATAAGGTTATGGAATGAATGGAGAGGCTGCCAGTCTGCAAACTGGTTACGCTATTCGTCTGGGAGAAATATTAGCACAGACAAAAGCAATAAGTTTAATACTGTGCTTTTTTTATTTGAACAACTTGAAGGTCAAAGTACTCAAGTTTTCAAGGACACGGAAGCCTTTTTTTTTTTTCTTCAGACTGAAACTGAGAGTTATAAAGAAGCGGCGGCCATTGAATTTAAACTGATACAGCTCTTAGTAGAATAAATAGTACTCCAGATTTGATAGCTCTGCTGATCTGGTGGAGATGGTTTTTTTTTAATTCAACTGGAATGGTATTCAGCAGACCGGGGGAACGGACAGCATTAGACCCATGCCCATGAGGTTTGTTAATCCTAAGTGGCATGTATACTCTGCTGAAGTCAGTTGCCCTATTCGGCATCTGCTGGTACTAAGGTCTGATTTCTACCTAATGATGTTTGTTTACTAGCCTTGCACATGCCTAACGGGAAGCGAAGGACCAACCACAGGGGAAAAATGTCACAAAGGAACAGTTCACCTCCAATATCTTAATTAGGAATTGCATAGATGCTGCTATAAATAGGTTATGGTGCTTGTTGGACACATTAATCAGGCTGGAAAGGATGGGAAGGAGGTGATCACTCAGTAAGTAACCTTTGATTACCTGCTGACCTACCACTGGGGGCAGCAGGACCTGACCCAAATTTTCAAGAGTAGTCAAAAGCGAAAAATCAGAAATAGGCTTAAAGATGAGGCCATCTTTAAAGTGTGTAATAAAATGGTCCAGCAGGCAGCAAGAACAGAGGGAAGCAGCTCAAGTGCACTGGTCCTCTTTTCTCCCTATACTGGATCCATTTTTCAGCGTGCCACTGACTTGGCAGTAAGGTCTCACGTCTATGCGTGTTAGAATGACGATTACCGCACGTTTTTTTTTGCCAAAACGCCAGAAAATTAAAATTATTTTCCGGCGCACATAGCGGACGCACATCAAAATGAAATTACCGTGCGGGCCACGGGGTAGCCGGGCGGTAACTCCAAATTGACGTGCATTGGGCAAGTGTAGGCGCCCATGCGGCTTAATAAAAGGGCCCCTCAAAGAGCAACTTCAATTGTTTTGTCCTCATTAGTGTCAAGTATGAAATTTTATTCAACCATAACATTTATCAGGGCAAGTTATGACCACTTAAATTATTCTAAGCAGAAAAAAACAGCACAAAGGGCCCTTTAAAAACAAAGGGAACACAGTTCTTTCATCAAAAGAATCCTTTTAATAGTAGAATTTGATTGGAGGAAGACCCGACACGGGCCGTGTTTCGGTGCTACCGCACCTGCGTCAGGGTCACACCCAATGACAAAAGAGGCTTCAACAGACTAATGTCAACCGTCTGATGTTTTCCAAAGTGTTCGTTATTACTTTTTTCAAGCACACAAGATTCGAAAAAAGTAATAACCGAACACTTTGGAAAACATCAGACGGTGACATTAGTCTGTTGAAGCCTCTTTTGTCATTGGTGTGACCCCTGACACAGGTGCGGTAGCACCGAAACACGGCTCGTGTCGGGTCTTCCTCCAATCAAATTCTACTATTAAAGGATTCTTTTGATGAAGAACTGTGTTCCCTTTGTTTTTAAAGGCCCTTTGTGCTGTTTTTTTCCGCTTGGACCTTTTTTGTACTTAGTTCCCTCTCTCTGTTACGTTACACTTAAATTATTCTGACAGACCAGTAACAGAGGGCTCCTTGTACTAAGCGGGCTTACTACTGACTATACAGGAAGTACCGCCGGGCTACCACAACAGCCCAGCGGTACTTCCCACCCCTAGTGCACCGCCATTTCTAGCACTACAAAATGTTATTTATTTTGAAGCGCCAGAATGTACCTGGCGGTAATGAACAGTGCAGGGGCAGTCCGCGGGTTAATGCAGAAGGCCCCCCCTCCGAAATGGCCGCGCAAGTGTGCTACTTGCAGCCCGGCCATTTCCTGTAGGAAAGCGAGACTTCCCTTTTACCAGCTGCGGTAAAAGGGGGCCTCGGCGTGTGTGTAAAACATGTGCCAACGCCAGTGCCGGCCCCCTTTTGCCGCACCTTAGGAAAAAGGACCCAGAATATAGCAGCAGGAGGCTCATCCCTCAATTGGAAAAGGTGCAGCGAAGGGCGACTAAAATGATAGAGGGGATGGGACGACTTCCCTATGAAGAAAGACTAAGGAGGCTAGGCTATTCAGCTTGGAGAAGAGACGGCTGAGGAGAGACATGCTAGAGGTATATAAAATAATGAGTGGAGTGGAACAGGTAGATGTGAAGCGTCTGTTCACGCTTTCCAAAATACTAGGACTAGGGGGCATGCGATTAAACTACAGTGTAGTAAATTTTAAACAAATCGGAGAAAATCTTTCTTCACCCAACGTGTAATTAAACTCTGGAATTCATTGCCGGAAAATGTGGTGAAGGCGGTTAGCTTAGCAGAGTTTAAAAAGGGGTTGGACGGTTTCCTAAAGGACAAGTCCATAAACCGCTACTAAACGGACTTGGAAAAATCCAAAATTCCAGGAATAACATTTATAGAATGTTTGTACGTTTGGGAAGCTTGCCAGGTGCCCTTGGCCTGGATTGGCCGCTGTCGTGGACAAGATGCTGGGCTCAATGGACCCTTGGTCATTTCCCAGTATGGCATTACTTATGTACTTATCTATTCCTCTCTGGAGGTACCACAGCCCAGCCTGCATCTATCCATTCTTTTCTTCAATTCTGTTACTACTTCTGCCTTCTTTGGGAAACTTTCCCCATATATTCATTACCCTTTCTACGAAGAAATGTTTCCTAAACTTAACATCTAAGTCTACTCCCTTTAAATCTTCTACCACGATACCCCGTCCTCAAAGTTTTTTTTCCAGGTTCTCTTTTTATGCGTTATTACCTTCGAACATACTATCATTTTCCTCCAGCCCACTACATAGAAAGACATAGTTCGTTCCTTAAGATCTGTTTCATGCAGCAGGTCCCCTTAGTGCAACCCCTTCACTTAAATAAACTAACCCAACTGGCCGATATCTTAAGTTTTGACACACATGCAGCTCTACACCTGAGATTTCTGATGCACTTAAAATGTACTATGAAAAAATTAAAATTCCATCAGCACATAGAACAAAAACAACCAACCTATCTGTTTTTCTAGATCTGATTTGTTCCCCAAAGAAAAATTCAAGAGCATGACTTTTCAAGGAAGTGCTTTATTCCCATTAGGTTTCTCTTTAAATTGTACTTTTCCTGATCAACTCAGGGCTCAGAAGTATAAAGAGATACCTCAGACGTCCAGCTGTCTGGTAGCTCTGAGCTATCTGGTTATTGTGACTTACCTTTTTTTTTTTTTTTTAATTCTCATTTCTAAGTTGTTTTTTTTTCCCCTCACAATATTTCAATTTCTTTTCTTTCTTTGGTAATTTCCACCTGTTTTTTTTTTTCTGGCTTCCAATTCAACTGAACTACCCTGTGTTGTGCCACAGCAACGTAAGGCTTCATTTGCCCCATGTTAGATTCCTTCCCGATTCAATTAGCCTGGTTATCACGACAACAGTTCTCAGTCAAGGGTCACAATAGGCACCTTCTGGGAAACTGCAATCACAGGTCCTAAATCTTTCCACTAGGTTTCACCATCATATGATGATTTTGATCCCCCCTCACCTTCCCCAGCTCAGGAAGTTCAATCCTGGCTTGGGAATCTAACCCAGGTCCTTTCCCACAGTAGAGCACTACCCTGTTACAGAGCCCAATTATCTGAATTTTTTCCTCTTGTTCTGTTGTTCTAAAGTGACAGTGCCCACCAGTCAAAAAGCACATTTTTAACCTACACCATCTGTGTAAGTGAATTTGTAATTAAAAAAACAGAAAAGAAGCAGGTGGTTTTTTCAGCTATTCCCGTCAATTGTTAACAGTCTCCGATACCATTTAACGGACCTGCAAAATACATATTGTAGCATATGGGGCTTTCAAACCCTTCACCAACTTACCTTTAGGTGTTTAAAGGAAGGTTCTGTAGTGCATGGGCATTTGTGACCACACATCATCGTTACATGTTTATACCAATAAAAGGTATTGCACCCACACCAATGCTGGCTTTTTTTCAGGATCAATGGGGTACCAGAATGCCATGTGCTGGACAGGTTACAGAGCTCAGCAATCACTGAATTTGATCACAGCACAAGAAGCATTCTGTTCAACTTAACAGGGACAAAAAAAAAAAAAAAAAAAAAAAAAATATATATATATATATATATATATATATATTATATATATAATATATATATACTTCTCCCGCTATTCCCTGAAAGCAAAAAATCCTAGAAAAATATTCATCTGTCGACCCAGGGATATTTTAAGCTATAACATGAGAGGTGCGGCTGGTATGTTCCATCCCTAATAGCAGAATCAGGGCTCAGACAAGAGTTTTCAATTCAGTTGATAATTCATTTGACAACGGGGGCATTCGACTGTGCAGTTTTGAAACAGGTCTATTAGTAAATTCTGAGGGTTACATAAAATGGCAACACAGGGTGGCAAAAGGCCAAATGAGTATTGAACTACACAATTTATTTTTAATAGGAGAGAAAAAGAGGGGGGGGGGGGGGAGAAAAAGGAAGCACATATTTATCTTCAAATCACAAAGAGGATAGCAAGAGAGAGAAAAACCTCTCCCCGCCACTCAGGCTACTTACAGCAATTCCATGGCCGAATCCAGAGCCAGGCTGCGGGCTGGCTGCGCTCATGTAGTTCCCGACTCCAGAGTCCTGGCTGGCCGTGCCGTACAGATCTGCAACTGGGCCCGGACTGTTGGCCCCGGGGAATCCTCCTGGCCGGCCTGGGTTGGTGCCTGCCGGGGAAGCGGGTGCGCCAAAATTCGGTTGAGCACTGTAGCTATTCAGGACTGGTATGCAGAGAATAAAGCCGGATATGAGGTGGGAGCACAGGGCCATCATGCAAGGTCATAACACAAGCCGAACACTTAAAATCCACAGCCTAGGCCCAACTTCTAACACTCAATCAAGGCCATGCGAAACATCAGCAGCTGCTTAATAATGGTCAGCCCGTACTATCACTAGGAAGCTGGAAGCCCCAAGTATGTAGAGATAGGTAGATAGAACACAATCACTCAAACACACTAGTAAAACCAGAGACTAGAGGTTCTCATTTCACCAAGTTATGACAAGATACATGTTCTGAGAGTTTTTTTAACATCGGATTCTGATGCTCATGCAGTTGGCACTGGATTTCTAAGGTTTGGGCACGGTGAAACAGCATTCACATCCCATGCAAACTACAAAGGAATTAGTTTTAGACTGCACATTGGGTTAATATTGATATTGCAATATGTTGAAGGGTCAGGGACCAGGGCTTGGGAGGGGGAACGAGTAACATCTAAGCAAAATCATTTTGGATCCAATAAAACAGCAAGAAAAAAAATAAACAGGAAAATAATGAGCAATAAATGAAACTTCTGCACTTGAAGTTAAAAAAAGAAAAAAGCTCCCGGTGCTGAAAAAGTTTTCAGGAGAAAATTCAGAAGGAAATTTGCTTCTTACTGAAGAGAGAGCAAACTAACTGACAAGATGACGCTGTGAAAACCCTGACATGTCTTTTCGGGAGAAGCCACTTTTCATATTAGATAGATGGAATGGAATTTATTATAAAGGAGGAGGAGAACAGTGTTTTAATGACTAGTTTTAAAAATGATAGGACAGACTTAGTGACCTGAAGGGAAGTGCTCCTTCTCTATCTGCATCTTTACTATGGACCCCGTAACGAGACCCGTTTGATTATATTATCTCACTGGACTGAGCAATAGTGTGTAGTGATAAAGTCATCAGAATTTTTTTCGCCTTGAGATTTAGGGGTACAGATTCATAAGGAGAATAGAGGCAAACCCTTTACCTCATAATGGGGTTTGGGAAAGGGGTGGACACGTCCCCCAAGATGAAGCACTAGAGAACCCAAAGATCAGAAATAATATGGCCTCATATTTAAAGCATTTATCTGGGCAGCAATGTCTGCTGCCCAGATTAACGCTGCTGAGCGCGGCTAATCATTTTCAGTGGCCATTATCTGGACAATCACTATTGAGATTATATTGTGATATTCCATTAGTTCTGAGTTGGTGTTTAGAATTATCTGGACAATGCCAGTGGAAATCACAATAGATCATCCCAGTGTTATTCAGATAGCAGCAGGGTGGTCTGGGGTGCAGCCTGAAAATATCCGTATAATTATCCAGGTAACGTAAGACAGTAGAACAGCCATCCTAAGTTACCCAAATAATTATCTGGATACTGGTGATGAACGTTATTGTTATCCGGATAATGGCGGAGGGCGGTGGAATACCTAGATATTCAGGTAAGCGCTGAGTTTTCAGGTATGTACTTAAATACTTCCGTTGACATTTAAAAGAAACCCTGAGTGAGCAGTTTAAATATTAACCCTACAACGGATCTCCGTAGGATAAGGGAGGTGATGATCTTATCAAGACATGAGGTCTGATTTACGAGCATGTTAGTCCTGTTTCCAGGCTTTGGCATTAAATTTCCAGTTACACCATAGCCAGTAACTTGCGATACTCAGCACTTAAAACAGCTATGGGGTACCGCATAAAGATAGGACTGACATCTATGCAGACCTATTTACACCGTTATTTTGGCAGGTTAAGTGCTGAATATTGGCTTACCATGGACTGAATCTGCCCTCGGAATCCCCAAAATAGCTGGTTTTGCTTTAAGCACTAACCAGTGGTGTAGCTAAGTGGGGCCTGGGCCCTCGTAGATTTGGCCCTGGACCCCCCCTGCCTAAGACCCGCCCGACCCCCCCCTCCCGCCGCCAACCCGCCGTCACCTGCCTTTGCTGGCGGGGGACCCCAACCCCTGCCAGCCGAGGTCCTCTTCTTCTCGCAAAAGGCTTCCTTCTGTTTCTGACGTCCTGCACATACAACATGCAGGACGTCAGAAACAGAAGGAAGCTTTTTGTGAGAAGAAGAGGACCTCGGCTGGCGGGGGTTGGGGTCCCCCGCCAGCAAAGGCAGGCGACGGTGGGCTGGCAGCGGGAGGGGGGGTTCGAGAGGGTCGGCGGAAGGGGGGGCAAAATCGGCAATGGTGGGGGGGGGGGCCTGGCACCGCGTTTTCCCACGCGCCAGGGCCCTTTTTGCTGCAGCAGATAAAAAGCCCCCCCCCCCCAAAAAAAAACCCAAAATGGCCATGTGGTAAAAGAACACTTACTGTGTGGCCATGCAGCGAGGAGCCCTTACCTCCACCCACTGAGGTGGCGGTAAGGGCTCCTGCAGTAACCGGGCAGTGCGCGACAATGCCCAATTCCTGCTGGGTTACCGTCACGCTAACCATTGCCGGGGTTCCCCCCCCCCCCCCGGAAACAGCGTATGCTCAGCGGCCGCGTTAGGCCAGCATTAGTCCCGGAATAGCGAGCAGTAAGCCTGAGTTGTGCTTACCGCCACTCTGCGAAAGGGCCCCTCGATTATTTAAAAAAAAATCTGAAGTACAGAGCCAAAAACAGGAGTCACTGATAATTCACGTTTCATCAAATTAGTGTTTATTATATAGAGACAGGATATCCTTAGCTTTATCCAAGTCCCTGGCTGCAGTTCCTTAAAATCCTCGTTTATGTCTGAAAGTGGGCAGAGACTGGGCATCAGGCACCACAAGTTCATGCTCTCTCTCGTGCTATAGGTGTGAGCATGCGACCCTTGACCCCGAGTGACAGGTATCATCAGCAAGACAGATGCGGTCAGCCCAGTTCCTTCAAATGGGAAGGGCTGCCTTCCCTGGTCATCTTGGTAGAGTCCGAGCTTCAGCCAAACAGGGCTGTTAGACGACCTGTCCTAGAAGGATATGCCTGCAGCAACCTTTTCTTACTTGTATCCATTCTGTTCAGATGTATTCTATAAGCATCTCACGAGAACTTTATTTCAAGTTAAAAGTTTTAAGCTGCCCAATACATCTACACAAAAAAGCCATCATAGAGGTTTCTTTATAGTTTTGCTGCTTGGCTAAGGTCCCTGTGGCACTGACTTGCTAGAGGTTCAGAGTTTGTCCCAGCTCTGTGGCTCCTAGGTCATGTCTGCCTTCAAATGTATCTTCTCCATTACTGTTCAGAGGAAGTGACAGGGGAAGCTACAGCTGTGTTCTTCAAATTCACATTTTTATCAGTCGCCTGTAGGCTTGTTTACTGCCCCTTGGTGTCTTGCCCAGGATGTGTGTGAAAAAATTTGCCACGGAAGCAAATCCAAGCAGGAATTCTATGAGCTCCTCGAAGAATAAACCCAAGACAACTGTTCTTTACAATGCCACAGTTCGTGGGCTTATTGACGAACTGATGCACCATGTCATTTTTTTTAATTGGTTGACAGACTTATCAGCAACTCACTAGATTTTGCACCAATTGTGCAGTTCATTTGAAGATGCAGAATTTTAGATAGAAGTATGACTCAAGAACTGGGAGCTATATGCAGAGAAACCTAAGTTTGATTCCTGCCTCGGGTCTTCCACTACCAAAACCGGCCAGGGCTGCTGAGACCACTCACACAGCCCCTAAGTGGGGGTGGAGTTTCAGTCTATAGGGCCGGACTCTGGGTCCAGGTTAGCCAGCTCCCAGAGGGAGCTGCAGTTTGTCACATCCAGCCAAGGGACTGTCACTGCGATTACTAGACTGCAGGGGCGTAGCCAGACAACAGATTTTGGGTGGGCCTAGGCAAGAAGTGGGTGGGCACCATGTGTTCTCCCCCCCTCTAAGCACCACCCAAAAAATATCTCAGCTAGCGGGTAAATGCTTCTTTCCACCTTGGCAGTCTGTAGCAGGCATGCACTGAAAACTGAGCATGCGCAGGTGCCAGTATTGTGGAGAGTAGCGTTTTCATTACCATCAGGGGGAAGTACTCAGCTGGCCGAGCTTGGCAGCTACTGCTAAATGTGTGCTACTGTTGGGTGGGCTTGAGCCCTAAGTGGGTGGGCCCGTCCCACCCAGGCCCACCTGTGGCTACGCCACTGCTAGACTGAACTAGGAGGGGGGCACAGAAATAAGAGGGAAACGGGCTCAGATTTAGACAGAGCTGACATAGGGCTGCTACCACCAGTACCAACTTCTGATAGGCACCGGAGCATTACCACTGCAGCCATGTCTTACTCTGGCCCAGTGCCACCGTCTCTTTAAAACTGCCTAGTTTCAAAGCAGCAGCAAGTGCAGTGTAAGGATTCAGGGGTCCTTTTACTAAGGCGTGCCAAAAAGTGGCCTGCGCTGGTGTAGGTGCGTGTTTTGGATGCGCGCAGGTCCATTTATTCAGCGTGCCCAGAAAAAAAGGCCTTTTTTTTTTTGTTGTTGCCGAAAATGGCCGTGAGGCAAAATTAAAACCAGCGCACGTCCATTTTGGGCCTGTCACCTTACCGCCACCCATTGACTTAGCGGTAAGGTCTGATGTGTTAACCGGGCGGTAAGCAGCAGCGTGCGTAAACTGCCAATTACCGCCGGGTAAGCGCCACGGGGTAGAAAAGAGAAAATATTTTCTACCGTGTGTTTTGGACGTGCCTCAAAATGAAATGGTCGCACGGGCCATGCGGCAGCTGGGCGGTAGATCTAATTTGATGAGCGTTGGATACGTATAGGCGCCTGTGGCTTAGTAAGAGGGTCCCTAAGTGTGGCTCCTGAAAGCCTCTGCGCTCTGGAGAGACCCTGCAGTGCCTCATCCCCTCCTCCCGCATGTGTGTGAGGAGGGTGTAGATCACTGCATGGACTGTCCTTGCAGGTCCTGCTCCAAATCTCTACAGTGCATTTGCTGCTGTTTTTCCGAGACCCAGCTAAGGTGAAAGGCTCAGTAGCAAAGGACAAGTAGCAGACTCGGGGAGGTGGGGAATGGGAGCACCCCCCCCCCCCCCCCCAGCAGAACATAAGAACATAAGTGCTGCTATACTGGTACAGACTGAAGTTCCATCAAGCCCAGTATCCTGTTTCCAACAGTGGCCAATCCAGGTCACAAGTACCTGGCAAGATCCTAGAACAGCAAAACGGATTTTATGCTGCTTATCCCAGAATATGTAGTGGATTTTCCCAAGTTCATCTCAATAATGGCTTACGGATTTTTCTTTCAGGAAATTATCCAAACCTTTTTTAAACCCTGCTAACTGCTTTTACCACATTCTCTGGCAATGAATTCCAGAGTTTAATTACTCATTCAGTGAAGAAATATTTTGTCCGATTCATTTTAAATTTACTACTTAGTAGCTTCTTTGAATGCCCCCTAGTCCTAGTATTTTTGATAAGAGTAAACAAGCGATTCACATCTACCCGTTCCACTCCACTCAGTATTTTATAAACCTCTATCATATTTCCCCTCAGCCGTCTCTTCTCCAAACTGAAAAGCCCTAGCCACTTTAGCCTTTTCTCATAGGGAAGTCATCTCATCCCCTTTATCATTTTATTGCCCTTCTCTGTACCTTTTCTAATTCCGCTATATCTTTTTTGAGATGCGGTGACCAGAATTGCACACCATGGAGCGATACAAAGGCATTATAATGTCCTAATTTTTGTTTTCCATTCCTTTCTTAATACCTAACATTCTATTTGCTTTCTTAGCCACTGTTGCACATCTGCAGAGGGTTTCAACGTATCATCAACGATGACACCTAGGCCCAGATGCATCAACCAAACGTAAAAAAATCTAAAACGTAAAAGTGCTTACCGAATTTGAAAAAACGAAGAATGCACCAAAAAAACAAGTCGCACATGTTCGGTGCGGTATTGTAAAGTACAATGCATTACAGATTCGTAATCCCTGTCGGTAATCGGCCCCTAAAACATGCGCAGAGCAGCCAAGCGTTATGCTGGCTGCTCCGTGCATGCCACAAACGTCAACACAAACATATTAAACCTACGTAGGTTGCTTACGTCAGACAGGGGCGTGCGGGGGGGGGGGGGGGGATCAGGACATGCGAGCGTTTAGCTCTGTGATCCTAGCAGGAGAGTGCAGTTGAAGACGTCCTCCTCAAGCCTCCAAAAAGGACGTCCTTCATAAACCCCCCTTTCTAACAAAAGACCTCTTTCACTGTGATCCCCTTTAGCACAGCAGAGAGACCTGGGCTGGGCCCCCCCCCCCGCCCCACCCCCAGCTGGGGGAAACAGAGGAAGGGAGGGGGCCGTGGCTGCTACAGTTTTGAGTTTTCTTTTGATTTATTTTTTAATATAGGGGGGAAGCGGGGAGCAGCGTCGACCTCGGGCGGGGGGGGGGGGGGCAAGGGCGTCCATACAGGACACTCCAGACGAGTGTCTTTGCCCCCTCCTGATCCTTTTTTGCTTTTTGGGTTTTTTTTTTAAATTTTATGCAGGGGGAAGCAGGGAGCCACCTGATTGTGTGGGTTTTTTTTATTTTCAAAGATGCCAGCTTGGATTTTTATGCTGCAGGGAGAAGTGGGGAGCAGTGTCTGTATGACAGCTCAGGCCTTAATGACAGGCCTGACTTCACGTTAAATATGTCATGGTAAATGATTCGTTGCAATCGTTGGTATGGTTAGTGCATTGCGAATTGTTCACATTTCAATTGAAAGTGACTCGTTTGCATTCCGTTTTCGTTAGCTGCTAGCATCGTTGGAAAATGGCCTTTAATGCATGCTACGGTTGAAAATTTCTTCGTTAAAGGGTCGTTAAAGTTTTGTGCATCTGGGCCCTAGATCCTTTTCCTGGGTGGTGACTCCTAATGTGGAACCCTGTATTACGTAACTATGGTTTGGGTTCCTCTTTCCCACATGCATCACTTTGCACTTGCTCTGAAGGCATATGACAGGCTTTGGGGGGGGGGGGGGACGACAACACTTGCCTAATTGTGAATGAAGTTTCATGATACTTGTGCGGGAAGCTCAAAAAAGAGAAGGAAACTTTATTTCTACCCCTTCCCCCAGTAAAAGAAAGCTGCATCTGAACAACCATCTTTTGAAAAGAAAGAAAACTGATTTTATCTGAAGACCCCATGGCTATATTACTAATCATGGGCTTTATCATCTTTGTTGGGTTCCCTCACCATGCTGAAACCTAGACCAGGGCTTCCCAAACCTGTCCTAACCACAGTGAATATGCAACTGCTACTTTTGCATGCTTTACTGACCTGATACTGTAAATTATTCTTGTGCATGGTCAGAGGGTCATTTTATAACATGGCACCTAGGTTAAGATGGGAGGCACCTATTGGTAGCTTCTTTAAGAAAGATGCAAAGGAGTCTATATGTATTTATAAATTAAACAGCACAGATTTTGCAAATAGCACTTAGATTGTGGGTACTGACATCTATGCCTGCTCAGGAAGAGGACTGAACGGTAGCTTGTAATGAATGCAAATAACTTATACAATACGTGTTTAAATTATGGCTGCCCAAACTCCTCTTGCACCGTGTGTACTTTTAGGCTTGACCAAATTTTGTGAGAGATTTAGTACATGAGAAAAACAAATTGACTATGGGTGGAGGTGAGGGTCAGTACCGGTTGGAGAAACTCTAGACATTACATCCATTGGGGCAGAGAGACATAGGCGCCGGCTCTGTGGGTGCTTGAGCACCCCCAATATTGCACAAACCCCTTGACTGTGTCCAGGGAGAGAGAATTTTTGGTTGGGTTTAGCAGCCCTAATAATTTTGAAAAGTTGACTCCTATGTAGAGAGATGAATTAAGCTATAGCCAGGCAGAAGTAGCAAGTTAAACATTTCACCGGTGGTGGGGGGGGAGAATACTTCTAGATCCCAACAGGTGGTGGGGAGGGAAGGAGGGGGAATACTTCTGGGTCCCAAAAGGTGGTGATATACTGAAGCAGAATATTAAAGACTGAAATTTCTCACAGAATGACTCAACTATGCCTAGCACACAAGTGCATCATCCAATCTGAGCATAGGTAACGCAGAGCTTATTCTGTGCTACAATAACTCTGTGTGAAGAAATACTGATCTGAACAACAAAAAAAACAAGCTATTCCATTATTAACATGCAAAAGACCCAATATATATATTTGAAAAGAATGTTTCCTTTAACCAAGCCAGCCCTAGTAATGCTACAATTCCATTGCATTCCATATTCCATGACAGCTATGTAACGTCAGTATTAGCTAATTTCCTTTCCACCGAATCAGAAAGCAGCAATGACTCAAAGGGGGAGGGGGGGGGGGGGTGGAAAGACATTGTCATATGTAACAAAAGCTGGCCTGTAACCTTCATTATCTTGTAGCTCTACTGGCTGATTGATGGCGGCTGCAGAAGTCTCAGGGGAGGGCTTCTTTATCATTGCCTTCCACTCAAAGCCCACCAAGGAAGCCAGTGTTTAGAGACCACAGAGGTTGCTTGCCCACATGTACTTCCAGCTACAGGCTTGCTAGCCCATTTTAATGGAGTTTCCCTTATAAATGTCTGGCAGATGTTCCCTCTTTTCACTCATTTGTTGTTTTGGCTAGAATTTTCGAGGTTCAAAGAAGAGCGACATAAAGGGGATGGAACTCCTCTCATATGAGCAAAGGTTTAAAGAGGTTTACGGCTCTTCAGCTTGGAAAAGATACGGCCGAAGGGAGGATATGATTGAGGTCTATAAAGTCCTAGTGGTGTAGGACAGGTAAAAGTGAATCGATTTTTTACTCTTTCAAAAAGTACAATGACTACGGGACACTCGTGAAGTTACATGGAAATACTAGTAAATCAAATAGGAGGAAATAGTTGCCAGAGGATGTGGTAATAGTGGTTAGCGAATCTGGGTTAAAAAAAAAAAAGTTTGGACAAGTTCCTGGAGGAAAAGTCCATAGTTTGTTATTGAGATGGACATGGGGCCGCTGCTTGTCCCTGGATTGGAAGCATGAAATGTTGCTACTAATTGGGTTTCTGCCAGGGACTTGTGACCTGGACTGGCCACTGTTGGAAGCAGGATACTGGACCATTGGTCTGACCCAGCATGGCTATCTTTATGCTCTTATAAATTTTTCCAATAAATAAATAAAATAGAGCAGTGAAAAGAGGCCTGGACATTCCAAAATCCTTCTACTCACTTTCTCCAGTGCTGCTTCTGTTCCCTGTGGGGAAAAGTATACACAACGTCTGATTCACGTCTACTGTCACCCACAGATGGCCATGGATAATTTTAAAGGGGGCTTTTCAGTGGGTAAAACTGCAGGAAATCTCTTTGAACAATGCTCCCTTGTTGTCCCAGTAAGCTACACTACAGAGGTCAATTTAGAAAGGCTTTTCTGCAGGTAATGTGGAAAAAAACTGTACAGCTTTACACATGAATATAAGTATGTGCACTGACAGCTGAATGCTCACTTATAGCTGTGATGTGCACAGGTGATCCTGGATACAGATTTGGGCTGCAGTTGTGATGTATGTAAATACTTTATAAAATAATGTGCCTAAATCCATACAGAAGCCCCTTAACTCTATAAACATGCACACTCAAATTTCCGATTAGCGTACAAATTTGCACATGCAAGTTACAGAATAAGGTCAGTTGAGCGTGTAATAATTGGCTTTTAAATGGAGTTTACAATCAATTATTGGCTACTAGTAAAAAAGGCCCATTTCGGTGAGCAATGAAACGGGCGCTAGCAAGGTATTTGATTTCTGCAATGATTGTGTTGAAAGAGGTTTCTTGTATAATTATGCAGGTTTTTTGTTTGTTTGTTTTTGTTGAATTGATAGGTTGTATGAAGGGGTCATGGAGGGTTGATGTTTTTTTTTTTAGGGGTGTGGAGAGTGGGTTTTTCCCAGAATGGGGATTTTTTTTTGTAATGTATTTTTTTTGTGTGTGTGTGTGTGTGGTGGGTGGGTGGGGGGGGGGGGGGGGGTTCGGTGAATGTCCCTTGCTTGCAAAGGTTTTTTGTTTGTTTGTTTGTTTTTTTCTGTTGTGCTAGCAAAGTTGGAGGAAGTGTTTTTGAACTGAGAGGGTTTTGCAGGGGGTTTGGATTCGGGTCAGCATGTGTTTTTTACCTGAGCTGTGTGAGAGAGAGAGAGAAGTGCAGAGTCTGGACACTTTGGACTGCTGCTGCCATTCGCCGTAACAGCGACGATGGAGGGATGGTGGCTGCAAGTGTTTTGTAGGGACGACGCGACGACCCTTTGGGGGTGGGGGGTGGGGAGGAGAGGGTGGTGTCCTGTGCGTCCGGAGGTGTATCGTGACGGGAGGGTAGGAACAAATTGTTCGCCGATTCAAGAGGGAGTGTGTGGGGGAGGAGGGGGAGGTCCGAAGTCGTACAGGGCGGGGGTCCGAAGTCGGATGAGGGAGACGTGGTGAAGTGGCACCACGGGAGGGCCGAGTGACAGAGCTCCGGGGGGGGGGGGGGGGGGGCTTACCGGCACTGCTCTTCTGTTTTTGCGCCGTTGGCGGGCTTTTTTAAAATACTTTTTTGGTCCGCCGTGACTCCGCCCTCGACATCATGACGTTTGACGTGAGGGTGGGGCACACAGTCATGGTGGAATTCCGATCTACACCATGACGGAAGTTGGAGATTAGAAATTTGGCTTCATTAGAACGTTGGAGTTGTGAATTATGTCCGGAAGGGGCGTGGCTGAGGGCGGGTCTATGACTGAGGGTGAGTGGTGCTGACAGCCTAGCCTAGGAAGAGTAGATTCAGTGCTTCACTGAACGTTGGAGGTGAGAATTATTTATATAGTTAATTGGCAGCAATTAGCAGTTATGCATCTACCTACCATTAGCTGTGATTCTATGAACTGTGTACTCAAATTCCAGAGCATGCAACTTCAAGGGGGCACCTGGGAAGGGCATGGTGGGTAGGGGGTTGTACCTGGGAGGTCCACAGCGGGAAGGGGGTGTGGACCTGGGAGGGGAATGGCAGGAAGGGGGCACGTGGACCTGGAAAGGGTGTGGCCAGGAAGGGGGCGTGTACCTGGGAAGGGCATGGCAAGGAAGGGAGTGGGGACCTGGGAAGGGCATGGGTGTACACTTGGGAGGAGCATGGGCAGGTTAGGGTGTAGACCTGGGAGGGACATAGGCAGGTCAGGGGTGTGGACCGAGGAAGGGCATGGCAGGAAGGGGACATGGACCTGGAAGGGGCATAGCAGGAAGGGGATGTGGACCTGGGAGGGGTATGGCAGGTAGTGGGTGTGGACCTGGAAAGGGCGTGGCTAGGAAAGGGGTGTAGATTTGGGAGGTGCATGGGCAGGTCGGAGTGTGGACCAGGGAGGGGCATGGCAGGAAGGGGGGCATTGACTTGGGAAGGGAAGGGGGATTGACCTGGGAAGGGCATGGCAGGAAGGAGGCGTGACCTGGGAGTGGCATGGGTGGCAAGGGGGTGTAGATGTGGGAGGAGCATTGGCAGGTCAGGGGGTGTGGACCTGGGATGGGCATGGGCAGATCAGAGGTGTGTCAGACACTAGGCATGCAGGTTATAGAATACTATTGTTTATGCAGCTGCCTCCAGTTAGGCACGAGTATATTCCCAGCAGCCATTGAGCTGCGTAAGTGTTCATGCCTAAATTAGATGCATAAACGTGGACTTACATTAGCATTCTCCAACGGCAGATGAACGCACAACTGCTATTATAGAACCCTCACTTAGCGTGCATCATCCCAGTGCGTATATTTTGGCGACCTTTTGAGAATTTATCTCCAGGTGCACATAAATGCCTGCCTCAGAGCAACTTTACTTATGTGGTTTATGGTTTATTAGGACTTACTATACCACCAGGACTAGTTCATAGATCTAAGCAGTTTCCAGACTAAAACGAACCCACCGTTGGCAAGTGCTGTGACTTAGTGTTTTTCCTTCACTTTTCCAGTTACCCAGATTCCCATCCCCTTTCTCCCACCCACTCATTCCTACTTTTCCCTATTACGTGTTTGAATTTATGCATACTGTCGAGAACTTATTTTCTGAAGGCACATAAGCATCTATGTTACCTTTATAACATATGTAACTCTCGTCCTAAAGAAAGCGAAGGCGTAAAATCACAAAAACCTCTAAAACACTCCAAAAAAAACTAGTACTAGTCAAAGTAGACTCATAATATGAAAAAATATTCACAGTATTATTGTTATGGACCGATTTTTTTTAAATGATATGGCTGGAGTGTTTTAGAGGTACTCGTGACCTTTATAAAACAAGCATAAAACAGGTGCGTTTTTCACATTTGTTTTAGGTACTCTGTTAAAAATTCCCCTCTAGGTTTCTGAATGGTTAGATTCCTGGCTGTTCTAGGCCTATATTAAGTTTTTTATTTATTTATTGCATTTGTATCCCATATTTTCCCACCCATTTGCAGGCTCAATGTGGCTTACAGAGTTTTATTATGACATAGACATTTCAGGATATCAGATACAATTGGTAATGTATAAAGATTTGGTAAGGGAAGAGAGAAGGAAGGTGTACTGCAGGATAATATTGAAGGTGGACTTTAATAACTGGGTGGTTTGGAGAGGTAGTTATGTGAGGTTAAGTTAGAGCTAGAAATGCAAATGGAATTTAAACTGGAACTGTGCAGAGGGTACAGGATCTTCCCTAAACAGTTTATGCTGATGGCAGAGCACAAACATACCCAGGGCTGCCGGGGGGGGGGGGGGGGGGGGGGCAAAATCCCCCAGGCCAAGCCTCCAAGAGGGGGCCCAGCAAGTTTCTTCCTTCCTGCCTGCTTCCGGGTCTGTTATTTCCTCCTGATCCTGTGTGCCGGTACCCAGATGACTGTATTAATGCGATAACCTTGGTGACCTGGGTTATCGTGTTAATGCAATCATCCGGGTCCCGGCACACAGGGGAAGGAGATGACAGACCGAGGGAGAAGACACAGGAAGGTAAAAGGGGGGGGGGGGGGCGCCTGAGTGCGGGGGGTAGCGATAAAGCCCAGGTTGGGGGGCGGGGGGTCAGTGGTCCTGCCACGACTGTGTCTCTCGGCAGCGCTGAATATATCACCTGAAACCCCACCTGATAAGGAGGAGAGCCTGCTCTTCTTCAGGAGGGGCTGAAGGACCGCCTGCCTCCATCTTCAGGAACCAATGTCTGATCCTGCTGACAATGCTATCCTGCTATATAGGCTGAAGCCCCACTTCCGTGGCATCTGCTTTCAATCCCCTTTTTAAATCTCATTGCCCGGCTCAGTTTTTCAACCTGAAGTTGTACATCACAGCTCCAACTGGTCGGGTGAACATAAGTGAACTTCTCAGCTGTTAAAGGAATAAGGAATGGCCTCTACAAATGTATGTAAGACCCTTAAAAGAGAAATTATTATTACTGCCAACTGTGAAGCTTTCATCTTTATTCCTGCCGTTTTCTTTGGGAAGGGGGATGGTTACAATCAAAGTGATTTATATATTATATACAGGTACTTATTTTGTACCTGGGGAAATGGAGGGTTAACTGCTATATCCTTTTTTTTTTTTAAGCTTCCACACAGTTTTATTTTTCCTACAAAAGCTGAATGGCATTTCCTACTCCTTGTACCTGCAGCTTCACTCCCGGGGCAGTAATCACCTTCTCTACCCAACTCTCCCAGGGCATGAACAGATGGCCAAAGATACTGTCTGTGGCTTGTTGGAGGTTCCCATCTCCAGATTCGCCAGAGAAGGCAGTTGCCAACCTGGACACCATGCTGGAATCCCAGGACCAGCGGGCAAAGCGGATCACCCCTCCCTTTGTTCTCTCTCCAGGTGTAGGGTGGTGGGCAGGAGTCTGCAGACCCTCTGTGCTCTTCTAAGATCTCTGTGCCCAGCTCTTCGCCAACCCCCACAAAATCTTTCCTGTTCCACAGAAGGGGCCTCATGATTGTAAACCCAAAAAGCAATAAGAAATCCTCTTCCAAGCACTGAAAAGTTACCCAGAGTAAGGCAAATGTCAGTCTATGACCTTCAGGCTAGTGTTCAAAGAGCACAATAAAACTAAGCTAACAATGTGGTAAGTCTGAGGGCTTTCCAGCTCGCAGGCCCATCTATCCCCTTAAAGATTATTCTTTCTGCACCAAAGGTAGCCGCCAGCCATCACTTTCTCTTTCCTGTAAATGCGGATGGGATTAGATACCTAGAAGACAGGAGAGAATATTGCAACAAGCGGAACAGTTTTGGAGGCCGTATCTTGCGAAGGATGTTAAAAAAATGGAAGCGGTGCAAAGAAAAGCTAGGAGGATGGTATGGGATTTGCGTTCCAAGACGTATGAAGAGAGACTTGCTGACCTGAACATGTATACCCTGGAGGAAAGGAGGAACAGGGGTGATATGATACAGACGTTCAAATATTTGAAAGGTATTAATCCGCAAACGAATCTTTTCCGAAGATGGGAAGGCGGTAGAACGAGAGGACATGAAATGAGATTGAAGGGGGCAGACTCAAAAAAGATGTCAGGAAGTATTTTTTCACGGAGAGGGTGGTGGATGCTTGGAATGCCCTCCCGCGGGAGGTGGTGGAGATGAAAACGGTAACGGAATTCAAACATGCGTGGGATATGCATAAAGGAATCCTGTGCAGCAGGAATGGATCCTCAGAAGCTTAGCTGAAATTGGGTGGCGGAGCAGGTGGGGGGAAGAGGGGTTGGTGGTTGGGAGGCTAGGATAGGGGAGGGCAGACTTATACGGTCTGTACCAGAGCCGGTGATGGGAGACGGGACTGGTGGTTGGGAGGCGGGAAATACTGCTGGGCAGACTTATACGGTCTGTGCCCTGAAAAGGACAGGTACAAATTCAAGGTAAGGTATACACATATGTCTTGGGCAGACTGGATGGACCATGCAGGTCTTTTTCTGCCGTCATCTACTATGTTACTATGTTTAAATGCACAATACTTAAGGGGCATTTAGAGGCTATCACAAAAACTTCTGCCCCACAAACTCTCCACCAGGATTGCTAAGAGACAAAGACTGGTCCAGGGCAAATACCCCCCCCCCCCCCCCCCCCCCCCCCCCCGGGCCTGCTTACTTGATTGTCTTCTCTCCTGCAAGCTCTGCTCTGCTGCCTGGCACTAGCATGCCTTTCCTGCTCCTGGGTACCGCAGAGAAGAGTTATTGCGTTATCGGCGTTAACTCCGCTCTGCCAGCCACAGGTCCCTCTTCCTGCCGTGTCTAAACAGGAAGTACTTTACACAGGAGGCGGGACACGGCAGGAAGGAGAACCTGTGGCTGGCAGAGCAGAGTTAACGCTAATAATATGATAACTGTGCTCTGCAACATCCAGGAGCAGGAAAGCCATGCTAGCGACAGGTGGGCGCTGGGCCCCCCCTTGGAGGCTGGGTCCTGGGGAATCTTGTCCCCCCCCCCCCCACCCCCTCACGGCGGTTGTGCTCTGCACCAGTTCAAGAAGGCAAAAACTTTCACCTTGAGCACTGCCCAGAAAAGAGACACCTGCAGAGCTCTGCACTGGCCTTTTCTCAACAAAGAAAACAAGAATTGTTTTAAAAATGCAAAACTACATTTCTTATTGCTGCCCTGCCCTAACCCCTCCTTTTTCACTGGGTAAAAGAAAAATGCATGCACTGTTTATCCCCCCACCCCACCCCACCCCCACATGCTATTTTTGCCCATGGAAAAGGTAGGCTCTTTTCAGACCACTTATTTACCTGGGTAAATGGCTTTAGAAAATTTCTCTCCCTAGCTTAATTCTTCTAATACAGAAAGTTGAAAGGGCTGGGATTCAGGTTCAAGTCTCACCACTGCCAACTGCTTATTGATGACTTTGAAAAAGTTGCTTAAGTAGGGTAGCAGGCCGGGGGGGGGGGGGGGGAATAGAAAAAGCCAAATACCTCCTCGCTACGCTTCTGGAATACTGCTTTCCAATGCCACCCAGGGCCACCGAGTGACTGGGCCGGGCCTGGGGCCGCCGCTGCCCCCCCTCCGTCCACCACCGGGCCAGGCCCCCTGCATTGAAATCACAGCGCCTCTCACCTCCGTGTGAAAGCGCTGCAGGCAGCAGATCGCTTCCCTTTGGGCCTCCTGGAAGTTACGTCAGACGAGGGCAGGACACAGGGAGGGAAGAAGGCCCAAAGGGAAACGATCTGCTGCCTGCAGCGCTTTCACACAGAGGTGAGAGGTGCTGTGATTTCAATGCAGGGGGCCCAGCCCGGTGGCAGACGGTCGACGACGGAGGGCAGGTGAGACTGCGGTGCCAGGCCCGGGCCCGGGGAATTTTGTCCCCCTGCCCCCCCTCTCCGCAGCCCTGATGCCACCATGGCACTTGCCTACTAATACTGAACTACAAAACCAAAGACAATGAACATTAATACGTACTCATAGTACTACCTGCACTACATGAAGATGTTGTTACTTGATGTTCTCTTTCTTTGTTTTTTCTTTGCGAATAAAGAGAACCCTCAGGAGACACCACTGTTTAAGGCAATATCATTAGTTATTTTGCCCAGTGGCATAGCATCTCTTCATAGGGCTGTCTCTTAAATGTGAAATGTAAGTACTATTACAAATATACACGAGTGCTCAAATTCAAAGTGCTCAATAAATGATAAAGAAACATAACTTATCTTGGATCTCTGTCCCTAAAGTTTACAGTCCACCTAGGCTTCCCCTGGTTGCGCCTACTAATAGGCATGAACTGTGGCCTGAGTTCCACGCCAGGTGTGCTTTCCGTAAATTCGGCAAGATATTTTGCATTAAAGAGGAGGTACTGGGACAGGAAAATACCTCTAGCAGGCGTTTTTACTGGAATAGCAATGGGTATACCTAAAGCTGCTTAAAATCTTCATACAGGGCACACAATCTACTTAATCTATATCCTGGCTCCTAGAGTCAACTCAAATGCACTCTGGTTCAAAATAAAAAAAAAAAATGATAAATTGTATTTAAGTAAGACTCCAATTAACAAGGGACATTTGCTGTCAGACTAACAAACATTCTTAATGAGTTAGTCTAGAAGATTCTGTGTTACAAACACAGAAAGGTTTTGGAATAATGTTCCCGTTAATGATGTCACAAGCTATGTACCCAGTGTTGCAGCTATAGTGATGGGAGTGATTGGGGGGGGGGGGTGCTCATGGGGCATGGTGCTAGCATAACCCCACCCAACACAAGAAACTGGAAGGTTAGTGCTTAGAGCCACTCAAGTGTGGTCTGTAATTGGGGTTTGTTATGACATTTGATTTCTTATCATGAGGGGAGGGGGAGGCAACAGGGAGAAAAGTCTCGCTGACCTCAAACTTGCTCATAAAAATTACTGACAGCTGCTCTCCTGGCCCAACCATTTGCTGCTCCAACCATCTTCCAAAAGGGGAAATATTACCAAGTCTAGCAAGCCCGGCACTTATTTTGCCCCCCCCCCCCCCCCGGAATGGATTTAGATGGCAGAAGGGGACATCAGTTATTTAGCTGCTAATGTAATCAGTTTCAAGGCTCAGCTTCCCACACACAGCAATTCAGGATGGACAAAAAAAGGAGAACTGAGAGATAACCAAATAACAGTTCTCTTTCACAAGATTAGAATTCAAATGGTCATACAATACATATTCCCAGGAAGTGGAAACCCTATATTATGTCAGTGTGTAGTAAAATTATTATTAAAATTGTAGTAAAGAAAAATGATATATGTTTACATACATATATATATATATACACACACAGACCCTAAAAGTCTCTCTCCAGAGGCTTTAGACATTCATACTTTTGTTTCACTACTATATTGAATCAGGGCTGAAAACTTAATGCCATCATGAGATGTTACTCCAGTCCTGGGTTTCTAACTCTCCTGCAAGCTTACTCTGGTCCTTTTGCTCCTGCTCTGGTTTCACTGGTTTATGGAATTATTTTGTCAGGCACTATTAAAGGTCTGCCTCAAACCCTGATCTGAATTTTGAACGTGGACTTCAAAAGACAGTGCACCTGTCTTGTTTTATTAAAGACCCTTCTAAGGGCTGGGATTTATAACACTGACAGAGCTTTAAAAAAAAAAAAAAAAGAGCAGGGGGGCTTTGCCAAAATCACAAATGAATCAAGACCGGTGTAATGGTATTAGGTACTCTAGGAAAAAAAAACCTTAGAGTACCCCTCCAAATTAATGTTCAAGTCTCTAGGCCCCCCCCCCCCCCCGATTTTGATATTTAAACTTGAATACACTGAACTACGCAAGTGTCACCCCCTCCTGTTTATATTTGGTGTATGTTTGAATAGTTACGCTCTCGATAACAGATAATAGTTATTTTTGATATAGTAAAAATTAATATTGAAATAAGAAAAAAGAAAAAAAAAAGAGAACAGAAAGTAAAATTTCAATTTAATTAGGGAGGTTTTCAAGACTGATGAAGAAGCTCGCCCGGCATCCATATTGGTAATCATACCATTGAGAGCCGAGCATCTGATGTCTTTTCCTCCGTTAAGTAAACACATCAGATATAAACAGGAGGGGGGTGACACTTGCGTAGTGCAGCGTATTGAAGTTTTCTCATCAGCAAGTTAGTATTCTATAGATGAGATAATTAAACTTGACAATCACTCAACACCACTCCCCCATAACAATCCTGCAAAAATGTATAACTGGACATTCTACTTTTAAATATTAAACTCCGCCCTCCTTTGGGGCAATTCTATAACCTCGGCACTAACATTTATATGCGTCAGTATATGTGCTAAGCACTATTCTATACCAGCGCGCACAGCCTCCAAAGCAATTATGTACAAGGGGGGCCCGTACAGAGGGGTTGAGCATGGGTGGGACACAGGCGGGGTTCCAAGTTACGGGCATCCCCTACCATACTTAGGTGCCCTCATTTACACCAGCTCTTTGGTTGGCGTGTGCCTAAATATTAGGTGCATCTATACCAGGCTACGCTAATAAAGGAAAGTAGACACCTATTTTCCTTTATAAAATAGACTCCTACTGAACACCTTCAGGCACAAAGTTATAGAATTGAACTTAAATAGGCTATTTGAAACTTTCCCACTCTCCCAGCAGGTAAAAGTATGTGCTGCTGGTTATTTTAAGCTTATCTGGCTCTCAGGACTATCGTTCTGCTTTGACATTGCAGTGCTCTTTGCCGCCCTGCTCGAAACTGCCACCCTAAGTGGTTGCTTAGTCTTGCCTTATGGTTTAGACAGCCTTGGGTCAAGTTGGCTGTATGACTTCTGTGTTTAAGAGAAATACATTTGATTAACAGTGAACCCAACAAGGAGCTGGTGCCCAGATGGACCAGAGTTCGCTGGAGGATGGAAGTTGGAATTCAGGACTGCGTTAATAATAATTAAATAGTTGTTCCTGGAAGAGGAAAGTCAGATTACGTCAAACGCATTGTCTTCTACTAGATCCCCGAGGCAGAGGGAAGATAAAATAACTTGCCTGAGGTCAGACTGAGTAGTAGCAGTGGTAAAGGAATAGTCTTAAACACATGTCCAGAGGACTTTACCAGATTTCTATTTCAGTGCTCTAACGAACAGGTTGTACCCTCCTCGTTGTTAAGATCTCACGATGGCCTGGAGTTAGGTCAGCAGCCCTGGTTGAACTAGAACAGTACAGTACAATACGTGCATTACACCTGGATTCACAGGTTCACTGCCATCGTGAGAATCGTGGAACCCAGGAAAAGTTATCACGAAGGGTTCCACGTGGGCTCAACTGCGGCCGACATGCAGGGCTGATTTCTTTGCATCATTCACACGGCTCAGGCCCGATTCTGTTTTCCCCCAAAGGAATGAAAGGCCATACAAACCTGGGCTCTTAAACTGATCCGGGCTGGGCAGGTGGTGGAGGGGGGAGTTACTTGTCGAAGCAGCATGCTCAGTACGAAGCATCTGAGCCACTCGAGGCCCCATGGAACCATAGTCCGCGTATGATAACGGAGCCCGCTGCTCCCCGAGGGACGGATAGAACCCATAATCAGGGATCCCTAGGGATACAGTGACGCAATCATTTGGATACTGGACTGTTATCTCATATATTTTATCCAATACGAAAAGAAAAACTTGCTCTGCACAAGAAGAAACAAATACATCAAATTTCAAGCAAAAGTTGGAAAGTTCACCAGAGGGAGGCGCCCCTCCTGCAACTCCAGGTTCAATTACACTTGCTGAAGGCTGCTAACTTAATACTGCATTTCTACCATGAGCAGAAGGGCCACACAAGGTAATCCTTCATTTCCAGAGGCAAAAACGCACAACAACAAAAAAGTGCCCCATTTAATTACATGTCACATTAAGGAGAATTTCTAAAACATCATTGATCTTGCCGGTGTAAACTGTGCCTGGGTCTTCATATCCTAAATACCCAGTCTCTGCTTTAATGTGCAGGATTTGTAAAGATTCTGCAGAAATTATGTGGCACATTTTCATATATTTGCATATTGATTTATAATTATCAATATGTTATTTTCTTGGATTTCTTATATGCCAAACATCTCTCTATATAAAACGCACCTCCAACATTCTAATGAAGCCTCACTTTCCCAACGTTCTAAAAGTGAAGTGGCTGAGATAGGCATTCCTGCTCTCTGTATCCATCTCCTGAATTGACATCACATACTTCCGGGTTTGTCACAAGCAGAAGTGACCAACCACACGAGGTATCTCGGCTTCAGAATGTTGGAGGTGCATTTTATTAAATAGGATTGGTCAGTTCCTTGAAGCACAGCCAGAGCTCAGCGTCCTGCACAGTAACGCTCAGACACCAGAGAGACAGAGGGGGGGCCTGACAACAGAGAGGGGGGGAGGTATCTCTGTCACACACACACTCTCTCACACACACTATGTCTCACATTGTATCACAGTCACTCTCTATGTGTCACACAGTCACTCACACACTCTCTTGGTCTCATACACTCAGTCTCACAGAGAGTCTGTGTCTCACACACACTCTCTCTCTCGCACACACTGTATCTGTGTGAAACACACTCTCTCTCTCTCACACTGTGTCTCACATACGCACTTGTACACACTCTCATTCTCACCCACACACTCTCTCTCTCACAGATACACTCGCACATTCACTCTCTCTCTCACACACAGTCACTGTCACATACACTCTCTCAAACATACACACTCCGAGGAAAACCTTGCTAGCGCCCGTTTCATTTGTGTCAGAAACGGGCCTTTTTTTACTAGTATATATATATATATATTTTTTTTTTTTTAAGGGAAGAGATCTTAGTTATTGGTATTGGGAAGAAAAGAGAGGTAAAGTTAATGAGGGAAGTGATCTGGGAAATGGGGCGAGACTGATCTGACAGGAAGAAAATGGAGAAGTGATCCCTGGAAGGATGGATGGTGTAAGGGGAAGGGAGAATAAAGAAAATCATGAGGCAGAGGTAGAAAAGAGAAAAGGGACAAGAGAGGGATGACAGAGCAGGGGTGGGTGGGGGAGGAGGAGGGGGGGATCCAGGATTTCGGAGTGGGAAGGGACAATTCCCTCATATACCTCAGCCCCCATCCTCCCAATTCCCACACTCAAACGCTAAGGCAGATGAAGAAGAGAGAAAGGGGATAAGAAGAGAGGGTTCACAGTACGGTTGGGGGGGGGGGAGGAAGAGGAGGAGGAGGGGGATCTAGGATTCTGGAGTGGGGAGGGATAATTCCCTCATATACCTCAGCCCCCCCCTCAAACCCTAAAGCTTGTATATCTCCCTCACTCAAAACCCCACAGTGCTTCTGGATCCCCTCACTCTCTCCCTGTCTTGAACCCCTACATCTCACTCATACTCCACAGCACCTCTAATCCTCACCTCACACTGTCATAGAACCACATCTTTAAAGTCCATCACTCCCTTCCTACATAATCCTCTAATCTCATTCATTTTCTTTCCTTTCGCCATACAACCCCCACTTTCTCCGATTCCCCTCCCTTACAACCCACATCCCGATCCAATCCCCTCAATCTTCCTCAAACACTTTCTCCCTGTGCTCCCCATTCCTCAGTCATTCTCTCCCCTCATTGCCCCACTACCCTATAATCTCCCAACTCATCCCTCTTCATGATCCCTTCACTATCTTCTGCTCGCTAGAATCCCCTTATAATCTCCCTGCACCATCTCCACCCTCCACATTCCCCCAGTCATCTTCTTTCCTCATCCTCCCACCACTATCATGGCAGCCCTTTTTAAAAAACCAGCACTATCCCTTCCCCCATGGTTCAGAGTTTGGAGGGGGAGGGGAGACAGGGGCAACAAAGGCAGCCTTTGCTGCATCCTCCCTCTGCCATACAGCCCAGTCCCCAGTATTCAAAGGAAGTTCCACAGCGACTGGACAATTATGCAGCAAGGGCAGGAACACAGAGCCCTCACTATGACTACAGAATCATGGCAGACCCACACCTCTAGTCAAGGAGAAGGGAGTAGGACAAGTAGGCTCTATCCAAACACAAGGGAGAGGTATGAGTTTCCGAATCTTTATCGAGGAACAATCAAATGACTCGACATAGCTGCCGTGTGTCGGTGCCGATGTGCCTGCGTCAGGAGTCTTATAATGTGATAACCTGGCATTTCCTTGTACACCATTGCGATCTGAGGAAGAAGGGCAACCTTTGAAAGCTAATCAAGAAATGTATTAAGTTATGTCCAATAAGAAAGGTATCATCTTATTTTCTTGATTACCCTTAAAAGTGGACTAACACAGCTACCACACCTCTCTACTCTAGTACACCATGTAATTACAAGGAACAATGCACAGTTAAAAATCCCAAGAATTGCGATATGCGTGGAGTCCAGCAAGGAGTCGAGCTGTGTCGAGTCGTTTGATTGTTCCTCAGTAAAGATTTGGAAACTCATACATCTCCCTTGTGTTTAGATACAGCCTACCTGACCTACTCCCTTTCTCCTTGACCTGACTACTTTTCGTAGGAAATCAGTGCATCTCCACGGCACGTGGTTCCTGCCTTTTAGACCCACACCTCATAGGAAAACAAAGCCGATTGTTTTAATCATGAAATGTATCTGTTCTGTTCATAGGGTCTTACCATCTAAGTGAAATTGTCGAACTTTCCTATTTACTTGACACTATCAGTGCAGACCTGGGGCGAGTGAGGCTGTCGTTTACTGCTGCCCTTTCAGAAAGTATTACAGAACCTCACAAGTGGCGTGGACGAGGTGCTGCTACTAGAGAATGACATGGGGCGGACAAAGTTTGTCCCCGTCTCCACTCCATCCCCGTGGGTTCTGTCTCCATGCCCACACCCCGTCCCCATGGGTTCTGTTTTCATCCCCATCCCGCGGGCCTTGCCTCCGTCCCCGTCCCACCCCCGTGGGCTCTGTCCTCATCTGCAGAAGCCTCGAACAATTATGATTTTATATTTAAATATTTTTATTAAAGTATAATAAGGAACAATATGCTGTGCAACCGCTGTTGTAAATCGCAAATAGAAAACAATAATAAAAATGAGCAACTTGTCTTCTTTGAAGATGTGCTGGTAGCAGGAATGTACAGGATCCACCGTGCAAATTTTTCTAGTTGTGGCCAGCATGTTTGCTTGTTTTAAAAAAAAAAAAAAATCAAAATATCATTGTCTGCATCTCTCAAATATAAATAACAGTCCAGTTCATTAACAGGCTTCAAGAAGAAAAATGATATGGTGACAAAGTTTGTCCCCATCTGTGTCCATCCCCGTCCTGCCCCCGTGGGATCTGTCCCTGTCCCCACGGTGTCCCCGTCCCTGTGTCATTCTCTAGCTGCTACCACTGAATAGTGAACTCAGAGCTATTTTTAGCAACTTGGGTGCTCACAAGAGAACAGTGAATCCTAGGGGAACTGATTCTGTAACCTGTGATGATAGACTAAGGTAGATGGGAGGAGAAGAATAAAGAAATGTTGATGGCTAAATTACTGTTACGTATGTAGCAATGGGTTGCTTTCTGTTAGTGATATCAGAAATATACTTGTTCAATAGTTGGTCTGCTAATAAGTATATTTTAAACTAATACAAGTGTATACACAAGTTAAAAAGTGCACATGCACTGTGTGAGACAATGATAGGCCTCACCTTTCCTCCATTCATAGACCAATGAATGCCTGTGTAGGCAACTTGATTAAAATGGCCGTGATAAAAGTGTGTCTTAGTAGAGTTAACAGGGGATGAGTGAATGACTTTCTAGGTAAGTAGATTGAGTACTGAGTGGGTAGTGACTGGTGGTGTATGCGATGTGTGCAAGTGCATGTCAATCAATGGTCTGATATCCATATTTAGCTGTTTGTGGGAATAGGAGGGGTAGTGTGGGTGGGTGTGAGTGAGCAGGGGCACATATGTATGTTGGCAGTGTGCGACAGGGGGGGGCAAGCGTGCTGGTAGCGTGCATCAGGTGTGCATCTGTATGTTGGCAGTATGTTATAGGGTGATGTGTCTGTGCACATGTGTGTTGACAGTGTGTGTGTATTAACACATGTTGTCAATGTGTATCGGGGGGGGGGGGGGGCAGTGTCTGCGTGTGCATGCTTTGGCAATCATATCTGAGGGCTGTGTAGGTGCATACTTCTGTTGACCTTATTCAGAAACCTGACCCCTAGTGGTAATACCACAAGACTACTTTGAACCTGACACCGGCAAGGGTAGGAGTGACTGGGGATCACTCCTTCCAGTACCATCAGTAGAACTCAGGGAACACAGAAGATAGGCCATCTATGGGTGGATGAGGGGGGAAAATGGGGGGATGCTGGGGGGGAGGTGGCCAAACTAACTAAGGGAGCTTCTGTGTGAGGGGTACTGCTTGCGGGTGGGGGTGGGTGGGAGGTGCTTCATGAGAGGTTTTGTGATTTGGGGTGGGGGGGATTGGAGGCATTTTCTGTTAACTCTGGCTGACCCCTTAAAATGCAGCCCAGAAGCATCAGGTTGCAGTTTTGCAGCCCGATGCTGCTAGGATGGTAGTTATTCATTTATCACTACGTCTGCGGGGACAGGGTGGGGATGGAGAAGGAGACAGAACCCATGGGGACGGAGCGGGGACAAACTTTGTCCCCATTTCACTCTCTAGGTGCATCCAGTCATCTATCTCCAAAAGCTGCAACCTTAGCCTCTCTGCATTGCCCACCTGACACATTTTAACCCCTCCCTACTGCTAGTCTCACAAACACAGCCACTCTTCATCACCTACCCAGTTACCCCAGCAGCAGCATTCGCTCACAAACCCTCTCCCTAAAACAATAGCTTCTCTCACTCCCTACTCCTTCTTCCCCCACAAAACAGATTCTTAAAAACTTAAATTTATCCTATCCAATAGGGCTGCTGGAGAATCACCTCCTCAAGAACAATGCTCCTTAAGGACTGCATCTACAGTCGCTAGCGCTCCAGGTACCCTCCGGATTGAGGTGGCTCCTCTCCAGGGTGAATACCCTCAAACTTCTCTCTCTCTTTACCCCCCCCCCCCCCCCCCCGGGCATTAACCCATGAGTGCCCAATGTTCCTATAATAAGTCATATGGGAACAATGGGCACTAATGGGTTAACACACACACACAGCTTTCTTTGTCTCCCCCCCCAGAACACACACACACACACACACACACAGGAACACCCACCCTCCTCCTCTCCCATAGCTCTCTCTCTGCCTTTCTCCAGCGTGAACACATGCATGCACCCTTAGCTCTCTTTTGCATCCTCCCAACACACACACTAACCCGTAGATTTCTGTCAATCACCACACCAAATACCCTCCTGTGGAATACACTCCCCCACCCCGGTAACTGTCTCCCAATTATGACCCCCCCCCCCAAATGAATTCTCAGTAGTGCTCTCCAACGTTTTTTTTTTTTATTTGTACCCCGCGCTTTCCCACTCATGGCAGGCTCAATGCGGCTTAGGTACTTATTTGTACCTGGGGCAATGGAGGGTGAAGTGACTTGCCCAGAGTCACAAGGAGCTGCCTGTGCCTGCAGTGGGAATCAAACCCAGTTCCCCAGGACCAAAGTCCACCACACTAACCACTCCTCCGCCTGCACATACCTCTACAGCTCCTGTACCCCAGCACACTTACACCAGTTCTTGCTCCCCCCTCCCCCTGCCTCTCCCTCCAGCAGCACAGACACTCAGTTCTCGCTCCTCCCACCCCCAGCAATACAAGAAAAACAGAAACGGAAATGAAAGATATCAGAGATGTACATTTCCCAAAGCTGACAAGGTCCAATAGATAAATAATAAAATATTTTTTTACCTTTGTATTCAGAACATTTCATTTTTCCATTTGATTTGGTCTGTCTTTTGCTTTTCTCTGTTTTTCCTGCCTTTCCAGGGTCTCATGGCTATTTGATTTCTATTTCCATGTCTGCCATCTTCTCTCTGTGTCTCCATCTCAGCTGTCCAGAATCTCTCCTCTTTGTCCCTGCTCCTCCCATGTTTGGCACCTACCCTCTTAGTGTCCTTATACGCCCCTTAAATTCAGCATTGCCCCTCTGTGTCTCCATCCTTCTCCCTGTGATCAACAATACCCCTCTGTGTTCCTATCCCACCCCTTTAATAGCATTGCCCTGCGTCCTTGTCTGTATTCTTACTCCATATCCAGCATCTCTTCTCTGTGCACTGTCCCTCCCTCCCCTCTTTCCCTTTCTCCCACACCCCTGGTCCAGTATTCTCTCTTTCTCCCCTGCCCCCCCTTCATATTCTGGTATAACTCTCTCTCTCTCTGTGTCTATTGGTAGTGTCTCTCCTCCTTTGTTCCACCCCCAAAACCAGTTTCTGTCTTTGACCTCTCCCAGTCTCAGCTCTCTCTTTCTCTCCACTCTTGTGCTCCCCTTTCTGGCAGGTACAACTCATCTCCATGTCCATCCAGCCCTCTCTCTCTCTGGTCCAGCACATCTGTCACCTTCCAGCACCCACACCCCAGAGTCCAGCACCTCTCCTTCTCCCTCCAGACCCCTAACCTCACGGTTCAGCACCTCTCCATCTCCCCTTCAGACATCCAACCCCAGGGTCCAGCACATCTCCCTTCAGCCCCCCCCCCCCCACCCTAGGGTCCAGCACATCTCCATCTCCCTCCCATCCCCACCCCAGGGTCCAGAACGCTTCCCTCTGGCCCCCACCCCACCCCAGGGACCAGCATGTCTCTTTCTAACCCCCACCTCACCCCAGGGTCCAGCATTTCTCCCACTAGCCCCAACCCCCCATCCCAGGGTCCAGAACATATTCATATCCCTCCAAGTCCTCCCAGTCTAGCACATCTCCCTCTCCCTCCAGTCCCCCTCTCACGATGGGTCCAACATATCTTTCTCTCTTCCCCTACCTCCAGCCTCCCAAATACAACTTCTTTCTGTCAACCTTCCTTCCCCCTCCCCCTCAAAGCTTACCTCGATCCTCAGCATTGGCAGTCATCAAGTTACGCTGCTCTAGCCGCTGTCAGGGCCTTCTTTTTGCCGACTCCCGCCGTGAGGAAGCAGGAAGTTACCTCACAGAAGGCAGGACGGCAGAGGGAGGGTCCTGATGCCAGCCTGAGCAATGTGTGTAGATGGCTGCCGATGCCAATGCTGGGATCCAGGCAAACTTTGAGGGGAGAAGAAGGGTGAGAGAGAGGGATTGGATTCGGGAGAGTGGAGATAGGGAAAGTGAGAGTGTCCTCTTGTCTGTGCCATGGACCCAGCAGGGGTGAGGGAGAGACTGTGAGCAGGGATGAAAACAGGGAGCAAAGGCACCAGGTCTAATTTTTTACTTGCCATGATGACCTGGCGCCTGGGGTTTGTCAAGCCCTGATCTACAGTATGGGCTGGATTCTATAAATCGTGCTCAAAAATGGGTGCCAGGAAAGATCACCACTAAGTGTGATTTTATAAATGGAGCGTGCCCTTTAGAGAATCGCACTTGGTGCCAATTCCCATGCCCTAATTTTGGGCACCAAACTTACGCCTGCTGAAACCTGGTGCAAATGCTGGTGACCAAGTTGAGCACACTGAGCCACGCCAGTATTCTGTAACGATGCATGCAATTTCACAGAACATTCCTGACCCGCCCATGCCCCCTCTCATGGCTACACCGTCTTTTCAGTTACACGCTATAGGATTCAGGTGCCCACCGTTATGCCACAGCGTGCAGCCAGATGCATGCACAAAGCCTAATTGGTGCCAACTGTCAATAATTGGTTGTTACCACCCAATTATTGATAGCTGATGGCTTGTTAAGCAATAAGTTGCACACGCATCTCAGCACCGTGCCCATATTTGGGCACCATATCTATAGAATCTGGAGGTATGCGTATATCCCTTGGCACATATATATCACTGCATATGTCCAGTTGCAGACAAACAGGCTTATAGTGCAGTTAATACATTTTTCCTCCAATAGTGCCAGGCTCTCCAGAAAAAGTCCAGTTCAGGGTTGAAACTTCATTGTGTGAATGGCACATGGGTGTTAAGTGTAACTCAGGCCCAGATGCACAAAACCTAACGAGCCCACAACTTGCGTTTTAAACTGGTTCCAGCCAGTTTAAAACGCAAGTAGTTCACCCCAGGCATGCACTAAGGTCATTTTCCCTGCCACGGTAGCAGGCAACGAAAACGGAATGCAAATGATTGAAAAGCTATTATAATGAGCTGCACTACCGTTGCAGCCCATTATAATGAGATGCACTACCGTTTTTCCGATTCCCTTACCGTAGGAACCCTAACGAGATGTCTGACCTCTGGTTAGGGCTCCTGTGAGGGAATCGGAAAGGAAAAGGGCCCCCAAAAAAGGTAAAAAAGAAAAAAAAAAAGCAGGGAGCGCATGTGAGGGGCGTCCTTTAAGGACGTACTCTCCCTGCGCTTGTGAGAGACGTCTTTTTTTTTTCCGCAGTTTTTTGCTCTGCCGGCGCTCTTGTTTTTTTTTCCCCCTTCTATTTAGTCTTCGCCGCGCCACTTACCCCTCCACAGCGAAATTTTTCTATTTTCCTGGTTGCCGGAGAATCGGGACGTCCCTTTAGATTAGGCTCCTCTTCCTGGTCTCTTCAGCCAATCAGAGCGCGTTTTGCTGACAACAGCCAGCTAAGCCCGCTTTGATTGGCTGAAGAGACCAGGAAGAGGAGCCTAATCTAAAGGGACGTTCCGATTCTCCGACTCAGGTACTGAAGGACTAGAGAATGCAAGTGAGCTACTACGAGTAGCTCATTTGCATTCCCTATCGTTGATGCATTCCCGTTCCCTACCGATTCGCTATGGAATCGGTAGGGAACGGGAATTACCAATGTCTTTAATGTATCTGGGCCGCAGTCTAACTAAAATGGGTTATTCCAGTGGTTCCCAATCCTGTCCTGGGAGCACCCCAGCCAATCAGGATTTCAGAATAACTGCAACGAATATGCAGGAGAGAGATTTTCATGCACTGCCTCCACTGCATGCAAATCTCTCTCATTCGGGATATGCTGAAAACCTGAGCGGCTGGGGTGCCCCCAGGACAGGTTTGGGAACCACTGGGTTATTTATTGGATCTCTTTGATATTTCTTTAGCCTGTGTTCCAGGGAACCTTAGGTTCAATAAAAGGATGAACTATCCTAGTATAGTTTTATATATGCCTCATCTTACCAGAGCTCCCTCACACGTATGTCTTTGTGATCTTTCTATTTATCCTACTTCTCTGCCTTCAATTTAGTATGCAAAATGTAAAACAAACTCCTGATTTCTCATTCACAATTCAGGCCTGCTGTAGTTTATAGTCGCAATGTTGCTGGCGATTGTGACAGCAGTTGCCTGATCTCAGTAACAACTGTTAACGTTTCTGTGCTATACACTAGACTAAAGCTGCGCTGGTAGATGCAGATTTATTACATGTTGGCACCGGTCACCCTCCCCTGTGCTTTCCATCTGGGTTGTACATACATTATATGTAAAATGAAATTAAACAGATCAAATTATTCTTGTAGGTTTTTTTTTTTTCAATAAACAGGGAGTAGAAATCCACGGGAGACGTATGTGTTAGGTGGTGAGAGTATATGTACGGATGGGGAGAGGGATCTTGGGGTGACAGCATCTGAGGATCTGAAGGCGATGAAACAGTGTGATAAGGCGGTGGCCGTAGCTAGAAGGTTGCTAGGCTGTATAGAGAGAGGTGTGACCAGCAGAAGAAGGGAGGTGTTGATGCCCCCGTATAAGTCGTTGGTGAGGCCCCACCTGGAGTACTGTGTTTAGTTTTGGAGGCCGTATCTTGCTAAGGATGTAAAAAGAACTGAAGCGGTGCAAAGAAAAGCTACAAGAATGGTATGGGATTTGCGTTACAAGATGTATGAGAGACTTGCTGACCTGAACATGTACACCCTGGAGGAAAGGAGAAACAGAGGTGATATGACACACACGTTCAAATATTTGAAAGGTATCAATCCGCAAACGAACCTTTTCCGTAGATGGGAAGGCGGTAGAACCAAAGGACTTGAAATGAGATTGAAGGGGGGGCAGACTCAACAAAAATGTCAGGAAGTATTTTTTCACGGAGAGAGTGGTGGATACTTGGAATGCCCTCCCGCAGGAGGTGGTGGAGATGAAAATGGTAACGGAACTAAAAAATGTGTGGGATAAACATAAAGGAATCCTGTTCAGAAGGAATGGATCCTCAGAAGCTTAGCAGAGATTTGGTGGCAGAGCCGTTGGGGGGAGGCGGGGCTGGTGGTTGGGAGGTGGGGCTAGTGCTGGGCTAGTGCTTCTACAGTCTGTGCCCTGATAATGGAAGATACAAATCAAGGTCAGGTATACACATAAAGAAGCACATATGAGTTTATCTTGTTGGGCAGACTGGATGGACTGTACAGGTCTTTCTCTGTGATCTACTATGTTATACCTAGCCAGATTTACAAGCAAACATCATACCTGCATACCTAATATACCTGAATGTAACTCATCCTGAGTTGCTACTGAAAAAGGTGTGAGCAAAATCTAAATGAATCAAAATCAATCATACGTATTTATGATAGTTATTCACATATCTCTAATCTCATTTTTGAATCACATCTTAGGGTAACAGTGCTGCTCTAAAAGAATAAGCTACATTTTTTTTCAGTTTAATTTCTTTAGCATTGGGAGTGGTCCCAGAGGACTGGAGATTTTTCCATAGAAGTGGGAGTAAGGAGGAGGTTGGAACCTACAGGCCAGTTATAGACTTCTGTGGCGAGTGGATTAGTGGAAAACACTGCCAAACCAGAAGATGGTAGAGTTTCTGGAATCCAATGGATTACAGCATTCAAACTAGCATGGTTTTATTAGAAGTCTTGCCAGCTGAATCTGATCAATTAATTTGAATCAAGGGAGATTTTACCGAAGCCTTTGACAAGTTCCGCATAGCGTCTTATAAATAAAGTGCCCCCAGTACGGGTCCTAAAGAGACTGGGTTAGAAGTTGGTTGAGTGGGAGGTGACAAAGGGTTGCGGTAAACAGAGTTCACTATGAAGATAGAGGTATTATCAGTGCTGTGCTGCAGGGATGGGTCCTTGGTGCTGTTCTCTTTAAGTGATGTTTTTGTAAGCAATATTATGAAAAACTTGGGAAAGGTTTGCTTTTTTGCAGACAATACCAATATAGGCAGTAAGGTAGAAGTACTTCTATGGAAAAAGAGGAGGGGGTCCGCGGGGGGGGGGGGGTATATCTGGTTATCTTAAGGTGGCTTAACAAGTAGAAAAGGCAACGGCAAAAGCCAGAAAGATGTTTGGATGCATAAGGAGATGAATAGTTCCTGCTGGTCAATGCCTCTTGTATAAGTCTCTAGTGAGACCTCATCAGGAGTACTATTTTCCGTTCTGGAAACTGCACCTTCAAACCTAACCTCCTTAAACATTCGCAACCAGGACCCATTTTAATCCCATTGACCCAAACAATCTCTAACCTTGGTCATTACGTATTGCGTAGATTCTACTACAAACTCACTGTTCTCCTGAACTGTAACCCTGCCTGACTATGTTGTAACCTCATTCGACGCTTTCTCCAACTATCTAACAATAAATCATGTAAACCCCATTGAACCTAAGGGCTTAGCCTGGCTCAATACTTCCGCGAGAAAGCTCTACAGACTCTCACTGTCTCTCGAGAACTGTTAACTTGCTCAACACTTTGTAACCGCCTTCCATTGTTCCATTTAAGACATGACTGAACCTATCAATAGGTGTGGAAATGCGGGATACAAATGCAATAAAGAAAGAAACAGGATAGAAAGGGTCCAGAGGGCAGTTGCTAAAATGGTTAGTGGTCTTCATCATAAAGCATATGGAAACACATTTAAGGATCTCAATTTGTACACTTGGGAAGGAGGGCAGGAGAGAAGAGCTATGATGGAGACATTGATATACCTCTATGGTATAAATGCATAGGAGGGAAGTCTCTTTCAATTGAAAGGAAGTTCTGGAATGAAAGGGCATAGGATGAAGGTAAAGAAATATTTCTTTACTGAAAGGATGGTGAATGCATGGAACAGCTGCTCACTGGAGGTGGCAAAGGCACAGATATCATCTGAATTCAAGAAAGCATGGGACAAGCACAAAGGACTTCTGAGGAAGAGGAGGGGATTGTAGAGTTTAGGAGCTGGTATAAATGGGCACAACAGACAAGCTGTGTAGTCTGTATGTGTAGTCATTTTCTATGTTTCTCTCCTCCCCCTCCCCCACTAGTGTTCAATATTTACTGTGTAATCAGATTTTGCCATACTGCAAGTTAATGGTGTCACTGGAGTCTGATGGTGAGACCTTATACTAGATCTTCCACCACACCCCTTCTCTACCCCCCACCCGTTACAGGCTGCAATCAGTGAGCAAGCTCCTTGCACATCCTTCAGAAAGGATTTCCACTTGAGCAGCCCATCTTTAATCATTATAAAAGCACAGAGGTTTAATCCATTTTTGATGTAAGCGCTAATAGCTTTGTGTCCTTGAAGTTCAAAGTGGTCTTCATGCATGTCGCTAATTAGCCGAGCACGCAGCCATTCAGTTCTCTCTCATGTTGCTAATTAGATCCTCAACAAACAAACAACTGTGGATGTACCAAAGGCTTTGCCTCCATTACTTAAATAGTTTAGAAGGGATGTGGTTATTGTTTCTGCTTCTGGCTTTGTAAAATTTTTTTTTTTTTTTTTTGGTTCTGTCAACATGTTCTATGGCCCAGCTAATGTACCAGTGAATGTGACTGGCTCAGATGCCTGCTGCTCTACATGCTGGCTTCTACAGAAGCTCTTCTCTTAGGGAAACACCCGGTTTGCTCATTTTAAAGGCATCTGAGAAGAGGTGAATTAATTCAGCAGTGCCCAGAGAGCAGATTCTGCTGAGGCTGCCACTCTGGCCACCATCTACTGACCAATTCAGAGACCACCACTGCCTCCCCTCCTTCTCACACCTCCAATCTCACATCTCAATCAAGTCATTCACACCTCCCTGTACTCAGACTTTGATCATAACCTCTTTAGTGCCTCAAGAAGAGGAAACCATAAGGCAGAAGGGATTTCTGCACTATATGCTTGGATTAAATAATTTAGAGTTTATTTAACTTAAAACGCAGCAGCGGTCCCAGCAGCACAGACACGAAAGCTCTGTTTGCTTTTATCAAGTAGGAACACATTTCTGCCCTCCTGTTTTTTTTCTCTTAAGTTCCTTTTTTTGTCATGTTTTTAAACACCAGAAGTATTAATTAAACCACAAAAGATTTACTGGCATAACTGCCAAAAGTAAAATACCTGCAACTTGCTTAGAATGAAATAATCCTTCACGGAAGTCTCAATATTGCCAATGAGCGGGGAAAAAAAGTTTGGTGGGACGCTTCCAGCGTGAGAGGTAAAAATCCACTGGCGCTTCTACCAGAGGGCAGCCATGGCCTGGGCAGACCTTTTATTAACATTTAATGAATAACTGGGAACAAAGGGGCTCTTCTATTTTTAGACTAATCTAATTGTGTAGTAATTACTCATCTGCAAAACAAATGGGCCCATCTCGGTTGTCATGGTAGCAGAGGCTCAGGCCTCTCACTGTAATACCTCCAAATTGACTAACATTTCTGACAATGAATTCTTGTGTTCAGGTACAAGCAGTTAGAAAGACAGGAGTCACAGGGAGGCCTAGAGCCTCAGCATGAGAACGGCACAAGGGGATCTGACCTTCAGACATGCCACCAGTCCCTCCCCCTCCGGGTAGCTCAAAGCCCTGCCCCCTGTAGCCCAGCATCTTCTGTTCCATCCAGAACCTCGCCTCACTCTCCATATAGCCAGCATCACCCTACTTTTTTTTTTTTTTTGTATTGGCTGATCCACATCTGGTTGATTCAAACTGCATGTATGAGTTTGTAGTTCGCTTCATCCTAAGTAAACGAATAGGAAACAGAGGTCTACAAGTCTCTGTATACAATGAGGTAACACTTTGCACTGGTTGAACCTACCCTTACAAAAATGGAGCAAGTTGGCTACCTCGGGATTGGTAGCATGGAATGTTGCTACTAATTGGGTTTCTGCCAGGTTCTTGTGACCTGGATTGACTACTGTTGGAAGCAGGATACTGAGCTAGATGGACCATTGGTCTGACATGGTATGGCTATTCTTATGTTGTCTCTCCTCCCTATCTTCACCTCAGATCCAGCATCTCATCTCTCCTTCCATACTGCCCCCAGTATTTCCCCTCCCTACCCCCAGGTCCAGCATCTTATCTCTCCTTCCTTACCCTGGTTCCATGTCTAGAATGCTCCCCATGCTACATGCCCTAGATGAGCCTTCAGCCTTGTAACCACCCCCCCCCCCCCCTTCAATTCAATTTCTGGTCCTTAGTCCATTTCCCTTTCCAGGGACATAGCCAACATTCAATTTTTTTTTTTTTTTGGGGGGGGGGGCCCAGGGGAGGACACAATGCATTTCCTCTCCCCCTTGCTGCCACCATGTTAATAACCTTACTTTTGATAGCGGGAATGCTCAATCCCTGCCAGCCAATGAGATCCACTGCCCGAACTGCCCCAGTGCTGCCTCAGCAGTGTAGAAGTCGCCAGCCTCTTTTCCAGGTGCTGACATTGGCACTCATGCATGATCAATTTGCTCATGAACTGAGCATGTGTGGGGAGTTGGATCTCATCAGCTGGCAGGGAATGGACATCCCCACTTGTGGAAGGGGCCTGAGCCACAAGTGAGGAGGCCCAGGCCCCCAAGGCCCCCTTGTGGCTACACCTCTGCCCTTTTCTCAAGAGTTTGATAATTAAACTCAACAATTAGGCCAATAATTCTTAAAAACATAATTGAACATCATACATTTATTAAAATGTTGCCCTTTGCTGCTTCCCCCAAAACCATCAGCTATGCAAGTTTGACCTGCTGCTGGATATCACTCTTTATCCAAGTCAGCTTTATTGTCTTCCATCCTTCACCTAATCTAATATGGTCACTTTTTACTTCGCTTAATCAAGATACGGCTCATGGCAGATCACAAAGGAATAGAAGAGTTGAGTCATAATCCCATGAATTACAATATCACCATAAATCAACTGGCTAGATCTTCTACTTTACTGGCTAGATGAACCTTCAAGCACCTTCTCCTTCCACTTCTTTTATTCAATCTTTCAACCCGATTCGTATCTCTATATCTGTCTCCAGTATGACTAAATTCTGTTATACTATTGGTATCTGCTACTTCTGCAGTTAGGTTGTTTCAGCACAGGCCTCTATCGCAAGGCTCACATCAGCACGCAGTACTTTATAAATGGCTGGGATGAACCCCCTTCCCCAGGGCTGGCCCATTAGGCAAGACTAGGTAGTTGCCTATGGAAAATGCTTGGGGGGGGGGGGGGGGGGGGACAGCAAAAGGTGATAAGCTTAATATTTAATACAAGTATGATGCCCAATTATATGTTTTTAAGGATTGTTGTAGAATGATGCTAATTGTTGAATTTGTCAAACTCTTTGACTAGCACAAGCCCTCGTGACATGTCAGGCATATCAATGTGGACATCAGGGGCGTAGCTAGGTGGGGCCACGGGGGCATGGGCCCTCGCATTTAGCCCTAGCCCCCCTGCCACATTCGACCCCCCATCCGTCGCAGTCAGGTACCTTTGCTGGTGGGGGTCCCCAACTCCCGCCAGCCGGTCCTCTTCAGCGCCAGTCTCCAGCGCATTGCTGATCTGGATTCTGTTTCTCTGAGTCGTGACGTCCTGCACGTAATGTGCAGGACGTCAGGACTCAGAGAAACAGAATCCAGATCAGCAAACGCGCCGGACTCGGAGACTGGCGCTGATGGGGACCCCCGCCAGCAAAGGTACCTGGCGGTGGCAGGAGAGGGTTGGCAGTGGGAGGGGGGGTCCAAAGGCATGGGGAGGGGTGCAGAGGGAGGGGTCAAAAGTGGCGGGGGGGGGGGGACGACGACTAAAATGTGCCCCCTAACGCCGAAGTCTGGCTACACCCCTGGCGGACATATGCTAGTACTTCTATCACAGCAACTGCATACGTTATTACTGTAACAGAATCCATGCTCAGCGCACACCATCCTGGCAGTCAACTTTAGGCAGCCTTTTGCGAATCACCCCCTGTGTGTGTACATCACAACTCGTTCCTGGAACCCTGTGTACATACTGCGAAAAAGTGGGTTATGTATAACCCCAGCACAAATTTATAATAAATCATTTTCCATGCACCAAGCTGGAAAATGGTTATCGAATTGTCCTTAAAATGTGTGCGGAACGCGTGGAGGATAATTTTATATCCAGTCACCTAGATTAAGGCTGCAAAAACGCAATCCTATTTCAACCTTTTCTTTATAAAACACTAGAGCAAATGGCCAAAAATGTGCCTCCATTTAAGGCCTAATCACTTACATCAGGCCTCTAACTAGGGTAAAAGAATAAGCCTACCTTTTGCAAGAATACATGTACAGTGGGGGAAATAAGTATTTGATCCCTTGCTGATTTTGTAAGTTTGCCCACTGACAAAGACATGAGCAGCCCATAATTGAAGGGTAGGTTATTGGTAACAGTGAGAGATAGCACATCACAAATTAAATCCGGAAAATCACATTGTGGAAAGTATATGAATTTATTTGCATTCTGCAGAGGGAAATAAGTATTTGATCCCCCACCAACCAGTAAGAGATCTGGCCCCTACAGACCAGGTAGATGCTCCAAATCAACTCGTTACCTGCATGACAGACAGCTGTCGGCAATGGTCACCTGTATGAAAGACACCTGTCCACAGACTCAGTGAATCAGTCAGACTCTAACCTCTACAAAATGGCCAAGAGCAAGGAGCTGTCTAAGGATGTCAGGGACAAGATCATACACCTGCACAAGGCTGGAATGGGCTACAAAACCATCAGTAAGACGCTGGGCGAGAAGGAGACAACTGTTGGTGCCATAGTAAGAAAATGGAAGAAGTACAAAATGACTGTCAATCGACAAAGATCTGGGGCTCCACGCAAAATCTCACCTCGTGGGGTATCCTTGATCATGAGGAAGGTTAGAAATCAGCCTACAACTACAAGGGGGGAACTTGTCAATGATCTCAAGGCAGCTGGGACCACTGTCACCACGAAAACCATTGGTAACACATTACGACATAACGGATTGCAATCCTGCAGTGCCCGCAAGGTCCCCCTGCTCCGGAAGGCACATGTGACGACCCGTCTGAAGTTTGCCAGTGAACACCTGGATGATGCTGAGAGTGATTGGGAGAAGGTGCTGTGGTCAGATGAGACAAAAATTGAGCTCTTTGGCATGAACTCAACTCGCCGTGTTTGGAGGAAGAGAAATGCTGCCTATGACCCAAAGAACACCGTCCCCACTGTCAAGCATGGAGGTGGAAATGTTATGTTTTGGGGGTGTTTCTCTGCTAAGGGCACAGGACTACTTCACCGCATCAATGGGAGAATGGATGGGGCCATGTACCGTACAATTCTGAGTGACAACCTCCTTCCCTCCGCCAGGGCCTTAAAAATGGGTCGTGGCTGGGTCTTCCAGCACGACAATGACCCAAAACATACAGCCAAGGCAACAAAGGAGTGGCTCAGGAAGAAGCACATTAGGGTCATGGAGTGGCCTAGCCAGTCACCAGACCTTAATCCCATTGAAAACTTATGGAGGGAGCTGAAGCTGCGAGTTGCCAAGCGACAGCCCAGAACTCTTAATGATTTAGAGATGATCTGCAAAGAAGAGTGGACCAAAATTCCTCCTGACATGTGTGCAAACCTCATCATCAACTACAGAAGACGTCTGACCGCTGTGCTTGCCAACAAGGGTTTTGCCACCAAGTATTAGGTCTTGTTTGCCAGAGGGATCAAATACTTATTTCCCTCTGCAGAATGCAAATAAATTCATATACTTTCCACAATGTGATTTTCCGGATTTAATTTGTGATGTGCTATCTCTCACTGTTACCAATAACCTACCCTTCAATTATGGGCTGCTCATGTCTTTGTCAGTGGGCAAACTTACAAAATCAGCAAGGGATCAAATACTTATTTCCCCCACTGTAAATTATAGTGTGATATAACATGCACTTATACTGCCCTCCCTCCACCCATGTGCATACCCCACAGTCAAAGTACATGCCATGTACACAGCACATTCACTTTTATGAGGTCATTTATGTGTATAGGTTGCCATTTACTGGCCTATGCCACCTTATAAAATTACCCCCATAATGCCAACAGGGGCTGTCTCTTCCTCTACTACAATAGTCATTTCACCTCCAGTAACTTAGATAAGAAAAAAAAACATTAAAACTACTGAACAGCCTGGTTAAACATTTGTGCATTGATGCTAAGCTGCCGTGCCTTCTTGGGGATTTGAAACACACAGTAAAGGAGATTAAAAAGAAGAAACTCAGCTGAAAGGAATAATGGAGCCAGGATATTGACAGGGCCCTACGGGGCCATGCTGATCCTCAAGGAGAGATTTTGTACAAAGGATGAATGCTATTTCTCCCTTTTCTACAAGGTCAGACCTCAGAATAGCTCCAGGTTTCTGCTGGTTACTCCAATGGAGAAATCAAAAATTTTGGGAAGCCACTCTGCAGGCAAAAAACCCCCAAACAAACAAAAAAGTTCCTTCCAATCATACATATATACATATCTTTATGGAAGGGCAACCTTATTCTTTTATACACAAGATTATTCCTATACAGCAACAGATTAAATAAATGAGGAAATGTCAGCAGTCATCCAGGTCTGAGAACCATGGTGAATGTGCCAATATTTTCAGTTTCCTAAGACTAGGCCTCCAAGAACCTCAGGTCCCATTCAAGATTCAGAAACCACTATGGACATCCTCAGCATACATGGAAGAATTTGTGATGTCAATCTTTTTGTGCCGCCATCGTGCCACATCACTTATTCACAAAGGGATGTCCCAAGAACCCTGAAAACTGCAGCACCTGTGCGTTACAACCTTAACAGAACAAATGAGCTATTTCTGCACTCTTGTTTCTGGGGGTTTTTTTTTTTAATATGGGCTTCACAGATTTATTTAGTTATTGATTGATTGGGATTTATTAACCGCCTTTATGAAGAGATTCACCCAAGGCAGTGTACAGTGTGAAGCCAGCACAATTCAGCAGCTGCTGTACAAGCATACACAGCAGTTACAAGACGCCTGAACTGTTCCAAATGAAATATGAAGTCTATCTATTATTCCTGTAAGCGTGCCAGGACACTGTCCAGTTCAGGAAATATGATATGCTGAATACAGTGTGGATAATTGCTCCTTTCAGCTGCATAAACTTGTCTTGCTGGTACACTCCCCTCCTCTCCTCCACATCTTCCAAATCTCTCATTGCCCTGGTGAAACAGGATCTTCAGGAATGGACATCACATTCAGCTTCCAGTTTTTTGACATCAGATATATTGCAGGTTATTTATCATGTGCAATTAAAAGAGAATACTTTTTAGATTTTGCAGAGCCCGGAGAAGTAAATGAAGACAAGGTTAAACTCAGATAAGGGCAGGTGATTCTCAAGGCTTTGTGGGAGGTTCTGTTGTTTACGGATGAGAGATTTATTTTTCCAATAGAATATGCTGACAGACTGGGCATAGGATTTCTATAATCACCTCCGCAATGTTATAACCATTTCCAGACAGTGTGAAAAACCCCAAAAGCAAAAAGTATGGCAGCTGTGGCTACCTAGGCCAACGACACAGCAACTAAAAATCACAGGTGACAAGAGAAGAGAAGAAACGAAGGCAAAAATGAGAGAAAAGTCAATTCTCCCCAACAGCTGACACTGTTGACCAAAATTTAAGCTGTGCCACAGAGCTCAGCAGCTCTACAAAAAGTCCTCTAAAGCACAAATTAAATAGCTTTCATGAAACAGACTCAACTTCTTCAATTTGCTGCTTGGTGCTTTGCTCACCAACAGAACAAAGAGGGCGTCCCTGGGTGGTTAAGGAAGACAGAACTAATCATCTCAGAAGAAATGAGGGCTTTCACAAGCAGTTCCTGAGCAGACAGATGTGGTAGCCATGTTAGTCCACTTTTACCTTCAAAAGCTAATCAAAAAAGGTACTAAGTTAGTCCAATAAAAAAGGTATCTTATTTTCTTTTCTCTTTTTTTAATTTTATTTAATTTTATTTCTATTGATTACAAGCAGTTCCTGGAACCTCCAAGGGCAACCCATTAGGAAGAAATTTGCATACAGAAGTTGCAGCAACACAATCTCTTTGCATATTTCCCTTACCCAGAAACCCAGTACTGTTGATGCTTCCTGAATAGTGGAGCCTGTTACCCTTCAGAGGGGGATTTGGCTCTGAATATACAGTCATAGCAGAATATATTTGCAAAAGAATTGTTTTACTGTCTGCTAGCTTTGGTAAACATCTGCTTTTAAGGATACCAGCACCCCAAATGACTTGTGAATCCTTGTTATAGGCGGTGGAACAGGGTGGACGCCCAATACAGCATCAACAAATCGAGAGGTTATGAGCAGGACCAAAGACTGTTTTGTTTGGCTTCTCCAACAACAAAAAAAAGGTGTTCCACTGCCCTTGTCCTTGTTTTACTGCATACAGAGTGTATCCATGCTTGAAAACGTCTGGAAAAGGATGGCAAATGAGAAGACTGAATACAGTCAAAGCATTACCCTTCCTTGCTCAGCATATGATTGTAACGCAGCAAACGAAAAAGGTGAACGTGGCCCATCCAGTCTACCCAGTAAGGTGGTTAGTGTTGCAACTGCTATTCTGTGCATTATACCTCCCCCATGCTTTTCCTAGAAAAGCAAGAGTCATTCACTGCTGTTGGGGGCTGAAGAACCATCCTTTTCTTTCCCATCTGACGGGTTGATGCTTACTCAACTTTTTCTGATACAAAAGTGGAGGTCAATCTGCTGTCGTAGAGGCAGACACTCATTTCTTCTTGCATATGTCTGCAATATTTTGTCCTGTTCTTCTCAGTCAACAAATTGGATCAATAATATTTGTGCATTTAAACTACTGGGACTTGGATGGCTTGATATCCAGATCTGGTTCTGCCCAGCCTGTGACTTATTCATATACCCGCTTGTCCCCAGTGTTTAAGAATCCTAGCAAAGCACCCCATCACCGCCAATCCATGAGCTCCATTCCCTTGTACACTCAATTCGAGAGAAAACGTCCACACAGATAACTGATCAGGACCGTAAAGCCCATTTAATCTGCCCAATTTACATCCTAAAAAAGGCAGAAGGAAAGCAAAGCATAGCGTATCTAAAAGGTGAGGTGATAAAGATTATAGCCAAACAGAGCCAGTGCAAAGATAGGGGGGCACCCTAGGTGAACCTTTTCCTCAATTAACTTGCAGCCCCCTTCTCTCCATGACTTTGATTATTAAAGTCAACAATCAGGATCATCATAGAAACATCTTATAAAAGCGTGTGTTGATGATTGCTCGAGTCAGTGTGGGATAAACCTCACTCCTAAGCAAGGGCAGATGGAGTATGATCTCAGTCTCTCAAATTTACTAACACTCACCGTCGTACTTATATTGTGCCAAAGAGTTTCTTTCTGGAGGGCCCAAGATGTAACATGTATAGGCAACTTATCCAGGTGCGCTTGGAAATTCTTTATAATCAAGCCTGTGTGGCTGTTAGGATCTATTATTTTTATTTTGACTGCAGCTGCTCTTTGCTTCCTCCAAGCAGCTGCCACCCTGAGCAATCATCTAGTTTTATTTAATGGTTTGGCCAGCCCTGTAGCCAAAGAAACTTCATTCAAAAAAATAAAACGTGAATCCAAATAAAGAAAAACCAAAACCAAACCATAAGCCAATATTGGCAAGTTAGAGGCAAAGCATTGGTGAAGAATGTAAAAGGTCAATTTGAAAGGAAGTTTGCCATTGAAGCAAAAACTCATAATAAATAGTTTTTCAGTACATTGAAGCAAAAAGTCTGTAAAGGAGTGAGATGGACCACTAGAAGATTGAGGGGCAAAAAGAGCTCTCAAGGAGTACAAAGCCATATCAGAAAGACTAAAGTAAATTCTTTGTTATTGGAAATGGAGTCAAGTGGTCATGATTTGGAGGAACTGAATCAAAGCCACAGTGATCCCGGATAATGTCAAAGTCAAAACTGATCAACTGAAGTGTAGAAAATCACCTGGCCCAGACAGCATATATCCCATAGCTCTAAAATAACTCAAAGTGAAACTGACAAACCTATTATTAGTAATCTGTGATCTATCATTGGAATTCTCTATAGTATCTGAAAGGTGGCCAATGTAATACTAATTTTTAAAAAAGGGCTCCAGTGGTGATCCAAGAAACTATAGATCAGTGCAGGGCAAAATGACTGCAACTATTCTAAAGAACAAAATGTTTGAACATATTAGCAGAAATAGTTTAGTGGTTAAATCCATGTTGGCTCTATCCCAAGTGAAGTCTTGCCTCACCAAACTGCTACAAATTTTAAAGGGATTAACAAACATGTGGAAGAAAATGTGCCAGCTGGTATAGTGAACCTGGATTTTAAGACAGTGTTTGACAAAGTGCCTCATGATAAACTCCTTACAAAATTAAAATGTCATGATATAGGAAGAAAATGTTCTATTTTGGATTAAAGACTGGTTATAAGACAGAGAATAAGACTAAATAGTCAGTTTTCTTAATAGAAAAAGGTGACTGGTGGAGTTCCTCAGAGATCTGTACTGGGACCAGTGTTCTTTACACAAGCAGAGTATGAGAAGTTGAAGAGGAACCTGACAAGACTGCATCCAGTTGGCAGATAAAGTTTAATGTGGACAGGTGCAAAGTGATGCACATAAGGAAAAAGAATCCAAACTGTAATTACAGAATGCTAAGGTCCATATTAGGAGCCACCACCCAGAAAAAAAAGATCTAAAGTCACCTTGGACAATACGTTGAAACCCTCGGCTTTGTGTGAAGAAGCAGCCAAAAAAGTAAAGAGAATATTAGGAAAGTTGTGAAGAATAAAACAGCGAGTATCATAATGCCTCTGTCACTCCATGGTGTGACCTCACCTTGAGTATTTTGTGCAGTTTTGGTCACCACATCTCAAGGATATAGTGGGGCTACAACTGGTAAACAGAAGGTAATCCAAATAATAAAAGGATGGAGCAATTTTCTTATGATGAAAGGCAAAAGAGGTTAGGGCTCTTCAGCTCAGATAAGAGACAGCTGAAGGGTGATACGATAGAGGTCATTTAGTAGCACATTCAAAATAAATTGGAGAAACTATCTTTTTATTTAGTGCATAATTACGCTCTGGATGTTTTGGGGTTTATTTTGCTGGAGGATGCGGTAAAAGCAGCTGACGTAACCAGAAAAGGTTTAGACAAGTTCCTGGAGGAAAAGTCCATACACCGTTATTAACCAGAAGGACTTGAGGAAAATACCACTTATCCCTTAGGGGTCAGCAGCAAGGATCTGTCTACTTTTTGGATCCTTGCCAGTACTAGTGACTTGGACTAGCTGCTATTGGAAACAGAATATCGGCTTGAGGGACCTTTGTTCTAACCCAACATGGCAGTTCTTATGACTCCAGTTGATGACCTCTCATTTCCTCTCACTTTCTTGGCAATTAAAAATCATCTGTGCTTATCTCATGCTTTTTAGAATTCCATTATTGTTTTTCTCTCCACTGGAAGTTCATTTCATGCTTCTCCCGCCCTTTCTAAGAACAGAAGCAAAACGCTGCGTTCAGACGAGGAAACAAGAACTTGGTATTTCAGTGCTTATAGTAGAGAGAAGAACTTCTTTCTATTATAAGCATTGAAATACCAACTCCTATCCCCAGCCAGAACATGTTCTCTCCCTTCCTACCTGCTTTTGTCTGATTTCTACTCTGTTAAAGGCGCCATGAAACTGAGCTAGAAGGCCACGGATATAACAGGCTCTAAGAATGCTATAGATAAACAAGAGGCCCTCTTGACATTGCGAGTGTTTTCAAGGGTGCAAGAACCATGGCCGTTCCATGCATGAGTCTACTTTAACAATGAGAATACCTCTTACAGACCCATTTCTGTGCTGCAACACTCAACATTTAAGATGCGTCTGTTTTACTATTTTTTTTAAATGATTTTTAAAGAGGAATAAATTTGGAACTTGCTTACAGTTTTACACTTCTTTAGCTAGAGAGGCCCTGTAGGATTTCAGTTGCCAACTTCCACTGTCTAATCACCACTTTTTTTCAGTGCAATGAAACACTAGACTGGTTTGATTTTTTTTCCCAGATGGTTGACTTGTAAGATTCTATCTTTTGAGATTTTGGGCCTGGCTTAATTTTATGTATATTTTTCTATGGTGAAATAGCAACTACTATTACTAGTATTAATCAGCAGCGTATCAAGGGCGTGGCGGTGGGGGCGGTCCGCCCTAGGTGCACGCTGCTGGAGGGGTGCAGAGAGCAGCCGCGCGCCTGTCGGCTCTGCTGGTCCCCTGCTCCCTCTGCCCCAGAACAGGTTACTTCCTATTCTGGGGCTGAGGGAGCAGGGAGCCAGCGGAGCAGAGAGGCTGCTCCCAGGTTTGATGCGCTGGGGGGTGGGGGGGTGGGGAGTCTTGCTGCACCCATGGGGGGTGGGGTGGGGTGCGCATCTGCGATCCGCCCCGGGTGGCAGCCAACCTAGGATCGTCACTGTTATTAATAATAAAAATACAAAGGTAACATAAGAATAACCTTACTGGGTCAGACCACTGGTCCATCTAGCCCACTAACCTGCTTCCAGCAGTGGCCAATTCAGGTCACAAATACCTGACAGAATCCTAAATAGTACCAAAATTCATGCTACTGATCCCAGGGAAAAGCAGTGGCTTTCCCCATGTCTATCTCAATAGCAGACTATGGACTTTTCCTCCAAGAACTTGTGCAAACCTTTTTTTAAAACCCAGATACAGTATTCGCCAATACCACAATTAAACCACCAAGCACAGAGAATACGCCAAACTGTTCCTTATTCATTTAAGTGTACCTCTCAAGTGTGTCTCAGTGGTGTTTCTGCCTTTGTGGTACCCTCCCCCCCCCCCCCCCCCCCCACACACACATTAATTCTCTTGAGTTGATTCATACATGAGGTTGGTAAGCAAAAGGCTGCTGGTTTCAGGACACAGGTTTTCATGGATGTCATTCCCAACCCCATTTCTTTCTTTCTGCAATGCACAACTTTGGCTAAGTTTATCTGGCTCTGGATCGCCTGCTCAGTGCATTACAAGAACAGCATTCCCCCCCCCCCTCTAACTGGTTGCAATATGAGGGCAGGGTCTCAGTATCTCAAATCATAAATGCTGGACTGCTCAGTGAATGCCACCGAGACAAGTCCCAATCCAACATTTTAACGTGTTGAGCATTCATAGAGAGCAAACAGAGTTTCAAATCTAGGATGTACCTTCTCTGGAATGCGGATATCAGACTGGGGACCTTCCAAATAACCTGACTCTTCTGGTCCTAAAAGATTTATTCTCAAGTATGGAAGTGCTAGTGTGTTTTTACATTGCTAGTACAGGGTTATTATTTGAGACAATCATACCAGAACATCTTTGTGTCTGCTTTGTCTGGAGCCCTCAGCTACTGGGTTTATCCCTAGACCAAATCACAGGGTCAAATTCTTCCCACAAAGACATAAGAGGAATCAGTCTGTAAATCTTGGCCATAGTGTCCTAAGATTATCACTGACCTGTGGGAAGGACACTAAATACCCCTTTAAAAATCCACGAAACCACACAAGTAAAAGGTGCAAAATTCTAGAGTTTGAAATGCCAAAGGGCCGATTTGGGATTTTACGTGTCTACAAAAGCACATGGTACAGCTGTAGAGTTTTGGCAGAAGAGTTATTCTTCCCACTCTGGTCCAAAATCCTAAGTGAAGAGGCCTCCTGAGGTTCACAGCAATAACTGCCAGCACTTCACCAACATATTATACTTTAACTGTTCAGATTTATCTTGGGAGCAAAGGCTGCCAACAGATCCTCCTCCACAAGTTTCTATTCTTACTAAAAGTCTCCAGGCCCCCCCACCCCCCAGCGCCATTTAGCAAGCTGTTTTCAGGAGGAATAGCGGGTTTAATTTATCCAGGTGCAAAAAGGAATATGATCACTGGAACGTCGCAAAGTTATTCCTGACACTTTCTGCCTCATAAAGAAATTTACACAGGTCAGACAGGGCCTGCTCTGGAACTTCCTGCGTCAGGCTCACTTTACCCAGCACTGAACAGAACAGGTATTGAATGCTTAAGTGTTAATGTTGTCAGTGAATGTTATGTGAGCTACTAACTTGTCTAACCTCTGCTAATGCCTGTACTTCTGGAAATGTTAAATCTCAATCTGCAGGAAAACCGTAAGCTTTCTTGGCAGCTTCCCAATCTGAAGTCACTTCAGAGTTTGCACTGACTGGGCCTAGGCAAGCTGGGAGAGGAGTGGGCAGGGTAACTGTTCAAGGTTGAGAACTCAGCTTAACAACTGCCCGCGACAAACCTTACGCCAGCTCGGAGTTGGCGCTAGAGTTTGTGGAACAATGGGGAGCCCTTTCCAGCATGCATTTGCATGATAGCAGGCTCCCCATCCCCCCCAATGGACTCCCCCCCCTGCAGGAGCCCCGAGTCCCCATCCCAAGCCAGTGAAACGGAGACTGGAGGTCCAGCGGACCTCCAGCTCCCCTGACACAAGTTCATGGTGGCTGGAGATCCGCCAGATCAGATTGGGATGTTTATGTGATGGCTTTTGACCCATCACAAAAACATCAATCAAGCCAAGCTCAGCCTGCTCTCTTTCTTGCTGTTGTGAATGTTTTCATAGCTGCAGAGTCAGTTAGCTAATCTTACAGATGGAGTGCACAATTTCTTTTACATTCAAGGAAGCAATGGATAATGAAGTTTTGAAAGGATTTTTCCCTTGGTTTACCTTGAGTGTTCCAAACAATACTGTCTCTTGTAGAACACTCAGTATTTATGATCCATGAGTTGGAGTGCCATAAAGTCTATGATGACTAATCATGAAGTTCATTAATCAAAAATTTCAGTTCACACGATCTGAATACCCAAAATCACAAGTTGAAAAACGCAAGCATTGACGGGTATTTGTAAACCTCTCCCTTCATTTATTCTTCACACATCTACTTTAAGTATATTTCCCACACGGCTACCTTACCACTACAGTTCTAGAATACTGGGGGTAACAGGGGAGCAAAAGAAAAGATATAGCCAGTTAACTGGAACAGAATGACTAGTGGGGACCCCCTATACACTGCCAGCCGACGACAAAACCGAGTCAGCCAGGTGGAAGTCTTTGCCGCAGTTCCTACTGCTCCTCAGGGTCAGCACATTGAAAATGCGTGGTTGTAAGGTCAACACTTTCTCATGTTGACCTTGGTACATCATGAGATCAGCACCAGGAAGTGCTGGCCTCCACAACCATGCATGAACACGCTTACGATTTCAGCCTTAAAGAGGAGAAGGAAGAGCGATGGGGGCTGAGGCACAGCAGGAACTGTTTTGAGTATGGAAGTTGGGGTTGGCAGGGGTTGAGTTTAGGGTTATTGGAGTGGGTCTGGGTTGGCAGCAGACTTGCCAAGTCTCCTGCTTTTGTGAGTCATCTCCCGCCGGAGTGCTGGGATCTCCCGCTGAACAGCTCCGTTTCCACTTTCATTAAACGTCATCTCCTGCTGCCGCTGGTCTCGCAGCACCAAGAAATGATGTTTTACAAGGCGTCTCCTGCTGTCGCTACAAAGGAAAGTTGTGCCGGGGCAGAACTGTGGTGGTTGTGGGCGGAGTTGTGAGTGGTTCTAGGCAGAGCTATCAGCAGGCCCTAAATCTCCTGCTCGGGAGGCTGACCCCCTTGGCAGCGGGACAGGCATAAGGCTGAAGATCTGACCAGGATACCTAGTCCCCATGCATCGGCTCTGCCAATAACACAGGAGTGCTTTTTTAGAGTAAATTTGTAAGTTAGTTGGCTAGACCCATTTACAAACAAATCGCTCTGAGTAGCTAAGAACTGCCTAGTTACACTTGGGGAATGGGGTGGTTGTGTTGGGAAGACGAAGTTAGCCTGCTGGTGCCGATTTCCAGCTTTAAATATAGTCAATTAGATTTTTGTTGACTAGAATGAAGCCTGATTTCAGTTTTAAACTAGCTGTTAATGAAAACTGAGGTTACGATAACTGGCTAAATTGTAGCCTTTAATCTTCAGAAAATTCACTACAGAGTCACACAGGACTCCACAATTTATTAGTATGTGCAATTTCATTTTAACCGATTCACGTCTTACAAGGCATGGGTTTAATTTTTGTGACTCAAAGGAGATAGAAATGGTCACACAAACTCAAATTGCAGATCACAAGTCAGGTAAGTTGACTGATCATGCATCTTTCCATCTCTGGTAAGAGGAATTGCAGTGGTAGTTAAGATTTCATCCCAAAAGGAGATTAATCCAATATTTGGTTGATCCAACCCTCTGGGTGTTCTGCATATAGAGCTGCCAGGTTACACAGTTTCCACCAGCTTCATCAGCATGGTGCCTATTTAAGGCATGGCATGATGCATCCTGAACCATCCGTCTCCAATATTGCTACAGGTATGGGGGCTGGGAACAGAGCACAACTACAACTAACATGGAAATGACCACCTTTCATGCAATGAGTCACTGTGCAGAACGTCACATGGTAAAGCATTATGCAGGGTCATCAGAGTGAGCACCAGGGCTGGCAGGCGGGAACAGGAGACACATCAGTAGCAGTTCTTCCAAGCCAAACAGAGCATTAAATGCTTTGAATGAATAAGTGAATGTTAGTCAGAAACCGGGCTGCATGTGTGTGTGTATGTTTTGACTATACTAAAGTGGAAATCGATCTGATAAATTGCCAAACTGTTCCGTTAGCTAAGAAAGCAATTTACCAAAAACAAATACAGGGTTTGAGGCCCTATTTTGTGGAAAAAGAAATGCATGTTAATTCTGAAGGCAAGTGGAGCACATCCAGGACTAAGTGGTGAGAAGGAGAAGGGGGAGACAAGAAACAGTGATCGCAAAATGATTTTTTTTCAAGGTTCATTTTCTCGTGGTTAATAAAGGCAACAATGAAAAGTATATCATTCTTTAAAAATTCTAGGGGATATATTTGTTGCTGGAAAATTGTCACTTCACCACCAAACATGTACCGGCTGGTGGTGGACACAAAGGTGGCTGGGATCAGATTTGATTCAGAGATGCACAGTGTTGGCACCCAAACTCAAAGTCGTCTTGAGAGTGTTGACTGGTCCTGTCTTTCTAAGCTGCATCTCAAGGCACTCGGCTCCTTTGCTTAGCTGGTGAAGTTCTTGGATTCAATGACTCTGAGCTCTAACGCTAGAGCACACAACTGTGAACCTAGAGAGCTCAGCTCAAATCCCCCCCCCCCCCCCCCCCCACATTTGTCTGCTACTATCCTACGTGACCTTGAACATGTAATGTAACCTACCTTGTGCAGAAACAGCCTAAGCTCTCTTGGGAAGGAACCATGCAACTAAGATTTATCTTGCCCGTAACACTGACATAGCCTCTGACTATAAGTAATGGGTACCATTATGATAATTATACTCCATGGAGGGCAAAAAAATGCAATTCAAGTGGTTCTTTTTTTTATTCTAGAAATCGCTGCTTCTTTCCATGGCACCCAATGAGAAATGTTTACTACAAATTTTACTCAAGGATCTCAGGATCTGAACCCTCAACTTTCTGGCTCCAAATTTTATTTTAATGTATTTGATTGAAGGTGAGTTACAATATAAAATTCAGTTATAACATGAAACCAATAAAATAATATCATAAAATACTACATCAATCATGTTACTCCCCCCCCCCCCCCCCCCCCAATGTAATCAGTCATTCTCACTAGCTAAACTTTTCTTTATTGTAAAGAGCCAAGCTTGGACCAGTTTTCCAAACTTCATGTAATCTCAAATGAGGGACTCTATTTTGCATGATTTGCAATTCTGATAATTTTTTTAATGTTATTTTAAGTTTGTCTTATTTTATATATATTTAAAATGTTCATTCACTTAGGTTTTAGGCAGAATACTAATTAATATACCATAAAGCATAACAATAAAGGAACAGTCTCCCCAGCTAACAGATTCCCATCTATGTTGGCCAGATTGTTCATTATTTCTTAACCATTCTACCTTGTCACAAAAACAACTGTGAATTAAAAGAGAGTCCACATTATCTCACATCAATCATGGCCTAGGTCCACAGAATGAATATACAATGCCTTGCAGAAGCTATCTTTCTCGAGAATTTCCAACAGAAAATAACGTAATTCAATCCTGAAATTGTTTACTGTGAGAAGGAGAAATGCCAAATATCAAGGGATTCATCTCTGACTCAGCCCAGACTGTTATTACTACGCCATCTTCTCCCTAAATCTAATCCAGTTAGGACATCTCCCTCTCTTTAATTCTCATGTTTTCCCACGAGATCTTTAAAATGTTGGCATTGTCCATATCTACCTTTATGTAGGACCCACTGTTCTATTCTACGGAATTGCTGAGATACCCTGACCCTACCTAGGGTCACTTCTTCCAATGCTTGACTACCCCTCCAAGTCAGAAGGTTTTTCCTAACATCCAACTTAAATCTCCTCTGCTGCTGATAAACCACAAAGCTTGTTGTGCTGTTATTGCCCCAGTTATACTGAATTTATTTCAGTGTAGGCTTAAGACTGAATGCCCTGAGATGGGAGTTAGGAAACCAGGATAAACAGACTGGAATCTCATGACGACTTTGAACCAGGTTGCCAACACTGGATATGGGTGGGTTGGGGTGAAAGCCATCAATCTAGGTCTTTTGCCTTTGGGCCTCTTGGCAAGTTTCTATATTCTCGATCAACCCAACACTAGGCTTTATCACTGCCACGCTATGTCAAGTTAATGATAACCCCAATATCAACTCAACAATGCATGTCCTGCAACTACAGCTACTACAAAGCATGCATTTAGTTCAGTCCCACAGATACATACAGTCTAAGAACAGGCAGGGAATACGTGAAATGTACAGGACGACAGGTGTAGATAAATATATAAATATATATATTTTAAATAAGGAGAAAAGTAATAAAACATCAAAGGAAAGTGTATTAAAAACAAAAAGACGTTTCTCAAGAGTTGATATGAATTTGTTTCTTGAATAGTTTTGTCTGAACAAGCAAAAATAACATGCAACCAGCTGCTACTAACAGGAAGCCGGACACGAAGAGGATGAATTAATAGGCATGGACAAACCTTCCTGCTGAGCGTGCTCAGAAGAGTGTTTGAGAGGAGAGATGCAGCTCCGAGTGTAAGAGAGGCTGGAAACCAGGCCTCAGAGACACTCTCTCTCACAGCAGCCCCAACCAAGCAAGAGAAAAACAATACAGAGATGACAGCTCGCCCTCAACATTGAGCTCAGTACCTCACATTACTCCGGCAAGTGTAAAGCACAGTAAGGTGTTGATGGCCATTCACCAGATACAGAATTGTAAAGAAGCTTCAGTCCTGAACTCCAAATAAAAAAAAAAGGCAGACACATCGATGCATTTATTTCCCCTGCCATGGAAAGCTATACCTAGATACATCTAACCTTCAACCTCTTTGTGGAATTGTGGTATGTGCGCATATTGATTTAATTTAAGACTGGTATTGTATTACTTTTCTAATGTCATATAATAAAACTTCAAACTGGTACAAATAAAGCTGAGCGGCAATGGCAACACAGTCCATTCACTTTGAATGGGCTGTGTCGGCATTACCTCACTGGCAGCCGCTAGCGCAGCTTTGTAAAAGGGGGGGGGGGATATACTGGTAAATCTGAAATTGCTAATGGCTTTGGGTTGGACAACAGCAACTGAAAGTGATGTAGTCTGGCAGGAGTTTATGATAGTCAATAAAAGGCGTTTATTCTTCAAATTCAACATGTGACGTGGTGACAGTAGAAACCCAAGATTCACTTAGCAAACCACCAGATAATAGCATTGAACTATTAGCATATGAAAATATACTGTCTCCCATTTGAATCTTCAGTCTGGTAAAACTGGCATTACAGTGCAATAAGGGGACAGTCCTTGATACAGCTGAGTGCAGCGAAACATGCATGTCGGACATCTTACTTTCATTTGAGAAAGTTACTTAAAAGATAAGTTGATTAAAATTATTCACTTGAAGAAAATGCTATGGCTAATCAAAAGATTATTAAAATAATATACATTTCGGCAAAAGATAATATTGTTTTGCCAATGAGGAGGTGGGTGCTGGAAATCTCATTGATTGCAGTAAAGTTCAATGAGTTGCACCCTTGAGGCAAATATTCATATACTAATAGTTCAATGTTATGATCTGGTGGTTTGCTAAGTGAATCTGTGGTCAAATAACACTAGATTGACCTAAACAATGCCTTTTATTGAGTGTTTTTTGACAGTAGAAACCCAACATGGGCCATGTTTCAGCACCCAGGCCTTCATCAGGGGTTCTCATTTGCCAGCCATAAATTCATAAAAGTATGCCGATCGTGAAGCTATAGAATGACACAAAGTAGCAATACTCTTCTCCGCAAACGTCAATGGAAATGACAGATCGCCAGTGTCCTCAATAGAAGCGGCAAACACCACCACACAAAAACGTTTAATGTACATGGGGTAAATTCCCTATAGGTCGCTACAAGTTAGGTGCCAAATAACTGGGCGCTATGCTAGTATTTTATAAAAGCAGAGCTACGCACCAAACTTTAGTCGTGACCACTTACGCCATATCTATGACTAGCGTAAACAGTGGTGCCTAAATGTGGCAGTTGGGCTCATAAATAAAATTATTGTACAAAGAATAGTTGGAATGCACCCGACACGCCCATGCTACACCCACATAAATGCCCCCTTTGCATTTACACGTTAGAAGTTAGGCGCACAACTTACAGAATAAAGGCGTACGTCTGATATGCACACAATGGCAAACTGGTGCCAATTAGTGCTTGTTAACATTAATAATATTTATCGCCAATTTAGTGCCAATTACTTATGATACAAGTTGGCCCTATTCTATAACTGCGTCTTCAATTGTGCACCTGACTAGGGGGGCCATTAATAGAATTTGAAAGATTATAAGACAATACAATGCCTTATAAATAGGAATGATGATTTTGGGGCATTTTTGCTTTCATGAATCCCAAAACTATCATCTTATTCCTTAAAACTAGTTGCATAGAAGTCAGAATGTAAATGAGAACCTCTTCTATCCCATCCAATAACTGACGCTCCTACCCCCAGATTCTATACACGGCACCCAAATTTGGGCACAATCCCAAGACATGTGACCAACTTAATTGGCTACCGAGCCATTAATGAGCAAGAACTGGCCACTAAGAACCAATTATTGATGTTAATCAGCACCAATTAGGATTTGCGTGTGCACCTGGTTGTGTGCTATTCTATAACGCATGGCACCAAAACTCCCATTGCATGTAACTCAAAGGGGGGTGTGGCCATGGGAGGGGCATGGACGTATCAGAGGCATTCCAAAAAGTTGCACACATTGTTACAGTATACTGAGTCTCCACATTCAACTTGGGTGCCAGCATTTGCACCAGGTTTCAGCAGGCGTAAGTTTGGTGCCCAAAATTAAGGCACGGGAATCGATGATATGTGCAATTCTATAAAGGGCATGTGCCCTTTATAGAATGGTGCTTAGTGCTGATCCTTTTCCAGTGCCCATTGTTGAGCGTGATTTATAGAATCTGGCCCTTAATGTTGATGATAAGCCATGAAAATGCATCACTGTAGACGTGAATCACCTCTAGTTTTGGAGCTGGTGTACAGCTTCTTTCTGCTAGGAATTTTGTGCATTGTATTTTTGACTCAAACGCCATGCTGTTCTTTAAACTTGCCATTGTCATGTGAAGTGGGAGAGGGTATGGGGGAGGAGGTGTTAATTTAAGGTTAATTTTAGATTTTTCATTGTATGTTAACAACACACAAATCAAGTCAAGACTAATGATCTCAGGCACAGAATTATTTGATTAATTAATGAGCAAGTAGTAATGGCACCAAGAGCCCTCTGACCAGCAAAAAAGTTACTTTGATGAATAATCCAGAGCAACATTAATGTATTCATCCCCTTTACATGCTAAGGGGCCACTCCCCAGGCCTCACTCTACTGATCCCTTTTAAGATGAAAACAGCAAACCTTAAAGAAGGGCAGCAATGTGTGACCAATATTCATCAACGATAGAAGATTGTAAAAAAACAAAAACCCAATGTGGCCGCCTGGAGAGTCACCTCTTAGCTCATCAGTCACCTCCACATGCTGCAGAAGACAACCACAGCAGCTGTTTTGGAAGGGGATCCTTTGTAGCCCTGCAAGCAGTGCCAGTTTGCATGGAACGGAGATTTACATTTTCTTCAACCTCACAGTAAAAGGGTCTTCATGGTGCTTATACTTACATATTACGGACAGTTTTAGGTATGCTCAAGAATTCAAAATACACAGCAGCCTATTGCTCTGCCAGTTGAAAAACACCAACCTTACTGGACGTTGGGTTTTCAACTCAAGTGTCTTACTTCCCCTGAAGAATGAGCCTTATGGAAAGGGAAAGATGGATATAATAAAGTGCTAATTAAGCATAAAATGGATGCCCACAGCAGGACACTGTCTTCAAGGTGGGTTAATTCAAGCTCATCTTGAGTATGAAAACCTACTGTCCAATCAGAGGGGTCACATCACCTGGAAGGACAATAAACCACCTTCACTTTTCAGCATGAGAGTTGTCCTTTAAGCAAGATCTCTTAGGAGCAAAGCTAAAGAAGAAGAAAGATTTAAAACAACTGTGTGATCCAAAATCTTTTAGCAGAATCAGGATCATGAGTGAGCTGAAAATATTACCATGAACTCTCTGTCCTAAGTTTTGTATACATGGCTGAGCAAACACATGGAAGCCATGAGCTTAAAAGATGCCACTGAGCAACTACAGTGTTTTTCCACAAGAAAAATACTGTGGTTAGTAAAAGCAGAACTTACAGCAAATTCTACTAGGCAATACATAGAAGATGCATGCACATTACAGACTGTAGCAGTTCAGTGGTTTGTGAAGCCATTGTTATAGTAGGGGCAGTCATCAAATTTCAAGTTCAAGGTGACACATTTGATCAGTCCCAGTTGGTATTTTGTTTTCTAAAATCCCATCTCTATGCATGCTGGCATAGCAGTGAACCTCATTCTGGTTAATTCAGAATCCTATCCCCCAACCACCCTCCTCTTACAAGACCAAAAGTGAACAGATTTTGGAATATCCACATACGAGAGGTGTTTGCATGCCAGTGGGCCACGAACCTGTTGATTTGCAAAGTTGAATTATTCTAAAACGTAGACCTGCAGAAGAAGGGGCAGGAAGGGCAGGGACAATGGAACTGGGAATCAAAATGCTTACAGTAATCCCAATGTCCATATGGAAATTCAAGACTGCCATTACAATATTGGGATGGAAGACCAACAGTAAAATCAGGCTGGGTCCCGTACCTGCAATGGTGTAGCCATGCTCATAGACCAGAGGTTACAAAACCTTGTCTTTGTATCCCACATTCATCAGACTGAGTAGCTTGCCATTAACTGTTTGCAATCAGCAGTGTATAAACACAGAAGACAGAAAACAGTTCACTCATGACATCAAATGCGGAAATACATGAAAACCCCTGATCAAAAATCAAAACAGTGAGTACATGTTTTTCTACATTGAAATTTGTGAGTGATAACTCTTGAGTGCTACAAATTGATAGTTCTTAGCAATTAAAAAATAAATGGGGGGTGGGGGGGAAGGAACAAATGCTAATGTTACCATGTACATTTCATGAAACGCAGCAAGTTTACAGCGGGTACCTAATTTGTTTGGCCTTGGACAATAAAAATGACGGAAGCCTTAACCTGCTTTGAAACCGTCTGCATCAAGCTTGTCCCCATTTTACCACCAGCATTTCCAGTAGCAGCTCAGCAACACGAAATGCTGGGAAAGGGTAGAGAAATCAAGCCCAGTGGTGTTTTATCTTTTTTAAATTGTTAAAATAATCTTTGCTGATTTCTTCTACCATAGGAACCCTAAGTATGCCTAATTCCCAGCTGTGTATGTCAGGCTGGAGTCAAAGGCATTCACAGAACTATGTGCTTCCATGAGAAAGAAACACAAAACCAGATGAAGGTGAAACAATGAAATAGATCTGATAAATTCAGAGATAGACAGATAGGATCCATAGGAAGACTAGCAAGATGAGACAGATAATTCTAGACAAGAGTAGCGAGAGTAGAGCAGAGGACTTAGAGAGAGGATACAGTGTGCAGAATGGGCACAGAGACAGGTGGGATTGTTGTAATGTAGGTAGCTAGGCAGATACAGACCTATCAGAATGGTCAGAGAGCACAGAAAGGACCACTCACCGTTAAGAGTAAAAAGGAAAAAAGAAAAAGAAAAGAAAAATGAATACCTGGATGCCTGAATTTATTATCTCTACTTATTTTGTCTCCAACAGCAATGACAAGTTGGGGTACTTTACTCCAGGGAGGCTGCTGCATGGTTGACCCGATGTAAACTTCCTACAAGAAATGAACACTTTTCCCTCCTTTTGTCTTTCTCAGGTTCCCCTTGAGATCTCCTCCATAACCACCGTTTGTTTGTCAGTGCTCAGCTCAGCCTCCCACAGGGGCGCTCCAGGCCTCTGCATGTGTGGGGGTGTGGGGGGGGGGGGGTGTGCTCCCAGGCAAAGCGTGAGGAGAACAGAGTACCCATACAGACAGCTAGGGCCACTTAGGGATACCAGCAGAGCCCTGGCCTGCCCCTGCACGTTGAGGGTAAGTTGCACAGCTGCCTCCCCTATGAGTTCCCATACCTGTTCCTCTTGCCGCTGCTACTGCTGCTGCTGCCACAGGTCCATAGGCTGCTGCTGCTGGAAAACCTGGCCGAGAAGAAAGAGGAGGATGGTAAAAAGGAGACCCCCCTAATCAATAACAAATAAAATTAATTCTGTGCAAAATCTTTGCAAACCGAGGGCCTTTATTGGCTGATGCAGTTTTCATTCTAGTCCCCTTTGGACAATTTGGAGCAGCCATAATGATCCCACAGACACAAGGAATCTGTTTAGGTTGCTGGACCAACTGAAGAATTATCCCCGAGGTTGAAGACACAACAGCTTTCCAGATCACATCTGTCAGAATATGCTGTGCGTTAAATGTGTGTATAACTATTCAGCTGGTCGAGCAAAAGTACAGAGCCCAGGAAAAAGCAAAAGAAAGCCCAGTTATGTAGCCAGATGAAGGGATATACCCCCTTCTCTCCAAACAGTGCATTAGAGAACCTTAGAAGAATTCACAAGGAAGGAGGAGGAGTCTCTGTCATTTTGCTTCAGAAACAGCGAGGCAGTAACATCATCATGTCCTGCTCCAGTGCGCAAATCCAAGGGATGTGCAGATAGCAGCAGCAGAGAAAAAAAACAAAACAGAAGAGACCCCCTTTTGCAAACAACAAACACAAAACAACAAAAAAAGGAGCGACCACTGATGTTGCAACTCAGGGATATTTATTAACAAATCAAAAACACAATATAAACAGCCTAGACATTACTTAATAGGCATGGACAAACCTTCCTGCTGAGCATGCTCAGAACAGTGTTTGAGAGGAGAGATGCAGCTCCGAGTGTAAGAGAGGCTGGAAACCAGGCAAACCAAAAACACAACATAAACACCCCAGAGATGACTTAATAGCCATGGAGACAATTAATAGACAAGAGTACAGCAACGTATGAAAAGGCACCAAACAGAAGAACGCTCTTTGTGTCAAAAGTCAGAAAAGCGAACTGCATGAACTGCGTATAGCGGTTCGCTTTTCTGATTTTTGTCACAAAGCGCATTCTTCTGTTTGTTCATTTCAGTATTTAGATACTGCTTAGACCTAAGCGGTTTACAGTTTCATTTTACAGGTGCTGGGTCTGTCCCTAGTGGGCTCACAATCTAAGTAGTACATTGTACCACTGGGGCAACAGAAGGATAAGTGACTTGCCCAGGGTCACAAAGAGCTGCAGAGAGAATTGAACCTAGTTCCCCAGGATTTCAACCCACTGTGGACAATCAGGCAACAGTGGGAATCGAACCCATCTCCCCAGGTTCACAACTCACTGCACTAACCATTAAGCCATTCCTTTTAATGTAATTGTTTCATACGTTGCTGTACTCTTCGACACCTATTCAAGTGGCGTACTGATCCACTCTTAAAATATTAGGCTTCTGAGGCAGGCGCCTCCAGTGCCGAAATGCAAGGCTGTGTCAAGTCATCTCTAGGGTGTTTATATTGTGTTTTTTGGTTTATTAATAAATATCCTTGAGTTGGAACATCAGTGGTCACTCCCCTTTTTTGTGTGTGTGTAGGGGGGAGGGGGTAGGGGATGGTGTTTTTTTGTATCCGATATCAGCAGAAGCACTGCGCTGCCAGCACAGGAAAAAGAAAATCCTGATTTAATTCTTAAGAGTCAAGCTGACTTCATTTAAGCAGAAATCTAAAACATGACTCTTTCTCAGTTCCAGTATGCATGCATCTATGTGGGTCGATATTTAAATTCTGCAGTCGGTGATTTTTTTTTTTAATGCCGGCTGCAGAGTTTAAACATATATCTGGTTAATGCAGCAGAAAATGACTGACTGGCCCTGGTAAGCGGCACCTATCCAGGTAACAGGTGTTGCCAACTGGACTAGCGCCTTTAAAAATATCAGGCCCACTGAAAATACGTGGCAGAGTGTTTGCTGGAAAGAGGTGTTCAGCTTCCCAACTCAAACACCAGCAGCTACAGGTAAGGTCACTCCTTGCACTCAGATCTATGGAGAATGCAGGCAGGCCCTGGAGCAAGATAAAAAAAACAAAAAACAAACAATTCAAAAAAAAGTGGACCGATCTGTTAACAAAAACTGAAAGCATCAGACACATCCTGGTCTTTTGTGATGTTCAGCTGGCTCTGACTTAGTCCATTGATAGCACAGAGAGCACAAAAGAAAAGAACGGTAAGACTTGCCAAGCTGCAGTCACTGTATCTGCTGCTACATTTCATTTAATTTTCATCACAAAAGGATTATAAACATAAGCCACTCTGCGGTGGATTCAAGGACAGTAAGACTCAGGCTCAAAGAGTAACTGGAAAGGAGAGAGTTTAGTTACCTAAAAGATCTGGACAAACAGCAGACTAGGAGACCCACTACTGCTAATTGCTACCATCCTAGCTACGAACTCCCAGGAAAAGAATGCACAGAGAGCATCTAGACTAGAGTTAATTCTAAGCTACTGAAACATCTAGTAAAAAAGACATACTTGCATTTAAATAGGGCAAGAGTGCTGTTGAGGGGAAAAAAAAGAAAAGAACAAAAATCTAGGTGAATATACAGATATAATTCTAGTTATTCTTGTATGAGAGTACTGTAGACATACGCAGAAGCCAAACCACTAGTGCAGGGGCATAGCCAGACCTCGAGGTGGGAGGGGGCCAGAGCCCAAGGTGGAGGGAGGGCACATTTTGGTCGCGCTGCTGCCCCTCTCCGCCACCCCCCTCAGCCACCCACTGCTGCTGCTGCTGTACATTTTGGTTGGTGGGGGTCCCCAACCCCCGCCAGCTAAAGACTTCGTTCAACGCTGGTCTCCGGTGCTGCCTCCACACTGCCTGCCCTGCTTTCTCTTCCCCTCACATCCGGAATGCTCCTTTTAGTGAAACTCAGCATGCTCAATTTCACTAAAAGGCGCGTGCCGACGTGAGGGGAAGAGAGAGAGCAGGGCAGGCAATACGGCAAGGCCGCCACAGACCAGCGCTGGATGCCAACCAGGGGCCCAGGCCCCCATGGCCCCTCCTAGCTACGCCACTGCGCTAGTGAACTGGAAAGGGTTGCATGGCCACTGAACTAATGGAAGACATTTCACCAGTAGTGGCAAAACGGTCTACTGCCAAGGTGAAAATCTGCTCACAGACAACACTCCCCATGCAAACCTCACTGAAGACGGGCGGGCCTACAAAACATGAGGTACAGGCCTGCCAGAGCATTATGGGTTAATCTTCGCAACACTGGTACTCAAATAAATAATGGAACATTTCAAGAAGCATTTATCACTGTGTGCCAAGAGGCAATATTACTCTTTTGTTGGGTTGTATTTCCACCCCTGGGATCCTGGTGCTATGAGTCTTTATTTAATTTATATACTCACCAACGTACTATGTCTGATCATTTTATACACAGGCTTCAGCCAGGGGCTATGCATCAGAGCGCCCTCTGGTACGCTACAATCATGGACCCTGAATTTGGCCACACTAAAAGTTGAAGAATCAAAATCACCCCATGTAAGCTGAGGGACAAAGAGTAGTAGAAAAGGAGAAAAAAAATGAGCACTCCTGTTCTGCTACTGTTTCTCCATGGATCTGGCCACCAGGTGTCACTAATGAGCAATCAGCATGACCTCTAGATTAAAGTGACATAATACCATAGTAAAGCAGATGAGACCAGCTGTCCGTCAGTGTTGCCAGGTGGGCGGTTTTCCGCGACCCGCCGCGGGAAATTTTTTGCCCGCGGCGGGTTGCGGTTTTTTGGGCTTGTTTTGGGTCTTTTGGGCGGTTTTTAAAGCGTTTTTTTCGGCCGCGGGGGGCGGGGTTAGTGATGTTCTGGGCGGGGCCGATGACGGGGGAGGCGGGGCCGATGACGGGGGAGGCGGGGTTGATGACGGTGGGGGTGTCAGGGGCGGGGTTTGACTTTGGGTGGGTTTTGGGCTGGATTTGGGCTCGTTTGGGTGGGAAAAAAAAATTTCCACCTGGCAACCCTACTGTCCGTCCAGTTTGTCCACTATCTCTGCAGCATCCCTACCCCTAGCCAACAGAGTGGAAGAATTAACTAGCCACTGAACCATGAGGCTGGCACTGAAATTACTGTTTTGATCCAAATACAAAAATAACTATATATAAAAGTGTCACCGCATGTGTCTAAAATATTCTAACGTAGAGCTGACATCACTATATGATTATGATATTTGTATCATATTGGAGAGGTGGCTGTGTGGCACAGAACACATTACCCCTTTCTAGCATTTATTGCATGACCTTGGGTAAAAGCACCTAACTTTCCACTTAAGTTTTTGCAACTACATTCAAAGCGGTTTACATAGTATATACAGGTACTTATTTGTACCTGGGGCAATGGAGGGTTAGGTGACTTGCCCAGGGTCACAAGGAGTTGCAGTGGGAATCAAACCCAGTTCCCCTGGGGAAAGGTCCACTGCACTAACCACTAGGCTACTCCTGCACTCCCTTTGGAGCAGGAGCTGGGGCTAGCCTGGTAGCAATACTTTATGTATTTAGCAGGAAGTAAATTGTAAGAACTCCTACGTCCAATTTTCTGCGGGCAAAGATATGATTATAGCAGAAGATCAGGCAGCACATACTGACTCGTGCAGTTATATGATTTATTAGTTCTGTAGATATGTACGTTTTTACACAATGCCTTGCAATGTGAGTTATATGCTGGGGGGGGGGGGGGATTTCCTCCTGTTCCTTTGGCCTGCAACTGAATCTGGCTAAGTATGGTGTCAGGACCTTTCTTTCACAAATAACTGGGGTTCCCCCCCCCCCTCCAAAAAAAAAAAAAAAACTTGTCCACACATCATAGTGGCACTCCTTGGTCAGGACCTGCCCGTGGGTGGCAATAATGTGGGATATAAATGCCATAAATAAATAATAAATAAATAAATAAAAAAGAATAAAAGGTAAAACCATGAAATGCCACAAAGATTGAATTGAGACAGAGGAGCGGTACAGCACACACAGCAAATTACGACAGCAGATGAACAGAAAGCATGCTATGTTTATCCCTCACAACTCTCAGGGCACTGTGCAGTCAGACCGTGGGGGTATCACTAGCAATGCAGTCTTGCTTCACGGCATAAGGACAGCTTCAGGGTGGGAAAATGTCTGGTACCCATGCTTGAAACCACCAAGCATGATGAACTGTGTATTGTTTTACAAGAGAACTAAGGCTGTATATGTGGAGCAATTTACTGAATGTGGACTTAGAAGCCCTGGATGAGCAGATAAAATGGGATCTTATCTGCTGACACAATACAGGGTTCATCTCCACCCCCCCACCCCCACTTATGACTCTGGTAACTATTCAGCTGGTTCAGGCTGAGACTCCTGGGTCTGCAAGAGACCAGCACCCACCATCATCTAATGCCTTGGGACGGGACTTAAAAACAACCAGACATATCACATCATGGTGGAAGCTGGTGCTGAAGAATTTGATCCATTCCTACTTTTGCCAAGAGTTTCCAATCAGGCAGGTTTAAACACAGGACCAAGCCATAAAATTAAAAGAGAGAAAAATCCCTCACTCGTAGGTGTCTCTAAATCAGTGGTGGAGCCTACAAAAGCCAGCCACATTAACAAGTCAGGACAGAGAGAACTGGCACACCAATTAATGCACACATAATCTTAATAAATCCATAAATTTCAGCTCCCAAGTAATAAAACCTTCATTAGGATGAATGTACAAAGTGTACCTACACACAGGTATAGGAGGCATTTGTGTGATTAAGATGGAGAGAGGATCTTGCAAGTATAGGGGAAATACTTTTTCACAGAGAGGTGGTAGATGCCTGAAATAATCTACCAGGAGTGGATATGGAAACCAGTACTGTGACAAAATTTAAGCATGCTTAGGCACATATAGAAATCAAAGCTAAGAGCAGGACTGAAAGGTAGATAAAATGCTCTGTGGGAGGTTTTTGGATGTCAGTTTAACCATGGGAACTAGTATACTCATCTACCTAGAATAGTTAAAAGAGGATCTGGATTTAGCGGACGCCATCTCAGTACTTATTCAAAGTGAGTTACCCAGAGGCCATACAATTTAAGTTTGTACCTGAGGCAATGGAGGTTTAAGTGACTCGTTCAAGATCCCGGTTCCCTGGTTCTCAGCTTGCTGATCTAAACACTAGGCCAACCCTCCACTCTTTTACCTTCAATAGTACAGAACCAGAGAGGGAAAACAAAGCTGATGAATAGGGAATGACATCCCCACAGGTGGTCAAGCTTGTAGGCCTGCAAGCTGGGAACTCTCCTTAGCTACAGCAGTTTAAACAGGCACAACCAGTCATACCAGCTGGGCCCATTGCTCCTTATCTCACAGTATCTCTGTTTTTCTCTGGTGCCATCTTGAAATCATACCTCCCACCAACTATTATTCTCTTTTCTTTTTTGTTTATTTATTGGTCATTTTAATGCTGACCTCTGTGGGCAGAATTAGGTTCTAATATTCAATGACTGGCTGAGTTTGCTGCTGGGCTTTATGCGAGTCCTGGCTAATATTCAGCCAGGCAACCACATCAGGATATCTAGTCAGATTCTCCCCCCCCCCCCACCCCAAAGCATTGGAAATCCCCATTCTGATCTCCCAAAGAGCACTGGAACCCCCCCATGCTGATGCCACCTCCTTCCTGTCCCCCCAAACAGAATTGGAAATCCTTGTTCCTATCCCTTCCTCCTGACACCTTCTTATGAACACGGATTCCTCCAACAAGAGACCCCGTACTCCCGTAGGCCCCCCAGGTTTACCTTTATAATCACTGGCAGTCTAGGGTGCAAAGGGCAACTCCTACTCATCGTTGTTCCAACTTCAAAATGGCTGCTACAAACAGCGCTGAGATGGGCGGCAGGATCGAGTGGGTGTTGCTTCTGTCCTTTGTAATCTAGACCACTGGGGAATTTAAAGGTAGGTCCAGAGGTACTACAAAGGGTGGGGTTTTTGTTGGATGGACCCCTGCTCTTGGGGAGGGGGCATGTCATTTTTTTTTTATACAATGCTCTTCGAGGGAAGGGAGGTGGCATCAGATGGGGGAGGGGGGTTTCCAATGCTCTTTATCATAAGAACATAAGAACATACTGGAACAGACTGAAGGTCCATCAAGCCCAGTATCCTGTTTCCAACAGTGGCCAATCCAGGTCAAAAGTACCTGGCAAGATTCTGGAATAGTAAAACAGATTTTATTTATTGCATTTGAATCCCACATTTTCCCACCTCTTTGCAGGCTCAATGTGGCTTACAATAAAGCATGAATGGTGGAAATATATAAGAGAATATACATTTAGTATTACATAAGGATATTGGGTAACATGATAATGATGAAACATGATAATGGTTTAGCAAGCAAATATTATAGGACAATTCTTGATATGTGTGTAAAACTTCACATTTGTTGATCTTTGTGGTATGCCTTGTCGAAGAGATGGGTCTTCAGTAGTTTGCGGAAGTCAGTTAATTCGTAGATCGTTTTCAGGCTGCGCGGCAATGCGTTCCAGAATTGTGTGCTCAAGTAGGAAAAGGTTGACGCATGCGTTAGTTTGTATTTTAGACCTTTACAGTTGGGGAAGTGAAGATTGAGGAATGTGCGGGATGATTTTTTAGCATTGCTGGGTGGTAAGTCTATCAGGTCTGACATGTAGGCTGGGGCATCTCCGTGAATAATTTTGTGAACTAGGGTACATATTTTGAACGTGATGCGCTCTTTAAGTGGGAGCCAGTGTAGCTTTTCTCGTAGGGGTTTTGCACTTTCATATTTTGTTTTTCCGAATATGAGTCTAGCTGCAGTGTTCTGAGCTGTCTGAAGTTTCTTGATTATTTGTTCTTTGCAGCCAGCGTATAGTGCGTTGCAGTAATCTAGGTGACTGAGTACCATTGATTGTACCAAATTGCGGAAGACGGTCCTTGGGAAGAAAGGTCTTACACTTTTTAGTTTCCATATTGAATGGAACATTTTCTTGGTTGTGTTTTTCGCGTGACTCTCAAGGGTTAGGTGTCGATCAATGGTAACTCCAAGAATTTTTAGGGTATCCGAAATTGGAAGATTCAGTTTCGGTGTGTTAATGGTGGTAAATATGTTCGTATTATGTTGAGAGGTGAGGATTAGGCATTGTTTTTTTTCTGCATTGAGTTTCAGTTGAAACGCATCTGTTCAATAATGCATGATATGCAGGCTTTGGTTGATGTCTTTGGAAATTTCCTTTAAATCTTGTTTAAATGGGATGTAGATCGTTACGTCGTCTGCGTATATGTATAGGTTGAGGTTTTGGTTTGATAGTAGTTTGGCCAAGGGTATCATCATTAGGTTGAATATGCTGCTTATCCTAGAAATAAGCAGTGGATTTTCCCAAATCCATCTTAATAATGGCTTATGAACTTTTCTTTAGGAAATTAGCCAAACCTTTTTTAAACCCTGCCAAGCTAGCTTCTTTTACCACATTCTCTGGCAATGAATTCCAAAGTTTAATTATTTGTCGAGTGAGAAAATATTTTATCTGGTTTGTTTTAAATTTACTACTTAGTAGCTTCATTATGTGCCCTCTAGTTCTAGTATTTTTGAAAATAGTAAACAAGTGATTCACCTCTACCTGATCCACTCCACTCATATTTTACAGACCTCTATCATATCTCCCCTCAGCTGTCAACTCCTTTCTTTTCTATTACAGCTCAAACAGCAGGTCTGCTGACCACCCAACTTAATACCCAATGGCACGCATGGTGAATGTATGAAGTGGGGTTGATAAAAGGGGGAAAAGAAGATAGTGGGAGCAACACGCCAGGCCCCCTCACTGCCCATCTTCAAAGCCTTGCTCAAAGCCCACCTCTTCAATGTCCCCTTCGGCACCTAACCACCATACCTCTATTCAGGAAATCTAGACCGCCCCAACTTGACATTTCACCCATTACATTGTAAGCTCCTTGGAGCAGGGACCGTCCTTTTTTGTTAAACTGTACAGCGCTGCGCAACCCTAGTAGCGCTCTAGAAATGTTAAGTAGTAGTAACACGTCAGACACCTTCAAGAGGCTACAGGATCCACTAATGTACAAAGTTTGTAACGTTACACTAATTGTTATTTATCCATTTAACTGTGCGGTTACTGTTCTCTTTTGTGCACTTTTAAGGGAGGTGCAGAGTATCAAGACCGCATCCAGGAAACAGAGAATCCTAACCAAACAACAATTAGGCATCCTAAGGCCCCAGAACAGGCAGCCACTTTTATGCCCCTGTCTGCCCCACCGGGAATTTCTGCTCCTCTCCCTTCACTCTTTCCCCCAGTTCTTTTTCCTTCTTATCTCTGTTTCTCCAGTATGAACGGTAGGAAGAGAACAATTCACGATTTTTCATCCACTATCAGTCCACCCTTGCATTTCAGTCATTTTTCTACCCCCAAGTATCTGTGACTCTTACCCGTACAGCCCCGAATATGCCCATCACTGTTCTTAACATTTATCCAGAGGCAGCTCAATTATTTGAAACAGAAACATTGGAATTATGGGGCTACTTCAATTGAATCTGTGTTAATTGATTGCAGTCCTGTATCATAAAGCTCTTCCTGTAGTTAGGAAAAGCTCGGCTTCATATCTGCTCAGGTATGGCCGAGTAAACGTGCGATTAGGCTTTCTCCCTACCTGCTGCGTTATTTTCTGCAAAAGAGAAATGGTGCATTTGAGCACGTTCTAATGGCGTCCCCTTCCTGGCTGACCATCACTTACTAGAGAGAGTGACCCACTACAAAGGAGATAAAGAAGAAAAAAAGAACATTAAAAACAAAACAAAACATTGTTTTGAAGCAGGTGGTTACCTCTCCCGAGTTATGGAAAATGCTGATGGCTCAGCACTCTTCACTTGATTAACAGTGGGGATATAATCTTCCCCATTCATTAATGAAATAACCAGTATCACTACAGACGGTGCCACAGGAGGTGGCTGTGACTGGACGTGCAATTTTATTTCAACTTATGTCACGCCTGTGGCGTTTTGCTAAAAGGCTTCCGGAATACCGAGGAGTCTCTCCCTCCTGGGAGCTGCTGCTACTATTTGGTGCCAGCCTTCAGCGGTCATTGCAATCAACAACTGAAGATGTTTCCCTGTGATTGGAGCGCATCATATTTCTGTTTTCAATCCAGTACCAAGACCCTGAACAAAAAAAAAAGCTGTTCTACCAGAAAAGTGCACTTATATGAAAATCTCCTTTACTCCTTCCAAAATAAGCCCAAACTAATTTGCTCTTCTCTGGGAAACATAATCTGTTATCTTAGTCTTGTGGAAAGAGTTGAACTTGGGGAAAAGCTCCCAAATCCAGAAAGCAAACACTGAATGGATAATTTTTTTTCAGGATTAAGATTCACAACCAGATTTGTGCTCACTTCATCATTCCACTACATCTTTTATTAAGCCTTTCCCAATCCTCACCCCCCCCCCTCTCCATGGATCATAGTATATTCCCACAGTATTGTAAGTGTTGGGATCACCTGGACTGTCCATTACTTAAGTTTATAAATAGGGGGAACAAAGAAAAATCTTCTCCCCTCCCCCCACACCAGAGCATCTGGAAAAGGACTTGAAACCCCCCCCCCCCCCCCCCCCCCACACACACACACACTGACAGGCACAACAAGGCAAACTGTATGTACCCATTGGCCTTCATCTACAAAAATCTATAGCTTTCAAACCAATTTGCTCTAGGGCTCTACAGGTTTTTTTTTTTTTTTTGGGGGGGGGGCTTTTAATTCTTATGTTTAGCTGAAGACCTATTGCTGTGTTGGAATCTTCTGCCAAATTAGACCAGGCTAACTACTGACTTCATAATATTTAAGAAGATAATGAAACCATGGGTCTTCACTCAAGCATTTGACAATCTTTTAAGTTTTGCAAAGTTCTATTCCCTGTGGGCTATTTAACAGATTTTCAGCCATTATATTTTTCTGGCTAGTAATCCTGCATTTAAAATCTTGGAGGGACACTAGAGAATTTTAACTCTTGACTATGTATTGGGTATTTAAATATAGTTTGGTCTGTTGTGTTTGTTTTTTATACATCTCTACATTTTAATATTTGATGCATGTTGATTGTCACTGTAACTCACCTTAGTTAAACTAGAAAAGGCATGGGTACTTAAAGATCAGATTTGACTGAAAGTAGCTGGCATAAGGCGCATTTTAGAAAGAAAGGAGAGTGTGTGCCTTTGTGTGTGTGCATGCACGATGAGTGGAAGTTATATTTTATAAGTAGTTAAGAGAAAGTTTCCTCTCCTGAGATGAAGATTTAGCAATCCTGAATCTTTAACTTCTAATGTTGCTTGTGACTTTGCACACTGTACCTCTGTACCCATAATTTGATACCTGTACGTCTCTGCTACTGACGTTCTGCTGCTCCTGTGCTAATATATTTATTTAGTTAGTTTTACTCCGCTTCAGAAGCAAGCACAAAAAGCCAAAGAACCAGCAGAGGGTAATCCCAAAGGGCCTCATTTCACAGAACATTACCAGGGGATCAGACAGAGAGAATCTGAAATAAGGGAAAGCAACCAGAAGGTACATTTGAACAAGTACTTGCACTGTTGTAACGGCATAAATGATTGCACATTGCCCCGATAAAGTCCAAGGATTAAGCAGCTACAAAGCACACGTCTATTGTTTTGAACGAGAAGGATTGCTTCAATCTAAATCAATGACTACTTCTCCTGCCTCCCCCGAATGACTACGATTTCTAAGGACATGATCTTCTTTCTTGCTCTGCAGAATCCAACCTTTATTAACTGGAGGAATGCCAGATGTCCGAGCCCCTTCATGAAAAGACTGAAGTGGATTTAAGAATTTCCAATTAGCAAACAAGCTGCAATAAAGGTTTCAAAATGGCCTTAAACACTGTCCAAGAAAGCCCACAGGCTCCTCCATCAATTTCATGCTGCCTTATTACACAGAAGGCGCTTAAGTCAGGGTTTGTAGTTCAATTTTTCACAGATAGGTTTTTCTCCTTCTTGCATCAATAGTTTCACTTTAAATACTGAAGATGACACACACCGGTGGGGGGGAAGAGGCATCTGTTTATGACGGACCGTACCCTCGGGTCCCAATTTACTGAGTGGCTGCCTGCTGCATGTAAGTGTTTTCCTCTAAAAGCCAAATAAGCTAGGCATGGTTATTTTTCTTTCTTTTTCAGAAGGGCGGTGCATGCAATAACAGCAACAGCTGGCACCCAGTACTATGCTGAAAACTAGACTCTGCAACCTAGCTCTAAGTACACTGTACTCATCACTCTGCTGGGTCCCAGGAACAGCTGGATTCGCTGCAGGCGGCTACAACTATTCTTAACTCAATATAAAAAGATGTTTTTGGTACAGGAAGAAGCCACACGGTTCCCCTTATATTACTACAGTAAAACCCTGATTATCCGAACGCCAATCATCTGGATGTCCAATTATCTGCACCGGCATCAACCCCCAAGCAAAGATAGGCCTGCTTGTTAGGAGGCCTTATTTGGTCACTAAGCCTGGCCAGTTAAGTTCTGAATATCATGACTTAACCAGTCATTTTCAGTGGCATTTAACTGGTTATTGTTGCTGAAAATGCCCAGTTAGCACAGAAAATCGAGCTGACGATATAAAGGGGGCGTGACCGGTTATTGGTCGAAAGGGGAAAGGGAATGGGGCTTGATATATGGCCTTTCTGTGTTTTTTTTTTCTGTAACTACATTCAAAGCGGTTTACATAGGATATACAGGTACTTATTCGTACCTGGGGCAATGGAGGGTTAAGTGACTTGCCCAGAGTCACAAGGAGCTGCAGTGGGAATCAAAACCAATTCCCTAGGATCAGAGTCCGCTGCACTAACCACTAGGCTACTCCTCCCTTAACCAGTTGGTGGCTATTCCCGGCCGGTTAACTCACACTGTCTATCGGCTGGAGGTGGTCTATGGAGCTCTGTGCATTTCCACTCCTGACATTATGTAATGTTTTGGTCCGCCAGGGATAGTACTGACATTTATGCAGCCCTCTGTGTATAAAGGTTGCCCATCCCTGCATTAGACAGACAAATCTTTTTAATATGGACCTCACAACATTATTCTGCAAGAGGATTAGAGAGGAGGCTATTTTCAACCTACAATGATCAGAGCAGATGAAGTAATGTGAGGAAAGGCGCAAGGAGGGGATTCATGGATCTACAACAGATTAAAGTGATAAAGTACTGGGTTGGGTCAGTGGTGGCCTCCACCTTCCACTTCAGGAGCAATGGAGAAAAGGCAGCAAGTTCTAAAAAGTTCCAGGTTAGGAATCTGGCAAAAAAAAAAAAAAAAATCATCACCGGTTGCTTAAGTGACATCACTGAAGGGTTCCTTCACCTGTCTTTGTTCATTTCTTCCTGCCTGTCCACATAGTTATAGGATGTGGAAGCAGAAGCATGCCAATTGCTGTGCGTCTCCTGTTATTTTCAGTGGGGCTCATTTTCAAAGCACTTAGACTAACAAAGTTCCATAGGTTGCCTTGCAACTTTGTAAGTCTAAGTGCTTTGAAAATACGCCTCAGTGTTTTTGTTAAAGTGTGTTCACTGAAACATTTTTTTTAATGTTTCAACAATTTTATTGATGATATAACAAAATTCTCAGTCAACAATCTCAGTATATATCCATTTGAAAACAAGACAAACTGAGTACAAGCATGGTGATAATCTCATCATCAAAGTTTTTTTTTTTTACATTTTCTCCCCCTCCCCCTCCAACTCCACCCCCTTCCCCACCCCCTCAGGGTGTATTCCACTCTGTTTATTATATTTTGAGTAGAGTGCAAACAAGTGAAACTCATCATCATAATCAATTTCTGTAACCATCAACATTCAAAAGAAGTTTTTAATAAAAATTAATCATTCAAAAAAAAGAAAGAAAAAAAATGTAATCAAAGCCCAGGTTAAGATGACTAATAATGACCGCCTTGCCTTTTTCAGAAAAGCAATTGAAGAACCAACATAGGACTTGGGGAAGGTGTGGGTGGTAGAAGAGAGGTATCAGCCTGCACAGCATCTGTATTCTGCTTAATACCATATTAGCATTCGGTGCATTCAGAACCAGTAAAAACACGACAAGGGCATTTTGTAAAGGTAGCTGGGTTCATAAACAGCAAAGATAATCCTGCTGCCAGCCACTGGGTCCTCAAACAGAAGTGGACTTAACACAAAGTTTCAGGATGAGTTTACCCAAACCCAACTTGTCTTTTGTTGGATGCAGAGAGGCAAAGGATACTTTAGAAAAACCAAGGTCAGCAGCAATATACTCTTGGTATGGGGTTTGTAGAACTGCCTTTCCTATGTGTCTGAAAGAACCTTCTCACGATTTACCTGGGTTACTGTATCACAAACTCAAACACCCTCAGTGAACCAGGTACAGGTGAGAAAAAGAGAGCACCCTCAAGTCGAAGGCATGCTTGTTCCTCTTTAGAAAGAGAAACTATTCATACCAGAACACGCTCAGCACAGGGCCTGGATGCAGCTTGTCCTAGGGTAGCCATTGTAAACTGTCATTTTTGAACATTATTTCATGCTTTTTGAGCATGGAACCCAGGACACATCTAGGTTTAAAATAAATATGAATTTATCCTGTCAACATGGGTGCACTTCAGTGGCTGCATGAGTTCATAGTGCTCAAATCTGCTGCGACTCAGTCTATTTAACTGTAATTTGGTAAACAGCATTAACGGCATTACTGCTCCTTTCACTGCATCCAGAGCATTCAGGCATCAGGGCTAGCAAGTGTGTCATCCCTCTGGAGGTGGCTGCCCGCTACCACTGCTACCCTTTACCATGGCTATAGTGTGACAAGATGTACACAGCACTGTGCAGATACAAAGAGACCCTGCCCCATGGAGCTTACAGTCCACACATAGGGCAAACAGTTTCTAGCAGTTGTTTAACACGAGAGGGTTGTGACCAGAATACTCAGAGTTTGGATTTAAAAGCAGATCTCAAACAGGTGAATCTAGAAGAGGGACTTGAACACAGCTAGAGGTGGAGCCAGTGTGGACGGCCAAGTGTGTTGAAGTCCGCTTTGGAGTCGCCAATTCCCAGCAGTAACTTGCAAGGATAACTTGGACACTATAAGCAAAAACCAATGATCAACTTCACTGCAAACACAACCGATAATCATCAAATCCCACTCAGTGAAGAAAAATATGTGACTTTAAAGTGAAAAGGGGAAAATGTCTCATACACCTGTGGCGTAAAAAGTAATCATAGCCATCAAAAAAACCCCAAACACTTTTTTGTATGTTTGTCTTTTGAAACGTGCAAAAAAAAAAATTTTTTTTTTGGTTTTCTTAATCTTTTCTCAGTAAATCTCAATCAACCAAACCACAGCGTGCTGGCAAAACAAAAAATTAATTAATTGAATCACTTATCTTCAGCCCGCTGTCCAGTTCACGTAAAGGGTGGTACATCTCTACTTCCAGAAAGAACAAAAGTGCAGTCCCAACGGTCCCGTTTCGCTCTGCTTCTTCAGGGAACCATATCACAGACCATCATAATAATCAGAACGCTGGAGAGTTAACTTCCCACTGCCTTCATACTGGCAAAACCAGTTAACCCTCCAGCGTTACTGCCGAGGTGGTCTGTAGAGATATTCAACGGCACTGTCCGGATATTACCGAGGTGGTCTGTAGTGATATTCAGCGGCACTGTCCGGATATTGCCGAGGTGGTCTGTAGTGATATTCAGCGGCATTGTCCAGATATTGCCGAGGTGGTCTGTAGTGATATTCAGCTGCACTCTCTGGACAGTGCTGAGGTGGTCTGTAGTGATATTCAGCGGCACTGTCCAGATATTGCCGAGGTGGTCTGTAGTGATATTCAGCGGCACTGTCCAGATATTGCCAAGGTGGTCTGTAGTGATATTCAGCTGCACTCTCTGGACAGTGCTGAGGTGGTCTGTAGTGATATTCAGCGGCACTGTCCAGATATTGCCGAGGTGGTCTGTAGTGATATTCAGCTGCACTCTCTGGACAGTGCTGAGGTGGTCTGTAGTGATATTCAGCGGCACTGTCCAGATATTGCCGAGGTGGTCTGTAGTGATATTCAGCGGCACTGTCCAGATATTGCCGAGGTGGTCTGTAGTGATATTCAGCTGCACTCTCTGGACAGTGCTGAGGCAATTGGTAATGATATTTAGTACACTATCAGGATTGTGCTGCTGAATATGTGTAGACAGCCTCGGCTAAGGGAAGTAGCCATATAACTGCAGAAGTTATGAGGATATTTTCCTTTGAATATTCAGCACTAGGTTTTTGACACTTATGCAGATTAGCGTCAACTGCACTGGGTATATTGGACCACTGGTAGGGTCCTGTCCTCCCCTTCCTTCCCCTTGTCCCTGGGGTTAAGTTTTTGCTTCTCTCTTTTTTTTTTTTTTTTAACTTTCTTCTTCTCTTCTCTGCCTTCATTTCTTAATTTGGATGTTGTATATAAACAGCTTTGGGTGTAACCCTGAAAGGTGGTATATCAAATACCCAATTATTATTATTAACATTTGTATAGCGCTACCAGACGCATGCAGTACTGAACACCTGACACAGAGAGACAGTCCCTGCTCGATAGAGCTTACAATCTAAAAATACAGACAGACAAGACAATTAAGGGCGAGGAAAGTACTGGGTGAGAAGGAACAAGGATAGGGGAATTGAGTAGTGGTTAAGAGCCAAAAGCAGTGGTGAAAAGGTGGGTTTTCAGCATAAGATTTGAAAACAGGTAGAGATGGAGCTAGACGTACAGGCTCAGGAAGACCATTCCAGGCATAAGGTACCGCGAGGGAAAAGGAACGAAGCCTGGAATTAGCAGTGGAGGAGAAGGGGGACGACAAGAGAGATTTGTCCAGCTAGCGGAGATTACGGGGAGGAATGTAGAGAAAATGAGAGAGGAGAGGTAATGGGGGGGGGGGGCTACAAAATGGATGCATATAAAGGTCAGTAAGAGAAGTTTGAACTGTACGCGGCAGCGGACAACGAGCCAGTGAAGTGACTTGAGGAGTGGGCTAGTGTGGGTAAAACGATTTTGGCGGAAAATAAGTCGTGCTGCAGAATTAACAATAAACAAACATACGTGCCTATTGTAAATTCTTCCAATAAAACTGAATCCTAGGGCTCCTTTTACAAAGCTGCACTAGCGATTCTGGCATGGTTTTGCAAAAGAAGCCCCCAACGTCCAATGCACTTATTTTAAATTCACAAAAAATAATTTGCAACAACATTTAGTATGGGGCTGATGAGTGAAATGGAGAATTGTTGATCACAGCACACACATTAGCTGTACGTTAAGCTCTATTTTCTAATGGGCTCAGATTTACCATGGAGACTTAATATTGTAAATTCTTGCCATTTCTCGCTTTCTATTAGATTTTTTTCAAAGTTGGGAAGTCAATGATTCTTGAAAGCCAAAGACACCAGGTATTTGCAGAGAAAAGTTCTAGAATTTAATTAAAAAAAAAAAAAAGGAAAAAAGATAAGAGATTAAAATGTTCAGCTGAGTGAGTCATCCGAATGGCTGAGCACTACTAGATGCATTGAACAGTAAAGGAAAAAAAATGGGAGTGGGGATGATCGGGAAAAAAACAAAAGAGACGGCCATCATCAGAAATGACTCTAACGCCACTGTGCAATGAATTTTCAATTTCTCCCATATGAAGAGTCCCAGCTGCTCAGTTCCTGGAACAAATTACTGATTTGACAGCTTCAGAGCTGCAATCTGTGGGGCCAGTTATTTCAGCACACCTGATCACATCCTCTCCACTGCCACTCCGTCCCCCTGTGACACTAGTGGGCTTCTCCTTGGTGTTGCCACTATCAGTGCTGAGAGACACACTCTTAGGTTTATCACCGTGGCTCTGCAAAATTACTTGAATGAATGCTTAGTGCACAGAAACATAAGAATCCCAACAAGTTGTTAAGATTATATATATATATACACATACACACACACACACACACACAGTGCAATCCACTTAAGTGCAAGGGTCTGGGACCAAAGAAATACATGCAGTTAACCGGAGTGTGCACTTAACCGTTGTGACCCAAAGAAGCTTGACATCTGATAAACATATGTACAGTACTATTTATTATACGTACAGTACACAGTCTCCATTAACTGACGTTAGGCTTACTTGAAGTAATCAGTCATAGTCCTCTGTACACTCTTGTGTCTGTGAGTTCCACAGACTACGACTGCCAGACGGTAAAAACTGACATAGCACTGACATTCAGTGGATAGGCCCATACGGTGTTGAGAGTCTCCAGCACTCTTGCAAAAGTGGCAGGGGGCTGTTGAATTTCGTCAGCATGTGCCTCGCTGCTCATTTCCTCATCTGTTTCATCAGCCGTTGCCTGCTTATAGGCACATATCTCGACATCAGTGTTGTCGTCAGCTGTTTGTAGATCGTAATCAACAGCTACGTAGTGATGAACACCGGCTGGGATGTCAATAGCCTGTTCATCTGACGCATTTGCAACAGCTGCATCTGTTTCGTCCCTCTCCACATCCCTAACAAAGCTTGCCCGCTTGTAGCGGTTCACAATGGTTGCCTGTGTAACATGATTCCAGGTTTCTTTCTGCATATGTAGGGAATCCAACAGTGATAGATTACGAGCCAGTTCAACAGCACGTTTATCCTTGCCAGTCTGGTCATCCATAACGCTCATCAGACGATGTAGCACAAGAGCCCGATAATGTTGTTTGAAATTGGCTATTATGCCCTGATCCATAGGTTGGATCAGAGAGGTAGTGTTTGGTGGCAGGAAGACCACCTTGACATTAGACAACCTGACATCAGCACAATTATCACAAAGCAACAGAATCTGACGCTTTTGTGCCCGCATTCTAGTGTCTAACTTGTTTAGCCACTGTTTCCAAATTTCCCCAGTCATCCATGAATTTGCGTTAGCGTCATATGACATAGGAAATCGCTTAACATTCTTGAAGCAACGGGGCTGTTTGCTCTTTCCAGTGACGAGGGGTTCCACCTTCTCACTCCCATCCATATTGCAGCAAAGGAGGATTGTCAGTCAGTCCTTCGACGTTTTACTTCCTGTCGTTTCGGCTTGTTTGAATGCAAGTGTTCCATCAGGAATCGCTTGCCAGTAGAGACCGTTTTCGTCAGCATTGAAAATGAAACAAGGTGCAAACTTGTTCAAGATGGTAGGAAGAAATGAAACAACCCAATTTTCAGCACCAAAGTAATCAGCGTCTTATTTTTCACCATGCTGTTTCTTGACTTTTATGTTGTTCCTCTCCTTCCATCTTTCCAACCATCGAACAGTGGCTTTGAATTCAGTTAGTCCAAAACTTTCAGCTAGCTGATTAGCTTTCTCCATAAGTAGTGGACCACTGACAGGAAACTGTCTACTCCTGACATGAGAAAACCACCGAAGAGCATCTTCTACATCCTCAGCTTTTCCTGCCTGTTTACGTGTCCGGTGTGGATTTGTATTGTTTTGCCAGTCTTCCAGAAGCTGGTCTTTCTGCTTCAAGATATGTGAAATTTGACTGGGATTGACACCATATACAGTGGTGGAAATAAGTATTTGATCCCTTGCTGATTTTGTAAGTTTGCCCACTGACAAAGACATGAGCAGCCCATAATTGAAGGGTAGGTTATTGGTAACAGTGAGAGATAGCACATCACAAATTAAATCCGGAAAATCACATTGTGGAAAGTATATGAATTTATTTGCATTCTGCAGAGGGAAATAAGTATTTAATCCCTCTGGCAAACAAGACCTAATACTTGGTGGCAAAACCCTTGTTGGCAAGCACAGCGGTCAGACGTCTTCTGTAGTTGATGATGAGGTTTGCACACATGTCAGGAGGAATTTTGGTCCACTCCTCTTTGCAGATCATCTCTAAATCATTAAGAGTTCTGGGCTGTCGCTTGGCAACTCGCAGCTTCAGCTCCCTCCATAAGTTTTCAATGGGATTAAGGTCTGGTGACTGGCTAGGCCACTCCATGACCCTAATGTGCTTCTTCCTGAGCCACTCCTTTGTTGCCTTGGCTGTATGTTTTGGGTCATTGTCGTGCTGGAAGACCCAGCCACGACCCATTTTTAAGGCCCTGGCGGAGGGAAGGAGGTTGTCACTCAGAATTGTACGGTACATGGCCCCATCCATTCTCCCATTGATGCGGTGAAGTAGTCCTGTGCCCTTAGCAGAGAAACACCCCCAAAACATAACATTTCCACCTCCATGCTTGACAGTGGGGACGGTGTTCTTTGGGTCATAGGCAGCATTTCTCTTCCTCCAAACACGGCGAGTTGAGTTCATGCCAAAGAGCTCAATTTTTGTCTCATCTGACCACAGCACCTTCTCCCAATCACTCTCGGCATCATCCAGGTGTTCACTGGCAAACTTCAGACGGGCCGTCACATGTGCCTTCCGGAGCAGGGGGACCTTGCGGGCACTGCAGGATTACAATCCGTTATGTCGTAATGTGTTACCAATGGTTTTCGTGGTGACAGTGGTCCCAGCTGCCTTGAGATCATTGACAAGTTCCCCCCTTGTAGTTGTAGGCTGATTTCTAACCTTCCTCATGATCAAGGATACCCCACGAGGTGAGATTTTGCGTGGAGCCCCAGATCTTTGTCGATTGACAGTCATTTTGTACTTCTTCCATTTTCTTACTATGGCACCAACAGTTGTCTCCTTCTCGCCCAGCGTCTTACTGATGGTTTTGTAGCCCATTCCAGCCTTGTGCAGGTGTATGATCTTGTCCCTGACATCCTTAGACAGCTCCTTGCTCTTGGCCATTTTGTAGAGGTTAGAGTCTGACTGATTCACTGAGTCTGTGGACAGGTGTCTTTCATACAGGTGACCATTGCCGACAGCTGTCTGTCATGCAGGTAACGAGTTGATTTGGAGCATCTACCTGGTCTGTAGGGGCCAGATCTCTTACTGGTTGGTGGGGGATCAAATACTTATTTCCCTCTGCAGAATGCAAATAAATTCATATACTTTCCACAATGTGATTTTCCGGATTTAATTTGTGATGTGCTATCTCTCACTGTTACCAATAACCTACCCTTCAATTATGGGCTGCTCATGTCTTTGTCAGTGGGCAAACTTACAAAATCAGCAAGGGATCAAATACTTATTTCCACCACTGTATTATTTAGCAATAGATGCTTGACTTTGTTTGTTTTCTAATTTTATAAGAACTTCTATTCGTTCAGCCAGTGTTCAAGTCTTACAGTTGCGCGACGACGACGACTCCAGTGTACACTCTTAACAACATTCTTTCGCTTCTTCTACCTGTGGCAGTTAACCAACGAGATTTTAAATTTACCACCCCTTTGTCACACGCCAAACAGCTTCCATATTCCACGCGTGCGCTTATGCGGAGTCTTTCCTGCAGAGCAGCGGTCTTAAACCATGCATATGAGCTATTCTTGCACCTATCAGTGGTGCGTTAAACCGAAGTTTGTCCCCATAGAAATTGATGGCGCCAAAAACGGGACTGAAGTATGGCATGCAGTTAAACAGAGCATGTGCTTATCCGACGTGCACTTAAATGGAGTGCACTGTGTATATATATATATATATATATATATATATATATATATATATATACTTAATCTTTTTCTCTCTATATATATATATATGGCTGTTGGATGATTAAAATTTTTAATTGTAATTAATCTCATAATTAAAATTTTCAATCTTGAGCTAACTGGTCCAGCATCACTGTACGTGCCTGGGTTGCGGGCAGCATCTACAATGTAAGTGGGCTTCTTCCACTGGCCCCAACAGCCTTCCTGCAGCCGGGAAAACAGGAAGTTGCATCGGAGGAGGCAGTACGTTTGAATTGAATGGTGCTCTCTCAGACTTCAGAGAACAGAGTGGGATTTTGGGCAGGCTTATAGCTCAAACTCACCGAGTGCTACATAGTACAAAATAATTTATACAGATATTTCAGCAGCAAATATGAGGAAAAGGTTGGAGGTTACTGTATACTGGAGGAAGAGTCAGGGGCCACACTTAAGGTCGACAGGGACTGCCACTGACTCCTCAGCCTTGCAATGAAAAACACTGGCTTAGAGCTCAATGGCCAAGTGGAATTGAAATGCATACAGATAAATATCAAACATATCTAATTCTTTAACAGTTCTGATAGGTAAAATGCTCTTCTACATAGTGAAATCTGAGTATGGAGTCTGGTCATAAAGGAGAAAAAAAAACGGTGACCAAATGGTCATCTTTGCAAGATGGTCCTTTATTCAGAAGAAAATTAAAACTGCCCTGTATAAGTTGAAACGTGAATAACTTATGAGAAGCTTTTAACAGCACAAAGCAGAGGGAATGAATAGAAACAGAAAGACAGTGTGACAAGACAAAGATAAAATCCCCTTGGTGCAATGGTGCCACTTAAAGCATGTAATACTCCTGTGTCTGGTACAAAAGTCTCTCTTTTCCATACCAGACCAACCTTCCTCAGCCTGTCTATTTCATAGAACAAGGATAAAGCCAACTACGGGGTACCTGGTCAAAATAATCCTGACAAAAAAAGCTCTCGACATAATAGTCCCTGACATAACAGCCACTGTCAAAACAGCCTGCCCACAACATAACCCTTGACAAGTTAGCCCCCCCAACAAAAGGGGCCGATCAGGCTGCCCAGAATATGGGACTGCATTTTTTTTCCTAATAATCTTACCTTGCCAAACAGGATAAGGATGGTAAGACTATGAAAATGATGACAATATTGTTTTGTTTTAATTAGCATGTTGATGGAAGAATAGTTTCTTTAAATAGCAGAACAGATCATGAATACCAGTTTGTAGCTATAGAATTTTGTTTATTTATATATGCTTTATGCAATTGAACGCTGGTAGGAGTCTTTATCAGTGAAGATTTCAGTATAATTTATTATATTTTTTTGTGATGTGTTATTTTTTCTTAGGGGGGGTGTTTTGTTAAGGGGGCTGTTTTGTGTAGAGGCTATTTTGTGGGAAGGGCCATTTTGTTAGGGTGTGAAATGTCAAGGGTTATTTTGTTACAAAGCTGTTTTGTCAGGGCTTTTTTGTCGGGGCAATTATGACTGGGTGCCCAACCATGGTTTTGTCCAAGAACTCTATGTGAACATCTCTGAATGGATTTCCAATAAAAGTTTAATGGGGGATTGGAGGCAGCAGATTTACAGCATGTACTCCAGGACAGGACAGGACAAACCAAAAATCAAGGGAGTCTCAACAGAAAGAGCAAAAGAAGTGCCTTTCCCAACTAAAGAAGCAAATATGGGGTGTGAGTAGACCCCACTTAGGTGTGGTTGGGTATTCAGAAAACTTGAGGTTAAAATTTGGTCTCCTTTCTTTAAAGGAGTTAAGAGATACCAAGTTTCACTCAATAGAAACGTTGAGTGAAACTTGGTAGTCTCTCTCATTTGTAGTCTCTCTCACTCTCGCACTCTTCAGGCCTATTCTCTCAATCATTACAAATCCTGATCGCTGCTTTCATGACAGGCAAGGCTAAGAGGAGAAAAGCCAACTGGCTGTACCAAGAAGAAATTGAATGCAATGTTAAACCAAGGGCTCTTTGATGTTTAGTCTCCTGGTGTTAGACCGATGTTCTGGCATGTGTACCTTTAAAGATCTCGTCATCATACAGACATATAGTTTGTGACAGGGACACGTTATCACGTACACTACAGAAGGCGTCAAGTTTGTGAAATGTTTCAAAATATATTGTATATTATTGATGGTTTCCTCAAAAACGTTTGTTTGCAAAGTTACTTTGCAGATCTGGCAGGTGCCACATTTTTAATGGCCACTGTTGAGCTGCCTCTTTGTTCCAAATCTACTTGGAATATCCGCTGGGCTTAATATTTCTGCTTAATGCCATATTAAGACTTGGTGCACTCAGAGCCAGAGAAAAAAAACACAAGGGCATTTTGTACTTAAGGTAGCTGGGTTCATAAACAGCAAAGATAATTCTGGTGCTAGTCACTGGGTCCTCAAAAAGAAGTGGACTTAACACAAAGTTTCAGGATGCGTTTACCCAAACCCAACTTGTCCTTGGTTGAATGCAGGAAGGCAAAGGATAACTCTCGCATTCTTCAGGCCCCTTCTCTCAATCATTACAACTTTAGTGCCAGTGCACCGATCCTGATCACTGCTTTCATGAGAGGCAAGGCTAAGAGGAGAAAAGAAATCTCAACACACCTTCTTGCGTGCTACCTCCCACTGCCCCATCCCTTTCTGTGTACCTACAAGTACACACTCTGTGAAACCTATTAGGCACTGAGGGGTGGAATTATCAACATGGGCTAATATTAAGACATGTTATTTTACAACTAACTCTTGCTATTTTAGCACATACCTCATGTTATGCAATGAGACCTAATTACTAAGAACTGGGGTTAACAGTATAAAAACGTTGGTAGTTTCCCCCCTAAATTAAAGAAAAAAGAAATGCCTCTAGAAATCACTGCTGTTCAGCACAGGTCCCAGTTAATGCAATAAGACCTGGGAGCCATTTTTCTAAGCCGCACATAGGCGCCTACGCGCGTCAATTTTGAGTTACCACCCAGCTACCACGTGGCCCTTGCGGTAATTTCATTTTTGACGCGTGTCCGCTATACGCACCGGAAAATAATTTTTATTTCCTTGCGCGTGGCAGAAACCGGGCGGTAATCATTATTCTACGCATGTAGATGATTGCTGCCAGACAATGGCTGGTGGTAAGGTGTCAGACCCAAAATGGACACGTGCCAATTTTAATTTTGCTGCACATCCATTTTCGGCAAATTTTTTTTTTTTAAAAGGCCTTTTTTACAGGCAAGCTGAAAAATGGATCTGCGTGCGCCCAAAACACGTGCCTACATCAGAGCAGCCCATTTTTCGGAACACCATAGTAAAAGGGCCCCCTAGTTACCAATAATTAAGATTAACAGTAAAATAACTGGTGTTACAGGTAGCCCACATTGATACTTCCCCTCTGAGTGGAGAACAATTTTCAGCCATGAGAATTTAGACTCATTGCTTCCACTGTGTCTGTATCCTTTCAAAGGCTCAAAAAGAAGCAAATATTTTATGCTGTTTTCTTCTCTCTCTCTCTCTTTTTTTTTTTTTTTTTAAACAAAGCAATACTGTACTTAACTGTTTTCTAGATTTATACCTGGATGTACAGTCTGAAAAATCTCACTCTTTGGGATGGTTCAACCGTGACACCTCTGGTAAGTTTCTTTCACCTTACCAGACATAGTCCTTTGCCACTGTGGTAAAGCATATTGCAAGCTCTCAGACTCACAGAGAGGAAACAGTGACATTGTCAAAGTGTGGGCTTCTGAGTTAGGAGTAAATCCTAGGACAGGAGCTGAAAGTTCTCGCTCTTTCATCATCCCTGCCAGAGAATTCTGTGTGCCACTCAGCAAATCCCTTTACCTCCCTTGGCCCAGGAACCAGTTGAAAACAAGGCATCAGTCTCCATCTTGCTTTTGCAGGAGGCAGTTCACGTACGTGCAAATCACACATGCATTTTTAACACACATACTCTGCACAAATTTTCAAAGACCATCTACCCATGTTGTTTTTCTTTGAAAATTGTAAAAGTGCACGTTAAAAAGTGACTGGGTATTTTGCACTAAAATCTGTGTTGGTGACAAATAGGGTGTGTGTGTGGCGGGGGGTGGGTGGGGTGTAAATGCCTTTGAAAACAGCCCTCCATCTTAAAGTATTTCTGCTTAACTGAATACACACAAATACAGGCCCCTGGTTTACAGACAGCAGAGACCAAACTGAAAATAAAAGTTACCAGCTTCATGGTTTTTCATGTCTACGTAAAAAAATACTTGGAAAAAAGCCCAAAGCAGTAGATAAAAAGAATCAAGCAGGAGGAAATCCGTTTGAAATGCCAGCTGTGAGCCTCTCTCAGTTCCTTAGGCTGATCAAAGTAGACTGTGACACTGTTTGAAAGCAGTCTGGTTTTCCCTTCTTTCCCCTGACCTATTTGCACTGGGGTTGCGGTAGCCAGTTTTGTTTCCGAGATTGGACAAGTGGGTCCCACAAGTGACACAGCCCACATCCACCTCAGCACAAATGCCAGTATAGATCAACTGAGTCATCCATTTCAGTCTCTTCCCTACCCCCTCTCCACCATGGGATATAAATTCCTACTAGATTGCTCATGTTTAAATGCTGAATGGTCCCCCCCCCCCCCCCCCCCCCCCCCCCCCCCATCCCCACAACATTCTCCTTCCATATACAGCACTTATTTCCCAGCTCAAGACAAGTATATGGCTTTAAGCAATCCCCCCACAAGAGAAATGGAGGAGAAAATCACATCTCTCAAAATAAGACATGTAACAACTGAAATCTGAAGTGGCTTCTAGGAACTTTAACATGCAAGCCTTACATGTTTCGTAGTGTAAGCAAGGGAGAGAGCTGGTTCTGCAGAAGGGTTATTCTTATACCTTTTGAAGAACGTACTAATTACTAAAACGTACTCTAGAACTTGCTGGTGGTAGAAAGACTTTCGCTCACCTGTTTTTTTTCCATGTGAAGCGCCTCTGCTGTATTTTGTTCCACGTTACACATGAGAACACAAAGTGAAAGTACAAGGAACCACACTACTAGAATTAGTGCCATTACATGCCATCCTTTGCAGGCCCATGAAGGAAGTTTTTCACTTGACAGTAATACAAGACAATTTTTCATCATTGTTTCTTTTTGGGTCCAGTAGTTTCCTCCTACTCCTTCAAGTTTCAGTTTCATTAAGCCTTAATTCAAAACTACTTGGGTTTATACCCCACATCTATCTCGTCTAAGCCACTGTGTTTAAAGCATTCACAGATCACAGCTCCCTTCATGGCCTGCACTCTGAGCTTCCAGTAGTTGTCGCTGCTGAACAACAGCTGAGTCGCTCTCTTTCCTCAGGGGCAACAAGAATGCAGCTTCTGCAGCCTCTCAGGCCCTGACAGCCCAAGAAGAGAGCTAGATCCAGATCTCCCATGCAGTGGTTACAACCCAAAACGGCAAGATAGCATTATAAGTCACCTACATGACGTGGTTGCTGCAACCCTAAAAAGAAAAAAAAAACCACTGCTTTGAAGCTTAGGTATGGGGACAGGACCATACTGGAATTTGTAAATGTGTCTACCCAAAGTGGAAAAACTGCTGCTCGGCATATTGGATAAGCTATTTTGGTCTTTGCCATCATTTATTTACTAGACTACTGCCAGCAACTACGCCTCTGGACCTGCCCTCTTTCCCGCCACTTGCATGTGTTAAATTAAGGGTCATTTTATAAACTTTTTCTGCCCATAAAACTTGTTTTACACACATAAAAGTGCTTTTGTAAAATTAACCCAAGGATCCACACATAGAAGTACACATGGAGGCATATTTTCAAAGCACTTAGCCTTCCAAAGTTCCATAGGTTTCTATGGAACTTTGGAAGGCTAAGTGCTTTGAAAATAAGCCTCATGGTGATAAAGCATGTATTCCTACACAATGCATGTTTAGTCATGTTCTGGGGCAAAGTCCATGGCGCACAGGTGGCATTGTACATAAGTACAAAAGTATTGCCATACTGGGAAAGACCAAAGGTCCATTAAGCCCAGCATTCTGTTTCCAACAGTGGCCAATCCAGGTTATACCTCACTAGTTACTCCCATCTCTAAGTCTTTTATAAATATGTTAAAAAGCAGCGGTCCCAGCAAAGAACCCCACTAACTACCCTTCTCCATTGAGAATACTGACCATTTAACCCTACTCTCTGTTTTCTATCTTTTAACCAGTTCTCAATCCACAATAGAACACTACCTCCTATCCCACGACTCTCCAATTTCCTCTGGAGTCTTTCATGAGGTACTCTGTCAAACACCTTCTGAAAATCCAGATACACAATATCGGCCGGCTCACCTTTATCCACATGTATGTTCACCCCTTCAAAGAAATGTAGTAGATTGGTGAGGCAAGACTTCCCTTCACTAAATCCATGTTGACTTTGAGGCTCATTTTCAAAGCACTTAGCCTCCCAAAGTTCCATAGAAACCTATGGAACTTAGCCTCCCAAAGTGCTTTGAAAATATGCCTCTTTGTCTCATTAATCCATGCTTTTGAATATGCTCTGTAATTTTGTTCTTTATAATAGTCTCTACCATTTTGCCCGGCACCGACATAGACTCACCGGTCTATAATTTCCCAGATCTCCTCTGGAACCTTTTTTAAAAATTGGCGTTACATTGGCCACCCTCCAATCTTCCAGTACTACGCTCTGGGATTAATACCATCCGGTCCAGGAGATTTGCTACTCTTCAGTTTGTAGAACTGCCCCATTACATCCTCCAGGTTTACAGAGAATTCATTAAGTTTCTCCGACTTGTCAGCTTTGAATACCATTTCTGGCACCAGTATCCCATCCAAATCTTACTCGATGAAGACCGAAGCAAAGAATAAATTTAATCTCTCCGCTACAGCTTTGTCTTTCCTGATCGCCCCTTTTACTCCTCAATCATCTAGCGGTCCAACCAATTCTTGTGCCGGCTTCCTGCTTTTAATATACCTAACAAAAATTTTTACTATGTGTTTTTGACTCCAACGCAATCTTTTTTTCGAAGTCCCTCTTAGCCTTCCTTATCAGCACGTCGCATTTGACTTGACATTCCTTATGCTGTTTCTTATTATTATTTTTAGTCAGTTCCTTCTTCTATTTTCTGAAGGATTTTCTTTTAGCTCTAATAGCTTCCTTCACCTCACTTTTTAACCATGCCGGCTGTCGTTTGGTCTTCCGTCATCCTTTTTTAATATGAGGAATATATTTGGCCTGGGCTTCCAGGATGGTGTTTTTGAACAGCATCCACGCCGGATGTAAATTTTTTACCCTCGCAGTCGCTCCTCTAAGTTTTTTTTCACCGTTCTTCTCATTTTATCATAGTCTCCTTTTTTAAAGTTAAATGCTAACGTATTTGATTTCCTATGTATACTTACTTCAAAGCTAATATCAAATCCGATCATATTATGATCACTGTTATCAGGCGGCCCCAGCACCATTAACTCCCGCACCAGATCATGCGCTCCACTAAGGACTAGGTCTAGAATTTTTCCTTCTCTCGTCGGCTCCTGTACCAGCTGCTCCATAAAGCAGTCCTTGATTTCATCAAGAAATTTTACCTCCCTAGCGTGCCTCGATGTTACATTTACCCAGTCAATATCGGGGTAATTGAAATCACCCATTATTGTGTTGCCCAGTTTGTTTGTGTCCCTAATTTCTTTTAACATTTCTGCATCCGTCTGTTCATCCTGGCCAGGCAGACGGTAGTACACTCCTATCAATATCCTTTTCCCCTTTACAAATGGAATTTCAATCCACAGTGATTCCAAGAAATGTTTTGTTTCCTGCAGAATTTTCAATCTATTTGATTCAAGGCTCTGGTTAATATACAATGCTACCCCCTCCACCAATTCGATCCACCCTATCACTACGATATAATTTGTACCCCGGTATGACAGTGTCCCACTGGTTATCCTCTTTCACCCAGGTCCGAGAGATGCCTATTATATCTAATTTTTCATTTAGTGCAATATATTCTAACTCTCCCATCTTATTTCTTAGGCTCCTGGCATTCGCATATAGACATTTCAAACTATGTTTGTTGTTCCTATTTACATCATGCTCTGTTTTGGTGATATCTTTGAAAGATACCTTATCCTGAACCATGCGCTTTTGAGCGATTGTCGGCCTTCCCCCCGTTTCTAGTTTAAAAGCTGCTCTATCTCGTTTTTAAATTCCGATGCCAGCAGCCTGGCCCCACCCTGGTTAAGGTGGAGCCCATCCTTTTGGAATAGGCTCCTCCTTCCCCAGAATGTTGCCCAGTTCCTAACAAATCTAAAACCCTCTTCCCTGCACCATCATCTCATAAACGCATTGGGACTCCGGAGCTCTGCCTGTCTCTTGGGCCCTGCACGTGGAACGGGTAGCATTTCAGAAAATGCTACCCTAGAGGTCCTGGATTTGAGCTTTCTACCTAAGAGCCTAAATTTGGCTTTCAGAACTACTCTCCCACATTTTCCTATGTCATTGGTACCCACATGTACCAAGGCAGCAGACTCCTCCCCAGCACTGTGTAAAATCCTATCTAGGTGACGCGTGAGGTCTGCTACCTTTGCACCAGGCAGGCAAGTCACCAGGCAATCCTCATGTTCACCAGCCACCCAGTTATCTATATGCCTAATGATTGAATCACTAACTACAAGAGCTGTCCTAACCCTTCCCTTCTGGGCAGCACTTGGAGACATATCCTCGGTGCGAGAGGATAGGATATCCCCTGGTGGGCAGGTCCTGGCTACAGGAGTACTTCCTATTTCACCAGGGTGATGCTCTCCCTCTAGAAGACCTCCCTCCTCCAAGGTAGCATAGGGGCTACCAGACTGAAGGTGAGACTTCTCTACAACATCCCTGTAGGTCTCCTCTATGTACCTCTCTGTCTCCCTCAGCTTCATCAAGTCTGCTAAACTCCAATCTTTAAGTTCCCAAAGCACAAAGCAAAATAGTGTTCACTTATCAGAGAAATGTCCTCTTCTCTCAGAACTCCTCAGAAAGAAAGTTCAGTGGGACCTTTCCTCTTTATATAGTTTTGAATCTAAGGGGCCTTTTTAAAACAGGCTCTTTGAAGTTAACTCAGCAACCTTAGTTAGCATGTTCTCCAATCTATGGAACTTTGGAAGGCTAAGTGCTTTGAAAATGAGCCCCTAAGGCACCTAGTTAATAATGCTTGCTTTTCTCTCTCTCTCCTTTTTTATTCCCCCCTTAATACTAAACTAGGTCCTGCTTGCTTTTCCCTTTCTCTCTCTTTTTATTCCCCCTTAATACTAAACTAGATCCTGCAGTGCCTGCTAGAGTCTATCTGTTAATGCTATGGTATAAAGTTTTTAAAACTAAGGGGAAAAGACTATGGAGATTAGTTGATAAAATTTGCTCTCTTATATTTTTATTTTGTCTATTATTAAACCTACAATTCCTCCTTAAACCCCAATTGTTAAGTTCCCAAAGCCCAAAGCAAAATAGTGTTCACTTACCAGAGAAATGTCCTCTTCTCTCAGAACTTCTCAGAAAGTAAACCCTGTCCTTTATCCTCACCTCTTTATTCCCTTACCCTTAATTGTTCTGTCTGTTTACTGTCTTATCTAGATTGTAAGCTCTTTGAGCAGGGACTGTCTTCTGTGTATGGTGTACAGCACTGCGTATGCCTTGTAGCGCTATAGAAATGATAAATAGATATTTTATGTGCCAACATTTACAACTGCTCTAAACAGGTGTAAATGTCCATGGCTTCAACCTAATTGCAATATCTGCACTGTGATGGAGTAAGTATGAGGGTAACTTTCCCTTTAACAACAAACGCTCCCTCACAGGGTCACTTTAAATCCTGCAGTATAGCAGAAAGGCCATGGCTCAGTCAAGGCAGGGCAGGGAGGGCCTGGTTCAGGCAGCTAGAAAAAAGAACTGAACACAGGCCAGGGGCAGCCAAAGAAGATAAGGGCAGACCTACATCATTTGCTTACATATGAGTAAGCAGCAGAAGCTTAATTTAGGTAGGCAGAGTTTTACTTTGGAACCTTGGAAAATTCTGATCCGGGAGGCCAGATCAAAGCCAGGCCTGGTTTTGATTAATCTTGATAACAAAGACTAGCACACATCGAGACTGTGGGGCCCTGTCCCACTGCAGGATGATTGTAATTGCGTTTCAAGAGACTTCTTTTCTCGAGTTTATGATGTCTGTGAAGGGAACAGGCTTTAATATATTAATTTGAATATAAATAAAATGTTTTGTTTAACTCCCATCTCTCCGAGTGACTGTCTGTGGAAGCTCTGTGCCCACACCTTCGCTCATGCTACTACATGTATACCCAGTGTACCTGATGTAACTCGCCTTGAGCTACTACTGAAAAAGGTGTAAAATATACATAAATAATAATATTTAATCCTAGTATTTTATAAAGACACTTGGGCACCTACATGTCTTTATAAAACAGGCTGAAACTAGGCACCAGATTTACCTTCCAAACCTAGATCACCTGTTTAAAAAACTACCCTCCTTGTGTCTAATGAAATCTGAGCCCATCATATAAGACAGAAAAAGGATCATCACCAGAGGAGTTTAGTAGTTAACTGGTGAGATTCCCCTGGCTGAAAATCATTACCCTCAGAGCAGGTAAAAGTGCATCTTGATTTCACAATGCATGTGCTTTTAAGCTTGATTAAAGAGGTGATCCTGGGGCGCATACTCAGAGAACTGAATTTACAAATCTGTAGTTGCCACTTGGCCCAGTTCTGTTCCACAAATCTTGTATTCCGCAATTACCATTGCTAGATCTATGAGGATCCCATGACAAGATAACAGGATCAATATCCCAGAATTTATCAATAATGTATAATTACATAGCTAATATTATAATTCAAAATGTTTTACAAAAAATAAGTTTTGAGAGTCTTACAAAATAGAAGATAATTTGATATGACAGATTGGTAAAGGCAATTAATTCCAAACATATACAACCTGATAATATATAGAGGAATTAAAAATTCTAAGACTCTTAACTTGTTTAAATGTTGGAAAATGAAGTAACAATTGGTTACGAGTCTTACCACCATTTCTGGTAGAAAGAAAGGATACTCAATCCACTAAATATAATTGGGCTTCACCATATAAGATCCAAAATGTTATGGTACACAATTTAAACTGCATTTTAACATTAACAGGCAACCAGTGTAATTTCTTAAGCAGGTCTGAACGTTAAGCAAATATATATTAATCTGGCAGCTGCGTTCTGCACCAGTTGTAGATGACCAATTAATGATTTGGAACAGCTTATGTAAATGACATTACAATAATTTAATCTGGACAAAACCAAAGACTGTACCAACAGTCTAAATTTTTCAGGCTCAAAGTATGTATGCAATGATCTAAGATTGTTTAACAATTATGGGTATTCTTTATATTAAATATTACCAGCACCGGAACTGCATGGTCTAGGCCTTCATAATTGCACCTCCACCAACATTTAGCATAAAAAAGACTTGCTAATCAAAGATTTAACTTGATTAGTCCTAGGACAATCCACATCAACTCGTAAGATTCTCGAACATGAGTCTAGCACTAAAACACTGGTGCCAATTGAAAAATGTTGAGATAATTCAATGGAATCTGATGGACCCAACCACAAAGATGTTGTTTTCTCAGAATTCAGTTTTAATCAATTATCCACTGCTGTCTACAGAAACAGTGGGTATAAGGCATACGAGTGCTATAAAGTTCGATTTTCAAAGGAAAAGCTGCATGGTCAGTAGGAACCAAAATTGTCCAGGTACTCTGCAGCAACACACCCCACTGAAATTCCCCTCCTCCCCCCCCCCCCCTCTCCAACAATGGCCACTGGTACTGCCTGATAGCATTTAACAGGATTCTATTCAAGTGTTAGTTTGGAAGGGATCTCACCACCCTACCCTTCAAAAACTCAATTTCAACCTAGACAAAAATACAATTAGAGAGTGCAGATGTAAATAAAATTCAGAAACAGCTGTTGGTAGCCTCTGAGGAGCAGAGTTTTGACAGCCTCAAGTTGGCTGGATGGGTGCTACAAGCAACACTTACACTAGTTTTGGGGCACATGGTTAATGAGTGTTGGCGAGCTCAGGAGACATGAAGGTGGCATCCGCACACAGAGAGACGGTGTGGTTTTATCCATAGGCACTCTGCCCACTCAGACATAAGCTGATACAGTCAAAGGATCTACTGCTGGAACCTCAGCAAATTAAAGACTATAGAATGTCATTAATTAAAAAGCTGGCACACTCTCGACAGTCACTCCTTTCTTAGACTGGTTCTGCTCTTTCAGTTGAGATGGTATGAAAGACGAAATGCTTTCTGTCCAGTAATTACTGTGTGCCTGGCTGAGACAAAGCCCAGGCCTGTCTCTGAATTATCATGCTCTGCCTTTTGAAGTGTGATAATCCCCCTGCAATTATCATTTTGCTGCACTCAATTATCAAATTTCTTATAACAATTTTTTTTTTAATTTAAACTTTGCAGCCTAAAACAAAATGGCCTGGAAGTTAGTTGACTTCATGTTTGATAGACAATAAAACAGCTTTCATTTGTTTTTATTTTCTGGATCCAATCATTTCACTGATTTCACTTTAGCTTGCCAGCAGGCTCTAAGTGTCTGTGTGTTTTTTTTCCCCGGCCAGCCTAATTCAGATAGGGGGTCTTTTACTAAGGCGCGCTTACATTTTTAGCATGCGCTAAAAATAAGCGCGTGCTAAACGTTAGAGATGCCAATAGGAATATATTGGTGTCTCTAACATTTAGCGTGACCATTTTTATCGCGCGCTAAAAACGTAAGTGCACCTTAGTAAAAGACCTCCTTAATTTTTTTTTTTTACAATGACTAAGTTCTGGTTTTGCCCAAGCAGAGGTAAAGAAGAGGGAGCCAGCAACCAATCGATCAGTTTGACCAGAAGAAAAAAAAAAGATAAAACTTAAGCAAAATCTTAGGACTGAGTGAATGATGTGCCTTTCCCAGTGTCACCATTTAGATTTTTTTTACCACATTTACAAAAAAATTTGACCACTGAAAAGGCATGCAAAGATTAACAGTCAGAGAAGTGCTGGTCATTGATCTACAAATGCTTCTGAAGACCTGCTGTGTTTGCAGTAGATTCACCTGCAAAATATATGTGCCAAGGAAACACAGGCAGCAAGGGGCACAAAATACAGATCTGCTAAAGAAAAACAATGTAAAAATCCCAAAGAACCAGGCGGCCAGTCAATGGAAGTTATGAAAACCCTGGCAAACTGCAGCGAAGTGAAAATTGTGAAGTGGAAAATCCAATGACTTCAGCAAAATACAGCACAGGTGTGAGAGGACTTGGGAGAAATGCCTGCGGTCCTGTTTTAATCACCTACACTTTCTCACACTGCAACCTATGTCCCTTTGCTAGGGCACAGCACATTTTTGAATGCTACTTTACATTCTGCAGTCCTTGTACCAAGATGTCAGCAGTGTTATCTAAAAGCATCTCTCAAACCAGCAGGCTATTTAGTTTTCATGCTTGGAACACCCGGTGCAGTTTGTAGCTAGAAAGGCTGTGCCACTTGGGCATGGAGAAGACCGTAGACCATGCAGGGATGAAAAGCAAGGAGGAAGAAAACAATTTCCTCTATGGCTTACTGGAGAAACAGCATGGAGGCAAGATGATCCTGAAGAGCTTACAGTTTTGATGACAGGTGTACCCTATGAAGAAAGACTAAGGAGGCTAGGGCTTTTCAGCTTGGAGAAGAGACAGCTTAGGGGAGACATGATAGAGGTATATAAATAATGAGTGGAGTTGAACAGGTGGATGTGATGCGTCTGTTCGCGCTTTCCAAAAATATTAGGACTAGGGGGCATGCGATGAAACTACAGTGTAGTACATTTAAAACAAATAGGAGAAAATGTTTCTTCACCGAATGCGTAATTAAACTCTGGAATTCGTTGCCGGAGAACGTAGTGAAGGCGGTTAGCTTGGCAGTGTTTAAAAAGGGGTTGGACGGTTTCCTAAAGGACAAGTCCATAGACTGCTTCTAAATGGACTTGGGAAAACTCCACAATTTCGGGAATAACATATATAAAATGTTTGTACGTTTGGGTAGCTTGCCAGGTGCCCTTGACCTGGATTGGCCGCTGTCGGGGACAGGATGCTGGGCTCGATGGACCTTTGGTCTTTTCACAGTATGGCATTACTTATGTACATGTTTCAGGACAGATAGTATTGTTCATATAATCGATGCTCTGGAGAAGGCGAGAGGTAAGGAGGACAAATGAAGAACTAGAAGATGGCAAGATGTGAAAAGAAGGAAAAGGGGTCATGGAAATCCGATAAAGGACAGAAAGCCTTGGGGGAGGGTGGATGGAATCTTTCCCTCTTGCTTAAAAACAGACTGGAATCAGTTTTCCTGCAGAAGTGATCCTGACATAGCATTTGTTGAAAGAACCTTCGAACCCACAACCAACCAGCCCAGTCACCTCAGGCTTTCTGTATTAAATGCAGGCCCAGCTTGATATTTGGTCATGTCCCTGCTGTGATCTCTGCTGCTCTCTATACCTGTCACAGACCTGCTTAAACTCCATCATTGTGGCCACCATTTGCCACTCATGGTTCTGGGAAGTGTTTCTAATGTACAGCTCCCAGGTCAGTGAGGGATAGACTATTGATCCATGGCATCTAGCTGGACATGTTGCTCCAATTTCTCTAAGAAATGAAGGATAACAAATCTATACACGCTAATATTGTAAAACCATGACTGGATTGAAAGACTAGGAGACATCTGATAACCTTGACTCAATCATCTGAGAATACCTAAACTGACCTTATGGGAATGACTTGAAATAAAAATATAGTGATACAATGCAATGCAGACATAGTGACTGCAATTCTCCTTTTATTTCGTCTACCTGAACACCTTAAATGTACATAAACATTCTTTACCTTCCATACTGGGCCAGACTAAAGGTCCATCTAGCCCAATATCCTGCTTCTAACAGTAGCCATGTAAGGTCATTAGTACCTGGCAGAATACCAAAACTCACCTCCAGGAATGAGCAGTGCGGCTTACTCTGGGGGTCTACCTTAACATTTAAGCTCTCGACTATAGCTTTGTGTTCCCCGAGTGCCCCGTTTTCTCCTTGATGGTCTAATGGTCCAACTGATTCCCTCACAGGCTTTTTGCTTCTAATGTACCTGAAAATTTTTTTTTTTTTTTTTACCAAGTTTTTGCCTCTATGGGAAACTTCTTTTTAAATTCTCTTTTAGTCATCCTTACCAATGCTTTGCATTTAACTTGCCAATGGTTATGCTGCTTCCTGTTTTCTTCATTCAGACTCTTTTTACATTTTTTTGAAAGATGTTCCTTTGGCTGGAATAGTCTTTTTCAGCTCACTTTATAACCACATTGGCTGTGGTTTGGCTTTCCTTCCACTTTTTTTTTTTTTTTTTAATACATGGGATACATATGATCTAGGTTTCAAGATGGTAATTTTAAACAATGTCTATACTTGATTTAGGGCTCTGTTTACTAAGGTGCGCTAGCGTTTTTAGTGCATGCTAATGCTAAAGACACTCATATTCTTATGGGTGTCTCTAGCATTGGCGCACACTAAAAACGCTAGCGTGCCTAAAGCACGGCTTAGTAATCAGGGCCCTTAAACTCTTAACCTTCGCAGCTGCTTCTTTTAGGTTTTTTTTTTTTTTAATAATTTTCCTAATCTTATCATAGTTGCTCTTTTAAAAGTTAAATACTGATGCGGTAGATTTCTTTAGTGTCTTTACTCCAGTCCAAGTTTTTTCCACATCTGTAGCTTGCCCTACTTGAAAAAATGTATTGTGAGGAAAAACAGCAAAGGTTAGCCTGTGTCACCCTGGCCTCTTGTGTCTCTGTGGGTAAAACTGTTTGTTTTTTTTTTCTCATTTTTGCTTGGATGGCCAATTACTTCTGTAGAAAATCCCATTCCAACAGCTGTGGCTTGTTGAGCACATTCAAGATTAAATTCTGGTTTCTCTTATTTCCGGAGCCCTGCAGCAGATTATGTTGATGGAACCCTTTGAAATCTTGTTATTGTAGTAACAAGGGGACTTCTCTTTAGAAATGCAAAAAAAAAGAAAAGATTTATCCTTCTTTAAGATTTGTTTACATCACAAAGGCAAAATATAACCAATCCAATCAAAGCTAGGAAGTATTTTGCCTAGATGAAATGTCACCTGCAAGATGCAACTGAATGACTAGTGGATGACCAGTTTTAGCCTGAGAATGTGGCGATTCTTTCCTTCTTACATTCACATTCCTTTATCAAAGATGGGATCATAAACAATTATTAATCAGATAGACTTTGGAACCTCCACTTCACAATTCTAATGAGCAACAGTGAACAGATTTGCCTATTACGATCTACCAGGTTCTTCCAAATTATCCATACTGTCTAGCGTATGAGACAGGATACCGGGCTCCATGGACCACTGGTTTACTGTAAGATGGCACCTCTTATCTGTTTAAAGAATGAGATCTAAAAAATCTGACTCAAGGATGAAAGAACAAGGAACCTGAAAACCAGAAGCACATCTGAGCTGAGCAACAGGAAGAGACAGTTTATACCAGTAGGTTTTCTAACCAGCCACTTGGAAAGTACCAGACAAGTCTTGATACATTCGGTAAAATCTCTCCTTCTTAACCTTCCTCACCCTCTTGAGTATAAAAGTATGGGGATTTCCTGCAAGTCATTTTATTGAACACACGAGATACTCTCCTTTCTCCTGTCCCTTAATGTCTTAATGTTGGATGTCTTTCACAGATGGAAATTAAAAGTGAAAGATTTGAAGAACACCAATTAGTTGTTATACAGTGTCTACTGGAAACCAGTTTTTATTCACGACCAGGTGGGTGAAAGCATCTTGGGGAAAATTTTTAGAAATATACCCTTTCATTTTCTGCTTTCCACAATAACAAAAACAAAGAATAAGCTAGGCAAGTGGAACTCAAAACCATAAAAGCTGCTGTATTTTTTTTTTATTAATAGTAGTAATTCCTTCACCCTTTGACAGCTTTCAAGTCGTCGGGGAGATATGCATATGTTGCTAGGCCATCCACCCTAGAGCTGGCTGTATAAATATGCAGGGTGTTGGGCTTCTGTTTGCATGAAAGGCATGGAGGAGTGGGCTAGTGGTTAGGGTGGTGGACTTTGGTCCTGGGGAACTGAGGAACTGAGTTTGATTCCCACTTCAGGCACAGGCAGCTCCTTGTGACTCTGGGCAAGTCACTTAACCCTCCATTGCCCCATGTAAGCCGCATTGAGCCTGCCATGAGTGGGAAAGCGCGGGGTACAAATGTAACAAAACTAAAATAGATACTATTGGAGATTCTACATGGAATGCTGTTACTATTGGAGATTCTACATGGAATGTTGCTATTCCACTAGCAACATTCCATGTAGAAGGCTGCGCAGGCTTCTGTTTCTGTGAGTCTGACGTCCTGCACGTATGTGCAGGACGTCAGACTCACAGAAGCAGAAGCCTGCGCGGCCACATTGGTGATCTGCAAGGGCCGACCTCTACATGGAATGTTGCTAGTGGAATAGCAACATTCCATGGAGGAGTGGCCTAGTGGTTAGGGTGGTGGACTTTGGTCCTGGGGAAGTGAGGAACTGAGCTTGATTCCCACTTCAGGCACAGGCAGCTCCTTGTGACTCTGGGCAAGTCAGTTAACCCTCCATTGCCCCATGTAAGCCGCATTGAGCCTGCCATGAGTGGGAAAGCGCGGGGTACAAATGTAACAAAAAAAAAAATGTATAAACTGAATTCATCATCATTACAGGCTACGGCACTAGCTGCATGTGAAGTTGTGGAAGTGGTACAGCTTCTGCTGTACTCATTAACAGCCTAGATTATAAAGCAGGGATCCCCATATCCTTCCAGAGAAGGGTCCAATAGGATGCTTCAAATTACCAAAGATCCCTTAGGATTTTTCCCACAGAGTCTGTACTGAACCTGGTGCTGAGAAACAGGGACAGTGTTTCTGACGTCCTAATGGATGATCATGTGGGATCAGGTGATGGCCAAATAGTGTGATTCAGTATTAAAGAACAGGAGATGACCTTCGGTCAAAGGTTAGGAGTCCTAGACTTCTGAGAAACTGACTTTGTCAAGACAGGGGACTATATCAAGGATTCATTAGATGGAGGAGAAAATAGAGAGGAAACAGAAGAGCAGTGGGCAACAGTGAAAAGGAGATATTGTAAGGGCAACACCTCTTTTGCTAGAAAAGTAACTAAGAAGAAGAAAAAAAGGATAACTATGGTTTCCTAAAGAAACTGAAATGGTAAGGAAAAATGGTCAAAGTAGTACAAGAAACTGCAAAAAGAGGAAGACAAGCAACGATACCTACAAAAGCTAAGAGAAGCTGGGAAAGTAGTCAGGAAAGCAAACATGCAAACTGAAGAAAAAATAGCAAAATGGGGAAACATATTATATATTGAGCCTGCAAATAGGTGGGAAAATGTGGGATACAAATGTAACAAATAAATAAATCAATAAACTTATCAATAACAGTCCTCAATCAAGTTGATAAGTTTATTGATTTATTTATTTGTTACATTTGTATCCCACATTTTCCCACCTATTTGTAGGCCGAATGTTGCTTACATAGTACCGGAGAGGCCTTTGCAGGTTCCGGTGTGAATAAATACAGGGTGATGTTGTGGTAAGATCAAGTTCATGTGGCACAGCCACATTAGGGGATCGTAGAACGGAAGAGTTGTGTTATGTCCATTACGTGCTTTAGTTTGGTTGTGTTGCAGAGATTAGGCATTTAAGTTGGATCGGTAGGGTATGCCTTTTTAAACAGGTTGATGTATTTCTGTTATTTCATTATTGTATACCATTTTGGATCATTTGTTGGGATTAAGCAGATTATAAATGCTTGATATTAGATTAATGTGAGACTCAGAGGTGACAAAGGAATATGCAGAGGATGATGAGAAAAATCAGCATTGCTGAACAAATATTTCTGACTGGAGTTCAATCAGGCATGGTTGAGAGTAGGATTGCAAAAAATACACACAAATAGTAAAGACATGAGATAGAACTCAAATGATTTTTATAAGACTGTATTCATGAGGAGTTGGACAAACAAAATAGACAAAGTGATAGAGCAGATGAGATACATACAAGTGTATTAAGGGAAGTTTAGGCGGTTCCACTGTCTGACCCTTTCAATGCTTCTTTGGAGACAGGGGAAGGATTGGAGTTAGATGGGTGTGGTTCCTCTTTAGAGAAATGGAGGTAATGTGGAGATTGGGAACTACAGGCTGGTTAGTCTGTCCTAAAAGAGGATAATGGAGTTTCCGGAATACAACGGATAGTAGGATTCGAGACAGCACGGTTTTATGAAAGGTAGAATTTTTCAGTGAATCTGAACAGTATCTTTGATTCACCAGAGAGCTGAATAAGGGGAGAGTTTTAGATGTTGTATAATTGGATTTCAGTAAAGCTTTTGGCATGGTTCTGCAAATGTGACTTATATACTGAGTGCCTTAGGTATCAGTCCTGAAATAACTGAGTGGATTAGGAACTGGTTGAGTGTCTGGCAACAGAGTAGTGGTAAATGCAGTTCATTTTGAGAATAGTGGTATCACCAGTGGTGTGCTGATGGGATTGGTCCTTGGTCCCGCTCTCAACATTTTCATAAGTGATCATGAAGAAAGGTGGTTGGGAAAGGTGTGCCTTAAAAATGTGCCAAACTAATCTGATTGATTTCTTTGACTGGGTGACCAGAGGCCTGGATAGCGGGCATGCGCTAGATGACTTTGATTTGTGTAAGGCCTTTGATACAGTCTCTCATACGAGGCTCACAAATAAACTCAGTGTGCTAAAGTTAGGACAAAGTGGTGAACTGGATTGGGAACTGGCTGACTGAGACAGAAGAGGGTGGTGGTAAATGGAGTTTTCTCAGAGGACAGAAAGATAAGTACTGGAGTGCCTCAGGGACTGGGTACTGGGGCTGATTCTCCTAAATAGAAAAGAGAATGGAAATACAACTTGGCTGTTGAGGTGTTATGTTGGGCTGGAGTAGTAGGAATTAAGGCCGAAGTCAGACAGACTTCTACAGTTTGTATCCTGCAAAAAGACGGAAGATTCGCCAAATCCAGCATGGGGAAACTAAGGCCGGTCAGACAGACTCCTATAGTCTGTGTCCCGCAAATGGCAAAAGACCTAAGAAGATTCCCCAAATCCAGAGTAGGGGAACTAAGGCCAATGTCAGACAGACTTCAATGATCTGTGTCCTGCAAATGGCAAAAGACAGGTGAAGCTTCAGCAACTCCAGTGTTGTAGATCACTTTATTGTTACGTCCTGCGAATAAGAGCGATGTATGGCTCAGGGGGACGGGGAAGACATCTTGACTGGTAAGTTGAATACTGTCAGCAATACTTGGGGATGATATATAGTTATAATCAAGACTCCATCATGTCTGGCTGCCTATATGGTTGGCATGGTGGAGACTTGACAACCAGTGTTTAAGTATGGGTGGCTGGGATCCGCACAGTGGGTCTTTATCTGCCATCATTTACTGTGTTCCTGTGTAAGCACTGGCATATGTGGAAAATATGAGGAGAAAACTAGCAAAGCTGAAGAAATGGTCTGGAATTTGGCAGCTAAGATTTAATGCAAAAAATTTCAGGGTCATATATTCGAGCTGCAAAAATCCAAAGGAGTACTTCTACCCACAAAAGAAGAGCGGAGTTTGAGGGTGATTTTATCCGATACACTTAATATAGACAAGCAAGTTGATAAGGTAACAGCAAAAGCCAGAAATATGCTTGGGTGCTTTGGGAGAGGACTGGCCCCCAGAAAAAGAAGATGGCATTGCTTCTGCATACCTGTCTTGTGAGATCTGATTTACTACTACTACTACTAACTAGCATTTCTAAAGCGCTACTAGGGTTACGCAGCGCTGTACAATTTAAACATAGAAGGACGGTCCCTGCTCAAAGAGCTTACAATCTAAAAGACAAGAGAACAATCTAAAGACAAGTGAACAATCTAGAGGACGAGTGAACAGTTCAATGTTGACAAGTGCAAAGTGATGCATGTGGGTAAGAGGAACCCGAATTATAGCTACGTCTTGCAAGGTTCCGCGTTAGGAGTTACGGATCAAGAAAGGGATCTGGGTGTCGTCGTCGATGATACGCTGAAACCTTCTGCTCAGTGTGCTGCTGCGGCTAGGAAAGCGAATAGAATGTTGGGTGTTATTAGGAAGGGTATGGAGTCCAGGTGTGCGGATGTTATAATGCCGTTGTATCGCTCCATGGTGCGACCGCACCTGGAGTATTGTGTTCAGTACTGGTCTCCGTATCTCAAAAAAGATATAGTAGAATTGGAAAAGGTACAGCGAAGGGCGACGAAAATGATAGTGGGGATGGGACGACTTTCCTATGAAGAGAGGCTGAGAAGACTAGGGCTTTTCAGCTTGGAGAAGAGACGGCTGAGGGGAGATATGATAGAAGTGTATAAAATAATGAGTGGAATGGATCGGGTGGATGTGAAGCGACTGTTCACGCTATCCAAAAATACTAGGACTAGAGGGCATGAGTTGAAGCTACAGTGTGGTAAATTTAAAACGAATCGGAGAAAATTTTTCTTCACCCAACGTGTAATTAGACTGGAATTCGTTGCCGGAGAACGTGGTACGGGCGGTTAGCTTGACGGAGTTTAAAAAGGGGTTAGATAGATTCCTAAAGGACAAGTCCATAGACCGCTATTAAATGGACTTGGAAAAATTCCGCATTTTTAGGTATAACTTGTCTGGAATGTTTTTACGTTTGGGGAGCGTGCCAGGTGCCCTTGACCTGGATTGGCCACTGTCGGTGACAGGATGCTGGGCTAGATGGACCTTTGGTCTTTCCCAGTATGGCACTACTTATGTACTTATGTACTAATCTGATAGGGTGGATAGATTGGGGCATTCTATCTATCTCGAGCGGTTAGGCGCTGAAGGCAGCATTGAAGAGGTGAGTTTTAAGCAGAGATTTGAAGATGGGTAGGGAGGGGGCATGGCGTATGGGTGAAGAAAGATTGTTCCAGGCATAGGGTGAAGCAAGGCAGAATGAGCGGAGCCTGGAGTTGGCAGTGGTGGAGAAGGGTACTGAGAGAAGGGCTTTGTCCTGTGAGCGGAGGTTACGGGCGGGAACATAGGGGGAGATGAGGGTGGAGATTTACAGCACCAAATGCAATTTTGGAGAACATACCTTCAAAAGGATATAAACTGAATGTAGTTGGTCCAAGGTTAGTTACTAAACTGGCCAACTGTCTTCACCATAAGCATATAAAGAAGACTAGAAGATCTAAATATGTATACCCCAGAGGAAAGGAGAGACAGGGATAATATGATAGAGATATTTTAAAATCTCCAAGGTATAAATGTACTAGTGGTGGTGTGAAAAGAGAAAGACCTGGAATAATCTAAGGAAATTTGTTTACAGAAAGCATGGTAGATGCACAAACAGTCTCTAAATGAAGGTAGTGTAGATAAGGACAGTATCCAAATTCAAGAAAGGATGGGACATGCACAGAGCATCTCTAAGAGATAAGGTACTGTAGAACTGAGCATTTGGTGTGGACGGACAGACTGGATAGGTCATTTTGTCTTTATCTGCCATGATTTTCTATGCCATGCTTTACTAACATCGCCTTATTGACTTCTACAGTTGGTGTGGCCTGGGAACCCTGCCATCTTTTCTGCATCCATCAGTGCTAGGCATGAAGTCAAAAACAGTAAAATTCCTCTGTGGACAGGATTTAGTAATGGGAAGAAAAGTTACAATAAGTGGGAAATGTGGGCCCCAAGGGCCACATCGAGTCCTTTTGCTGTACTTTAAGGGCTCCTTTTGTAAGGCAACAAGATCAATGCTGAACACTGAGAAGCAGTACAGAGAGAGTGGGAAGTGGACTAATGACTCCAGGAGAACGGGAGATAAGATTTCAAAGAACCACTTTATTCAATGAGTCAGTGAATAAAGTGGTTCTTTGAAATCGTATCTCCCGTTCTCCTGGAGTCATTGGTCCACTTCCCACTCTCTCTGTGCTGTTATATTTACGTGGGAGTTAGTGTTCATCCACTTAGGTGGATTACTCTCTCCTTGAACACTGAGAAGCACCTGCACCATCTAAAGATAAAACAGCAGCCCTTAACCTGTTTCTGACAACACATGCACTGAAATAGCGTGTGTGGAAGTTATAGGATGCTATTGGATACCCTGGAAGAGAAAAAAAGACCGGTAAAATTTAAAGTACATTTGAATAAAGAAGTACTTGAGGATTATCCCTAAATTTCCATCATTTTCTGACCTCATGATTGATAAATGACCCCTTCACTGGTGGAGTCCAATTGGAGAACAAATAAAAAAAAAAAAAAGGGAATTTAGTGCTTCTCTCATGGATGGCACTCCTTTGAGTACCTTTTACAGAAGGGCCCTCTTACAATTTAAGAGAAGCACTGGACTTGGTAACTAGTGATTGTTAAAGGAAGCAGGAAACAACGGTCAGCTTTTAAAAAGCTGTGTCATTTGTGCTTCAGCTTCCAAAGACCACAGTCATGTTATTAGGGGTCATTATTCTGACGGCTCTACAGATATATCAACAAATACTTCTAGTTTTTGATCCCAAAATAATTTAATTTGATTCTTATGACTAAACGACTTTCGTTTGGTCCCTCTCAATCCAAAACAAGTCTTTCTTGAAACTACCAGGCATTGTTCATTTTATTTCACTGCTCCTTTCCACTAGAACTCCCTTCCGTACGATGTTAGAGCAGAATCCTCATTTAAGAAATTTAAGCCAGCCATAAAAACTTGGCTGTTTCGCCAGGCCTTTAATACTCCATAGGTTGTTTGGCGTTGTAGGTTGTTTTCTTCTCGTATTTTGCTCAATTGTTCCTTCCTTCCCTTTGCTAATTTAGGTGTCCTTTTACTAAACTGCAGTAAAAAGTGGCCTGCTGTAGTGTAGGCGCATGTATTGGGCATGCGCTGGGCCAGTTTTTACTGCAGCTAAAAAAAATGGTTTGTTTTTTAATGGCTCAAAAAAAGTGGAAGTGGAATCACAAACTTTAAACTCAAATAACACAACTAAAGACCCACTCAATTAAAAAATGACCATTTATTAGGTCATATTGATCACCGGTAGCCCGCTAGACCTTTATGGTCAGGAGCTCCTTGAGGCTTTTCCTTCTTTTCAATGAATCTTGTATTATTTTCACGTATATTCATTTTTTAATTGAGTGGGTCTTTACTTGTGTTGCTTGTTTTTTTTTAATGGGCCAGGAAAATGGCCTGCGATAAAAATGAAAGCAGCACGCACCCAAAACTGGCTTGAGTCCTTAACGCCATCCACTGATCCAGCGGTAAAGGCTCACATGCTACATTTGCGGTGACCAGTCAGTGTGAACCAAGTGCCGATTACTGCCAGAACTGGAGTGTGTAGAAGGAATAAATAATTCAGTCACGCGTTATGGCCGCGCACCAAATCTGAAATTATCGCCAGGAGGGCGCGGTGGCCTGGCGGTAGTCTCATTTGGGTGCATGTGACACGTCCGTAGAGCCTACCACAGCTTAGTAAAATGGCCCCTTAGTTTCCTGCTTCCTTTCCCCTTCCCTTGAAACCCGCTTTGCTGTACTAGCCTAGTTTGGTTGAATGAAAGTGATACTTTCCTATCAACTTATTATAGTTCTTTCCTTCATTTCTTACTATTGTTTTAAATTGTACACCGCCTACATCTATCCATTAGTTAAGGCGGTATATTAAGTTTGCCAAAATAAATAAAATCAATAAATAAATCATACACCACTATACCTTAGCTCACTTTCCTGTCAACATATTCACAATGAGAGGGTTTTTTCTTTTGGTGCTTTAATTTACTCTGTAAAGGCAACCTATGCGCCTATGTGTTTTTATAAAACAGTCACCCAGAACCAGCCCCAATGAAGGAATCCTCTCACAGAAAGTCACCCCTGCTGTAAATCCGAGTGTACACCGCAAGATCATCTCAGCTCTGCCTAAACGGTTCTCTGCCACACAATCTGTGTAAAGGTAGGCGCATTCCTTTCCTGCGATTACTTTTCACTCTGTATATCCATGTCTGATTTCAGAAAGCTCCTCTTCTGCGTGTAAAACATGGGAAAAAATTGATAACATTTTACCCTATAGGGGCAATTCTATAAGTGGGCACCTTCTTTTGGACGCACTGCAGCTGCACGGAGTCTGTTGCAGAATGACATCCATTACAGAATATTAGCTTAACCCAGTATCTGCACCCCTAACCTTTGGGTGCCCCCAGTTACACCAACCACAGACCTGGCATAACTACAGGTGCCTAAATGCATCAAGGCAGACATAACTTACAATACAAGCCTTTAACATTTATTTATTGCATTTGTACCCCACAGTTTCCCACCTATTTGCAGGCTCAATGTGGCTTACATAGTACCGTCAAAGGCGTTTGCCCAGTCGGTGGATAACAAATACAAAGTTGTATAGTGATCGTATGAGGTATAAGTAGAGGGTCGAAATGGATGAAGATTGTGTGTTGTCCTGTTCGATCATAGTCATGCTGTGTTGGTAGGTGAAGAGGGTTACGTGGGGTCGTTGGGGTAGGCCTTTTTGAAGAGGTTGGTTTTTAGTGATTTCCTGAAGTTCAAGTGGTCGTGGATTGTTTTCACAGCTTTTGGGAGCCCATTCCATAGTTGTGCGCTTATGTAAGAGAAGCCGGCTGCATAAGTTGCTTTGTATTTCAGTCCTTTGCAATTTGGGAAGCGTAGGTTTAGGTAGGATCTTGATGATCTGACTTTGTTTCTTATTGGTAAGTCTATGAGGTCTGTCATGTATTCTGGGACTACGCCGTATATGATTTTGTGGACTAAGGTGCAGATTTTGATGATGAACCGTTCTTTGATTGGGAGCCAATGCAACTTTTCTCGGCGGGGTTTGGCACTTTCGAAGCGTGTTTTGCTGAATATCAGCCTGGCTGCTGTATTTTAGGCGGTCTGGAGTTTTTTTATGAGTTGTTCTTTGCAGCCCGTGTAGATTCCGTTGCAATAATCTGCATGGCTTAGGACCATTGATTGTATTAGGTATCGAAAAGTTGCTCTTGGGAAGAAAGGTTTTAATCATCTGAGCTTCCACATTGAATAGAACATTTTCTTTGTCACAGAGTTTACTTGACTGTCGAGGGTAAGGTTGCGATCGAGTGTGACACCGAGTATTTTCAAACTGTCCGAGGTAGGGAGGGTATGTCCTGGAGTATTTATGGTTGTGGGTTTGTATTTGTTACATGGAGAGGAGAGGATGAGGCAATGTGTTTTTTCGGTGTTCAGTTTCAGTTAGAATGAGTTTGCACAGGAGTCCATGATGTTCAGACTATCGTTGATTTTGTTGGTTATTTTTGTCAGATCATGTCTGAAGGGGATGTATATTGTAACATCATCTGCGTAAATGAATGAGTTAAGGCCTCGGTTGGATAAGGACTGTGCCAGTGGAATCATCATCATGTTGAAGAGTATTGGTGATAATGATGATCCTTGAGGTACTCCGCAGACTGCTTTCCACGGTGGTGATATGTTTGACTTTGATTTTACTTGATAATACATAGTGTAACTGGTTATACATCACTCTGCACCTGGACTAGCTTGCTACACACACTGTAACTTAGACCGATTCCTTATATCTTGTTTAACTGTTGAAAGAACTTGCCTAGAGTTTAGCCATCCATCTATTTATTCCAACTGACTCTGTACCACCCATCTTGTCCCCATCTATATATCTGCACTTGGCCCCTCAGCTATATTGTAAACTGTATTGTAGAAAAGCATTATCATATCTAAGATTTTAATGTGCGCTCAATATATATTTCATTAGCATTATTTTATTTTATTTGTTACATTTGTATCCTACATTTTCCCACCTATTTGCAGGCTCAATGTGGCTTATATAGTACCGTAAGGCGTTTACCAAGACTGGTAGAGAAACAAATACAAGATGATATTGTGGTCGAATAAGGTCCGTTTGTTTCAGGCACAATGGGGTCAAAGAGATGGAAGGTAAAATAATGTCCAATAGGATTGTTGGGTTTGCTGTGTTGCAGAGTGTTGGCATCTATGTTGAGTCAGTAGGGCATGCCCTTTTGAACAGGTAGGTTTTTAGTGATTTCCTGAAGTTTAGATGGTCATAGATTGTTTTCACTCCTTTTGGTAGTGCGTTCCATAGTTTTGTACTTATATATGAGAAGCTGGATGCATAGGTTGCTTTGTATTTGAGTCCTTTGCAGTATGGGTAGTGGAGGACATCGTATTACATCTGTGTTATTTGAATTTCAATGCTGTTAAATATGTATAATTTTGATACTGTTTCATGGTAGTCCTATTGTTAGGTTTTAATTTGCTGCTCTCAAGTTTACCTCATTTATTGTATTTATGCTTATGTTAAACTGTACCTACTGTACACCACATTGGGTGACTCTCTTCATAAAGATGGTGAATAAATCCCAATAAATAAAATATTCTGTAAGCAGCATATGTTAAGTGGCAGCACTGCCCATGCTCCTCCCATCCTCCAAACCTGTGAACGTCCCCCCCCCCCTTGCATTTATGCGCCGCTCTCTTACAGAATAGCATTTAGACACTTTGCCGCCACTTTCATGTGAAAGTGGAGGAGTAGCCTAATGGTTAGTGCAGCGGACTTTGATCCTGGGGAACTGGGTTCGATTCCTACTGCAGCTCCTTGTAGCTCTGGGCAAGTTATTTAACCCTCCGTTGCCCCAGGTACAAATAAGTATCTGTATATACTATGTAAACCGCTTTGAATGTTGTTGCAAAAACCACAGAAAGATGGTATATCAAGCCTCATTTCCCCCTTCCCCTCCCCCTTATCTGCAAAACTGCTGGTGTTCTGTACATTTGCATAGGAAAGCGGAGCCCAGTTCCACATTGCCCCTATGCCGTTGCTGTGATGTAAGGGTTTAAATGCGTACTTTCAAACACAGATCCATCTCCTCTGAAATATAGAAAATTTCCAGAATAAAAGCTGTGCCGTATGTAAAGTGATGGTTAAAGGATTAAAATGGAAGGGCTGGCATGGTAGTAAATCTTTATTTCCCTTAACATTAAGCCTCCCAGCTGCCTCTTCGCAGTGCAGACCCACGAGCTTGGCATGACTCCAGCACCACTTCAGGATGGCCTGAACGTATCAATTAATAGTGCCGTCATGGCACAATTACTGAATGAACACTCCGGGTTTTACACCTTCTGTTCCAGGCTTGGGATTCTCTGTGGAATGGTCATGCTACACCTAGATCAATAAAGCCGGTGATATAGTGCTAGCAAAAATTAATAGGGACGTGATCATTTTAACAAATGTTGGAAATGTACCCTTCTATAAATGCCTACACAAACTCAGGAATTACATTTCAGACCGAATTCAACTCAACGGCCATCCTGTGAGAGGTAGTAGCACTTGTTGTCCGTCAGTGGGGAACACCCCCTACTGGGCAAGCAGTAGACGTGATGCCTATCTTTTCTCAGCTTAACCACCCACCATTAGAGGGAGCTCCTTGACCTCTGCCTCACAAGCATGAGTCTATAGATACTATTCATTCTTAGGGGCCGATGCACAAAGCTTACTATGCTTGCAACGTTTGCTTTGGACCGGCTGTTGCTGGTCTAAAGCAAACATTATTTAGCATCTAATGCACAAAGGGGTTCTGCATCCCTTTTACCATTCGCCATAACAGCTACCGATAACCCTATGCAAATGCATTACAACCAGCTCATCAGTATTAAAATGAGCATTCTGTGCAATGCACAGAGAGGCGCACTTACCTTTAATGTGCTAGATTTTACAGCAGGTCAGGAGCTGTCAAAGAAGAGTACCCCTCATCCATGCTGGCAACTCTGGGGCTGACCCCATGTCCAGTTCCCTTCTCCCTTCAGCCTCTGCCTCCCAATCACCCCCTTCCCCCCCAGCCTGGTGCAGGGAGCCCTTTCTCAGCTTCACACACCTGAGCACCCTGCCACAGACCACCACAGGAGCACTGACGTTTTGTCCTGAAGATGAAGTTTCTTGAGTGCAGGAGCTCTCTCCCCCTCCCCCCCCCCCCCGTCCTAGAAACTACTGTTCTGCGTATGTACTAAGCGCTTCCAGGGGCCAATGCACAAAGGTTGCCGTTAAATTTCCGAGCATCTCATCTGCATGCCAGCCCCTTTTGTGCATCGGTTGCTGTTTGCGACTTGGTAAGTTCATCTGCAGCTGCCGTATTTAACGGTGACCTTTGTGCATCGACCCCTCAAGAGAGGGGTATTTCCCAGGCCACTCCTGGAGGCACACCTAACTGGTCTGCATGAGATTTGCATATCCTGGGACTCCAATGCATCTGAATACCTCTCATGCATAGTCATTACAAATATCCTGAAAACCAGACCCATTAGGTTCCTCCAGGCCAGGGTCAGAATCCTCTCTTCCACTGGGAGCCCCCAGCAGCGCTATCTTCAGGATCATCCCCACCCCCTTCACTCCAAATGCATTCAAGACAACATTCTCAGATGTACAGGGGAGAGCTATGAATGATGCAGCCACATGCAGACATGTAACATGCATTTCTGATTCTTTTTCATGCTTCAGATACAAAACAGGGAAAAAGCCAAGATTCTGCTGAATCCAGATTGTTAAAATGCTTTTAAGTGGAAAACTAAAGTTGAAGAGCGATTTTACCGCAACTCCGTGATCAGGGGCACAAGACATGCCAGACAGTCCTGTTTTTACTTCTCTGTACACAGCTCAGCGCACAGAAGAAATACCAAACAGGATTTGAGAAACATAGAAACAGAATGACTTGTGCAGCTTTGAAGAATAATATCCCCTAAAACCTGCAATCCTAAAAGCCAGGTTGTGTGTGTTTGTTCTGTGACTTTCAGCTCCTGGTTGCTAAATTCATTAACTAAACAGGTGTGGGGGGGGGGGGGGGGGGGATTAAAAAATAAAAAAACATGGTTTCATACAGTTGTGTGCTTGTAAATTTTTAACAACAGGCTCTCATCCTGGGTATAGCCAGCCCTGCAATTTTTTTTTTTTGGGGGGGGGCACACAGGGGCTCCAGTCCACCTCTGTGCCCCCCCCCCCCAATTGAAGGGCTGGCTATACCCAGGGAGAGAGCGCTCTCGAGGGCAATGCATTACTCTCTGCAGGAAAAAAAAATGTAAAATGCTCCCAGGTTCCAATCAAATTCATGTTTAATGAGGGATAAAATGCCATAAATAAGTAAATAAACAGAAACTCTGAATGTTGAGCACCTGATTCTCATAACATGATGTCTGTTTTAGTGGCCCTTTACCAGGACAAAAAAAAATCTCTGCACAAATATAACATGTGCTAGGCTGTCCCTCTAACCAGCCCCTCCAAATGACACACTGATTACGACTTATAACAAATTACTACTCTGTTTATGAAGACTTATTCCGTTATTATACTTCCTCTGTGTACATCCGTATGCACAAGCTGGCATGTTTGAAAATGTAAGTGAGATTAAATATAAATTCACAATCTTTAGTATCCTCCCCACCCCACCCACCTAACTATTCCAGACTTCCTCCCCGCTCCCCCGAGCCACAGGGTCCTGGCACATACGTGAACTAAAGCCAGCCTAGTGGTCCAGTGGACTCTTTGGGGCAGGCAAGATCCCCAGTCTTTCTTGCCCGCTGCCAGCGCTGACCCTCCTGCTGCCACAACTTCTTTAAAATGGCTGCCGAGACTTACAATGGCGGCCTTGCAAGGCCGCTGCTGGAAGTTTCGGCAGCCATTTTTGAAAAGTGATGTGGCTGCAGGAGGGTCAGTGCTGGCAGCAGGCAGGAAAGACTGGGGATCTTTCCTGCCCGGAAGAATCCACTAGACCAGCAGGGTGGCTGCCTTCAGGTATGTGCCAGGACCATGTGGCTTGGGGGAGGAAGAGCCCAACAGGGAGCGGGAGGGAGAGCGAGCCCTGCCTGAACAACAGCAACCGGCTCGCACTGCCTGAACAACCGGATCACAAAATGTTAAAAAATTGGCTCTCAGCTAATAATAATATGAACTTCTTCTGTAGCTGAAACAGCAAATATGCGCTTTGAGCCTCATCCAAGACTGCCCGTTTCCCTTCACACACAGCGCCCTAGACCTGACTTCTAGAATTCTAGAACTTGGCATCAAATTGAAGCACCGTTTGAGCTCTTTAGTTCAGTCGTTAGTCTTAACCAAATTTGACTACTGCAATTCAATTTCTGCAGATATTAAGCGGAGTCTCCTAAGAAAACTACAAACTGCAGAAAACACGGCTGCCCGCCTTATACATAGATCGCCGTATTATGTTAAAAGCATTTCCTCTTTTAAAGGATCTACATTGTTTACCTATCAATGAAAGAATTTCATTTAAGCTCTGTGTTCTTGTTCATCAGATTCTTTATGGTGTCTAAACATCTTATATGATAGATCTGATTAGGTTATCACCATGAAATGCCACCTCATCTACTACTACTTATCATTTCTATAGCACTACAAGGCATACGCAGTGCTGTACACCACATACAGAGGATATCTCATATTACATTTCCCACGTTGTAAAAACTTAACCTACAAACCTATCCATTAATGCTAATTTTTCTTACCAAAGCACCAAACTGTGGAACTCATTACCCAAGTATATCAGACACTCAGTTAATATGTCGTTAAGAAGTTTACTTAAAGCCCACTTCATTAGATCCGTGTTCTGCTAATATGAAAATAATTTTTTTAATAGTTATATTCTTGTATTAATTGTCTTGTAATGCTTCTTAATTTGTTATGTAAGCCGCATTGAACCCGAGCTTTCTTAGGAAAATGCGGGGTAGAAAAGTAATAGTAAATGAATAAATAAATGAAGTACTAGTGCTTACGAGGATATGTGTACACTCACATACGTAAGTGCTAGGTGAGCGCCCAGTGCTTTCTATAATCGCGCACAACTCGCTTAGCACATTTATGCAAAGGGAGCACGTGCGAGACCAACAGTTATGCATTAGCACCTGCTACTGACGTGGTGCCAGTGGACGCACCTAAATGTAGGCACAGATGCTGACATGCTAGGCCCAGATGCCGTTACAGAATTAAACAGCATCCAGTGGATGAGGGGCCTGGTGTTTACAGCACTGGTCTTTGACATCCAGAGGTGGCCAGTTCAAGACCCACTGCTGCTTCTTGTGATCTTGGGCAAGTCACTTAACCCTCCATTGCCTCAGGTACAAACCTAGGGCTCATTTCACTAAGCAGCGGTAAGTATAGCTCGTTATAACGGATGTACCGCCAGGCGGTATTTCCCACCCCTACCACGCCGTCATTTCCTGTGCTACAAAAATTTATTTTTGAGGTGCCAGACTGTACCCGGTGGTAATCAGGCAGTGCTGCGTGCTACCCAATTACCGCTGGCTTAGCGCGGGAGCCCTTACCGCCACCTCAACGAGTGGCGGTAAAGGCACCCCCCCCCCCCCGAAATGGCCGTGCAGCAAGTGCTTTACTTCCTGCCCGGCCATTTCCTGCAGGGAAGCGAGATCTTCCCTTTTACTAGCTGTGGTAAAAGGGGGCCTCAGCGCGCGTTTAAAACACACGCCATCAGTGCCGGCCCCCTTTTGCCGCAGCTTGGTAAAAGGGGCCCTTGGACTGTGAAACCTCCAGGGATAGAGAAATACCCAGTGTACCTGAATGTAACTCACCTTAAGCTACTGCTGAAAAAGGTGTGAGAGAAATCAAAATAAATAAATAACTGAACTGTGGTGCCCAATTACAGAACTGCCCCCTCAGTCCTGTTTTCTTTAGGACTATCCGAATTAGGTGCCCATGCAGGATATGAGTAACATCAAAACTGGTCCCACTGGACACAGAGCTCAGTGGTGAGCACATGTGGACAGCACACTAGACCAAGGGCCCAGTTCACTAAGGTGCGCTAGCGTTTTTAGCGCGTGCACAAAACTAGCGTGCGCTGTGTAGGTGCCCATAAGGAGCCTACACAGTTCACATGCGCTAAAAGCACTAATGTGCCCCTAGTGCGGCTTAGTAAACGGGGCCCCAAGACTCTAGACTGGCAGCTCCCAAACTTGTCTGTGATCCCCACAGTTGGTTGGGTTTTTATATTTCAAACCATCCACCACAAACATGAATAAGATAGGTTTACACACACCAAAGACCCATTATATGCAAATCTGTCTCACGTATATTCATGAAGGGATAGCCTGAAAACTGAAAAAGCTGCAGGGTCAGAAAGGCAGATGTGGGAAGCGCTGCTGCAGATTCTGTGTAAGAACAGTTTGCAGAGATATGTTTTACCAAAGATTTTATTTAATGAAAGGGTTATTGGAACAGATTCTTTAGCATAAAAATCTCCAAATGGAGACGGGGGTTTGGTGTTGGGGGGTGGGGGTAAATAAAGAAACGGCAAGCTAAAACAGTAGCACACAGCTCGTCCATTGTAAACCGTTTTATTTTTCTGCCTCAGTTACTTACAGAAAAAGAAGTCATAAAAAAAAATCAGCATATAAACTATATACAAAATGAGAGTTAATTCACAATGGATAATTCTTTTTTTTTTTCATAATCATGCATGCTAGGGACAAATTCACAAAAGCAATGCAATTCATAGACAAAAAATTACAGGTTAAAAAGCTCTTCCTACAAGAGACATTTCAGGAAGACCAATAATCACATCAAAGCAACTGTCATGGAATGAGCGGCTGAGCGCAAGCAAAGATACATGTGGATGAACAGAAAAAAACAGTCAGTGCATTACAGATTCACTGCAAGCAAGGCAGACCACTTCTCACAAACTTGGAAAATTAGAGTGGGGGGAGTTTTGCCAAAAATAGCGTATTTCACTCCGTTTGAATTTCACAACTGAGTAGTGGGTACAGACTGTATGTGGTTGGTAAATGAGGGTTTTTTTTTTTTCTTTGATTTGCTGTCTCCTGCGTTTTTTGGGATTCTGCTTCATTTGGTACCTGCTTCTACAAAGCCGATGGTGATACAAGCCTTCAAAGTACTGCTTAATGCCAATTCTCAACCCCCTCCCCTTCCTCTTTCCAATCTTCTTAAGACTTTTCCCCATCTAGTTCAGGCACTGTAGGAACAGTCCTGTGATTCAGAGAACAAACACTTCCCTCTAAAACTGCAGGGTGGTGCTCTTCTGGGATGGCACAAACCCCCCTCCCTTACTAGCTCCTGGGAAGGAGACCCTTCACTTGAAGATATAACCCAGGACTTCCACTCAGTGTTAGCACTGAGCCCTCAGACCAGCCCTTTGCTATCAACTGTACTATTTGAAGAAACATTCAGATGAAGGAATGTTAGTTACCATCAATTAATTAAATATTGTGTTAATTTTTGTTTCTAATTCTTTAAACAGCTGCTTGTACAGTATCTGACACCCTATAGGAGACACAGCCAGCAGCTCTGTAAGAACAGATGCTGGATAGAAGGCCCAAACCTTCCTTCCTGCTGTGGCTGCATCCTCTAAAGGAACAGGTATATTTTACAGATTCCGTAATCCAAGACATCTACCCAAAGTACTGGTAAGAAAAATCAGACCATGCAGCTTTGCCATTAATTTATAAGGAAAGAGGAGGTAGAATATTTCAAGCACCCTTGTTCAGCCATGGTCAGGTAAATAAAAGAGGTGTCTCTGTTTTACCTTGTGGAAAGTATTGCAGTTGGTTCAGTTCGCCTGCTAAAGCAAACTGGAGGTGATACCATTTGACTGGGCATACTGGTTTTCGAGCACTAGCTCGTCTTCATTAGGTCAATGAAGAAAACAGCACCGAGGTACTGAATTAGTCTAAGAACTTGTTGACCTTTTACACTTTTATTTCCAGTTGAAATTAAGCTATATATTTTTTTTTAAAAACCTGAGTCCAACCATAACACATTGTTTAAAAGAAATTACGATGAAAGTTAGAAAGTTTGTGAGAAGGTTTCTGCTTTGAATTCTTTTTTTTTTTTTTTTTTTAAATTATTATTATTATTAAGATGCTTTATTTCCCCTTGCAAGATTACAGGCTGCACATGCTTTTAAAACAGGCAAATGGAAAACAAAACAAAATAGAATTACTCATTTAGAACAGAGCAGCACATAATGCAAAAACAGACAATGAGGCAGGCCAATGAAAATCTGTGCTGAAGGACGAAAAGCTGCCGACTTACATAAATTTTACAAAATGTGCAGATGAAGAAAATGGTTATTGAATGCTACGGAAACCCCCCCCCCCCTTGTTGCAACCACAAGCTGGGGTTGTTAAAAACCACATGTCTTAGAAGTGAATGAGACTAAAAGCATGGCTTAGGGAAAGATTTTCAGTTACTGAGTAAAAGGTTTTATCAAATTATATGCTATCACAGGAGGGGAGGAAGGGGGAAGTGAGCAAAGCAGTTGGCTTGGCAAAAGTTGTATTTGGAAAAGAACTTCCAGCCACGTCCAAGTTTCGTTACTGGCGGAAAAGTGAACTGTAGCTGGAAAGGAGCTTAAGTAATTCTGCTGCCATGCGTCACACAGCGGTCAATATTCTGTCCATAATAAAATACAAAACTCAAAAAGGCGTACAAAAAACTGATCCTGTAGCTATTCCGGGCTGCTGCCAAGAGCTCTGGGGAAATCACGAGAAAAACAGCAACAACAACAAAAAAAAAAAGCCAGGCACATCTCCTGAAATCAAGAGACAGCAGGACCCAGAGGATACCACAATACGAACTGTACTACATTCCTCATCCTATATCCTGCTGCTCCATCCGGGCATAATCCTCCTGTGAAAGTAAGCCTAAGAAAGGAAGGTGTGACCTAGCACTTCAGAGTGTAAAAGGGGGCCCGGAGGGACAAGACTGGATATTTGTACCACCCTGGCCAATTGTTCTTACTGTAACATTCCGGTGCTTTATATCCCCAATATGTAATTGAGCAATTATAAGGACACCATCCTTCCCCCTCCTCCCTCTCTCCTGGAAGATGTCATACCAATCAGATGCCAAAAATGTGCTGGCAGGCTATTCACCCCGGAGGTGGCTGCATGAACGTTCCTGCAGATCTGTGTTTATCAGTAAAGCACAGAGAGACGCCAGGGAAGTCCAAATCACCATTACTTGTTCATTTTAACAACCACTGAGGAGCCTCCGCTTCCGGTGCTGCTACTGCACAGACAACATTACTGTCAGAAAAACAACTTGTGCATTCATTGGCATCCCAACCTCTGGTTTACTTCCTTGAAAAAGGATGCATGAATATGGAACCTAATGAGATCAGCAGGGAATCACTACAGACAGATTTCCATCAGCCTCCCCAGATGGACATGCCTTTCCCCACCCCCCCCCCCAAAGGGAAAATTTACACCAGGAAGAGAGAGCTCCATCACAAGTCAGCCAAGATGAAGGGAGAGAGATACAGTGGACAGTGAATTTAGGTACCAGCACCCAGGTTTTTTTCTCTCTTTCTCTCTCTCTGTCCCCCTCTCTTTCGTTCTGTCTTATTACCACTGCCGAAACCCCTGTTTAATTTGTTACAGGACCTTTAAGGGCTAGTTGATAAAAATAATGTCTTGTGAAATCGGCAAATACTCTGCAAAGTGAAATAAGAAAAGAAATTAATAGATTAAACTGAAAAAAAAAACAAAAAAAAACAAAAGTCCAAGAAATTCAAAAAAGGAAACAAAAAACAAAATAAAATATTGGGGTGGGGGGGAAGAGGGCTAACAAATGTCAGATAGATTTAAACAAAAAAAAGTTTATAATTTATACAGGATTGTCCAAGCCCAGAGAGCAGTTGGTCCAGGCTTTGTAAGAACAGTCCCTGATCTAGCTTACAAATGCAGTTGGATAAATGCTGATTACTAAAATGAACCTAGACAAACTTATAAGCAACAACCACCTACATTATTTTAAAAGATGAAAAATCTGAAAGTCTCTTGCGTTCAGTGCCCTCCTAAGCATGCCCTACGAATACCCAGGAAACTTAGAAGTGGTCAAGAAAGAAATATTTTGTTAATAGTGTGGCAGTTTCTGCGGTTCCTTTGGCCTCCCAACTCAATCAGAACCTGCCCCGCCTTTAGCTAAGACAGTCAAAGCCTTTATTTTCACCTACCATACCAGCCAGCTTTGTGGGTGCACTGAGCAACCCCAATATTGAGAAAGCTCCTTCAGTGTGTCCAGCATCCCCAATCATTTTGCAAAGTTGGCTCCTATGCCACCCACCCCATGCCTCCCTTCAGCCCAGCTGAGAGGCACTTCTGCCGTAAAGTGCATGCTGTGCTCTCGCAGTTTGGCTTTCGCATGGTGTCTGAGATTCCTTCTCTTCCCACCAGGGGCATAGCCAGACCTCGGCGGGAGGGGGGGCCAGAGCCCGAGGTGGGGGCACTGTTTAGCCACCTCCCCCGCTGCCGACCCCCCCCCCCCACTGCCACTTTGGACCGCGACCGCAAACGCACCCCCCCCCCACCCTCCAACCCCACATCATCAGTTACCTTGTTTGCTGGCAGGGGTCCCCAATCCCCGCCAGCTGAAGAGTCTTCTTCAGCACCGGTCGACTCCAGCGCCTTCGTTGTTGGATCATCTGACGCCTTACGTCCTGCACGGGGCTACGTGCATGGTGCAGGACGTAAGGCGTCAGAAACAGATGATCCCACAACGAAGGTGCCGGAGTCAACCGGCGCTGAAGAAAACTCTTTGGCTGGCGGGGATTGGGGACCCCTGCCAGCAAAACAAGGTACCTGATGCGACGGCGGGGTCAAATGTAGAGGGGTCCAGGGCGTAATCTGTGGGGGCCCATGCTCCCACGTAGCTACGCCCCTGCTTCCCACTGCATGGGATGGTGAACAATCCTTCTACAGTGGACTCAGCCCCAGCTGGCACGGGGAGCAGAAGCTGGGCCCAGGAATCCCATCCAGGTCTCTCCTGCTGCTGGACCACCAAGGATGTTCTTCAACCCCAATCATGGTATCAAAACGAGGAAGCTCAGCACACACAAAAAACACAGAGCAGCATTTGAGAAGAATATCAGAATTGCAGTCTTCCTCTGGTGCTAAATGCCAGAGTTGTGTGTGTTTGTTCTGTGACTTTCAGCTAGCTCATGGTTGCTAAATTCATTAACTAAGGGGGGGGGGGCAGGAATAAACAAAAAGTATGGTTTTACATACTCAACTACTGCATACAAAAATGGAATATAAAGTCCTTCTGTAGCTGAAAACAGCAAATATGCACTTTGAAACTCGTCCAGGAGAACCCGCTTCCCTTCATACATAGCCCCTTAGACCTGACTTCTAGCACTGTTCCATGCCAAGAATAACGTGGGAATTCAGTCACCGCCTGTCCCAATTAAAACAACAGACCAAGAGCTTGTGGCAAGAACAGGGCCACAGCCTTATAAGCCAATAATTCCACTGGTAAAATACAACAATAAATCAAACAATAAGAACTACTTTGCCCCTTTCCTAGCCTAGCAAACCAAATTAGACCTAAGCAAGGGGCAGCTCAAGTCAATCTGCTGCCTAAGGAGTGGGATGAGATGGCGCCACCAGCCCACTGGAGTCCCGCCCCCCCTCTCTCCTCAGGGCTACAATCAGGAAGTAGGGTAGTTCGGAGCAACAGAAAACAGCAAACTGACAGGAGCCAAGCAATAAAGTTTATTACAAAATCATGAAAATACATAAACCACATAAATGTATATATTATATACACATAAAACCAAAGAATCAACCTAATGGAGGAGTCAAACCACATACAAAAGAAAGATGTCCGGTTCATTCCACCAGGATTGAGCACTCTGGTGCTGGTGGCTGCCAGGACCTAGCTGCACACCTCCGAGGCCTGGGGCGAGGAGTAGAGAATGACACCGGGACAAAGTTTGTCCCCATCCCTTCCCTGTGGGTTCTGTCTCCGTCCCAGCAGGCCCCGTCTCCATCCCCACCCTGTCCCCGGGGGATCTGTCCTCATCTACAGAAGCCTTGAAAACTTATGATTTTATATTTAAATCTTTTTATTAAAGTATAAAAAGGAATATGCTGTGAAACTGTTGTGTATAAATTACAAATAGAAAACAATAACAACAATGAGCAGCTATAATAACCCTCCTTCCCACCACCACCCTCTACCCTTCCAACTAGAAAATGACACGGGGACAAAGTTTGTCCCTGTGGGCTCTGTCCCCATCTCCTCCCCATCCCCGTGCCATTCTCTAGTGAGAAGCACAAGTACTCACAGAGAAGTCAATTGTATGTAATTATTCATTCACATGATTATTCCCAAATCAACCAATAAAACACTCAACAATAGCTACAGAGCAGAAGTAGAATGTTTCACTTTACAACTCAACATATGAACTCTGGTGTCAAGCCAGTGATAGCAACACAAACTCCCTCTACTACCAAACACTGTGTGATGTAAGACAAAACCTTGTAAACAGAAACTCAGAAGCTTACCAAACCCAAGGAGGTTTGAAAGACAGGAGACGGCGTCACGTGAAAAGGCTGAAGCCGTCTACACCCAAGTAGGTTTGACGGCTTCCCTATGCAGCTGCCGTCATCTTTATACACTCAAAATACATTACATTGTATGGCAGCAAACTCTGATAACGGGCCAAGCATGCTCCCGCCGTCTCCTACCAATTAAACCTGTTTGATCATATCATACCAGCACCAAGTTAAGAACTCAAACTATACCAACCCTACCTATGAAACATTAGCACTGCAAATGTTCTACAACACCAGCACACCTCTAAGGATTGGGGGTGTGGGTCTTTTATTAAGAATAGGTGGTGAAGAGTTCTTTTCCAGCTGGAAAAGATGAACCGCTACAGATTTCTATACCGAACCTACATATCAATTGAATCCCTCATCCCAGTGACACAAGGAAAACACACACCATCACTTAGCCCCCCAAAATTATGAGATTACAAACTAGAAACATAATGCAGACAAAAAAATAAAAGGAAATCAAAAGAAATCAGACTGTGAGCAGTTAAATCCCAGAAAACAGAGATGCATTTCCTTCAATATAGAATAAAATACAAGACATGCACATTTTCAAAGCTGACATTATCTTTCTCTAAATAAATTTGTATCCTTGTTTTCTGACCATTTTAGTTTTCCAATTAGGTTGGTCCTGGTCTCTCTTTACTACTTCTTTTTGTTGCTTTTCTCCAAGTCCCTTTCCAGGATCTCATTTCCATTTTCTGTTTCTTCACTGTCCTGTCTTCTTCCTAATGTCTGACTGACACTGATCCTACCGTTTCACTGCTATCTCCATTTCTCTCAACTGCCTTTTTATGAACCTGTAACTAGATTTCGTCCCCCCTTCCCCCCACAATCCTGTCTCTTCTTTCACCTACTTATTGGCTTTCCACTTCCTACACTTTCCTCCCTTCTCCTCCAATCCCCAACCCCTCTCTCATTCCTTCCCCAGCCTTCTATTCCATGAATTTCATTCACTTTCCAATCCCCCATTTCCAACCTCTGTATTCATCGCCTCCCCTTTACCCATCCCCCGCAGCGGACTGGTGTCAACAGTCCCCTTCTCCTATCTGCTCAGCACCACTAAATCCGCTACAGAGAAGGGAGCGCCTTTCTTCACTCAATCCACGCTAGCCGCCGGCAATTCACAGGAGTTGAAAGTAGAGAATGAATATTTCCTGTATCGCACATGAAACAGGAAGTAGATTCTCTGTGATTTTAGCAGCTGTGCAGTGTCCGCAGCCAGGGCAGCTGGAGCGAAGGAAGGAGCTCCCCACTCTGCAGCTGGTTTAGTGGTTCCAGACCTGGCAGGTAGTAGAAAGGAGCAGCTGGCACAAGTTTTGGAGCCAAAAGACTGGTGTTACCACAACAATATGAAAAGGATGGCCCATCCCAAAGAGTGACATTCACCACCACAATGACTGAGGTTTTCTAGCGGTGCATCCAGGGTATAAATTTGCAAAGATCTACATGTTTTGCTTTCTAAATGCTTTTAAACTCTCGTGAACTTCACCACTCTTAACACATCGAATTACTTCACATAGCTTTTTCCTCCAAAAAAAACAAAAATTTAAGAAAAAAAATAATAAAATTGATAAAAAGTAAAACTGAGACAGCAGAAGTCACTACAATTTAGTCACCACATATATGCTTGCTTTCTAAATGCTGCAGACTCTAGGAAAATGATTCTCCACCTTCTTTTCAGTTAGAACACATCAGATGGGTGATGCTTGTAAATGTGACACACTGCATATACGACCCTCAGGGGACCTTGGGTCTGACACAATATAGCAGTTCTTACTAGCTAAACGTAAGCATGCTCTGCATCCACAAAAGTCCAACCTGCCCCCGACAAGTGCAAATCATATCTAGGATATTTCTCCATTGAAGTCACAATACAATTATTCTGATTCTCATGTAATCGGTGAAAGAGCAACATAAATCTCTCTAATCGACACACTGTGAAATGCAAAACCTAAAGAAAATCCACTCAATTTAGCAAACATGTTATACAACAGTAGCACTAATGCTATGATTTAAACAGCAAGAACCCTACCCTATTACTCCTGGGGAAATCTGGCGCAAAATGAAAAATCCGGCAAAACAAATGTTGGAAATTCTGGGCCTGATATTCAAAACGATTTAGCCGGCCGCTAACATTCAGCAGCATTTAATGGCTAAGTGCTGCTGACTACTGTGGTTAGCGCCGAACTGAAAGCCAGCTATGTTGCGGGCATTGTGAGCACTTGGCCACTTAATTGCTGATTTTCAGCCCTTAAGTGGCCAGGTTTACCGCATAAATAGGACTGTAGCAAAGTCTGTCCTATTTTTATACAGTAACCCATGGCCGCTTAAGGGCTGAATATCAACTTAAGTGGCTATGTGTTAGCTAGCTTAAAAAAATAACTGGATATTCAAAGCCGAAGCCTGTACAGGTCCCAACTCTGAATATCTGGGAATAGCGATATGCTTAGTTAGTAAATAGGTCCCACTGAGAAAGCATAGGGCTTGCGTTACATAACATAAACATGCACTAGACAATAATAGCCTCTTTACATTTTATTTGACAACAGAGGGTAAAAATACCTGACCAATGTCACAAGGAAGGTCACCCCCACCTTAGGAACTCCCTTCACTGAGTAAGTCGCTCTTACCTGTGCTATTTTATTTACTACCAACCCCAGACTCCTTTCTTTCTGCCCTGCTGCACCTCAAATAAGCTTCCTGAATTCCTCGTCTGTTCAAATCCAGCCTTGCTGCTTTTAAATCTTAACCGTTTATTCTCTTGTTCATGCCCATGTGTATTTTTAAAAAACAATTTCCCATACTAACTGGAAGTCCCCAATTCTCTTATTCGTCCCATTTGTCCTTCTTGACTCAACTAAAACCTCCATGGTGTAAGAACAGATTCTTATGTGTATATATGTACAGTGCAGTGCTCGTCGGTAGTAAGTAGGATCTAAAGCAGTGATGGGCAACCTTTTGAGCTTGGTGTGTCAAAATTCGCCAAAAAACCGAGCATAACTCGGGTGGTGTGTCACTTCGAGAAAAAAAACATAATTTCGCGATATTTATAGTTTAAATAACAAAAATGTATAATTGTAATATATAACTGTATTTAATAAACCAAAAACTAATTATTTAACTTAATTGCCGCTATTTCTAATGGCGGGAAACGGCACCCATGATTTATTCTCCCTTTTTGTTTTCCCTCTCTCATAACGAATTGCTACAAACAAGTAGTGAAAGGAGCATTATAAAAGCAATGAAAAGTGATTTCTTAGGTGGACCGGTATTTTTAGGAACTTCCCAAACAAGTGTGGAGCAGGAGCAGCAGTCAGTGTCCAAGCACAGCTGAGCTAAGGCTGCAACAGGATCACAGAGAGGAAGAGAGCGGCCGCTGACCCGACTTTGTCTGAAGAGAGCAGCAGCTGCCTGGGTTACTCGCAACTCAGCACTCAGGTTTGACATTTAATCAGAATTGCCTCGAGCCTCAGGCAGTTTTTTCACCTGGCTGAGCTACAACTGCAGTGAGCTGTGATTGGTTGTAGGGAGCCTGTCTGGCGCCTAAAAGGGCATTCCTAATTGGATGATTCTGACGAAGAGGACTGCTGGTTACCAAGGCTACGAGGTGGGGCGGAGCAGGGGGGTTCCGACTCGGAGGGGGGTTCTGAAGCTGCGATAAGACCACCAGCGCCCCTGTCGCTTCTGCCTAAGACCAGCCCTCGCAGTAAGAGCAGGTAGGCTGGGTTCTATTTGCTGCCGGCTTTCAACCCGCGTGTCATCCAAAATGGCTTCGCGTGTCATAGGTTCGCCATCAGGGATCTAAAGCCTGGTTTCCCTGGTTCTCAGTCTTCTGTTCTAACCACCACTTAAACTGTACTAAAATATTTTTAAAACAGTGGAAACCTCTTCTATGCAGCACGCACGTTACTCACCAGTCTCAGCGTATCAGGAGCTAGGAAGTCATGTGACGAGGCGCAGTTAACACTGTTACCCAACATGGCTGAAGTTTGCAAACTGTATCTTTTTTCACTTACAGTGACCACAGTGGATGTGAGGCAGCAAGAGTGGAATGCTGCCTCCAATAACATAACCCTTTGAAATGTAAATGCCACTGATGTTGCCTCCTCCTGCTCCAATAGGCCAATAATCCTCAGGGCCCCCGAGAGGGAGGGCAGGGGGGACAAAGTTCCACAGGTCTCCAAGGGGGCCTGGCGCTGGGGTCTCTCTCTCTCCTGCTCCTGACGGGACCTGAGTGATTGCGTCCCAACAGGAGCAGGAGAGAGAAAACTCCAGAGCCGTGGCCGGGCCCTCCCTTGGAGGTTGGGGAGGACACGGAAAAGCACCTCCAGCGCTGCTCTTCTGCCCAGCTGAGCAGCTGCTTTTCCTCTCAGGCGAGCATGCCCTGAGAGGAAAAGCAGCCGCAGAGGCAGGCAATCAGAAGAAGAGCAGCGCTGGAGGAAGACGTCTTTTGCTGGTGGGGTCTTGGGACCCCCGCCAGCCAACAACGTATTTCAATTGCAGCAGCGATCTGGGGGGGTGGGGGGTCGGCCCTGTCCCGGTCCAGTCTCTCAGCAGCCCTGATAATCCTTGCACCAGCAGAATTCAAACAATAACAGATCATCTTGAAGCATGGACAATGAAGGCATATTTTTTAAATGATCATTTTCAAAGGATTCTGTTCAACTGTTAAAACAGAATGATACATGGCAAGACGCTGACATGTCAGCAAGAACTGGCATAAACAGTAGCCTCTACCTGCCTTGGAAGACAGGAAAATAACACCTTCATGACCACAACGATACGAGTCCTGGTCTCTTTTTACATAATCACAATTAATCATTTTAGGAGTCCAGCTTCTCTTTCCCTACTCAACTGTGCTTCTGGTGGCCAGTTAACCACTGTGGTTGCAAGCAGTTAGGACTCCGCCAGACTGTGCATCCTGCAGGTGCACAAAATGGATACGCTGAGGGTTTGCAGCTGTCGTGCCAGACGTCTTCCTGCTCATTAGTCAACGATTCCGAATCCACCACAACTGAGGAATTTGCCCCTTCCATTGGACAAAGTCTGAGCTATTCGTGCCCTCACCATCTGCCATGGAGGTTGAATTATACTCTTAGCCAACTCCCTATGCCTGATCTATCAGACGAAAACATCATACTGCAGAGCTGGAAAGTTAATGGCTTTTAGTTCTATTTTTGCAATGGAACACACACCACCATCTGAAGAAAGTGCACAATGGAAAGCACCTTCATAAGGGCAAATGTATCTTATATCAATCCAGGAACACAGAGCAGCTATGGGCAGATGAGGACTGCTTGGTCCACCTAGGAACATCTTCCTACTGAAATCTTACCTGGCCTTTGGCTACTTCCAGCCATATCATCATGCTATGCTACTACTTCTGCGGGTCAGCAGTTCCAGGCCTGGCTTCATGCCACCCTCTTAGTACAAGAGACGCCTTCACACCTAAGAACCAAGGAACTGAAGGCCCACAGAAAACATAAGGCAATACTGTTTTATTGAACTAATACATTTACTGACTGGCTTCCTTTCATCAGGTCAAAGCAAAATGACCTGCTTATTTCACTCTGCCCGAGAAAAGGGAGCGCAACTCCCGAAAGACAGACAAGTAATGCATTAAATTAGTCTAATAAAAAGGACTGTCGACCTTTATTTTCTGCACATTCACGAGGATGAACACAACAACTGCATGACCTTACACAAGAGCAGTAATGATCAGAAGGAGAAAATTAAAAAAAAAAAAAAAGCAAAATAAATCCTGCTTTACAAATAAAAAAGTGAACTAGAAACTTTGCAGCAATAGATATATCAAGATACATGTGCTAAAAAAAAAAAAAAAGTCCAAATCATACTCATGAACATTTCTAATTCTTGTGGGGGTTAACTGGAGAGTGAGAATGAAGCATGAGCATAATCCAATTTCCAACACGCCAAACCCAATGGCAACAACTAAGGGCCCAATACGGGCTTTACCACTCGCTCTTCTGGGACTACTGCCGGCGGTAGTCCCGCCCTGAGCATGCGCCATTTCCGGTGTAAAAAGAAATCCCCTGGAAATGGCTTATATGGCACTAACCTGGCGGTAATCCAGCATCGCCGCATGTTGTCCAGATACCTCAATGGGTGGTGGTAAGGGCTCCCTGCCGGAAGAGTTCTCTCACCACGTGGCTATTTTTTTGGAGGGGGGGGAGGGTGCTTTTAGTGGCTGTGGAAAAAACGGCCTTGGTGCACGGGAAAAACAGTCCCCACCACTAGCGCAGGGCCCTTTTCCCCACAGCTTGGTAAAAGGACCCCTAAGTGAGGTATTTCGCACTTAGCTAGCTATGGGTTTTCGTACAAAGATAGGACTGACTTTTACACAATCCTATTTATGCAGTTAACCTGGCCGGTTAAGTTCTGAATATCGGCACTTAACTAACCATGCGGCAACTCCGTCCCAGGAGTGCCCCCAAAATAACCAGTTTTCAGTTCGGCACTAACTGGTTAAGTACTGCTGAAAATTAGCCGTTAACCCTGAACAGGCGATTTAACTGGCTAGGAACCATTTCTTGCCAGTTAAATCACTTTGAATATCGACCCCTAACATTTCAGTGAGCTTTTTTGTGTCTTAGGTGCGCCCCTGACCGGCGATGGAGCCACGGCGACCTCATGTGCAAAGTGTCAGTTTCTAGATCTTTGCTTTCCTGCTTTTTCTGTCATTGTAGTTCCATTTCTTTTATTAAATTTTGATATTTATGGAATCATGAACTGCTTTGATGGTCCTCCTCAAAGCTTTTCCTTCTACATGCTAACCCCCACACCAGAAAGCTTACTCCTAGATGTTAACACTCAAGCTCTACAAATTAGGAGAGATTGACAAAAAAAAAAATTTAAAATTATTACAGATGCAAATGTCCCCCTGAGACTGAGAGAAATATTTACCCCTAAGCATCCAGAATATCAATTTTTTTTTTACCTCATCTGAGAAAACAGCACTACGTGCCAAGTGACCATTCACACAGCTTCTAAATTGGTCAGAACATCCTTGCACATAGAATCCTACATGGACGTGACCTGTACTTAGACCATTGGGAGATTTTAATTCCAGTAGCCTCAACGTGTGGAAGATATTTTCTGACCTATCTGATGACAGCCCTTCCGAGTCTGGCTGAAAACATGTTCCAAAGAACGCAAAAAAAGTAGGTAAGGGACACTATTCAAAAACACTTCTGTAGCTGGCGATGGATGCTGACCTCAAAGAGGGGTAAATTCCAAAAATGGGCGCCTACTGGCAGATGCCAACAACGCACCTGTTTGGAGCCTACTCTATAGAAAAAGGTAGACGCCTTCTTTTCTTTACGAATGCTAGCCGAACAGATGAGATATGTGCCCATATTTTAGGCGTGAGCAATTACACCAGCCTTAGAGCTGCTGCAAATGCTCGTGCTCAGATTGTTAAAGAACACGTATAGATTATTTCATAATTTCCTTGCATCCCACTTATGCTCTGCCCAAACTAGAGTCATGTGATTGCCCACCAGCAAAGTAGGCACCATCAATTACTGGCATACACATAATTGCACAGAGCTGGAAAACAATAGTTTACGTAACTGTATGTCAACATACACACACAGATTTCTAGAATATTGGCACATACATATATTTTTGCTGCCTAAATCTAGGTGGCTCCTTAAAGAAATTACTTCTTTTTTTGTTTGTTTTAAATTGTACGAGTCACCATACAGCCAAAGTTATCTATTTTAAATGGGGCGGATGGGGACACTCTGGGAGCAGGGCTAAAAATGATACAGTACATCCTTGGAGTGATGGATATCAGGAACAGCGGACAGTGGCAAGCCCCCCCCCCTCCCGAAGAGCATCTACCCCATTCCTCCTTAGGCCCTCACCCACTCGCTCCTGCACATGCCAGCTTCTGCTGTGACTTTAGTGGTTGTGTCGTGGTACTACTGCTAGGGTTAGGCATCACTAAGGCAGGCCCAGGTGGTGCTGGGGGAAGGAGGTCTTTGGAAACAATGGATTTTCAAAGCAACAGACAATGCCTCCCCCCCACATTGTCTGTTTCTCTGAGGATATGCTGCACGGCAGTGCAGAAATAGCTTTAAATGGATAAGTTGTGAGTTGGATGCTTGGGAGAATATTGCTCCTACTATATTTAACTCAAATGTAGTATCAAGCTAGTGTGCGTGTTTGGGGGGGAGGAGGGATAATGTCTCATGGTGAGGAAACAGTGTATGCCATAAATGATAAGTCTGCCTCAGCATTCTGCATTCAGAAAGGCATTTGTGCAGAAGGCAGGTGAGTCTTTCCTGCCCCCAGTACGTCTGTTATGAAGCTCACAGCTAGTGCATCCTATGCTATGCTCTGCTCACGGCATCTATAATCAGTCTGTTTTGTCTTCCTTCCATCCATGAGATAATTGAGGGGAGGGGGACACTGTGGCTTGCCCTTCTGGTAAAGGGCTAAGGAAAATCTCTCCAAGACTGATCCAATAGGGCCCATTCAAGCACTAGCAGGGCTCACCTTAATCGTGATAACCATTCCTACCTCATCCCAACTGGCTGGAGCTTATCACTTCAACACATGCACTCCCTATCAGCCCCGAACAGGAAACCTGAGCACGGGTCAGTGTACACTAAAGCTGACACTCGGTTCCTGTGGCTGGAAGGAAGGGGAATAATCTAGGGGAGTCACCTGTGGATTGGTAAATGTTTGTACAAGGGCTTCTGAAGCCACCAGCAGAGCTCCTCCAACCCAGCCCCCCAAATCTGCTCAACCTGAATGAAGATACATGAGATGGGTACTCTAGGTCTAGGAACCCAGAAGACATATACTAAAATGTCTCTTAAACAATCATGTGGGTGAGACAACAGGGGCCAGAGAACTGGTTCAAGAGCTAATGAAATTTGAGGCCAAAGTCCTAACTTCCAGAGAACAAAAAGGTAAAAGTGAGAACACATTATGTCAGGGAAAACAGAGGCATTGACTAGCGACCTAGAGCATGTCAGTCTGTAGACACACCATGGGCAGCACTGCAGCATATACAAAGCTCCCCCCCTCCTCAAAGACACAAAGGAAGCAATTCTATATGTGGGTACCTCCGTTTAGGCACCCTGATGCCACGTGGTAAGACAGTACTCTAAAACAGCATCTGGGCACCCAGATTCCATTACAGAATACAAGCGTAACCTAACATACATGCACCTGCAGTTACACTGGTCACAGACTTGGCATAACTATGGTTGAACTCAAAAATCACAGCTTCACACTCGCTGTGTATCACAATGGATAGAGAGACTAGTATCACTCTGCGTTGAATCAGAAACGACTGGGTTACGACTGAAGCTACAGACTGAGAGTATAACACCAGTGTGGTGTGATTAAGATAAGTGATTGGTAGCTTCACCAGCGCACTAACTTATAAACTGTAAAGTATTTGGGAGAGATCCGTTTATTCTGTGATCTCACTACTTTGGATATAGACATTGGGTTATCTTTGATTTTTTGGACATTCAACAAAGCGTGGAGTTTTTTTGGGTCATATGATGTTGCGTCGGGCCCATGCCTTATTGTTTGTGCAGCACTGCGTATGCCTTGTAGCGCTATAGAAATGCTAAATAGTAGTAGTAGTATAGTCCGATGATTCTGGGCTGGCTGGGTGGCGTTACTGATTCCCCTTTTTTCTCCACTTTAGGTGTTGAGTGTTTCTGATTCAACTCAGAGTGATACTAGTCTCTATATCCATTGTAATACACAGCGAGTGTGAAGCTGTGATTTTTGAGTTTCAAATTGATTATTGGCAAGCTTGAGTGTATTCATAGTCATAATAATTATGGTTGAGTCAGTGGAAGCTCCGCCCATGCGTACACGCCCCCTTGCATTTACACACTATGCCCATACCGAATACTGCTTACGTGTCCTGCTAGCACTTATAAGTGGACATTCGCCCATGTAAGAGTTAGCATTCTGTAACTTTACATGTGCAAAGTGGTGTTGAAGTGGAGATGCCCCTTTACAGAACTGTCCTTCAAGTGCGGAAAAACCCTCCAGAACAAATGGTCCCTTAATGCTCCCCACGAAGCAATCCCTGTCATACTACGTACAAATGTATTGTATTACCAAATGATCAGAACCAATTATTGTGGTGTGCTTCGCCAACACCTTTCAAACACATACACACATTTCTTTTCTCTCTTTTTCAGGACAGGGATTCTCAACTCAATCCTCGGGACACATCTAGCCAGTCAGATTTTCAGGATATTCACAATAAATATGCATGAGATAGATATGTATACAATGGAGGCAGTGCATGCAAATTTATCTCATGCATATTCATTCTGGGTATCCTGAAAACCTGGCTGGCTGGGTGTGTCCTGAGGATTGGGTTGAGAACCCCTGTTTTAGAAGGAGGACATTTTGACTTGTAAACCCTACCTACAAAAGACCCTCTTTTTTTGTTAAATGAAATGCATACCTGTATTTGCTTTGAGAATGGGGTTCACGTACCTGGAAACTGATAGCTGTAACTTGGAGCAAAGCCTGGATAGCCCCTGCCATATGTCGCAACGAAGTTCGGGTAACCTTGAACACACAGACAGGAACAAAAACAAAGTCGTCAGCTTGTGCTACCAATAAATGCCGCCAACTCTCTGAAGATATACCAGTTTCAAACTGAAATAAATTATTTAGGCTGACTGAAAAAGTCTGCCAGCATTGTCCTCGCATTCCAAATTACTGGGGTCTCCATCAAAGCCCTCTCCAGCCCATCCTAAACTGGATGTGTAGGTGATATCCAGCAGTTTGGGGCTTTTTTTTTTTTAAACATACTTTTGAAGTTTGCACACTAGACGTTATAAAAAACAAAAATTGAGTGGAAAGGCAGTTTTTTTTTTTAATATGCAAACTTAAAATAGCTACACAGTTGATGAGGGCAAAGACCAAAGTGGCACATCGAATAGGCTGCAAGTGCTCCTGTATAGCAAGAAGCTGTGGCAGTTTGGGGAAATTCTGTTCCCTGCAGTTCTGTGTTGGTTATACGACGCTAGAGGCCAACTGAATTTCCGTTTTCACCTCGCCCCGAAATTTGGATTTGCTTTTGTTTTGGTTTCAGTCGAAAATTCCAGTGCTTTTTCGGATGAAACCGAAACTGTACTGTGTAGTCTGCAGTCCTTACTCTCTTCCCTGCCCCCTGACACAAGGAGCCTCCTCCTGGAACTTGGAATCAGAGCTAGCCCCCCTCCCGCCCTCAACAGATGGAATCTTGACTCCCCCCCCTTTCTGGAACCACTGATATGCTAGGCTTGGGTAGGGGGTGGGGGCTCCTTATGTTTGGTGGGTGGGGGGGGGGGGGTCCTTCTGTTCAGGGTGGGGGACCTACCTGTGATTCGGGGTTCCGAGCGGGGGCTATTCCTGTTCAGGGTCCAGGCCAGTTTTGGTTTTGACCGAAACCAAGCAGCAAATTTTGGGCGCAGATTTGGTTTCAGCTGAAACTGAAAAAAACTGGTTTCCTCTATATGAAGCAGGGAAGAAACCAGGCCAAGGAGTTGCAGTTCAACTGAGGCTAGGTCCCGAGATGCGAATTCTAATCCCACTACTGCTAACTCTGATGATATAAGTAGGTCACTTCACTGTTCTGTGAATCAGTTTACACAGCTGGTACTGGGCAACAGTGGTAATTTAGGGGCCTGTTTGCAGAGTGGCAGTAAGCCCAACGCAGGCTTACCACTCACTTTTCCGGGACTACCGCCAGCCCACCACAGCCACCAGCAGTAGTCCCACCCTGAATGCGCACTATTAGCAGAGGAAAAAAAAAAACCTCTGGAAATGGCTTGTGCAGCGCTAACCCTGCAGTAATTGGGCTTCGCTGCGTGCTGCCCAGTTACCGCCTGAGCCCTTATCGCCACCGCCCTGCCGCATGGCCATGCAGTAAGAGTTCTCTTACTGCATGGTCAAATGTGTCGGGGGGCTTTTTACCTGCTGCGGTAAAAAGGGCCCTGCCATTAGCGCAGGGCCCTTTTTCCCGCAGCTTGGTAAAAGGACCCCTTAAAGAAATATATACCTTTTCCCTACTTCCTCCAGAGAGTCCAGGTGCCAAGGCCCATGCAAGAGGTGGCTGCAATCACGTCCCCAACATTGTAAAATGAGATACTGCATGAGTGAAACTAATTATGTAAAAATGCCACAGACAAGGGCTTTAATAAACCAGTACAGGGCACTATGAAGGAAATAGTGCCCCTATAAAGTGGGTGCTAATATTTACACATGCATTACGCGTGTAAAAATTTAGAACGCTAGCATGTACGTGCACATGTGTGCACATAGGGGCATGTATGCCGTATTCCCACCTGTGGGCATACACAATGGCGTGACTCACTCTTGTGCACATACCTTACAGAATACTTCAGCATTTAGACACCCCTAGTTACACCAGCTCTAATAAGTGGTCATTCCCTAAATACCACCTGTTACACTACTGCTGTAAAAAAAAAAAACCTTTATAATTCTTTGATTAACCATCTTCAGTCATGCTTAGACGCTGTGAATTAACGGCTGTCTTCCCATGGTGTTCTACTGAATCCCTCTACATCTATGGCCATGTGGATGACAGGTTGTCCTCTGCATCCGTCTGTCACACCAATCATACAGGGATCTTCTATCAGCCTGGTGAATTCGTTAAGATACCTGGGGTGATTTCCTTTGCGCCACAAATTTCTGCTGTGGTAAAATCATGTTTCCATTACCCGATCCAGTCGTTGCTGCCTTGAGGACTCCACCTGCGCAACACTTCTCTATGCTTTTGCTGCTTCAGAACTTGATTAGTGTAACATCATCTATGACGGCCTTCCCACGTCCTTTATTCCCCCCCCCCCCCTGCTCTCTGTGATCTTCTGCCTATCACTTCCTTCGGTCTGTGGTTCTCGACTGGCGTGTACTTGTCACGCAGCCTTTTTTAAATAAATATTGTGCCATCTCTTTGGAAGTACTTTCCATTCTACTACTACTTATCATTTCTATAGCGCTACTAGACGTACGCAGCGCTGTACACTTGAACATGAAGAGACAGTCCCTGCTCGACAGAGCTTACAATCTAATTAGGACAGACAAACAGGACAAACAAGTTATAAGGGAATATTAAAGTGAGGATAATAAAATAAGGGTTCTGAACAAAGTGAATAAGGGTTAGGAGTTAAAAGCAGCATCAAAAAGGTGGGCTTTTATCTTAGATTTGAAGTCGGCCAGAGATGGAGCTTGACATACCGGCTCAGGAAGTCTATTCCAGGCATTTGGTGCAGCAAGATAAAAAGAACGGAGTCTGGAGTTAGCAGTGGAGGAGAAGGTTGCAGATAAGAGAGATTTACCCAGTGAACTGAGTTCCTGGGGAGTAATGTAGGGAGAGATGAGAGTGGAGAGGTACTGAGGAGCTGCAGAGTGAATACACTTATAGGTCAATAAGAGGAGTTTGAACTGTATGCGGAAACGGATAGGAAGCCAGTGAAGTGACTTGGAGTGGGCTAATATGAGCATAACGACACTGGCGGAATATTAGTTGTGCAGCAGAATTTTGAACAGATTGAAGAGGAGAGATGGCTAAGTGGGAGACCTGTGAGAAGCAAGTTGCAATAGTCTAAGCGAGAGGTGATAAGAGTGAGGATGAGGGTTCTGGTATTGTGCTCAGAAAGGAAAGGGCGAATTCTCCCTTCAAGTGGAACTCTCCTATCATAAATTTCACGCGGCCCTAAAAACTCACCTGTTTCCTTCTGCCTTCCCTGGATAGGTATCAGGCAGCATGTTAGCTCCTCCCCTCTTACCCTTTCCCCTAATTTTTCTGCTTTCCTGTCAATTGATTGTAGCTCCTTTTCTTTCCTTTTCCTCTACATTTACTGTAAACCAGTTTCATTTCTCCAATTGAAAGGCGGTATATCAGGCAGCAATAAACCATAACCATCTATTTTCCTTTACAGAACAGGCTCCTACCAGGCTCTCAGTGGTAGAACTGTCTTCCACCTGTGTACTGCCGTATAGGCATTTCCCTGGGGTGTAGTTTTGGTGAAGCTGTGATGTACCTATGTGTTTCATAAAACAAATGAGCACACACGTACGGAAGACATACATAGAGATATACCTGGTAGAGAGAAGGTGTACATTTCTGCATCAGGATTCGCATACAACTGGGGTTTAATCTGGGAGCCTGTGACCCGTTGAACTAAAAGGTACCGAAAGTGGGGTGACATTTATAAGATACGGGGATATCAACTACATAATCCCGCAAAATATCTGCCTCAGGTATGGACTAATTACATCTTTAAGAAATCAACACCCCACTTTAGCTACCTGCAGTTTTTAGGCTCTAGAACATGAACAACATCAAAGCTGTAAAAACAAATTGCATAGTCCAATTCTATTGACCCTATAGTGCATAAAACTTTCAAAAATTAAAGTTGCCCCTCCAAACTTTTATAGCCGTTTTCTTTGTTATTTGTAACCCCACTTTTGGTACCTTTTCCCTCAGTGGGTCCCAGGCTCCCAAATAGAGGCAGTTTGTAGACTTATCACATATGTGACCTATTATAAAAAAAATCCGGGCCTTAATGGAAGCTCATCAGTACACTAAGTGGACTAGGCATCCGCCTAGGGTGGCACAATTGATGGGCCGGAACTGGCATTTGGTCTCCAGTATCTCTCTCCTTCCGTCCTGCCCTCCCTCTACCCTGAGGTGTTTGGCAGAAGTGCCCCAGGTTGAAAATTCTGAATTTTTGAAGTGGTGGCGGCCGTGGCAGAGTAGCAGAAGTGGCTCAGATAGAGCAAACCGCAGAGGAAGAGTCGCCAGCATTGTCGGCTGGATCTTTTAACAATTCAAAGGGTCTGTCTGTTTAATTGAGGGGGGGGTGAGAGAATTCAGGGGGCTCATGGTGGGCGGAGGAAGTGAGGGGTTGAGCGAGGCCTCTGCTGGGAGGAGTGTGTGATACCAAACCTGCTGCTGGGAACAGATGGGTGAACGAGTGGGCACTGGGGAGAAGCTGAGGCCGCTGGGGGGGGGGGGGGGGGGGGGGGGGAGATGAGCAATGAGGATAGGCTGAAGCTGCTGGGGATTGGTGAGCAGGGCTGGTGAAGGGAGAAGCTGTGGCCTTGGTTTCTGAGCACAGGTGGCTGGGTGCTTCCTCCCCCGGCAGCCACAATCACAACCTCAGCCTCTGCTCTCTGCTCAGCAATCACAGCCTAAAGCCTCTCTCCACACTAGCTGCTAAGACAAGTGGTTGGCACTCGAATGTATCCCTTCCTTTCTGAACACACTACTAAAATTCTTATGTGTGTGTGCAGCAGAAGGGTGATAGGTTAGACATTTAGAGGGTCTTTCGCTAAGGTGTACTAGCGTCTCACCATTTAGCGCCAGCTGATTTTTAGTGCAACCTAAAAACGCTAGCACAACTTAGTAAACAAACCCCTACACTTACTACTAATTTTGTTTTGTGTCTTTGTTGCATTTTTTAAATGTTTAAACTGCTATTATAATAAGTAGTTTGTCGTACATCACCTTAGATGATTTATAAGTATATATATATATATAAATAAATAAATACAATTTTAATCTTACCAAGTCTGGCTCCATAATCCTAAGAAAAACTGTCAAGGCCCACATTGGAGGTTTTTCTTTTAAACACTTCTTATAAATACCTCGTGCAAGAGTTGGATCATTTAAGCAATGGCTTCTGCTGCAGATCTGCTTACTGGTGGCAGAAGCCCAGTATTTTTTGGTAAAAGAACCCTCACTTTGCCCTAGTAGGGAGATACTGGTTCCCCATTTGGCTCAGTGGTCTCTGCACACTGGGACATCTTTCTTCCAGCATTTCCTTTCAGCTTAATTAAAAACACCTGGACTCTTACCGTACTGCGCTGGCCTTCAGCTGTAGTTAAATATGCTCAGACCAAAAGCTGGAATGACTCAAAATGTCCCTCCATGTCTTCTCCAATTCATTTCTAAACACCTGAGTATGGCTTAAATATTTTGACAGAGGTGGGAGAGACATTAAGTTTCAAGACAGATCGAGGAAGCAAGAATTAATCCTTCCAGGCTCTCAAACCCTGTTGTCTTCCAATAAGTGGTTATAGTAAATCAGTTTTTCCCAAACCTGTCCTGAGGGAACCTCTCAGTCAGTCAGGTTTCAGGATATCCGCAATAAATATTCATGAGTTAGATATGCATGCTCTGCCTCCATTGCATGCAGATCTAACTCACAAATATTCATTACACATAGACTGAAAACCTCAATGACTGCGGTTCTCCCAGGACAGATTTGAGAACCACTGTAGTAAACAGAGGCTCTTTCCCCCCCGCCCCCCCCCCCCTGGTAGTGCTACCCTCTGCAGAGAGAGGCAGACAGAGGGAGTAAAAGGAGGGCATAGGGAGAGAGAAAGAACCATCTTCAATCTAGTCAAGGAACAGCAAGTCGATGGCCGTAGGTTCTAATCTCCCATCACAGACCTTCTCTAGGTCACCGCAGATGAAATCATAAATTTCTCATACAACATTACTTCAATTTTCCTCCTCATTAGGTGCTGTGATGCCCGGCTCTGCTCTAACGAGCCCGAGCCTGCTGTGAGCGGAGAGACCGTCAGGCTGAATATCAATAGCTCATTAACACTGGGCCCATGTGGACGCTTCATCAAGCCAAATTATGGCCAGGACGACCTCTCCACCGCTGCCATTAGCTGCCATGCTCACTCTGCATTGGGTGCTCGGCAATTTACTCGCTTCACTTCTCTCAGCAAAGGATCAATCTCGCGGTAATTATCTCTTGTCACCAAACTAAAAATGAGGATTCTGAAGAGACATCTCCCCTCGGAGATATTTGCCTTCACCCCCTCCCCCTAAGTAGCATTGTCCCTGACTGGGCACGGATTGCAATCAACAGTAAAAAGAAAAAAAGTATTTCCAGTGCTGGATAAGGAGACAGCTCACTGCCCACCCACGCCCTCGACACTGTGGTTTTCTGTACAAAGTAAACAAGAGCTTGTGTTCATTTAAGGAACCACCACCTACTGCTAAATTTGTTACTACATTTAGAATAAGCTGCTCAGCTTGGCTAAAGGTTGCTTTTTTGTACGTGTGGCCAAAACAGAACCATGAGGTGGCCGTCAACAGCTCAATTTCAGCTGCTTTTTCTTCATCCACTCTCCTACAAGGCCTTTCTTTTTCATTCAGCAAAGCATCTAGCTCTCCTCATAGGGTCATCATGCACTGCATCTCTTCTCTTAGTCCTTGTCCCTCGAATGCAGTCTCTCTTCTTGTACCTTCCCTGTCTGGTCTATGAGGACTGCATCATCCAAGGTCTCGCTCTTTGATTCCTTATACGCACTCTCTTTGGTGCTTATAAAACATGTAATGAAATGTGTCAGTTTAATCTTTTATGTTAAGGAAGTCTATGGCTGCTGTTCTGTTGTACCCTTGGCAGACACCCCTATCCTGGCCACCAGATTCTTGCTTTTACTCCATTCTGGCAATGCCTCTTACCTTGCATCTCTTATTACACTCCACACCCAACCGAGATACCTTCATGCTCTCCACAACGGTCAATTATACCTTCCCCCAGTGAGATGGCTCACCTGGAATTCACATGCCAATGCCCCTTCTTTTTTCTTGCCAGTTTTTACAATGCCTTGCCCTTGGCTTTGTGCACCAAAGACTCTTTTGTAAAATTTAAAAGGATCTAAAGCCACATCTTTTTGAACATGCTTTCACTGTCTAATTTTGTCCCTTTAAATTCCCTGATCGTTTGCGGTATTGAGCGGGGGGAGTAGGTAGCATAGGTGGTGTATGTGCTTTACTTCTTTCCTATTCAACATGGCGTTCCCTTTCTATTTTTCAGATATTACATCATGACTGTAAAACGCCCTGCTGTTACCCACAAAGCTGTCAATCTACTGTGGCAATAATCTACTACTACTTCTTAAGCATACAATACACAAACTAGTAGAAATTGTGATAGGTGTATCTAATGGCTTGCAAATATATATATATAGGGTATGATACATACCTGTAGCAGGTGTTCTCCGAGGACAGCAGGCTGATTGTTCTCACGACTGGGTGACGTCCGCGGCAGCCCCCACCAACCGGAAAGAAGCTTCGCGGGACGGTCGGCACGCAGGGCACGCCCACCGCGCATGCGCGGCCGTCTTCCCGCCCGTGCGCGACCGCTCCCGCCAGTTGAATGACTAGCAAAAGATGAAACACACAACTCCAAAGGGGAGGAGGGAGGGTAGGTGAGAACAATCAGCCTGCTGTCCTCGGAGAACACCTGCTACAGGTATGTATCATACCCTTTCTCCGAGGACAAGCAGGCTGCTTGTTCTCACGACTGGGGTATCCCTAGCTCTCAGGCTCACTCAAAACAAGAACCCAGGTCAATGGAACCTCGCAACGGCGAGGAAACAACAGAAATTGACCTACGAAGAACAACTAACTGAGAGTGCAGCCTGACCAGAATAAATTCGGGTCCTGGAGGGTGGAGTTGGATTTACACCCCAAACAGATTCTGCAGCACCGACTGCCCGAACCGACTGTCGCGTCGGGTATCCTGCTGGAGGCAGTAATGAGATGTGAATGTGTGGACAGATGACCACGTCGCAGCCTTGCAAATCTCTTCAATAGTGGCTGACTTCAAGTGGGCCACTGACGCTGCCATGGCTCTAACACTATGAGCCGTGACATGACCCTCAAGAGTCAGCCCAGCCTGGGCGTAAGTGAAGGAAATGCAATCTGCTAGCCAATTAGAGATGGTGCGTTTCCCGACAGCGACCCCTAGCCTGTTAGGGTCGAAAGAAATAAACAACTGGGCGGACTGTCTGTTGGGCTGTGTCCGCTCCAAGTAGAAGGCCAATGCTCTCTTGCAGTCCAATGTGTGCAACTGACGTTCAGCAGGGCGGGTATGCGGCCTGGGGAAGAATGTTGGCAAGACAATTGACTGGTTAAGATGGAACTCCGACACCACCTTCGGCAGGAACTTTGGGTGGGTGCGGAGCACTACTCTGTTGTGATGAAATTTGGTATATGGAGCATGAGCTACTAGGGCTTGAAGCTCACTGACCCTACGAGCTGAAGTAACTGCCACCAAGAAAATGACCTTCCAGGTCAAGTACTTCAGATGGCAGGAATTCAGTGGCTCAAAAGGAGGTTTCATCAGCTGGGTGAGGACGACGTTGAGATCCCATGACACAGTAGGAGGCTTGATAGGGGGCTTTGACAAAAGCAAGCCTCTCATGAATCGAACGACTAAAGGCTCTCCAGAGATGGCTTTACCTTCCACACGATAATGGTAAGCACTAATCGCACTAAGGTGATTCCTTACTGAGTTGGTCTTGAGGCCAGACTCTGATAAGTGCAGAAGGTATTCAAGCAGGTTCTGTGCAGGGCAAGAACGAGGTTCTAGGGCCTTGCTCTCACACCAAACGACAAACCTCCTCCACTTGAAAAAGTAACTCTTTTTAGTGGAATCCTTCCTAGAGGCAAGCAAGACCCGGGAGACACCCTCAGACAGACCCAACGCAGCGAAGTCTACGCCCTCAACATCCAGGCCGTGAGAGCCAGGGATTGAAGGTTGGGGTGCAGCAACGCTCCGTCGTTCTGCGAAATGAGAGTCGGAAAACACTCCAATCTCCACGGTTCTTCTGAGGACAACTCTAGAAGAAGAGGGAACCAGATCTGACGGGGCCAAAAGGGCGCTATCAGAATCATGGTGCCGCGGTCTTGCTTGAGCTTCAGTAAGGTCTTCCCCACCAAAGGTATGGGAGGATAAGCATACAGGAGGCCGGTCCCCCAATGAAGGAGAAAGGCATCTGACGCTAGCCTGCCGTGTGTCTGAAGTCTGGAACAGAACAGAGGCAGCTTGTGGTTGGTCTGAGAGGCGAAAAGATCCACCGAGGGGGTGCCCCACTCTCGGAAGATCTTGCGTACCACTCTGGAATGGAGCGACCACTCGTGCGGTTGCATGACTCTGCTCAGTCTGTCGGCCAGACTGTTGTTTACGCCTGCCAGGTATGTGGCTTGGAGGAGCATGCCGAACCGGCACGCCCAACGCCACATCCCGACGGCTTCCTGACACAGGGGGCGAGATCCGGTGCCCCCCTGCTTGTTGACGTAATACATTGCAACCTGATTGTCTGTCCGAATTTGGATAATTTGGTAGGACAGCCGATCTCTGAAAGCCTTCAGTGCGTTCCAGATCGCTCGGAGCTCCAGGAGGTTGATCTGTAGATCCTTTTCCTGGAGGGACCAGAGACCCTGGGTGTGAAGCCCATCGACGTGAGCTCCCCACCCCAGGCGAGATGCATCCGTCGTCAGCACTTTCGAGGGCTGCGGAATTTGGAATGGACGTCCCAGGGTCAAATTGGTCCGGATGGTCCACCAGAGCAGTGAAGTGCGGCAACTGGTGGAGAGGCGGATGACATCTTCTAGATTCCCGGTGGCTTGGAACCACTGGGAAGCTAGGGTCCATTGAGCAGATCTCATGTGAAGACGAGCCATGGGAGTCACATGAACTGTGGAGGCCATATGACCCAGAAGTCTCAACATCTGCCGAGCTGTGACCTGCTGAGACGCTCTGGTCTGCGAAGCCAGGGCCAGGAGATTGGTGGCCCGCGCTTCGGGAAGGTAGGCCTGAGCCGTCTGGGTATTCAGCAGCGCTCCTATGAATTCCAGAGACTGGGATGGCTGGAGATGGGACTTTGGGTAATTTATCACAAACCCCAGCAGCTCCAGAAGTTGAATAGTGCACTGCATGGACCGGAGGGCTCCTGCCTCTGAGGTGTTCTTGACCAGCCAATCGTCGAGATATGGGAACACGTGCACTCCCAGCTTGCGTAGGTAGGCCGCTACCACCACGAGGCACTTGGTAAACACTCGTGGGGCAGAGGCGAGCCCAAAGGGCAGCACACAATACTGAAAGTGCCGTGCGCCCAGGCGGAATCTGAGATACTGTCTGTGAGCTGGCAGTATCGGTATGTGAGTATATGCGTCCTTTAAATCCAGGGAACATAGCCAATCGTTTTTCTGAATCATTGGCAGAAGGGTGCCCAAGGAAAGCATCCTGAACTTTTCTTTGACCAGGAATTTGTTCAGGCCTCTCAGGTCTAGGATGGGACGCATCCCCCCTGTTTTCTTTTCCACAAGGAAGTACCTGGAATAGAATCCCTGCCCTTCCTGCCCGGGTGGTACGGGCTCGACCGCATTGGCGCTGAGAAGGGCGGAGAGTTCCTCTGCAAGTACCTGCTTGTGATGGGAGCTGAAAGACTGAGCTCCCGGGGGACAATTTGGAGGCAGGGAGGCCAAATTCAGGGCGTATCCGCACCGCACTATTTGGAGAACCCACTGGTCGGAGGTTATGAGAGGCCACCTTTGGTGAAAGAATTTTAACCTCCCTCCGACCGGCAGATCGTCCGGTACGGACACTTGTAGGGCGGCTATGTTCCCGTGGATCCAGTCAGAAGCCCGTCCCCGGCTTTTGCTGTGGAGGCGCAGGGGGCTGCTTAGGCGCACGCTGTTGACGAGAACGAGCGCGCTGGGGCTGTCCCTGTGCCTGACGAGGCCTTCGGGCCGGCTGGTTGTACCTACGCTTCGCAAAAGAATAGGGTGCAGCCTGCCGGGCCCGGGAAAAATGTCCACCTGTGGAGGTGGATGCTGAAGGCGCCCGGTGGGAGAGCTTGTCGAGAGCGGTTTCCCGCTGATGCAGTTGGTCCACCATCTGCTCGACCTTCTCACCGAAAATGTTATCCCCCCGGCAAGGGACGTCAGCCAGTCTCTGCTGGGTGCGGTTGTCCAGGTCAGAGGCACGCAGCCATGAGAGCCTGCGCATCACTATACCTTGGGCCGCAGCACGAGATGCCACGTCACAGGTGTCAAAAATACCCCTGGACAGGAACTTTCTGCACGCCTTCAGCTGCCTGACCACCTCCTGATAAGGCCTGGACTGCTCCGGCGGGAGCTTCTCGACCAGGTCCGCCAGTTGTTGCACATAGGTCCGCATGTGAATGCTCATATAGAGCAGGTATGACTGGATGCGGGTCACGAGCATGGAGGATTGGTAGGCCTTCCTCCCAAACGAGTCCAGAGTGCGAGACTCCCGCCCCGGGGGCGCCGAGGCGGTATCCCTCGAACTCCGTGCCCTCTTGAGAGCAGAATCCACGACCGCTGAGTCATGGGGCAATTGGGGCCGCATGAGCTCTGGGTCAGAGTGGATCCTGTACTGGGACTCTGCTTTCTTGGGAATGGTGGGGTTAGTTAATGGTCGCACCCAGTTCCGGAGCAGCGTCTCCTTCAGGACATTGTGCAGCGGCACCGTGGAGGACTCTCTAGGTGGTGATGGATAGTCGAGGACCTCGAGCATCTCGGCCCTCGGCTCTTCCACAGAGACCACGGGGAAGGGAATGCTTATAGACATATCCCGCACAAAGGAGGCAAAGGAGAGACTCTCAGGAGGTGAGAGCTTCCTCTCCGGTGAAGGCGTGGGGTCCGAGGGAAGGCCCGTAGACTCCTCTGAGGAGAAATATCTAGGGTCCTCCTCTTCCCCCCACGAGTCCTCATCCTCGGTATCGGACATTAGCTCATGTAGCTGAGTCCTGTACCGGGCCCGGCTCGACGTCGAGGCACCGAGGTCTCGGTGTCGTCGAGCGGTGGACTCCCGCGCCGGCGGGGACGGAGCTCCCTCCATCGACGTCGACGGGGACTCCACCTGCGTGGCGGTCGAGACCGGCACCGCAAGCGGCGGCGGTGTCGACAGCCCCGGCGCCGGGCTAGAGCTCACCGGCGCCACAGTCATCGGCGCCGAGGGCACAAGCACCCCCGGCGCCGGCACAGCCTGGCGCATCAGCCCTTCCAGGATCCCCGGAAGGATGGCTCTGAGGCACTCGTCCAGGCCCGCTGCCGGGAAAGGCGGTGGGGCCGGTAAGGGTGTCGGTGCCGGAAGCTGCTGGGGGCCAGGAGACGGCATCGAGGTGCCGGAACCCCGACGCGTCGGTACCTCCACAACCGACGGAGACCTCTCCTCACGACGATGACGCTTCGGCGGCGTCTCCTCTCCGACATCGGGATGCACCGAAGGCGACCGGTGACGACGCTTCTTGTCTTTCTTCCGATGCACCGCACCGGCGCCGGAGGGCATGGAGGAGGAGGAGGTCGATCCCCCTCGGTCTCGAGGTACCGGGTCAGACAGGGTTCGGTCCCGCAGCCCACGAGCTGAGGGCGTGACCGGGGCCGACTGCCCACGCGGCCTCTCACCCCCACTCTCACCGGAAGACCGGCGGGCCGACGGGACCTGTTCTCCTGGGGTCGCTGCCATCGGTGCCGATGTCTCGGGCATCGATACCGGTACCGAAGGGCCGGGCGTCGATACCGATGCCTTCGAGGTCGACGTCGAGGGGCCGGCGCAAGTTCCAAAAAGACGGTCCCGCAGAACTTGCCTCGCAACCTGGGTCCGTTTCCGGAGACCGAGACACAAAGAACACGACTTGAGATTGTGCTCCGGCCCGAGGCACTGGCGGCACCAAGCGTGGGTGTCGGTCTGCGAGATCGGCCGGCCGCAGCGACCACACTTTTTAAATCCACTCGGGACCTTCGAGGACATCGACGGAAAAATCGCGTCGGCGAAGTCAAAGTCGTCAATGGTGGCTAAAATCACACCACGAAAAACAAACGACCGAGCGGCCACTAGGCTGTAATGTGGCGTCCCCGCTGGAAGCGAGGGAAAAAAGGGAGCGCGTGTCTCACACGCGCAGGGTTTCTTTTTTTCTTTTTTTTTTTTTAAAAGGAAACCGGGCGGTAACTAAAACCGAAAAACAAAGTTAGAAAAAACACGATCAGCGTATACGCGATCGAACGATCCGGCGGCTGAACAGAGAGAGCGCAAAACACGACTCTCTCCAGGCGCGGAAAAAAAGGAACTGGCGGGAGCGGTCGCGCACGGGCGGGAAGACGGCCGCGCATGCGCGGTGGGCGTGCCCTGCGTGCCGACCGTCCCGCGATGCTTCTTTCCGGTTGGTGGGGGCTGCCGCGGACGTCACCCAGTCGTGAGAACAAGCAGCCTGCTTGTCCTCGGAGAAATATATATATACACACATATATACATCTACATATATACATACACACATATACATCTACATATGTACATACACACATATACATCTACATATATACAGTGGGGGAAATAAGTATTTGATCCCTTGCTGATTTTGTAAGTTTGCCCACTGACAAAGACATGAGCAGCCCATAATTGAAGGGTAGGTTATTGGTAACAGTGAGAGATAGCACATCACAAATTAAATCCGGAAAATCACATTGTGGAAAGTATATGAATTTATTTGCATTCTGCAGAGGGAAATAAGTATTTGATCCTCCACCAACCAGTAAGAGATCTGGCCCCTACAGACCAGGTAGATGCTCCAAATCAACTCGTTACCTGCATGACAGACAGCTGTCGGCAATGGTCACCTGTATGAAAGACACCTGTCCACAGACTCAGTGAATCAGTCAGACTCTAACCTCTACAAAATGGCCAAGAGCAAGGAGCTGTCTAAGGATGTCAGGGACAAGATCATACACCTGCACAAGGCTGGAATGGGCTACAAAACCATCAGTAAGACGCTGGGCGAGAAGGAGACAACTGTTGGTGCCATAGTAAGAAAATGGAAGAAGTAAAAAATGACTGTCAATCGACAAAGATCTGGGGCTCCACGCAAAATCTCACCTCGTGGGGTATCCTTGATCATGAGGAAGGTTAGAAATCAGCCTACAACTACAAGGGGGGAACTTGTCAATGATCTCAAGGCAGCTGGGACCACTGTCACCACGAAAACCATTGGTAACACATTACGACATAACGGATTGCAATCCTGCAGTGCCCGCAAGGTCCCCCTGCTCCGGAAGGCACATGTGACGGCCCGTCTGAAGTTTGCCAGTGAACACCTGGATGATGCCGAGAGTGATTGGGAGAAGGTGCTGTGGTCAGATGAGACAAAAATTGAGCTCTTTGGCATGAACTCAACTCGCCGTGTTTGGAGGAAGAGAAATGCTGCCTATGACCCAAAGAACACCGTCCCCACTGTCAAGCATGGAGGTGGAAATGTTATGTTTTGGGGGTGTTTCTCTGCTAAGGGCACAGGACTACTTCACCGCATCAATGGGAGAATGGATGGGGCCATGTACCGTACAATTCTGAGTGACAACCTCCTTCCCTCCGCCAGGGCCTTAAAAATGGGTCGTGGCTGGGTCTTCCAGCACGACAATGACCCAAAACATACAGCCAAGGCAACAAAGGAGTGGCTCAGGAAGAAGCATATTAGGGTCATGGAGTGGCCTAGCCAGTCACCAGACCTTAATCCCATTGAAAACTTATGGAGGGAGCTGAAGCTGCGAGTTGCCAAGCGACAGCCCAGAACTCTTAATGATTTAGAGATGATCTGCAAAGAGGAGTGGACCAAAATTCCTCCTGACATGTGTGCAAACCTCATCATCAACTACAGAAGACGTCTGACCGCTGTGCTTGCCAACAAGGGTTTTGCCACCAAGTATTAGGTCTTGTTTGCCAGAGGGATTAAATACTTATTTCCCTCTGCAGAATGCAAATAAATTCATATACTTTCCACAATGTGATTTTCCGGATTTAATTTGTGATGTGCTATCTCTCACTGTTACCAATAACCTACCCTTCAATTATGGGCTGCTCATGTCTTTGTCAGTGGGCAAACTTACAAAATCAGCAAGGGATCAAATACTTATTTCCCCCACTGTACACACACCACTATAGTATAAAGGGAAAGTCTCATATGAGTTTCATATGGTCACCGGGGTAATTTTTATCACCAGTAAAGGTGAGCCCCTATTTTGTGACAGTTCGTTTTTTTTATGAAAAATATATTTTTGTCTTTAAATGTCTCAGTACGCTGTTGTTACTCTTTTATGCTTAAAGGCCTCTATCTACTCCCTTGTAGACGGTATTAGAAACTCTTCCAAGCTGTACTCATTGCAACCAAACAATTGCAATCAACACTTACCTTTGCATCCAGGTGCTAATGTTACATACCAAGGGCAGTATATGACGTTTAATAAACCTGTAAACCTTTAACATTATGGAAACATTCAAAGTCCTCAATACACAAAATATACCGTATCAAGCTGACTAGGTGATGCCATTACCACTGAAAAAATTTCTTTTCGGGCTTGATTTTTTACATCCAAGGAACAGCATTGCCACTGCTGAACTACAAAATCCCAGAATGCATTAGGCAAGCTGAAAGTGTTGCCACGCTCATGGGGTCATTTCACCGCCATGCTGTGATCTAGGTGACTCTTTGGCTGCTATATAGAAAGGACACAAGAGGCGTTGCACTCACAACTGTTACTTAACAGTTAATTGTCCAACAGGGTTCCGAGGATGAGAAAGAGAAATTGACAAAGAAAAAAAGGTGGTTCAAGCTGCTTGAAAAGAGGGTGATTAGGCGTCTGGCCCATATTATGGATCAATCAGTCACAGTCAGGCACTCTGATTTCAAATGAATGAGATCATGTTAAAAGCCATTCTATGCAAACTCGGGAATTGGAACCTATTTGAACTCTCTGATTAAGTCATATCAACTGGGTTTTTACATTTGCTTAACTCTTTTCTAGTCAACCCACAAGCAAGACTATGCTGCAAGCATCAACTCAACATTTCATTCTGCTCTGGTCGATTTCTTTGGTCCTTTCCTTCTCCCCTACTGAGGAAAATCCTTTAGGACAGCACTGTTCCCTGTATTTATTTTTATTTATCTGCCTAGCCAAAGACAACTCAACATAGTAACATAGTAGATGATGACAGAGAAAGACCTGCACGGTCCATTCAGTCTGCCCAACAAGATAAACTCATATGTGCTACTTTATGTATATACCTGACTTTGATTTGTATCTGCCATTTTTAGGGCATAGACCGCAGAAGTCTGCCCGGCACTAGCCCAGCCTCCCCCCACCGGCTCTGCCACTTAATCTCCGCTAAGCTTCTGAGGAGCCATTCCTTCTGAACAGGATTCCTTTATGTTTATCCCACGCATTTTTGAATTCCTTTACCGTTTTCATCTTCCAAGCATCCACCACTCTCTCCGTGAAAAAATACTTCCTAACATTTTTCTTGAGTCTGCCCCCCTTCAATCTCATTTTATGTCCTCTAGTTCTACCGCCTTCCCATCTACGGAAAAGGTTCATTTGCGGATCGATACCTTTCAAATATTTGAAAGTCTGTATCATATCATCCCTGTTTCTCCTTTCCTCCAGGGTATACATGTTCAGGTCAGCAAGTCTCTCCTCATACGTCTTGTAACGCAAATCCCATACCTTTTTTGTAGCTTTTCTTTGCACCGCTTCAATTCTTTTTACATCCTTAGCATGATACGGCCTCCAAAACTGAACACAATACTCTAGGTGAGGCCTCACCGACGACTTAAAAAGGGGCATCAACACCTCCTTTCTCCTGCTGGTCACACTTCTCTCTATACAGCCTAGCAACCTTCTAGCTACGGCCACCGCCTTGTCACACTGTTTCATCGCCTTCAGATCCTCAGATACTATCACCCCAAGATCCCTCTCCGCGTCCGTACATATCTGACTCTCACCGCCTAACACATACGTCTCCCGTGGATTTCTACTCCCTAAGTGCATCACTTTGCATTTCTTCTCATTGAATTTTAATTGCCAAACCTTAACCATTCTTCTAGCTTACGCAGATCCTTTTTCATGTTTTCCACACCCTCCTCCTGGGTGTCCACTCTGTTACAAATCTTAGTATCGTCCGCAAAAAGGCAAACTTTACCTTCTAACCCTTCGGCAATGTCACTCACAAATATATTGAACAGAATCGGCCCCAGCACCGATCCCTGAGGCACTCCACTGCACACCTTTCTCTCATCCAATCGAATTCCATTTACCACCACCCTCTGGCATCTGCCGGTCAACCAGTTCCTAATCCAGTTCACTACTTTGGGTCCTATCTTCAGCCTGTCTAGTTTATTCAAGAGCCTCCTGTGGGGAACCGTGTCAAAAGCTTTGCTGAAATCTAAGTAGATTACATCTATAGCACATCCATGATTCAATTCTCCGGTCACCCAGTCAAAGAATTCAATGAGATTCATTTGGCACGATTTACCTTTGGTAAAACCATGTTGTCTCGGATCTTGCAACTTATTGGCTTCCAGGAAATTCACTATCCTTTCCTTCAGCATCGCTTCCGTTACTTTTCCAATAACCGAAGTGAGGCTTACCGGTCTGTAGTTTCCAGCTTCTTCCCTATCACCACTTTTGTAAAGAGGGACCACATCCGCCGTTCTCCACTCCCACAGAACCTCTCCCATCTCCAAGGACCCGCCAGAACCTCTCTGAGCTACCTCAATATCCTGGGGTGGATCCCGTCCGGTCCCATGGCTTTGTCCACCTTTAGATTTTTAAGCTGTTCATATACACTCTATTCCATGAACGGTGCTATATTCACTCCATTCTCATACATACTTTTGCCAGTCAATCGCGGTCCTTCTCCAGGATTTTCTTCTGTGAAAACAGAACAAAAGTATCTGTTTAGCAAATTTGCTTTTCTTCCATTATCTACAAAGAGGTTCGCAGCATCTTTCAGTCTCACAATTCCCTTTTTAGTCTTCCTCCTTTCACTAATATACCTGAAGAAATTTTTGTCACCCCTCCTTACCTTTCTAGCCATTTGTTCTGCTTGCGCTTTAGCCAGACATATCTCTCTCTTGGCTTCTTTCAGTTTCATCTGGTATTCCTCTCCGTGTTCCTCTTCTTGAGTTTTTCTGTATTTCAGGAACGCCAACTCTTTAGCCTTTATTTTCTCAGCCACTTGCTTGGAGAACCATATCGGTTTCCTTTTTCTCTTGCTTTTATTTACTCTCCTTACATAAAGGTTTGTGGCTCTATTTATAGCTTCTTTCAGCCTGGACCACTGTCTTTCCACTTCTCATTCGTCCTCCCAGCCCATCAGCTCCTTCCTCAGGTATTCCCCCATTTTACTAAAGCCAGCATGCTTGAAATCCAGGACTTTGAGTTTTGAGTGGCCGCCCTCCACTTCAGCTGTCATATCAAACCAAACCGTTTGATGGTCACTGCTGCCCAGGTGGGCACCCACTCGGACATTTGACACACTATCCCCATTTGTGAGCACCAGATCCAGCGTCGCTCCCTCCCTCGTGGGTTCCGTCACCATTTGTCTGAGCAGAGCACTTTGAAAAGCATCCACGATCTCTCTACTTCTTTCTGATTTCACAGATGGAACCTTCCAGTCTACATCCGGCAGATTGAAATCTCCCAACAGCAGCACCTCTCTCTTCTTTCCCAACTTTTGAATATGTGCGATCAGATCTTTATCTAGTTCTTCCACTTGTGTCGGGGGTAGACAACACCCATGTGGACAAAGGTTCCATCATCTCTTTTTAAGGTGATCCATATCGATTCTTCCTTTCCCCACGTCCCTGTCATTTCAGTCGCTGCGATACCATTTCTCACATACAGAGCTACTCTCTCCAACCAACTCGTCCATACCAGCTCAGACTTCTCAGGGTTAACTGGAGCAAGTCTACTTTCAGTCATTTCACTACTTCAACAGGCTACATATTTATCTATGATACTACTTCAGCCTGGTCTCCAACCATGATAGTATATAGTTGTCACCTGCATGCATGTAAATAACACTACTTTGACCGGCAATGACTTCCATTATAACAGCCAGTGCCATACTGAGCCCTATGGTAATCTGCAGACCAGGGTGCGACAATATACCAAATACAACTCTTATATACCACTAAATCTCCAAATATGGGTCCAGTGTGGTTTGCAACAAAAGTACAATTCCATTACATAACACGTATTAATACATAAAAATATTCTGAAAAAATTATACTACAAAAATCAATCACAAGAGATTATTTTTATTAAAAAAAAGTTGTTTTTTTCAGAATCCTAAATAATTTGACTCTGTCCTAATACGTAGAGGAAGAGAATTCCACTAGGAGACTGCAGAGAAGAAGAATAAAGTATCAGCCACTACCCTAGTGAACACAACTAGACCTTATGAGGCCTAAAAGATGTCATTATACTTAAGACCATTCCTAATTTCCAATGATGAAAGCATACCTTTCATTCAGAACTTTAATGCATTCCACTTCAGCAAAGTTAAGAGCACTGACTTAACAACATTACACAAATGATTGCCAAACCACAAGTTGATGAAGGAAGCAATATAGAACATCCAAGATTTAAAAAAAAAAAAAAAAAGGGTAAACAGGGCACAAAGCTTTGCATGCTGGAGTATGCTCATTGTAAATTCTCACTCACCACTCAGGGGTGGACTGACCATTCGGGCAACTCTAGGGGGCTCAGAGGTCCTGACTGGTTGTCCGCCGAACACTACATCCTCCCTGAGCCTCAGTGGGCCCTCCCCAGTCCTACCTTGAAAGGCCTTGGGTGGTCTAGTGGCCTCTGTGGGGACAGGAAAGAACAACACTCTTTCCTGCCCGCTGCCACCATGTATTAAATATGGCTGACGAGACTGTCGAGACCCACAAGACTACCGCGGGAAGTCTTGGCACCAATTCTGAAAACACAGCATGTCAGGCAGAACAGCGGTAGTGGGCAGGAAAGAGTGGGGTTCTTTCCTGCCCCCCAAAGATCAAGCAGCTGTGGCAGCAGACAGGGCTGTAGTTTGTGTGGTGGTGGTGGTGGTGGGGCAGCAGCAGCATGGTGGTGGGCAGTGACCGAGGGGGGGGGGTCCCAATTACCCTTGCTGACCAGGAGCCCAGATCACCATCAGTCCACCCCTGTCACCACTACTAGAACATAGCGAATTCATTACGGGCCAGCACTGCCAGTAGCAACGGCCAGTCAATTCTAGGTTACATTCCCTTTCTGTAGGCAACCACGCTGGCAAATGTCCCAACAAAGCACAATTTGACAGCCTCTGGGCTATAGCACTCCGAGTTCCTTCAAATTCTGCTTCAAGCAAAATAAAACCATACTAAAATAATAGTCTTCTCTTTCAAGTAGGTTCTAAGAGATTGAAAACTGTTATAAAAGATCCATTTTCCCAGACAGCAGGAATGGGTCACCTGTAGGTCCTGGCTTCTATAGCAAGCAAGAGAGCACAGTTTTTTCCCCCTCCAATCTATTTATGGCTCTTCTCACATGAAACTCTCCCTCCCCCAATCCTTCTAACATTTCCCCTGACTCTTCTGTTAAAGAAGCCTCTGGACCCCCAAAACAGGGGTTGTTCGTACCACAAGAAAGGATGTGCTCAAATATAGGAGAGTCTCCAGGGATAGAGGGGAGGTTAGAAAGAGATGATCTATAATCCTGTTGACATATAATCTTGGCCTATAGGAGATTTCTGGGTAATAGCTTGGCTGGTCTATGGACTTTTCCTTTAGGAAGCCGTTTAAAAAAAGGTTTGGACGGCTTCCTAAAGGAAAAGTCCATAGACCATTATTACAATTGACTTGGGGAAACTCCACTGCTTATTTCTGGGATAAGCAGCATAAAATGTTTTGTACTTTTTGGGGATCTTGTCAGGTATTTGTGACCTGGATTGGCAACTGTTGGAAACAGGATACTGGGTTTGATGGACCTTTGGTCTGTTCCAGTATGGGACCTAAAAGAGAAAGCCACTTTTGGCCATCAGAAAAAAACTAAAAGCTTTGATTCAGTTTTAAGACATTTTATAAGTCACTGTTCAGATTTTTAGATCAGCAGATACAATACTGCATCTCACAGAAAGAAAGAAAGAAAGAAAGAAAGAAAGAAAGAAAGAAAGAAAGAAAGAAAGAAAGAAAGAAAGAAAGAAAGAAAGAGTGAATCAAGACCTGACTTTGAAGGTGAAAAACAGGAGCAAGAAAAGCACATACAGTAGTAAACTCAAGTGCAAAAGAAGAATTAAGTGGGACAGCAAATCAAATCCATATAAAGTGAGGCACGTGCAGAAGCTCGCATGGAACAAAATGATTCTCAAGCACAACATACAACGAGTGTGGCCTATGCTGTGTATGGAAGTTGTGCTACGCGTGAACATGCTGGATTGTACATTTAGGTGTGAAGCAAAACAGTGGTATAAAGTTAGGTGTTAGGTATGATGTATCACAGATACCAAGTTATCCAGTTCCAGGCTGGAGATTTTCAGTGTCCTGGACTTCTGGCCACCTGATCCTGGTGTATTATGAGACTCAGAAAAAAACAGGTGGAAAAACAACTTCAAGGGATCAATCCAAGACAAGGGGCGAGATGCTCCAGAAAAACTTTATTAAGGACCCAACACGGTCCGTGTTTCGGTTTTTAAAAAAACCTTCATCAGGGGTCAATCAGTAGTTGAACAGAGGATATACTGACAGACAATGGAGCTCATAAAATGTAGTCTCTTGTCTCCTGGTGGTCAGCTTCAGAGGTGGCTCCAGTCTGTATTATGAGACTTCCAGCAGCGATTTCAATGGGTTGGATCAGGCACTACAAAATCCTACACTGTTTTGGAATGTTAAGTTCCAAACCAGGACTGTCCTAAAAACTCCAGCCTGGAACTGAGTAACGTGTCATCTCTGCAGTCTACATAGGTAGTCCTAAACAACGTGACACCTGCCTACGTCTAACACATCCCAAAACACGTCGAGCCAGATATTCAAAATGACAAACGCCCAGGAGAGACTCCTGGCCATTTAAACTGCCTGACCAGGGCTAACCGAGCATTTTCGGAGGTACTTAACCAGCCCAGTTAGTGCTCAAGCCAAAACCAGCTAGTTTTGGGGCGTTCTGGGGGCAGAGTCAGAACTTAACCAGTTAAGATAACCGCATAAACAGTGCCGCATAAAAGGCAGTCCCATCTTTATGCAATTCTTCAAAGCCAGTTAAGGTGCTGAAAATCACACTTAACCGGCTATGTTACAGCCACCTCCATATACCTAGAAATTCAATGCCGGCATTGAATTTCCAGGTTTAATGCCGTCGACTGATTATTGGGCCCGTCTTGTGTATGGAATCATGATTATGTATATTCTGAATGTACACATGTACTTTCGGGAAGCTGAAAGTTCACTTACCCACACACAACTGACTTTTTTTTTTTTGTTACATTTGTACCCTGCACTTTCCCACTCATGGCAGGCTCAATGCGGCTTACATGGGGCAATGGAGGGTTAAGTGACTTGCCCAGAGTCACAAGGAGCTGCCTGTGCCTGAGGTGGGAATCGAACTCACTTCCTCAGTTCCCCAGGACCAAAGTCTACCACCCTAACCACTAGGCCACTCCTTCCACACGTTACCTGTTTTTGTGACGATGTAATAGATTATGTTGTAGGAAACCTACCCCTCAAATGACCTCGAATATGAGTACAGATGGAATTTGCTTCATAACAGCATGTCCCAAGCACACAGTGACCTGTGTTGCAAAGTTTGCTGTCTTCCTCTCAATCCCCCCATTGCTCACCAATTATATGCTATCACAATTTACGTCATCGATGCCTTGCTGTGTTCTCCATGGCATTCTGAAGATGTGCTTTTCAACTAGCACCCCTTCTTTGCTCAAGAGTACATAAGTATTGCCATACTGGGAAAGACCAAAGGTCCATCGAGCCCAGCATCCTGTTTCCAACAGTGGCCAATCCAGGTCACAAATACCTGGCAAGATCCCAAAAATGTACAAAACATTTTATACTGTTTATCCCAGAAATAGTGGATTTTCCCCAAGTCCATTTAATAACGGTCTATGGACTTTTCCTTTAGGAAGCTGTCCAAACCTTTTTTAAACTCCACTAAGCTAACCGCCTTTACCACATTCTCTGGCAACGAATTCGAGTTTAATTACACGCTGAGTGAAGAAAACTTTTCTCCAATTTGTTTTAAATTTACTACATTGTAGCTTCATCGCATGCCCCCCAGTTCTAGTATTTTTGGAAAGCATAAACAGGCGCTTCACATCTATCCGTTCAACTCCACTCATTATTTTATAGACCTCTATCATATAGACCTCAGCCGCCTTTTCTCCAAGCTGAAGAGCCATAGCCACTTTAGCCTTTCCTCATAGGGAAGTCATCCCCTTTACCATTTTTGTTGCCCTTCTCTGCACCTCTTTCTCCACAAGAGGCTAAGCTCAGTTAACACCTCAATGAAGTCAGCTGGAGCATCACTGGCTTGATGAATGACCCATAGAAATGACCAATTAAAAGCTTCTAATTTGAAAGCAAATTTGGGTGTCCTGAGCATAAGACAGGCTATACTGGATCAAACCTAAGGTCCACCAAGTCCAGATTCTTGCCTTAGACAGCAAGCAGTCAGTCCAAGTCACAAGTACTGGGTAGGATCCCACAAATAGATCTGATTCTTGCTCAGAACAGAGATTAAAAACAATTATCAAAAATATACAGTGGTGCCAAAATTATTTATTTTAATTGTCATAAGATTTGAAAAGGAACTTCAAAATTTTGTAAATGCCAGGAACTTGTCTAAATCTTTTTTAAACCCAGCTATGCTAATGCTTTCACCACATCCTCTGGCAACAAACTCCAAAGATTAACTGTGTGCCAAGTGAAAAAATATTTTCTCCAATTTATTTTAAAAGTGTTACCTGGGAGAAAACATTAACTGTTCACTGGGAGGAAGTGCAGTGCATTTTATTAGCACAATGACCTCCATACCACCCCCCCCCCCCCCCCCCCCCCCGTTGTGGTGTTTCTTGAACCAGTTACCCCATGCTGGTACTACTCAAGTCTCTGGGCCAGATGCACTAAACTTAACGAGCCTTTAACGAACAAGTAGATTACCCTGGCATGCACTAAAGGCCATTTTCCGACGACGGTAGCAGCTAACGAAAATGGAATGCAGATGAGCAAATTGTGTAGAAACCCCATTGTAACGAGATGCACTAAGCTTTTCCGCTTGCCTTAACGTTGGAAAATGGCGGAAAATTTAACGAGAGGTCTGAACCTGTCGTTGGGGCTGTGCGGGTTAGGAAAACTGAGGCTGCCGGTAAAAAAGTCCAGAGCTGTCATAAGCATGACATAACACGTCTACGCGTGCACCTTCGACGTGCTATATAAGCGTGGTACGCGCGCGTGTACATTTGTCGGAGAAGTCATGGCTGCACGAGGGAGAAAGCCCAACTTCTCCGACATGGACGTGCTGTGGCTGGCCCAGCTCCTCACAATAAATGAAACCTTGCAACGCCTATTTAATAAGCGTTCATCACACCCCAGATCCGTAAGTATTGGCAGCATTTATGGACGTTTTAGCTGTCTGTACTGTATTCATACCTTATGTCTATCAGCCCCTGAATGGGGCTCTGATGAAGATCCACTCTTCAGCTGTCTGAGCTGTATTCATGCTTTACCTGTACCTGTGTGACAGCTGTGTGTATATGTGCTGATACCAATTAACACAGCAGTGCCCCCTATCTACTGGAATTCACAATGCCAGGAGTGGCTGGGTAGGAACTCCCCCCCACCCTTCAAAACTTGGCGAGAAAAATACCTAGTCGGAAATATTACTTTTAGGGCTGGAGCCCTCTTCACTTTTGCTTCCTTAAAACCTCTGTGGATCTGATGATGCTGTTTGCTATATTTGTCACCTGCATTATCTGGAACATTTGCTGTCAGCCAGAGTTGCTGCTTTAAAGCAAGGGAATGTGTTACAGAATACCCTGAGCAGCACCTCATGCTGACTTTCTAATTCTCACCTCCTTTATTTTTCACACCGTCTGGGAGAGTTCTCTCTCCATCTCCTTCCTGATACACCCCTAACTAGCATAGTTGAATGGCCCTTGGAACCTTTATGATCCTCGCTCTGAATGTAATGGGACATCCGTCCCCCACCCTCTGCGACTAGCCCAGAAACTAGTACAGTTCAAGATAGGCTCTTCTGTTTAACACATAGATCATCAAAATCATGTCCCTCCACTTGTAGGACAGGGATGAATTTGCAATATTCCACCCTGCCAAGTAGCTGGAGAGGTGCCACAATTTGATAGGTGTTAAGTGTCTAAGAAAGGGCTTTCTCTCCCATACAGGACACGGCCTCAGCTAAAGGGCAGAGTGTCTCAGCCTATGTACCCAGTGGTCTGGCCCCTTGTGAGCACTGCAGGCCTCAATTTCCCTTTCTAATTCCAACAGCTGCTGGATGGTCTCTTTTTCTGATAGCTGTGCACACCATATACTGGATTCTTTTCCTAGGCAGAGGAACGAGGAGTTAATAGTCAAGGTGAAAGCTTCCTCCATTTCCTCTGACTGCTTTGTTTTTGGACGAGGGATTTCTGGTTCTCAAGAATTTATTCTTGTGTAGCTGTCAGGGCTGTGGAGTTGGAGTCGGAAATAATTTTGGGTGGTCATAATCAGTAAAAACGTACCGACTCCAACTCGAGCTTCAAAACAAAAACTTACATTATAATATATGGTAAATTTATAATTTAATACTTTCCTATATATATACAATTCTCTAACTTCCCCCCAACTGTACCTCATTCTACTACAATATCACTTTGTATTCATTCATACTATGTATTTGTTCAGACCGTAATCGGCTAACGCTGTTAACGGTTATATGTAAGCCACATGAGCCTGCAAAAGGTGGGAAAATGTAGGATACAAATGTAACAAATAATAATAATTTTTGTGTAGCTCTCAGGGCTGTGGAGTTGGAAATAATTTTGGGTGGAGTCATAAAAATGTACAGACTAACTGAAGCTTCAAAATAAAATCTTATGTTATAATATATGGTAAATTTATAATTTTCTACACACACACACACACACATATATATATATATATAAGAAAAACAGGGTCAGGTGCTGGTTTTCACTGTTTTTATCTGCAGTCATATAATGATATGCAACTTACCCAGCATGCCCATGCCCAGCATGAATGCGTCCATGGTATACGGTAAGCCCCTCGCCCGGCCCCTTGTACCCGGTGGGAACATAACCTCCTTCGGCTGGGCTTTCTTACATTCTACCTGTTGAGCAGAGGAAGGCAGAAGATGAGATGGCGGCAACAGCCTAGCCAACAGGTCAAAGCAGAGACTCCAGTTCAATAGGAGAAAGGAAGACATAGGTGTGAACATTATAAGTTAGGCCAGCCTCTAAAAGTCAACCCTTCTAGCAAAATCCTAACTTTTCAAATTTATTTTATTCCCAGACCTTGGTACATCAAAATGCCAAAGAGAAAGACAAACCTTGTGTTAAGGATGAAAAGTAGAGCCCCTCTTCCTCTTATTTCCTGAGCACTTACAAAACTCATCAGCTCCTGACAGAAGTTCAGGAAAACTCTCATTTTGGAGTTACCTACAAGATCCACGGTTCCACGACAGGACAATTCCACTCCAGATTTTGACATTACCCACCCCTCCCTCTCTTTCCCCTCCTCCCAGCACACAACATACTGTTCCTGGGGGGGGGGGGGAATAACACCAGGACAGTCTCTGCTGAGAAAGAACAGAGCTCAAAGCTGATCCCTTTCCAAAACTCACTTCATAATACATCCTTATGCAGTCGGTGGGACTGTAGGCCAAGTCTCATCTCGAGGCATGCTGGGAGCTGCTGTCCTATTAAGAATGCTAGATGCTAGACCCCACAAAGCTCAGGATGAGAAGTGAATTAAAAGTCATCCCAAAAACCGAACTGTCCCACAAATACACAGGAGACTGGACACCAACCTGGCTAGAGTGTCAAGGGTCTCAGTCGTGGCAGATGAAAAGTAACTCTTATTGTCTAAGTGACCCTTTTGGTGCCTGTTTTGCCTTGTTAATAGAATACTAGTAAAAAAGCCCCGTTTCTGATGCAAATGAAACGGGGGGCTAGCAATGTTTTCTTCTGTGTGCATGTGGGAGTGTGTGTGTCCCTGCCCTCTGCCCTCTCTCCCCTCCCTCCTCTGAGTCCTTCAGTAAAAAAGCCCTGTTTCTGATGCAAATGAAACGGGGGCTAGCAAGGTTTTCTTCTGTGTGCATGTGGGAGTGTGTGTGTCCCTGCCCTCTGGCCACTCTCCCCTCCCCCCTCGGAGTCCTTCACTGTTACAGAGCCAGGGATTTGATTTCGTGCTCTGCTGTTTTCCTTCACTGACTGTTTGTGTTACAGAGAGGGCGGGGCAGACACTCATGGGGAAACCGGATATCTCTCCCCCTTCACACTTCCGTCTGGAGGCTTCATAGAACGTTGGTGTTGCCTTTTATATAGAGAGATGTATATTAGATTCTTGATATGCTGCCTAGAAAGCTGTACCCCGGACATTTTGAAGAGTGGATGGGTAGACCTGAACAACTTATTCCCTATCACAGCATTTTCCTCATGCTCCCTGGGCTGTTCAGGAAACTAAATATATTTGACCCCAATAAATTCAGATGCAGCGGATACTGGGCCTAAATGCTTTTAGATTATATTATGCTACTAGGCCGCCCAACTGCTTATGTCAAATGTCTTTCACCATGAGGGTTGTCTCCTGTGACATATTGCATCCTCACTTCAAAACTTTGCTGCTATTCTATGTTTATTTTATTTATTTACACTACAAACGGGCCAAAGACATGAAAACTATGCAGTTGACAAAAGCTAAAAGTCAGTGGGGAAGAAGCTCTGTCCCCCTAGTCCACAATAACATTTATTGGCCAACTCTATCAAAGGAAATAAAGAAAAGCAGAAGAGACAGACCCCTTTTCAGAAAAACAATACAAAACAAACAGCAAGAAAAAAAAAAAAGGGGAGCGACCATTGAAGTTCCAACTTTGTGATATTTATGAACAAAACAGAACCATACAATGAACACCCTAAAAGTAACTCAACGCAGTCCTGCGTTTCAGTGCACAAGGCGCCTGCCTCAGGAGTCTTAGGGATATCAGGATACAGCAAGTTGTGCAATAAACACCATCATAAAGAGTGATGACATCAGCTGACACAAGGAGAGTAAGACCAGCAAAACAAGAGATATGGCAAAAAGTCAAAAGCACGATCTGCAAACCACAGTTGGAATTTCAATGGTTGCCCCCCCCCCCCTTTTTTTTTTGCTGTTTGTTTTGGCCAACTCTTTCAACAGGGTTAATGTTAATGATCATGAACCCCTTACCTGCTACTGCCCAGCCCAACATATGGAACACATAGTAACATAGTAGATGACGGCAGAAAAAGACCTGCACGGTCCATCCAGTCTGCCCAACAAGATAAAACTCGTATGTGCTACTTTTTGTGTATACCTGACTTTAATTTATTTCTGGCATTTTCAGGGCACAGACCGTAGAAGCCTGCCCAGCACTAGCCCCGCCTCCCAACCACTAGCCCCACCTCCCACCACCAGCTCTGACTGCCACCCAATCTCCGCTAAGCTTCTGAGGATCCCTTCCTTCTGAACAGGATTCCTTTATGTTTATCCCACGCATGTTTGAATTGCGTTACAGTTTTCATCTCTACCACCTCCCGCAGGAGGGCATTCCAAGTATCCACCACTCTCTCCATGAAAAAATAACTTCCTGACATTTTTCTTCTGCCCTCCTTCAATCTAATTTCATGTCCTCTAGTTCTACCGCCTTCCCATCTACGGAAAAGGTTAGTTTGCGGATTAATACCTTTCAAATATTTGAACATCTGTATCATATCACCCCTGTTTCTCCTTTCCTCCAGGGTATACATGTTCAAGTCAGCAAGTCTCTCCTCATACGTCTTGTAACGCAAATCCCATACCATCCTCGTAGCTTTTCTTTGCACCGCTTCAATTCTTTTTACATCCTTAGCAAGACACGGCCTCCAAAACTGAACACAATACTCCAGGTGGGGCCTCAGAGGACAGGCTGTAAGACTTATGAAGAAATGCAAGTCTCTTCAACACTAGCTCCCTCAATGTAACAAACTTTGTCCCCACAAACACTGTACATGAAGCTACCTATCTAGAAAGCCTATCTGATCAAGCCAGGAATCCACTTCGGTTACAGCATGCCCTAACGTAAAGCAATCACTGAACAGGACCCAAAGGTAGTGACAAAAAAAAAAAAAAAAAAAGCAATCATATCCCCAACTACTCAGATATGGGAGTTCTGCTCCACTGCATTTAAAGGACTTTGGTTTTGCTTCTGAGGACTCAATACGTTTGCGAATCTGGGAATTGCTAACTGTATCAGGTAGAGGACAGAACTGGTTCCATGAAGATTTCGTGACTACACCAGATACAACCTTTCTCTGGTACAGAGATGCTGGGGGACCGGTTTTGCCATTTCTAGCCCCGTCCTGAGGTTGCAGCCAGGTCAGGGAGGGAACAGGACTGCTATATACCAAGTAAATCAAAAGTATGTTGGGTGATTTTCTCTGTCCAGGCTGCACAAGATACAGTTCTAGCTTAGACACAAGCCTGTTTTGTTTCTCCAACACAAGCAAAGCATTCAGCTCCGACTGGTCTGCCCCTGAGACCCGCTGCCAGTCACGTTATAGAAAGGTTACCGAAAAAGTCTGCCTTTTCTGATACAGAAATCTATATTCAACCACCAACCCTGAAAAAAAAAAAACACTTCTCACAGCACAGGGGAAAACTGAGAAATGCAGAAGCATAAAGCATAATTCTCTGAAAAGCAGATGATCAAAAGCCCCGCACTTTTCCAAAGAGTGCTCTAAAATAGCACTGGAACAGCATGGGACTTTACCGCACCAATGATCAGAGATAATTGCATGCAAATTTAAGCACGCAATTATCTCTGATCATGGGGTAGAAGTGCGGGAGAATTGTGCCTGAGCATGCGCTCACCACAATCCTCTCGCACTTGTTTGACAGGTCTGGGCTGTCAAAAGCCCAAACCTGTCAAACACAGGGGCTGGAGGTCAATGAGACCACCAGGCCCCAACTACCCCTGCCCCGAGCAACAGGGGCTGGAGATCCAGCGGACCTCCGGTCCCCCCCCCCCCAAGGTTCAGGGAGGGCTGGAGATCCGGTGGGTCTCCAGCCCCCCCTAATTCCCCTCAACCAACAGTCCCTGGTGGCCTAGTGGGTGACTAACCAACCCCCCCCCCCCAAGCGACAGGGGGGCTGGAGGTCTGCTGGACCGCTGGTCCCCCCCCCCCGGACAATCTCCCCCCAGGTTCAGGGAGGGCTGGAGATCTGGTGGGTCTGCAGCCCCCCTATAACCCCCCAGCGAAGGGTCCCTGGTGTCCAGTCCCCCTACCTTGTGGGTTGGAGGAGGGAAGGTAGCCTGCCTTCCTCCTCTTCCTGCGACGCCGCAAAATGGCGGTGCCCAGCCCTGCCCAGTGTATCCTGGGATGCGCTGGGCGGGGCTATATACCATATAAGAGAGAAACTCCCTTATATGGTGTATAACCCCGCCCAGAGCATTCCAGGATACACTGGGCAGGGCTGGGCGCTGGGGGACTAGTGGGGGGCTGGAGACCCACTGGATCTCCAGCCCTCCCTGAACCTGGGGGGGGGGAGGATCATCGGGGGGGGGGGGGGGGGACCGGTGGTCCAGCGGACCTCCAGCCCCCCTGTTGCTGGAGGGGGAGTTGGTTGGTTGGTCACCCACTAGGCCACCAGGGACTGCTTGTTGAGGGGAATTAGGGGGGGCTGGAGACCCACCAGATCTCCAGCCCTCCCTGAACCTGGGGGGGGGGGGGATCGTCGGGGGGACCGGAGGTCTGCCGGACCTCCGGTCCCCTGTCGCTGGCAGGTTTGCTGTTGGGGGGAATGGGGGCCTGGTAGCATGCAAATGCATGCTGGACAGGCATCACCATTCCTCACCAATGATCTGCAAGCCCTAACGCCAGCTCGGAGCTGGCGTAGGGTTTGCTGCAGCCAGCAACCCAATCTTTGGTGCGCTGGCCGCTGATCACTGGGGATGAATATGTTTAGCCCTGTTTAACATGCATTTGCATGCTAGTTTCGTTCAAAGCCCTCGAGCGTGTTGTTTCACGCGCTCGAGGGCTCTGATCATTGGGCGGTAGCAAACGCCGGCGCTAGTATGGCGCTAACAGCTTCTAGTGCCGGTGTTTGCTTCTGATTATCCCCCTGTGAATGCTTGGGCAGACCAAGGTGCTTGAGAAAATGACAAAAATGAGCCACTGAACAGCTGTGTTCAAACCTTATCAAATGCACTTGAAGGTTAGCAGCGAGATGACAGAGGTGTGCAATGCTCCCCAAACTCTGCCCCTCCCCTTCCCGATATTCAGGGCACTTTGCCAGCTATCTGATGATATTCAGCTGGGAATAGCAGGCTATCCCTGTCTGAATATCATTGGTTAACACCTAGCAGATAGTCAGTTATTTATATCACGCAATATAACTGGCTAGCCGCTGATTTTCAGTGGCCCTCTTTGGTCACATCGATAGGTGGAATAACTTTGGCCATTTCAACTTAACTGGCCAGTGCTGAATATTGTCTCGGGTTGTTACGCTGAAACTGGCCAAATTTAAACCAGTCACTGGAAACGGCCCGGCATTGAATATAAAGGCTCAGCGCCAACCGCGGGAGGCAGCCCAGCTATCTACCGTGGTCTGAATATTGGGCCCTGAATTCCTGTGAAACTCTGCTCAGTGATTCAAGTGTGATCCACTTCCAACTGCTTTCAAATCCAAACCCACTTTTACTTCTAAGCTGCTGTAACAGAAGTTGCTCAAAGGAGCTCACATCATAAAATTTCAATAAATCACAATACATTCCTATACAATTACAAATGCCAAATAACTGTATCTGATCCAGAGCCAGTGCGAGGTTCCCCCTAGGTGAACCTTCAGCCTTCACTCCCTCCCCCCCTCCAATAACTTTCAGACCCCTAGTCTGCAGGCCCCAAGATGTTGATAATTAAACTCAAAAATCATGACCATCAAACATCCTATAAAAAGTTCAGACTAAAGTGCGTACTGATGCTTCTTTTGACTTTGTGTGGCTATTGGTTTACTTTGACCCCAGCTGCTCTTTGCTGCCCCCAAGTAGCTTCTGCCCTAGACAACTGCCTAGATTTGCCTAATGGTTGAGCCAACCCTGATCTGATCATACAACAAACTGTAATAAATACAGCTCTGTCAGCCACATAAAACCCCAGCTCTTTCCATAACTGAGCTGTGAATTACGTGACACAGCACACAGCTCATGCCTCAATGCTCAGAAGCAAAGGCGGGCACTGGAGGCCATTAGCACTCGCATTAGTGAGCGCAAAATGGCTCAGAAGCTCTAGCGTGGGAAACGACGAGCGTGCCAAAAATGAGAGCAAATAGCATGCTAACGTAGTCCAATGGATGTTAATAAGGTAATCTCCTATTCCCTCCCAAAGAAGAGAGCACAAAACAAGGTCAAAGAAAACTGCTATTGTAGCAAACTTAGGGGTCCTTTTACAAAGGTGTGCTGAAAAATGGCTTGCGCTAGTGTAGGCGCAGGTTTTGGGCGCGCGCAGATCCATTTTTGAGCGCGCTTGTAAAAAAAAAAAAAAAAAAAAAAAAAAAGCCTCTTTTTTTTGCCAAAAAATGGACGTGCAGCAAAATCAAAATTGCCGTGCATCCATTTTGGGTCTGAGACCTTACCGCCAGCCACAGATCTAGCGGTAAAAAATCTGGGCGGTAATGATTTACATGTGTCAAATGCCACTTGGTGTGCGTCCGTCACGTGCGCCAGAAAAGAAAAAATATTTTTCAGATGTGTGTAGCGGATGCGCCAAAATTGAAATTACTGCCGTTCTCAAGCACTCGCACACTGGAGTTACTGATTATACGACTCCTGAGGCAGGAGGTCATCTGCCGAAACACGGTTCCATGTTGAGTCTTTTTCTAAACTCCTCTTCAATAAATGCAGAGATTGCTACGTTTTGCTGGGCGTAGCCAGACTTCGGTGGGAGGGGAGTCCAGGGCCCGAGGTGAGGGAACACATTTCAGCCCCCCCCCCCCCCGCCACCACCAACTTTGACCCCCCCCTGCTGACGACCCTCTCAACCCCCCTCCCGCTGCCAACCCTCCCCTGCCGTCGCCTACCTTTGCTGGCGGGGGACCCCAACCCCCGCCAGCCGAGGTCTTCTTCTTCTTTCGTTCTGTTTCTGAGTCTGATGTCCTGCAGGACGTCAGACTCAGAAACAGAACGAAGGAAGAAGAGGACCTCGGCTGGCGGGGGTTGGGGTCCCCCGCCAGCAAAGGTAGCAGACGGCGACGGCGGGAGGGGGGGTCGAGAGGGTCGTCGGCAGGAGGGTCCAGGGCCAAATCTACGGGGGCCCAGGCCCCTGTGGCCCCACGTAACTACGCCCCTATATGGATGACCAATGTCTAATCCCTACTCTGATTTTTCCTTACACTTTCATAGGCACAGTTCTTTTCCCGTGGTGGTTTTGTTTGTGATTCAAAATTCAGTGCCAGAGAAAACAAAAATGGCACTAAGTGCAATTCTATAAACAGCTTGTTACTCTAATTTGGGCGTGCAAATCTGGATGCCCTTTAGATTGTAAGCTCTCTTGAGCAGGGACTGTCCTTCCCCATGTTTAAACTTGTACAGCGCTGCGTAACCCTGGCAGCGCTATAGAAATGCTAAGTAGTAGTAGTAGTAGAATTTGGGGGACAGGGGGCAATTCTAAAACTGGGTCATGGTAGGAGCTCGTTCTACAAAGAAACCATGTGCTATTATCAATGCAACTGACATTAGACCCTCACACTTATGCCAGCCATAGAGTGCTGTAAATTCAAACGTCTAAAAACTGTGTTCAGTTTTGGAGGCCGTAATCTTGCTAAAGATGTAAAAAGACTGGAAGCAGTGCAAAGAAAAGCTACAAAAATGTTATGGGATTTGCGTGGCAAACCGTACGAGACTCACCGACCTAAACATGTATACCTTGGAGGAAAGGAGAAACGGGTGAAATGATACAAATGTTCAAACACTTGAAAGGTATTAATCTGCAAACAAACCTATTCTGGAGACAGGAAGGTGGTAGAACTAGAGGACACGAACTGACGTTGAATGCCCTCCTGCGGGAGGTGGTGGAGATGAAAACGGTAATGGAATTCAAACATGCGTGGGATAAACACAAAGGAATCCTGTTTAGAAGGAATGGTTCCACGGAATCTTAGCGGAGATTGGGTGGCAACACCGGGAATTGGGAAGCAAAACCAGTGATGGCAGACTTCTACGGTCTGTGCCCTGATCATGACCAAACAGATATGGATGGGTTGGAGTGTAAATTTTAAGGGACTTCGACATTAGCTTCAGAACTTTTAGTACAAGAACAGTGCTGGGCAGCTTTCTACGGTCGGCAAGGACAAATCAAACTCGGGTATACAAATAAAGTTATCATACACCATGTAAAATGAGTTTATCTTGTTGGGTAGACTGGATGGACCGTAAAGGTCTTTATCTGCTGTCATTTACTATGTTACTATGCTAAATGTGACAGGGACACATGCAACATGCAGTATTCTGTAAGTTACATACGTTAAGTGGAAGCTCCGCCCCATGTACATCCCCTTTGCAAATACGCACACCATGTAAATTAAGCAGGTATTTGCAGAATAGCACATAGGCGCCATACTAGTATTTATATTAGCATGTGTGAATGTCAGTGGCTAGGCTATAGAATTGCCCTTATAGTGCTATATGGGGGAGTATGGTTAGGGGGGTTTGAAGCATCAGGGGCGAAGCTAGGTGGGGCCACGGGGGCATGGGCCCCCACAGATTTAGTCCTGGCCCCCTCTACTTTCGACCTAACGAGGAAATCCTGCTTTTACGAAATTGGTGAGTTAATATTTGGAAGCGCTCTCCCTGCCCTGCTTTGTTTTTCTCATTCTGCCAGTCAAGACTACCCTGAGAGCAAAAGTGTCACATCTGATTCCCCACACCCACCTCCTTTTTCTGGGAAAGGACTCCTACACTGTCCTCTGAATTGATAGCTGGAACTGCTGGATCTTTTCAGGCTCATAAGAACCACCACACTGTCGCTCGCAGGCTCCAAGGTGTTGTAGATGGAAACTGCAGTCTCTCAGAACACTGCCCTTCCCCCTTTGGGATCTTGTTAGTGCTGTGTACTGTCTTCTCCATCATGCCACTTGCAGAGGTGGCTGAGGTTGGTGATGCATGCATCTCTATTTTTATCTCTGAATCTAGAAGTCAGGTTTTGGAGGAGGGTGCAGGGGGTCAGTTACGAGATCATTTACCTGCCCCCTCCCCACCCAGAGGGCTTGCACTGAAAGCCAACACATCCAGATAAAAAGTGCCCCATATTTTCTTGATATAGAACAGTGCTTCTGTTTCCTTTGACAACGTGATCTGATAAGCAGAATCCCTTATCACACACAAACTGCTCCTACAGGAAAGGAACATGACACTGAAAAATGATCTTATGCTGATGGACATTGGGAGTGCAGAGCAAACAGGCTCCAAACATTGACTATGGTCTGATTCTTCCCACCCTTTGCTGTATGACCTTGAATATGCCACTTTAACCTCTCTCTGTGTTCAAAATTAAGTTCAACAGGGTAGGAACACCGTACACTGCTACCAGGGGACACTCAATGAAATTATATGAAAATACTTTTAAAACAAAAAGGAGGAAATATTATTTCACTCAAATTAAGCCCTGGAACTCGCTGCCAAAGGATATGGTAACAGCAGTTAGTGTATCTAGGTTTTAAAAAAAGATTTGAAGAAGTTCCTGGAGGAAAAGTCCATAGTCTGTTATTGAGATGGACATGGGGCCACAGCTTGTCCCTGGGATTGGTAGCATGGAATGCTGCTACTATTTGGGTTTGTGCCAAGTTCTTGTGACCTGGATTGGCCACTGTTGAAAACAGGACACTAGGCTAGATAGACCATTTGCCTGACCAAGTATGGCTACTCTTAAGTTCTTAATTAGGTCTCTGTGATATTACCACAGTACTGCTAAATACGTCACGTCCTGGGCAGAGCTTAGACAAATGGCAAACACCTATGTACCTTTATTAAACAAGCTTCCAGTTCCTAAAGAGCACTAATGCCCATGTGCAAATTTACACTGGCTCTGGGGCCCTAATGCTCAAAGCTTATTGTGCTGCAACCTTTGATCTAGACTGGCTGTAGCCAGTCTACAGCACACGTTATTCAGTGTAGAATGCATGAAGGGGTTCTGCATCGCTTTAACCATTTGCGGTAGCAGCTACCGTTAATCCTATGCAAATGCATTACAACGAGCTCATTAGTATTACAGTGAGCATTCCTTGTGATGCACAGAAAGGAGCACCTACCTTTAACATTCAATATTCTCCAGCAGGTCTTGAGCTGCTGCATGAGGACAACTTCTCGGTGGAGCAGCCCGTTAGCTTTTTAAAAATCTGCACATGTGTGAGAAATGTGCCATATGTGTCTGTCAAAAAGTTGTCATGAAACAAAAAAATTCCAAACTACTACTACTACTACTACTTAACATTTCTAGAGCGCTACTAGGGTTACGCAGCGCTGTACTCTGTGCAGTTTTTTTCGGGTTGCCCTTGTGTACTACTTCTGGCTCCATTATGTGGCCTGCATGTCCTCGGAGAATCACAAGTACCTGGCAGAATCCCACAGAGGTTAAGCAGAGCAGAGGTGAGTTGCAGACTTCTGGGCAGGTATACATTTGTGAATGAGCATTTGTATGCCATGGGAAAGGGTTCTGGGAACCTACTTTATGTTGTTTTTATAAAACAGGCTTAAAATAGATGCCTTGTTGGATGTATGTAGCAATCCTCTTATAAAAGCAGACCTTAAGAGGGAATGAGAGAAATAGTGACTTGCCCAAGGTTACAATGAGCATCACGGTCACAGGAAGTAGTGGGATTTGAACCCTAGATTCCCTGGTTCTGACTCCTTTGCTCTGACCACTAGGATCACTCCTCCTCAGCTCCTTAACTCCTATTCCATCTACACATAATTCAGGAGCATAATAAAAAAAACAAAAACAAAAAGGAATGCTCAGCCCTGAGCAGCAAAAATCAGTTCTAGCACAACTTCAAATAGATAAAAGAAAATAAAAGCTCAGTATTGCTAGGAGGTGGGGGGGGGGGGGGGGGTGGAATGCAAGGTTCTTGTGTACTGGACAGTTTCTTTCTTTTACATTCTCCCTCCTTAGCTCCCGCCTCTTTCCCCGGATTTGTTCATTAAATGTCCTCTTTGGCATTTTCATCCTCCGATGATGCTTGTTACAGACAGTCTCAGACGTTCTCGCTCTATAAATAAAACGGCAGCAGAATGGCCAGGCTAAACTTAGCAATGAAACCACAGAAAGAGTCAAGTAGCTAGGTCTAGGCTCAAAGCGAACAGATCAGACGTGCAGGGTGCACTGTGTCAGGTCCTCTTTTAAAGGGCTTCCTGCCACTGTTTTCTTACCAGTCTGTTTGTGACTTTACAAATGACTAAAAAGAATGGATTTCACTAGCCTCTGGCTTTGAGAGTACAAGTGCCTTTTGACATTTGCATCTTCTTATGACCAAATCTCTGCTGTTTTAAGATCACCTTCCCCAGGTCCTCACTTTGGTTTTCTGTGCTGCATTCCCAAACTTTGTGTCAATCAGGGTGATGTGTGTGTGTGTGTGTGGTGAGCAGGGCTGTTGCAAGGGTATTCGGCAAATCTCCTGTCTTGCACCCTCCCTTCATTAATCTTCAGCTCTTTAGCCGCCTCCTTTGTTAATTAAACTTATAATAATGATCACCCCAACACCAACTCTCCCATACATAAAACATAAAAAATGTGAAGTAGTTTGTCCAGGTGAAGGGGCTATTTAAAAATTATCCAGCCTCCTACGTAATATTAGGCTTCTGGAGAAACGGAAAGTCAGGATATCTTTTAGACACAAGAAACAGTTTTTGTCTATTTGGGATTCATATATACATTCTCTTTCACCAACAGCTCGGAGTTCAGTCCTTAATACTTTATAACTTTTGGTCCGGTTTACCTGCTTGCATCCTCTGCTTATTGTTTTTTTGGGGGAGGGAGGCAGGGTGGGGAGGGAGGAAACCATTGTATTAGGGCACATTTTGTTTTAGTGGAGGAATGGCTATAAGAAACCAAGCCACCCTCTCATATATGTTCGTATTTTTTAAGCCCTGATTTCAATGTGCTGGCTTGTTATGTATGGTGTTTTGTTATTTGTTGGCGATTTCAAATAAAAACATTTACACATAAAAAATTATCCACCCTCCCTGAAGGTATAAGTATGCATCGATGGCTACATAGTAAATGACGGCAGATAAAGACCTGTACAGTCCAGCCAGTCTTCCCAACAAGATAAACTCATTGTATGTGATACTTTACATGCATACTAGACCTTGATTTGTCCCTCCCTCCCCCCCCCCCCCCCCCCCCCCACCGATATTTAAAACCATTCAACTGGCCAGGAACAGTTCCTGGTTGGTTAACTGGCACTTAACAAACTATCTGACAATATTCACCAGTTATCTCCTGCTGAATATTGCTGGTTAGCGCTGCACGCTGTAACTGGCAAACCGCTAATATTCAGTGCATTGCCAGCTAAGTTTGGCAGCCAAATTAGGCCGCCGATATAGCAGAATTATTTTTGGCCAGTTTAAACTTAACCAGCTAGTAGTGAAATATGTGCTTGGCATGCTAAATTTAAACTGGCCAAAAAACACCCGGATATTCAGTGCCGGCCACTGGAAATGGCCCGGCACTGAAGATCCAGGCTGACCGCGGGAGGGGCTCTTTGAGGTTTGCTTTGACTGCAGCTGCTCTTCGACACCCCCTGCTGCCCTAAAAGCCTGCCTAGTCAGGCTTTTGGTTATGTTAACACTGGTGATGGGATTCTGATGTGGGCAATGACCCTGTTCATTAAGGCTAGAAAAACGGGGGGGGGGGGGGGGGGGGGGGGGGAGGAGGAAATAAGATTTTGTGTTTTTCCCACCAAATTAATTAGGCTGTTTCACTGTCCTGTAGGGACGGAAAGACTCTTTCAAAATGACTACCCAGCCAAGACACAGCTTTTGCTCAATCTGGAATCCCAACACACTTAGGGATAGATATTCGGCACGCAGCAGTCAGAAGTTTCTAAGCCACTTACAGCCATGGGCTGAATTAGCCCAAGATAATTAAAGCTGGGCCAAGTCCTAGCTCCGGGACTGAATATACATTGGCTTTCACTAAAAGAACGCATTGCGTTTAAGGTCTGCACTCTGGTTCATAAGATCATACACGGTGAAGCTCCAGGGTATATATGTCAAGCCTTATAGACCTACCAACCAGGAATTCTACTAAATTATCACGTATGTTCCTGAATCTCCACTACCCTAGCTGCAAAGGACTAAAATATAAATCAATCCAGTTTCTCCTATATAAACACGCAAATATGGAATGAATTACCAAAATCCATAAAAACAACACACGACATAAATAATTTCCGAAAATGACTGAAAACCAATCTGTTCAATAAGGCATACCACAAAGATCCATCCTAACTACCGGTAACAAAATTTACACCAGAATTACACAAATCGTAACTCTTTATTCCTGACTGTTCAAGCTAATCTATCACGATTGAAGTTTAATATTCCTGATTGTTTAAGTTAACCTATCATGATTGAAGTTTAATGCAATGCCTTTTATTACTTATTATGAAAATGAACTTTCTTTATCTGAATACCTAATCCACTCTGTTACCTCCATTTCACTATGTATTTCTCTTTTCTGGAATTGGTGATCACCATTACGGAACTATGTACTACTACTACTACTATTTAGCATTTCTATAGCGCTACAAAGGGTACGCAGCGCTGCACAAACATAGAAGAAAGACAGTCCCTGCTCAAAGAGCTTACAATCTAGTAGACAAAAATAAAGCAAACAAATCAATTAATGTGTAGAGGAAAGAGGAGAGGAGGGTAGGTGGATGCGAGTGAATACAAGTGGTTACGAGTCAAAAGCAATGTTAAAGAGGTGGGCTTTCAATCTAGATTTAAAGATGGTCAAGGATGGGGCAAGACGTAGGGGCTCAGGAAGTCTATTCCATGCGTAGCCACATTGAGCCTGCAAATAGGTGGGAAAATGTGGGATACAAATGCTACAAATAAATAAATATCCGGGTATCAGACCACTGCCTGGTTAGCTTGGTGGATAAAGCTGGAACAGCCTTTTCGTTATCTGAACTTTACCCACTTACTTAGCCGGCAACCGGACTGAGGGGCCCTTTTACTAAGGCACGCAGAAAAATGGCCTGCGCTGGTGCAGACGCGTGTTTTGGACAAACCTGCAAAATAGGCCTTTTCTTGTGGCCAAAAATGGCCGTGCGGCAAATTTAAAAGCAGCGCGCATCCATTTTTGGAATGAGTTCTTACCACCACCCACTGACTTAGCGGTAAGGTCTCACGTGTTAACCGGGCGGTAATCATTAGCACGCGTACACTGGCAATTACCACCGGGTAAGTTGCACACGGTAGAAAATTTCTACTGCGTATTTTGGACGCATGTCAAAAATGGAATTACCGCCTGGGGCACGCGGTAGTTCCAATTTGACACGTGTTCTACACGCGAAGGCGCCTATGTGCCTTAGTAAAAGGGCCCCTGAGTGTTGCCACTAACCCCCGGATTCTATATGGCGCGACTTAAGTTCCGCGCATAAATCCAGTCATATTCTGGATCTGCGCTTGCAACTTAATTATTTTAACAAGTCAATCAGAGGAAATAATTGCCACTTAACAAGCAATTATTGACACTAGTTGGCATTAATTAGAATTTACACAAAGAACAGTCTAAGCGTATTCTATAACGTGATGCGCGTAAATGCTAAGTCGCATAGTTGAAAAGGGGACTTGGCCACGGGAGAGGAATGAGCGGGTCGTGGGTGTTTATAAAATCTGTGTGTGGTTACACAATACACCTGGTCCATGCGCAAATTAGGTGTCAGCATTTACAACAGGTTTTACTTGGTGTAGCTGCCCGTGAATAAATGTAGTTGTTCGGACGGCCGCTTCGCGTATTCTATAAACCGTGCATAAATATGTACGCCTAAAAGGGCATGATATGAGATTGAAGGGGGGCAGACTCAAGAAAAATATCAGGAAGTATTTTTTCACGGAGAGAGTGGTGGATACTTGGAATGCTCTCCCACTGGAGGTGGTGGAGAGGAAAACGGTAACGGAATTCAAACATGCGTGGGATAAACATAAAGGAATCCTGTTCCGAGGGAATGGATCCTCAGAAGCTTAGCCGAGATTGGGTGGCAGAGCCGGTGGTGGGAGGAGGGGCTGGTTGGGAGGCGGGGATAGTGCTGGGCAGACTTATACGGTCTGTGCCAGAGCCGGTGGTTGGGAGGCAGGGATAGAGCTGGGCAGACTTATACGGTCTGTGCCCTGAAAATGACAGATACAAATCAAGGTACGGTATACACAAAAAGTAGCACATATGGGTTTATCTTGTTAGGCAGACTGGATGGACCGTGCAGGTCTTTTTTTGCCGTAATCTACTATGTTACTATGTAAATTAGCATTTCATTTCAGCACCAATGTTTTAGGCGTGATATATAGAATCTAGTGCTAAGTGGTTACGTTTCGGCTCTGCCTCCCAGACTGCCCCAGAACTAACCAGACAGTGCCTGGGTGGTCACAGGAAATAAGCAACAGCATTAACTGCTTAAGTGTCGTTAAATATTGCCAGATAGCCAGGAAAAGAGGGTTTAACCAGGCAGAGGCCTATTTTTTGGGGGAAAGGTTTACGCTGTGGGAAAATGGACCTCAGGAACCTTCAGGGCTAGTAGGGGGGTAGTGGGCAATGGGGTATTACAGTGGGTGGTCTTGGGTAAGTTCGGGCTCACAAGAATACAGACCTCGAGCTGCTGTTGGGTTATTTCCGTTGTGATATCTTTGTTCAAGATTTCGGGGATATACTGTAGCTGTTTTGTTACATTTTGAGGTGTGTCATTTTAGCCTTTGTATTACTCTGATTTTTAATAAACAAATTCTTTAATAATAACCAGGCAGAAGGCTCTCATGCCCGGTTAAACCCTTTTGAATATTAAAATTCCCGATGCACATATCTCGGGTCTGGAAGCTTGGGCTCTCGATACAGGTGTCCGACAGCTTCCAAAAGTTAAGCGTGAGAAAAATCATTATTTTTTTTTTTTTAATTTCAATGACAAGTATGTAAACAGACATGGAAAGGTCGAAGAATTTGTTCAAGGTCACAAAGAATATCTATGAAATATTCTCTGAACACCTAGCACTGTGTGCTTCATCCCACCAACATGAAGGCTGCAATGTTGACTCTGTTGGAGGCTACACAGTACCTTGACAGATGCCAGAAAAAAAAAAAGCACCAAGCCCGTTCAGACTACCCTGCTATTCAAGTTCACAATGCTAAGGCCAGAAAAGCATTAGCAGTTACAGGATATTGTTTGTTATCAGAGACTTTAGCTCTACTACTCTCTTTCGTAAGTGCTCTCTGCATCCTTCCATTGTCCAGGGCTTCCAAGTTTCTCCCTGCACACTTGGCTGGGATCCATAGCCCTTTTCATAAGCCAACAATACTTGCACATTACCCATTTAGGCCTATCTGGGATGGCCAAATATCTGAGCACCCCCCCCCTCCTCGTCCCTTCCCAAAAGAAATCTGTATGTACTTTTGCAGTGCTTTCTTATCATAAATGGATTTCAGTGTGTTGTTCATTCTCTATTTTAATGTGATTTTATATTGTAAACCGTTCTGATTTACTCCTGAAATAAGCGACGGTCTAGTAAATGAATAAATGATAAACGATTTGATGCCATTAGAAATCTGATCCACTGTTTTAACCTAAACCTTAGCCTCAGGGCCACATCTTAAGTGGTTACAGAAATCCTGGCATAAACATAAACAAAGATACCAAAACCCTATCTCATGCTCCCAATATTCATGGGCAGTCTGTCAGCCTCCTTATCACCAGGATCTTGTTATTCACATTAAAAGTCTTGAAAAGCCAGTTGAAGGAGATCACAGTTGAGTGACAAGCATGGGAGGGCTTGAAAATCGTTCAATGAAATGGCAGAACTCACACCCTAAATTCTTTTGATAAAATGCTGTCAACTGGGAGAAATGAGACTTTAAAAAGGGGGAAGGGAGGAATCAAACTTTTATGGGTCAGAGTCACTGCTGGTTGCATCTAGAACTGCTCAGTATGAAGCGGCGGCTAAGAAAGCAAACAGAATGTTAGGTATTATTAGGAAAGGAATGGAAAACAAAAGCGAGGACGTTATAATGCCTTTGCATCCGTCCATGGTGCAACCGCACCTCGAATACTGTGTTCAATTCTTGTTGCCACATCTCAAAAAAGATATAGTGGAATTAGAAAAGGTACAGAGAAGGGAGAGGAAAATGATAAAGGGGGTGGAAAGGCTGAAGCATCTAAAGCTCTTCAGATTGGAGAAAAGATGGCTGAGGGGAGATTTGATAGAGGTCTATAAAATAATGAGTGGGGTGGAACGGGTAGACGTGAATCATTTGTTTATTCTTTCCCAAAATACTAGGACTAGGGGGCATGCAATGAAGCTACAAAGTAGTAAATTTAATACGAATCGGAGAAAATGTTTCTTCACTCAACGTGTAATTAAACTCTGGAATTCGTTGCCAGAGAATGTGGTAAAGGTGGTCAAAAAGTCAATAGACCATTATTAAATTGACTTGGAGAAAATCCATTGCTATTTCTGGGATAAGCAGCATAAAATGAATTATACTTTTTTGGGATCTTGCCAGATATTTGTGACTTGGATTGGCCACTGTTCGAAAGAGGATGCTGGGCTTGATATACTTATGTACTAATGTGCTCACGGTCACAAGTCCAAAGAAGAGGAGATACGGAGAATTGGAGAAACTCTAGAAAAATATGTGAAAAAATGCTCAAACTATTGGTTGTACGGAATGAGAACAGCACAACACTGAGCCACCTTAGACTTTGCTTCTGACATGGTATTATCCAACACGTGGGGGAGGCGGCACAGAATTAGCAAGTCAAATACGAAATTGGACTTCCAATATATGCTAAAAAGTCTGCTTTGATTGTATGAACACCAAAGGCTTCTATTATAGAATTCATAGGCTCTGAAGGAACACAAGAGCAGTACACAAAGCGTAACTGAAGAGCTGATTCTCAAGCAGCGAATGTTCTGACACACAAAAAAAAAGAGGTGTTTTTTATGGCAGCTGAAAGTAACATACAAAATTATTCTTGCAACTGTGCCAGTGCAGGTGGGGGAGAGATGGCAGCGTAATTTATTCCACAGGTACTGGATTGGTTTTTGTGGAGATGGGAGAAGAAGGGAGTTAATTAAAATAAAATTAAGCCAGAAACAAAATTCTATACATTTCAATCTGAAATTATTCATATTTTCTGAGGAATCAAAAATACGACACTGGGTATGAGGGGAGAAGTGACCTCGCGCTCTAAGATAGAAACAAATTATATGCTCCGACTCCACCCAACAATTTTAAAGCTGTCGGAGGTAACAAGCCTAGTGGTTAGTACAGTGGGCTGAGAAGCTGGGGGACGGGGATCAATTCCCACAGCAGCTCCTTTTGACTCTGGGCAAGTCATTCAACCCTCCATTGCCCCAGGTACAAAAACTTAAGAGTGTGAGCCCACTAGGGACAGAGAAAGCACCTGCCTAAAATACATGTAAACCACTTTGGTTGTACCACAGAGAGGCGGCATACGCCTAGTGGTTAGAGCACCGGTCTTGACATCCAGAGGTGGCCGGTTCAAATCCCACTGCTGCTCCTTATGATCTTGGGCAAGTCACTTAACCCTCCATTGCCTCAGGTACAAAATTAAATGGTGAGCCCTCCAGGGACAAGGAAATACCCAGTGTGCCTCAGTGTAACTCAGTGTGAGGAAGATCTGGAATAAAGTCTTGATTATCTGGCGTAAACGGGACCAACCCGTTGTTGGATAAGTGAAAAGTCGGATAATAAGGAAAACAACAGCAACCCCCTCAAACAATGCAGAAACAAAGGTTGTAAAAGCAGGGTCCCGGGACTGAAACAAATTGTCTCAGGTGCAAAACTTCCCTCTGTGCTAGGCCGGAAAATGGAGAGACACATGATGACATCAGCAGGGGGTCTGTCAGATATGCTGATGGTTGAATTATCAAGATTGTACATCACGGAGGAGGAGGTACTAGTGGCCACTAAGTCCCTGAAGCTGGTGAAATCCCCGGAACTTGATAGATTTACACCTAAGTTTTAGAAGAAATTTGTAGAGATAGTCACTTTTATAGATGCACCTGTTTGACAGAGCAGGGGGGGGGACTTGGCTAAAACAACGGATATAGCTAAGATCATAGTGACCAAAAAAATATGTTTGCTAAAGCTCAGAATTGGAACAGCTTGCAAGGGACCATATAAAAACATTACAAAAACACCAGGCCTCACAGCTCCCGAGGCACATTCTGGCATCAGCCATTAAATCCTCATAGTGGAGTCCAACAATTTGTTATCATCGGCCTTTTTTTTCTAATCCAGGAAAAAGAGAACAGTGAAAGAAACTCCTCTAATCAGAGAAAAATAAACTGTTCCCAAAAAGCCTGGTTTATAAATAGCCTAAACACCTACAATCTGTTCCAATCCTCCCCCAAAATAAAAAAAAAAATCAAAATACAACAGCAGCTCCAAAGAGACATGCTACCGCTGGTGACATTCCACGAGCAACACCGTCCAAGTAATAATAAATTGTTTGATTCCACTATGAGGATTTAATGGCTGATGCCAGAATGTGCCTTGGGAGCTTTGAGGCCTGATGTTTTTGTAATAAGTTTTTATATGGCTCCTTGCAAGTTGTTCCAATTCTGAGCTTTAGCAAACATATTTTTTGTGGTGTATTGAGTTAATGTTTGCTACCCCTGGTAGTATTATTTGAGACCATAGTGATACATAAGGCTGGCAAGGAGGCTTTCCCTGTGCAGGTTTTACAGGCCAATATCTTCACTAAATGTTTATTTATTTATTAGGATTTATTTACGTTGTACAGTAAGATGTCACACTCAGCAACAATATTGGCTGCTTTACTGCCAAGGTAACATCTGAGGATCAGGCAGGGTTTTATGTTGGGAAGGCAAGTTTCTGATAATGTCATATGACTGGTTCGATAACGTTCGATGACTGGCTCGATGGACCTTTGGTCTTTCCCAGTATGGCAGTACTTATGTACTAACTTGATATGGGCAATGTGCCAATATAACCTTGCTCCCAGTCTTCTTTCTGTGGATGCTGAGAAGGCCATTCAATGGAGTGGCGTGGGAATATATGTTTCAAACTCTGGACAGGTCTGGGTTGGGCCCACAATTTTTGGTGTGGATGAAGACCATGTATAAATTCCCCTAAGATGAGCATCAAGGTTAATGGGAGCTATTCAGGGGTTTTCCTCCAGATAGGGGTTAACATAACATATACATAATAACGAAGAGGCATATTTTCAAAGCACTTAGCCTTCCAAAGTTCCATAGGTTTCTGTGGAACTTTGGAAGGCTAAGTGCTTTGAAAATGAGCCCCTATATAGTAACATAGTAGATGACGGCAGACAAAGACCTGCACGGTCCATCTAGTCTGGCTAACAAGATAAACTCATATGTGCTACTTCTTGTGTATACCTTACCTTGATTTGTATCTGCCATTTTCAGGGCACAGACCGTAGAAGTCTTGCCCAGCACTAGCCCCGCCTCCCAATCTCGGCTAGGCTTCTAAGGATCCATTCCTTCTGAACAGGATTCCTTTATGTTTATCCCACGCATGCTTGAATTCCACTACTGCTTTCATCTCCACCACCTCCCGCCATACTGGGTCAGACCAATGGTCCATCTAGCCCAGTATTCTGTTCCCAACAGTGGCCAAGACAGGTCACAAGTACCTAGCAAAAACCCAAATCATGGCAACATTCCATGCTACCAATCCTGGGGCAAACAGTTGCTTCCCCATGTCTGTCTCAATAGCAGACTATGGACTTTTCCTCCAGGAGCATGTCCAAACCTTTTTTAAACCCAGATACGCTAACCGCTGTTACTACATCCTCCGGCAAAGAGTTCCAGAGCTTACTATTTGTTCAGTGAAAAAATATTTCCTTCTATTTGTTTTAAAAGTTTTGCCATGTAATTTCCTTGAGTGACCCCTAGTCTTTGTACTTTTGAAATCAGTAAAAAAAAAATCAATTTACATCTAATCATTCTACATCACTCAGGATTTGAGGCACAGATGCCCTATCTCCCCCCCCCCCCCTTGTTTGCTCTACCCATTGAATCTCTGGCTGTGAAATTAAGATCTAATAAAAATATTAGGATAGGCTAGATGTGGCCAGACTGTCAGTACAGAATAGAGGGGAGCAAGGGTGTTCCAGAATTCTGTAAATATTACTTTTACAGCTCACCTTTGAGCTATCTTTAATTGGCAAAACTGCTCTCCAAAATTTCAGGCAGGGACTGAGTAAGTTTGGATTGTGAAGGTCCTGCCCACTGGAGATGGGGAGGGGGAGGGGGGGGGAGGTAGAGACTCTAAGTGGGAGAAAAGCCTTAACCCTCACCCAGAAATAATTGTGGAGGAAATTGAGGTTGAATTTACAGATTAATGCCAATTTACTTCCCCAAATCACAGTGGGGAAGGCTTCTTTAAATTTTATGAGATGAGAAGTTAATGATTTAACACAGCTAGAGAAGCTGATTTATGATGGTAGGGTAATAGATTTGGTAAATCTGCAGGATTTATTTGGGCTAGCCTCACAGGCTTTTTTTTTTGTTGTTGTTAATCCTTTGAAGTGTTGATGGAGAAAGGAGCTGGGACTACAGAGCTCCTGCCAAAAGTGTATAGAATATTAAAAGCTGCATCTAACACTAAACCAAACCGTATACTTCAATGGGAGAAAGACCTCAGGGTGGTTCTGACAGGAAAACAATGGCAGGCTAGTTTTCGCTCTTCAGCTAGGGTGGCTCTCTCAGCTGACACAGTGGAGAATGCCTATAAGATCCTTTGCAAGTGGTATATGACACCTGTGAGACTAATCAACTACTCATCTGTCTCCAGTCAGTGCTGGAAAGGCTGTGGACAACGTGGCTACTACATGCACATGTAATGGTCTGACCAGTTCTCCAGGCATTCGGATCTAAATTCACAGGTTTTTTGATGAGGCAAGGCCGGTCTCTATTCAAAAGGACCCTAGAGTCTTTTCTCTCTTTTGCAGTGTGAGTCTCCAGATCTAGAAAGGAGATTAAAGACCTCCTTCCAATCTGCTCTTTTACGTGCCAAACAGGATTATTATATCCAACTGACCAACTCTCTTGGCTCTAATCCTCGACTTCTCTTCACCACGTTGAACTCTCTCCTCAAGGTGCCCCCTCCCCCAACTCCCCCTTCATTATCTCCTCAGACCCTTGCTGAATTCTTTCACAACAAGGTTCAAAAGATAAACCTTGCTTTCTCTACCTCACCACCTCTCCCTCCACTAGTCCGTTCCCCTCTCTCTCCTTCCCCTCATTCCCTTTCCTCCTTTCCTGAAGTTACTATTGAGGAAACTACACTTCTCCTTTCTTCCTCAAAATGTACCACCTGTTCCTCTGATCCCATTCCCACCCACCTTCTTAATGCCATCTCTCCTACTCTTCTTCCTTTTATCTGTCACATTCTCAACCTCTCACTTTCCACTGCGACTGTCCCTGCTGCCTTTAAACATGCTGTGGTCACACCTCTCCTTAAGAAGCCTTCACTCGACCCTACTTGTCCCTCTAATTACCGACCCATCTCCCTCCTTCCTTTTCTCTCCAAATCACCGCCGCTGCCTTGATTTTCTCTCCTCACATGCTATTCTTGACCCACTACAATCTGGTTTTCGCCCTCTCCATTCAACCGAAACTGCGCTTACTAAAGTCTCCAATGACCTATTACTGGCTAAATCCAGAGGTCAATATTCCATCCTCATTCTTCTTGATCTTTCCGCTGCTTTTGACACTGTCGATCACAGCATACTTCTCGATACTCTGTCCTCACTTGGATTCCAGGGCTCTGTCCTTTCCTGGTTCTCTTCCTACCTCTCCCTCCGCACCTTTAGTGTTCACTCTGGTGGATCCTCTTCTACTTCTATCCCTCTGCCTGTCGGCGTACCTCAGGGTTCTGTTCTTGGTCCCCTCCTCTTTTCTATCTACACTTCTTCCCTTGGCTCATTAATCTCATCCCATGGCTTTTCCTACCATCTCTATGCTGATGACTCCCAAATCTACCTTTCCACCCCTGATATCTCACCTTGCATCCAAACCAAAGTTTCAGCGTGCTTGTCTGACATTGCTGTCTGGATGTCTCAACGCCACCTGAAATTAAATATGACCAAAACCGAGCTTCTCATTTCCCCCCCCCCCCCCCCCGCTCCCCCCCGTTTTCTATTTCTGTTGATGGCTCTCTCATTCTCCCTGTCTCCTCAGCTCGAAACCTTGGGGTCATCTTTGACTCTTCTCTCTCCTTCTCTGCTCATATCCAGCAGATTGCCAAGACCTGTCGTTTCTTTCTTTATAACATCCGTAAAATCCGCCCCTTTCTTTCCGAGCACTCTACCAAAACCCTCATCCACACCCTTGTCACCTCTCGTTTAGACCACTGCAATCTGCTTCTTGCTGGCCTCCCACTTAGTCACCTCTCCCCTCTCCAGTCGGTTCAAAACTCTGCTGCCCGTCTCATCTTCCGCCAGGGTCGCTTTACTCATACTACCCCTCTCCTCAAGACCCTTCACTGGCTCCCTATCCGTTTTCGCATCCTGTTCAAACTTCTTCTACTGACCTATAAATGTATTCACTCTGCTGCTCCCCAGTATCTCTCCACACTCGTCCTTCCCTACACCCCTTCCCGTGCACTCAGCTCCATGGATAAATCCTTCTTATCTGTTCCCTTCTCCACTACTGCCAACTCCAGACTTCGCGCCTTCTGTCTCGCTGCACCCTACGCCTGGAATAAACTTCCTAAGCCCCTACGTCTTGCCCCATCCTTGGCCACCTTTAAATCTAGACTGAAAGCCCACCTCTTTAACATTGCTTTTGACTCGTAACCACTTGTAACCACTCGCCTCCACCTACCCTCCTCTCTTCCTTTCCGTTCACATTAATTGATTTGATTTGCTTACTTTATTTATTTTTTGTCTATTAGATTGTAAGCTCTTTGAGCAGGGACTGTCTTTCTTCTATGTTTGTGCAGCGCTGCATATGCCTTGTAGCGCTATAGAAATGCTAAATAGTAGTAGTAGTAGTAGTAAAGAGGCCGCATCCATGCTGTGTGATAGCAAAATTGTGGAGGCAACCTGAACTCCCTCTGGCTGAGGCTGTATACCCTAGCACATGGACTACTCAGAGGCACCTTCCTATTTAAAAAAGCTTGTCGGCTATCGTGCAGTACTGCTGAATATTAGCTCTGACCACTATGGCACTGTCTGTACAGTACCGGAGTGATCTGGGGGACAGAGATGTAACAGTCCTGGAAATTATGTGGACACTGGCAAAATTACCTAACCAGCAAAGCTGGACCACCATAATTAGCCATCTTGCCTGGTTAGGTATGTGGGTATGAGACTGAATATCAACCGTACCAGAATAACGTCCAGGAATTGCCACAGTGCTGGTGCCCAGACAAGGCCCAGAACTGAACATCTGGGTCTATTTTAGCAGGTGGCGGTCAGTGTTTAGAAAAATGCTGATCAACACTGGCTGAATATTGACTGGATAGTTTATTCTCTGTTGGGTAGGCAATATCTAACCCATACAAGGGTCGAGAAGATGTTATCAATAGCTTGAGGCTATTTCATTATAGAGGGGTGGGTTAGATGGAATGTAAACACAAGAAAGCCTTACTTTGTTAGCAGATGACAACCTGAGATCTGCTTACTATTATTTTGTTACTAATTTGTTATTGATTTTTGGTTGTAATCAATGGGGTTATCTGTAGGAATATTTAAAAAAAAATCAAATTTTAAGTCATAAAAAATGACACTGGTTCAGTGAAAAATGGATCATTTGAAATACCTGTGCAATATGAGTAAATGAAGCCATTTTGAAGAGTGTGGAGAAGGAGTCAGGAGTGATCTAGAACGAACTAGGAGCCTTCAAAATCGGGACGCAATTTCTTTAATCATGTAACTTAGACATTAATTCTTTCCAACAATGACCCAACACGGCCGTGTTTCGGCGTACGGTGCCTGCGTCGAGGTAAAATAAAGTTGTGACACCAAAGAAGCCGCAAAACTTACTCCTTTGAAGATAAGTGTGTTGTCCCGCTCAATACCGTTGAGTTATACTTGATCGCTCAGCAGAATTCGAGCAAAAGCGATCCCTTCTTACTCTAATTCTGACTCGACGGTATTGAGTGGGACAACACACTTAACTTGTCATCTTCAAAGGAGTAAGTTTTACTTTTTTGACCCCCGACACAGTGCATCGAAACATGGCCTGTGTCGGGTCATTGTTGGAAAGAATTGATGTCTAAGTTACATGATTAAAGAAATTTCATCCCGATTTTGAAGGTTCCTGGTGCCTCTTTTTGCTCTTCGGACTTTGTTCTGTGCTTGGGACCCTCTCTGTACTGCTTTCTAGAATGTGAAAAAAAAACAGGACTTCATGGGCACTGCCACTGACTCTGAGGCCCTGGGCAGGAGAACTGATGTAGCTGTACTTCATCCAGCACACCTACGACTGTATCTTGATGGACTGCTGAAACAGGACCTGCTATTGCTGGGAAGAAATCTGCACTTGTGAATATTTACCTGCTATAAACTGTATTAGAACTTGGTAAAAAGGGAGGTTTGGGTTAAAATGATAAATTTGATGTCCATTTAAAACTGTTTACTTATATAGTCAGTTCAGGCATAGTTTAAGCTGCAAAAGCTTTCTGTTCAGTGTTTTGATTCTCACCCCCACCCCAATCCACTCCAAGCTCAATCACGGATTTATAGGCTATTAAGCCAATTAAAGGGATACGAAGGAAATTTTTCACCAAGATTTAATTGGCCATCTTCATCAGCAAGTTATTAGCTCTTAGGAATAAATTAGTTCTAGGTCCTTGCAGTTCATATCGAAGCTAACGTAAAATAAATAGCATAAAATATACCTAATAAGCTTAAGGGACTTTATATTAGTTTAAATCTCTCTACTCCCTTAGCAACTTTAAATAAAAATTCACTGACACTAAGCTGCAGAAAGCAATCCAGCAGTCAGAAGGGGGCTATCCAGTCTTTAGTGGCAAGTGGCACATGTATGGTGAGAAGAAGGGGCGTAGCCAGACTTCGGCGGGAGAGGGGTCCAGAGCCCGAGGTGAGGGGGCACATTTTAGCCCCCCCACCCCCCGGCGCTGCTGACCCCCCCCCCCCCCACCAACTTTGACACCCCCCCCCCCCCCCCCGCTGAGGTCCTCTTCTGGCGCAAGGCTTCGTTCTGTTTCTGTGAGTCTGACGTCCTGCATGTTGTACGTGCAGGACGTCAGACATTTGTACCCCGCGCTTTCCCACTCATGGCAGGCTCAATGCGGCTTACATATTGTATACAGGTACTTATTTGTACCTGGGGCAATGGAGGGTTAAGTGACTTGCCCAGTCACAAGGAGCTGCCTGTGCCTGAAGTGGGAATCGAACTCAGTTCCTCAGTTCCCCAGGACCAAAGTCCACCACCCTAACCACTAGGCCACTCCCCCTCTGCCTAGAATGCCAGAGGGGGCAGTCCTGTTATCACACCACCGTTCCCAAATGGTCAAGTCACCGAGTTTCTATATGCTACTCACATTAGAAGTACCTTTTCAGCTCTTGTTTTGAATTTCTGCTTCTCGTATCCTTTGACTTGCTGCACTGGGAGGAGTGGAGGGGGCCTTCTCCTGCCTCTTGTGCAACCATACGCTAACTCTGGCATAGGGTTTGCCGCAGGAGGAGTGCCCTTGTTTGGCACGCTGCCTACTGAGCAGTGGGGAGGAATATGGGATGACCTCTTTAGAATGCATTTGCATGCTCATTGGGTTCAGAGTCGGTGAGCTCATTATTTCACGTGCTTGTCGGCTCTGAGCATTCAGCGCTAGTCCGGCGCTACTGGCCTCTGGTGCCCGCATTTGCTTCTGAGCATCGGAGCCTCAGGGAGCCAGAGCATCAAACGTAGGAGAGGGAGACAGAGAGGTATATAGAAGAGAGCTTCAGCCAAAGGTACAGTAAAGAACTCCCACTTCCAAAATTGTCGTAGAGCAGAAAGGTCACCTGAATGGAGACCATCATCTTGGTGTGACAGAAAGTAATCCTGTAGCCAGGACCTGCCCTTCAGATGAGGCAATATCTTCTTACACTGAGGATGTGTCTCTAGGGGCATCTGCCCCAGAGGGAAGGCTTAGGATGGTCATTGTAAAGACTGATTCAGTCATTAAGAATGTTGATGACTGGGTGTCATGAGGATCGCTAGTTAACGTGCCCGCCTGCCTGGAAGGACTGGTGCAATGATAACAGACACCCTAGGCAAAACTTCAACATTGCCCCCCCCCCCCCCCAACACTCATGCCATTCTAACAACCCTTCTCAAAACAGTCACAGTGACATGGCTATTTTACCCATTCTTCTTGCAGGAAAAGTACATAGTGTTCTGAGTTTCTGTGGCTATCCAGGTCTAATGTTTGCATTGACTGCTGTTGTTGTTTGCCACCCCACCCCCCAAAACCAGATACCCTAGGTGACTGCTGAGTCCTGCCTAATGGCTGGGCCAGTCTTGCTGCCTGGTGTGAAGGAGGCTGATCTCATGCATCACCTACATAACATTTTAGATAGTATAAGGGAGGAGCTGGCTGTCTTAATACATGTTGGTACCATAGGAAAGTGTGAGAGGGAGGTCCTAGTAGCCAAATGCAGGCTTTTATGGAGAAAGTTGAAAACCAGAACGCTCCCAGAAATGTTCCCTGTTCCACAGACAGGACCCCAGAGGCAGGCAGAGCTTTCGAATCTCAATCAGACAATGAGATGGAGGTACAAGGGAAAAGGGATTTAGAGTTGCTGGGAACTGGGCAAAGGGTGGCTTACTCTGAAATGATGGGCTCCACCTTAACTGGGGTGGAACCAGGCTGCTGGTGCTAATGTTTCAAAAGGAAACTCAGCAGCTTTTAAACTAAAACCTGGGGGAAAGTCAACTGTCACTGGTTTGGGGCGAGATATCTTTGAAGGATATTATCAAAACAGGAAAATTAAGACCTCCCAATAAAGAGGTTGCAATAAAGGCAAAAGTAGCCCAAGTGCCTTTCATTAAAGAACACACTAAGTTGAAAGTCTGCAAATTATCCCCGTCAACTGCTAAGCAGGTTACAAATATATTTAAAAAATACTTTGAAATGTCTGTGTACAAATGCTAGAAGCCTAAAAAATAAGATGAGAAAGTTAGAATGGATAGAATGGATATGCATCTCAGAGATCTGGTGGAAGGAAGACTACCAATGGGATGCCTGATACCAGGGAACAAATTATATTGCAGTGATAGGATAGATCAAATTGTGAAGGGGTAGCGCCATGAGGGTGATTATATAAAGCAGGTGCTAACATTTACGCACTGTTTTGTTTAAAATACTGGCCAGTTACACATGTAAATGCCAACACTGTACCTAAGCACTATTCTGTAAATACGCACATAGTTTGCGCAGTATGTATCTGACAGGTGGATGTACACATGGGTGGAGCATAGGTGGGATTCTTACTTACATCCATAACTTATAAAATACTATAAATTACGCATCTATCTCTGGCATTTAGGCACAAGCACTTACGTCAGCTTTATTTGGACCTGTTTTTCATTCTTTGATAGATGTTCCTTAGGGTTCTCCCTCCAGTTCAGTCAACTTTGATCATGTTATGCTTACTATTGCCAAGTGGCCCCAACACCATTACCTTTCACACCAAATAATGTGCTCCTCTAAGCTTCCCCTCTTGTCAATTCCTGAACCAGCTGCTCCATGAAGCTATCATTTAGTTCATTTAAGAACGTTTCCTCCCTGGCTTGTCTTAATATGACATTTATCCATTCAATAGTAGGGTAATTGAAATCTCTAATGAAATGTTATATATAGTATTATGGATTGATAGCTAGTTAAAAGCATACAGAGAGTAGGATTAAATGGCCAATTTTCTCAACGGAGGACGGTAAACAGTCAAGTACCCCATGGATCTGTACTGACACTGGTGTTTTTTTAAATAGATTTATAAATAATCTGGAAATGGTTACAATGAGCAAGATCATCAAATTTGCAGTTGACACCAAATTTTTCAAAGTCATTAAATCACATGCCGGTTGTGAGAAATTGCAAAAGGACCTTAAAAGACTGAGCATCCAAATGGCAGATGAAATTTAATGTGGACAAGTGCAAAATGATCCCTATGGAAGAATGACCCAAATTATAGCTACACATTAGGAGATGCCACCCAGCAGTAGCCAACAAAAAAAAGCAAACAATTTTGGGAATTATTAAGAAAGGACTAGAGAATAAAATAAAAGAGTATCATTAACGCCTCTATATCACTTAGCGATGCAACCTCACCATGATGAGTACTGTCTGCAATTCTGGTTGCTGCATCTCAAAAATATAGAAGAATTAGGTAGGGTACAGAGAAAGGTGATAAAAATGATGAAGGGGATTGGACAGCTCTCCCACGAGGAAAGGCTACAAAAGTTAGAACTCTTGAGCTTGGAGAAGAAATGATTCAGGGGAGATATAAAATCCCAAGTAAAGAGGAACAGGTAAATGCAAATCAACTGTTTACTCTTTTAAAAAATACGACTGGGAGTATTCCATGAAATTAGAAATTAATATATTTAAAACAAATAGGAGAAAATATTTTTTCACTCGGTGCATAGTTAAGCTTTGGAACTTGCTGCTGGAAGATATGGTAAAAGCAGATATTCTAGCTGAGTTTAAAATAAAGTTTAGACAAGTTCCTGCAGAAACGGTCTACTGACTGTTAGAAGTAGATCTGGGGGTAAGCAGCATGGACTCTTTCTGTTGACTCTGCCAGGTACTTGTGACCTGGACTGGTTCGACAGGAGGTATGTCCTGTCACTAGCACCCAGGACAATCAGGAAGGAAAGACTGAAAACTCAAGAATTAAATCAATAGGAGAAAGAGGGAAGAAGTCAGGAGGGAGACAAGAAACACAAAAATAAAACCACAGGAGGGGGAGCTGGATGGAGTAGATTATCTGGCCAATCAAGAGTGTGAAAGGAGGGAGAGGAGAAGCAACTGCCCTATAAAAACAGAGAACTCAGGAACAGAATTTAGGGCAAGATGCACTAAACCTAACGAGCCAATAACGAGTAGGTAGTAAACCCTGATGCACTAAAAGCCATTTTACGATGACGGTAGCAGCTAACGAAAACGGAATGCAGATGATTCAAAGGCTATTATAATGAGCTGCACAACCGTTGCAGGCTATTATAATGAGATGCACTACCGTTTTCCGATTCCCTTTACCGTGGACAACCTAACGGGAGGTCTGCACCTCTCGTTAGGCTGGGGCTGCTGTGAACGGGAGCCTAGAGACCAGTGGGAAAGTGTCTAACAACCATCTTAAAAAAAAAAAAAGAACAAACTGGGTGTCATGAGGGACGTTAAAAAAATGTTTTTAAAAGTTATGTCACCTTCGTTGAGGACGTACTTGCTCATACCGTACTTGTCAACAGTCTATTTGCGCTCCAGCTACAATCCTCCAGAGAAGAGAGAATCAGGTTAAGCTTCAGAACTTCACACGTACACGAGCAGACATGAGCCAGGAATATATGCAGCATCAACAAGGCTCTGCTCAGGAAGAGCGTGGACGATGGTCGGCCTGAACTGCAAGAAAAGTGAAGGAGAGCGCAGTTGAGGCCGGCCATCGTCCACATCTTCGATACCCGCCCATCTTCCGCCCCTAGGTCTCTCTCAGCCATTCATGGCTGTTGTTGGAAACAGGATACTGGGCTTGATGGACTTAGGTCTGACCCAGTATGGCAATTCTTATGTTCTTATGAAATGATGCCCTGCTACTCAAACCATTTGCCGGGCCTTCCACCCCAAAGATGGCAGGATTTCAAATCTCTCAATTCACCCTTACAGTGAAAGCTACACTCTTAAGAAGATGGTTCTCTCCTAACTACATCATAACTCTCCCCTATAGGCATCAATGCTAACCAAAGTCCTGTTATCATTCCCCCTCCACACACTTAAATTGTGTCATCCTACTAACCACATCATTCTCCCCCACCCAGGTCGAGTCTCATATAAGGAAATGAGATTCAATTAGAACATTACTGTAACCCCCTCCCCTTTCTCATTTCCACAGGATTTCAATTTGCTTTTTCCTGCTGAAGTTCTAAAGGATTGTTTTGTTTTTTTAATGAAAGTATTTCAAGGCCAGCGAGTTCCCCAAATATAGGCCCATGGGATGGGAGATAGAAGAATACTGCCACGCCAAGTGCAATTTCCATGCACTGATAGCCCACTCAAAATGGACCTATTTATACTGGGGGGGGGGGGGGGGCAAAGAGGAAGACATTTGAGAGGAGATCTAGCTACACAAAACAAACATTTCAATTGACTCCTTGGGGAAGGTCTCACAGGCAAAAGAAAAGAGACATACTCAGATTTAGAGGTAACAGGCTTTGCCATCATTAGAGGTAATGAATCTTTCCTCAAAGAGCTAGTAAAATTATCACACATTTTACCAGCAGTAGAAGCTATGGTTACAAAATTAAATCAGCTGAAAAGTAAACTGGAGAAAAATGACATTCATAGATAAGAGGCCAACCAAATTTCGGTTTCGGTCATTTCAGCCGAAAATGTATCTGTATTTTTGGCTAAAACTGAAATTATACGATGTCCTTGAAACTGGTACAGCCCCTGCTCCCTCCCTCCATCCCCCCCTAAACAGAAGCAGCTCCTTTCCAGGCCCCCCTCTCAGCCATATGCTTCCCCCCCCCCCCCCCCCCCCCCCCCACTCCAGGGCCTACTTTACAAGTGTTGGTGATCCAGTGGTGTAGTGATCCCCACTCGCTCCTGCTGGCTCCATTGTCAAAATGGTTGTTGTGACTTCTGGTGGCAGTCTCGCCATTTTGACAACAGAGCCAGCAGGGGCAAGGCAAAGAGCAAGCAAGGATCACTCCTGCCCCAAATGCACCATAGCCATTTGACAATAGAGCAGGCATGGGCAGGAACTTGTAAGGCAGGCCCGAAGGGGAGAGCTGACAGAGGAGTTGCTCCTGTTCGGGGGGAGGCCAACACTGATTAGGGGTTGCCTGTTCCAGTTATGTTTTTGTTGAAACTGAGCGATGAAATTGGGTCTCGGGTTCAGTTTGGGCTAAAACTAGAAAAAATGTTTTTTGTTGTCCTGTATTCATAAGTATGAGGATACAATAACTACAGTGATTTATGTGGGTAAAACCAGGTTTGTACACGTGGGCAGAGTTGGGCCTGGGGAGGCAAATGTACCTGCTTCCATGAAGGCATGAAAGTACGAGGGGCTACTTTATACCTTGTTCCACTCATAGGCCAAATTTTCATATCAAATCCCATGTAGGGTTTCTCCTTTGGCAATCAGTATGCAGTCCTGTGGAGTTGCAACCTCCATGGGAGGAGGGGGAGGGGAAAATTATTACCTTTATGGTTATACACCAAGGACAAGTTTGAGGGTCAGGCAGGAATATTTTTCATTGCTGTAGAACTGGCTACAGGTACACTGTGGTTTCCACCTGCTCTAGGATTACTGGATATAGAAAGAAGTGATCCGATCCAGAGGAGCATGGTCTATGATGGGCATTAGGTCTGCGTTCAGCCTAATCAATATACCCCAACCTTGTTTCAAGGCCTTCAGCCCAGGGCAAAAAATCACATTATTTAATCCCACTGTGTTCTACAAGTCCCTGCTCCTTGATCTGCCTCACCGTGTACATTACCCAGGCAGAATTTCCTCCCCCCCCCCCCAACTACCCATCCGCCATCTCTGCCCACAGACATCCTCATCAGTACCAGTTTTTCATGTCATCAATGCTGCATCACATGGGGTTACTAAGTTGGGTGGACTTCTTTTGAGGTTGTTAGAGGAGGGTGGGGTGGGGCTATACCGTCTCGTTGTGTTATAATTTCTGAGTTGTTTTGTGCTTAAATAAAACTAATAAAGTTGTGAACAAAAAAAAAAAAGGCTTAACTTTCTGAACCTTGACAATCTGCTGCCATCCACTACTGAGGCTGCCTACGCTATGCCTCACTAAAACAAAATCTCCTCTCCCACCCATCAATGCACATACATGAAAACTCAAAAACATAAAAGTAAATCTTACCATTTTATTATTGATTTCATGGAAATGAATTTCACAGACTTTTTCCACAACATCTTCATTTTCAAATGTCACAAACCCAAATCCTTAAAAACAAAATAATGGGGGGAAAAAAAGAAAAACAAAGAGGTTAGAAGAAAACAAGGTAAACAGATATAAAATAAATTAAGAATTTCATTTTGAGACACATGCTGAAGTTTAAAGTCATTTAAGAGAGTGAACAGGGTATAAAAGCAAAATATGCACTACAAGACTAACTTAATGAACCAGCAGAGACGATCTAATTTTCACCTCTTATTCCAAAGCCTGCTTTAATTAATCCCAGTTTTCATTATTAGCTGTAGATTAAGCCTTTGAGATGTCAGTACGTGCATGTTCTTGTAGATGAGGGATGCTCTGCATAGACCCCCAGTGGGCTCATGGTACCAAGTCCAAAGCTACCCTTTCGCCCTTATGGAACACACAATCTACATCCCTTGGGTAATCTAGTTTTTTTTGTGTGAGTGTGGGGGGGGGGGGGGGGCACTATGGAACAAGGGTTTCCCCTTAGGCCAACTTTGCATCTCAGTGTATGGGATCTTCCCATACTTCTGCATCAATTCTGGCCTATTTGTACATTTCGAGGCCTCGTGCAACAATTTCTTCTGTGTCTGAATCTCTGTTTCCTTATCTCAAAGCAAATGTACATCAACACTTATTTGAGGAAAGACCATTGGCTAGATAAATGAAATTTAGAAAGAAACTAATTCCATCAGCATTAATATACATATATACAACACAAACAGGCATATATATCCAATAGTTATACAAATCACCAATATCTCAGTCTCTACGGAGCCAAATTTCAAATAGCTGCAGCTACTTTTTCTCATGGACTTTGCCCAAATTCTTAAAAGAGGAAATACATGCATAACTTCCCTTTGAAACTTGCCTAGGGAAAGAGTATGTTTATATAACTGAAGACAGGACCGAAGTTGCATCAGGAGTGCTCACAGTGAGCCAGGGATTTGGGGGAGGGGGTTGAAGGAGGAAAAGGGGTCCTCACCTCTCCACACCCCATCCCACTTATCCTGTGCTCGCCTTGCATCTTCTCTAACCTATTTTCAGTTATCTTTCAGCTGATCTCCAAGCATCAGCAAATCCACTTCAAAATAATTCAGTGTGGGGCCAGCAAGTTCCAGTGCTCTGACAGGTCCTGTGGCTCCTTACTCCCTCCTCTCCCATGTGCGAGAAGAGAGGGTGGGGCGCCACAAGCCCTGTCGGACTGCAAGGGCTGCAGACCCTGCTCAATTGTGAAAAAGTAGATTTGGTGCTGCCACTGCTTGGGTGTTAAGGCATGATTGAAGCATAGCAATGACAGCAGCACTCCAGTGCCTACCAGAAGGTGGAGCTGGAGGCAGTTGCCATTAGGCATATTTTCAAAGCACTTAGCCTTCCAAAGTTCCATAGAAACCTATGGAACTTTGGAAGGCTAAGTGCTTTGAAAATGAGGGATAATGTCACCTATGCCAAATCCAGGCCCACCTACAAAGTTTACACCTGCCTTTTCTGCAGGGACTTTCTCTGCCCACAAAACTGTATGAATTGCTGTTACTCCCTAACCCTGCAGTGGAAATGCCTGCCTTGGACATGGGTAAAAGTCTTTTATTGTTCACAGGAAAGGTAGTCTTTTATTTTATTTATTATTTATGTAAAATATTTACAGCCCACCATCTCTAAAAATCGAAGGTGGTTAACTAACATACAAAAACAAATTAAACACACAGTACAAACATCCATTAAAAACTATACATAATAAAAATCTAACCATACACACTAAGGACCCTGTTTACTAATATGCGCTAGTGTTTTTAGCGTGTGCTAAAAATTAACGTGCGCTGACACACCCATATATTCCTATGGGTGTGTCTAGCATTAACGCACACCAAAAATGCTAGCGCACCTTAGTAAACAGGGCCCTAAATTACTATGAACTTAAATATATAACCAGAACAATCAAAACAAAATTAAAGATAACATTTTTAAAAATCTGAGTTGAAACTTTAGTACTAAATGCCCGCTTGCAATTACGTTTTCCATGTAAATGTATTTTGATTTTTAAAGACAAAAAAATGTGTTCTTTGAACCTCTTCAATTGCGTAGTTTCTTAAATGCGCAGAGTAGCATGGGTAATGATCCAAATGATTAGCTGACCAATTATATAGGGGTTAACCTGTATCCTTATTTGTGATATATATAATATATATATATATTAATCCAACTTCCTTTGGAAATAATCTTGGACTCTCCCATTATTAGTGGACTGTTTAATCAATAAGTAAAAATTTTCCTTTGATGTTTTTCTTAGAATATATATAAGTTGTGGATATTGATGTATTCTTTCAAAGATTATAATGTCCTTGTCTTTAATTGAAAGTTATAAATAGATAAAATAAAATAAAAAAATTTTATAAAAATCCTTCCATCCTGGTGAATAGCTTTTGAAAACTGTATTACCAGATTTTCAGTTGGTGCTTCATTGCTAGCCTTGTATTTATTTATTTGGATTTATTAACCGCCTTTATGAAGAGATTCACCCAAGGCGGCACACCAACTATACAGACTGACCGTGACCATTCCCGCACTATCCATTTAGCAGATGGAAACTGTCACTTAACAGATCATTTGTGGCACTGCATTTACACCTCCCCTAACTGAACCCACAATTATATGGATTATATTTGTCTGTTTAAGCTATTTAAATGGCCTGATATTATTTACACAATTTTTAAAATTCTACAGATAGGGAGTTATGTACTGGTCACCTGGTACAGATTTTGGCATCATAAGCATAAGGATAAAACATTTACCAACAGCCTTTACAAAACTAATACAGGGGAAAAAAACCAGACTGAGGGCAGATCCCTGCAGTACATCTCTATTAATTCCCCTTTCCTCTGTGTGAGCTTCTTTTACCACTACCCTTTGAATCCCACTTAACCACTTTCTAATCCAGTCACTTACTTTAGGACCCATACAAAGGGTTTTTCAGTTTATTCAATTGCCTATGTGAAACTATGTCAAAGGCCTTGCTGAAATTCAACTACACCACATCTAGTGATCTTCGCAATCCAACTCCATGGTTACCCTGATCAAATTTGTCCAAAAGTGAGAGGGCCCAGGTCCCTGTGCACTGCTCCCCCCCCACCCCCACCCCCCACCCCCACCCCCACCATGGCTAAGCCACTGTGCTAGAGAAAGTTATTGCAAACTGAAGTACGTAGCCATGTCAGGGACAGGATACTGAAACTGAGACTGTGCTTGAAGGAACTTTATTAGAAGTAAAGAGCCTGTGAGGAGACAGGGCTGATTATTTCCCTTACGTACATAAAAGTGCTTTGACCTTTACCTGCAACCTATGTGTGCCATATTTTGTGAGGTCCTGCAGGCAGCTGCTAGCCACACTGCCACAATTTATTTTACTTTATTTATTTAGATTTTGCTCACACCTTTATCAGTAGTAGCTCAAGGTGAGTTACATTCAGGTACACTGGATATTTCTCTGTCCCAGGAGGGCTCACAATCTAAGTTTGTACCTGAGGCAATGAAGGGTTAAGTGACTTGCCCAAGATCACAAGGAGCAGCAGTTGGGTTTGAACCGGCCACCTCTGGATTGCAAGACCAGTGCTCTAACCACTAGGCCACTCCTCCACTCCACAATGTCACACATCCCCAGGCTCTCATTGTTATTATAAAGCCGGACCTATGTCACACTTTTCAAATTACTTCTGTCACTGAAGAATGTACACAGAACCCAGCATCATTACGAGATTACACAGTCAGTTGACTGAAAGTCACCAAACAGGTCCGAATATTGGCATTTTACTGTGCCGTGCTTCACGACTATCATCCCGATCGTCAGAGCTATGAGAGGAGCACCGTGCCAAGAAATGAAGATTGCTCAGGCCTGAAAACCATTAATTGCTTGATCACAGGAAACATCTTAATCATTAATAACTATAGCAGATTTCACAGCTTTCATTCCGACCTCTGTGCTGGCTGGAAGACAAGAGAGGGCATGTAAAGGAAGCTATTTATAGCCAACACACAGAAGAGAACAAGAACATGTTTCTGCTTTGAGCTCATATGGAATCCAAGTTTCAGAATGTTTCACTTCCTTCCCCAAATAGTGACGGAAAAGGTTACAAATGCCACTCCAGTATCAGACTTACCCCAGGTTCTGAAAGACTGCCAGAGAGAAGAGTGCAAACTGCCTAGAATGGTAGATAGACTGTTTTAAACAAAATAATCAAATCTTACACCCTTTTACACCAGGCAGCTGTCTCCAAAGTGCTGAGGGAGGAAGGAAAGATAAGGTGCATTGGGGGGGGGGGGGGGGGGGGGCACCTTTCTCTCCTCCAACAATTTCCAGAGCCACAATTTTCCTTTCCTACCTAGCCAAGTTTTGTTTCTAAGAAATATTATTCCCTCTCTCTTCCTACTCAAAACACAACCTAAGTAGGGGGTATAATTTTAATTCCGGAGCCTTGACCCTGGCTCCTTGGCCGACTGGGGTAATGCACTGTAATGTCTGTGGTCCCCTTGCTGAGTTGGTAACCTCTAGGAGTCGGGTTTAGAGGGAGAGAGAGTGGGTTTAAAAGGGTGAAAAGAACCGCTGGAAGCTGTACAAGAAGACTCATAGAACCATGTCGCATTAAAAAGTGGTGCCGGCCTATCTGGAAGTCCAAAAGTATCAAGAGGAAACTGGGGGATAAGGAGGGCAGCAGAAGCAGCGAAGAAAAAGTCCAGTTTCTTTTAAAGCAATACATTCGTCCCAAGGTTTAAAAACTGGTAATATTCAAGCTCTCTAGTTCTTGTGGCTCCAAGCGAGTATGGGTATACGATCTAGGTGCACACAATAAGTTATACAAATTGAATTCGCAGCAGGACGACATCTTGACATGCAGAGATTGCTTTTCACCCTGTTGACTGGTTGGGACATTCTAACAAGACCAGCGGAGAGGCATATAAACTACATGCCTCAGCTTGGATACACCATCCTCAAAGTCATTGTGTCCATCACTGCCTGAGGAGCACGAGTAAAATGAGAGAAGAACCCATTCTGCCTGAAGCCCAGATAATGCACTTTTCGCATCCCAGTGCATTTCTCTTGTTCATAAGACACTTCAGTACAGGATATTTCTTCGCAAAACTTTTTATTCACATTCACTTGACTTGTATAAATATCAAGGCCTGCGTCAACATGGCCAAATTTCACCAATGCTGCTTAAGGACAAAGACACTGTTACCAAAACGCTGTTTCAACTCAGCGCTCCTTATCTCTTAAGATTGGCGAAATGCAGCCATGCTGACATAGGCCTTGATATTTAGGACTAAAATACAAGACAACCCATGCATCCAACTTCTCTTACATAGGCACGCGCCTGTGGAACGCATTGCCACAAGTGGTGAAAACAACTTATGATCACCTAAAATTCTGAAAATTACTAAAGACTCACCTATTCGGAAAGGCATATCCGAATGACCCAACTTAAGTGACTCAACCCTGCAACACTTCACTATCAAAGATCGTTTTGGACATTGACAAACTTTTACCTCAACCCAATTTGATTGAATCTTATCTTCCCTATCCTAATACAACATTTTGTACTTATCCCGCACCGGAATTGGTGAATGCCTTCACGATATTATGTAAGCCACATTGAGCTTGCAAATATGTGGGAAAATGTGGGATACAAATGTAACAAATAAATAAATATTTATACAAGTCAAGTTTGAATGTGAATAAAAGGTTTTGTGAAGAAATATCCTGTACTGAAATGTCTTATGAACAAGAGACATGCGCTGGGATGTGAAAAGTGCATGTTGAATGCCCCCCCCCCCCCCCCCCCCCCCCCGCATGTTAAGGTTTGGACTATTTGAATTTGATTTATCATGAAGCCCAGATAATGACAGCAGTAAAGCTTAATCTCCCCCTTCCCAACTATCTTCCTACCCATATGCACTGACTTATTTGGAAGTTCAGGCGCTGGTGTTGTCTCAGCTTGACTATTATATTGCACTTTCCACTGGATGCTCACAATCATCCTTAAATGTTTCAAATTTCACAAAATGCAGCTGCAAAATTGATCTGTGGAAGACATAAGTTTGAGCATCCTTGACTGCGATCTCTTCATTGGCTTCCTATTGAAGAACGATATAAATTTAAGCTCTGTATTTTTGTCCATAAATTATTTTACGGTTTTGTTCCAGATTATTTCGTGGAGTTATCTTCAGTAAAAACAACAATTCATTCTCTTAGATCTAAAGATCGCTGTCAGTTACAGTTTCCTTCTGTGAAACATGTGAATTATAAATCTTATCATACTTCTGGCTTTGTCTATTGCTCAGTACAATGCTGGAATTCCCTTCCTTTGGAGTTTAGACTGATAGAATCATAATTACGTTTTCATAAATTGTTAAAAGCTCATTTTTCCCCACTTATTGTAATTTTTGGTGATTAATATTCTGAGATAGAGATTTTAATTTATGATTATTATGCTCTTTGTATATTTACTAGTGATGGCCTAGTTTTATTTTGTAATCCACATTGATCCTAATTGGTATACAGTGGAATATAAATTTTGTATTGTATTTTATTGTAAACTATCCAATCCCTACAAAAAAAAAAAAGCTCAGGATGGATTACAGTTAAACCAACACACAATAATCATCATACACATACAACGAATAAACATCCCTTAACAGTAAACAAACACAACAGGAAATCATAACGATTTCTCTCAGATTCTCTGGGATATCTGGGCACTACAGCATACTAAACAGTTGTTTGCAGCCATCTCTACTATAATAAAAAGCACCTCCAATGTTCTGAAGCTGACTCCGTGGCTTCACTGAAGTGAAGGGTTCATAAGGTTTGTCAGATTCGTGAATCTGTCACCATCTCTCTCGGCCCCGCCCTCGCGCCTCTGATAGGTCCGTTGCCCTCGACGTCATCACGTTTTGACGTCGAGGGCGGCGGACCTATCAGAGGCGCGAGGGCGGGGCCGAGAGAGATGGTGACAGACTGACGAATCTGACGAACCTTACCAACCCTTCACTTCAATGAAGCCACGGAGTCAGCTTCACAACGTTGCAGGTGCGTTTTGTTACACTACACAGCTCCCTAATTTTTCACAAACATTGCAGGGTGGCTGGAAGGGGGGGGGAGGAGGGGGGAAACTACCCTGGAACTGGTAGGGAGGGAGAGAGGGGGGCAACGACCCTGTGGGTGGGTGGGTGGGTGGGTGGGTGGGAGGGAGGGCGGACCCTGGAACTTGGAGGGGGGCCAGGCGGACCCTGAAATTGGGAGGGAGGGGGAGAGGGGGGGCAACAACCCTGGAACTGGGTGGGTGGGAGGGCGGACCCTGGAACTTGGAGGGGGGGGGCGGGCAGACCCTGAAACTGGGAGGGAGGGAGGGGGCCCCTGGAACACACTCTCATTCTCACACACAATCACAGCTCCCAAATTTTTCACTTAAACATCGCAGGGTGGGGGGAGAGGGGGGGGCAACGACCTTGGAACTTGGAGGGGGGGTGGGCGGTCCCTGAAAATGGGAGGGAGGGAGGGAGGGAGGTGGCCCCTGGCACACACTCTCACTCTCTCTGACACACACACACACTCGCACACAGTCTCTCTCTGTCACACACACTCACACATTCACTCTCTCTATCACACTCAGACATTCACTCTATCACACACTCACTCTCACACACACACACTCTGAGGAAAACCTTGCTAGCGCCCACTTCATTTGTGTCAGAAACGGGCTTTTTTCCTAGTTTACTAAATAATTGCTGCCGTTAGTCATTAATCTTGTGGGAGCCAGTGAATTTGGACCTGAGGACTTCTCCAGTGAATACAGTGGCAATTGAGTTCGCCTCTTTGGTGTCTAATGCCACTTCAAAAAAGCACTACAGTTATTCTCCTGAACTGTCTCACCTCGTACATTTGGGTTTGTAAAATGCAGCAAATTACAAGTGTAAGTGGCAGCAAATACATGCATATGTTGCAAAATAGACTCGTATACGTATTTCCCAGCAATAACATTTGTAATTTAACTTATATAAACTCTGCTAAGAGCCAATTACTTTTCATGCTGTATGTTTCATTGATCTTTTATTTATAAAGGGGCCCTTTTACTAAGCTGCGTAAGAGCCTACTCGCATTACAGCATGTGCCAAATTGGCACTACCGCCTGGGTAGTGCGAGCCAGGCAGTAATTCTAAATTTGGTGTGCGCTGAATCCCGTGGTGAACAGCAGTTGACGCAGACTGCATACTTACCACACAGCGTGCAAGACCTTACCGCTAGGTCAATGGGTGGCAGTAAGGTCTCAGGCCAAAAATAGATGCGTGCTGGTTTCAACTTTAGCGCATGCCCATTTTCCGGCCCCTAACAAAAATGGCCCAGTGCACGCCCAAAAGACACGCTCGCATTACCGGCCACTTTTTACTGTGGCTTAGTAACAGGACCTCATAGTGTTTTAAATCTTTTTACTGTTAAAATTTAAAAGGAGTAAATTTTACATTTTTTGGACCATTAGAAACGATGTATCGCAAACATACAATTAATACTGCTAAGCTCTCGCCTCTAATCATCATCAGTCCTCAATCCATGTATGACATTTGTATGAAGTCTGACCTCTGTGGTAAGTAAATTAATGGAAACACTTGTAAAACAGTGAATAGTGAGGTTTCTGGATTCTAATGGATTGCAGGATCCGAGGCAACATGGTTTCACTAGAGGCAGGTCTTATCAGACAAATCTGATCAATTTCCTTGACTAGGTGACCAGAGAGCTGGATTGAGGGAGAGAGATAGATGTGGTGCGCTTAGATTTTAGCAAAGCCTTTGACACAGTTCTGCATAGTCTACTTAAAAATAAACTGACTCCCTCAGTATGAGCCCTAAAGTGACTGACTAGGTTAGGAACTGGTTGAGTGGAAGACAACAAAGGGAAACAGTAAACAGGGCTGCATTATGACTTTTCTGGCCCCTCCCTCAGTGGAACTTAATATAGGACTGAGCTTTTAATCTGAATTGTGTGCATATTTTATTTGTATTTTATGTTTTTGTATTCTATTTATTGTGTATATGTTCAAGGCCAAAAGGCAAGGCATGAAAACAAATAAGTTCTATTTCATTTGTATTCTTTCTGATTAAAAAAAAAAAAAAGGAAACATTTTCATGGGCTCTAGGCACAGTGCCTAATGGATGTCTACTCTGCGCTGGTGGTAAATGGGGAGTTTACTCTGAGCAAATGGAGATTACAAGTGATGTACCGCAAGAACTGTTCTTGGTCCAGTTCTTTTTATCATTTTTGTGAGCGATAAGGTGGAAGGGTTCTCTGGTAAGGTTTGACCCTTTATGGATGACACCAAAATCTGCAATAGGGTAGACACCCAATTGTGTGACTAACAACTTTGCCTTACCCTTCACTACCAATTATAATGTTCTAGTACATATTGTGTTGTCATTGCAAGTAGTATACCATGCCATACTTTGTATTGTTCGAACATTTTTACTGCTCTAATTGCCTATTGCTCATGTTTGATCTATTCTTACTGTACACCGCCTTGAGTGAATTCCTTCAAAAAGGTGGTAAATAAATCAATAACAGGAGAAAGGATCTAGGAAAGCTTGAAAAATGGTCCAAAGTTTGACTGCTAAGATTTAATTCTAAAAAAATGCAGGGTCATGCAGTTGGCCTATAAAAACCTGAGTGAGCAGTAGAGTTTAAGGGTGAAATACTTCTATTCACGAAAGAGATGGAATTGGGGGTGATAATATGTGATGATCTTAAGGCAGCCAAAATAGGTAGAAAAGGCACAGCAAAAGCTAGAAGGATGCTTGGGTGCACAGGGACAGGACAGGCCAGCCGGAAAAAGGTGATAACGCCTCCGTATAAATCTCTGGTGAGACCTCATTTAGAGCTGTGTGTACAATTCTGGTGACCACATCTCAAAAAGATGTAAACAGGATGGAGTCAGTCCAGAGAGTAGCTACTAAAATGGTCAGTGGTCCAAGTCAAAGTGTATAGGACAGACTTAATGATCTCAATATGTATACTTTGGAAGTAAGCTATACAAGGAGATATAATAGAGGCATTTAAATACCGCCAGGGCATAACTGCACAGGAGGTGAAAGTCTGAATTGAAAGGAAACTCTAGAAATAAGAGGAAATATGATGAAGGTGAAAGGGGACAGACTCTGGAGTAACCTAAGGAAATACCTCTTTACGGAAAGGGTAGTGAATTTGTGGAATGGTTTCCTGGTGGATATGGTGGAGCAAAGACCTTATCTACAGTGGTGGAAATAAGTATTTGATCCCTTGCTGATTTTGTAAGTTTGCCCACTGACAAAGACATGAGCAGCCCATAATTGAAGGGTAGGTTATTGGTAACAGTGAGAGATAGCACATCACAAATTAAATCCGGAAAATCACATTGTGGAAAGTATATGAATTTATTTGCATTCTGCAGAGGGAAATAAGTATTTGATCCCCCACCAACCAGTAAGAGATCTGGTCCCTACAGACCAGGTAGATGCTCCAAATCAACTCGTTACCTGCATGACAGACAGCTGTCGGCAATGGTCACCTGTATGAAAGACACCTGTCCACAGACTCAGTGAATCAGTCAGACTCTAACCTCTACAAAATGGCCAAGAGCAAGGAGCTGTCTAAGGATGTCAGGGACAAGATCATACACCTGCACAAGGCTGGAATGGGCTACAAAACCATCAGTAAGACGCTGGGCGAGAAGGAGACAACTGTTGGTGCCATAGTAAGAAAATGGAAGAAGTACAAAATGACTGTCAATCGACAAAGATCTGGGGCTCCACGCAAAATCTCACCTCGTGGGGTATCCTTGATCATGAGGAAGGTTAGAAATCAGCCTACAACTACAAGGGGGGAACTTGTCAATGATCTCAAGGCAGCTGAGACCACTGTCACCACGAAAACCATTGGTAACACATTACGACATAACGGATTGCAATCCTGCAGTGCCCGCAAGGTCCCCCTGCTCCGGAAGGCACATGTGACGGCCCGTCTGAAGTTTGCCAGTGAACACCTGGATGATGCCGAGAGTGATTGGGAGAAGGTGCTGTGGTCAGATGAGACAAAAATTGAGCTCTTTGGCATGAACTCAACTCGCCGTGTTTGGAGGAAGAGAAATGCTGCCTATGACCCAAAGAACACCGTCCCCACTGTCAAGCATGGAGGTGGAAATGTTATGTTTTGGGGGTGTTTCTCTGCTAAGGGCACAGGACTACTTCACCGCATCAATGGGAGAATGGATGGGGCCATGTACCGTACAATTCTGAGTGACAACCTCCTTCCCTCCGCCAGGGCCTTAAAAATGGGTCGTGGCTGGATCTTCCAGCACGACAATGACCCAAAACATACAGCCAAGGCAACAAAGGAGTGGCTCAGGAAGAAGCACATTAGGGTCATTGAGTGGCCTAGCCAGTCACCAGACCTTAATCCCATTGAAAACTTATGGAGGGAGCTGAAGCTGCGAGTTGCCAAGCGACAGCCCAGAACTCTTAATGATTTAGAGATGATCTGCAAAGAGGAGTGGACCAAAATTCCTCCTGACATGTGTGCAAACCTCATCATCAACTACAGAAGACGTCTGACCGCTGTGCTTGCCAACAAGGGTTTTGCCACCAAGTATTAGGTCTTGTTTGCCAGAGGGATTAAATACTTATTTCCCTCTGCAGAATGCAAATAAATTCATATACTTTCCACAATGTGATTTTCCGGATTTAATTTGTGATGTGCTATCTCTCACTGTTACCAATAACCTACCCTTCAATTATGGGCTGCTCATGTCTTTGTCAGTGGGCAAACTTACAAAATCAGCAAGGGATCAAATACTTATTTCCACCACTGTAAATCAAGAAAGCTCAGGACAAGTACATAGGATCTTTAATGGAGAGGAAGGTATAGTAGTTGGTATGGATGGGCAGGCTGGATATGCCATATGGTCTTTATCTGCTTTTATTTTCTTGGTTTCTGTTCTGCACACATTCATTCAGCTATCCAGACATCCTTCTCAATCCTGTCCCAAAAAGTGGATGCCATCTGTGAACATTTAATACCTAATTGCCACTTTCTTTAATAATGAGGTTACAATAGATATCAAACAACAGTAATGTCCCTATCTTGAAGAACATTTCTTACGGTTACAAACTGAAGTTTACCCAGCAGAAACAAGGGGACTCATGCCAATATCATTCCTCCAACACCTTTTGCCTCTAACAGCTTTAACAAGCTTACATGGTCCACAGTACCAAACATAGGCGCCAACTTTTCAAAATTATTGGGGGTGCTAAGCCCAATGGAAATAACCCCTCCCTGGATACATACAAAGAATTTTCTCAATATTGGGGGTGCTCAAGCACCCACAGAGTCGGCTCCTATGGTACCAAATGTGCAACTAAGATCTAAAAGAATTAGAACTGCATCCATCCCCCTCAATTCATTCTCACTTCCTAGACCTTTCCCCTCTCCTCTATATTTCATTAGCGTTTTATGAAGACATGGCAGCTTGTATGGACTGTAATGCTGTTTCAGCTTCCAAGCATTAGACACTCCTCCACCTTAGATCCCTTATTTACACTCTCTCCCTGTTTACGCCAATACTTTGGCAGCTGGTCCCATATAAACTGTAATAAAATGTCTTTCAGAAAATGAAGACAAGCCAAGCATAATAATATTAAAGCCTCTGTCAATTAATTCTTCTCCGTCTTGATAAATGAGCTTCTCTTCCTTCCATTAATAATGAAGGGGGGGAGGGTAGAACCCAAGAAACTTGACACAGCTTTAATTTATTTTCTCAACTTGCCTGGTCATATTTCTTCTTCCCATTGTAGAGCTTTTCTGAAGCTGCTGGGAATTGCAAGTGGCTTTTCCACAGTCGATGGATAGATTGGTGTGAATCAACACAGTTCGACGTTATTCACAAGTCTTTCCCCCCTCCCCACCCTTAATCAGAAGGGAAAAAAGTTACTTAATAAGCTATCAGGCACCTGAGGCTGTCAAACCACAGTAAAGAAAGCAAAATCAGAAAAAAAAATACAAAAGCATGCTGGGACACTGAATAATTCCGTCAATAAAAACCACTTTAATATTCTCAAATTCAGCTTCTAGTGACAAATCTCAGCCAGGAAATTACAACTTGCAACTGATATTGTTTTCTCCTTTATTTACTTCTGCATAGCCTCTCTCCTTACACACTTCAGGATCCATCCCTCTATTTTCTCTGATCTTGTACCACGTTACTTTCACCCCATGCTCTCCTCCTGTTTATAGGCCAAACACTGAAACAAACTCCCTAGTCCCCCCTCTCCAACCACCACCACCATCCATGGCTCAAGAATACCTCTTAGAGCCACTTTTAATGTTATGCCTTCAACAGCCACCAGGTGGCAATAGACAAGCATTACTTGGTTTTCCCTATCCACTAGGATTATCAGTGTTATGAAAGAAGGACCCCTAGCCCAGTGGTTCCCAAACCTGCCCTGGGGGATCCCCAGTCAGTCAGGTTATCCACAATGAATATTTGTGAGGGAGATTTGCATGCAGTGGAGGCAGTGCATGCAAATCTCTCTCATGAATATTCATTAAGGATACCCTGACAACCTGACTAGCTGGAGAGCCCCCAGGACAGCTTTGGGAACCACTGTCCTAGACTCAATCAGAAGGTTCAGGAGCCTAACCAGGAAAGAAACCAAATGTTCAATCTGGCAGTGTGGAGCATTGGGTTGGCCCTATCTTTACTTTTTTCACACCATCATGTTTAATGATTGACTCATGGTCAACTGCCAGGTTGCTCCCTTCACCATTTAACAGCCAAAGGTTGCAGAATCTCATTTTAGAACAGGACGGGATAGTTTCAAGTGGATCTTATAGCTGGTGAAAGAGGTGTCAGATTGACAGCCCCCGGAAGCCACGGTCTTCTAAATGTATTCATTAACAGGTCCAGCACCGACAGAGCAAGCGCATCACATCAACGTCCATCAAGTCTGCTTTGAAAAGACCACATCTGGAAGCGAGAAGGAGTTCAGTCTCTATGTTCACTCAGTCCTTGACCCCTCTGCTCAGTCTGCCAAGGCAAGTGTAAATTAGTGCCAATCGCATCCAGACACCTGTCCCCTAGGAATTAAACTGAGCCCAACAACTGAAATCACACAGATTACTGAAGAGAAGATAGAAAGATGCAATGCAGAAGGTCGGGACAGATACAGAAGATGCACTGGAAAATGCTCAGGCAGATAATCTCACATGCCATCAGACACCCTTAAACTGTAGAAATATATATATTTAAAAAAGAAAAAGACAATTCTTTCACTTTTGTTTAGAAAAGAGAAATAAATATACTTAATAGAAAATGGAAAAATAGCTTACTTGAGATGTCAAAGACAAACAATTGAATGATGGCAGTGGGGAAGGACAGAGCTTTTGATTATGACCTTAGTGAGCAGCAAGATCTCTTAACACATTTAGAACGAGGAGAAGAAGACAAGGAATTGTATATATCTTGAACCTGGATTCGTAGATGAGTGTGAACAAAGCAGAGGCTGTCATTATAGCAGAAGAAAAATCTGGAAGAACAGAACCTCTGGTCAGGGTCGCTGACTAAAGAGGATTGTTGAAGGACAAAAAAGACAAACCTTCTCAGAATAGTAGTTGGGGCTTTGAGTACCTCAATGAATATGCCTGAGATACATTCACATACAATGGAAGCATTGCATGCTTATTTATTATGGTAATCCTAAAATCCTGACTGGCTAGGAGGGGCATAATTGAAAGGGGCGCCCGAGTTTTCCTGAGGATGACCTCACAGGACGTGCCGGCGAAGGGGCGGGGAAACCCGTATTATCGAAACAAGATGGACATCCATCGTTCATTTCGATAATACAGTCGGGGACGCCCAAATTGTGAAATTTAGGTCAACCTTAGAGATGGTCGTTCCTGATTTTCGGTGATAATGGAAACCGAGGACGCCCATCTGAGAAACGACCAAATGTAAGCCCTTTGGTCATGGGAGGAGCCAGCATTCGTAGTGCACTGGTCCCCCTCACATGCCAGGACACCAACCGGGCACCCTAGGGGGCACTTCAGTGGACTTCAGAAATTGCTCTCAGATGCATAGCTCCCTTACCGTGTGTGCTGAGCCCCCCAAAACCAACTCCCCACAACTGTACACCACTACCATAGCCCTTAGGGGTGAAGGGGGGGCACCTACATGTGGGTACAGTGGGTTTGTGGCGGGTTTTGAAGGGCCATCCCCGATTCCCTCCGGTGGTCATCTGGTCATTTAGGGCACATTTTTGTGACTTGGTCGTAAGGAAAATAGGACCAGATAACGTTGTCCAAGTGTTCGTCAGGGACGTCCTTCTTTTTTCCATTATCGGTCGAGGACACCCATGTGTTAGGCACGCCCCAGTCCCACTTCCGACACGCCCCCGTGAACTTTGGTCATCGCCGTGATAGAAAGCAGTTGAGGACGCCCAAAAATCAGCTTTCGATTATGCCGATTTGGGTGACCCTGTGAGAAGGACGCCCATCTTGCGATTTGTGTTGAAAGATGGGCGCCCATCTCTTTCGAAAATAAGCCTGTAGGTGTGCCTCCAGGAGAAGGTTGAGTTGCACTGGTTTAGAGGGAGCTGGGCAGAGTTGTGATATACCCACATCAGTGGTGTAGCCAGAACTGATTTTTAGGTGATGTGTAAGGTTAACTTGGGTGGGCTCAAGGCAGTGCAGATCTTGACATCACCTCCAGTTCTTCTTTGATTGACAGGTGCCACTGCCATTGACTGGGTGTGCCTAATTCCAAGGACAGAAAGGAAGTTTTCACCCTCGATACACATTTTATATTATAAAACGAATACATGCAGGATTACAAGCACACATTTACACCTTCTTTGGAGCAGGTGTAAATGTGTGTGTGTCCATTTGCATGCTACAAGAGCTAGTTCTGGGAGTCTACTTTACAAAGACATGTAGGCCTCTATGTCAGGCTTTATATGACAATGCCATCTGGGATTGGTCTGTTCAAATGTATTCTTTTGGTTGATGGGATATAAGTTTGGTCTATAAAATGTAATGACAGTTTTTCTTTGATATAGACGCTAGTAACAGAGGACCTATAATGAGCCGTCTATCCCCCATCGTTTATCGTTTATTCATTTTACTATACCGTCTCAAATTGTGGTTACATCTGGAACAGTGGTAGCTCAAAACCTGAATTATGTCGAAGATGGACTAGATTCGAGCTCTGCTGATTGCACAAGAGGTAAGCACTGAACAAAATAACTTGAAAGTTTATATGTTTGAGCGCTATTGAGCTTATTTGGATGATCTGTATATTAGATGCTTGTGTGAACTAACATTTTTACGAAGATAATAGAAAGAAATTTAAAGAGAAAAAGTGGATAATGAAAATGTGAGCATAACTGGGACTTTTGTGACCAATGACACTTTTTGGTGAATAAACCAACTAAATCAGTGGTTTCCAAACTTTCTCGGGTCACGGTACCCAAAGGCTATACATTTCCTCTCAAGTATCCCTCCCTCCAACAGTATTGAGTCCTATCTTTGCTGCTGGGGATACCCAGACCTTGCCAGCCAAAGAGGTCCACTGCCCGAGGCCTGAGCTCCATGCTTCTACTGCAGCAAGCAAATCAGTGGCATGCTTCAGCCACCGACACCTGCATTCCCACACATGCCCTCCTTCTCCTCCCCTTTCCATCCAGCATCTGCCCTCTTTCTATCCACCCTTTCATCCAGCCTCCGCCCTCCCTCTCTCCCCACTATCATCCAGCCTCTGCCCCATCTACCCCTTCCACCCAGCTTCTGCCTTCTCTCTCTCCCCTTCGATCCAACCTAAACCCTGTCTCCATTTCTCCCCCCCCCCCCCCCCGCAATCTAGCATCTGCTTCCTCTCTGTCACTCCTTCCCCAACACACACACAATCTGCTGCTTCTCTAGACCAGCAGCAGCGGCAAAGCAAGTTACAGCCACCGCAAGGCTGGACCGTCAGCTACATGTATGGAGAGTCCAGTCTTGCAGTAGCTGCAACTTGTTTTGCCTCTGCTGCTGCTCATCCAGAGAAGTAGTAGTGGCTTGGGTGGCGGGCGGAAGGGATGGAAATATACCGCTGCACTCCTGAGAGTTTGTTACGGTGCAGAGTTTGGGAACTGCTGAACTAAGCTGATAGCCAAAAGGTATTTGCACATGTGTGAAGGTCCTCCTATTGCTAAGAAATGTATATTTATCAAGTAACTATACACTCGTTATTTTTATCTTTGGGTGAATTATTTCCCAGTACTTTGGGATCTGTGGATATTTAGGGGGTCCATATACTGCCTTTCTGTGGTACAACCAAAGCAGTTTACATATTCTATGCAGATAAAGACCTGAATGGTCCATCCAGTCTGCCCAACAGTCCAATTCATTATCAATTCTAGATTAAACCAACAATGAACGTGATATTATATACTTGATCATGGTCTTTCTTTGTTGATTCTGGGACATAGACCATAGAAGTCCGCCCAGCTCTGTCCTTATGTTCAAACTACAGGAGTTGCTGTCAAATCCTATTCAAATCTGTCTTGTCATTTGCAGGACACAGGGTACTTTCTCTGTCCCTACTGGGCTCACAATCTAGTCACATTTTGCAAAGAGTGTACCACTTTGTTCCATCCCAATCATACAGATCATGGAGGACTAGCCTAGTGGTTAGAGCAGCAGGCTCTGTTTATGAAGGGACTGCTCCGGTTCTAGTTTAATCGAGTGATTCATCGCATTATTAATTTTGTAAGAAGTGGGACAATCATCCATCTTGTCATCATGGAAGTTTTAGTTGCTCTTAGTTGGTCTCTAAAATCAGTACCCCACTGAGCCCTGACGCAGGCGCTGTGCGCCGAAACACGACCCGTGTTGGTCATTAAGGAAGAAATTGATGTTCAAAGTGTATTAATAAAGAAATTGTGTCCTGATTTTGAAGGCTCCTGGTGCTTCTCTTTGATATCAAAACCAGGAAGCCAAGGTTTAAATTTTGCTTCTCCCACTGATGCTCCCTGTGACCCTGCACAAGTGGTATACACTTAGATTCTACTTAGACAGGGAAATAACTCATGTGCCTGAACTTGTAACTCATCTTGAGCTAGGATTTGGAATGACAAGTAATTAAACTTTAAATCCAAACTAATTCAATCCAAGAGGTGTCAGTCTTAAGCCAACAAACCAAGTTCTCCTCTGTACAATTCTCTTCCTAATGCCACCTGCTCACCTAGTAGGAAAATTCCTGTTATGTAACAGGCAGACACTGAAAGAAAGCTCTAGGAGGAACGTGGAAAGTAATACCTATCCAACTGTTTCTTGTAATAAAAATACTGCCAATTTGAGATATCTCATATTTGGTTTCACTATTCTATGGAAAGAGGAGGTCTACCATAGTATATCTGCGAAGGAAGGAGCATGCTCTTAAAACTAAACCAGTCTACATCCATCTTGAACCTGGAAATATGGATGAATGTGAACGAAGCAGAGATTACCAGCACAGCTGGAGAGAAGGCTGGAAAAGCAGAGAGCCTCTGGCCTTGTGGTATGAAAGGGAACCACCTCCTCCTCCCCCCCCCCCCCCCCCACTTCATGTTACAAGCCATACTAAACTAAGTGCTACCTGATCTTCCTTTCATCAATTTTTCATAGAAACAAATCTTCATTAAAATTGCAACCTGTAAGCAAACAGTCAGGCACATAATTGTTATAACGTGTTACACTGATTTACGAAATGCCAGTATCTTCATAACATTAATTAATAGGAACAAGAACCAAGGAAGACTACAGCAATTCATAAAGACAATTCAGAAGACAATAGGGCTGCATTTAGCTAACCACAGACTGCAAAGTCAGCTCATTGGCAGACACAAAGTTAACAAGAAACCCAACATCATCTTTTAATCATTGTCCTGAAGATGATGTTTTGACAGTCCACTGGCTATGCTTAACCTAGTCAGCAAGGCAGATAAACTACAAGAGAACCGAGCTTATTGAAAATAAACAAAATAAAGTTAGTCTTTGGTTAATTATACATAAATATTGCTTTTACCATCTGAGTTCTCTTATTAAAATTAACGAGCAGTAGATACTGTAGAGACCCATTGCTCAGATAACTAACAATCCCTTCTAACACACAGGTTGGGTTTGGCTGGTGCCAATGCTCCTTTCCCATTTAAACACCTTAGTCCTTGCTAATGGCTCCCACAGGATGAACAGCAATTAACAAGGCTGAGATTGCTTCAATAGTCCCTCAAGAGTCCAGGATTCCTCCAGGCTTGTATCTACACCAAGGTAACCAACCAACTTGATTTTCCCTATCACCTCCCTCTTTCCTTTGTTCTACAAGGAAAATCACACTCAACTCAAATGTCTTCTTTGCAACTGGCTCATCTGTTTAAAATATCCACAGTCTGTATTTTCTTGTCTGCTCCTGTGAATTCATTCATTTGATTCAATGCTTTTTACCCACCACATCTTTGCCCCAAATTATCCCTCCAAATAGCATTTGCAAGTTATGCCTTCTCTTTAGTGGAAATATAGAACAATGATTCTGTAGCTCCCAGATTTAAATCTCAATATGGCTGACAGTCTTTCATTCATTCATACTGCAGCAGAACATGCTTATCCACTTCTACCCTAAGTACATAAGTAATGCCACACTGGGAAAAGACCAAGGGTCCATCGAGCCCAGCATCCTGTCCACGACAGCGGCCAATCCAGGCCAAGGGCACCTGGCAAGCTTCCCAAACGTACAAACATTCTATACATGTTATTCCTGGAATTGTGGATTTTTCCCAAGTCCATTTAGTAGCGGTTTATGGACTTGTCCTTTAGGAAACCGTCTAACCCCTTTTTAAACTCTGCCAAGCTAACCGCCTTCACCACATTCTCCGGCAACGAATTCCAGAGTTTAATTACACGTTGGGTGAAGAAACATTTTCTCCGATTTGTTTCAAATTTACTACACTGTAGTTTCATCGCATGCCCCCTAGTCCTAGTATTTTTGGAAAGCATGAACAGACGCTTCACATCCACCTGTTCCACTCCACTCATTATTTTATATACCTCTATCATGTCTCCCCCTCAGCCGTCTCTTCTCCAAGCTGAAAAGCTAGCCTCCTTAGTCTTCCTTCATAGGGAAGTCGTCCCATCCCCGCTATCATTTTAGTCGCCCTTCGCTGCACCTTTTCCAATTCCACTATATCTTTCTTAAGATAACATTTTATCATCTCTCTGACCTCATGTGCAACTTTCTTTAAAATAGTCACCTTATTTTCTAACTCATCTTACTCACTTAACCTTATTTTCTAACTACTCTTACCTATGTATATGCTCCTTCTTTGCTTATACCCTGTGCTATCTATTAAAATATTCTATTATAGCATACTATGCCATACTTTGTATTGTAATTTGAATATTATTACTGGTGTAATTGTCTATTGCTTATGTTTGATTTATTTTTACTGTACACTGCCTTGAGTGAATTCTTTCAAAAAGGCAATAAATACCCAAGCTATATAAATTCATAGTTATAACTAGATGACAATTCATATATCAAATCTGTATGTGAACACATACTTGTGACATCAGCGTTTGGTGCAACCTGAGACCCTCTCATTAACCTGGATAGGAGATGGCTGCTTTATACCCTACCTCGGCATTTCCTAAACCGTGTGCCGCGGCAAATCCCAACTTTCCTCCCGCACTGCTACTGCAGACAGCAGCGGCAGAAAAACAACAACCAAAGCAAGCGCATGGCTGCAGTAGCAGCCTTCAAGTATGTGCTGTCGAACTGGAAATTGACGTTAGCGGAGGCAGAAGACCAGCAGAGCAGACAGCGCATGCCTGAAGGCTGCTGCGGCCCCGTGCTTGATTTTTTTTGGGGGGGGGGGTTTGGTGCGGCCACTGGGGACAGGGAGCAGACGGTGTTTGGGACTCACAGAGGTGACTGCCAAGGAGATTGGATGAAAACAAGAGATGGGATGAAGTAAAAAAGTTGAAGCCAAGGTCAGTCTCTGTTTCCCTTCCCATTCAAGAAAAAGCAAGCAAACCTATGAGCTGTTGCATCCAAGTTGTCATTCTTTATTTAATCTCACTTATAATTTTAAACATGCTGGCATGTGCAGCATACAGACATACAAAGAGGAAGTATAATAACAGAACAACAACTCCTCATAGGTAGAGAAGTAATTTGTTATAAATCGTAATCAGTATGTCATTTGAAGGGGCTGGTTATAGGGACACCCTAGCACTGTTATATTTGTGCAGAGAAAAAGATGGAGACCTGTGTGGCTGGGGGGGGGGGGGGGGGGGGGCGGAGACCTGTATGGCTGGGGGGGGAGGCGGAGACCTGTGTGACTGGGGGGGGGGTGCGGGGCAGAGACCTATGTGGAGGGGGGGGGGGGGGAGCGGAGACCTGTATGGAGGGGGGGGGGAGGGAATTGCTCGGACACTGCCCTACCTAGTGAATAGCTGTGTGTCAGTCTTTGGCACAGTGCCCCATGATTTGCAGTTTTGACTGAGGATTTATAAACAGCACCCACCCAACCAACCTTCAAACTTAACTCTGCTCAATCCCAAGGCCACTTCAAAGCACCAGTGGTAGTTTGAAGAACCACCGAGTACAACTACTGTGTACATTCGCTGCTTTGAAGACCATGGAGGGAATTTTCCACTGTCAAATCGTCTACTCTTTATTACTAAATTTCCCAAATATTAAGCTTTTCTCATGTCAAAACCCTCTTTATTGTGTTTGACAATACAGATAATCACATGCTGTATGCTCTAGGGTTTTGAAACCGATGCAAGCTAACAGTAAGGGTTTTTCTCCCCCCAACCCCCCCATTGAGATTATTTACTCATGTCACATAAAAGCATTTAGGATAAAATATATTTTTAAAAAGTCATAAATCTAATTGGAGGATTTTGCTTGATAAAATGGTTTTGTATTTTTAAACTTGGTTCTTAGCAAGTCTGCTCAAGGAAGCAAAGTGTTTTGAGATTAGATGCAATGTTTGGAGCGTGGGGGGAAGAGGGAAGGACCTCCTCCATTTTCAAAGGACACTATAAGAACCTGAAATTCTACATACCTCAAATGTATCTGTTCACTAAAATTTGTTGTCTGTATAAGAAAAGTAATTTCTAAGAAACCCATCAAACAGCATGGTGACCATACCAATTTGAGCACCTGGGCTTAATACCAGGGACGGCCTGACCATTAGGCCGGCACTCTTTAAGAGCGGCATCTCGGGGGACGGCTTCGCAGCATTTTACCTGGTCATGCTGACTTTCCAAACTCAGCAGCGATTCCCATATGCTGCCCTGCCACCACCGGCACCCACCTCTTCCCTTTACTGCGTCTGCCTGAAGTAACTTCCTGTTTCACTCACGAAGTAAAGGGAAGAGGCGGGTGCCGGCAGCAGCAGGGCAGTGTATGGGAATCTCTGCCGCTCCTGGGTTTGGAAAGTCATCATAATCAGGTAAAATGCCCGGTGGGTGGCGGAATCTCTGCCCGGGGGGAGGGGCGGCATGCAAGCTCTGCCTCAGGCGACATCTTGCCTTGGGCCGGCCCTGCTTAATACTATAGTAGTGGTGATGAATATGTATAACACGGTTACTACACCAGTACCATGGATAACTTACTCATTCAGCGGTTGAATATTGTCGCTAAACAGATACCCTTGTTTTCTATGCATAAAAGGCTTCTTATAAAGTTACCCACAGATAACCCCCCAGGTTCTATATATGGTGAATAAAGTTGTGCGGCCAAATTGGGCACGCAACTTAATTAACAAGCCGATCAACGGCACTAATTGGCAATAATTAGAATTCATGCGCGCAACTTTCTAAGCGTATTATGTAAAGTGGTGCACGTAAATTCTAACGCATGGATCTCAAAAGGGGGCATGGCTATTGGAGGGGCATGGGCAGGTCATGGGCGTTTCTAGAAATTACGTGCACTGTTACAGAATACACACGATCAGCGCATGTTAGGCGTGGGCATTTACACCAGGATTTACTTGGCATAAATGGTCGCAGGTCCGGGCGCTATGCGTATTCTATAAACTACGCCTAATGTTAAACACGGATTGCAGAATTGCTCTAAGCACTTATTTCCCGTGCTGATTTTTTTCGGCACAATTTATAGAATCTAGTCCAGTGGGTTAAAAGTATCCACAATGTCAAGAACACAGGTACTTTTACGTGACTCAAATGTAGGCATGTTTGAGGGCAGAGTCTGGGCCAGGTACGGGAAGAGTCACAATTTAGGTGCTTCCAAACAGATGTAACTTGTGTGGCTTCTTTATGGTCATGATTCCTGCTGGCTTGGTAGGGTAATTTTACAAATACTTTCACTACAGATTAATTGCACATCCTGTCGTTCACTTATACAAACACTATGGCTGATATTCAGTCGGCGGCAGTAAATCAGTCCCAGATATTCAGTGCGGGGCGGGGCCATGTTCAAGCACTGATACTGAATATCCAGAGCTAATTGTTACAGCAACAGTCGCCAGACCTTATGCGGATAATAACATAGTAAGTGACGGCAGATAAAGACCTGAATCGTCCATTCAGTCTGTCCAACGGTCACATGTATCTTGCCGCATCCAGGTGGGTTTCTTGGCACTTACATATTAAAGTACCTGTACCATCTTACAAAGCTACACACATAAGTCCCTCCAGATTAGTGAGGCTGCAATTTTAACTTGGTTTCATTTTGGAAGAAGAAATAAACTTCATGGGAATAAGGAGAGCAAGTCTCTCGATCCCTCGGCCAAAACAAGCACCTGTTAAAACCTATGAAAGCCTTTGTGTTGGTGTTAAACCCATTATTGAAATTTTTCCTCGTACATGCGTATTTCCTTCCTAAAACGAGGAATACACAGGGAGATTTTATTCCTGCCCACTTTACATTTCTTTGTGGTGTAGATCTCCATGTGTTTAATGACAGCTTTCTGAAATTGTGGATAGGTTTTTAATTTAATGGCCTATGTTTTACTTCTTTTTTTTTTTTTTTTTTTAAGGAAACTTTCAATGGATTTGGACAACATAGCTTAGTTCTCTGTAATGAGGAGCTTTATAGAAGCTACCAATTAGCGCACTTCCAGTCAAAGCTGGGATGGGTTCATCAAAACACACTGTGAAAATCTGAGAAAATATATTTACCACTGAAAAGAAAATCTTATTTCACTCTGCAAAGCCCAGGAACTGATCTTGTTAACAAACAAACTGCAGTAGACCACATGAACCAAATCCCCCACCGCTAGGGTTACCATATTTACGGACATAAAAAAAGAAAAAAAGAGGACAGAAAAAATAAAAATGATTGCTACCTTTGCTAAAGGAATATTTAATCATAGCCTTTAGTTAATGAACACACATCAAACAGTGACTTACTTACAGTACAGCAGTAAACAATCTACTTCTCAAGAAGTTTGGGATTTGATTTTGTCTGAGTCTGAGCCCAAGTGCACTTATTAGAAGGGCGCATATCCCTCAACAAATCTGGATGGCTTCCGAGATACGTGTGAAAGTCTTTGCATGGCATATGCTTAAAGTTGTGCTACATAAACAAAATTCCTTTGACAGTTTCAACCAGCAGGGGAACAGAGAGATGAGCAATGCCTTTTTGTCTCTTTAGCACCTCCATGTGTCCAGGCTGACTAATAGGCCAGAGATGGATTCTCTCATTAAGTCCGTAGGTGTGTTGGTCATAGGCACATAGAAGAAAAAGAGGACATGTCCCTCAAAATTAAAAATCCTGGAGGACATATATGAAGAAGTCCAAAAAGAGGACATATGGTAAGCCTACCCACCCTACCCCATTGCTCACATGGAAAAGTAATTTCCTACTTAAAATGATGCAAAAATTATGATGCTCCTGATTTTTGTAGTAATATCCCCTGGATTCTATATAGTGCAGCTGAAATTGCGTGCACTAAATGAAAAATAGCAGGCGCTGTCATGTAATAGCATGCACTACATGAAGTAATAGCGTACACTAAGTGAAATAGAAATAGCGGGCATGTCGAGTAATAGCGTGCACTAAATGAAATAGCGGGCACTGTCAAGTAATAGTGTGCACTAAATGAAATTATGGTCGCTGTCATGTAATAGTGTGCACTAGTGGGTGCTGTCGTGTAATAGCAGGCACTAAGTGAAATAGCGGGCACTGTGGTATAATAGAAAGCACTAAGTGAAAGAGCGGGCACTGTCAAAAAATAATGTGCACTAAATGAAACAGTAGGCGCTGTCATGTAATAGTGTCCACTACTGGGTGAGGTAATGTAATAGAATACACTACGTGAAATAGCAGGCACTGTCGAGTAACAGCGTGCATTAAGTGAAATAGCAGGCACTGTCGAGTAATAGTGAGCACTAAATGAAAGAGCAGACGCTGTCGTGTAATATCAAGCACTAAATGAAAGAGTGGGGCAGACTTGTACGGTCTGTGCCCTGAAAAAGACAGGTACAAATCAAGGTAAGGTATACACAAAAAAGTGGCACATTTCTTGGGCAGACTGGATGGACCGTGCAGGTCTTTTTCTGCCGTCATCTACTATGTTACTATGTTACACTGTGTAATAGCATGCCTAAATGAATTAGTGAGTGCTGTTGAGAAATAGCCTGCAGTAAATAAAATAGCAGGAGCTGTCATGTAATAGCGTGCACTAAATGAAATAGTAGTACACTAGTGGGTGTTGTCGAGTAAACATAGTAACATAGTAGATGACGGCAGAGAAAGACCTGTACGGTCCATCCAGTCTGCCCAACAAGATAAACTTATATATGCTACTTTATGTGTAATGCACTAAATGAAATAGAGGGCGCTGTCAATTAAAAGGGCACAGTATTTCAAAACGAATCAGAATTGTATCTCTGTAGTTTACAAAGCAGGCTCTAGCCAAGACACATTAACCTAGAGCTATTTATTGCACTGGCACAGCAGATACTAGTAGAGACTGGCTGCACCTGTGATCCTAAAAAAATGGGCTTGCATCTCGGAGAACACTACAAACTACATCCAGGTCCCCAAGGCTGGCCTGAGCCAGGCTTCAGAAAGTTCAGAAGTTTCTGAAGAACAAGCACATCACTTCTGTGACCTGCCAGTGGATCAAGGTGGAACCATGACCATAAGACCTGGAACGTCCCTAAATCACGCTCTCCAAATACCCAGATTTCTTCATTTACTCTAGCAATGAGCTGAATCACACGTGGGTTATGACTATGTGGGAAAGTACTTAGGCCAAGAAATCTCATTGCAGATTTACTGATGACTTCATTGTGTTTAGTCAACAGAATTCAGAAGGCACTCAGCCTGGGGCACCCTGCAAAGTTACAGAACAAAGTGCCGGATGTATGAAGTCAAACAGGGGAGTTATGGGAACAGAGCCCAGAGGATCAACCCTTACAACTTGAGATTTTAATGCACCTTGGTCTGGGATACGCTGAAGGGGTTTGGTCTTTACATCTTTCAAGTTTCAAGGTTATTAGGAGATTTACTATCCCGCCAATCAACATTGTGTCTAGGTGTCTTACAGACTAATAAAGGGGAGAAATAAGGAGAAGAGAGAAACCCCCCCCCCCACACTACTACTACTTGGCACAAAAGAGACGGGGGGGGGGGGGGGGGAGAACTACAAGAGCAACTGGAAAGAAAGAGAAAGGGAAGGCAAAAACAATAGGAAAATAATACTAACCAATGATCCATTCAATCATGGTTAGTGCCTATAAGCCTCCAAAAAAAGATATGTCTTCAAATTAGTTTTGAACTGACCCAACGCAGAAAGGTTTCTTTAGACATAGAGGCATGTGGTTCCAGAGCTGGGGAGCTTACACTGAGAAAATGGGGAAAGCAGAGTAGCGGCCGGAATATCAGACAAAGAAGGAACAGTCAGAAGGTCCTGTTGAGATGAACGTAGAGGGCAATAAGGAACAATGTATACTGACAGGAAAGATGGCTCCTTGGCAGCTCAAAGTTTATAAACCAAAAGACGCAACCTGTAACTAAAACACGGAAGGAGACTGACAGCCAATGAGCATCTTGCAAGAGTGGTGTAACATGATCATACTTCTTATGTCCTGTGATAAGTTTAATAGCATTTGCAATCTTCTGAGCTCACGTTGAGTAAAGCTCACATAAAAAACATTGCAGTAATTAAGTTCTGATGTAATAAATGAAGTTCTGGTAATGCCAGCCAATAGTCTGTCCAGTTCTGAAAGTTCCATGGAAAAAGTCAGCAAACCACATCAAGGGAACACACAAATTAATCTTTCCCACTCTTCATGGTCAAAGCAAAACTTTGCGTCTCTCTCATTTGCAAGATAAGGTAAAATTATGTATAATCATACCTGATAATTTTCTTTCCATTAATCATAGCTGATCAATCCATAGACTGGTGGGTTGTGTCCATCTACCAGCAGGTGGAGATAGAGAGCAAACTTTTGCCTCCCTATATGTGGTCATGTGCTGCCGGAAACTCCTCAGTATGTCGATATCAAAGCTCCATCCGCAGGACTCAGCACTTAGAGAATTACACCCACGAAGGGACACTCTGCCCAGCTCACCACCGCCGAAACGGGGGAGGGGAATTAACCCAGCTCATCCCCACACAAGTGGGGGAGGGGAATCCGTCCAGCTCATCCCCGCGGAGCGGGGGAGGGACACCACACCCGCCGATGCGGGGGGATCTGGCTTATCCTGCAACCGCAACCGCGGGAGGAGCTGACTGACCCTAACACCGCCGAAGCGGGAGGGGTACAAAGCTGCCCTACAGCCGCACGAAGCGGGAGGGAGTGCCGGCAGAATTTATGTCTCAATCCAGCCCCGTAAAACGGAGGGGAGAGGAATGCAGCAGCTCACTGTAACACAAACTCGTCTCAACTCTTGAAGAATCCAAGTGAAAGAACTTGAACACGAAGTCTTTCTGAAATAACTGAAGACTAAACTTGAACCTGAAATGCAACCAGAATAAAAACAGAACAGATATCTGGGAGGGGCTATGGATTGATCAGCTATGATTAATGGAAAGAAAATTATCAGGTATGATTATACATAATTTTACCTTCCATATCATCAAGCTGATCAATCCATAGACTGGTGGGATGTACCGAAGCAGTACTCACCCAGGGCGGGACATTGAAATCCCTGACCTCAACACTGAAGCTCCAAACCGGGCCTCCGCCCGTGCAGCCACAGTCAAACGGTAATGCTTGGAGAATGTATGAGCCGAAGCCCAAGTTGCCGCCTTGCATATCTCTTCCAAGGAGACGGATCCGGCCTCTGCCATCGAGGCCGCCTGAGCTCTCGTGGAGTGAGCCTTCAGCTGGATAGGCGGCACCTTCCCCGCGGCCACATAAGCCGCTGCAATGGCTTCCTTGACCCATCTTGCCACTGTAGGCTTAGCAGCCTGCAGACCCTTACGAGGACCTGCAAACAGGACAAACAGATGATCCGATTTCTGGAAATCATTGGTCACTTCCAAGTATCTGAAGATGACTCGTCTCACATCCAGATATTTAAGAGCAGAGTACTCCTCTGGGTAGTCCTCCCTACGAAAGGAAGGGAGACAGAGCTGCTGATTCACATGGAAGCGAGAAACAATCTTGGGCAGGAAGGAAGGCACTGTGCGAATAGTCACTCCTGCCTCAGTGAACTGCAGAAAAGGCTCTCGACATGAGAGCGCCTGGAGCTCGGAAACTCTTCTGGCTGAAGTGATAGCCACCAAAAAGACTGCTTTCAACGTCAGGTCTTTCAGAGATGCCCTCGACAAGGGTTCAAAAGGCGGCTTCTGCAATGCTCTTAGCACCAGGTTGAGATTCCACGCAGGCACCACTGAGTGCAGAGGAGGGCGCAGGTGATTAACTCCCTTGAGAAAGCGCACCACATCTGGCTGCGAAGCCAGGGAAGCACCCTTCAGGCGGCCCCTGAAGCAAGCCAGAGCCGCTACCTGGACTTTAAGGGAACTGAGCGACAGGCCTTTCTCCAGACCTTCTTGCAGGAACGCCAACACTGAAGAAATTGGAGCAGTGAAGGGAGAAAGTGAGCCTGCTTCACACCATGCTGCAAAGATACGCCAAACCCTGGCGTAAGCAGTAGAAGTAGAGCGCTTCCTCGCTCTCAGCATAGTGGCGATGACCTTGTCTGAGAAGCCCTTCTTCCTCAGACGCTGCCGCTCAATATCCAGGCCGTAAGACCAAAGGGAGAGGGATCCTCCATCACCACGGGACCCTGATGTAACAGGCCCTGCTCCACTGACAGCCGCAGAGGATCGTCGACTGAGAGCCTGATCAAGTCCGCATACTAGGGACGTCTGGGCCAATCCGGACCCACCAGGATTACCCTGCCGGGATGCTTTGCCACCCGGTCTAGCACCCTGCTCAACATGGGCCAGGGCGGGAACACATAGAGGAGCTCTTGTGTCGGCCACTGTTGGAGAAGAGCATCTACTCCCAGGGATCGAGGGTCCCGTCCTCTGCTGAAAAAAGCGCGGCACTTGGCAATTGGCCGATGACGCCATCAGATCTAGGCTCGGCTGGCCCCAGCGCTTCGTGATGTCCAAGAACGCCTGAGCAGATAGTTGCCACTCTCCGGGCTCCAAGGTATGGCGACTGAGAAAGTCCGCCTTGACATTCATGACTCCGGCAATGTGGGCCGCTGAAAGCTGCTCCAGGTTCGCTTCCGCCCACTGGCAAAGACTCATAGCCTCCTTGGCTAGAGGGGCGCTCTTGGTACCTCCCTGGCGGTTGATATAGGCCACAGCCGTGGCATTGTCCGACAGGACCCGTACAGGCTACAACACCAGTACCGGGATGAACTCCAATAACACCAACCGAATGGCTCTGAGTTCCAGGAGGTTGATAGACCACTTGCCTCTGCAGGAGACTAGAGCCCCTGCGCTGTCCTTCCCAAGCAGTGGGCTCCCCAGCCCATCAAAGAGGCGTCTGTCGTGACGACAATCCACTCCGGGGTCACCAGAGGCAATCCTACAGACAACTTGTCTGTCTGCGTCCACCAGCTCAGCGCCTTGCGCACTGCTGGGTCCACGGGAAGGCGCACAGCATAATCCTCCGACATCGGAGTCCAGCGCAGCAGCAGAGATAGCTGTAGTGGTCTCATATGAGCCCTGGCCCAGGGCACTACTTCCATCGTGGCCGTCATAGAGCCCAACAGCTGCACGTAGTCCCAAGCCCGAATAGGAGAGGCTACTAGGAACTAGTCCACCTGAGCCTGAAGCTTGACAATCCGATTGTCTGGCAGGAACACTCTGCCCACTTGGGTGTCGAATCGAACTCCCAGATACTCCAGGGACTGAGTCGGGCGCAGCTGGCTCTTCTTCCAGTTGATGATCCATCCCAGGGAGCTCACAAGAGCAACTACCCGGTCCATAGCTTTGCCGCACTCTGCATAAGAGGGGGCTCGGATCAACCAGTCGTCCAGATAAGGATGGACTTGTACTCCTTCCTTTAGCAGGAAGGCCGCTATGACCCCCATTACTTTGGAAAAGGTCCGCGGAGCAGTAGCCAACCCGAAAGGGAGGGCTCTGAACTGGAAGTGTCGTCTCAGGACTGTAAAACGCAGAAAGCATTGGAGAGGAGGCCAGATGGGAATATGCAGGTACGCTTCCTTGATGTCCAAGGAAGCCAAGAACTCTCCTGCCTTCACTGCCGCTATAACAGAGCGGAGAGTCTCCATGCGAAACTGCCTCACTTTCCAGGCCCGATTGACCCCTTTGAGGTCGAGGATAGGCCGGACAGAACCTCCTTTCTTTGGAACCACAAAGTAAATGGAGTAACGTCCCTTGCCAATCTGATTTTTTGGCACCGGAACGACCGCACCCAGGCGGATCAGGTTGTCCAAGGTCTGCTGCACTGCCACAGCTTGACCGGAGACTTGCAGGGAGAGAGTACAAACCCGTCTCTTAAGGGTTGGCAGAACTCTAGCTTGTAGCCGTCTCTGATGACTTCCAGCCCCCACGCGTCTGAAGTTATAGTGGTCCACTCGCCCAGAAACGAGGACAGCCGTCCTCCAATCTGCACTGGGGCGTGGACCAAGGCCCCGTCATTGGGCACGAGACCCTGGGGGAGGACCGGAGGGAGCACCTCCGGGACGGCGGTCTCTGCGAAAGGAATGCTGCTTGGGGGAGAATTCCTCTTGAAGGAAGAGGGGGCAGAGGAACCCGACTTGCCCGGGCGGTACCGACGGGCTTCCAGCAACCGTCCTCTGGAGGTACCGGGACGAGTACTAGCCCAAGCCCTGACCTCTGGTAATTTCTTGCCCTTAGACGTGCCGTTTTTTGATCGGTCACGATTTTGTCCAGCTCGACCCCAAAGAGCAGCTTGCCTTTAAAAGGCAATCTAGCCAGGCGGGATTTAGAGGCGTGGTCAGCAGACCAATGTTTCAGCCAAAGCCACCGCCGCGCAGAGACTGTCTGAGCCATGCCTTTAGCTGAGGCTCTCAAGACATCATACAGCAAGTCTGCCAAATAGGCTAAGCCCGATTCCAGGGCCGGCCAATCAGCCCTCAAGGAAAGATCCGAGGGGGAAGCCCGCTGCACCATAGTCAGGCACGCCCTGGCCACATAGGAGCCGCAAACTGAGGCCTGCAAACTTAAAGCAGCTGCCTCAAAGGACGACCTTAAGGCCGCCTCCAATCTTCTGTCTTGGGCGTCCTTTAGGGCCGTGCCACCTTCCACCGGCAACGCCGTTTTCTTAGTCACCGCAGTGATTAAAGAATCCACGGTAGGCCACAGATAGGCCTCACGTTCACTCACAGCCAAAGGATAGAGGCGGGACATAGCCCTAGCCACTTTAAGGCTCGTTTCCGGGACATCCCATTGAGCCGCAATTAAGGTGTGCATGGCATCATGCACGTGGAAGGATCTAGGCGGGCGCTTCGTCCCCAGCATAATGGCAGAGCCAACAGGGGCTGAGGGAGAGACGTCCTCCGGAGAGGAAATCTTCAAAGTGTCCATGGCCTGAAAAAACAGGTTGGGCAAATCCTCTGGGCTAAAAAGCCGCGCTGCAGAGGGGTCATCCGCTCCATCCGAGCGGGGATCTATCTCCTCCAAGGAATCCGCAAAGGACCGTTGGGAGACCTCAGACACGCTGCCCTCATCTACATCGGAGGAGACAAAGTCCTCCAAGGCCTGGAAATCAACCCGAGGGCGTTTACCTCTGGGAACCTCAACCTCTTTATCAGAAGAGGGAGCAGGGGCAGCGTTTTGCATGAGGAAAGCCTGATGCAGCAGCAAAACAAACTCGGGGGAGAAACCCCCCAGACTGTGCACTTCCGCAGCCTGGGCAACAGCCCTAGACGCACTCTCAACCGGCGCTCGCAATAGCGGGGGAGAGACATGCTGCGCATCCAAAATGGCGTCCGGCGCGAAACTCCGCGAAGGAGCCGCGCGGGAAGAACGGCGCTTAACTTTAGCCGCTTGTGCCGTCGCCCAAATTAAGGGCGTTCATGGCATTAATGTCTCCAACCTCAAGGGCGGCCCATGAAGAAGCCGTCCGAGCCGCGTGGCCGGCCAAGATGGCGGAGGCGAGGAGCGGGGGATGGGCGTTTATGGCGGGAAAAAACCGCCACGCCGGAGGAACGACCGGGACATTCATCGGTCACTAAACTGTCACCCATCAAGGGCGAATCAGGTTGTAAAACCCCCGCATCCCCTCTAGAAGCGCTCCAGCGATCCGGGGAGCGAACCTTTGCGCCCTCGCCCTCCGACGCCATATGCCACGAGGAGAAGAATCGGGGAACCCCCTGCCCGCTATAAAAAGGTAAAATTACCTGCTTGCCGCTCCGAGCTGTAACGAACTGGTGTCCCAGTGAGTAGCTGCAATGAACGTTTAAAGAAACGTCGAATTAAACGCCTTTAAAGACGTTTAAAATTTTTTTTTTTTTTTTTTTTTTAAACGTAGCCAGCGGGAGGGGGGAGAAAAGGAGGGACCTGGCACCACCAGGTTTGCACTTGCTCAAAAGAGCCCTCAACCCCAGGCCTCAACAAAACCTAAGGATTAGGCTTGGAGGCCTAGCCAGAGCTGCTGCTGTGTGTGACCACCACCTGCTGAGATAGAGAACATACTGAGGAGTTTCCGGCAGCACATGACCACATATAGGGAGGCAAAAGTTTGCTCTCTATCTCCACCTGCTGGTAGATGGACACAACCCACCAGTCTATGGATTGATCAGCTTGATGATATGGAAGTAGTGATTTATATGTTAATCCATTTGGATACATAAAAAGAAAGATCAGCAAACCAGTGTCAGGTGAGACCAATTTTACTGGACTAACTTAATGCATCTGTGAATAACTTTCAACAGGCCTTATTCCCTTAATCAGCTCTCTCTGGAATAAGCTAAGGGTGATGCTATCAAACACACAGGTTGCAATACAATAGGGGTAGTGGGATGGGAGGTGCTCATTCCCAAAGTCTTAAGTTGCACAGTGACAGAACAGCAGAAGACAGACAGACAAGACTGACTTACTGCTATGGGTGAGAAAGCCTCTGTCCTTTTTGAGTCCTTTTGCACTGGAATAAAATCAGGCCTGAATCAGCTGGGGGGAGGGGATGGAATGGAGGTAGCTCCTGTAGAGATTCTGCTAGGAGCGCTAAGTAAATAGGGTAAGATCGTTTCTGACAAGGTGTCAACAGTTGTTTGCAGGAAGTGCAGAGCAGCATTAAGAAACCTACATATATAATTAGAAAATGTGACATGATTTAATATAAATTATTTCATCATAACTGCAGAAACGTCTGGGAGAAGAGAATATTTTAACTATGTTTAACTAAAGAGAGGTGTGGTAGCTTAAGACAAGGTTTAATTTACATAGACATAACATGAAGAATGCTGGTGCCAGCCGGGTTCCTACCCCTGTGGGGCAGCACTTTACCAGTCCAGAACACTGTACCAGTGATTTCATAGTAAGAATCCTGAAAGGTAACTTCAAAACAATACAGGAACGTCTAAGACCTTTGAAGTCAGAATGATTGAATATTTTGACACCCAACAGACAGGATTTAAAGATCTGGGTTTTCTAGCCCATTATAAACCATAAAGTTGTATTTCTCTGTTTATTTCCCTCTTCCCTCACCTACCCACCCCCACCCTGTTAGACTGTCAATGAAATGCTTGGATGTTTCACTTATATATTCTGTCATCTTCCACATTTGCTTATTTCCGATCTGACGAAGGGCAACCTTCGAAAGCTAATCAAGAAATGTATTAAGTTATGTCCAATAAAAAAGGTATCATCTTATTTTCTTTTCCATGTTTTATTTTGTTTGATTTCTATTGATTAACTATGTTTTAAAAACTGTATACATAATATTTTACTATATTCTGTGGAAAGAATAAGCCTGACAACTGGATCCAGACCCATGGGACGGTATTACCCCTGTGCATGCTGGGACTTGTATTCTTGCTTTTCTTAGGGAATGCAATGGAGAAATTAGAACTACAAGTTCCTGCACGCAATGGGGTAAAGCCAGAACCGGATCAACCCTGTCCTGCAAATCTGGATCCAGCTGGCAGGCGTAGGAATCAAATACAAATCTGCATGTACACTGCTCTGATAGCTTTTGGGCTTGCAGCCAGTATGTAAGAAATTAAATAAATAAATCTTACGTGGGAAAAACTGAAAAAGCTAGCCATCTGCTTTACCCTAACAAATGGGAATGAAAACTTATTATTTTATTTATCCATCCAGATTTTGCTCACACCTTTTTCAGTAGTAGCTCAAGGTGAGTTACAATTAGGTACACTAGGTATTTCCCTGTCTCTGGAGGGCTCACAATGAGGCAATGGAGGGTTAAGCGACTTACCCAAGGAGCAGCAGTGGGATTTGAACCACAAGACCAGTGCTCTAACCATTAGGCCACTCCTTCACTCCTATCTAGCTGCAGGAAAAGGTTTAGGCTTGCAACATTTGGTAACTTAATGGTAAAACTGGCCACCTGTGCAACCACGAGTGCATCATGCATTCAAATCAAAATAGGCATTCTCAGCCCAGTCCACGGGATACATCCAGTCAGTCAGGTTTTCAGGATATCCACAATGACTATGAATGAGATAGATTTGCATACAATGGAGACAGTGCATGCAATTTATTTCACGCATATTCATTGTGGATAAGCTGAAAACCTGACTGGCTGGGTATGTCCCGAGGACTGGCTTCAGAATCTCTGAATCAAAGTGATCTCAAAGTCACACATACACTCCATACAGTAGGCTCATCCCTCCAGCCCTGAGGGTACACTGTTGGCTTGGCTGGCTGTATGGAAACAAAGAGGCAAAGCAGAAATTCCCTTTAATTTGTCTCTCACCTGTTGCTGTGTTGCCTTATGTATTACAGCAATGCCCAGTAGAGAAAAACAACCCTACATTTTGGACAGGTTGAGCACACAGCTGATAGGTCTGCACTGTACTCAGTTCTGTTCCAGTTTTTATTCCTCAGGAGATATTTGAGTAAAAGTGGAATTTAAAAAACAAAACAAAACAAAAAAAAACAGTTCCAAGCCAATGATTTCTATTATTATGAATTGAAGTAAACCATGAGGGTGCTACTGTGCTGATCTTTATCAGCGTCTCATGCAGACAGCGCAGTGATCCATGTGAATTATCAACATGGCATGAACAGCTAAATCTAAAGGTCATTTTGCTTAGAACAACTGCAGGGAAGTGGACATAGTAGCCCCTCACTCTCTCTCTCTGGCCTATGTTACTTCTGGTCAATTAAGCCTTCCTTTAGGGTAGCGAGAGGGGATCAGGAGAACAGACATAGCTGTACTCAGAGACAGTGCATGCACCCTGCCAAAAACTGGGCTAAGGGCCCCAGGGATCCCGAATGTCTCCAGATGTGCGTCTCTGACATGCACAGACAGTGACTAAATTTGAGAATTAAAGGCAAAGCCCAGCAGTGATGACAGGGACTGGACACCCACTTTTCATTTCCTACAAGTATTTCTGATCCATGCCATACTGATAGCTCTTAATCCTCTCATTGTTCAACCCCTAATGCCGGTGCTAAATTATAGTATATGCAATGCCCAGTTCTGGGTTTAGCTGTAAACCTCTGTACAGGCAGCAAAGCATCCGCTATGGCCCATCTCTGGAGGGGGGTGGGGGGGGGGGCAGCTAATGTTCCTGAGGAAGGCAGGAAGACAGCAGCAGGCAGACAGCTGCAGGAGGCATAAAGTAAGAGCCAGTTGAGGCAGCTCCAGCTTGTACCATCCCAACCACAGGAGGTTAATTTCCTCTTCAGACAGTCTGCTAAAGCCAGCCCTGCGCTGCAGTCTCCTCCGCTCTTTGAAGTTACTTCCTCCTGGAGATCCCAGGCACCCAGCCTACCAGGATGAGCTGGCATTAAAGCTCACTCTGTTCACGGAGGAGGTGGGTGGTAGGATCCTTATGGGGAAATTTCTGTGCTTAATTACTGGTGAGATAAAACAGAAATTAAAAAAAATACTATCTGGGAGAGACAAAAAGTAGATTTAAACAATGCTAGGTCTGATCAGACAGTAGTTTGTGTGGCCAGAGTGGAGGAATACATCAGTCAGGACCATGTGACTGCCATATCATTCCTACTTTAGCCATAAGGGCTACCTGTTAACCAAAGGAGAAAGGATACCTGGCCTGTAGCATCATAGCACTCACTATTCTCCCTAAAAACAAAAGAATTCTGGTTATGTTACATGTCTTAGATCAGTGATGGCGAACCTTTCAGAGACCGAGTGCCCAAACAGTAACCCAAAATCTAATTATTTATCGCAAAGTGCAACAGGGCAATTTAACCTGAATAACAGAACTTTAAAAGCATTTGGCATGCTTTTGAATAATTAATGTGATTTTTGCTGTTGCATGCATGCAGATAACTCCCTTCCCCTCCATCCATGTGCATCTCCTTCCTGTCTTCCCTTTCCTCCCCTCCATCCTTCCAACAATTGCCCTCCCCTCCATCCATCCATGTCCAGAAACCCTCCTCTCTCCTGCCCTCCCCTCCCACTCCCATCCATGCCCTGCATGTAAATCTTTTTTTTTTTTTTTTTTTACCTCCGAAGCGGCCGCATCTTTGAAAGCTCTGCCCGTCTCTAGCCTTACCCTTCGTGAGTTCGTTCCCTCAGAGTCAGTCCCGCCCTCGCGGAAATAATGTCAGAAGATGGGACTGACTCTGAGGGAACGAACTCACGAAGGGAAGGCTAGAGATGGGCAGGGTTTTCAAAGACGCGGCCGCTTCGACGGAGGTAATCAGCGCTGGCGGGGAGGACATGTGAGGGGATGTTGGGTGGGCGGGCCTGGCGCCAGCGCGCGTGCCAACAGAGAGAGTTCTGCGTGCCCTCTCTGGCACGCGTGCCATAGGTTCGCCATCACTGTCTTAGATTGTGAGTCCTCCAGGGACAGGGAAATATCCAGTATGTACCTGAATGTAACTCACCTTGAGCTACTACTGAAAAAGGTGTGAGCAAAATCTAAATAAATAATAATAATGATGGTGAATATCAACAGGATACCAATTCTGCCCATTGTCAACCCACCCTTAACTGGTGTCAAATACCACCTAAATACCTTCTGTGGGGTCCGAAGAAAAAAAACCCTCTTCCTTCCAACTAGACATTCATATCACAATCAAGCTTTGTATAGTTTTCTTTTTTTTTTTAAGCAATTTACAACCTATAATTTTCAAGAAATACAGTAATCTTGATACAGTAAAGACAGCAATACTTAAAAAAAGTATTTTAAAAATAAATTAAAGATCAATACAACTCTGTTATTCAAATCCTCAAAATAAAAAGAGAAAACAAGACACAACACCATGAAAACTGTTACAAAGAAATTAAGGAGAAAGCTCCTAAATTAGGTTATAACTATCACGGAGTAGATGTTGACTGCACCACTGACACCGAGGGTGGAAAAGCAGTGGATTTTGAGTCTAACAAAGTATTTAAATGCAACTGAACACATTTACATGGAAAGTTTAACCAGAACTGCCCACCTAGCTGTAAAACGCAGAGACGCAGATTTGGGAAATTGTCACGCCTCTTTGGAACGAACCTAAACACATCTCAGGAAAAGCTCTTATTTTGCAGTTCAGAAACTCAACATCACAACTGCAAAAGAATAATTTCAATATCCAATCTCAGTCTATGTCTAATACAAAATGAACAATCAAGGTTGCAGGCTTACTCCCAAAGTTTCAACTGCTATTGTTTGAGTTAAATTCAAGTTATCAAACAAAAAAAAGTCTCCACCCACAGCAATGGGTCGCTCCGATTCTTTCTTAGTGTATGGTGGTATATAAAATATCTTTGATATTGGAGGATAAGATTGCTCTGGTATCTTAAGAATTTCAGAGAGATCTTTTAAAGGTAATTAGAGGAGCAACTGAAGGAAGCTTCAGAAAATTAATAAAGCGCAAAGTCTTACTTCTCTGAGCAGTGTCCAAATTCTCAGTCTTTTTATGAAGCAATATATTTTCCTTGATTAATGAATGTTGCCTCTCCATTGCAGTATTTTATAGCTACTTGCTTCTCTATAGCTTGGATTTTAGTTTCCATCTGTACAACCTGACCAAAGTTCTGAATCTGACCCGAAAGGGTTGCAAATTTTTGAGAAAAGGAAGCCTCAAGTCCAAACCAGAGTGTTCCATAAAGATTCTAATGTAATAACAATGGGTTGTTGAGGTAACTAACTTATTCAAGGTAGAAAGTACAGATACTGATTCATTCCATCCTCTGTGATCAGTTCAGCTGCACCACTTGAAGTGCTGCCTTCTGGCACAGCAGAGACCAGCGTTTGGCTAGGGGGCCCAACCCTGTGTTCAAGGATCCCAGAACCTACTTCAGAGATCCTAGATCCCGGCTGTGATTCACCCCTAAGCTATGGCATAGACGGTGGACTCCATGCTTCGGGACTAAGTGCGAGTCTGCCTCAAGAAGAGAAAGCTGCAGCGAAGCTCTTTATGCCATCAAGCCTGGAACCGTGAAGTGATCCATCGGACCAAAGACAGTCACCGCAGGGTAAGCACGTTCCTTGCTGCTCCTTTTATGCATTGATTTAAGGTAATAAAACATATTTTAAACAGAAAAGGGCAGACCACCAAAGAGCAGTTTCATGCTGTTTTCCCTCAAGCCACCATCTTGTCTCCAACCTTTGCAGAGTTCAGTGTTGACACCTGAAGTTTCTGATGATGATCAGCACAGCATCACCCAATTCCAGTGTACTTAGATTCATAATGGTGGGTATGGCTAAGTAAAAGGAGCTTTGAAAAACGTGACTGACATGGCTGATGAAAAGGTACTAGGTGATCTAGGCAAACTTTCAGCCTTGCAGTCAGTGCCCTTCCGCTCTGCTCCCACCCATTAGTTTATAGTTACATATGTTCAAAAAAAACTATGATACTGTCCTTACATTCCCATTGTTCTGCACTTTTCACAGAATACATACTAGAAAAAAATGCATATTAGAATTTAAAATTTAAGAAATCAGTTTCTGAAGGTCAATCTTTTCTGCGATGTCATGTTCTGCTGGGGATTTGGCGTTAGATCACTCCTTTTCTATAGAAGTTCAAGGTGAGCTACTTTCAGGTACACTCAGTATTTCCCCTTCTTTGGTGGGTTTACAATCTAAGGGCCTCGTTTACTAAGGTGCGCTAGCGTTTTTAGAACGTGCTAATGCTAGAGACACCCCCAGAAATATATGGGTGTCTCTAGCATTAGCGCGTGCTAATTTTTAGCATGCGTTAAAAATGCTAGTGCGCCTACAGTGTGGCTTAGTAAACAGGGCCCTAAATTTGTATCTGAGGCAATGAAGGGTTAAATGACTTGCCTGAGATCACAAGGAGAATAGCCTTAACATGTTTTTCTTGCATCACTGACTAAGGAATACCAGGTTTGACTGACATTTGCTTGAAAAAGCTTTACTCAGCACCGGCCAAATAAACAAGATAAGTCAAAAGGACAGAGTGCCCTCAACATATTATCGCCCCCTATCTGTCAGCTTATTTTCAATGGGGCAAATCTTCAGCCAGCAGCAGAGGCCCAATTCTATATAGCCTACAGTAGGGTGTATAAGTGGTATCCTACACATCTGCCAACACTACCTGTATACTATTGGCGAGTGCAGTGGCCTGAGAACCAGGGGAAGGAATCAAGTTTGATTCCCACTGCAGCTCCTTGTGACTCTGGGCAAGTCACACAACCCTTCACTGCCCCAGATACAAAAATAAGTACCCGTATATAATATGTAAAAGCACTTTGATCGCAACCACAGAAAGGCAGTGTATCAAATCCCATTCCCTTTCGGTTCACCCCATCATAAGTATGTACTTTGTAGCTGCAATTATATGGAGGAGACTTTTAAAAACAAATCACAGGACACGAAAGGTGTACGGTATGTTACATAGGGCAGGACTGGCCCAGGAGGTCAAGAGAGAATCATACTGTGATTTGGGAAACACCATGACACAGGCAATCAAGCTTTCCTCAGGGTGACCTTGAGCTATTTCCTTGTGCCTCTGGATTTGCAGGATCTGCTGTCACCTTGGGATTATCCTTCCAGCTGGATCTGCTTGATGAGGACTGTTTCTAAATGCACTATAAAAAGAGACAGAAGAGGACTGGGCTCTTGTAACCCTGTTGCAGTTAAGCAGTGGACCAGAGAGGAAAATGCTCTGAAAACTGATTCACATCATCTCTGTCAGCAAAAGCCACCTGCCTGGCAACATTTTTATATAAAGGCAGTGTATGCCATGCCAACCTTCTGTGACACAACACTCTTCTGTCCGGGCACAGCAAGGCTCTAATTAACACGGTGATGTGCCCCCCCTTTCCCACCAGTTGTATAGCAAATGGCGATATACCCACATCTTGGGTGGTTTGAATTGGGGAGGAGCCAAGAGGTTAAAGAGATCACTGACAATATTATGAACGCCAACAGAAAAATGGCAGCTTGAGGGGTCATTACTGTGAAGGCAGAAACTGGCATGCTGCCAAGACCCTGAATCCCATACTCACTGTGGTTAGAAGAGCCACATCCCCCTCCCCCCCCCCCCCCCCCCCCCCACATGTATATATGCAGTTTAATTGCATTATAATTCTAAAAATGCTTCTCAAATTGGGGCTGGGGGAGCTATTCACTGATTAACCAGCAAAGAGCAAAACTGTTTATGAAACTGAATACGAAAACGCCCCAGGTACGTAATTGGGTCACTCCAGCACCTCATTCTCAAGCCGCTTTCCCACTCACTTAATCATGAGACACAAAAGGAGCCTGCTGAACTGGCTCGGTATTAATTAGATTACACCCTGTGATACTCGAGGCTGCTACTCAAACCGGTGGGTAGTAATGTCTTCTAATATAATATGTGGGAAGTGGGGGAAGGGAGGAAGAAAGGCTGGGTGGACTGGGTAGAAGATTCGGCAGAGTGGGAAGCACTTTTTTTGTGCGCTCATAACATTATGCAAACTGTGACAAGTGTGTGACACGGTGAAAATTATTCTTCACGCCACAAAGCAGAGTCTTTTTTTTATGGGCTTATTTTCCCAGAGGGTTAGAAGTGAGGCCCCTAGTAAGATTCATTCAAATGAGAACAGACTGACAGCTAAGATCGGGACAGCTTTTTAAGAAAAGCTGTGTTCAGTCCTTCATGTGAGGCTGCTTAACTCACTTGAACTGTTATTAGGTGCAATGTAAATGATTATATAATCAAATGTAAAGTATACATTATCAAGATATTATGCCTATTATACTAGATATTTAATCAGTGCATTTGGGAACGGGCCAAAAATTAATTAGCCTGCATTCAAGCTCCAACTCAGTTTATTCATCTCATCCCTAACCATTTTTCAAAGAGGGCCTGGCCTGTGGGGAATGGATCCACACAGAAACCAGTAAAACCCTTCCTTTCTGCTTCTGAGCCTGCCCCATATATAAGTATAACGCAGAACATGCAGGGGTTGCCTACTGTAGCCAAGACCAGAGTTCAAATCCCGACAGCCATCACTGGAAATTCATCTTCGGTAATTCACAGATGCTTTGATGGCATAACTAGACAGAGAAAAAGCCCTTATTTTTAACTGATAACCCAAACCCACTGAATCTTGAACACTGCAAAATAGTCAAGAGCAGTGGTTCCCAAACTTGGTCCCGGAGGCACCCCAGCCAGTCAGGTTTTTCCGGATATCCACAATGAATATTCATGAGAGAGATCTGCATGTGCTGCCTCCACTGCTCACCAGGTCACTTTCATCAATATTCGTTGTAGATATCCTGAAAACCTCACTGGCTGGGGTGCCTCCGGGATCAGGTTTGGGAACCACTGGTGAAGAGAGTCTTAATAACAGTACATGCAGTCCAGGATACTAGTTTAACCCAGGGTCATCTGAAAAGTCTCAGTTAGCTATGGTTTCCCCCTTCTGCATACATCAGCGTTTCTCAAACTGTGCACCGCAACACCCTGGTGCGCCGTGGTGAACTCACAAGGGTGCCGCGGGGGGGGGGGGGGGGGGGGTTGATACTTCTTAAAGGCATCACGCCGCATGCAGCCCACAGTTAATCTCGGGGCCCGCCACTGCCGGAGACTGAAACAGCACAAAGGTAATGTACTGCTTAGTTATGGGTGGGCCAGGGAAGTTCTTGCACTTTTCTTTTGGTGACTGCCCACTCAATCTACTGCCACCCCTGCTTCAACGGGTCCACAGCAGCGATTCACACATGCTGTCTGCCTACCCTGGGGACAGGAAGCGGCAGGCAATGTCTGGGAATCGCCGCCGCTGTTGTGCTGCAGTTACTTGAAAAGCCCCAGATTTTGATGGGTTTGCATGTTATTTGGACTTCAAAAGTCCAAATAATATGCAGACCCATCAAAATCTGGGGGGTTTCAGGTAACTGCAGCACAACAAAAAGAGTTCCTTGGGCTGGGGGGGAGTGAGGTGTAGAATTCTTGGACATAGAGGTGGAGGGTGAAGGTGAGAGATGCTGCATGGAGAAGGGTGAGGGGTCTGAGAGACGCTGTATGGAGAGGGGGGAGGGGTGCGAGAGGGAGAGATGCTGCATAAGATTTATGGTGTCCCAGAGAAATGTGCGGCTGGAGGGAGCTTAGTTGGGGGGGGGGGGGGGGGGAGGTGACCTGAGAAGAAATGTGTGGCGGGGGGGAGGGGAGACCTTAAAGGAAATGTGTGGCCGGGGGGGGGGGGGGGGGGGGGGAAGAAATGTGTGGCAGGGGGAGGGGAGACCTTAAAGAAAATGTGTGGTCGGGGGGAGGGGGAAAAATGTGTGGCAGGGGGAGGGGAGACCTTAAAGGAAATGTGTGGTCTGGGGGAGGGGAGACCTTAAAGGAAATGTGTGGTCTGGGGGAGGGGAGACCTTAAAGGAAATGTGTGGTCTGGGGGAGGGGAGACCTTAAAGGAAATGTGTGACGGGGGAGGGGAGACCTTAAAGGAAATGTGTGGTCTGGGGGAAGGGGAGACCTTAAAGGAAATGTGTGGTCGGGGGGTGGAAGAAATGTGTGGCAGGGGGAGGGGAGACCTTAAAGGAAATGTGTGGTTGGGGGGAGGGGAGACCTTAAAGGAAATGTGTGGTTAGGGGGAGGGGAGACATTAAAGGAAATGTGTCGTTGGGGGGAGGGGAGACATTAAAGAAAATGTGTGGTCGGGGGGAGGGGAGACCTTAAAGGAAATGTGTGGTGGTGGGGAGGGGAGACCTTAAAGGAAATGTGTGGTGGTGGGGAGGGAGGGAAATGTGTGGCGGGGAGAGGGGTTCCGTGAAAAATTAGTTGGACACTAAGGACACCGTGAACTGAAAAAGTTTGGGATCCACTGGTATACATGCATGATTGGTAACTGATTTTTTTCTTCCATTAATTTCTCCTAAGAAACTCAGAAGTACCAATGCATGCAATCAAAGTGACGCAGCAACACAATGAAGAGTAGAATGGGCCAATAATGTGCACATGAAATGACCTTGCTTTGCAAATCTCGTAATTAAACATATTTGGAACAGCTAAAAAAATCTAGTTTAACTTTTCTAAATTGTTTATTGTGCAAAGCTTTAGCATTCTGTGAAGGGTAAATGCTTTTTGCTTTTCCTTCTTTTTTCTTTGCATAGACCCAAAGAAGAGGTCTTATTATTGTTTGGACCAAAGGCAAAGCAAGAGATAAGATCAAGTCATTTGGCGCACAAATGCTTATCAAAGCTGGCAGCTTCAGGAATAGAAGGTGCAAAAGGAGGGGGCATTTTTGCTCTTTTAATAGAAATTAAGTTTCAAGTGAATGGACTGCTTTAAGGTAATCACTCCCTTATATATATATTGGAAGGGGGGCTTTTGTGAGAGAATAAAGAAGGATCATTATTTAAACAATTTAAAAAAATTAAATCTAAAATATGATGATAGAAAACTGTCATTTTGTCACTCACAGTGATATCCTGAGAGCGGCTGGTACAAGGCTGGGTTGGCTGCCTCTCCTCCTAAGGTGTAATGAATGCATATGAACTCATTTTGCGTGGGCAGGTGTCCTTAGCAGCTGTCAACCAGCATGAGGAGCGACATTTCATTACACCACTGAACAGAAAAGCCCTTCGGTCTTGCTGCCCCTTCCCTCTGCATCTCCATGGCGAGGACAATAATGCCCATAGGCTCTGCCACTTCACCCAGGTCAACCTGAACAGCAAGATCCAGTCCCGGCTTTGTCCCACTGCATGCAGGGAAATGTAGTTCCCGCTTTTCTTAGGGAACTCAGAGCTACAACACCATGCACGCCACAAGTCAAAACCAGGGCTGGATATGTTTGTTTGGGATGACTTGAGCCAGGTGATGATCTTCAATGTGCATGAGTGAAAAAAAAAAAATCTCAGAGGTTTTAGTACCATTCATTCCAAAAAGCATCCTATCCTTCAAACATACACTACTGAAAACCACAATGTTAGTTTGTCCTGCTGTGTCAACTTCCCCTAAATCCCTCCAGTGCAATGACAAATTCCTCGATTCTCTCTCCCTGCATCAGGAGCATAGTTTCAGGTGGCCCTGTGATGGCCTGGGCCCACCCAGTTTAGTGGTGTGCCATTCCTATAGCTGCCAGAGATCCCCAACTGTGCCAGCTGAAGACTCAGCAGCCCAACCCCCTTCAAAAATATGTGTCCGTCAGTGGCAGTGCCACAGAGTGCGTGCTCAGTTCATGCTTAAGAATTGAGAATGCATGGGGTTCTGGCATTGGTGGGTTGGTGTGTTACTGCCAACAGCGGCATTTTTTGAAGGGAATCAGCGGAATACCGAGTCTTCAGCTGGCATTGGTTGGAGATCCCTACTGCTATGGTATTTAATTTTTAATTCTGTGCTGGGCAATGCTCATCCAACCTACCCTTTGGCCTACCCAAAAATTTCTTTCTGGCTGTGCCACTGCACTGTTACTAAACCTAGTAATTTCAGCAGGCCTCTCTGCAGAACACTACTGCCTACCTCTCTTGGGTTGCACTCCAAGAACCTCAGAAAACTAGAGACAAAGGGACATTTTCATACTGCAAAGGTTGGTCTTTCATTTTGAAAACTACCTAAGAAATAAAGTTCCCCTCCTTTTTCCACTGCAACTTTATCTAACTAATACGAACTGTTTCAATCCCATCCTAATGTCCTTCCTGAGAATGCCTCTACTCTGTGTGGTAGACCATGCATAATTCCACAATGTAGGACTATAGACCCAAGTACAGAGTAGGAAAATTTCTAATACTATATTTCTGTGGGTAAAAGTTGGTTTTATCTGAGAAAGTGGCTTTGAAAATTGCCCTCAAAGTCGACTGACCCAAGATTAAAAAAAAAAAAAAAATGGAAGATGAGAGAAGCCAGGTCTAAAACCAGGTCCTCCTGATTTCTAGTCCATTACTTTAAGCACGGGCTCACCCCTCCCCCTCCCCAATGGTGTTAGGTGCTGCTACTTAGCCCTACAACTCTTTCCCTACCCCATTCAGAAACTGGGAATATGAGCAACGGGAAAACCAACAAGAGAACGTGGTGATGAATCCAAGAAATTAAGTCAAAGGTGTATAAATAACTCACTCCCAAATCAATGTGTCAGCATAGTTATGCATGTTCTCGTCAATGGATGCAAACATCAACGAGACTGTTCATGCATTTTTTGCCATCTAGGTGTTTTACTCCTATGAGGCTGCTGCTTAAAGACCCCCTCAAAATTTTGACAATTGTAGCCAACATACTAAATTAGTCTTTCAGAAGTAAATACCATCTCTATATCACATAGACCATGCAGGTCTACTGACACCGCTCAGTGGTGCATAATGATGCCTGTCCATCTCAGCTCCATCATCCTCTCATCGGTTCCCGTAACCTTGTCCTCTAGCACATAGGAGGCTCTCCGTTTATGTCTTGATTTACAGGCAGGAAGGTGAAAATCAGAACACCAAGACTCGTCTATTTCATCAACACCATGGAATGAGGCTGGCAAAGAACAGACGGCCTTGCCAAGACTACTGGCAATGTTCCTAAAAATACCAAAGGGCTTGGTAGCTATGCTGGTGTCAGCGGAGAACAAGTCAGCAGAGAGCACGGATTCTCATTGGTGATTGCGGGCTGTGTTTTATTATTTTCGGTCCACTTGTCACCAACATAAATGCTTTACAGTATTCAATAACTTGCTAGCCAATGTTCTCTCTGTACAGGGAACAGGAGCAGTAGCAGCACATGCAGTGATGAAACGGGATAATGGAATGACACAACCTTTTGTTCCTTTCTCACTAGAAATGTAAGTTGCTGCAGCTACATCAAACCTTTATTTTCAAAACCTTTGAACATTTTGCACTGTCCGGCTGATGAAAGGCTCTTTCATATGTTTCTCTTATTTCATCGGCACAGCTGAAATCCTCCTCCTTCCTCTTCCAGCCTTGTGCTGTAGAGGTGTAGTACAGTTAGAGCAATGGAATGAGAACTTTGGAAGCAAGGGTTCAAATCCCTCCTCCCCCCTCCACTTTTACCTCTATCGCTTCTGTAACAAACGTGAGCCTAGATTTACTAATGTGTTAGCACGTTAATTCATATTAATGCATCTCAATGCACATTACCAAGTTCAAGTGCCACTATTTTCAATGGCCTAGTTATGAATAGCTCAGGTTAACTGTACCATTGGTGTGAAAAGCAAACTAACACACTTTAGTAAAGTTAGTCCCAAGACCTACCCACTGTAACTGAATTAGTACTACTACTAATCATTTCTAAAGCACTACTAGATGTACGCAGCACTGTACACATTATATGCAGGTACTTTCTCTGTCGCTAGAGGGCTCATAATCTAAGGTTTTGTGCCTGGGGCAATATAGGGTTACGTGACTTTCCCAAGGTCACAAGGAGATGCAATGGGAATCGAACTCAAGTTGCCAGGATCAAAGCCTGCTGCAGCACTAACCATTAGGCCAATCCTCCACTTCAGCACGCATTTGAAAAGGTGAGTACTGAAATGCCCTGTGCACTGGTCATGCCAGAAAACAGTTTGCACCAACTCCTACTAATTCAAGAATGCTGCAGCACAACTGTCAGAGGGCTGCAAGCGGTGTGACCGCATCAAATTCTTCCTACAGAAACTATACTGGCTAGTGGCTACTAGTACCTTACAGACAAAATGAACCAGAGCATTTTAAACAATAAGTGAGCCCGCTACATGCCTTTGAGGCCTCAAAGGGTCCTCAAGGAGCATCACTATCTGCCAGGGGCATAGCCAGACTTCTGCAGGAGGGGGGTCCAGAGCTCGAGGTGAAGAGGCACATTTTAGCCCCCCCCCCCCCCCCCCCCCCGCTGATGACCCTCTCGACCCCCCTCCAACCCTCCCTCGCCGCCGCCGTCACCTACCTTTGCTGGCGGGGGACCCCAACCCCCGCCAGCTGAGGTCCTCTTCTTCCAGCGCAAAGCTTCATTCTGTTTCTGTGAGTCTGACGTCCTGCACGTAGACTCACAGTTACTTCTTGGGAGTAGCCCCCACATTCTGGAACTCGCTCCCAGAAGGGCTATGCTTAACTTAAGATTACCCCTACTTCAGAAAGCAGGTGAAAGCCTGGCTCTTCTCCCAAGCCTTTAATACATGTGGCAACTGACTACACACTCACTTCTGGACTAGCTTGCTGTGCACCCTATAACTTAGACCAGTTTACATAAGTACATAAGTAATGCCATACTGGGAAAAGACCAAAGGCCCATCAAGCCCAGCATCCTGTCCCCGACAGCGGCCAATCCAGGTTAAGGGCACCTGGCAGCTTCCCAAACGTACAAACATTCTATACATGTTATTCCCGAAATTGTGGATTTTTCCCAAGTCTATTTAGTAGCGGTCTATGGACTTGTCCTTTAGGAAACCATCCAAACCCTTTTTAAACTCTGCCAAGCTAACCGCCTTCACCACGTTCTCCGGCAACGAATTCCAGAGTTTAATTACACGTTGGGTGAAGAAAAATTTTCTCCTATTTGTTTTAAATGTACTACACTGTAGTTTCATCGCATGCCCCCTAGTCCTACTATTTTTGGAAAGCGTGAACAGACGCTTCACATCCACCTGTTCCACTCCACTCATTATTTTATATACCTCTATCATGTCTCCCCTCAGCCGTCTCTTCTTCCTTACATTGCTCTCTCCCATCGTCCCACCCCGTCGCTCAGTCCTCTATCTTCAATTCACCTTTTCATTGCCTTCCATTTTCGCCTTCTTCTCTAAATATTGCACTCTTTTTACTCTCTCTACAATCCTGTCCCTTATGCTCTTTCTCTTCTTTAGGCTATAGTAAGTGATATGAGAGCACGAGCACAGGAACAGGAAGGGCAGCAGTGAGGCCTCGGTACTGAAAGCCGGGCATTAGAATGCTGCACGAAGCTCCAGTGTACAGGGTTCTGATGCACATGCTAAAAAATATTTTTATTCCTGATGCAGTAAACTAATGGCATGCAAAGCGCTGCTGCATTCAGAGTGTGCACTGTAAGAGAAAAACAGCACAAACCACAGTGGTGGGATGAGGCCATTTGCTGTATTGTGAGTAAATGTCACCTTTCCTGCCAGTGCGCCAGTAGAAGAGAGAGCAGAGGAACTGAAGACTATGTTGGTAGGGTTTCCCTGTGGCCTGCCAGTAGAAGAGAGAGCAGAGGAGCTGGTGACCAGAATGGTTCTGTTGGTGAAATTCCCCTGGCCCTGCCAGCTGGAGAGACAGCAGAGGAGCTCTTGACCAGAGTACAGAGTTTAGTAGGGTTTCCTGAGGGCCTGCCAGTAGAAGAGAGAGAAGAGGAGCTGGTGACCAGATTAGTGAGGTTGGTTAGGTTTCCCCAGGCCCTGCCAGTTGGAGAGAAGGCGCAGGAACTGGTAATCAGAGTAGTGTTGTTGGCAGGGCTTCCCTGTGGCCTGCCAGTAGAAGAGAGAGCAGAGGAGCTGGTGACCAGAATGGTTGTGCTGGTGGAGTTCCCCTGGCCCTGCCAGCTGGAGAGACAGCAGAGGAGCTCTTGACCAGAGTACTGAGTTTAGTAGGGTTTCCCCAGGGCCTGCCAGTAGAAGATAGAGAAGAGGAGCTGGTGACCAGATTAGTGAGGTTGGTCAGGTTTCCCCAGGCCCTGCCAGTTGGAGAGAAGGCGCAGGAACTGGTAATCAGAGTAGTGAAGTTGGCAGGGCTTCCCTGTGGCCTGCCAGTAGAAGAGAGAGCAGAGGAGCTGGTGACCAGAATGGATGTGCTGGTGGAGTTCCCCTCATTTCTTATTCAACTGTACATGTAATTTGCCTTCAGTTTAGCCACCCAACTATTTATTCCAGTGACTCTGTACTTCCCCATCTTGTCCTGTCTATATATCTCAACCGAACTTGCTCTCTCAGCTAATTAAGATGTAGCATCATAACTATGTTATTTGAATGTTCTAATGCATATCTATTATGGGTTCTTGTTTATATTGTGCTGATATCATTATAATACCTATAACAGTGGTTCAAACCAGTCAGGTTTTCTGGATATCTACCATGAATACTCATGATAGATTTGCATGCAGTGGACGCAGTGCATGCAAATATTTCTCATGAATTTTCATGGTGGATATCCAAAAAACCTGACTGGCTGGGGTGCCTCCAGGACCACGTTTGGGAATCACTGACCTATAATATATGAATGCTCTTTCATTTTGTCTATTATGGTATCATTCTTATGCTGCTGTGCTGACCTTTATCATATTTCTGATGTATGATTTTACTGCATCAGAAATATAAGCATTTAACAGCACTGTATCATGTTAGTCCTATTATTAGAATTCAATTTGCTGTATCCAAGTTTACTTCAAGCTTATATTTGGTCATTTTATTGTTATACCGTTAATAAATAAATAACGACATTTTATGTCAAGCTGTATCTGCTGTGCACCACCTTGCAGCATGAATCTCTCCATAAAGATGGTTAATAACTCCCAATAAATAAATAAATCCAAAATCTAAATAAATCTCAGCGCTGCCTTTGTGCCATACTGATCCCTGATGTCATGCGTCTTTTAGCACCATCTGCTGCAGAGCACATAATCAAGCAAACAGCTCAACGCCTGAGACATCGCTGCTGACAAGATGTTGAACCTCTGATCAGGAAGAGACACTCAAATTGTAATGTCTGGGTACAAAACACTTTACCTTCCTTCCATTCAGCTCATCAGTTTAATTTTTTTTTTTTTTTTAGTAAACTTCCAGTCCCTTTACAGACATCCAATCATACTGCCTATCCTGACTGCACGGCGGACACCTCTACCTTCAGAACAGGAGGTCTGGTCTCAAGGGCATCATGAAAATTGGGAGCCCCATTCTAAAATAATACTGGACACGATTATATTTATTTGTTGCATTTGTACCCCACATTTTCCCACCTATTTGCAGGCTCAATGTGGCTTACACAGTACCGTAAGGCGTTTGCCAAATCCGGTATCTGTATCTTATCTTACACTTTCCAGTTTGTTCTTTGTTGTCACCAGAGATATGATTTAGACAATATCTCAAGGAAGTCTTAGTTAATTCAGAATCTTGACAAAATGATTCGTCCTCTTTTTATTATTTGCCTATGAATGTGGTTAAGGTAAATTGAGGGGAGGGTGAATCTGACCTATTGGGCTCAATTGAGTCCTATTCCCAAGACAGAGTAGCCTGAAGAGGTTTGTGGGGGGGTGGGGGGAGGGTTAGCAGCATTTAGCAGAGTCTGACTAGATAAGCCAAATGCTACTGCTTGTCCTAGACAGAAGTGCAAATTTCTCACTGTCCCTGCCACAGATAATGATGCACTATTTATAGAATAAGATCATTAAGCGTCACTAATGCAATCTCAAGCACTCTCTCTGTGACGACCCACCTCCCCCTCCCCACTGCCAATCCAATGACTGAAGCGCCACAGCCAGACTAAAGCAGCAGCCCATGAGCCCGGCCTGTGCCCACCTCTCCCCCCCCCTCTCTCTCTTGTAAATCTAAGCATATCCTTAACTTTAATACTGTGCCAGCTTCCCGGATTAGTGCTAGAGGTTACCTGTATGCAACATGCTCCTAGAGCTGCCTATAATGCCAGGAAGGACAGTGAGAGGATTTTATCCACATGTACGTGGCTTCTCAAATGATCAGAACCACATATTTGGAAAAACAAAATATGAAAGTGCAAAACCCCTAAGAGAGAAATTACACTGGCTCCCTCCTAAAGCACGTATCACGTTCAAGATTTGCACGATAGTTCATAAAATCATCTACGGAGACGCCCCGTCATGCATGCTTGACCCAGTGGACCTTCCACCCAGAAATTCCAAAAGATCTGCCCGTACTTTTCTTCACCTACACTTCCCCAGTTGTAAAGGATTAAAATATAAACTAACACATGCGTCCAGCTTTTCTTACATGAGCACGCAGTTGTGGAATACACTACCAAAATCGTTGAAAACCTCTTTACTAAAGCTTACCACGAGAAGCCATAACAAACCATAACATACTACCACGACTCCCTGATAATGACGGCCTCCATTCTATAACTGTTTGATTATATCGACATGTTAACCTTGTTATTCTTGACATCTTTGTAACACCAATTGTATTTCTGTACCCTGAAATGGCGATGTCATCACAGGTATTTGTAAGCCACATTGAGCCTGCAAATAGGTGGGAAAATGTGGGATACAAGTGCAATAAATAAATAAATACATCCCCACAGAGCAGTGATTCCCAACCCTGGTCCTGGAGGTACCCCAGCCAGTCAGGTTTTCAGGATATCCACAATGATTATTCATGAGAGAGATTTGCACTGTTGAAGAGGCAGTGCATACAAATCTCTCTCATGAATATTCATTGTGGGTATCTTGAAAACCTGACTGCCATAGAGGTACAAAGCTTAGACTGTAAGCCCTAAATACCTGCTGTACACCTGTATACAATTTATTTATTTATTGCATTTGTATCCCACATTATCCCACCTCTTTGCAGGCTCAATGTGGCTTACAATACATCATGGGTACTGGAAATAGAAGTGAATATACATTAGGTTTACAGAGGGTTTGTGTTACATGGTGGTGAATTACATGATGGTGTTAAAGCAAAAGACATTATAAGACAGTACTAGACGTTCAAAAGATTATACAGTTACACATGTTGATCTTTGTGATATATCTTGTCAAAGAGATAGGTTTTTAATAGTTTGCGAAAATTGGTCAGTTCATAAACCGTTTTCAAGTTACGTGGCAGCGCATTCCAGAGCTGCGTGCTCATATAGGAAACGGTAGATGCATGCATTGATTTGTATTTCAAACAATTGAACTTAAGCTTTGATTTGGACAGGCAAGAAATCTAGAAATGCATCAATACACTCCCTTCTGAATTCTCTTCCCCTGTATTCTCTCCACACCTAAAATCTACCCACAGATAAAGTTGTCATACCCTAACGCCCTCTTACTATTATTCGATCATCCTATCATTTCCCCAATGTCACATTCCATAGTTTCTATGCCCCAAAGATGTTTTGACTTGACTTTGTCTTCCATAATCCTTCACAATGTAACTCCGTCTTCCATAACGCCTCACAATGTAACCTATAATCGCATTGTAACAAACTGTATTTCCATCATTCACAATGTATTGTAAGCCACACTGAGCCCGCAAATAGGTGGGAAAATGTGGGATACAAATGCAATAAATAAATAAATAAAATGCAATTCCACATATGTAGAGAGAGAATACACAGACGTTCAGCTATGTATTGAATGATTACATCTATATACTGTGACTTTAACAGTTAATATTTATTTTTGTACTTAATTACACTTGTAAACCAAAATAGATCATCCAAAATGGTTCACAAGCATATAAGAAGTAACAGTTCAGAACAAAGATAAAAGTTACAGAAAAAAACTAAAAACAAAATACCTAACCATAATCAACCCACTTCAATCTAACATTCTAAGAATCACATCATCGGGGGAATAAAAAAAGTTTTCAGCTTCCTTCTAAATAACATATTCAAATTTAAGAATTCTCTCTTTATTCTCTCATAACACCTTCCCCTCATTAACTGCAAATGGCTGCTGTGTTAGTTGATGTGTTTAAGTAATTATGTTTTCTGAAGGAGATTCCAGCTCCTTCTTAAGAGCTTTGATCTGCCGCCCAACTCTGGCAAAGTCATAGATTAATCATTGCTGTGTATTTGAGGGGACAAAACAAGAGCAACTTCCTCTCACCAGATCTTGCTGGGTACTGTCAACATGGGAATGTCACTGTACAATGTTTGGTCTAAATCTCAGAAGACAGCCACTACTACTGAAGGATGAAAGGATGGAAAGAGAAGCTAATTCATACCGGCTAAACATCACCCAGGGTAAATCTTAAAAAAAAAAAAGGTGCCCACTCTTAGAACTGAGGCTAATGATGGTGGAAGAGATGGCGGACCATTCAGCTGAACATGAAACACCCAGTAGCGATATGTCGTGGTGAACTTGTTCATCGACCCACTGCCGCGGAAGAAAGTCCATTGAAGCTGATGAAAACATTAAGACAACTAGATACAGAGTACTCCCAAAGATAAAAAAAAGATCATGAATGGCATATCAAGACCACATCCAACTTTCCTTGATTTACGAGTGAGGCTCATTATTATACAAAGCTAACTTGGGACCCCCCCCCCCCCCCACTTCGCTGAACTGAGATTGACTGTAACGGGGTGGGGGGAATGACACAGAGGGCAATTGTTCAAGGTGTTCCCCCTTTGCAGAGAAAATATCATTGGTGTTTCCCAGTGGGGGTACTTCTCTCTATGCCAAGAAGGGATGGAGCCTTCATTTTCAGTTGGAAAACCCCAATGGGATTTCTCTTTCAACATGAGTTTGCAGTGGGTACAATGTGCCCTTAAGACTGCAAGCTCCCTGCGGTGTTTCAAAATTGCCCCATGAAATTAGTAGGCCAACAAACAGAGCATGCGCTAAGATGTACACACACCGCACCAAAAGAACTGACAGTGCACCCTGTCTGTATATAGACAAGCTACCTGCTTACAAAAGGAGCATACATTGTACTGATATCAGAAAAGGTGTTCAGAAGGTGGAGCAGTAGCCTAATGGTTAGAGCAGCAGGCTGAGAACCAGCAAAGCCCCTTCAAATCCCACTGCAGCTCCTTGTGATCTTGTGTAAGTCACTTTAACCCTCCATTACCTCAGGTACAAGCTCTCCAGGGACAGGAAAATGCCTACATTACCTGAATATAGCTAACCTTGAGCTACCCCTGAAAAAGAGTGTGAGCTAAATCCAAATAAATAAATTTACCAATGGCATGAACACTGTACTGTTAGCACTGACAAAGTGCCAACTTATCAAAGGAAAACACAAAGTAGTAACACAGAGAAGGCACTGATGAACCTCTGCTTCAGCACTTCGCTCATTCTTCTGTTTCTCAATGTGCGGATCGGCGCCCCCAGGAATCCATATGACTAGCTCCAGTGTACAAAAGACAGCCCTCCCTTCTTGTCCCACACAAGGTTTAATGTGCTATCATTTATCAGTGGCCTCATTTCTCCTTTTTTCTCTCACTGGACAGCTTGAGGAGAAACCACTCACAAGCCGCCCCCTCCCCCTCCCTCTCAAAACTCTTAAATTTGCTTTTACAGTTGTGAGTCTAATTACCTCCCCAAATCTCTCTGCATTCCCAGCCTTTCCTGAAACCCAGGATAATAAGGACCCTCATTCGTAAAAAGCCACCGAAACTCACCTGCCTTAAGCTGCTGAAGTACTGTTTGCCTGTCTTTTCAGGCAAATGCATCTATGTCAGTGTCCTGAAAAACATGCCGAAAGCTTTGAAGGGCACTGGTCCTCCTCGGGGTTGGGCAGCCTCCCCGTTAGGAAGTTTGCAATGTACAGAAGGCATTAAACTATGTTTACGGACCTTGTCAGACTGGCTCATCTAATTAAACACTGCTCTCATAATCTGAAACTTGTGCTACTTCAACCCCCTATATATGTCTGACTAATGGCTAAACTCTTATTTTTCTGCGCTCAAGATCACCCAGGCAGGTAGGTATACATGCAATCAGAGTGAACCCATTTCTCTGTAAGGGGAGTGGCTTTAAAAGACACTTCTCAATTTTATTATTGTGCCTTTGGTGAGCTCGTATTGAAAGAACCCCTCCCCCCCCCCCCCCCCCCCCCGGTACCTCACCGAAAGTGTCTTTACACAGTTTCTGTAGCATTTGAAGTCACTTGGCTCCTCCAAGGTGGTTCCAATTTGGTTCAACTCTCAAGAACAGATCGAACATGTCAAGATGTTGGAAAGCCTCTTATACTTGGCTGCTATAAATTTATTAGATGCCTTAATGAAACCTTCAACCTTGCAATCACACCATGGGGTTCATTTAGGAAAGAGAAAAACATTTAAAAAGTGGCATAAAGCAGCATTTGAATGTTTTTTTCACCAAAACATCCAAATCGATATTTTTGAAACCCATTTTCCAGACATATTTTTTATGCAGTTTGTTTGCAGTGCATCCAAATCTCAAGTGGGCATTTGGTTGGGTGGGGGGGGGGACGTTAAGGGCGGGATTTGGGCTTTCCTAAGACCTGGACATTTTCAGCTATAATGGAACAAAACAAAAATGTCCAGAACAAAACATTAGACGTTTTGAGCTAGACTTGTTTTAATAATGGCAAAGCAACAAAAAAAAGTAACCTAAAAGACAAGATGACCACTGGAGAAATAAAGGAATAAGGAATGGCATGCCCCTTACTCCCCCAGTGGTCAATGACCCCCTCCCAACCCCCCACGATGTAAAAGACAGACATACCAGTTTCTACGACAGCCTAAGATCTTACAGTCAGTCCTATTAGAGTAGCAAGTAGGTTCCTGGAGTAGCCTAGTGGTCGGTGCAGTGAACTGTGGAGAAGGGGACCAGGCCCATAATCCACTCTAGTTGTTACACTTGTGGTGGAAAGTGTGAGCCCTCCAAAATCTACCAAAAACCTACTGTACCCACATATAGGTGACACCTACAGCCATAAGGGCTATTGTAGTGATATACAGTTGGGTAAAGTAGTTATTTAGTGGGTTTACTATACAAGGGAGCAATGGTGAGATGTGTACCTGGGAGTTTTTATATGAACTCAACTGCAGTGCCCCCTAAGGTGCCCCAATGCTCTGCTGGGATGTCTGTGTGGCCAGTCTACTAAGAATGCTGGCCTCCTACATCCTAATGGCTTGGTTTTGTGCGTTTTCACTTGGCCTTTTTTTTTTTTGCAAAAAATGGATCAAAGAGACGCATCGAGCACAAAAACATCTAGCAAGTGGCCATTTTCGAAAAGAAAAAAAAAAAAGAACAGGTTTTTCTGTTTTGAAAATAGCTATTTTGCTATTTGGATTCTTGACATGTTGAGTAAAACGTCCGAAGTTGGACTTAGATGTCATATTGAAAATGACCCTCCATATCAATTAACTTTCATGGCCCTAGGTCCCTCCCACCTCGCTACTCATTACCACTCTCAGCCCTATCCCTCCAGAAAAATCCTGTAAAAAAATAAAATAAAATTCACCACGTCAATTAACTGCCCCTCTCTCTCTCTATGTATATACGAAGGTACCTGGCATTGCATAGGAAATGTGATATTGCATCCAATCCGATTTCAAGGCAAATGGACCAACGAGGGCGGGACCAGAGCTGAACGAGGGAAGGGAAAGGAAGACTCCCAAAGCGCCGCCCAGCAGCTCGCAGCACGCTTTTCATGCTGCTACTACTACCTGCCGGCCACTCCAACGTTGACGACGAGGTAATTTCAAATTCTGAGGGCGGGGGGGGGGGGGGGACTGGAGCTTGGGCAGTTGGGGTGGGGCGACCAGGTGCGCCGCGCGAGGCCCTATCCGGTCACCTCAGTCACCTCGCCCTAAGACCGGCCCTGAAAACATGTGTAGATGGTTCTTTGAGGTTCAGTAGATTCAGGACCTACTGTTTTGCTTTGACTGTAGGTCACAGGCAATGTTCTCTTTAAGCTGTGCGGGAGTCCTCTACCTACATTCCTCCTGTCCATAGTGTTTGAAAACATATTGAAACATCACACTAGAGAATGACATGGGGACAGGGATCTGCGCCGTTTACTGCGGATGTGGGAGCAAAACTTTTTACCGCCCCATGGGAGCAGTAAAAAGCTTTGCTCCCGCAGTAATAAACAAAACAAACAGTTGCAGTTATCATTCCCAGTCCGGTATCTCGGTGCTTGCCTTTCTCCCTCCCGCAGTAGCTCTACCTTATGCAGCCGGGCAGCGGTGGGCTGGAGCCAGCTCGCATGAGCCATTTGTTCATTTTTAAAGAATTTTGGGAGCCAGTTGTTAAACTTTAACAACAGACTTACAAAATTTGGGCTCAGGTCCCTTCTCGGCATCGTTATCACCTTCTTCCCCGTGGCTTGTTTCAGTGGCGTAGCTACAGAGTGCTTCAAGGGCCAAAGCCCCCCCCCCCCCCCAACAATAGTGGCCAGCCAGGCGTTTTTTTTGCTCCCTGCCCCCGCAGTCAGGCAGCTGAGCTCTCCCTCCCTTCTTTCAGGTCCAGCAGGCTATCTCTCCTCCCTGTTTCCAACAGTGAGCAGTGGTGCAGGCAGTGCTGAAGACAGCTGTTTCCGGCTGCCCTGGTCCCGTCGCTGCTTCATCCCGCCTTTTCAACTTCCTGTGAGAGGGACAAAGCAGCGAGACGGAACGAGGCAGCCAGAAGCAGCTGTCTTCTGGGCTGCCCGTGCCACGGCTCACTGCTGGAAACAGGGAGGAGAGTTAGCCGGCCAGACCCGAAGGAAGGGAGGGAGCGCTCTGATACCTGACTGCGGGGACAGGGAGCAGACACTCTCAAAACAAAGCAACAAAACCTGTGAGCTACTTCTTCCATGTTCTCGTTCTTTATTATTGGTACCATTTTTATTTGACCCCACTTATATTTTCAAACATGCCTGTTTGTGCAGTATACAGATGTACACAGAGGAAGTATAATAATAATGGAATAACTTTTCATAGGCAGAGTAGTAATTTGCTATAAATTGTAATCAGTGTGTCATTTGGAGGGACTGGTTATAGGGACCCACAGAGAGGGGGCACTGGAAATGCGGGAAGGGGGTTGATGGAGTGGACCCACAGAAAAGGAGAGGGATGCTGGACCCAAAGGGGGAGCTAGAGAGAAGGGAGAAAGACGCTGGACCATTGGGGGGAGGGCTGGTTGGAGAGAAGGGAGTGAGAGATTCTGGACCTATGGGAGGGTAGCGCTTGAAAGAAGGGAGAGAGGGGCAATGCCAAATATGGGGGTATGTGGACACAGAGGGAATATGCTAGACATCAAGGAGAATAGGAATGCAGAAGGGAGATGCTGGACGTGGGGGGAGGCATAGGGACACAGATAAGTGATGCTGGACATAGGTGGAGGGGATAGGGATAGGCTTAGGGCTCTCTCTGCACAGGGGGCAGATGTCCTAGTTCCCCCCCCCCCCCCCCCCCACACCATATTTTGCACTGTGAGGAGGAAATGCATATCTTTCTACTTCTTTGGTGTGGCTTCTTGTTGTTTTAGGTTAATATATGTTTAGCATTTTTGGTCAGCTATTATGTATTTGGCATTTGTGTTTCGTGTGTGTGTGACTGAGGTATTCTGTTAGCATGAATTTTCTTTGTAGCATTCTGTAGTAATTTGGCTTGATCAGTTTTCCTGATAGTGAAGGGGATATTTGTGAGGGGAGACAGGGATTTTGCTGACCTTTGTTGTGTATTGTTTTTGATTTATAAAACGACAGCTGTACAGAATATTGTTTCTTTTTATACTTTAATAAAATTATTTAAATACAAAATCGGCTTGTGCAGATGGAATCTGACAGAGTTCACGGGGACAGAGCTCACGAGGTTGGGGCGGGGACACATTTTTTCCCCATGTCATTCTCTACATCACCCCCCCCCCACACACACACACACCCCTATAGGAGGTAGAAATGAGGTTGAAGGACTCTTGCAGAGCTTAGAGGGATCATTAGTCATAAGAATAGTTTTGGAGAGAAGGAGAGGGCGTTGTCCTTCCAATGCCACACTGGGAAAAGATCAAGGGTCCATCGAGCATCCTATCCACGACAGCAGCCAATCCAGGCCAAGGGCACCTGGCAAGCTTCCCAAACGTACAAACATTCTATACAAGTTATTCCTGGAATTGTGGATTTTTCCCAAGTCCATTTAGTAGCGGTTTATGGACTTGTCCTTTAGGAAACCATCTAACCCCTTTTTAAACTCTGCCAAGCTAACCGCCTTCACCACGTTCTCCGGCAACGAATTCCAGAGTTTAATTACACGTTGGGTGAAGAAATATTTTCTCCAATTTGTTTTAAATTTACTACACTGTAGTAGTCTGCTTGTCAATGCCTGATAAATAGCGGTATATTGGAGAGTAAGGGCACCATGTAGTAGTAAATTAGTCTAGAGTGGATCTGCTTGCAAGGGGGAGGAGGGACTGGGTGGGGGGCTGGAGGGGTTGAGTGTGATGTATATGGCTAAAGCCTGGCAGTGCTCTAGAGCTTTAATGTTTCATTTTCTGATATTTGTGATAAGCACTATCTTACCTAATGAAGTATTCAAGTGTATGATATTAGGAACATGAGTCATTTAAAACCTAATGTTAACATGGGCCAAGGAATCGTTAAGAGGGGGAGGGGGGAGAAAAATGGGGATGAAAAGTGTTTGGCGAAGTTGAATATGTTGCAAGAATGCTGTTTTGTATATCAAGCAATGATATATGCATATTCTACACTACTTTGTATTGTGATAATCGTTAATAAAACAGTTTAAACATAAATTTACTACACTGTAGTTTCATCGCATGCCCCCTAGTACTAGTATTTTTGGAAAGCGTGTACAGACGCTTCACATCCACCTGTTCCACTCCACTCATTATTTTATATACCTCTATCATGTCTCCCCCTCAGCCGTCTCTTCTCCAAGCTGAAAAGCCCTAGCCTCCTTAGTCTTTCTTCATAGGGAAGTCGTCCCATCCCCGCTATCATTTTAGTCGCCCTTCGCTGCACCTTTTCCAGTTCCACTATATCTTTCTTGAGATGCGGCAACCAGAATTGAACACAGTACTCAAGGTGCGGTCACACCATGGAGCAATATAACGGCATTATAACATCCTCACACCTGTTTTCCATAGATGCTTCTCCCCCTGCATACTCCTTGTATATTCTTCTAAGTTTTCCTATGCTGTATTTTATTTAATGTTTGTAAGCCACATTGTGCCTGCATGAGTGGGAAAATGTGGGATATAAGTGAACAATAAATAAATAAATAATACCCAACATTCTATTCGCTTTCCGAGCTGCAGCAGCACACTGAGCAGAAGGTTTCAGTGTATTTTCGACGACACTTTCTTGGTCCGTAACTCCTAACATGGAACCCTGCATGACGTAGCTATAATTTAGGTTCTTTTTTCCCACATGCATCACCTTGCACTTGCTCACATTAAACGTCATCTGCCATCTAACCGCCCAATCTCGTAAGGTCATTCTGTAATTTTTCACAATCCTGTCGCGAGTTAACGACTTTGAATAACTTTGTGTCATCAGCAAATTTAATTACCTCGCTAGTTACTCCCATCTCTAAATCATTTATAAATATATTAAAAAGCAGTGGTCCTAGCACAGACCCCTGAGGAACCCCACTAACTACCCTTCTCCATTGTGAATACTGCCCATTTAACCCCACTCTCTGTTTCCTATCCTTCAACCAGTTTTTAATCCACAATAGGACTTTTCCTCCTATCCCATGACCCTCCAATTTCCTCTGTAGCCTTTCATGAGGTACCTTGTCAAACACCTTTTGAAAATCCAGATACACAATATCAACCGGCTCCCCTTTGTCCACATGTTTGTTTACTCCTTCAAAGAATTGAAGTAAATTGGTCAGGCAAGATTTCCCCACACAAAAGCCGTGCTGACTCGGTCTCAGTAATCCATGTCCTTGGATGTGCTCTGTAATTTTGTTTTTAATAATAGCCTCTACCATTTTCCCCGGCACCAACGTCAGACTCACCGGTCTATAATTGCCCGGATCTCCCCTGGAACCTTTTTTAAAAATGGGCGTTACATTGGCCACCCTCCAATCATCCGGTACCACGCTCGATTTTAAGGATAAATTGCGTATCACTAGCAGTAGCTCCGCAAGCTCATTTTTCAGTTCTATCAGTACTGTAGGATGAATACCATCCGGTCCAGGAGATTTGCTACTCTTCAGTTTGCTGAACTGCCCCATTACGTCCTCCAGGTTTACCGTGAAGTCGGTAAGTTTCTCCAACTCGTCCGCTTCAAATATCATTTCCGACACCGGTATCCCACCCAAATCTTCCTCGTTGAAGACCGAAGCAAAGAATTCATTCAATCTCTCCGCTACGTCTTTGTCTTCCTTGATCGCCCCTTTTACCCCTCGGACATCCAGCGGCCCAACCAATTCTTTTGCTGGCTTCCTGCTTTTAATATACCGAAAAAAATTTTTACTATTTTTTTTGCCTCTAATGCTATCTTTTTTTCATAATCCCTCTTGGCCTTCTTTATCTGCGCCTTGCATTTGCTTTGTCACTCCTTATGCTGCTTCTTGTTATTTTCAGACGGTTCCTTCTTCCATTTTCTGAAGGCATTTCTTTTAGCCCTAATAGCTTCCTTCACCTCACTTTTCAACCAGGCCGGCTGTCTTTTGGCGTTCCGTCTTTCTTTTCTTATTAGTGGAGTATGTTTGGCCTGGGCCTCCAGGATGGTATTTTTGAACAGCGTCCATGCCTGTTGTACAGTTTTTACCCTCTCAGTTGTCCCACTAAGTTTTTTTCCACCGTTCTTCTCATTTTATCATAGTTTCCTTTTTTTAAAGTTAAACGCTAACGTATTTGACTTCCTGTGTATAGTTACTTCAAGGTCAATATTAAAACTGATCATATTATGATCACTGTTATCAAGCAGCCCCAGTACCATAACATCCCTCACCAGATCATGCGCTCCACTAAGGACCAAGTCTAGAATTTTTCCTTCTCTCAGTAAGGTTCTGAGCTGTCTATCTCACAATGGCTCCCCTTTCATCCATTTTCTTTCACTGCCTCTGATCCAGATTAATAGGTCATTCAAGTGGGTACAGGGCAGTTGATGGATCTGGAACCCAGCCTCTTTTCGCTTATATTCTGGCTCACAAGGAAGCAATTTTGGCCAGGTGGAAAAATGTGGAGCCCCCTTCTGGAGATGCGGAGGATTTTGAAAATGGATATCAGATCTGAAATGATGAAGGGGTGAATTGCCTATAGCCTAGATTTAAAATGCATCCCCCCTTCTGGACTTTTTCAGGCCAGCATAAGAGATTTTTTACTATTGCTGACAGGATTCTCTTGGTGTCTTGTGTATTCTGGTGGGTCATGCTGATTATTGCAGGATAAGGGTGGCCAATATGGGACTGGGCCAATGGGGATTGGGGTAAATATATATGCTGAGAGTTTTTTTTTAAACCCTTTTATGATCTTCTAAGGGAGGGAGGCTGCACTTATGTTAGGAACTCTTGGTTCCTAATCGAAGCCCTGCCACTAATGTGAGTAAGTGGATGCAGACCACTGTTACCTAACTGTGCTAAAGTTTATCCTATGCACTTCTTATTCAGTAATAATATTGTGATTACTGGGTGCTTTGAGGTCTCATTTGGAGACAGGATGTCTTGCAAATCCTTAATTTATTTGTTGGTGTAAGATAAGTACATAAGTGTAAAAGGAAAGAAAGTTAATTGCCGAGCTGCAAGCAGTGTTTAATTAGATGTGCAAGTCTTACAAGGTCTGTAAACACGATTTAATGCCTCCTGTACACTGTGGCATTCCTAACTGGGCAGGCTGTACAACCCCCGAGGGAACCAGTGCCCTTCAAAGCACTGGGATTGCTTCTCGGGACACTGATCAAGATGTACTTGCCTGAAAGGACAGGCAGACAGAACTTCAGCAGCTATAACACCAGGTTTCAGGAAAGGCTAGGAATGCAGAGAAATTTGGGGAGGTAATTAAACTCGTAATTCTCAAAGCAAATTTAGATCCGTGTGTATTTCCTGGTATGAATTCAACTTTTTTTGTGTGTTTATTCCATGCACTCAATCTACATGCAAATATTTTTCTACCTTATCCATTAATCAGGAAAGGAAGACTCTCTCTAGATAAACACAGGTCCTTTCAAAATTATCTTTCCGCCGAATAACAGACCAACAGCAGTAAAATGCCTCTCCCAGTAAGTTAGCCCCCCCCCCCCCCCCCCCCCCCCCCCGAAATCGCAACCAGTCTCTTTCATGAGCTGTACCACCAGGAATCCTCAATCACAGCTACCTAGAAGTGTTTTGCTGTATTTGTTAGGATTTCTCTAGTCCTGGAGATGTTCCCCTAACTACTATGGTTCAGAGGGTTACATCTTTAAATCCTTGTGAATCTCAGAAGAGTATCCTCCATCCCCCACTCCAAGTTACTTGGTTAGAGTTATTAAAATGCATCATTTTTTAAAAATGCATGTTACTATAGTCTGAGGGGCTGATACAGAAAGCTACGCATTACAGCCACCGGTTGGGTGAACAGCTTCTAAAGTGAACATAATGCAAGTTTTGTTTTCCACTGCAGTAAATTAATGGCATGCAAATTACCGCTACACTAAAAACAGCACACACTGAGGCAGTAGCACGAGGCCATTTGCATTTATCTGCTGACGTCCACTACGTTACTCACCTTGATCTACCAACGAAACATGTGAACTACATATAAATAAATGTGACCCGCCTCAAGTGCAGAGTAATCAAATCTAAAACCCAAATCTGGAAAAGGCAGAAATCCCAAAATTAATAAGCAAGCTTCCCATAACCTAAAGTGCTAAATGCAATATAACGAAACAGTGGAGGTTTGACAGCCTGGCCTGAGTTCAAGTCACCAGCTGATACTGAAGAAAGTTCCCTGCCAACCCCTCAGCAAGGAAAGGGTGCCCTGCCCTCGAGGAGATTAGAGAAATCAACTCTAATCTAGACTTCTCATTTTGGCACATGGTCATAATACAAGCAGCAGGAAGATATCTTTTAAATCAGCCCCTCCCTCTCTCCCCCCACCAAACAACTTAAATCTGGTATGGCCCTTTTCCAGGTGCCCATGTGGCATCCTAAGAAATAGACCCTTATTAGCCAATTAAGCAACGTAGACAGTCACATACAGTTTAAGATTTGACTGGTGGCTGATGGGGATTCCTTGGCCCAGCCAGCTGAAGAGGCAGTGGAGCTAAGCAGGCAGAACAATGTGGAAGGTGGGAATCTCCGGGTCCCGCCAAGCCAAAGATTCTGCACCTGCAGCTGGGCGGAGCACCTGGAGCCTGTACCGCAGCTCCTGACTGCTCTACCTGGCTTTCAATACGAGAACCACAAGCATGTTTGTGGACCAAAACATTATTATTATTAGCATTTGTATAGCGCTACCAGACGTGTGCAGCGCTGAACACCTGATACAAAGAGACAGTCCCTGCACAAAAAGAGCTTAGAATCTTAATAATACAGACAGACAAGACAGTTACGGGTGAGGGATGCTAATCTTGCACTCACTGTCCAGTTAAACCAGAGGAGAAACGGTAGGGGCCAGATACTGATGGGTGAAGAAAAGAAGGAGAAGCAGGGGTATGATGGAAGTTAGGGATGTAGGGAATGGGAAGAGGTAGGGAAGGATGCCGGAAGAAGAGGAAACACGGGAAGCAGATTTTGATGGATAGAGAAAGAGAGATAGTGATAGTTGCTAGCAGGGCACATCAGTGGTGCTGGGATCAGTGAAAATAGGAAAAGAGAAGCAGAGGGGGGGTGTTGGGCATGATATAGAGGAGAGAGTGAAAGGGGGTATGCTAGTGGGCAGAGGGATGAGAGGAGGGATGCTGTACTGGAATCACCACTATTAAAAGGAGGATATGTTGTGCCAGACCTATCGGAGTTTGTTGGAGCTGTGCTAGCAGTTGAGGTCAGCATTGGGGTTGGTGGGGTGGGGGGTGGGGATGGAAAATCCAAGGCTGATGGCTTGCCTAGGCTTGCCAGTACCCTTACAGTATCCCATGCAATGAGATGGAGACAACTAGTGTGCAGTGCCAAGCCAACACCTTCCCCTGTCTATCTTTTCATTTCAGGTCCTTGGAGAGAGAGCTTAAGCATTTTGACAGCAAAGGGATTCTTCCAGTTCTTTCATACCTCCCTCCTCCTACCTGCAAGACATAAGCTGAAGAATGGGGCAGACAATTTCTTCCTTGAGGCCACTATTAGCAAAGACATCTCTCAACTAATCAGCAGGCAATTAGCTATAAAGAGTTCAGGATGTGGCCGGAGATAAAGGAAAGAAAGCCCCTCCTCCCCAGGATACTAAATCCCATCCTGAGATAATGAGGCTTTATTATAATTTTATGGCGATAACGATAGCTCCTCCATTTGCCTGTTGGACACACCATTAGGCATTTGAAATCAAGGTGACACTCACCCATTCCTCTATGCCAACGCTTATTTCTAGAATTCATTTGAGACTTAAGCTCCATTAATGAAGTTAGAATCTGTGGATCTCCGCCCCGGCTGTATTTCAATCACAGAGGCTTTGGACAGAAAATCATCATAAACGTGGGGTCAGTCCCTCGCATTTTAAGGAGAAGGAAATCATTTTAGCAGAATATTATAAAAGACACATTAATTAGCTAAAGTGCCGGCAGCTTTTACCCTATTGGACTCAATTCCTGAAAAAGTATATTGTGCTGTGACATTGTCTTCAACTACAAATTAAAACAAAGGAAAAAAATTAATGAACTCAGAACTGGCTTTAGGATGGAACAAGGCCTAGTGTGGTAATGAAATGTGGGGCCCTTTGTTTCATCATCCCACCAGGAATGGTTTCTGCTTTTCCCTCATCCCACCCCTTCCCTCTTTCAATGGACCACTTGTGGGACCGCCATTTACAAGACTGTCACAATTTCTCCTATCTCCTGAATCCGATTGATTCCCTAGAGCAAGATCAACCAATCAGCCATGGGGGTTGGGGAAGAAACAGCAACAGCAGGTTAGATAGTCGCGTGACTTAATAATATCTACCAGTTAAGGATCTAGGTAAAGCTAAAGTTTCAAATTTTATTAGTCTTGAAATACTGCTGATTTTGCACAGCATCTCTGCAGTTTGCAGTTATAATATCAGAGGTAGTGACCACTGGAGAAGGAAGCCCTGCCAGTGTAACAGTTATCACCTGTTGGTCAGTTACTTAGCCTGAACAGGTAATGGCCACTGGCAGGATGGGACTATTAGCGGAGGAAGGGAGGAGGGAAACTGTAGAAGAACGAGAATGGCTGGAGTGGGGGGGGGGGGGGGGGAGGGAAGAGGTCTTTACAGAGCTAACATGCAGAAGCATTCCAAGCCAGAATTACAACGTGCAACACGCCCCGAAAGTGCCCCCTCCCCGCCCACTGTACCATGACCATCACAGAGGAGATAATGGACAGGGAGTGACTTTTGAGTCCCAATCTCCCTTGCGATCTGTGTGGCCCGCACAGCTGTCTCAGCCCTCAGGACAACCCTGTTCACATGGCCTCAAGCAAAACTTCTGTGATTGAATTTGTGCAATGTCATAAAGAAGGGGGGAGGGGATCTGTATCTTATGGTTTTCAAGGTATTCATTCACTTAAAAAAAAATCTTTTGGGGAGTGAAGCTCAAAGCTAAAAACAACTATGTTAAGTCAACTTTGAATTAAGACCAGTGTGAACAGCTGAAGCTGAAAAGGTTAACGTCACACAGGCTGTGACATATAAATGCAATGCCACTTGGGAGTACAAATTTTAAAAAACACAGATGCATCATCTTTTACAGGCAATGTAAGAGCTTGGAAGGTCTGCAGCCTGATGACTCTGAAGATCTTTTGAGTCAATGGCTAGAGTTTCAAAATGCCACCTAAGTCCTTGAGAAAGTTGTGTTTGATGAAACCTGAGGTTGGGCGTGCAGAGAATGTTCAAGGGGCATTTGAGAAAAGCCCAAAGTTGAGGGAGTTTTTCTGTTTGTAGCTTGAATGAGGGAACAGGACACAGAAAGGACAATTTAAAAAAGATAAGTTTGGCTTTCTAGTCCTTGTTTTTGATGTGTAATTTAATCATCAATTTATTTACTTTGATAATTGTTTTGATGGTAGTTGATTCTCTTATATTTGCTTTACTGGCGTTGCTGTTCTACTGACTGCACTTTGTTTTTGTTTCATTACGTTTTAATTAAAAAAAAGATTAAAAAAGAAAAAGAATTGTTTTGAATGATTTTAGTTTTTTTAGACACTTAAACACAATTTGCACAATGTTGGTGTTTTCAAACTGCCCGATGAAAGAAACTAAAAATTTTATTCACTTTGAGGTGTCTATGTTTGGATGCTATATGAGTGAATTTCTGTTATCTGAGGGCATTTCACATTTAAAAATTTAACAAACACAAAGTGGGTTGTGAACAATGGCTCTTCAGAATATGAACTGCAGGACACCAATTGATTGATGAAATGAGCTTTATTGCTTATAGAAGACTCGACATGGCACTGTTTCGGTAATAGTGTCTGAATCAGGAGTCAACAAAACAATCGAATAGACAATAAATTGTAAAATATTAATATAAATGAATAATTACAATATTAAATACTTAAACTTATTACATTAGAAGTTTTAAAAGAAACCTACAGTTAAATGTAAACAACCATAGATATAATAAATAAAAACAAACAACAGTTAAAATGAGAATAAGTACTATTAATTCCAATCGTATAACAAATAAATAAATATTATCAGCACCAGTCAAATAAAAAAATACAAAATACTGATATATAAAGAAACAAGACGAGCCAGAGCACAATCTAAAAATGTGTATGAGAAGAATAAAAAAAAAAATACTAACCTCAAAGTTGTTGTAAAATGCAAAACTGTTAGTGGACCAATATATGTGGTCATAAAGTCTATGAAAACGTGAAAGAACACATAAAAATGAGTTTCTTACAGTAAACATTGTAAAGTAATGAAAAAGAGGAACACGGGGACTGATCAGGGTTTTTAACTGAATAAACCACCTAGTGGTAAAGAGTGAATGCAAGGGCATACTAGAGAAGTTTGCGCCATGGGAGGAACCCTGATGGACTCTGAAAACCGTTATCAAAGATGAGACCCTCACAGAGGTTTATCTCAGCCAGTGCTAGAACAAAGAAAAGTCTTATTTTAAAATTTTTAATAGAGAGTTTTAATAGGCTGTAATATATTTTAAGGACCAATAAGCATGACCTGGTGTCCTGACCTCTCTGGACCACACAGTTCTCTTCTTTAAATGACGGCATCATGGCTGGTGTACAAGAGCTGCCTAGCGGTTAGAGCGTGCTGGGCCATTTTTTACCGTGTGTAGGAAAAAGGGCCTTTTTTTTAAAGGGGCCGGAAAATGGACATGCGCTAAAATTGAAACCAGCACATCCATTTTCGGCCTGAGACCTTACTGCCACCCACTGATCTAGTGGTATGGGCTCATGCGTGATGACTGGTTGGCGAGTGCCAACTAACAACACAGAAGCAAAAAAAAAATTATTTGTCCTGGAATTATGGGTGCGCCAAATCCGAAATTACCGCTGGGGGGGGGGGGGCGTGCTAGCCTGGTGGCTCATTTTGGCGCGCATAGAGCCTGCACTGCCTTTGTGAAAAGGCCCTTTAACCCTCTACTGCCTCAGGTACAGACTGTAAACACTTTGGAAACAGGGAAATACCTACTGTACCTGAATATAACTTTCCTCTGAGGTACTAGAGAAAAAGTCAGGTTCTAAATCCAAATAAATAATAGGAAACTTCCAGTTTCCTCCAAGATCAAAATGACTACTAAGATCGTCTAAATACTAACTCCAGAATATACTAGAAAATGCTTATCTGGTTCCTGCCTTTAGCCCGATGTATGCACAAATTTATTTATACATAGAATAACTCTTAGGCCCAGAATGATGTAGAAAATGGCACCCATACTGTTGGAGAACCACAGGGTCATGGTCAGAGGGAGGCAGGCTGCAGCCTAAAACAAGTAAGCTGGCCAGGTAGGGGAGAGGAAAGTGGACCAATGATGAGGTTGGGCGAAGGGTGCGGAGGATGAGGAAATGCAGACAGTAATGGGAAAACACAAACGTCCTCTTTTGAATTTCATCAAGTCTTCAGCTAGTACAGTAGATTTAATTTTGGTCAGAAAAGCAAATTAAGTCCATGCATGCAAAAAAAAACAAAACCTGTTCCTTTTGGAGAGTTGCATGGGGACAGAGGTTTCAATCATTCCCCATCCATCCCTGCTAGAATCTAACTCGTCCTCGCCCATCCCCACTGGAATCTCCTCCACCCCCCCCCCCCCCCCCGCCTGTCCCAGCAAGTAATCACTTCCATCCCCGCCCATCCCCTGTACATAAATAATCCTTGTGGTAAAATAAGCCAACTTAACAGTAGCCCATGTTGATAACTTCCCCTCTCAGTGCTTATGAGGATTTCTATTATATCAACCATATCCATTAATTTTTTTTAGTGCTATTATAATTGCTAAGATGCTTAGAAACACAAGGAAAGGATAGGTAAAACTGGCCTGGCACTACACTTCCAGGGAACCCCACAGGACCTGCATCCATCTCCGTGGGAGTCCCGTGGACCTGGGGGAGGGATCCCTGAAGGATTACCGCTAACCCCATTCCCATGCAGCCACCTGGTGACAGTGACACCCGTCACAGTGAACATGCTGAGGCCTGTGGCCCTCATGCAGTGAGTAGATTCAGCACACATCCTCCCCAATAAGTCCACTTTCAGCATATAAACTTCAGAACACAATAGGACAGACAGAGCGAGGATGCAGCAGAAGGGAGATATTCCATGGCAGCAATGCAATCAGAAATTGTGTCCCTGCAGAGAAGACGGATGAAGAACTAAACTTCTATATTATGAAACTATCCATTCTTTTAACTAAATAACTCCTTTTTTTGGCATGGGGGGAGGGGGGCTGGACATGCTTGAATTCAGCATTGCTCCAAAAGACTGTCAGTCATTCAGCCACCCAAGGAGAGGATGTTTTGCTTCTTCTGAAAACAGATTCTAAGGGTCTGTGCCACTAAAACTTTCTCCCACTCTGTGTTGATGAGGAAGGAAAACACTTTAAAATCAGACCCCACAAGGCATCCACTGTAGCTCTGCTCTCTTTGGAGAAAATATCTTTCTCCATCCGAGGTCAGTGCAGGAGGAGCAAGGATATGCCTTCCTAAAAAAGCTGTACTCCACTTCTGCACCTTCAGTCTATTATCAGAGGCCAGCTTCCACAAGGGTTTGGTACAGACTTCAAAGGACCCCCTAACCCCAGCAAGCTCCTGACCTAAGAGTTATCCTCCAAAGCTGCCAAACTGTTTCAGCCCTATAATAGTACAGCTGAAATAACACAGCAGAATCCTTCTAAACACCTCCCACTCTGTTCACGGGGAGCACTTCAAATGCACAACATGCCCCAGTTTCACAATAAAACCGACAGCCTGGTTTTTCTCTCCACATATTCATCGCAGTCCTTTCCTGCCACTAAAAACCACAAAGCTCCAATCACACCGGTGCTGGAAAGATGTGGCACAGACTGCTCTCTCAGTTCTGAGAGAATGCAAGAAGGGACAGTGGCCCCATTAAGACCTGATGGGTACCTCAAAATGAACCAAACTAACGTTGCCAGAGACGGCATGCTAAATCGATGGACCAGTGGTCTGACTCAGCATGGCACTTCCTACGTTCTTAGGTTACTATCTACAAAGTATCTGGATTTGTTTGGCTGGTTTTGGATGGTGTGGAGTACACCTGAAACAGTTTGAAAGGTTCTAATTCTACATCAGATATGCGTAGATAGGGTAGCAGCATTACGAGAAGAACCCGATGTCTCTCTGTTAGGAGGAACATCTTTGAGTGCTGCTCTTCCAGACTCCCTTGTTGAAAACGCCCCGATTGCAACATCAGCTTCTACATTTTCTCAGAAACCACTCACCTGGGGGGAGGAATGAGAAGTGAGTTAGTTTCTGCTACTCCTCCCAAGGATGTTTCCAAAGTGGAACTTTGGAGATTAATAATGAAAATGGAAGAAACTTTGACTAATTGTTCCTTTACTGGTGAAGCAGCAACTAAAGTGACCACTTTAGAGACAGATGTTAATGATCATTCTGGAAAAATTAAAATTCTAGAAGATGCTAATGCTTCCCTAGTGAAGAGCAATAGATTAGAAAAAGTGGAGAATCAATTGTGAGCTAATAATTTGTGTTTTTTAATTTTCATATAATATGATTGCTCCATATGTTGGAGGTCTTGTCTTTTGACCCATCATCCCTCCCTAACATTTCCAGAGCTTACTATATTTCTGCTTCTATTAAAAATATTTCTGGTGGAGGGATGGAAGAGGTATTAGAGATGGACCTAACCACATTGCTGGAAACGTCTATTCAGGAAGCTATGTTGAGAAGTACTGTAATGGTTACTTTTGAATATAATGGACAGAAATAAGGTTCTGGTAAATTTCTTCAGAAAAAAGACTGGCTCATTTTCATGGCTCTCCTACATATGTTCATCCTGATGTATCTCAAATAACTCAAATGTTTCAACAAAAGCTTCTTAAGATGAGGCCAAGGGCTTTGTCCCTTGGCATGACCTTCTTTCTAAAGTTTACTAGACAGTATCAAGAGAATTTTCAGGAGAAAGTATATTTTCTCAGATTCTTCACACCTGGAGAAATTGTTATAGACTATGAAGCTAAAAGTGCTACAATAATATCTGTACAGAGCACAGCTGTCCAACCATGGCCCTCACCAGGTCAGGTTTTCAGGAATTCCCTAATGAATATGCATAAGATTTATTGGCATACAATGGAGGCAGTGCATGCAAACATATCTCATGTATATTCATTGGGGAAATCCTGAAAACCCGACTGGATTGCGGCACTCAAGGACCAAGGTTGGACAACCCTGGTATAGAGAAATATATGTTTTCATTCATTGACAATATAGGTTGAATGTTTTTGCTGACATGGTTGGGCTAGGACGAAGGGTCTTTGATTCTTTATTGTTCTTTTTCTTTTTATCATTTTCTAGATTTATCTTTTTTGTATCTTTCCTCCCATATTTTTTTTACGGGGTTTTTTTTTTTTTTTTCAAGTGATGAGGAAAAGGGGGCAGACTGATAGTGATCTGGGTCCCTGGGCAATTGGGATAATGGGCCCCTAATCATCTATCAAAGGTGATTAAACAAGATGGAGGCTAGGGGAGATTGGGCCCCTTACTGCTATGGACCCTCAGGCACTGCCCTATTATTCCAATGGTCAGTCTCTAAGATTTTTCAACTGAAATTTCTTGTCAGTAATTGTGGCTTATATAATGTATTTGATAATAGCTAATAAAATTAAAAATTAAAAAAAAGGTCTCTAATTCTTTATGCAAAGTTACCCAAAAGCCTAGAAACAAGTTACCACTGCTTTATTTTCAGGACATTGTGTTTAACAGACTGACAGAACCTTTAAAGACATCACCTGGGAAGCCATCGTTAAATCATTTGTTCTTTTTATTACTTTTTATTACTATTTATCAGCGCCTTCGCAATTAAGGAGCCTTATTTCATAAACACGTCTTCAGCAACAGTTATCGCAACCTCCATCCTATCATCAATTAGTGCAGCAGTAACCTCGCGCTCCACGGCTGCCTCTGTCATTAGCATTTTGATTGCATGTCTCTCGGACGTGACTAGCACGAGAAGACCCTGCTCACAAAGCAACAGTTCTTTATCCGCTGCCACTGAAGCTCTTCTGCTCAGCTCCCATCCCAGCACAAAACAGACAAAACCGCTCCACAAGCAACGCACCTCCTCCCCCCCCCCCCCCCCTCTAGCCCCATCTGAACGGCTGCATGTGGCAGTGAAGAAGTCAGCAGGTTGCCACATCTAACAGTCACTGACAGGAAGACATAAGGAAAGCGGGATTTGCTGTTGGCTCCCTGGTCCTTGTGTTACCACGAGCAATGTGATTTCCCCCTCCCCCCTCCTTTTTTAGGGCATAAGAGACACCGCCTCGTAATGTGTGAGCACGACTCTTCTGTTCTCAGTAAAAAAAAGTCATGCATGCTAGGCAAAAAGGGCGTCTTTTACTAAGGCGTGCTCACATTTTTAGTGCTCGCACTAAACGATAGAGACGCCCATAGGAATGCATGGGCATCTCTAACGTTTAGCTCACCCACAATTTTTGCCAGCAAAAAAAAAACGTGAGCGTGCCTTAGTAAAAGACCCTCAAAGTGAGGGGACATGGCGGGTTCAACCCATGCAGCAAAGTGATTCATTGCACTGCTTTATAATTAGAACAGTAAAGCCCTCTGGTTCCATGCACCTGAGAAGTTTTTAAGAGCATGCACAAAATCAGCGCGTACTATGTAGGCGCAGATAGGAATATTGTGGGCACCTACAGAGTTAGCATGCACTAAAAACGCTAACGTGCCTCTAGTGTGGCTTAGTAAACAGGGGTCCTTATACTCAAAAGCAGTGTTCCCCAACCCGGTCCTCAGGACCCGCCCAGCCGGTTAGATTTTCAAGATACTAGTATTAAGTCACCTTGATTACTGCAATGGTATATATGCAGGGTGCACAGAAATGCTTCTCAAAAAATTGCAAACTGCCCAGAATACAGCTGCAAGATTGATCTATGGTAAATCAAGGTTCAAAAGTTCCAGACTATTACGTGAGAAACTGCACTCGCTACCTGTCAAGGATCGTATAACTTTTAAAATTTGCACCCTAGTGCATAAAATCCTCTACAGCGAAGCTCCAGCTTATATGGATACTCTTATCAACTTACCACCCAGGAATTCTCACAGATCATCTCGTACATATTTAAATCTCCACTATCCAACATGTTTTGGCCTCAAGTATAAAACCAGTTACGCATCCAGCTTTCCTTATATTAGCATTCGTTTGTGGAATGGATTACCTAAATCAGTAAAAATTACTTACGATCATCCGACTTTCAGAATATCTCTGAAGAACACCTTATTTGGAAAAGCTTATGCTAAAGTCCCGCATTGCATCAATAACTCCTGAACTGTAACTATCATACGGACGTATTGAACTCTACTACCCTTTCTCTTTTCTTCCCCTCTGTAATTACTCACCAACCTTTTTCAACTGAAATGTGTCTGAATGTTTGTTGCTAGATTGATGTAAGCCACATTGAGCCTGCCCATAGGTGGGAAAGTGTGGAACATAAATACTGTAAATAAATAAATACTCACAAAGAATACACACGAGATAAATTTGAATGCACTGCCTCCACTGTATGCAAATCTATCTAATGCATATTCATTGTGAATATCCTGAAAACCTGACTGGCTGGGTGTGTCCAGAGCACTGGGTTGAGAACCCCTGCTCTCCACAACTCACTGCACTACAAATTTAACACCCGAAGGGGCATTTTCAATATGATATTTGTGGAGGAGTGGCCTAGTGGTTAGGGTGGTGGACTTTGGTCCTGGGGAACTGAGTTTGATTCCCACTTCAGGCACAGGCAGCTCCTTGTGACTCTGGGCATGTCACTTAACCCTCCATTGCCCCATGTAAGCCGCATTGAGCCTGCCATGAGTGGGAAAGTGCGGGGTACAAATGTAACAAAAATAAAATAGATACTATTGGAGATTCTACATGGAATGTTGCTATTCCACTAGCAACATTCCACGTAGAAGGCTGCGCAGGCTTCTGTTTCTGTGAGTCTGACGTCCTGCACGTACGTGCAGGACGTCAGACTCACAGAAGCAGAAGCCTGCGCAGCCACATTGGTGATCTGCAAGGGCTGACTTCTACATGGAATGTTGCTAGTGGAATAGCAACATTCCATGTAGAATCTCAAATAGTAGCAACAGTGGAGGAGTGGCCTAGTGGTTAGGGTGGTGGACTTTGGTCCTGAGGAACTGAGTTCGATTCCCGGCACAGACAGCTCCTTGTGACTCTGGGCAAGTCACTTAACCCTCCATTGCCTGCCGCATTGAGCCTGCCATGAGTGGGAAAGCGCGAGGTACAAATGTAACAAAAAATAAATAAATAAAAATAAAAATGATATCTCAGTCCGACTTTGGATGTTTTGCTCAAATCCAAATAGCAAATACAACCCATTTCAAAATAGCAAAAACGTCTTTTTTTTTGTTTGTTTTTTTGAAAATGGCCACTTGCTAGATGTTTTTGTGCTCTTGTGTGTTTATCTTTTTGGTCCATTTTTGGAAGAAAAAAATAAAAGTCCAAGTGGAAAATGCACAAAATCAAGCTTTTGGGATGTAGGAGGAGTCAGCATTCTTAGCAGACTGGCCACACAGATATCTCAGCACAGCAGTGGGGCACCCTAGGGGGCGCTGCAGTGGACATCACCTAAAAGCTCCCAGGTACACCTCTCACCATTGTTCTCTTATATTGTATGGTGAGCCCTCCAAAACCCACCAAAAGCCTACTGTACCCAACTGTATACCACCCCAATAGCTCTTATGGCTGCAGGCGTCACCTATACATGGGTACAGTAGGTGTTTGGTGGGTTTTGTAGGGCTCACAGTTTCCACCACAAGTGTAACAGTTACAATGGCTTATGGGCCTGGGTCCCCTTTCTCCATAGTGCACTGTACCAACCACTGGGCTACTCCAGGGACCTGCTTGGTGCTCTAATAGGACTGGCTATAACATCTGAGACTGTCATAGAGGCTGTTTCTTTTATATCTTTGGGGGGGTGGGGGAGAGGTCAGTGACCACTTGGGGAGTAAGGGGATCATTCCTTTATCCCACTAGTAGTCATTTAGGGCACTTTTTTGTGGCTTAGTCATTATTAAAACAGGTCTAGTTCAAAATGTCTCAGTTTTAGTCCTGGATGTTTAAATTTTGTTCCATTATGGCTAAAAAACATCCAGGTCTTAGGAACACCCAAATTCCGCCCTTAACACCCCCCCAACATGTCCCCTTGAGATTTGGACACACTAAAAATGAACTGTATAGAAAAATAACTGGAGAATGGGTTTCGAAAATAACAATTTGGACGTTTTGGTGAAAAAATGCCCAAATGCTGCTTTATGTTTTTAAACGTTTTTCTCTTTTGAATTCTTTCCCATCTGTTTGCAAGCAATATCAGTAATACATATAATACCTATTTTTTTGGGGGGGGGGGCGTAAATATTCAGTCAGAGGCGGTCAGTGGGTTTTTTTTTTTTACCTACTGCTGGCTTTATCCCCCATACTCAAAGCTGGTCCATGTCTGGGCACCGGCACTGAAATATCTGGGAATATGCAGACAGCCGGCACTTACCCACATAAGAGAAACCACACAATCAGAGAGAGGACTGTGTTTTATGTGATCCTCAGCATTTGACTGCAGAAGTGTCAACTCCACCCCTGGACTACCACACAGCCTAGCCCTTTCGGCTTAGGCAGTTAGAGGGAATATATGGCAGTATTATCCAATTAAATGTCGTTGAATATCCCCAGATAGCCCTGCACAGGTGAGTTAACTGGCCAGGACCGTCTCCTGCCTGATTAAATCACTTTGAATATCGACCCTTATGTTTTTATAGCACTACTGGACAAACCCAGCACTCCTTTCCAGAAAAACAAAATTATGCGATGACCAAAAAGAATCCCTAAATAGCGATGAAGCGACCTGCGAAATGCTTGAATGCCACCACATTGCCAAAAAGCATGAAAAAAGGGTATTGTCTCCCCCACTGACATTTGGAGCATTGACCAACAGGCACCCAACCTGCTCTAGCAGCCTGATGTTGTGATATATATGCCCTGTGGTGTATTCGATATTGACTATCCTAGGGTAATCTATGTGGGATGTAAAGGATATTTGATATTTGGTAAAACACGCTTCGAAAGTGCTAAACCCCTCTGAGAAAAGCTGCACTGGCTCCCAGTCAAAGAAAGAATCATCTTCAAAATCTGCACCTTGGTTCATAAAATCATCTATGGCGTAGTCCCAGGATACATGACAGACCTCATAGATCTACCACCCAGAAACAGAATCGGATCATCACGATCATACCTAAACTTACATTACCCAAATTGCAAAGGACTCAAATACAAAACAACTTACGCATCCAGCTTTTCCTACATAAGCGCACAACTATGGAATGGACTCCCAAAAACTGTGAAAATAATACATGACCATCTAAACTTCAGGAAATCACTAAAAAACAACCTCTTCAAAAAGGCTTACCCCACCGATCCAACGTAAATCCCCACACCCTGCAACACAACATAACCAATGATCGTACTAGACAATACACAATCTTCACTCCCTCCGACCCTCATGGTACCTGACACACAACTACCTCATTTGACCACAACATAACCTTGTATTTGTTATCAACCGACTGACGAACGCCTTTATGGTATTATGTAAGCCACATTGAGCCTGCAAATAGGTGGGAAAATGTAATAAATAAATAAATAAATAAATAAACAAAACACCCTCTGTGCATGCGAACAATCCTAAGTGGTACGAAAGAGACAGAGCTGTGATATTCTACTGTAAAAGAAAACAAGGAGGAATGCAACAGATTTCAGACAGTTGGATGATTGGCTCGGAGAGTCTCTTACTCCCCAAAGGACTTCCATCACACGTATGCAAGACCCAGATACACATTCAAAAGGGTCTCGCATAGGTGGCCACAAAGATGCCAGCTCAGAAGATCATGGTCTACAGCAGAGACTGTGGCTTCTTTTCTCTGCTATAATGGATTGCAGTAAACACCTGGCGTTCGCTAATAACTTTCCAAGTGAGGAGAACATTTCATAGGAAGCAGTAATAAAGTGAAATGAAAAAAAAAAGTGTAAAAAGTTCACAGTATTAAAACAAGTTTCCAGCTAAAATTATTACTGTCAGAGACATGTTTTAAAATAAAACCTACAGCATACACTCCAATACAAAAGGGACCCCGTGTTTCTTAACTAGCATTATTAGCAGAATAATGGGATGTATTCTCCAGGTATCATGAATTAGAAAAACAAGAGGTCATTAAATCTATCACAGTAAAATAAAAATGGACTGCTATCCAAGACACTTCCATTTACTGAGATTCCCTCTGCTGATGCCTTTTCTGATTAATTACGCTTTGAACGGTTATTCAAAAATATTTTACATTACATTACCTAGTACTTACATTCCACCTATACCAATTTCGAGTTTGAAGCGAATTACAATTACCGACTACGCTGGCAAGCTCTAAAGCAAGTGTCCACTGCTGTTTAAGAGTATATGGCCTTTGAAGGTGCAAGTGTGCCCATGTATATATGTCTCTGCTCAAGGTAAGAATTACCTAAAGATGGTGTCAAAAGAACACAAGAATAGCCATACTGGGTCAGACCAATGGCCCATCTAGCACAGTATCCTGCTTCCAACCGTGTCCAAACCAGGTCACAAGTACTTGGCAGAAACCCAAAGAGTAGCAACATTCCATGCTACTAATCCCAGGGCAAGTAGTGGATTACCCATATCTGTCTCAATAGCAGACTATGCACTTTTCCTCCAAAAAGTTGTACAAACCTTTTTTTTTTTTTAAACCCAGATACATGAGGAGTTACATCAACTGAAACTGGGTGTAAATCCTGGCACGCAAGTTGGGCGTGGATCCGCACTATTCTATAACACTGCGTGCATCTTAAGGGTACATGAGAACATAAAGGTTGGGAGGGGGGAGGTTGGGATGGGAGGGGGGACACATAGAGGGTATGTGGTGTGTGTGTGTGGGGGGGGGGGGGAATGTTTTGAAATGGTGAGAGCCATACTATTATATATGTTGTATTAAGTTGGAGAGCCAGAAACTTATGCTATGGTTGCAATGTTATTGTCAATAAAAATTTATAAATTGAAAAAAAAAAAAAAAAAAAGAAAGAGTAACCATACTGGGTCAGGCCAATGGTCCATCTAGCCCAGTATCCCGTTTTCCAAACAGTGGCCAAGCCGGGTCACAAGTACCTGGCAGAAACCCAGTTAGCAGCAACATTCCGGAACCCCAAAGAGTAGCAACGTTCTATGCTACAAATCCCGGGACAAGCAGTTGATTCCCCATGTCTGTCTCAATAACAGACTACGGACTTATTGCTATTGAGACAGACATAGGGAAGCCACTGTTTGCCCTAGGATTGGTAACATGGAATGCTGCTACAATTTGGGTTTCTGCCAGGTACTTGTGACCTGGCTTGGCCACTGTTTGGAAACAGGATACTGAGCTAGATGGACCATGGTCTGACTCAGTATGGATATTCTTATGCTCTTATGATATAGAATTTTGCTTAGCATGCAGCATTGTAGCGCCTAACTTTAGGCAACCTGTGCCATAGTGCGCACTATTAATGGTGAGCAAAAAGACACTAAATCTCGTGTTTTCTCTGCTCAATTTCATACTACAACAACATGGGACATGTTGTTGATATTTCCTCTGTCACTGCAAATAGCCCATCCCTAACATCCAATTCGCTTAAGCATCACTTGCCTGATCAAAAACTGTTCCCAATATACTCCCCCCCCCCCATTCATTGTCTGTATACTACACCCTATGAGCACCAAAACGTAGATCTTCTTGGTACAATGCAGGTGTTAAGTACAGTACTAACAGTAAGTTTGACACACTGAAATTGTTCCCAACGTATCCTAGATTACAGCGGCTTGTGCAAAGGAAAATCCATTTGGAACCACCACCTAGAGGCCACTGCAGGCTCTGGAAGCTTCCTTGAATCCATCTCTAGCCTCTTAGTTACTGCCATAAGGCGAGATGGAGACAAGGGACAACTTTCAGGGCTTATTTATAAAATTCTTATCATAAACTGAAGTGTCATGAAAAAGAGTTATATGTATCGTCATGCTAAGAGGAAATCACACCCTTTGGAAGTGTAGAAATTTACAGACTAAATAAAAATCCAGATGCGTTGAAGGAAATGGAGCCTATGGAAAGGGGGAGGGGGGAGAATTCAGCTTTGAAACTTAAAACAGAGATTGATCTATCAAAGTTGCATTTGGATATATTTCTTCCCAAGACCATCTATGTACACATATGTATATCTGTATGTAGTTAGTCAGATTTTTCTAAGCTGTATTTTCATACAAATGGAGTTTACAAATGCCTTTGAACCACTGTCATGAAGTCTCTTTGAGGTCTTTCGGATTTTTTTTCCTTTTTAATATGGAGAAGTTATCAGACCTTGCAAGCATCTGCCGTTAATATCACTGTTTTATTATTTATCAAAAGTAATTTTTTTTCACACAGTGACTCATCCCCAGTCCACAGCTGCTGTCAGCTGCATGGCACGGCCGCTGGCTCTTCGCCTTCTGCTGCCCTGCATTTCTTAACCCCCCCCCCCCCCCCCCCCCAAATCCCATTGCAAATCCCTGCAGTGACCATAGTGGTGGCCTTTATCCCCATCACCCAAGTACAGCGGCCACCCATATGGAGACACTTCAGGGGAGCAAAGTGCCTGATAGCTTCAAAAAGGGAGAGAGGAGAAAACTTGAATGCTGCTGTCGTTCACTACCCCAATTACTCATAGGTAAATCACTCATCATCAGCACTCCCCTCACCTGGAATAATTCCCCCAATGGGGCACACCGACCTCTAAAATGCTACAGGAGTTTTCTGTGGCTTGCAAACAAATACATGTTTAATTGTCTATTTTCGTAGAATCATCACTGACTCCTCTGCATTTTCTCCTAAAAGGCACAGGGTGAGCTCTGGGAAGTGGACAGGGATATTAAATGTTCTGGACCATGTGACATAAGCAGGCGACAGACAATAAATCCATCACTTATCTATGTGTTGCATGGATTGAGTAGCATAGGTTTCACATGCCATGCACTTTGCCATACTCAGGGTCGCTGCTGTACTCTCTATGCCTTCATTGGAGGACTGCTCAAACCTGGCAATTTTTTTTTGTTTTTTTTTTAATTATTTATTTATGAAATTTCCCAATTTCTTACAAGTATAACACTTGTTACAGAAAAACAGCATAATATATATGTTAAGGAAATAAACAAGAAGAAAAAATTATACATGCTTTCTTAGACCTCAACTGGAGGGGGGAGTTACAATTTAGTGGACTTATTTAAAGGTAAATTAACAGGAAAAAATAAGCATAATGCGGTTTAAGTGTGCAATTGTCAATCCTCATTTATCCGATTCTACATTAAGTTGTTTCATATCCAGAAAGGATTTCAGCTGTTCTGAGTCATAAAATACATACTTTATCCCACTAAACCTGACTAGGCATTTATTTGCAAGGATATGCTAACAGAAACGAGCCACCTAACTTAAGAACATCCTGTTTCAATGCCAAAAATAATTTTCTACGTTCCTGAGTTACTTTAGTAACATCCGGGAATATCCATATTTTTGTTCCGTAAAAAGGAACCTTCGAAAATTTAAAGTATAGTTTTAATATTGCATTGAGATCCTGTTCGAACACCAGGGAGACCAAAAGGGTGGCTCTTTCCGGAACTATTTCAAACCTGGCAATTGTGATTGTTATTTTGGACAACATTCTTGTATTTTTTTCATTGCCTTTTATCTACAAAGACTCCTGAGGCAGGCAGAACAGCTGAAACACAGTGCAGTGTCGGGTCTTTTGTAGAATAAAGTCTTTTGAAGCATCTACATCATTCTTCTGTCCTGTTTTGGAAATGTTGTGTTGATTGGTCTTTTAACTTTCCTATTTTAATTTGGCGTTCCTTTCCATTTTTATGCATTCATTTGTATTGTTTTGTCAGCCGCTATGACTTGCATTCAGAAATGGCAGAATATCAAGCTTTTTAATAAATATTACAGTACTCTTTTTGGTTGAGTTTGTACTCGTAGCATTTTGCGTTCCTCCACTTCTGTGCTTCTCTCTGTTTATAAGGGCTAGTAATGGGCCAATTATAAAGATTTATTCCCTACCTAGCCCTCTCAAACCACTGTTTGACTGTTGATGGCACTGCCAAGCAGGCCATCCAATCAGGCATTAATCACAGCCACTTCAATTTTTCTAACACATCACTTGGGGACAAACCGATGCTCAGTACACTCTTGAAACATGTGACCAAGACATTTTCACTTTGAAGCAGACATCAATAAACTAAGAGAAGCACACAAGTTTCTAATCAAGGTTATTTTTCAGATGTTAAAAATTTGCCACTCATAACTTCAGGAGATGGAGCCAAAAGAGAACGCAAGGCAGGAACCCAACAGAAAAACAAAAAGGTGATTTTTATCCTGGGAACCAAAGAAGAGAGTAAGTGGCTCTGTCAAGGAAGTCTTTATCCTCTGCATCAACTACCCGATTCCCCCACCCTCCTTTTTTTTTTTTTTTGAAACACGGATGATGCTCAAGGTCAAAATAATATAAATGAAAGTTAGATCCATCTCTCTCTCTCTCTCTCTCTCTCTACTAGCCGTTGAGCCCGTTAAAACGGGCTACTATTGGAATGGGGGTTTTCCAAGGCCCCCCCCCCCCCGAGGTCGCCACTACCGGTACCCCCCCTCCGGAGTTGCCGCCGCCGCCACCCCTCCACTCGGCCCTCTGTTCGCTATTAATTCAACTTACATCGCCGCAGCACGCAGATCAGCTGAGCTCCCGTCGGCCTCGCCTTCCTTCTCTGCCTGTGTCCCGCCCTCGTGTGACGTACCACCGGCGAGGGCGGGGCACAGGCATGGAAGGAAGGCCGACTGGAGCTCAGCTGATCTGCGTGCTGCGGCGATGTAAGTTGAATTAATTGCGATCAGAGGGCCAGGGCCGGGGGGGGGGGGGGGCAGCGCAGTTTCCCTCTCTGTCCCGCCCCCGTCATCACATATTGACGCGGGGGCGGGACAGAGAGGGAAGTCTCTACTGCACATTTGCGAGTGAGTTCGGTCACTCGCCGTTTATATGTTTGATAAGCATTTACGTATTGTACAGAAGTATGTAAACCTAATAACCATACAACAAAATGTCCCTTCCTCTGCCCAAGTAATGCAGCACAACATTATTACACTATGGTTTATGGTTTATTGACATTTGATGAAATCGCCTTTTAATCACAAAACAAATCAAGGCAACTTACAATAAAAATTTGAGCAGTCAGAAAATAGCTCCATAAAATAAAGGACAGGTATCATCCCTCTTTGGAAGGAGAATTATGCTTAACTTGAAATTCATTCCTCCCTAATTGATAGCAGTGTACCAGGTATACGGCATCCTGATGCCTTTGAACCCCATCATCCACATGGCCATTAATACAAAAAAAAAAATGGAAAATCGGCCATTTTACGGCTGCAGCAAAAATGGCCTTAGTACGCAAGGAAAAACCCACGCAAGGGTGCGCTAAGGCCATGGTTTGCCACAGTTTATTAAAAGGGCTCCTAACTCTTTAGCAAAGAGCCAAGAGGGGAATGGAGAGAAAAGAAAGGGGAGAGGAGAAAAAAATTAGAGAGGAGGAAGAGGGGGGAGATAAGGGAGAAGAAAGAAGATTAACAGAAGAAACAAAACAAAGTAAGAGAGGAGAGAGGGAAAGCAGAGTGCAGGCCAGAGGAGAGAGGGGAAAAAACCACAAGAGGATGAGGGAACAGGATATATTTGATCCTTCTTCCAGAGAATTTGACTTAGCCCCAATATTTGGCAGGTAGGAGCGGCTCATGAATGGATAGGTGCCGCTCACCAAGACCACACTGGGATTTTCACCATAATTATCTAGACAATACCACCGAAAATTATCCCTGAGCACCTCGGTATTAGCCGGGTGATTGTCGGGGCAGAACTAAAGTTATCCGAGTTCCAGCTGTATTCCGCACCCATAATCAGATAACCATTTGGACAAGTTAGGACAGCAAAATAGCTATCCGGGACCAGTGAAGAACCCAGATAACTTCTAGCTGCCACTCTATACCCTGGACATCAGCTGGTGCTAAATATCCATGTACAGCTTTAAACTTTGCACTTGGTGTCTGGGCCACTGACCGCAGTGTTGAAACATCATGGGGGTATTTAGGGTTGTACCAAATATTTGTATTTAATTCGGGCCCGAATAGCGCCCTGAATACATTATTCATATTCAGCCGAACCGTGATTTAAATTCGAACACGAATAATCTGGGGCTGTACTGCGCTAAATCGTTCTGAAATAAACACTTGATCTCTGATTTCACGTTGCTTCTTTTATTATTTGATAAGTCAAAGCTTGGTGCCCATTATTCATATTCAGTCAAATAATATTTTCATTATTCGTATTTGGCTGAATTGTAAAATATGCTATTCAGTATAGCTCTAGTATTTACTTTAATCAATTAATGTGCTACAATTTTCACCTGATTATTCCGCAGCACTGTCACTGTCATGCAAAATTGGGGATGCGGTGGGGGGGGGGGGGGAGGTGGCAGGAGGAAGATTTGATTTCTGTGTATTTGCTGCAAGTACAAGAAGAATCCACCCCCACATTCCAACCCCACCCATCCTGCGCCTTCCAGGAGATACTCTGGCAGAAGAATCTGGCCCTAGAAGGCTTCTCTCACTCAAAAACTATATATGGCAGGGGTTAGGTAAGACAACCCTTCAATCACCCGTGCAGAGGGGCTGTGCTGGGACTGGAGCCCTGCTGAGAGCAGTGAGGAAGGTGCCAACACTGACACTGCTACGAAAACTTACAGGCTGCTCTCAGGAAGGAGAAGGAGATGCGCCAGGCATCTCAGCCTCATTGAATTGTGCTACTTGTAGAGGGGTAAAGAGGCACGCAAAATTAGTCTGTTACCATCAACTCTTCAATGCCCACTAGTCAGCGATCTTGGAGTCATCTACGCACATCTTGTAGGGTTGCGGCTCCATGTAACTCACCATCCCCTAGTATGACGTCTTTAAGTTCTCTGCTCTGGCAAATAATGACAGTTCAGTTTTGTCATGCCAATTAAAGCGTTAAGCTCATATTTTTAAAATGAAGAACCTGAGATGTGGGAGTAACCAGCCCATGGGGAAAGTACGGCCAGCATGATTGCCAGACACTTGGTGTATAATGATTCTACACCATCCTCTTCCCTGCCCTCTAATGCTTAGTCGAGGGTTGACCCTTCCATGCAGGCTGTTCCACTATATCTGAGTCCCTTGTAGAGAATAATGTGTGCGGTGAAGGTGCCACATGCAATGTGTTTCTAAGGTGAAGGCAGAGAAGCAGAGACAGGGTTGCATAAACTTTTTTTTATAGACACCCGGCTAATTCACCAATTTTTTCCGTCAAGGGCACAGACGGAGTGCGTTTAACACGGGTATGTTGAATCCTCTCCTGCTCCACGAAGCCTCGACCACCCTACGAGCTCCAACACTGGCAAAACCCTGAGCTAGGAGCCCTGCCCTGTCTTCTCTGTGTCCCCAGCTGTCACCCAGTGAGGATTAAACAGAGTCAAATACAAAACACACAGTTCCTGCTCATAAAAAGTTGTAATAATAATAATGATGAGGGAAACAAAAACAACTTGCAATGTGACTCAGTATTTATGGCAATGGTCATCCCAAGCCAGGCAAATCCAGGTCACCTCTGACAGAGAAAAATTACATTCTGTTCAGTCTCATGCCATCCCTTGAAGCAGAGGTCTCTGGGATTTGAATTTAATTACTGGCCTTTCCAAACATGAGCTCAAGCCATTCAGTTCAGGTGCACTAGGTAGGTCCTTCATTAAAGGGCACACAATCCAAGAAAATGATGTGCTAAAGGGTGCAGAATTTCAGGCAAAAATAATTATTCTTTTCTACCTCAACTCATATACAGTGGAACACCAATATAATGCTATGATTGGAAACCATAAAATAGCACTGCGTTAAATAAGGGGTCAACAGAACCAGGGGCGTAGCCAGACCTCATGGTGGGAGGGGGCCAGAGCCCGAGGTGGGAGGGGCACATTTAGGTCTGCCGCCGCCCCACCGCTCCCCACCCACTGCTGCAGCAAATACCTTGGCTGGAAGGGGTCTCCAACTGCCGCCAGTTGAAGTCTTGTCCAGCGCCAGTCTTCGGTGCTGCCGTGTTGCCTGCCCTGCTCTGTCTTCCCCTCACGTCCTGCACGTTACGTTCCTTTTAGGGAAATTGAGCATGCTCAGTTTGTGAGGGGAAGACAGAGCAGGGTCGGAGACCAGCGGTGGACAAGACATCAGCTGCAAAACCAGGAGCCCAGAGGAAATTTTAGGGGGGGGGGGCACGCCACTGAACAGAACACGAACACAACTGAACCAAAAAACTGATCTGTTGCAAAAGGAGCTCTAAGTAAAGAACGGAGAACCAAGACATGATTGTGTTATATGCAGATTCGTGTTATTGCGGGGCGTGTTATATCGGGGTTTCACTGTACAAATGAGCCTGGAAGAAGACATACACACAGACATTACCCTACAGGCAGATTTAGATCCATGGTAGAAACTGCCTTTTGCCATCAAGAGGGTGATTTTGTAAAGCACATTTGCAGGTAAATGGGATCTTGGAAAATGAGATCACACCCAAATGTATGTGGGGTGCAAGCCAGCGTATCTCTATACAGTAGGTGTGCTCAGGGGCAGAGTCACAATTTCCACTGTTTATAAAATGCACACAGTCATGCGTAATGCATGCGCACGCATTTGCATCTGCTAATGTCTGTGCCTTCGATCTAGGCTGATTTCTGTAGGATTTATGTAATAAAGACGCACAGGCACCTACATGTATTTTTAAAACTGGCAAAAAAAAACAGACGCCTTCCTGCCCTATTAACCTAGTACACTGTTATAAAATTACCCTCCAAAGCGTTCTGCCATCCTGCAACATTATAACACGCCGAATATGACAAAAACCCAGAGGGGCTGAAAAAGCAGAATCTAAATCTTCAGGTTCCGAATAGCTGAGGGTGAAGTGCTTCTTACTGGTTAGGGACAGGTCAGCACACAGAAGGGAAAACTGGAACAGAACCATGTGCTGTAAAAACCAGGGATTCCCCAAAAAGGTGCCAACCCCACTCCTGGATGCATTTCTCTGTCTTGACAAGTACAAGGCAGCAACAGACAACCGAAGCCAAGAAAGACAGGTGCCTTAACAAAGCTCCCCCTGGCAAAAAAAAAAAAAAAAGAAAGGCAGGTGAAGGGGGGGGGGGGGTCGGGGGGTCAACCTAACTTAATCTGCTTTTCCCAAAACAGTGCAGAGATGGAGCAGCTTTAAGCACAGGTGGGAAATAGTCTTGGTTACAAGGATATCACAAAAGGGAGCCCATTTCTCAGGACCCAAAGAAAAGCCTTCTCGTGGGTTAACAGCTCACCTGTCAAACATGATCTAGTTTCTGTAATAAAATCCATCACACAACAACAAAAAAAGAAAAGAGATGGATGCTCCTCCGGGGCTCTGGAATTCCTGTGATTTATTCATTAAGACCTTTCAGACTATTTTCCTCCAATTCTTTTTTGTTTTTTCTCGCTCTGTTTTTATTGACGACAAATGCATCAAACAATATTAACATCCATCTACACAAAACAGGTGACATCAAATTACATAAATATATGACACCAGACAATAACGGACGACTGTCTTTAATTTCTATATTTTCCCCCTTCCCTTCCTCTCTACTCCCTGTTCCTAGACCCAAACAATTTAACATCCCACACTCCATGGGACCTATCACGTGAAGTCCCCCCGCCAAACCCCACCGTACCATAACCCGAAACAACCCTCAGGAACAGTATTCAGAGCCACATATTTCATCAATACCATACGAGAAACTAGTGCCAACTTAATATTCAGCATTCCTGGGGGGGGGGGGGTTCTTACGTTAAATGTGCTTAACTAATAAAAATGAAAATAAAAAGAACTGCTGTAAATAAAAGTCCCAAAGTCAGAGAATACCTGGCCAACCAGTTCTGCATGTAAGTCCAAAGCACGAAGAGGCAGCTCCCTATGTTCCTACACTGGCTGGGAGATTTTGAAGAAAAGTTTTCGTTACCTCTACAATTGTGAAAAAGTGGATTTGTCAATCATAGGTGACACGAAGTTGGATAAAGTAAAGCGCTCGGAATCTTCTGATCATGTAGGTTCAGCACATAAGGGTGCAAAAGCTTTACGCTGACTGAACATTAACTGTGAAGTCCTGGAAACACAATACGACGGCCTGTCAATTCTTTTTTAAGACCAATTGTTATTGTATTTTCCCACATGCCGTTCGATAAGTCAGAAAAAAAAGGTGGTTTGGGTCACGTTGTATAGTCTTCTGGGGATTTTTAGACTTGTACAATGCTAAAACGAGTTAAGACTGGTATTTATGACAAAGGCAAATAGAACCTGTAGGCTAATGGGTAAAGCAATGGGCTGAGAAACAGGGAAAGCAGGGTTCAAATCCCACTGTAGCTCCTTCTGATCTTGAGCAGCCATTTAACTCTCCCATTACCTCAGGTATTCAATATTCAGCGGGTCTTGTCGGGTAGGAACAGCTCTTACAAGGACTGTCCCGCTCACTATCTCTCTCACACACACACTCCTGCTAAAGGACAGGTATAGCACAGGCAGCACAGTACAAGTATCTTTCTCTCTCACACACTCACTCCTGCTAAAGGACAGGTATAGCACAGGCAGCAAAGTGCAAACTTCCCTCACACACACACTCCAGCTAAAGGACAAGTATAGAACAGGTGGCAAAGTGCAAGCTTCCCTCACTCACACACAGTACAAGTATCTTTATCTCTCACACACTCACTCCTGCTAAAGGACAGGTATAGAACAGGTGGCAAAGTGCAAACTTCCCTCACACACACACACTCCTGCTAAAGGACAGGCATAGCACAGGCGGCACAGTGCAAGCTTCCCTCACACATACACACTCCTGCTAAAGGACAGGCATAGCACAGGCGGCACAGTGCAAGCTTCCCTCACACACACACTCCTGCTAAAGGACAGGTATACACAGGCGGCAAAGTGCAAGCTTCCCTCACACACACACTCCTGCTAAAGGACAGGTATAGCACAGGCAGCAAAGTGCAAACTTCCCTCACACACACACTCCAGCTAAAGGACAAGTATAGAACAGGTGGCAAAGTGCAAGCTTCCCTCACTCACACACAGTACAAGTATCTTTATCTCTCACACACTCACTCCTGCTAAAGGACAGGTATAGAACAGGTGGCAAAGTGCAAACTTCCCTCACACACACACACTCCTGCTAAAGGACAGGTATAGTACAGACGGCACAGTGCAAGCTTTCCTCACACACACACACAAACTCCTGCTAAAGGACAGGTATAGCACAGGTGGCACAGTGCACGCTCATCATGTCTGCCCAGGCCATTCCTTTCCACACTGCATGGATACATCCCAGCTGCCAGCCATTGTCCTCTCAATTTCTGTGTACTTTTGCCCTGGTTCTTCATACTCCAGGGCAGATGAGCATACACAGTCCCACAATTTACCCAACATCCACTACCCCCACCCCCCACATACTCAGTTTTGAATAATCTAAAATGCCAAAATGAGCGAGGCTATGAGATAACGCCCAAACCTCGCCAATCTGCTTGTTTCCGGCCACTAGCTGAAGCATCACTAGTTTGCATTTCCTTTTCGTTTTGTGTTACCGTCTTGGCGCCAGTCTTGTCGTACAAGCAGACTGCGGACATAGGTTTCTCATCTCCTCCCCCATACTATTTGCTTGTCAACCCTCCATTTGCAATACTGTTCCCAAGACACAATGCCACGTCAATTAAATAATTACAATTTTATAACGAAAAATGTTTTTTTTTCTAGAGCAGGGTATTTAAAAACATTCCTGACATATAAAAAGAGACATTCAAACAGTGCACAGAGGTATATTAAAATTTACATTCACTGTTGTGGTGCCAACTAAAATAGTACTTAAAAACCCTTAAAAGAAACCTACACTCAGAAACCTACAGGGCAAAATGTACCATAGCAAAACAGCACTAAGAGGGCCTTTTACAAATGCGTCCAACAGGGGCGTAGCCAGACCGGCGGAAGGGGGGTCCAGAGCCCGAGGTGAAGGGGCATATTTAACCCCCCCCCCCCCCCCGCCGACCCTCTCAACCCCTCATCCCGCCGCCAACTCTCCCCCGCCACCACAGTCGCCTACTTTTGCTGGCGGGGGACCCCAACCCCTGCCAGCCGAGGTCCTCTTCTTCCGGCGCAAGGCTTTGTTCTGTTTCTGTGAGTCTGACGTCCTGCATGTTGTACTTGCAGGACGTCAGACTCACAGAAACAGAACGAAGCCTTGCTCTGGAAGAAGAGGACCTCGGCTGGCGGGGGTTGGGGTCCCCCGCCAAAAAAGGTAGCTGACGGCAGCGGCGGGGGAGGGTTGGTGGCGGGAGGGGGTCGAGAGGGTCGTCGGCAGGGGGGTCCAGGGCCAAATCTACAGGGGCCCAGGCACCCGTGGCCCCACGTAGCTACGCCACTGGCGTGCAAGTGTTTTCAGCATGCGCTAAACACTAGAGATGCTCATAGGAATATATGGGAGTCTCTAGTGTTTAGCACACTCTTATTTTTAGGGTGTGCTAAAAACGCTAGCAACACCTTTGTAAAAGGGGCCCTAACCGTCAGCAGACAGAGCCTAACCCAACCACCCCTACACTAGATAAAGGTAGCACTGTAAATGTCAGAAGATACAAGAAGCAGCCACTGGAGGAATCCACAAAAAAAAACAAAAAACAAAGGAAGGCTGAGTAGGAAACCCAGGTACAAGATAAGGGGCCAGTTTTTACCGCGTCCTGGACAAAAAGGGCTTTTTTTTTTTTTTAAGAGTCCAGAAAATGGACATGCGGCAAAATAAAAACCAGTATGTGTCCATTGTGGCCTGAGACCTTACCACCACCCATTGACTTAGCGGTAAGGTCTCACCCACTACCAGGGGTGTAGCCAGACCTCGAGGTGGGGGAGGCACAGTTTAGCCCGCCTCCGACCCCACCCCTTTCGACCCCCTCCCGTCGCTGACCCTCCCCCGTCACCGCCGTCTTCTTCAGCGCGTTCGATGATCTGTTTCTGCGAGTCCTGACTCCTGACGTCACGCACGTGTGCACGCAGGACGTCAGGACTCACAGAAACAAATCAGCGAACGCGCTGGAGACCAGCACTGAAGAAGACTTCGGCTGGCAGGGGTTGGGGACCCCAGCCAGCCATGGTACCTGGTGGCGGGGTCGAAAGTAGAGGGGGCCAGGGCTAAATCTGTGGGAGCCCATGCCCCCACCTAGCTACGCCCCTGCCCACTACGTGGGCGGTAGGCATGCAGCACGTGCCCACTGCTGTTTAACGCCGGGTAAGCACTACGTGCCAGAAAATAGATAACATTTTCTACCACATGTTTTTGGCACACGCCAAATTCAGAATTACTGCCCGAGGCATGCGGTAGCCAGGCAGTAATGCCGATTTGGCACGTGTTGGACACGCGTAGGCCCCTTATGCATCATGTTAAAGGGCCCCCCAAGAACAAAAATACCAGTATGGCATACTTAAGAGCCCTTTTACTAAGATGAGCTAAGAAACGGACTTGGCGCTAAACCCATTTCTAATGTGTCCCTAAAACAGGGCCTTTTCCCTTTTTATTTTTGCAGGTCTCGCGCTAATTTTTCCATTAGCGCATGGGACTTCCAAAAAATGTTTTAAAGGAGCATTTACAGCCTCCTATTTAGTAGATGGAAAGTGCTCCCGCGTTAACTCAGTGTCAGCACACACTTACGTGACCAATACTATACTACACAGTGCTTCTAGTCAACAAAACACATGACCAGTTCGTCGCGGATTACATAAAGAAGACTGGATCAAAACCTTCCAGGATACGCAAAAAAATTTCAAAATTAAACTCCCCCCAAAATTCTTAAATAACTACATTTTTAACTTTTTTATGAAAGTGAAATAATTTGAGATGATACGAATTTCTAAAGTTAAAAGATTCCAAACCACTGCAACCCGAGAATGTAAAGAAGAATTAAATATAGCTTTATATCTAAGCTGTCTAATAAATGGGGAAGGGAAGGGAAATGGGACTTGATATATCGCCTTTCTGTGGTATTTTGCAACTACACTCAAAGCGGTTTACATATATACAGGTACTTATTTTGTAGCTGGGGCAATGGAGGGTTAAGTGACTTGCCCAGAGTCACAAGGAGCTGCAGTGGGAATCAAACCCAGTTCCCCAGGATCAAAGTCCGCTGCACTAACCACTAGGCTACTCCAAGGAAACTGTAGTAACATTAATTTACACGTTGCTAGCTGGTTAATGCTTCCGTGCCCATTCTCCACCCATGACACACCCCATCTAAAAAAATTGATTTTTTGAAAAATAACTTACGCACACTTCATATGCGCAAACAGGTCAAATACTGCAAAACATTAACACATTTTACGGTAGCCCGTTTTTCACATGCTAAACACACATTAGGGTTAACACCCTTTAATAAAAGGACCCCTTAATGATTTATTAAAATATAAATAAGACCATGACAGAGACTCGATGAGTCCATGTTTCAGCAGACGCCTGCATGAGGTGTATACAAACCCTGCAGAAACACATTAAAAAATACAAACAGTTAACCAGTTTGCTATACTGGCACTTTTTGTCCTTAATTTGCCCCTGGATTTTCTACCCAGCCCTTTTTTTTTTCTGGATAGCACTGTAAATATTTTTCTTCCATAATTGTTTTACAGTGCTGTTAAATGTTTATGTTTGATACTGTATCATGTTAGTCACAGGATTCAATTTGTCATCTCTGAGTTTACCTCACTGATGTACTTATGTTTATATTTGGCCATTTTAGTATTGTTATGTTAAGAGAACTGTAAGTTTTACGTTAAACTGTATCTGCTGTACCCACCATGGGTGAATCTCTCCATAAAGGTGGTTAATAAATCCCAATAAATAAATATTACAACATCCCCTAAAACTCCAATTTATTAAGAACTCAGAAAAATGTTGAAAATAATTTAAAACATCAACAAAAAATATTTTGAAATAGCAGAGATCCCAATCATCCAATAATTTAATATAATGATGAAAATCCTCCACTCTCTCTGCCCTCCCCCCCTCTTAATTCTGTCCCATTTAGCAGCATGTGACCAGAACTGAGACTCCAACATCCCATCAATTCATCCCTCCAGTAGCTACATAACTCTCCCCTCTCCCCTGGCTTAAGTTGGGCAAGCCAAGAGACGCCAGGAAATAGGTCTCTTGGCCACTCTGCTTCCCCCCTCAAATCATCAGAGCACCAGCGCAGGGGTACACTAGTATCACAGGGCAGACAGAACACAGCTGTACTGCGCAGTTGTCACCTGCACTGGTGGTGATGTAAATCTGCAAGCTCCAAACAGAAGCACGCTATTACAGAGGTGGAGGTGCAGAAGTAGTGACAAACTCTGGCCCCATCTCCCTCTATACTGTTTCTCCCCCCCATCCCCATTCACCTACTCACTCTTTACTCACTACAAGCATTCCCCCAGGCTCTCTCTCCACCCCACTCCAACACCCCTTATGTACCCCTCTCCCATATCTTTTTGTTCAACTTATTCACCTTTCCCATTCTCTCTACCCACACTCCTCATTCGTCTCTTGCTCTCTCCCCCTCACTCATGCTCTCTCCTCATGCAGTCACCCGGGGTGCTTTCTGTCCTTCAAGGTCCCCAGCTGACTAGACAGCAGACGGTGCAGTTGGTTCAGAGCAGAGAGCACCGCAGTGGCTAAGAGGTCCACGGGATGGGAAAGTTGCGGCTCCTGCAGTTCTTCGAAAGGCAGAAAGTGGGGATTTGCCTCCAGTGCTTTCACGCTATGCTGCGGCTCCAGTGGATTTTCAGGCATCACAATGCCAAAGAATGTAGCTGGGTGGAGAGGGCAGGACGCCACTCGTCACAAGCTCTCTAGGTCTAATTTTACAACCTCCTAAGCCAGGCCTTTATTTATTTTTTGTCTATTAGATTGTAAGCTCTTTGAGCAGGGACTGTCTTTCTTCTATGTTTGTGCAGCGCTGCGTACGTCTTGTAGCGCTATAGAAATGCTAAATAGTAGTAGTATTTAAAACCAAAGTTATTTTCCACAATTCTGTGTAGTGAGCCCGCTCAATGTGCATTAAAAAGCAAAGAAAAAAAAATTGTAAAAGCATACAATAACATAAATATACATTAAAAATAAGAAAACACATTCTACAAAACCCATCCCATACAAATCCGGGACCCTTTAAGATCAGGGTGGGTAACCATGGTCCTCAATCCAATCAGGTTTTCAAGATTTCCACACTGAATATGCATGAGATCGATTTGCATGTACTAATTCTGTGGTATGCAAAATAGATCTCATGCAATCTTGAAAACCCAACTGGGTTGTGTTCATAAAGGACTGTGGTTGCCCATCCCTGCTCTAAGAAACAACTATCCTGACCAACGAAGGACCTACTAGATATAACATTAACACCACATCCTTTAACGCTAGGTGCAAGCCTTCACCAGAAGCAAGGATGAATTCTCAGAGGCTACTGGGCAGAGTGTGCTCAATTTTCTTCCACGCTATGTCATATTGGGAGATGCATTCTTTCTCTGCTCTCTTCTCAGGAGCAGCGTTCTTGCACAGCTACAAACCAGACACTCAACGACAACTTAATCTTACTTACCTCTGTGCCTGTTGGTAGTTTTGTCAAACATAAGCATCGCATCCTCTACCTGCACAAAAACACAAGAGACAACATATGAGTTAGGATAAATATTGGTAATTTGGTTGTCTGCCACCACAGAACAGATGGAAAAGATGGTGACAAAACCAGTTTCCCCCCCTCCCCCATCAGGAGGTTGGCCCTCGACTCATTGCCAGTCCCCAGCTAGGCTGCTGCTCCGTTATTGGATAAACAGGCCCAGGAAAAAAAAATCGCAAGGCTATTCCTTTGAGAAAAAAGTAATACACTTGTGTGAATTCAGAAAAGCATAGGAGAAATCCAGAGGACTCTGAGGTAAGGGACAGTAGAGGTGAAAGTAGCTGAGGTATATCGGCAGATTGGATAGGTCACATGCTTGTTTCAGCTAAAGGTTTCTTTGTTGTTATCTTTATGCTACTACTAGGATTTTTCCTGTGGAACTTGTAGCTGACTGACAGACACAAACATTTCATTACACAATGGCCAAACACCAAGCTGCTTTCAGTGTGTGGAGGGAAAAGGGGTTAACAGGGGACTAGAAATGACCGCATCGTGTCTTATTACCAATGCATCAAGCACAGACCTCACCCCCCCCCCCCCCCCTTCATTTGCACACCATGTACTGTAAATGTCAAGCTGTGCTATAAATTTATGTCTGCACAGAGCAGGGCAACATCCCTGATCTGAAGATAGTGTCTATTGCTTCTGGGCTGGCATGTTCCAAGCAGTATCCCTTGAGTCAGAGACAACCAAAATCACCCTTTCCCTAGCTTGGAGACCTCAGCCGCCAGACAACATGAGAACTTCATGGTTAGCAAAGAACTATTCCAACATCCACACAGAGCAGTCGATCTGACTCCTCTCCCTTAAGTGTCTCGCTGACAAACACATAGTACCAGGCCTCTCATCACTTCATCTGCGAACAGCCAGCTCAGCTAGGAACCTGTCCCTGTGGGGCTGGGAATGTGGTTGCCAACTGACTGCCAGAAGACCCTTACCAAAAAGCCGGTTTGTTTTTATTTTTTTATTTCCTGCCCCGTAGTCTTGCAGCTCTCTATCTCTCTCCCTTCCATCCTGCGGGTCCAGAAACTCTCTCTCAGTGTTGGGAAACCAACAAGAGTCACAGCAGCGCTAAAGATGTACTGCTTCTGGCTGCCCTAGTGCTTTTCTGTGCTTGGCCTCATCTTCCTTGATGCAACTTACTGGGCAAGGGACGAAGCAGACAGAAGCACCTGGGCAGCATGTCTTTAGCTCAATGCCTCAACTCATTGGTTTTCCAGGACTAGGAGGGAGGAAGGGGGGGGGGGCAGATGCCAGATACGCTGTGGGGGGCGAGGGAGAGATGCTAGACCCACAGATGGGGGGGGGGGGGGGTGGAGAGAGAGTAAGAGATGCTGTTCCCATTGGTGTATAGATGCCAGACCCACGGTATGGAGAAGGGGAAATGCCAGACTCATAGGATGGGGGAGAGAGATGCCAGTTCCCCCCCTCTAGGGTAAGGGGGGAAGAAAGGGAGAGAGATGCTGGGCTCAGGGGGGTGACTGAGAGACCAGACTGTAGATGGGGAGAGATGCTGGATCTGCAATGGGGGACGTGGGGAGTGGAGGGAAAAGAGAAAGCTCTTGAACTGCAAGGGTGGGCAGGGGAGAGAGAGGGAGAGATGCTGGCTGCAGGGTGAGGGTGCCTTAGGAGGAAAAGAGAGAGAGATAGAACAGGTTCACAGAGAAAGATGCTAGACATGGAGGAAGCCTAGTGACAGGGACCCAGAGGTGGCACTGCTGGATGGGGGGGGAAGGAATAGCGACACTGAGAAGACAGATATGGAACATGTAAGGAGGATAAAAAGAGGGACATAGAGGATAGGATAAGGGATGCAGCAGGAAGATGGGTAGTGGATATGGAGTGAGAAGACGTGTCAAATGGACAGAAGACCCTGCAAGAGAATTAGAAAAAAACAGAGAAAAACAAAAAAGAGGCACTGGGAGTAAAGCAAATGGAGAAGGAAAATGTTATATATTAAATATTATATAATATATAAATATTCTGAATGTAGTAATTGGAACGTGTCAGCTTTGGCAAATGTCCTTCTCTATCATCTTGCATTTCAGTTTCTATTTCTATACTATTGCTGACTTCTTGAGGTTTCCAGTTTTTTTGTCTAGTCCTGATTTGTGGTCCCTCCCCTTGTTTTCAATTTGTTGAGAGTCAAGGAAGTTGCATGGAAATATTTTTAAAATAAATAAGAGGAAATATTTTTTACTCAATGAATAGTTAAGCTCTGGAACGCGTTGCCAGAGGATGTGGTAACAGCGGTTAGCGCATCTGGGTTTAAAAAAGGTCTGGTCAAGTTCCTGGAAGAAATGTCCATAATCTGCAACTGAGACAGCCCCAGTAGCTGCTACTACATCCTCCGCTTGCCATGGGATGGGTGGCATGGAATGTTGCTACAGTTTGGGTTTCTGCCAGGTACTTGTGACCTGGATGGCCACTGTTAGAAACACGAATGGACCATTGGTCTGACCCAGTATGGCTATTCTTATGTTCTTATGACCAAGGTGCAGGATTCTGTTAGCATGTATTTTCTGTGAGGTATTCTGCTAGTGTTTAGATTCTAGGTAGGAAGCTATAAACACTCTGATTTTCCAGTAGGGATTATATAGGATGCTGCCTTTTCATAGGTAGGGTTGTTGCTATTTAGTGCTGCTGTATTATGCCAGGTTTTCTATAGATGTGAGAAATGTGTTTGTTTTTTGCAGGGTTTGATTACTGGAGCTCTATGTCTCTTACGTCAAGTTTGTGAAATAATCATAGAACGTGCATACACGTGGCAGTTTTTTCTTCCAAGGTAACAATTCTAGTGCGGACAGTTGGTTGTAGAGGAGTGGGGTGAAGAAGGGACTAAGGGACAACAGTGGGTGTGGCAAGAGACTAGGGGAGAGGCATGGGGTGGGGCAGGGCAGGAGTCAGGTTTTTCTTTGCCAAAAAGTTGGCCACCCCCACTGAGAAGCTCTCATATAACTGCCATTCACAAACATCCATTTTAACAACCTTGTTTTTGCCTTGATCAGGAGCTAGGCCCAAACTTGGCATCCAACATGGCTCCAGATTAATTTCATCCCAATCAAGCTAACAGCTCAATGCCAGGATGCAGGAGGAGGGGGAATCCCTCTTCCACTCCTACCCCCAGTATTATGTAAATTTGTCACAAGCTGGCACTGGTGTACTTTAGTAGGTGGGCATGACATGGGTGTTGGTCCCCTTTCCCCCAAACTGGCCTCCTCCCCTCCTCAAACCTTGCCTATGCAGGTCAGTAGGCCCATATTCTCCAGTCAGACAAACTAAGTAAATTCAACAGGCCAGCAGGTCACAGGCAGCCAGATACAGCTTAGCACGTTGTTTTGGCACTGCCTGCTTGCCCAGAGCAACTTTCTGTAGCTAGGTAACCAAGAAAACGTACAAACAACTCTCAGGCCCAGCTGGCACCATTTTCACCCCCACCCCATAGTATCTGCTTCTGTTCTGTCCTCCTGTTAATGCACTTGGCTCTGCCCGTCCTGCAGAATGCCAGCTAAGAGCAGCCTATGCTGATTAACAGAGCATTCATCTCTCAGATCCCCTGGGCTGCCCCCTGAACTCCCTTCCCTGCCCATACCCTCTTGGTATTTTGCTGGAGAGATGCACACCAAGGCTGTTCTGTAGTAAACAACTTTTAAAGCAGCAGAACCACTACCTTCAATAAACTTGCCTGTTTGTGCTTTTAAAAACTGTATGACACCCAAGATCTGAAGGGAAAAAAATGTTCAGCAAAGATTTAGTCTTATTTATTTTGTTACATTTGTACCCCGCGCTTTCCCACTCATGGCAGGCTCAATGCGGCTTACATGGGGCAATGGAGGGTTAAGTGACTTGCACAAAGTCACAAGGAGCTGCCTGTGCCTGAAGTGGGAATCAAACTCAGTTCCTCAGGACCAAAGTCCACCACCTTAACCACTAGGCCACTCTTACTCTTCATTCACCTCTTTTATATGCTCAAAATACTAATTTTATTACACAGAGGGTCTCCACTTTAGCTATTCAAGGTATGTATGCCATTCAGTTAACAGTGGCGTCCATGTGGGTTTTTAAATATACTTGCACCCCAGGGATTTTCCCTCAATTTTTATATTCCTCCAGTGACAGGCCAGAAGCTGCAGTGACAGGTTATAGAAATAATAGAACCTGGCAGCACATAAGGCCCATCTCATCTGATCAGTTTACTTGAATTCCACGGACCCCAGTTCACCTCTGGGTTTCCCCTCAGGGCTTCACAGCTAGAGGATCCTCTATGCTTGTCCCAGGCTTGTAAAAATTCCTTTTTTTTTTTTTTAATTAAAGGCAATTAAACTGTACATTCTTGAATTCTGTTACTTTTTCCATTGGGAGGTCATTCCGTGACTCGACCATCTTTCCTGCCAGATGCTCACTCTAGAACCCAAAAGTCACTGGTACATAACCTCTCAAGCTCCTGGGATCATTGCCTCTGTTGAACTCAGAAGAGGGTGCACGCACTGCGCCGTTTCCCAAGAAAAGCACAGTCAAGGGCCTGGATTGCAAACAAGCCTGTCTTAAGTCCACACATGCCCTCCAGAACATTCCTTGCAAAGATCCCAGGTCCATGGCCCCTGAAAATCGAGGCCAGGCACTTCCTGAAGGCCAGTTGGGTTGGTGGAAGAACATGAGGGGCCTTCCCAGGATTTCAAACATCTCATTACGAATGAAAAACACACCAGACTTAACAGCCAACAGAAAACAGCGCTACCACTTTAAAAAAAATATGCCCGCAACAATTAATCTTGTTGAAAGGACACTGCAAGACACTCCACATATCTGGTTTAATTGTGTGCTTTAACAATACCCCTTTGGTGGTATCTTTCTTTCTATTTCCTCTGGTTTCAACATTTTACCTCTGCCAAGCCCTTTCAAACATCACCCCACCCTTCTCTCTCCATTCCCTTTGGGACAGCTATTGTACTGCAAAAAATAGATTCTAATTCAGCATAGTCTTCCTGCACAATGATGGTCTCGGCACCTCCTGAATACCAAACATACAGAACAGAAAAAAGAATTTTTTTTCTATTAACACTTTGCAAAAAAAAAAAAGAAAGAAAGAAAATGAAAGATCTGAGAACTGGAGAGTGGCATGAAAGGAAAAAACCAATGTGAACCTAGCTTGGCAAAAAAAGAGAAAAAAAAAAACCTAAAAATGGAACAAACAAAAAAAAAAACAAACCCTCCATTCTTAGTAATTCAGGAACCCTATCAAGGGTATGGAAATCTGGTAGAACAAGGAGAGCTGAAACTTGAAGAATCAAGGAGATAGAAAGGGTGGGGGTGGGGGGAGGGAGGGAGCCAGCCTCAAAACACAGGGCCTCTTTCTCACGGTTCTCAGCCACTCAGAGCACAAGTGGCCCTGTGTGAACGCTCTTCAAGGAGAAATAAGGGGCAGAGAAAAGGTAACTGGCAGGAACCCCTGATGTAAGCAAAAACAAGAGCTTTTTTTCCCTTCTTTCTTAACAAATGAAATCTATCCCATCCCGCTTCCTGACTCTCCTGAATGCCAAATCTATTAACCCTTATGTTTGAGTGTATGGGGTTTTGTACAATGCATTATGCATGGTGTGCTCTGTATATGACCTGCAGGGTGTTCATGTGGTATATTTGGTGATGCATTTTCAGTATGAAATGTATAGTGTGTGTGTGTGGTGCATTATATATAAGGTATGTTAGTTGTTTATGATGGGTGTGAAATGCGGGAAGTCTATTTTGTGTATGGTACAGGCGACGTATACAGTTTGTGTAGTCTATTTTGGTACATCACTTCTGTCTCTGTCCCCACCCACTTGTATTTGATCTCCTGAAAAAGTTATTGGATTCTTTCCAGCATCTTCAGCACTTATCGCAGAAGTTGTCTGACAGGTCAGGGCTGTAAAAAAAAAAAAAGCCCAGACATGTCAAACAGGAGGTGCCCCCCCAAAAAAAGTTTCCCTGATGGCCCAGTGGCTTTGTCCTTCCCCCCGACTCCCTTTCAACACAGGGGCACAGGGGGACTGGAGGTCCAGTGGACCTGTAGCCCCCTCAACCCCCTTGACACCAAAAAGGTCCCTGGTGGGCCAGTGGGCAACTCTATCCCCACCCGCTAGTGGTCTAGTTCCCCCCCAACCTCCTGTATTCCTCTGCCGCCTCCAAAATGGTGGCGCCCTACCCAGTGCATCCTAGGATGTGCTAAGAGGGGTTTTCCTAGCAAATAAGGGTTATGAAAGTCCCACAATGCACTGGGCAGGGCGCCACCATTTTGGAGGCAGCAGTGGAATACAGGAGGTTGGGGGGGAACTAGACCACTAGCGGGTGGGGATAGAGTTGTCCACTGGGTCATCAGGGACATTTTTGGTGTCGGGGAGGGTTGGGGGGGGCTAGAGGTCCACTTGATCTCCAACACCCCCCCCCCCCCGTGCCCTTGTGTTTGGGGGGTGGGGTTGGAGGGCAGAGGTCCGCCGGACTTCCAGCCCTCCTCCCACTATGTCTGAAGGAGTGGGGGTGAGAAAGCCACTGGGCCACCAGTGAACGTGTCAGAGGGGGTTAGGGGAGATGGAGGTCCACTGTCTGGGTGCAAATTAATCTGGAGAAGCTGCAAGTTTGAATCACCTGCACAACTCTGGGGGTTCCTTAAAAGCACAGACACCTGTCCATGAGAAGACCCAGAAAGAGAAATGGAGCTGAAGAATACGCACTAGTCCGCTGAACTTCCCCACCCTCCCCAGGCTGCTATGAACGTCCCAACCTATGCACTAGGTGACCTAAACAACACAATAATTAATCTTTTTTTTTTTTTCAGAGGCCCTGGGCTGAAATCAGTCCTGCCAGCACTAGAACTACAAAATTCCAGCTAACAGTGTTTGTAATTGTTTTTCAGCAGGATTCCTTCCTCCCCTCCCCTCACACTGTGCAAAATTAGAGACCAAATGGACCATGGAATGGAACAGGCAGCCATCTCACCAGGTTGATATCCAGGACATACCAGTATCTAACATAGACCAGTGCTTCCCAAACATTTTCACTTCACGGCACCCTTCTTGTTCGAGCAACTTTTCGCGGCACACCCCCTAACCTCTGCCTCCTCCCCCCCTCCCCCCGCCACACAGGTCTCCATCTTTTTATCTGCACAAATATATCAGTGCTAGGGTGTCCCTATAACCATTCCCTCCAAATAACACACTGATTACGATTTATAACAAATTACTAATGAACCTATGAAAAGTTATTCCATTATTATACTTCCTCTTTGTACATCTGTATGCTACACAAGCCAGCATCTTTAAAAATATAAGTGAGAGGAAATAAAAAATGCTACCAACAATAAAGAATGACAACTCGGATCCAGCAGCTCTTAGGTTTGCTTGCTTTTTTTTTTTTTTATGGGAATGGAAACAGAGACTACTGACCTATTAGCTTCAGTTTTTTTTATTTCATCCCATCTCCTGTTTTCATCCAACCTCCTTAGCAGTCACCTCTTGAGTCTCAAACCCCATCTACTCCCCGTCCCCATTGGCCGCGACAAAAAAAAAAGTGTGGGGCCGCAGCAGCCTTCAGGCATGTGCTGTTGGCTGTGCTGGTCCTCTGCCCCCGCTGATGTCAACTTCCAGGTTCCGGGGGCAGAGGGCCAGCAGAACTGACCGCACATGCTTGAAGGCTGCTGCAATCCTGAGCTTAAGTGGTGCTAAATATTGCTTGTGCCCACCCAGGTACTGTTCAATTAATGCTGGGGAGGGGGGGACGGGTCCAGGAGAGGAGCCAGAACTTAACTAGTTAGCGGCAATATTCAATCCACTAACTAGATAAGTATGTGGATAAGGTTAGAACAGCAAAAAAGCTAGTCCTAACTTTATCCGCCGAACTGATCAGGCACAGTCTGAATATAGGCCAGCGCCCGGTCAACTTTTGGGAGACTGCACATACTCAGACACCTACAGAGAGGACAAAGGTACTTAACCACACACCCTACAAGACAGGAGAGAAGGGTCTGACACAGGACAGAAGCGGTTCGGTATCTGGTAGGCTTCCAGAAAGAAACCAGAACAAGAAACCCAAAGACAAGAGTTTTAGAAATGACACTGGAAGGAGGTAGGTCCAACCTAATTATTTTCTGAGAGTATGCAATTACCTACCAACAGAGATAGCAGCAACCAAATGAGAAATGGAAAGGGGCAGAGGGGGAAATATCTGGGGCAAGGGAAGGTAAAATTCCAAGATGCTCTTATCTTTCACTGGTTGGATTTAAGATGACCTATACTGGATCCTGTATTCGGGCATACATGCTTGAGCATCTCCGAGCTCCAAGGCCCTCAGCTCTTCACCGGGAACCCTACACTTAGTCATCCAGTCCCTTGGGCATGGCAAACAACTTGACAGTGAACCATCTGGCTCCCTGAAGCAGAAACCCTCCCATCTCCATCCCTGGCAATCTGACAGCCAATATTACTGTAACTACCCTTAAGGAATTCAAGGGCTAGGGGGCTTTTCATTACCTCTCCCCCACACAAACTAAGCAAGCAGCATACACAGACTCATCCCATGGCATCACTTTTCTTCCCATGACTGAATTATAAAAACAAACAAAAGAATATAGAAAAGAATAGATTAGTGAGGCTCTTCATGTACCGATTTTGCTTTCTGAACACTTAACATACATTTATTCACTAGTCAGATACCTTTATAAGTGGGAAAAAGTTCTTTAAACCAATAGGGATAATATTTTTGTTTTGTTCTTTTAAATCTTGTTTTCAGCAGGTGGTTTAATTCCACTTTGGCGATGGCTGTTACACCACCATTTCCTCAAAGGGGCTGGGTGTAAGATTCCTTCTAATCAGCGCAGGTCTAAGTTCTAACCTTGTAGGACCCCGCATTCTTGCATGAAGAATGATTCCAACCGTAAGACAACTGAAGCCATATCAGATAGCAAAGATTCAGTCCCCCCCCCCCCCCCCCCCCAAATAGGTTAGCAGGAGCCCTGGTAAGGTGGCAAACCATTAACATTTCCCCTTCTTCAATACTGTTCTGGGATTGTAAGCTCTTTGAGCAGGGACTGTCTCTCTTTGTTAAATTGTACAGCGCTGCGTAACCCTAGTAGCGCTCTAGAAATGTTAAGTAGTAGTAGTAGTTTCCAACCTCAGGAAGAGACAGCCCTTCAGCTCATGGCTGAGACAGTCTGTTTGGATCCCAATCAAAAACAGATTGAGAGAAATGATCCAATTTCTTCCATTACAAGAAACAAACGTCAGAAAGGCATTTTCTAAGCAAATAATCAGCTCTCCGTGGAAAGGTCAAACAAGGCAATGAGATGCTCAACCCCAACTCCTCACTTCAGCATTCCAACTCTCCCTCACAAAACAAAAATGAAGAGGATTCCAGCCCACAGCATAGCTGTAGTGCCTGGATCCCCCAACTATGGCTTTTGGGCCAGAAGCGGGCCACAGAACCCACTTCTCCAGCCCACAGCTGAATCCAACTCATGAGGAAGGTTTTTTTGTTTTTTTTTTTGCATGCGAGCATGCATGGCTACAAACAAAGGCTGGTGGGGTTCCCAAATTCTCAAGTTGAAGACAGCAAGGTTTGTATGACATGGTGATTAACTTGGCAAACTCCACAGAGGACCCCTCCTCCCACCCCAATATCAGCCTTTCTCTCGAAAAGTTCAAGGAAGCAATCATGCCTCAAATACTGGTTACTGGTGAAACCTCAATCCGAGTACTGCATTCCGTTTCTGGAGGCCACAGTTCAAGAAGATAGAGACTGGCCAGAGGTAGTCCGGAGAAAGACAAAATGGCGCGCAGACTGCATCAGAAGTCATAAGTGATCAGGTTCAGGGATCTAAATAGAGGATTGATGGGGGATAAGATAGAGCTATTTCACATAAAAGGCATGAGGAATTATCAAGAAGCCCTTTTCAATGGAAAGGAAGTTCTAGAACCAGGGAGTCACAGTAAGATGACTGAGGGGGATAGACACAGGAATCATGTCAAAAAATAGTTTCTAATGGAAGGAGTAATGCATGCCCAAAATGCCCTCCCAGAAGACGTGGCAGAGACGAAAATGGTAGGCTGGAGGGAGGGTAGAGGGCTTGGCTGCCATCTGTAACGCATCTTCAAGGGGTAGGAGTTCTGGGGGGGGAAGAGAGACACTTTTCTTTTTCTCACACTAGTCCCTTTAAAAAAATGCTCTCCAATAGCACTGGGACCCACTTTAGCAGCCCCATGCTCCTAGGGAGCAGAAAAACACCGCTTGCAAGGATTATTACAAGTTGTGTTATGCCTGTACAAGTGAAGTCACTAACTTTATCACAGGCTAAGGATTTCTGCAGTAAGTTAACGTATGGTAAAAGGCTACTTGTACTGCAGCTTAGTAATTTCCTCCCTTAGTCTGTACTCCCCTAGTGCCCCTTTTACTTCACGATGATCTAATGGTCCAAGTACCTTCCTCACAGGCTTCCTGTTACTAATGTACCTGAAAAGGTTTTTACTATGAGGTTTCGTCTCTACGGGAGTGAGTGCAATGAGAGGGGATTGGGGTGTGTGTGCAGTGATAACATAAGGGGGATGGAAAGGGGGGAAAGAACATGGGAAGGCACCCCTAACCCCACCCCCACAAACTGCACTCTCAGAAGATCATCTCATTTAATATCCTCACACCCACATAAGAACGTAACAGTAGCCATACTGGGTCAGACCAATGGTTCATCTAGCCAGTATCCTGTTTCCAACAGTGGCCAAGCCAGGTCACAAGTACCTGGCAGAAACCCAAATCGTGGCAACATTCCATACTACCAATCCCAGGGCAAGTAGTGGCTGCACCATGTCTGTCTCAATAGCAGACTATGGACTTTTACTCCAGGAACTTGTCCAAACCATTTTTTAAACCTAGATACGCTAATCACTGTTACCACATCCCACATCCTCCGGCAATGAGTTCCAGAGCTCAACTATTCTTTGAGTGAAAAAATATTCCATCTTATTTGTTTTAAACGTATTTCCATGTGATTTCATTGAATACCCCCCCCCCCCCCCCCCCCCGGTTTTTGTACTTTTTGAAAGAGTACAAAATCAACTCACTTCTACTCATTCTATATCACTCAGGATTTTTTAGACCTCAGTTATACCTCCCCTCTGCATTCATGCACATTCTTGCAGCCTTAATCTGGGCAGCACCTTTCAGAATTACCTCCAAAGTGTGCACTTTTCAACTTGTTGTTTTCTAAAATCACTTTTACGATCTGCAACGTAAATTTGTAAGCAAAGTGTGCACAGGGGAAGAGAAAGCAGGTATCTTGCCAAGCGTTCAATAAGGTTCAATTTCATATGGGTTTCGGGGTAGTATGTCAGGCTTCAATTTTCTGGTGCAACAGACTAGTAAGTCTCAAGCTTGCTATATGTGCCTTACAGAAGCGGAGCCAGGTTGACGGCGCGTGGGGAGTGAATGCGGCGAGAGACAGGACTTCCGCCAGCACCGGCGCACATTTTCAATGCAACACGTTGAGAAAAAAATAGGCGCCAGCAGAACTCTGTTTGGGGGAGCAGCCACTCCCCTGGCACCCCCCCCCCCTTAACTACGCCACTGCTTACCATTAAAAAAACCAAAACCACATTCTGCCATCAGATCTGAACTGTGGCATCTGATATCGATGCATTTTTCTCTTAAAAAATGAGAAAATTGCAAAACTGGAATTTTAACCCGTCCCTCTGGTAACAGGTTACTGAGCAGAAACTGTGTACAACTGTTTCATGGCTTCCAGGTTGCAACTACTCAGCTTAATATATTTTTATTTGAGTTCTTCCTACCACTAGTTACTGCACAGTGGCAATAGAATGCAAAGCCATGGATGTGTCTGTCCTAGGCTGACACATCATAATATGACTATAGAAGACTTTTACAGCAGGAAAGGAAACATGCTGCGCTTTGGGGCTGCTTCCCATCATACAGAAACTTCTTTCTTAAATGAAGTCAATTGGCAAATTATGACAGACAAAGCTACAGTGCATTATCAATTACTGTAAAAATGGCTACAGACAAGTAGCACATAAGAGGGCCAATATTCAAAACTATTTAACTGGGTAGCAGAGACTCTTAGCCAGATAACTGGAGGTCAGCTGCTTATTCAGGAATATTCAGCAGCACTTACCTGAATAGAGCTGCTGAAACCTCTCTAACTGCAAAAATAGAAACCGGCTATTGTGAGGTGATCCAAGGTCTATTTATTTTATTTGTATTTATTGCATTTGTATCCCACATTTTCCCACCTATTTGCAGGCTCAATGTGGCTTACATGATTATGTTAACATTGTGAGGTGATCCAAGGTCAGAGTAGGCACTTGCATAAGAACATGAGTAGCCATACTGAGTCAGACCAATGGTCCAACTAGCCCAGTATCCCGTTTTCCAAACAGTGGCCAAGCCAGGTCACAAATACCTGGCAGAAACCCAAAACATGGCAACACTCCATAGCACAAACCCCAGGGCAAGCAGTTGTCTCCCATGTCTGTCTAATAGCAGACTATGGACTTTTCCTCCACGAATTTGTCCAAACCTTTTTTAAACCCACACACACTAACCGCTGTTAACATATCCTCCAGCAAAGAGTTCCAGAGCCTTACTATTCGTTGAGTAAAAAAATATTTCCTCCTATTTGTTTTAAAAGAATTTCCATGTAACTTCCTCGAGTGTCCCCTAGTCTTTGTACTTTTGGAACAAGTAAAAAAATCAATTTACTTCTACTCATTCTACACAGGATTTTGTAGACCTCAATCATATCTCCCCCTCATCTGTCTCTTTTCCAAGCTGAAGAGCCCTAACCTCTTTCGCCTTTCCTCATACGAGTGGAGTGCCATCCCCTTTAACATTTTGGTCGCTCTTCTTTGAACCTTTTCTAATTCCGCTATATCTTTTTTTTTGAGCTATGGCGACCAGAACTGAATGCAATACTCAAGGTGCGGATGCACCATGGAGCGAAACAAAGGCATTATAGTATTTTCGGTCTTATTCACCATCCCTTTCCTAATAATTCCTAGCATCCTGTTTGCTTTTTTTGGCCGCTGCTGCACACTGAGCAGAAGATTTCAGCGTAAGATCTATGATACCCAGATCTTTTTCTTGAGTGCTGACCCCCCAAGGAGGATTCTAGCCATCAGATAACGCTGATATTCAGCCCTTAACCAGTTAAGTTAACCAGCCAGTTGGCTATCCTATCTTTGTACGTTTTAACAACGGATTAAGGGCTGAATAACAGTTAAGTGTCAACTGGTCGTACATATCTGGATATTTAATGCCGGTGCCTAGACATGGTCCAGCTCTGAATATCGAGCCATAAAGCCAGGAGTGACAAACAAAGTCGCTACCCAAAATGGTAACTGAACACAAGAGATCCCACGGAGAAACCAACGGGTGAAGTCCAGAAGTGGGAAATGAAGGACACCTAAACAAACCACTGGTCCAAACAGTCCAATTTATTCTTTAAAATGAATATAAAAACTTCAGAGATCAACACAGCAACCGTGTTTCGGCATGCACGATGCCTGCTTCAGGAGTCTGATGTTTGCAAAAAAAAAAATTTTCAAAAGGCCAATGAATACTTGAAGCAACGTATAAGTCTTTAAAAAGACAATATGCATGAAGAAGATGTGTATCAAAGCAATGAACCAATTTGCAGAGAGTCTCAGTGTAACGGGGTAAACGTGAATGCCCCGGGGAAACAAAATCGCTAACCGCTGTTGGCTAAATTTTACCCCCAAAGTTCTCATAATGGGAAAGTAACACTATTAACAGAACAGAAACAGCATGGAAGTGATCTGCACTAAGCCAGTCTCTCCCATTTACTGAGCAGTGGCCAGGGAGAGGGGAACAAGGTACAAGACCACAGGTTAGCTAAAATCGCTTCATCTGTTTTTCTATTTCCCAGTCTGGTGAGTTCTGATCCCATCAGACTTCAACGGTCTGTGCCCTGGAAGTGGCACTAAAGCTTTGCTCTCATACCAACTTCGTGCGGTCACCAGAGCAGATTCACTGCACTGTTCCATAGCTATTGCGCTGTCCTAAAACACCCCCAACTGCACAAACAGCTTTTATGAAATCATTCCTCTCAAAAGACTGCCATAAACCAGAGACTCCCATAAGGGCCAGAAAGAAAAACAGCAAAGCAGAGAGGGAAGGGAAGGGAAATGGGACTTGATATACAGCCTTTCTGAGGTTTTTTGCAACTACATTCAAAGCGGTTTACATATACTCAGGTACTTATTTTGCACCAGGGGCAATGGAGGGTTAAGTGACTTGCCCAGAGTCACAAGGAGCTGCAGTGGGAATTGAACTCAGTTTCCCAGGATCAAAGTCCGCTGCACTAACCACTAGGCTACTCCAGTTAAGTTTAGCAGCCCAACTGGACCACCTAAATAGCAGTCCTATAAACTTAACAGCCCAGCATTGAATATCCAGAGCCAGCACCGATCACGGTACTTATGCAAGCTGCTTCCCGTGGTTTGAAATATCGGGCCCCAAATTTCGTAAGATCAGAAACTTCCTTTAGCCCTCATTAGTCAGGTGCCAAAACAATTCTAATTTTACTTCCAAGCAGAATTAGCTGTCGTCAGCAAAAATCTTTTTTTTTTTTTCTTTCACTGTGCCTAGCTTTACCTGTTAACTGGAGTACACTAGGGTGAAGGAACGCATTTAGCACTGCTACCAGCGCACACAGGCAAAAGCAATACTATTCAGCCACTGCTCATAGTATTTTCTAAGCACTACTGGGTGTACACAGCACTGCACAATGACAAGCATTTCGGTACGATATGTCCATGTCCTGAAGAGCTTACAATCTAACTTTACCTGAGGCAATGGGAGATAAAGGGGCCCTTTTTTCAAAGTGTGCTAAAATCTGGGCTTCATGAGTGTGTTGAACCCAGATTTTACAAGGTACTTTTTTAGGGTTGGTTTTTATTTTTGCTTTTTAATTATTTAGGAGGCACTAAGTGCTCCCAGGTAAACCATGAGTTGTCCAGTTAACCTGCACTAATTGTAACACGCTAGCTGGACAACATGGGAACACTCACTCTCTGTCCATGATGTTTAAAAAAAAAAAAAAATCAGTAACGTGCAGGTTACTGCAAGCTAACAGGTAAAATACCACAAAATGCTTTTAACGTGTTTCTGTGGTAGCCTGTTAGCGTGCGTTAACCACACGTTAAGGGTCCCAAAGTGACTTGCCAAGGTCACAAAGAGCGTCAATGTCAAACAGGAAAAAACTGTGGCTTCCCTAGTTCTCCAGGTGTACAAGGAAGCCTAGTG